>NC_134864.1:47206666-48689166 GCF_049852395.1 Peromyscus maniculatus bairdii | reverse complement strand
TTGGGCTACCAAGAGCAGATCCTTTCCTGCCCCTGCTTCTGTTCCAGATTTATAATATGTAAATACTATTTAGGTTTAGAAATAAGAGTCAGATATAAGTTTGACACCTTACACCATGCACTTAAACTCAAATAAGATTTGTTTGTTTGTTTCTAAATGCAGTGCATTGGATTTTCTGATTGGAAGTCTTAGTGCCCAAGGAATAATAATTTTCCAAGAAGATAGGAGAATGTTTCCATTGACTTGGTAACTGAATCTATCTGACTATTTTGAATTGTTTATGACACAGAATTAAAAGGGGAATCAGAGGCAAGAATAAGGAATGAGAGAGGGGAGAAGGAGAGGAAAAGTAAAGAGATGTTGTGTTGGAGTTATGAGTTGGATTGTCTTGAAAATTCAGGAAAATATAATTGCCGTAAAATGAGATCACTGAGAGATCAATATGACGTCTTTGAACATATCTAATCTTAACCAATGATAAAAATTAAAGATTGATGATAAAAAATCAATAACACACACTATTAGGATTATAATAGTTATCCAAAATTTATTTTGTTATTGTGTTGATATATACAAATATATATACCAATTGATTATGTTTTTTAACCTTAATATTTGATACAACATATATTTTATGCTGTCACTAGTTATCTTTGTAACATATCTCACATATTTTATACAATTTGTATGCAGTTATGATGTAATGGGCTGATTGAACAGTATATATTTATATTCCATTTTTTTAGCACAGAGACTATAAAATTAAAACTATATTCCCTATGTGCCTTAGTTAGGGTTCTTTGTAAGATTTACATCCATCTCATTAAGTATAGATTTAGAAGATAGACTATGATATGTTTGTTGTCTCCTGATACTAGCCACCATTTAATGTATTTGGTTCTTCTTCAGTGTCTTTCTTTGTGACTCACCTTTACAGAAAACCAGTAGTTTCCTATACCTGAACTCTAGGGAAGAGCTTTGAAAATCATATCAAGGAACAAAATTTAAACTTTGTTATCTCAGTCCCTTCAATAATTCTGTATGTCAGTTAGTAGAACAAAATCCACTCTTTTCTGATTAATTTACCATAGTTTATTTTCCTAGAAATGCAATCTTGATCAGTAGAATTATGACATGTATTAATTCATCATGGAATATAACTTTCAAATATATGCAAACATGATCTGAAAATGTCACTTTGCTTTCATTCCTCATGTATAACACGATGAGTTGGATAATAACAGATTTAATATAAGAAAGCACAGAAGCCAGACAACAGTGAAAAGTTTTTTAAATAAGAAAGGGGAAAAAAGAATAAAAAGGGATGGACAAATCTGAGTTCTCTGCTGAGGGAAAATCTCCTTGTAAATCAAGAGAAAACTAAGACAATAAAGGACATTTACAAGTATTCTTCATCAACAGTCCTTCCTTGGTTATAAGTATTCAGGTATATGTAAAATAAAAAGGAAAAGTATTTAAAATTTATTATTTAAAATAAAACTCCATCATTGCTGATGCAATTGATATGACAATAACATGGAGAAGTGTGTCATGGATTTCAGAATTTTATGTTTCACAAAATGTAATGCTACAATCATTCTAACTGAACTATGAAAGAGTATGTATGTCTCTACGTTCATATGTATAGGCATGTAGTAACTAAAATACACAGAGAAGTAAATTTTGAATAGGAAAATCAAAATAGAAAAGTGGGATTGTTTAAATCAAAATAAAAACAGAGAAGGTAAGCACAGGAAGAAGAAATAAATGCCAACATTGGCATATTTCCAACAACGTTTGGTAGAATGTCTAAGACAGAGACTTGAATGTAAACATTAAATGGACTAATGATAGTTATGAAAAACCACTTGAGAAATTGATACAGCAACAAGATGAAAAGATTACTAATTATGTTTGAACATATGACCTACATTAGCAAACATTTTAGTTAAATTAGAATTTTTAAGGCAATATATCCAATTTTCTTTTCAAACATGCAGAACATATTCATCAAAGAAGGCTGCATTCTGGGCCATAAAATGTATTTTGAGGAATTTAAAAGGATCAAAATTAAGTGCAGAATATTCACTGATATCACAAAACTATGCATTAAATTTGTTTCATTAAGAAACTTAGTAACAGCCTGGAGAGGTGGCTAAGTGGAAGTATGGACTGCTCCTGTAGAGAACTGAGTTCAGTTCCCAGCATCTACACAGAGAGACTCACAACTGCCTGTAACTCCAGCTCTGGGGTGGAGTGGGGTCCCAGCACCCTCTTCTGGACTCCAAAGGCATATTCACTCACACATGCACACACCCACACACAGACGCATACACATATGTGGAGATCACAGGACAATTTGCCTGTAATCCTGGCAGTTGAGATGCTGAAACAGAAGTCTTTTCATGAAAGAAAATAAAAGTCAGAAGTACTATCTGTGACTCTCCATGTGATCTGAGTGCTGGTTGTTTAGTTTCTTCTTTCTGTTTGTTGAATCAATATTACTTTGCATATGTTCTGGTCTGTTTGAATGATTTAGGTAATAACATAAAGTCATTCACATGCAGCTGACATTTGAAGTCTGTAGTGTATGTGAATAGATAATAGAAAAGCGAGAGAAGGGGATGACTGTGGATGGAATCCTGGAGAACATCCCCAGGGATGATGCTCAGCAGAGGAGGCTAAGAGGAGGATGGAAACATGTTGAAGCCATTAGTAACTGTGACAAAACACCTGCTGGGGAAATTGTAAGGAAAGATAGAAGACCAAAGGGGTTTTATGTTAGAGTGAGATTCAGTAAGAAAAACAAACCAAGGTGCAGGGATGCCTGACCAGTATCCAAGTCATGGCTTATCAAGAGAAAATTTATAGTAAAGGAATGATCTATTATGTGTTTTAGAAATATTTCCTTGTACAGGTAAAATAACCTTCAGCTTCATCCATGAAATAAGAACGTGTTTTCCTTATATACAAGAATGGTTTTAACAGCTGCCAATATCTAGTCAGAAGCAGAGCAGTATGGAGCTTAAATCTGTGTAATTCTTTTTGGTAACAATCAAAGGTAGGAAGATGCCACTTCTGTATTTATCTAACTCCCACTTCCGAAGGAATCTGGGACAATGTGGGCTCAGCTAAATGGTCTGGCTGTCTGAAGGAAAATCAATCTGTTAGCACGGAGGAAATGGAGAGGAAAGCAGCACCACAACCCCGAATATTTTGTGCAAGTGTGTCTCATCCACTGAGGAGACAAACCCTCATCTCACACAGCTACCACATCCCTGCATTAGGCTCTGAATCTTTATCGTCATTCATTTCATCAATGTTTGTTGAGTGTCTGTTACTTATCAGGTGCTGTTCTAGGTCCTTGGTATACGTTACTGACAAAAAGGAGAAAGACCCCTGATGATGGAGCTTAATTATAGCAAGAGGCTATTATATGCCTCACATAAAAGTCAGACTTCATGGGCTCAAATTACTGATGGTGGTGGGACAGGTAAGTGTATGGCATATCTCAGAATATAAATGGTGCAAACATAGCAGCATGTGTACTAGCCTTGCTGGACATACCTTAGAAAGCTATAGTAGATAAAACTTTGACTATCAGTGAGGGCAAGGCCTTTTGCCAGCTAATAATCAACTTTTTAACTGAAATTATTCTCTAACTAATCAATCCTAGTTGAAATATCCCAGGCTAGCTATATTAATTCAAAGACTGTCCCTCTAATTAATTCATGTCTATATATTTAATCTAGAAATAATTATGGTGATTAAGTAATAAACATTTATAATAAATCACAAGTATATAGGCACATTTTTGGCTGGCTCTTGAACCGTAACTAGAAGATGCCTGCAGAGCATCACTGTCTAAGGGGTAAACACTTAGTCAGCTCCTGACTTTGTTCTGCACCCACCTTTCTGTATCTTAAGTAAATGCTAGATGAATGTGATCAAAAGCAACACAATAGAAAGAAAATGGAGAAAGCGAGCTATGGGTCCAGGTGGTTGAGTGGCTGTTGATTGACACACAGAATTCTCTCATCTCCAAATGATAATTATGCAGTACCATGAATAACGTAGGCAGACATTAGTGTATTCTCAATGATGGAACCACGTTGCCGTAGCCACGCTGGACATTGTATTAACAGCTCAGCAATGTAAGTTCAGTGGTTATAATTCATCAGTGGTTCAATAAAGGGACTCTAAATGCTCCATCACAACATTCATGTTTCTAAGCAACTATTTCTACAGCACAGTGCCACTAACCTATGATTAAATAAATTACACATGGGACTGAGAAATAGCCTTTTGGAAGAATTGAAATTCATGACAAATTTTGCATCCCATTTTTTATTTTAGTATTTCATTAGTTTTATCCACCTTCCATTGAAGACATGAAAACTCCAGGTGTGTTACACAGAAAGAGGAAACATGCATTTCAATGAAAATCACAATGAAAGGGCCAGAAATGAGAGATGAATGGCTATGTACAGATGAGATGATGGTGTAATTCCACCTGCAGATGACAGCACCCATCCAGGCAGAAAGCAGAGTGTTGTCCAGCTGCTCTTCAGAGGTCAGGACCTGGTTAGAGAGATCATTTACCTCTACATCCTTTTCTGGAAAGTTGGGAAGAGAATGCTATGAGGCTTACTCAACTAATAAGTGTATCGATGTGAGTGATGACAAGAAAATAAAGTATGAAGGAACACCATATGATTAACATAGGCCTAACTGGGAGATCTGTGCTTCTGTAAGAGTCCTTAGTTTTTTTTTCCCTCTTAACTTTGTGTTTATGTTTGTGTAGCTGTATGTGAATGTCATGGTGCACACATGGAGTTCAGAGGACAACCTTGGGCATGAGCCACTGCCTTCCATCTTATTTGAGACAGGACCCCCGATTCATCATTGCACATACAGGCTAGTTGGCCCTCCAGCTCGTGGGGATTCTCTGGTCTCTGCCTTTTACCTCAACTCAGGAGTGAGGGATTAGAAATGTGTGCCAGGATGGCTTTACATGAACTCTGTGTATCTGAATGCTAGATCCTAACTCAAGTCCTCATGGACACTTTCGCCACCCTCTCATCTGCCCAGTCCAATAATGCCAGTTTTGAAAAGGAGTTTGGGAATCAGTAAGATTGGGTTGAACTCCAAATCAGCATCAATTTTAGTGTTTTCAAAACTAAAATGACAATAGATGGGTCAAAGAGATGCTCTAGAGATGACATGATTTCAATCTCTGGACCCAATAAGATGTCCCCTGACTGCCACACATGCCCTGTGGCACATACATGTACATTCTCTCCCCCAATAAATATTTGTAATTTAACATGTTTTTTTGTTTGTTTTTAGAGAAGGGATGCTAGAAAGGAAAAAGTCCAGGTGGCAAATGATTTTAAATGAGCCCTAGAATCCTCTCTTCCCTATGATAGTGTCATTCCATGAATGACTGAGGCAGACATTAGGGGATTCTCAGGGATCTTTGAATACTGCTGTCGTCAGTGTCAGAAACTGCCACGTTCTTAACAGTTTAGCACAGACCTCCAGTGATTGTAATTCAGTAGTAGTTTAATAACATGCTCAGTGTATCAAGGTACATTTTCCTAATAACTTCAGCTTACAGATAAGACTAAAGATGTCACTTTGAAGTGACAACTAGAAGAACAAATATCCTTGCTGCTCTATTTTGTTGTAGTTAGAATGGAGTAGCTAATAAATATGAGAATCCCTGGGTAAATTTGAGCTATACCTGAATATAATGTGGCAATGCATTTTTAAAACTTCATGTGTATAAGAACAGATGTGTTGTGCTTATGCCACACAATAAACACTGGTGGTTTATTTCTGCATGGAATATCACATGAGGCTAGCAGGGATGGCTGTTTTGACAGTTTGGTCTCACTGAAACTCTATCTTGAAAGGGAGTCATCTCTGGGAATAGATAGTATTGAGACATTGAAGTACCACCCCACACAACCTTGGGGCATTTAGTCCTTATGGATTCACACAGTTGGGCATTGTTCACTTCTTCCTTTGTGCCCCCATTCAGAGACCACAGTGAGTCTAATTCCCTGCTAGGAAGGTGAACAAATACATGTTGTCCTGTATTATTCTGCACACTGACCTGGGATATTGAGAGAGTTGGACACTGTGTCAACCTCAGCTAGGCTCTGTTTTCTAGGATATCTTCCCTGTGGTGGTGCTGGAGAAAGCAAGTGAGATGAAGAGACTGTGTCTCCAGAAGAACAGAAAGAAAACTCAGAAGCTTCTTCAAGCACTAAATCCAACTTTCCCTTCTCATGCATTAGTTGTAATCTGTCCCTTTATGGTCTCATGCTGCATGCAAAACCAAACACCTCCAACACTGCTTACATCTTTCCTGAAGCTTGAGGACTGGCATCACGCCCCTTTTCCTGTGTGTGTACTTCTTCCACATACAGATTATGTCCTCAGGGGTTAACTGGGAGTAGGAAGCACACAGCTAGCTTTAACTGAGATATCTAGCCCCACTTCCACCTGCTGAGTGAGAGTTGACTACCTTTTCTGTTGGAGATGAAATGAAAAACCATGTTGTGTTTTTCTTCTTTCCCCCTCTCCCCTCCTCAGTCTCTTCTTCCTTTTCTTCCTCCTCCTTTGACTCTTCTTTCCACTTTCTTCTCCTCCACATCCCTCTCCTTTGTTGTGTGAGTTATTAATTGTTCTTAGTCTCTCAAGTCTTGTCTGCCTCTACTTCACTTGTTGAATGATTTGAGCAGACTGTTTTCACGCAGAAAGGGAACAGTAACCCCACCATTGGCTGACACCTTGATAAAGTAAAAAAAAAAATCGCTGAAAGATTTTTAAAAGTGTAGTAGGTTGGGCAGGTGAGAAAATTCAACAGGTTATGGAGAATATGATAGGCAAGCCAGACAAGAAAAGTACTTGGGAGGAAGGATATGATAGAAAGCAGAGCTGTTAGCCTTAGCAGCTGTTTCCCACTCTGTCCAGACAGCTGGGTAAATTAATGTGGACTGATCAGCCCAAATGGCTTATCTCAGGCCTGCCTTGGCTCTTGTTGCCATAGCTTCTGGCTTAAAAATGAAACTTGGGTACTGGAGAGCTGAAGTCAGGTCCTTATATTTGTGTAGACAGCACTTTATCCACTGTGTCACAACTTTACCCAGGTCCTATTCTTACAGTCTGTTGAATTATAGCCTAATTAAAAATGATCAATTTTAATGAAACTCCAAAGCATGGCTTTCATTGAACTATGATTTATTTCTATGTAGTAATCCAATACCTAGCCAAAGTCCAAATAAACTAATATGAGGTCTAAATTGAAGAGGGAGAGATAATTTACAGAGGGAAAAATGCAGTCTTGTGTTCTCCCCTTTTTGATAAAGCCAGCATACGACTCAGGAGCCACATCCTCATAGAAAGTGAAATACAACTCTCATTACCTTTGTTCTTTTAAAGTTTCTCCAACTTCCTCCTCCTCATCAGTGAATCATAAAAATTTAATGGTTTACAGGCAAGCACAGTATTAAAAAATAAAGGAAAAAATAAAAACTCACCTCTTTACTATTATTGCTGACTTTATTTCAAACTCAAAGCAAAGATATCTCCAAACTTGAAGAGCTTTTAAATAGGTCATTTTTTTGGTGTCAACTATAAGTTGCTTAAAAAGAAGGTAAATCTTTTATTATAAGGTTGAATTTAATAGTTGGGACTAGTTCTCTTTGCAACATGTCTAAAGTAAAAGGCAGAATTTCCCAGTATTTTAAGGCATAGGAAAGCAGAAGGAGCAATGAGGACCGGGTGGAGTGCTGTGTGCTTGTTCCTGATGGCACAGCTGAGTGTCTGGGGTGGAGACTTCCTCGCAAACACCAGCTGTGGAAGACCAGTGCACCTGCCAATTGGGGGAAGTGGATAAGCCTGACTCAATCTGCACAAACCACAATTAGAGACTTGCTTGGATAATCATTCAGCCTGAATTGCATCATTCTTAGTATGTGAGGGAAGATCAGTGGAAGAAATGGCAAGGCTCAAAGGGATTTCCTTGTTAATTATTAGCATATCCATGCAATTTAATTTGATTCATTCATTGGTGAAGACTTTGTACTCTCTGATCAATGACACTTACTCATTGAGGAACTAAGGTCCAACATTACAAAATTTTAATTTCTAAGGACAGGGAAGCTCTGTGAGTGGTTGAAGTTCAAACTCCTGACTCTTCAGAGGGGTCTTACTGTTGTGTATGTTAATCCATGAGAACTGTTCTGTTCCACCTTGAGGAAACCATACTCTGACCTTCTATTCTATTTGAATAATATAAATTCCTGCAAGTTGAGGAGAGAAATAAACTGTCAATATTTTTGGCTTAGAATAGAAAGGTAGGCCCAGAAGACTGAATTAGAAAACCCAAACCAACAGCCAACACTTGGTATAATGCTTAATTCTATTTCCTCTGCTTACTGTTAAACCTGCCAGTAATAAGAGTACAGTGAGGTAAGCAGTGTATATATTGTGATTCATGTGGAGAAGACAACCCCATTGCAATTCCTTTTAACTTGGAACTCTAACCTTTATCAAATATTCTTTAAGGAGAGATGCCATCCCACCCTGTTTTAATTAGGGATTCCATTGCTGTGAAGAGACACCATGGCAACTCATGAAGGAAAACATTTAACTGGGGCCATCTTACAGTTCAGAAGTTTAGTCCATTATCTTAATGGCAAGCGGCATGCAGGCAGACACGGTCCTGGGGAAGGAGATGAGACTTCTATATCTTGATCCACAGACAATAGGAAGTGAACTGTGTATCACATTGAGCATAGCTTGAGCAAAAGAGACCTCAAAGCCCACCCCTAAAATGACACACTTCCTCCAACACATCCACACCTACTCCAACTAGGCCACATCCTCTAATAGTGCCACTCCCTTTGGGGGCCATTTTCTTTCAAACCACCACATACCCCTTTAAAATGCTATAAGTCATCATCCACACAAAAAGCATCTGCATTATTCTAACTTGTTTCTCAATAAACTATACTTTAAGATGAGTCAATGGCCTTACAAGTTGGTCTGAGCCACAGGAAGTATAATTATTTTAGGAGCACCACCCTTCTGTTAGGCATAAATGTAAATCATATGCCTTAATAGTCTAATCCACTAGGTTCTTTAGTTTTCAAGGGTAACATTTCACAATTCTTATATGATACCATTTGTGTGAAATAACTCATGAGCTATTTATACTGATCACAAAATATGTCACTGTAATAAGAAAGGACACAGGTTATTTTATGTAGGTTTTTTTTAATATCTGAAGATATTTAGACACTGGTCTACTCAAAACACTGAGGTAAATTATTATGCTAAAATGACTGCATAAGAAGCAATTAAATAGAATAATAAACTAAAAATAGTATCACCACATGAAACTGACTTAGAAAATTAGCAAGAAGGTACATTGCTTCTCAGTAGCACCTGTACATTCTTCTTTTTCATAGAAGTGATAACATACAGTCAAAATATTTGACCAAGTTTAAAGATAAAATTATCTACTCAGCTATTTATACGTTTGTAAGTAGTAAGTGATTTTAAAATTTCTTTAAATTTTAACTAATAAAATCACTCACACCCTTAAAAAGTCATGAAGTTTAGAGGAATATAACTCCAAGACACAGAAAAAAAATCTCTACAACTGCAGAAGTATAGTTTGATAGCATTTGATAGCTATTCACACAGAAGTAAATATTCTAGTTCTGGCTACTACCTCTGTTGTATGAGCTTGATCGTTTTGTGATGAAATTATAACAGGCATTTAGAAATTGCTTTTGCTGAACAGCACCAAGTTGTATCCTGGACTCCCAAGAAAACTAAAATGATGAGAAAGACCTGGGACCTCTGCCCTCATTTACTCTTGCTCAACTATACATATTCATGTCAATCAATCATCTGTCTAAAAACTGGTGACACCATCAGGTAGCTTTTGGATATTAATGGGCCTGGAGACATTGCTGATGGATCTTGTTCATAATCAACTGCTTGGTAAGCCAAAGACTGGAACTGCAGGAGTCTGGTTGTTGGCCAGGAAAATGGAGTCTGAGTCATATGTCTAGCCCTGGGAGGATACATGATGTTCTCAACTGCTTGGAACATCATCATATCAGTGGTGTGGGAGACAGACATAGCTCAATGCTGCTACTCTCAGTAATGCTAAGTGTTTCCCTAATCATCCAGGGACCTCAACTCAGGCCAAACCAGAATGTATAGCTTTGATACTACAAAGAATTTCAGAGTTAGCTGCTATCATGAAGCCGAGTTAGAGATGGTATCAAAGATATTGATGGAGAAAGTCACTCAAGAAAAGAATAAGGGCATATCTGAGAGCATGTGTGTGGGGTTCTCCGAGAGAGTATGATTTCAAGCATCCTGGTGTTACCTGTGTATAGGATTTCAGAAGAGTTTGAAAGTGTTCAACTGGTTTCTGGGGACTCTTTCGCCCCTCTACCTTTTTTCCTTCTTGGATAATCGAGATTACAAGTTGGCTCTAGAGTGCTGGGTGTTATCACAATTTGATAAAATAAAAGCAGGGATCACTTCACACAAAGTGGTTTAAGATTTGATTTTTTCTGTAAATGGTGGTTTCTGGTGAGAATCCTTAGAAAACTGAAGATTTACAGTGAGTGAGGGACTGTGGCTATAAGCAGTTAGGAATTTGCTAGAATTCTTCCTTTAGTGCTGGCTTTGTCCAGACTCCAGATGACAAAATCTCCATTTTGCTCCCAATGTAAAACACTGATATCTCCTCAAAGGGGTTGGGGGATAATTTATTTTGAAGCCAAAAATAAATATTTTTTTCAAAATAAATATTTGGCTTCAAAATAAATGGCTCAGGAACATGAATTCATATTACTTCAACTTCCATATTCCAATGTGAAAGGAGTTTAATAAAGCATTTTAAATAACTGAACAAAGAAAGTCATAAATCAAAATACTTTTAGAATACATTGGTGGAGACACTAGGTATGCAGATTAAAGCAAAGTGGAGAAATCTCTGCTCTAATTGCCAGATGTTCTCAGATGATGATCTCAGTCTTTTGGTTGGTAGATTCCAGGTGCCCGTATGCTAAAGAATTTACCTAATGGTCACAGAGATGCTAGGTCATGCACAAAGGGGGCCAATAAATGACTATGGAGAAGGATAAACATGTCCCAAGATAATTTGGTTCTAGACTTGTATTATTTCAAACTCTCTACAGTCATTGAAGTTCTAATCAGATAATTAGTCTTGCAGAAGGTTCAGTGGAAACCACAGCTTCTTTCCAAGAATTTCTGTCCACAGATCTCATGCCTGTAGACGAATTGCTAAATGGTCTTATTAAATAAAAAAACCCAGAGCCAGATATCGGGTTTAAAACCTGAGAGACCAGAGGAATAGGAAAAGCTACAAGTCAGCCTCACCATGCTGACCCTCAGCTTCCAAAGCAAGCTACTTCCTGTATACTCATGTCTATTTGCCTTTCTGTTGTGCTATCTCATTTACTAACATGATGGTCCTGGAAATTCTTCTTTAAACAAGCAGCGGTAAACCCTTCATCCCCGGCAGCAGCATCACCTCTGCTACCAACACGATGAGAAGCAGCCGGCAACACAGAGCAGCAGCCGCCACCTCCATGATCCCATCACCACCATTTGTTGCCTGGCCCTGGCTGCAGCTTCTGCTCAGCAAACCTCTCAGGCTGGCCTCAAATGCAGGAACCCCCTACCTCTGCCTCCTACAGCAAATCATACCAGCATGCGCCACCATAACCAGTCATTTGCAGCTTGGGCCTGAGTTGAGAAGTACAAGGCCACAGGCAAGTGGCTTTTTTTGTGAATTCCTGCCCCAGAAGTTGGATGCCAAATGTTAATCAAATCTTAAAAGGTCTTAATAATAATAATAATAATAATAATAATAATAATAATAATAATAAAAACCTGAAGCCAGATATCAGGGTTAAAACCTGACAGAGTAGAGGAATAGGAAAAGCCACAAGCCAAACTCACCTTGCTGACCCTCAGCTTCCAAAGTGACCTACTTCCTGTATACTCACGCCTATATGCCTTTCTGTTCTGCCATCTCATTTGCTCTCTCTGTTCAGTTACATCACTTCCTCTTCCTGCCCAGCTCTGTCACTTCCTATCTGTCTGTACAGACCTCCAGACCTTTATGATTAATTAGTGTTGGAATTTAAGGTGTGTGCTACCACACCTGGCTCTGTTCCCAGTGTGGCCTTGAACTCACAGCGATCCAGACAGATTCCTGCCTCCCTAATGATAGGACTAAAGGCATATGCTACCATTGCCTGACTTCTGTGTCTAATATAGTGGTTGTCTTTTTCCTCTGATCCTCAGATAAACTTTATTGGGGGACACACATAAGATATCACCATACATTCCCCCCAGTATTCTTTGTCTTTATATTCTGCTTTAATTGGTAAATAGCTACTTAAATCTCTCAATAATTCCATCTAGTCAGAGGTTTTCTAATAAAGAACAAAGACAGACTACTACCCATCAATAGCACAGACAGGAAAATGTCCCTCTTTAAAAATAGTCTAAAGCCTTCCTGCTATGTAGGTTAAGACAGATCTTTGGTCTATTGTCCAATCTCACCCTTTGAATGTGTTCTACTTTGCAATAAACTTTGTCTTCTATGCTATTTTGTGTGGCAACTCTGAGTTCTTTTTGATAGAGATCACAAGGATTGGGAGTTAATATCTATCTCACTTCCTCTCAAGGCTGATACATAGAAGTAACTGAGTAACTGAAGTAATTTTATTGCTAGGTTTTCTAGTGCCTCAGTATAGTCCACAAGAATGTGTTTTCTAGTGCCTTACTGCAGTCCATGAGACAGTGTCCAGAACTGTTCCATCATTGTCCTAAAACTACACTCTTCTTAGATTCCACAGCAAAACTTTACAGATAGGTCACTCCATCAATCAACCTCAAATAAGAATAGGCATGTCTTGGACAATTAGGTAACAGAATCATCTTGTAGCAAGAGACTAGGACTTGTTTGAGATTATCTCACAGAACCAGAGATGGGTCACAAATTGACAAAGAGTGTTTGATTATACATACATCTTATCTCCAAACCAAGTATTCCTCTGTTTAAACCTAAATCTCATGTCAACACTGCAAAATGCTTGGTCACCATTTTCTTAAAATGACATATTGATTAAAATAATTTCTTGCCTTTTCACCATTACAGAAACAAAAACATCAAAAAACATAAACAAGCAAACAAGGCCCCACAGCAAAAATCTTCTGTATATAGTCATTGTAGAAGGTAATGTTTGATGACATTTTCATTCAAGTACATTATGCACTTTGGTCAAATTTACCTCAGGACCATCTCTAACCCACAACTCCATCCTCCTACAAGCCCTGCTTCTCTTCATGTCATCTATACCCCTGAGAACACAGTCAAAGGAACTAAATCACCAATTACTTTTTTCCCTTTTTAACATGTTAGAAACCCTGGAGTTGGTTTCTGGTTACAAAGTTAAAAGTACGGTTTATAGTCTTCTTCAGAGAAGGACACACCAATTCATTATCCAATGCTAAATTGTCAGCCCTGAAGACATACAAATAGAAGTAATATAATATAGACTGATTAGGTACTACTTCTGTATTCAGAAAAACACACACAGATAAACATATACACAGTTACACTAACACACACACATCATACATACACAACAGCCATTGGAGAAAAAGAGGTCATGAATTTGAGAGAGAACTGGAAGAGGTACATGGGAGGGATTGGAGGAAGGAAAAAGAAGAGATTATGTTATAATCTCAAAATTAAAAAATATTTTTAAAAGTACATTTCAAATCATAAAAATCAACTCTTGACTGCTTTAATTTTGAGACAAGAACAAGGGGTCTATTGAAGTTAGATCCCCATCTTTTCATAGAGACTAAGATGTAAGGGACTGGTTTCTTTACTGCTTACATTTCAAAGGGATAATTCCAAGGTCCTTGACAAAGACAATTTTAAGTTGTCAAATTAAGGAAAGAGCTTTTAAAGAGTTTTGCATCTCAAAAAGACAAAGAAAGAATTAACACTTGGAAATTTTCTTTTGTTCCCACTTTCTTCCTTTCATTAAAAATATCCTTTTCTCATATGATATATTGTGATTATAATTTCTGCTCCCTCTACTCCTCCCATTTCCTCCCCACTTTCCCTTCCCTCCCAGGCTTCTAATAGATAGCAACCAAACATGACATAATAAAATAAAACAAGATAAAGCAAAAACTATCATATCAAAGTTGGACATGGAAACTCAACAGGAGGAAACAAGTCCCAAGAGCAGGCACAAGAGTCAGAGACCTACTCATTTTTACAGGCAGGAGTCCCATAAAAGTACTCAGTTAAAATCTATAATATATACACCGAGGGCCTGATGCAGAACCATGTAGGTCCTGTGCTTGCTACTTGAGTCTCTGTGAGCTCATGTGCACATTGCTTAATTGTCCTGGTGCCCTCCATCCTCTCCGGCTCTTACAATCTTTCTGCCTCCTCAGACATGGGATTCCCTGAGCTCTGAGGAGAAGGATTTGATGGAGACATCCCATTTAGACTCTCTCTGCATAATGTCTGGATGTGGGTCTCTGCATCTGTTCCTACCTGCTGCTGGAGGAAGCCTCTCTGATGATAACTGGATAAGGCATTGATATATAAGTATAACAGGATATCATTAGGAGTCATTTTATTTATACTTTTTTTTTTTAGACCAAAAGCATTTGGTTTTACACCAAGTCTCTGGGCTATCTTGTCTCTGGTTCTTGGCTACCCAAGCAGTGTCAGAGGATTGGGTCTTATGTCAAATCATACATTGGTTGGTTACTCTCACAAGTTCTGTACCACCAGTGCCTTAGCATATTTTGGAAGCAGGACACATTATAGGTTAAAGGTTTTGTGGTTGGGTTGGTGTCCATGTTTCTCTTTCAGTAGACAGTGGACACTTGGAAATTTTCTAGAGTTCAATGCTCTAAGGAAAGGGAAGTTAGCAGTCTGAGGAACTAGGAAGCTTGTTCAACTTTAGTCCTGCTGAAGGCAATAGGAAGCCTGCCCCGGTCATGGGTATGATGGTTCTTTATTTCTTGAGCTCAAATTATCACTGGATACTAGTACAAGGATTCTATGTGCATAGTCTAAGCAGGAGCCCTAACTGCTACAGGGTTTCACTTTGACAGTGTTCTGTAGAGTATTTCAAGAATTGGTATGTAAAATGAAAAAAAAAACTTTTAAAAATATATTTAAAAAAAGAAAAAGATATGGGAGGTGGGGAGGATCTGGGAAGAATTGGGGAAGGAAAAATAATATAAAATATATCATATGAAAGCAATTTAAATAAAAAATTTAAAAATATGAACATTAAAAGAAAATTCCAAATCACCATTATTTTTCACAAAATTCACACTCAAGAACCATATCAAGTATAGCAAGAAATCCAAGGGAGTCTACTTAAGGAGTATTAGGGAGTTTATTGGGATATAAATTGGGGAGAATAACTCACTAAACAGGATAAGGCAAAATTGTCGCTGAGTCCTGGAAGGCTAATGGCCGATCCCATGCTGCTTCTGCCGCCTGAGTCGGTCCACACCATCCAAGCCCAGGAGGAGGAGAAGAGATGGAGGCATATGTGCCCCTCAGGTCTTAAGCTAGCCTCGAGGTCACACCCTAGGGGCTGGTACCTCAAAGTCATAGGTAGAATAGGTACCCACTACAATCAAGTTACAAAAAGAGCTGCAAAAAGTTTCATAACATTTAAAGGATTTCATGATTTTTTTTTTTTTTTGAGACAGGGTTTTTCTTTGTAGTTCTTTTCCTCATCCTACTTCTGTTCACATTCAATGTGTTTTCTGCCAATTTCTTTTTTAATGATGCTATCCTAAAAGAAAATTAGTAAAATCAAATCAAACCCAAGGTCCTCCCACTGGTGAAGGAAAGGCATGTGTGACTCATGATTAGTGTTCATAGATCAAAACCTTGGCAGAATACAATCCACCTGAAGACATTCATTACAATATACATATACAACAGCTATGATGTCTTATGATAGCATTATGATTTTTTAATAATTCTAGACCATTTGGTTTCTTAAGGATTATCTTTTGCATTTTGTAGATAACAGAATTTAAATTGTAGAAAATTATATAAACAACTATGAGCCATCTTTATTGCAGTAAGAAAGTACAAATTATAAACTGTGCAAATCTATTTCTGTTGCTTTGAAAGAAAACGAATTAAATTTGGTACAAAAAATAAACCATCATTCAGCTCAAATTTCAAAATGGCATATCAGTGTTCAGAATAATTAAACCTAGCAAGGAGAAAAAACATTATTTGCATAATAAGCCTTAAGAAAAATTATAACTAATATGTGGTTATTATTAGGACAATCCAAACAGTAAATCATTGTATCACAAATTTTAAGAACTATAACAAATTTAAAACATAAAATCTTAACAAAAATAAAATAACCACAAAATAACATGTGGCTATATTTCATGGATCAAAGAGTCAGTAAAGGATTTTTTTAACAATAAGAATGTTGCAGCCAGACTTGTTTTATATATTGCATTTGAATTTAAAAGCCTGATGTTTATGAGTATTGATTTTACTTTATGTTATCCTGGCATAATAATTCGCATGACGTTCTATTATATGTATTTTCCAATGTTTTTCTGCATTTTTTTACTTACAATATTTGAAGCAAACATCTCTCATAAACATGGTGGTAATCTATTGAACATCTGCTCAAAGTTATGCTTGTCCTGCCTTTACATAGTTGCTATTAATTTAAATATTTAAATATCTCAACTTCTAAATAAGTGACTAAGTTGTGTTATTTGGAGGGCTGTGTACATGGTTCGGAACTGTCAGTGGAGTGCTTTATCATAACCCAGCAGAGATACCATTAATTTCTAGTATTCAAATGGCAAGTATAGGTGATAGAAACTGATATTTGGATTTGTGGGTGAAGGATTCCCTGCAGGTGTCAGAGAGGAAAGTGAACCACACAAAGAGATAAGAACGAAAATGTGGGGCAGATTGACTTCATCAACCTGGATCAGATGTCAGGGAGTCTAATACATTTCCAATGTATTAAAGCCCAGGATAATTTGGAAAAGATTACTGGTGCAATACAATCCCTGGTGTACAAGAAAACATAATTGCATTGAAACTCACCTTAGGGTACATGTCATTTCTTCGAAGAAGGTGGGTTCTAGAGATAGGCTACCTGTATTAGCTTAAGGGCCTAAGGGCCTGGCTTGGTCGCAGTCATACAAATAGCATTGATGTCATTTTGGGTTATTAGCCACCTCTGGTCCTGGTTGTGGGAGCTTGAGGGAGCCTTTGACTATAAGGATAATCCAGATTACTAGCTACCTCTGGTCCTGACTGTGAGAGTTTGATATGGTCTGGCCCAGCAGATAGCACAGATCACTAGGCTGTCAGCAATCACTTCCAATTCTTATATTTCTGGATGGAGGAACAGGTTTTTAATCTTTCCCACTGGAGTGACAATCCTGTGTGCTTAACATTCCTGGTCTCTCTGGAGATCTGTGGGTGCAAGGACGTTTGTGTGCTCCCAACATGAGAGTACCTCCAAAGGGGTTCCTTGTTTCTGTGTTCATGAACAAAGAAATGAGCAGACACATACTATTGTAGCAACAGCATAGGTAACTTATTAAAAAAATAGTACACTTCCAAGGAGATGCTGACCTGGGCCATGATAAATTTGGAAAGAGTAAAGAATTCACCCAAAGCACTACATTCAGAAAATAACCCTGCTGTTTGGCCTTAGTTGCCAATTTGACTAGTTTAAGAGCTATCTAGGACTAATATGTCTATGGAACATTCCCAGAGAGAATTCATACATGGGGCAGTGGGACAGTGAGATCCGCTGTGAATGGAAGTGGTGCCTTTCGATGGCCTGCAGGCCCTGATGAAAAAGAAGTCTCAGAGAAAGCCACAGATGCACCTGTAAGCCCCTTTGGTTTTTGAGTGGGCATGTTCTACCACTCTACTATCCATTGCTGGCATGCACCCAGTATCAGTGACTCTCCAGTGGTTTTGTCTTTCAAAACTTTGCTGAGACTATTAAACTTTCTAAATCAGCAGCTACTAGTTTTCCTGCCTCTCCAGTCATTGCTGGATTACTCACCCCCTGTAAAACAATCCAATAAATCTCTCTCTCTAATACGTATGCATACACTCTTCTTCTGTTCCTCTAGAGAATTCTGTCTGATAGATGCTCTGTAGACAAGAAATGGAATTAGTACCATAAGTAACCAAATGTTCCTATTAAGTGTTCTTTCTTTTGGACTTCAAATAAATCACCATATCTTTTCCCTCCTTTCTGACTGTGACACAGTCTCTATTGTTTGATCTCCCCCATTCACCCCCCACCCCACACTTTCCAGTGTCTGGTACCCACTGCTCTAAGTTTATATGAAATAAATGCTTTAATACTCTACACGTGTGCTGTTTGCCTTTCTGAGTCTAGCTTATTTTTACTAACACTGAGCCTTTGCGCATTTCCCTTGTGAAGAATTATTCACTAAAATACTGGCCTGGGAAGTGAGATCTACATTGTATAAATGTAAATACTTGAGACTGTCATTTCATAGAAAAGTTTGTAACAAAATGTATAAATTGATACAACTTTTTGCTGCTGTCCAATGCATATTAACACATTATGTTCAGTTCTACAACTAGTTAACAAGCGACATCCAAATCAATAATGACCAATTCTTTAGGAAATACTTCTTACTTATTCAAAATAATTTTTCCTACATCATTTATTATTTAGTTAGTTATTTGTAGGTGGGGGCACACTTGTGCCAGGAGTCAGTTCTCTCCTTTCACCATCGGATTCCTGTGGACTGGACTTAGGTGATCAGAACTGACAGCCAGTGCCTTTATCTGCTAAGCTATTCACCATTTATTCACATTTTATTTGATTTTTTTTTACTATATCTCATTCTTCAGTGGTGTTTTAAAGCATATTATATTTTAAACTAAAACATGTAATAATTTTGTTGAAAGAGTATCAATCTTCCTCTACACAGAGATAACATTTAACTAAATCTATATCTTCATGTATTTTAGAAAGGTTTATAGCTTTTATACTAACATCAAAACAGAGGACCTGCTGTTTTACTCCTATGAGCTGAAAAGATATCGTACTTCTAAGGCCTTTTTCCAAATCCCCATATAGAAGAATAAGATGATTTTCATTGCAATTGCTTGTAGGAACTTTTGAATTCATGGCAAAACTGGTTTTATCCTTTTCCCTAAGGACACGATTTATTGGCTTCATTATAGAAAATATTTTACTTGAAACTTCCATGCCTCATGTCTAACTTAGAATTTTTTTTAAAAGCCCTGCCCAGGTAGGAAAATTCTCATAACTATTTCTCACACAATGGTTCTCTGTTTATTCCTAATTATCAGACTGAATGTAAAGGGAACGGCATGATTATAGAATTCATACTGTGTCTGACTTTGGGTTTGCTTACTGAATTAAAGTAAAATAGAAAAGAATGTTTTCCACATTTTTGTTATACAACAAATTTTGAAATAAATGGAGATACAGCCAAAGATAAAATAATGGCTATATTTCCTTTCCCTTAAAAAATGGCATTGTTACTTGTTTTTCTTTTTCTTTTTCTGCAACATTGTACCAATCAACTCAGCAACTTAAAGCTCTGCTTCCACATTTCCCTTCCATCTATTCACTGTTAGGAACACATTTCAGATGATTTGCTCTTGCTGAAAGTGATTACAGTGGTTTGGATATGAGGTGTCATCTTAGGAAGTTTGTGTATCTGAAGCAAATACTGTTCATAAGTGGGGCTTGTGAGAAGTGTCCCTATTCACAGTGGCTGTGATGAAACACTGATCAAAAACTATGGAGGGAAGGAAAGGTTTTATTTCACCTTACCCTTCTAACAATTCATCATGGAGGGAAGTAAGGACTGGAACTCAAGGCAGGAAACTAGAGGCAGGAAACGAAGCAGAGACCTTAGGAGAGTGCTGCTTATTGGCTTGCTCCCGGGTTCGTTTAGCTATCTTGCTTATACAGTCCAGAACCTTCTGTCTAGAGATGTACCACCCACACTGGGCTGAAACTTTCAACATCAATTACCAATCAAGAACATGCTCCCCTCAAAAAAAATGTGAAAAAAATCGGGGCATGGTGACATACATCTTTAATCCCAGCATTTGGGAGACAGAAGCAGGCAGATCTCTGAGTTTGAGAAGAACATGGATTACAAAGCAAGCTCCCAAACACCAGGGTTACCCAGAGAAACTGTGTTGAAAATGCTCCACAGGTTTGTAGACTGGCTAATCTGATAGAGGTAAAACTCTACGTGAGAGCCCCTCAGATAGCCCTGGGCTGTGTCAAGTTGAACCCTGAAGCTCTCGAGGAAAGGGAAAAATTGGCTCATTCTGGTTCTGTCTTTGTAAGTGGGTGGATCTATTCATAGACTCAAGGTTTAAATTGGAGGAATTGGAATTTCCCCAAGGTGAATGAATGGCTTCTTTCACATGTCTCAGTCCACCATGATAGTCTCTCTCATCTTAGGCCCCAGAACTGTGGAACCAGCATGCCACAGCCTGAAGTCTTTGGAACCAGGAGCCAAGATAAATTTTTCCTCCTTCAGGTATTTGTCACACTGAGAGGTCTAACACACTGAGGTTCATCTTAGAATATTTCCTGAATAGTTTCTGATAATAAATAAGTGAATTTTTACACATAAATATCTCAAATAAGATTTATAAATTATTAGAAGTTAAATGGAGACATGGTTCTGTAAAACATGGAGGAAGCATATTTCACTCTAATGTTTCTACCTCTGATATGTAAAATCCTGGGAAGGAGAAACGAAGCTACAGAAGATTCTAAGTGGAATACTTAGAATGTAGATCACCAAAAAATCTTAGGGACATAAGGATCAATTTGGTAGTTAGTATTCTCTGTTTTTGTTCTTGGATTTTCCCCTCTTCTCCTTTTTTCCTCCTTCTTTCAATCTGCATATAAGAGAAGCTTGTATTCCCCAAATAACATACAAACATGGACAAAAAAAAAACCCCAAACAAACAAATAGAAAACAGAATGGGATAAACCTATTGCCTTTAGTCAGAGGATTGGGAGAGAAGGAGGCTTTTTTGAAAGGACATGTTAACAAGGTAAGCTTTACTCCAGCTGAATAGTACTGAGCCTGTGTGAGCAAAGTTTTAGTTCCTGGTGAGGGGCAATCTCAGTGGTTGTCTTTGCACCATTCATTCACTCTGTACATGAAGAACTAGCTTCATCTAACAGTTGCTGGGTATCTATAGGGGCTTATTATGAGAAGGGGTGGGTTGTATCAGAGAACAAAGTTGCTCCAAATTGCCAGAGTGGCCATTGGCTTAGGCAATAGATGTGAAAAGAATCTGTTGGTGTTCTCCAGTAGTGAGACGGCTCCAATTATTCAGCAACAAGTATCCATGCCTGAGAAATCTCCCTCTCTGTCACTCTTTCCTTCCAAGAAGCTAGCTTGGTCTTCTGGTCTGCCTGTCTACAAGGGCTGCAGGAGGGAGTTGAATTTGTCTGTCACTATGGGTAAACCATATGGTAGCTTCTTTAAACTAAGGGTGCTCCTAAACATTGTGCCTATGAGCTCCATCTGTCTATCATCACACTGGCAGTGAAGAGGCAGCTCAGAAGATGCTGTGTGTGCAAGTGGATCACACTCAGCATCCCAGGCCAGCACTAATTGGTAGCTGGAATGAGAAATAAATCGGTAGACACTAAGAGCGAGATAATTTAGACAAGAATGTTGTAGATCAACATCTGAATGATCTTTACCTGTCTTTAGTTTCCCTCATAACCATTTGCTAATGACCTTGTTATTAGATAAAACATTTGAAATGTGTGACTTAGAAGGCTACTGGCACTGAGCGGTGGTGGTGCATGCCTTTAATCCCATCACTTTGTAGGCAGAAAAGGCAGGTTGACCTCTGAGTTAGAGGCTAGCCTGCTCTACAGAGTGAGTTCAGGACAGCCAAGGCCACACAGAAGAACCCTGTCATGAAAAAGGAAAGGCTACTGGCTTCCATTCAAGCCATGAGCTTTACCAGGCAGCATCTTGAAACTCACCTGCACTCTGCTGTAACCCATGACTTGTGTTTCCCACAAACAGGAAATGCACTGATAGATGGTTTTCTTTTGTTCTATGGCTATGAAAGTCCATTGTTCAGTGGAACATGTCATTTAGGGTGACTGGAATCCATGCTCCAAGGCCATGGCAAGTCTTATTTTCTTCCTCTTGTTTCCTTTGAAGAAGGCTGTTTTACATCAACAGAAAGGAAGGAAGGATACAAGAAAAAAAATTAGTCAACTGTCTTTTTAGTGAACTTTTAAAATCACGGCTAATGGTTAGTCAAGCAAGATAATTCCTATTGATCTTTGAGTTTACTGATTCATTTCTTGTAAAGATAGCACACAGTATAACATAGTATAGTACACAGTACAGGCAGTATTCTCTCATTTTGTTTAAAGAGTCTTTATTATAAATGTACTGGAACAAGGACCAGACTAACTGATCTCTGGGGTCTAGCATCTCACATCTCAGATAGCACAGGACTTCACACAGCTACCAAGAAGAGATGCTTTTTTGCTCTTACTCTGTTGGGACAACTCTCTAGGTATGATGGTCCATTCCTGAGGCTGACTTGTGTTCACTCCAATAATGGGACAATATATAAAGGGTACTTCGATCATTTTCTCTCCGACTTCTGTCCTCCCCAATCATCTGAAAAAATTTGTCTTTACCTGCTAATGTAATTTATACATTGTGATAGCTTGTTTGACATCAAGTTGATACAAGCTAGAGGCATATGATAGGAAGGAACATCAATAGAGAAAATGCCTCCATAAGATCAGACTTTAGGCAAGTCTATATGGCATTTTCTTTATTAGTGGAAATTCTAATGAAGTTTTCAGAATCCTCAACATAGATGAGGCTTCTTCAAAGCACATCACTAAAATCTTAAGCTTTATTTCCTTTCTGTTCATCAGTAATTCTTTAAACCAGGTCTGCTTGTAGTCAGCCCTGATGGAATACTCGGTATACACACACACATATAGGTAACATTATACAACCTGGTCAGGTTATACTTACTTGTATAATGAATGATACATGTCTAATGATGTGTGTGTGTGTGTGTGTGTGTGTGTGTGTGTGTGTGTGTGTAGCAACAATTAATGATAAAAGAGGCCATGAATTTGATAAAAGCAAGGAGGAGTATATGGAAGGATTTGAAGAATGGAAAGGGAAAATGGTATAATTATATTATAATCTCAAGACCATAATTAAAAATACTAGGCATGCTTGTGACAAATGCTCTTATTTTTTTTCTGTTTTTGAAAATGTCTCAATTCCTCCTTCATTTCCCAAGGATTTAGTCTCCTGATGTATAATTTGGAATTGATGATTCTTTCCTTTCAGCTCTTGAAAATGCTCTGCCACTTCTTCTGGTCTCCAAGACATCAGAAAACTTAAAATTATACATTCTTCTTTAAGATAAATCTTTTGTTGGGCACCTGGAAGTCACCATTGTGAGATATAATCACTGAGAAAGACAGGTATTCAGTGTCCTATACAATCCAGTGGGGTGGCTGTAGCCTAATCTGCTCACAAATCAGCAAAAGCCATCATCTAATTTTCCATAATACCCTCCAGTACTTTTCCACCAAAAACACTCGGCATTTCAATTCACTCTTCTGTCTTCTGTTTCAGTGAACTTGAGTTCAGTCTCCTTCCCTTACCACAGGAGTCCGGGACAAAGTTTTCATCAGTTTGTTTGAACTGGAATTTTTTATATGTAAGTTAGGTTCTTTCCCACAAATTTATCTAGAATATCAGCAATTGTATTGGCTCATAAACCTTTTGTGACATTGATTTTGCTATCCATCCCAATTATCAACTTATAGAAGACTAATTGAAAGATTATAGTACATTTATTTACATTTTCATATTCACATTGCATCTGAACGGACTTTAGTATTGTTTTAAGCAATCACTGGCAACCTGTACACTTGAAATTCTAAATTATGCTAAAACAAGGGAAGCAATACAAGAAAAAAAGTTCTAATTTGTGGTGAATATTATACTCCATGCTTTATTTTTACAGTAACTATTTTCCTGGTAAGTCTTCTTTCTTGTAAAGGTAGCACACAGTATAATATAGTATAGTACGCAGTACAGGTAGTATTCTCTCATTTTGTTTAAAGAGTCTTTATTCTAAATGTACTGGAACAAGGATGGCAAAAACAAGCATTGTCTTAAAGGGCCTAGTTGTATGTCTTTGTTAGGGTTACTATTGTGATAAAACACCATGTCCAAAACAACTGAAGAGGAAAGGATTTATATGGCTTACATATTCCAAGGCAGAGTCCACTGAGAGAAGATAAGGCATGAACTCAAATCAGATAGTAACCTGTAGGCAGGAGTTGATGCAGAAGCCATGGAGGGGTGCTCCTTATTGGCTTGGACCTCCTGGCTAGCTCAGCCGGCTTTCTTATAGAAGCCAGGATCACATTGCAGAGGAAACCCTGCCCACAGTGGGCTGGGCCCACCCACATCAATCCAATAATAAAGACAATGCCATGCAGACTTGCCTGCAGTCTGATGTTATGGAGGCATTTTCTCTATTGATGTTCCTTCCTATCATATGCCTCTAGCTTGTATCAACTTGATGTCAAACAAGCTATCACAGCATATAAATTACATTAGCAGGTAAAGACAAATTCTTTCAGATGATTGGGGAGGACAGTAGTCGGAGAGAAAACGATCGAAGTACCCTTTATATATTGCCCCATTATTGGAGTGAACACAAGTCAGCATCAGGAATGGACCATCATACCTAGAGGATTGTCCCAACAGAGTAAGAGCAAAAAAGCATTTCTTCTTGGTAGCTGTGTGAAGTCCTGTGTTATCCCAGATGTGAGATGCTAGACCCCAGGGAGCAGTTAGTTTGATCAGTAGAATCCTTCTTAGGCGTTGCTTCACCAGTGCCATCTGAGTCTTCAGAAAATTCTGAGGTGGTTATTCTGAATTGGGTCTGAATCACTCCTTTCAGTCTTGCTAATTTCTGTGCAGCAGTGCCCTGGGGAGAATGGAGTAACTGCTGAGCTGCCCTTGCTACCCCACATGGTAGGGGTGAGTTCTGAAGGTTCCTACAGCTGGCTTCACTGCATCTTGAGATTCAAACCCTAATTGGATCCTGCTGCTATGTAAATGCTATAATCAGAAACTGAAGGACAGTAAATTAGCTACAAACTCTGAATGTAGATGTAACCAACCGTCTTATTAAATAAGAAACCTAGAAGCAATGCAAAGAAGAAAGCCAAGAGATCAGAGCTAAGAGCCTTACTGCCTGCTGCAGCTAGCCTCTTAAGTCAAGAGACCTCTCTGAAAAGGAACTACTTCCTGTGTGTTTGTCTTTATATAGTCTTTCTGTTCTGCCTTCTCATTGGTTGTAAACCCAAACACATGACTGCCTCATCACTGCCTGTATGTACAGCCTTTCAGGTCTTCTATGGTATTGAGATTAAAGGCGTGTGTCTCCAATGCTGGCTGTATCCTTGACCACACTGAGATCTACCTAGCTCTTCTACCAAGTGCTGGGATTAAAGGTGTGCGCCACGACTACCCAGCTCTGCTATGGCTTGCTATTAGCTCTGACCCCCAAGCAACTTCATTTATTAACATACAAATAAAATCACATTTCAGTACAAATAAAATACCACCATATCTGGGTATCTTCTGATTCCTCAGAATACCCTAGAATCAAGTGAGTAAAGGAGTTCTTCCTTTGTTTTAAGTTGCCAATTATCTAAGCACATGGCTGGTGATTAAATAACAGACCTAATGAGGATGGCATGTTTATTTTTATTAGTTGCCATGTTTTCTTTTCTTCTTAACATTGGAACTCATTTAAGAAGCATATTACCATAAAGTATGGTAATATACTAAATAGATAAAAGGAAAAAATATGATTCTTCCAATTGTATTTTAATTGAGTGCTTGAAAATGCATTGCTGAATAATGAAGCTAAGAACTTCTTCCCTTCCAAAAATAGAGTTTAAAAAACATTGCTCTGTATAGAGCATATACACACATGTTCATTTAATACTTGTGTGTACCTAATGTGATTTAAATTCTACTTAAAAAGTGTTGCTTGGTTCCCTCCTGACTTTAGTCTGGATACCTCGAACTAGGATGAATTGAAAACAACCCATGGAAGAAGGTAGATGTAATATCAGATACCTACGATTGGGGTCTCAGTTCAGCCATTCTCATCTTGCAGTTCACAGTGTCTCCAAGACTTAGATTATGAATAGAGACAAATGAGTTTACACTCATCCTGTTCCGACACACTTGCCCAGTCTTCTTGCTAGAGAAATCTTGTGTTTTGCCTGAGATCTAGAGCCAGGTTGGTGCTCCACTGTCAATGTAGTTTGCCTTGACACTGGCACTGGCAGAAAGCAACCACCATACTGACAGAAGGGCTGCTTCATGGCTTTAGGATTTCTGACCTCTCAATAGTTCCCCAGAGAGGCCAGGTAAAATGTGAAACTTGGGCCAATAGATGACAAAGAGTAGGAGGACAGCAGTGCACTTGCTTGTTGTCTCTTTACTCTCCCAGGCATCTGGGTTATTTTGCACTTCAATAGTTTGTTACCATTGGGAAAGCCATTTCTTGTTACCAAGAAGCCAAAACATGTAGCTTGAAGTTTTCTGTGTCTCTCCTGGTCCACAGCCACTCAGACCCAAGTAAAACACACAGTTTTAATATTAATTAAAACTGCTTGGCCATTAGCTCAGGCTTACTACTAACTAGCTCTTACACTTAAACTCAGCCCATTTCTGTTAATCTATATGTTGCCACCATGTTTTCTGTGGCTTTGCCTGTGTGCCATTACATGCTGCTCCCTGGATGGCAGGCTGGCATCTCCTGACTCAGCTTTCCTCTTCCCAGAATTCTCCTTGTCTGCTTATCCCACTTATACTTCCTGCCTGGCTACTGGCATATCAGCGTTTTATTAAACCAGTGTACAAAAGCATTATCCCATGGGAAAAAATGCACTTGATGTAAGCCTGTTACTGGTGTGGTCAGACTGCTCTCATATACTCCTCTCTCACTCATTCTTCCTTCCCTCTCTTCTTTAACCCTGACTGCTCCCTCTAGTCAAGGATTACCACGTAAGCTTGCTTCTCAGAATATACTTCCTAGGACATCAAGAGCAAGGCCTTCTTATATGAAATTGGCGCATGATATCACATCAAACTATATAAATCACAGAATACCTGATGGGGCTCAGAGATCAATGCAAAGGGCAAAGGTGTGAATGGCAGAACCAATAAATTATGTTAATGAGTAAATACCACTGACTGAGTATCTAATTTATACAAGGCATTATTATAGTAGGAAAGTAAAAGGGCCATTGAGCAGTAAACAAGCTGAACACTCTTGGGCTTTATGGATTCCACATCCTAGTGATGGAACCCATTTATAACCCACACCTCTCTTTCATATGTAAACCTAATTAAGTTTCTGTGTTCTCAAGAGCTTCTTTCTACCATATTCTTATTATAGTTCTGTTTTTTTCTCCCATGTGATATCTAGACATTAGGGTAAATATTGCCTTGCTAGACAATAAGGTATAAGTAATAAAACTAGACAGGGATGGAAAATAGAATAATGAGAATTAATTAACAATTTAATAACCCTTAAAGAAAACAAGAAGGGAGCTGGAGGCCAAGCAGGTGAGATACCCACAGCAACTGCAGAAGTGTGAGCGCTGGTGTCAAGGGGAAAGAAATCTTACACGTCTTTCTATACCTTCTCTTTGGGATGGCTTTTAATTACCATTGACAGGTATGAACTTTAGAGTTCAACATGAGTACTGAAATGCACTTAGATGGATCTAGTTCTGGATTAATTAATTAATTAATTAATCCAGTCACTGGATTAAGAATGAAAAAATGAAAAGTAAATGTATGAGTGAATTTTCTTGAACATGCATCATTTGAGTTGCTTAGACTGGTTATCAATGATATTCTTTTTTTTTTTTGGAAAGGTTTCCTCTGTGTAGCCCTGGCTGTCCCTGAGCTCACTCTGTGGATCAGATAAAAAAAAAACTGGATAAAAAAACTCACAGAGATCCACCTGCCTCTGCCTCCTAAGTGCTAGGATTAAAAATATGCATCACCATTGCCTAGCAATGATATTCTTTTGAAGTTTCTCAGTTTTACAAGAATCTTTTGACTTTCTGTGGAGTTTTTTTTGTTGTTTGTTTGTTTTTGTTCTTACCACTGGAGGAATTATTAATATCTGTTTAATTGGAAAGAAAAATAGAAGAGTTTAAAGCAAAAAGAAAGATAAAAATGTTGTAAATTTAAAACAGAATTAAAAGAAAACACATATAAAAGAGAATTTTTTTCTTATTTTTCAACAGTTCTCTCCAACACAACTTTCCTTTGTATGTGTTTTTCTCAATGAGATAAAAACTTTTTTTTGCTTTCTTTCCTTTGTTGCCTCCCATTCTTACATCAACTTTTTGGGAAAGCACGTTCAAGCTGTGGGTAATTAACACACAAAAACTGGACCACAAGGGAGGATTCATGTAAGAGTAAAGTGAAGGGAGAGCAAAGAATTGAAGCTAGAGACTCCAAGGCTCATTAGCCTTTCAAACTCTACTTTCAGAACTAACATCGGCTAGTTCTCACTTTAGGCTTAGTTCGTTTCTTCACAGAAACTTTGGCATGAAGACCATGAAACCACAAAAGAACAAAGAAACCACACCAAAGTGACCAAAAAGCTGAGAAGTCAGGTCTGTGTTTCACTGTCGACCTCAGATGACCAGCTGCTTTGAGGTGTTTGAAGAGATATTTTACCCAATGAAGAAAAAAAATACCCTCAAAGTCATCATGAAGAGTCTGTGTGTCAGAGAACAACATTCATCATGCACCTGTGGACCATATGTCTCTTCGGTTATCAGTCCATCCAAATCCAAATGGATTTTTACATTTCATGCCAGCACAGAATATGGTTGCAAGTAAAGTCCCATTTCTGGTATAAGGAAACTCAAAGAGAGCTTTTCTTTTTACCTTGCTAGCATGGCCTCGGGGATATAGGGATGGAGCAGTCCTAAGATGATTGAATTACATGAAGAAAACTGCATGTGTCTAAACATTAGCTTATGAATATCATCTTGGGAGGGGACTCCTTCCTCTATAAGCGCTTTCTATTTTTTAAGACATATGGATTGTTTCAGAGAAAAACATGTACCATTAATGCATATAATTGATAACAGCAGTAATTTGGAGTAGAGTAATATTTAATCTTTAAAGAGTGTCTGAGATATATATTCCTTTCAAGTAGAAATCAATAGAGTAGAATACAAATCACTTTACTGCACAGCGTTCACAAGGGACTTTATTAGGCTTCATATATCTTCAATCAAGCCATTTCTCTGGCAAGGAGGGATTGCACTGAGTCCGGTAGCTTCAGAGGTCACATCTATAAGATGCTCATGATATATCACGTAAGTACACCACAGGGTCATCTGAGACTATACAGGCCACTCTTAAAATGGTCAGCAGCCATACTGATGCCATCCCCTTCCCTGGAACGATTCTTCAAGAAGCTGTTCTTTTGGTAAATCATTGACTTCAGGGACCAAGAGCCACAATGGCTTGTGTACAGAACAACGTAGCAAGACCATAACACTTTCCAAATTACATGAAAGACAGAGCACTTTCTGGTATCACTCCACAGTGCCTATCCAGCTAGAAGCACTGAAAGCCAATTACGATACGTTCAGAGCTGTGGGAATGAGAGATGAAGAGCACTAATAAACGGAAGTGCTCAAGCTGTTCCCGTGTTTTAATGGGAGCTTGTGCTGACTTTTAGTGGCTTTTCAAGTTTTGTTTTTAAAATTATGTCAAAAGCTTTCCGTAATGCAAAAAACAGGTGGTTCTATATTTGTATAAATGAGTCAACATAAGTTCCCTTTTAATGATTCCTACTTGGCTCGTGATAACAATATGTAATTGCAAAGCAGCAAAGGGAGCAGTTTGCTTAATTTCCTGGGAAGTATTATCCTAATGCCAGGATTAACTGTCCCCCAATTCATAATGTGTGGCTTGTACTGTTGAGCAACCCTGGGCTGTGTTGTACCTCAGGGATAAGAGTGGCTTTTTAAAAGGTGTCATGAGAGTGTTGCCAGAAAATGGTGTGAAACATTTTGACTTCACTGATGGAGCAGGGCTCAGCTTCCATACAATTAAAAAATACGCTTTATAGTCTGAAAACATTTTTCTTTACCCAGTTTTTTTTTCTTCTGGCTTTTCTGTCCAGATCTTACTTATTTGGGGCAAGATCTTTGATGAAATGCAGGCGGGTGAGTGAGCAAAACCACGTCTCTCTCACTAACTGTCACTTCTCTCTTCCTACATTGCTTGCATAGAGGGAATAAATGCCCGCTCCGGAGATGCACAACAGGGAAACTGGATATGCTAAATTTCTTTCTCAACCCCCAAGAGAATTTTGGAAAGACATTGATGATAGTTGGACTGTAACTAAGATTTTCTTCTGGGAGTTGATAACCTTTGGCTTGTGCATGAGGACTGGAAGGGGTTAATATGGGAGAAGGCCTGATCAGGAGAAGTCGTTTCTTAACTTGGAGTACACAGGTAGGGCTCAGGAGGGAAACAAATCTACACCAACCTGTCACTTAACTTTTATTATCTTTCTAAGGATTTTGATTTTGGGGTACAGAACAAAGTGCTGGAGTAGTAGCAGATTTCTGGACTGTGACAGACATGAGGTGTCAGAGATGGAAGGGTGATGGGGAAACACTTACAGAGAGAATTCCTACTCATAAGAAGCTTCCAGATGAAAATTTTAAAGCATTAAAAAACTAATGGATGCCTTGAGGGCAAAATAGAAAGGGTACACAATGAGGATAGGGGAAATTTCACTAGACCTCACCCCTAGATGATGCGTTATAGGCAACCAATGGCTGTTGAGGGAGGCAGGATCAGTCTTCTTCAGGGAAAAGCCTCATGATGGATTTTCCAGTCTCAATGTACATAATGTACACCATGTATGTAAGCAACATTAAATGGGCACAGAAGGTTTTATATCTATGTATATGTATATATGTGTGTGTGTGTGCATGTGAGCACACATGTATGTATATAACAGTAATAATTATAGAAGTCATTAACTTGAGAGGGAATGGGGGTTGGACAAAGGGGGAGTTGAAGGTGAGGGAGGAAGAGGTAGAAATAATGAAAACACAGTACTCACATATGGAACTCTGAAAAAAAAGAATATGTATTTAATCTAACTGAATATGAACTATAGAGGATGTTTGAGATATTAAGACCATCTGAAAACACAGATATTTACATTAAAATTCATAACATTAGCAAATTTACAGTTGTAATGTAGCAACAAGAATATTGTTACGGTTTAGGGTCAACACAACATGAGGAAATTAAAGGGTTGCAGCATTAGGAAGGTTGAGAAGCACTGTTTTAGATGCTACAAGAGACAAAGGAAGAGATACTAATAAAATGCATAATACTGGACTTCCAGGTAAAATGTTGGTTAGAAGCTGTGTCTATTTGAGGACATGAAATGAAGGAAGTAAAACAATAGATCCCAATCAAGTTCTCCCACTGCCTATCCTAGATCCTACTTTCTACTGTGATATTAATGTTATTTAAAAGATGTTAAAAACTTACCTAGTGTTTGTAATTCTCTCTCTCTCTCTCTCTCTCTCTCTCTCTCTCTCTCTCTCTCTCTCTCTCTCTCTCTCTCTCTCTCTCTCTGTGTGTGTGTGTTTCTCCAGATGCCAGAGGAGATCATCAGATTCCCTAAAGCTAGAGCTGCAGGTGGTTGTGAGCCACTCATTGTTGGGGGCTGGGAAAGGAACTCTAGTCTTCTGTAAGAACAATATTGCTCTTAAACACTGATCTGTCTCTCCAGCCCCCTTAATGGTGTTTTAAAGAGAAGTGTAGCATCCCTGAAAATATGAAATAAATTTAATTTCATCAAACTGAAACCACTCTAAAGCCAATTACATTTGCTCATCGTGAGTCAGGGACCCTAATGCATCTAAAATTCAAGTTTTTAAAATAGACAAAGCTCAGAGCCATTTTTGGATACTTTATAACAAGAATGCTATATTCTACTAGGAACAATAAATTGGATGCAAGTAATATCATTACCTTTAGGGCTTGCTTTCAATAAATTTCTACAAATAAGTTAAGCTGTACCCTTTATAGTTTTCTCTTTATTCTTTTTACAAAGTACATATTGTTTTAAATTTCTGTGTTCATAGGCAGATTCCTCATATAAATACAGCATGTATCTAAGAATTCCCACAACTTTATCTGTGTCTAAATCTTCATTTACCCTCCAAAGTATATGTATGCTCTCACTACATGGAATAAGTTTGTCTAAAACATGTCCATCTTGTTATTATAGAGTAAATTCTAAGTCTTTCATCTTTGCCATAGATGTGGGTCCATTTTGATGACTCAGAAACTCATAAGTGTGAATTGATAAATGAAAGATATTTTAAAGCCTTCATTTCAGTATAAAGAATCAACAAACTTTAAAATGTGTTTGTTAAATGATATGGAAATAGAGAATATAGATATGATAGAACAAAAGGATGGATTGTTGAACCTACTTTAAGAGAAACTTGTTTAAAATGTTTTACATTGGTATAGATTTTAGTTTATTGATACAAATTTAAAGTTAATTTTGCTATACTGTATATATACTTCTACTCTCATTTAAGGCATTATGTTTATGTAACTCATTTAAATTGTAATGGATAATTAAGAAATACAGATTAATAATTAGTGTTCTATAATAGTCAAACTTATAGTCTTGTTGAGTTTTCTAGATATACATAGATATAATTCAATTAGGTAATCTTCAAACACTTCAAAGACCTACAGAATATGGCATTTAAAGTGTTTTAAAAACTAAGACTTTCTGGACAATGAGACATGTCTGCTCCTGGTAGCACCAATTTACTTCAGAGAGAAAGATGAGTGTCAAAGACACTCCATATAGAGTTTATCTTCTTCTTGGCAAAAATAGCCATTTGGGTAAGAAACTGTTGTTGCCTGGACTGTTTGACAAAAAAGTTATATCGACTGGACATACAGGAACCATGGAAAAGTGACCACTAAACTTTGCAAGGCAAAAATGATACTTCAGTTTCCTGCTTTGCAGAATTAACTGCCAGATATTCTACAGGACACAGAGAAAAGTGACTGAGAGGCTCTAGGCCTGTGGGCTAAATATGGATGTCCCAACTTTGCAGAGGAACTTTGGATGACTATCCCGTCAAGCATCTGTCTCTGTCATTCTAGATTTTTTAAGTTGCTGACAATGTTCTTCCTGTTTACTTAGAGAATATTGTATCCTTCTGAGATCTTTGATGTAGTTGAAGACTAGATAGTTATAATTATGATTTTCCTTTATTTTGATAGGAGATAAGGTAGATATGAAACCTTGGACCCACAAATAAAGGATAGATAGGATATCTTATTTGATTTTGCCAAATACAAATAGACTAGATATTATAACTATACTTCTTGCTTGATAACTGTTTTGTTACATGTAATTTTGCTGTGTTGAAGTTAAAACCTTCCTTTTGAATAGAAATAAAGGAGAAATGATGGGTGATATCATTCTGTATGCTGTGAAAATGTGTTGCTCTGGTTGGTTGATAAATAACGCTGTTTGGCCAATGGTGAGGCAGAATAAAGTTAGGCGGGACATGAGAGAGAGAAAGAGAGAGAGAGAGAGAGAGAGAGAGAGAGAGAGAGAGAGAGAGAGAGAGAGAGAGAAAGGAAAAAGACAGAGCAGGGGAGATGCTGCTAGCTACCGCCAGAAGAAGCAAGATGTAAAAGTACTGGTAAGCCACAAACCATGTGGCGAAGTATAGATTTATAGAAATGGGTTAATTTAAGATGTTAAGAACTAGCTAGCAAGAAGCCTGCCATAGCCATAGTTTAAAAATAATACAAGCCTGTGTGTGTTGCAGGACTGGCGGGTGAGAGAGATTTGCCCTGACTACAGGCCAGGCAGGACACAGGAAAACTTTTGGTTACAGTTAAAGGAGAAATAAGTACAATCAATATTTAATTTACATACTAATAATTCTATTGGAAGACAGATTTATTATAATGATCAAAAATAACTATGAAGCTCTTCTTTTGCCAGTATGTTGAGATAATGTGCAAGGACATAAGTGTAATATATTTAAATATGCACCATACATTAGTCATGCATTGCTATGGGTCTCTGCTCAGAGAATAAAAATTCTGTATACACAGTAGATGTCTCCAAAATGTTAACTTGTTAAGTATTTTGACTTAATATTCCCATATTGCTTTCCAGACATATCACTTCCCTCTACATTTTTATATTTTAGATATATTGACCACTCATACCTGTGAACTCACTCTTTGATTTCTTAGGGTTATTGGTTTCAACAGAGAACTATTGTGCATTAGTGGGGTTCTTTAGAGAAACAACTGATAAATTGTATATATAAAGAGGGAGTCACAAGACTCGTTTACAGATTAAGAGCTGAGTAGCCCAACATTAGACGTTTGCATGCTGGAGATACTGAGAACACAGTTGATGCTCAGTCCACAAAACTGGATTGCTTGGCAGTTCCAATCTGCTGCTGAAGGCCTAGGAAGTTGAGTTTCTATTCTTCTGTTAAGTTCAAAGGCTAATGGGGCTGGAATCCTATGTCAGTGGAGAACATCAGAGGTAAAAATGACAGCAGCAACAGCAACAGCCACACTCATTCTGTTACAAACAAAAGCAATCAGGCAGGTGACATTGATCTTTCTTCCAAAATACTTAATAGATGGTAGGTACTGCCCACATCAAGGAGGAAATCTTCCTCCAACTCCCTCACTTGATCCTTTTTGGAAATATCCTTACTGACCTGGTCGGAGGTATACCTCCTAATTCACCCTAGGCCCCCTCAGGTTGACAATCAATATTAATCATTACAAATCCACCCCTTTCTCACCTTGATACCCAGCCTTTTATCTCCTTATGTTATATGTAATTTCCAAATGAAAACAAAGCATGGTCATATTTCTTTCTCACATGATATAGCTAGCTATCCCACATGCAACCAAAAATTCATCAATTAATCCCCTAGAATAAATGCCAAACTCTCCCAAGGAATGTTTGGTCTTTTAATATCCTGTAACTTAAGTCTGATAATATAGGCTTAACAGGACACATATCCTGATACTATCTTCGTCAATGTTATAATACATGGTAAGGAATAGATGAAGAAAGACAACATACATTTTTGCTTAATACACACACATTTATGAACAAATGTATTCTTAACAAAATAGGATAGAAATATGTATGATGATTCCATCTCTGTTTCTTTAAGTAGTTTACAAGTTCTTAGTAGTATTTATAGTTACCTTCTCCTAATGCTCATTTCGTATTCCCTGACCACAAACAGGCAGGTATTGGTTCTTTCCATGAAGAAATGACCCATACCTCCATTCCTGGAGGATTTGGGGATTTTCATCCATCCTGAATTAGTTCGTTGTAGTTGCCTCAACCTTAATCACAGGGCATGGTAACACTAAATGACACCATAAAGTATCTTTTGTACTCCAGACATCCTCCTTATCACCTCCACTGTGGAGCAGGGGTTCACTCCCACCTCGTAACCTAAACCAATCAGTCTCCCTAACACTAATTCATTCTCCAATCTGTTGACTCAGGGCACCAGGAGTTTAAGGTGGCCAGAGGGAGGTTTTAGCTTTTAGTTCAGTGGAATGTTTGTTGTGCCTCCTGGCAGAAGTACTCTTTCCTCTAGAACCAAGACCCCAGGCCAGCTGAACATAGGTTGCAGGAATAGGAAGCAAATTTGTTAGTGGTTCACTAGGAATGAGAGTTAATGGTACCATTCCCATCTCCACTCTTTGATTTCTATACTTAATGAATCCTATGTATAGAGGAAAGAATGTCAGAGGCTGATTCAAACATATACAGCTCTCCAAAGGACCCTTTCTAATTTGCTAGTTGGCACTGGAACTGTGTCTTAAAACACCATTCCACAATTCTATCAAGCCAGCTGCTTCATGATGATAGGGAACGTGGTAAGACCAGTAAATTCCCATTGTTATACTTCCGTGGCTATGAAGTGAGTTTCTTGGTCAGAAACAATGCTGTTTAGAATATTATGATGGGGGGGGGGTAAGTTATTCTGTAAGTTCATGGATGGTAGTTTTGGCAAAAGGACTATGTACAGGAAAAGCAAATCCATACATCAAATAAGTATATTGTAGTAAGGACAAAGTATTTGGATTTTCACAATGGAAGAAGACCAATGTACTCAAGCTACTACCAGGCCACTGGCTGATCACCCTGGAAAATAGTGCTATATTATGGCTCAGTGTTGGTCTTTGTTTTTGGCAAATTGTCATTCAGCAGCAACTGTAGCCAAGTCAGACTACATGAGTGGAAATCTGTGTTACTGAATCTATCCATAAATCCCATCATTGAGACCATGGCCATTTCTTCCATAGGCCTATTGGGGAATGTCAAGGATGGATAGGGAAATAAATTGATTACTCTCAATGAAATAGGTCATCCCCCTACTTGATTATTGAAGTCCTTCTCTGTCGAGGTCACTTTTGGCAAGCATTTACATGGAACACAAATATTATTTGTCTGTTTGGAGAGCTCTATCTACATACTCACAGATCATGCTACAGTAGACTAGATATAATCTATGTAATTTTTTAAACAGGCATGCAGAATATAGGAGTTGAGGTCTGGGGTGGTGGTGTTTTACAGTTTTAATCTCAGCACTCTGGAGGTAGAGGCAGGTGGATCTCTGAGTTCAAGGCCAGTCTGGTCTACAGAGAGAGTTCCAGGACAGCCAGGGCTATACAAAGAAACCCTATCCTGAAAAGTAAACAAAACAAAACAGAAAACCCTCCAAAACAAAAACAAAAACAAAAGCAACCTGCCCCCCCAAAAAAACCCCACAAACAAACAAACAAACAAACAAAAAGAGTTGAAGTCCAGGAAGGTCCCACAAAGATTTCAAAGGAATGTCTGGGAGGCCAGGACTTAAGTACCAGAGCCTTATTCTTTATTAAGAATATATTCTATATTCCTAAGAAGCTGATATATGAAACTGTGAGGTTAAAGCTTAAGCTACATTGGAGATGTCAGAAACAAAATATGCACCTTATTTGTTTTGTTTTTTTCAGGGATAATAGCTAGGAATTTGCCTTGAATTTCAGAAGAAACTTTGAATTTAGAGTTTTAAATACTGTTGGAGTTTTTAAGACTATGGAGACTTTTGGACTTAGGCTTAGTGTATTCTGTATTGTTAAATGGACTTTTAGGGACCAAAGTAGAATATTATAGTTTATAATAATGTATTTGTTTACATGTTAAGTTGATGGTAGATGGGTTTGATTGATAATTTTGGTTGTAAACTTCATTGAAACACCTAGGGAATTCAGCATGGGGGTGTACTCCTATAATCTTAGCACTTGGGAAGTGGTGACAGGAAGACACGAATTCAAGGTTATCCTCTGCTACTTAGCAAATTTGAAGCAAGCTTGGACTATGTGAGACCCTGTCTCAAAAAGTCAAACAAACAAACAAACAAACAAATCATCTAGAATTCATTGAATTAAGAATGATCTAGAGAATTAACATACTCACCTCTGAATGTGTATGCAATGTAGTTTCCAGAGAGAGAGAGATAATGGCAGATGTGATTTAATTAACAAATTAATTACTTACTAGATTTGTAATATGATGGCTTTTTTTGGATGTGGTGAAAAGATGGAATTGCAGATTACTTGAAGACATAAATTTGTTTATTTATATTTTTTAGTTTCATGTTACCACCTTCCTGTAACTTTAGTTTCAAGGAATTGTATGCCCTTTTGGGGACTTCATGAGCACCCACACACCTGTGGACTTCACTCATCCAGGCACATACACATAAATAACAATAATAAAAATAAATCTTTATTTAAAAGATGTTTAATTTGGTTTGGTAATACTGTAATTCCAGAGCTAAGGAATTCAAGCCCAGAGGATTGGGTGGATATCTATCTATATCTATACTGGATATAGACAGACTGAATTATAGAGCAAAGCTCTTATGTGCTGGGAACTATTTCGACCTTGGCCTCTTCCCACATTCCCCTTCTTTTTGCATTCTTGCCACCAGAAATGGAGCAACAGCAGCTGCCATGTGATCTCACTGCCATCATTATTTGCCAAATGTATAGAGTCAAGAAACCATGGGCTGAACCTTCTGAAGTTACAACCCCATTAAGTCCATTTTCCTTTATGTTGTTTCCATCAGGCAATGGTCACAGTGATGGGAGAGTAAGTAATATATACATGTTTGCAATAATGGAGACATGGAGTTATTTTGGGTTTTAGCATTAGTTATCAATCAGTTCTTTATCATGTTATCACTTTCTTCCCAGGCCATGCAGCAAAATATGATCTCTAACAAGATTAATACAAGTTAATTTTCTCTGACCAATGTCTCTGAAAATATGTCTAGCAACTAAGCAATGATGGGCTCAATGTCACAAAATTTTTGGAGCAAGACTAGCTTTTCCTGTGATGGTAAATATCTAAGTGCTCATGAACATCTGTTTGAGTGCTCATGAACATCTGTTTGAGTGCTTGTGTTCTAACCTCCAGGTCAGAGAATTTCCAAGTTTAGAATGAGTGTGTCTTGATTATGGCAGAAGATTTCCTCTAGTAAAGAAACAGCAACAATTTCCATAAAGACTCACAAAGAAGGAGGGCTGTGTGGTAGTTTCTTTCAATGTAGGTTTGTCAGTTGAGTACTTGGAATTATACGGAAAACCCATTAGCCCAGACTAGTCTTTTCTCCTTCTGAAATAGTATTCTTTTGCTTTTGAGTGAGAAAGTGTTGTTTTTCCACAATGGATCTCTAGGATCCCAGAGATCACACAGACATTAAGAACATACTGCATGAAGTGAGAAAATTGTGACAATACCCCCAGCTCTACTTGATGGTGATAGTGATGCTGCATATCAGTATTGTGGTATGCAGTATTCTGCTCTGGAACAAGGATTTGGTCTGTAACTCATGCACTCAGCCTAATAGCTGACAATGTAGAGACCTACATGGGAAAACTAATGCAGTCCTTGGAAAGACAGATGCATGTGATTTGGGAAATGAAACTTATGCATCTTGGTGAAAAATTTGAAAAATGGTATCTAATCCAACAAACACAGAACTGAACACTAGTTTATAGCAAAGAACTGAGTTAACTCTTAAGTTTCTTAAGAAGATGACTATAAATGTTGCAAAATTCAGATGAGTAATGTGATATTCTTGTTAACTAATGCCTCAGTGTGTTAACACTTTGGACTTCATCTTTTATGTGCAAACTTCGAATGGTTTTGTATCAGCCAATGATTTTACATTATCATTTTTCTGAGAAAAGGCTGCATCATCATGTGTTGCTAACATGGCAGTTCTGTGTTGTTCAGGTCTAATCTCATTTCATAGTTTTCACTCTCGTATTTGAAGGGCACATATCATCATAAGATGATCAACGTCTGTCTCTATACATTCAGGTCCCCAGGTGAGTTACACAGATACTGTGGGCATTTTCTCTCAAATTCATCTCACTACATTTGAAAGAAAAGGTTCACATGACTGCATCCTACCCCTTCCAAACTAAATGGAAATGCAAGCCTCCTCTTTCTTAGTTGAATGTCAGGAAGCATGTGACTACTTCAATCAATCAATACAAAGTTTTAACTAATACCAGATAAAAGTACATTTGATAGGTTTTTATAGAAACAGGACATGACATTTAGGCTGTATTACCTTCATCCTGAGTGCTTTGATAGTTCAAAAATTTTCTTTCAAACTCTGGGGCTATGGTTCTGCTGGGGATGCTTTGCCAATACAGAACCATGTACGATGTTACAGATGCATCTTCTCTTTGTTTATATATTTTTATAACCACAGAAGGAAACTGTATTTTTCACTTCTATCAAAATATATCATCAAAGGTGTTCCTAATTTCAACATACTGTTGTTATAAAAAATCAGTACTTTTTGGACAGCTTTTGCAGTTTTATTCTTTTGTCCCACGAGAACTAGGGATACAATTTGCATTGGCTAATTTGCATAGTTCTAAATGCTATGGGTGATACTTTTATTCTTTAGATGAAAAGTGATATATTTAATTTAAACAATTAAGAGTTTAATTTTGTGTGTTTATTCTTGTATTGCAAAATGGTCCCTAGTACTGCATCCCTTGGGAGTAGCACCCTATTATTGTTAACTCCTGGATTGGACCAGATATTCACTGGAAGGCAGTGGGAGAAGCAGAGGACAACTAGGTAGGTTAGCTAGCAACATGTGACTTCAGATCATACACTAAACACCCTATGCCAATAAAAGGAATAGGACAGTTTCAAACTTCATCTCAAAAAGCCATCTGTTTTCTCAGGGTGGAAGGTAAGCAAAGGGTAGATAGGAGTTTCACAACTCTCCCTACACTTATCAGTAAGTTGTTTGGTTATGACTTCAGGTGTTTTATTTCATCCCCCTTTTATTGAAAATTGATTCTTTTCTCATATAATATATATCCTGATTATAGGTTCCCCTCTCTCTACTCCTTCCAGTTCCTTCCTACCTCCCCTCCCATTCAGATCCACTCCCGTTTTGTCTCTCAATTATAAAAGAACAGGCTTCTAAGAGATAACAACCAAACATGACAAAATAAAATATAATAAGGTGAAGCAAAAACTATCACATTGAAATTGGATAAAGCAGCAGAAGGAAAAGAGCCCAAGAGAAGGAACAAGAATCAGAGACCCACTCATTCTCACACTCAGGTGTCCCATAAAAAATACTGTATAATATATATGTAGAACACCTGGTGTGGACCCATGTCGGCCCTGTGCTTGCTGCTTCAGTCTCTGTGAGTTCATGTGAGCTTTGTTCATTTGATTCAAAGAGACTTGTTCTCCTGGTGTCCTCCATTCCCTCTGGCTCTTATATTGTCTCTCTGCCACCTATTCTGTGGGGTTCCATGAGCTCTGAGGGGAGGGTTTTGGTGGAAACATCCCATTAAGATCCAACCCCCCCTCCCTGTGTGTGTGTGTGTGTGTGTTTGTGTGTGTGTGTGTGAGAGAGAGAGAGACAGAGAGAGAGACAGAGAGAGACAGAGAGAGAGACACACACAGACACAGAAAGAGGTCTGTCTATGGGCCTCTGTATTTGCTCCCATTTGCTGCAGGAGGAAGTTTCTCTGATGATAACTAAATAAGGCACAGATTTATGAGTATATCAGAATATAATTAAGAATAATTTTATCACTATTTTTTTTCTTTGGACCAATAGTATTTGGTTTTACCCCTAGGTCTCTGGGATATTTGGTCTCTAGTTCTTGGTCACCCTAGCAGTGTCAGGTATGGGTTCCATCTTGGGGAGTGGACCTTAAGTCACATTAGATATGAGTTGGTTACTCCCACAAGCTTTCTGTCACCATTGCCCTAACATGTTTTGCAGGAAGGACAACATTGTATATCAAAGTGGTTGTAGCTGGGTTGGTGTTTACATTTCTCCTTTGATAGTCTGCAGAGTACCTTCCCATTCCAAAGATATCAGAACATGAGAGTGAAAGTTTTATGTAGGCAGAACAACCAATTATCTTGGCAGTTTTCATGGGACCCCTTCAGCCAACAACTCAATTGGATGTAAGCCAATCCCAGTATGAGAACCTTTATTTGGTGACAAGAGATGGCCAGTTGCCACTCTGTCTCCCCCATTTTTTGAGGCTTCATTAGGAATGCCTTCATATATGTATATATTCCAATTCACTAGGTTTCTAGCTGTTTCGTTTTGAATTCCCTCCACCAATCCCATCTCCTCTCCCCACCTGATCCTCTTGTTCTCATCCTCCAAGACTTGGGGTTTTGTTTTTTGATGGAATATTATAATGACCATTGCTATTATGTGAAACTTTTGGAACATTTTTTCCCCAACAATCTCAAAAAAGTCCATCTTAAATTTGAAACAAGTTTTAAAAAAGTTAATTATAATAGCAACAAAACTAGTTAAAGAATCTGTGTGATAGTTCAAGTTGAAACATTCTTTATGTGATTTACCCCATATTTACAATGCAAGGTGTTTGTTATTGAGTCAATCCAGAACAAAATTACATTTCATAAATTAAGATGGATTATAAAGCTGTGCCATTCTTTCATAGTGCACCTGTCACTTGTTTTCCTGATAACATTGATTTTTCAGTAAAGTCACCAGGATGAGTGTGAACAACATGATTTTTTTTATAGTTTCTATGTTTATGTTGTGGTTATTATGAACACATTGCAATTCACTAAGGACTAATTGCGATTGTCTTATTCATTCCCAGTGAGGGAGTGTTTTGTTATTCAAAAACTATTTTCTTCATTTTAGTGTAAGATTTATAAGTATAATATGAGTATATAGACATTGGTATCTATACCTGTGTCTCTCTATATACCATACACAAAAATATAGAAGCTATGCCTTCACCTTTGACAAACAGAAACTTTTTTCTATAATATCAGTGAAATAACACACAGCAGGAGAAACTACAGACTGAACCACAGCAATAACAAAAACTCTTTGGGCACAAAGAATAGATATCACCATTGACAGCAGACAAAGAGAGAAGATAAATGTGACTATTTCTGTATGAAGGACAAAAGGTAGCTGTTATTACTAGCCTGCTATCTTTATCTTTTTATTCAGGTCATTTGAACAGAGCTCAAACTATTCTCATGATAATTTAAGTATGACTCAAGAAAAAAAATGTATTGATTCAGCCACCACTAAAGCATCGCAGAAATATCTTCTGGATTTTTTTTTTCTTTTTGAGAAGTAGGAAAGTTTGGCAGAAAGAAGTTTGTTAGTTCTCCAGTTGTCAGAGAAATGAGTTTTCTTAAGCAGTCTGGGAAATGTGGTTGGAATTTGTTTTCTGAGTTAGGAGGTACACATAAATTTAAACAAATTAGTGTGTGTCTGGAGATTTTTGCACCTAGTGGAAGGCAAGGTAAGGTTCCTTTGGCACTTTGAAACTTAGAGGTTAGATATGGAAACACACTGTATGTTCTGAGATACTTGATTACCCTGTATAAAGATATGTCACTAGGATTAGTTTAATACAAAGCTAAATGGTCAATAGCTAGGCAGGAGACTTTTGGACAGAGAGATCTCTGGGAAGAAGAAAGGTGGAGTAGCCAGACAGATGCAGAGGAAGCAAGACGTGCAGGATTCTAAAAGCTATGAGTCCTGTGGCAACACATAGATGAATAGAAATGGATTAATTTAAGTTATAAGAGCTAGAGGGACAAGCCTGAGCTATAGCTAAAGTTTTTATAATTAATAATAAGTCTCTAGGTCATTTTTTTGTGACATATGTCTACAACAACATATGATTTTTTTTCACTTCCGAATAGCAAGGAGGGCGGGGGGAGTGTTACCACACATTTACTATTAAAGAAGACATTGGATTTAAAATTGTTGATATTTAACATGAAATAATATAGAGCAATAGATCCACCATAAGTTCAGTAGCTGTTTAATAGGTACCCACACGATATGTTAGTAGATATTTTGGGGAAAAATAGTATCTAGCACTCGCAGAAGTGTGCCATAATTGCATAATAAATTATCATCATATCATTAAAGGTTACTCATGGAATATCGATAAATGCTTCTATTACATGAGATTGTGTAAACATAATAAAATACAGTGCACTGTGTAGATATGGTTGTACCCATAGAAAATAAGTATCCAGGCAGAAATTGAGATGATAAAAATACCAATAATTTTAATAGTATTTTTAATATTATGTTTTTTTAAAAAGGAAAACATGAAATGCTATTTATGCAGAAAATAGGTATTTGTATAGAAAATTATATGAATGAATGCTAGCAAGAGATATACAAGTCAAGTGTTAGAGAGATGGCGGTTAGACAAAAATTCTCTTTAAAGATAAGGAAAAGCTGGATCAAAATAAAGAAAAGTTGAGGAAAAAATGAAATATGTGTATCCTAAAGAGAATTAGTCCCAAAGGGGTGCCTAGCATGGTGACCCTAACAATTAAATTTAGTTTGTGTTTCTCCCTCAAGGGAGCCAGTATAGTGACATGAACCAGCTAGAGACAGAGTAAAGCTCTGATGACCACTTCTGTGCTTTGTGGCTGATGCTATGTGATGCGGGAATTCTTTCTGTATGCTGTGAATGTGTTGCTCTGATTGGTTGATAAATAAAATGCTGATTGGCCAGTAGCCAGGCAGGAAGTATAGGCGGGGTAAGCAGGCAAGGAGAACTCTGGAAAGAGAGGAAGGCTCAGCATGTAATGGCACACAGGTAAAGCCACGGAAAACATGGTGATTTATAGATGAACAGAAGTGGGCTGAGTCTAAGTGTAAGAGCTAGTCGGTGGTAGGCCTGAGTTAATGGCTGAGCAGTTTTAATTAATATAAGCCTGTGTGTGTTTGCTTGGGTCTGAGCGGTTACAGGAGCTGGCAGGACACAGAAATTTTATAAGTGACTATGGGACCTTGATGGCTGGCGAGCACAGGAAAACTTTCAGCCAGTTATGTAAGCTGGAGTTGGGAACAACAAACGGCTCTCATGTGCCCATGCTGGCTTGAGGGGTCCTCTTGTTTCAATCTGCAGTCTTCATGTCAGCCATGGAGCTATGGTTGAGTCATCATTTTCACTGATGTCCACTTGAAATTTTGAGGATTTTCACTGAGAATTCTCAAGGCTCTGGAGAAAGTCATCTACCCTGAAGGGTAGGTGTCCATCTTCAGACACTGATTTTGAAATCCATTAATCCCTGGATGAGTTCTAGTCTTTTTAGGATACAGGATAGGTGGAAGACACACGGTATGTCTTGATCATCAGCTCACAGTTGCACATGAAATTGGAAGGGAAAAGTAGACAGGAAATAGGGATGAAATTAGAGGGGAGGGAATTGGGAGTGGATTTTGTCAAAACATATGCATGTATAAAATTCTCAAGCAATAATGAAAAGAGAAGAACACAGGTAGATAGGCAATGATACTTATTTTTAATGTTATGACTACAAATTAAAATTTATCTTAAAATGTAAGATATAAGTTATTATATTAACATTCAATAACATAGCTACTTTAATTATAGGCAAGTAAGCATCCCTAGACTTTTGAATGCTATTGCTTATTGGTATTGTATCTTGTCTCATTCTATGAAGGAAAATTAACATAAATATTTGATAAAGACATAGCTATCATTTTTACATGGAGTAGAGCCTTAATAAAAATGTGACATTAAAAATTAAAATAAAATGGGAAAAATAGAATATAATAGATACATAAAAAAAGAAAGGAAAGAAAAAATGAGGAAGCAGGAAGCTAAGAACAGAGCAAGACAGAGCATCCTTCTAAGTTGGCACTGGGTAATAAATAAAGGAGGAGTGAGAGTGAAGTAAAAAGAGGTGTGGCTGGGGCACAGAATCTGAACGAAGTTTCTTGCCATCCTTTTGGTTTCAGCCTGGACTCCAGGTGTTCCTTCCAGATTTCCAGCCCTGGGCAGCCTTTGTGCGGTCAGGGCCAACAGATCACACATTGGGTTGTCCATGGTGGTCTTACCCTTGGATAGTCCCTCCCAGTGTCTGGCTTATGCCCTTGGAACCTACGTGTAAAAACACTGCAGGTTAGCATTCTCCAGGCCGAGCTGGGGAGCTTCAAGAGTTTGTTGGTGTGTGGTGTGATGGCAGGCTCAGGGCCAAGTGTGCACATGGTATGTTCAGAACCAGGGTTGCCGTGAAGTTGGCTGATAACAGCACAGGTGAGCACTGCCAGAGGTACTGTGGGGACATCATGCGTTTGAATTGGAATTAAAATGACTTGAAATTTTGTCATTGTGCATTTAGAAGACTTTTAATACTGCCCAACTTTTCATGACCCCCACATTCAGATATGCGACTCCACACAAGCTGCAAGCCACAGTTAAGTAACTGGATCTGGTTTTAATCTGATCTAAAATAGTTGCCTCTGATTGACACAAAATAACTGAAATCTCTAAAAATCTCAGTGGTGAAACTAACCATGGTGTTGCACTTGGAGAAATATCCCTCCTTTCCTACCTAGACTAGCTACATTATGAAATGGTCTTTGAAGATGACAAGTATACCAATACAATGAACTCTCATTGCACATCATGTTCATCATTCTTGTCCATCCTTCGCTGCACATAATAGAGAAGATTCAGAGCCTGAGATCTTTAATCATACCTCAAATTCCCTGAGGATATTACATATATCCATATCTACAATGCTATTTATATTCCTATTTTTAAAACATTTTTAACATATTTTTAATGAAGAGTAATTTTAGCATATGTGTTTTTAATTAGTTCGGAATTTAATGAGGTTCAAAGTATCTAAAAATTCTATAGACGCAGACAGGACAGCAGTATTCAATATAAATAGCTATACATACTTGAACTTATGTTATCCACTTGACTTCCCGCAGGGTCTCTGAATCCTTCAAAGCTGTTAGTGACTAGCTGTAGAAGGCAAGAAGGCAATTTGGTTCAACACAACTAAGAAACTGGTGTTGGTTCAAACTTCAAGAGACTGACTCCAAGTGGTTTATTTTAGACATATTTAAACATAACACAATTTGGTAAAATCTTTTTAAAACTTTTCATTATTAAGAAATTTTCTATTCATTTTACATACCAACCACAGATCTCCCTCTCCTCCTTCCTCCCACTTTTCAGGCTTTCCCCTCAACCCATCCACCTATTTCCACCCCCCTCAAAGGCAAGGTCTCCCATGGGGAGTCAACAAAGCCTGGTATATTCAGTTGAGGCAGGTCCAAGCCCTTCCCCACTGCACCAAGGCAGCACAAGGTGTCCCACCATAGGCACTGGGCTCCAAAAAGCTGGCTCATGGACCAGGGATGGATCCTGATCCTACTGCCTGGAGCCCCCTAAAAAGTTCAAGCTAAACAACTGTCTCGCCTATTCAGAGGGCCTAGTCCAGTCCCATGGGGGCTCCACAGCTATTGGTCAACAGTTCATGAGTTTCCAGTACTTTGGCTGGTCGTCTCTGTATGTTTTCCCATCGTGATCTCCATGTCCCTTGCTCATAGAATCCTCTCTCTCATTGATTGGACTACTGGAGTTCTACCTGAAGATTGGCCATAAATTTCTGCATCTGCTTCCATCGGTTACTGGATGAAGGCTCTATGATGACAGTTAGGGTAAAATCTTTTCTGGTGAAAATGAATTCAATCCTGTGTGCACAATAAAACATACATAAGTCTCTTTGAGGAGCAAAGTAAGCTGAATAAATATCATATATCAGATGTGTCCACATCCAAGCTCTTTGTAAGATACATGTGATGTGACACCTTACATAAAGATAGGTTCTATAGATTGACTGAGAAAAACAAGCTTATGGTAGTAGTCTGGGGAAGATGAGGTCAGGTCTCTGGCCACATAGATAGAGCAAATGTCTCCAGACTAGAATGCAAGTTCACTCTCAGTTTCTGGGAAGATGACAGGTGTTGAATTCCTTCCCTTGAATGAACAACCGTGTATGCTAACATCCTAAGTTTCCTGAGTGTATGTCTGTGGACACAAGGACCTTTGTGCTTTCTACAACTTCCAGGTACAGTTCTTCTAAATTCTTCCACCACTTCTTTTACACCCGGCCCTGTCTGTCTTGATAGTTCCTCTGGTGTTTCTGATCTTTCAATATTGATGTATTCCTGGGATCATTCTTTACAGCTGATGTTTTTTTCTGTCTATTCTATTTCCATTGATGAGCTCATCTAGCTATCATGATGGTTTTCTCCAAATTGGATTTCACGCTCAGACTCCAAATCAATAGTTCTTAAGTAAATATTCACATCTCCATTAAATGACTAATAAACACTTATATTAATGTGTCTCAAAGTGGGCTTCTGACACAACCTTCTCATATCCAGTTTAACAATAGCTGCTCCTAAAGTATTCTTTTATATGCTTAAGTTTTCTGACAGGCATGTAAAGTTTGGAAACAATGATTAACATCTATTATCATAGACTAGGTCATTTATAAAGAATAGAGATTCATTTAGTTCACAGTTCTGGAAGCTGGGAAGTCTAATGTCAAAAGGTCATATCTGCCAAAGGACTTCTTTTGGTGAGAACTTTACAGTCTCAAGGTGTTATTGGGCATCACTTGACAAGAGGTGTGAACTATGAGACAGAGACATTATAAATTTTTACCACCCAGGATAGATCATTAACTCTTTAATCCATGAATAGATTAATCCATTAATCAAGACAGAGTCCTCATGATCCAATTGCACATCAAAGATCCCTCCTGTTAAAACCTCACAATGAGTTTTTAACATCAGCTCTGGTGATGGGGACTCTTAAATCACAGCACACACAAATATATGTACACTAAAATACACAGACATATGTGAAATGCATACCTTCCTGGAAAAACAATCTCATTTTATACAGTGTAAATTAAATTAGGCTACCATTGTAAGATAATTTGTAGGAAGAAAAACTTATATTCATAAAATTAAAATGTAATATAAAACAACTTCCAAATTTTACTTGTTTATTCATTCATTTATCTTTGAGACATGATGTCCAGTAGCTCACATGGACTTCAAACTTCATATTCTCTTGCCTCCTTGCACCACCACAATTGGCCATACCCACTGTGCTTATTTTAAAAATTTGTTATGTTTTTGGATTATTAGAGAGAGCAAAAGAAAGTAAATAGAGGAAAATATAAAACCAGAGATAAACTATGGTATGCTCGAGTAAGAATCTTGAGAAGGATAAAGAAAGATTAACCATGACAGAAAAGAAAATATCAGTGAATCCCAGAGTTTAACTAACTCCTCTGCATGATTTGGCTTACAGCATGATTTTGACACAACCAATGAGTGGGGATTTAGACTAGAAATACTTTATTTCTGTGAAATGTTAGGTCATAGTGAACAGACCCTGGGAAAGATCACTGTCCATGTCAAGTGGTCATCATCAAGTCACCCACACAGCGTCATGCAGAGCACACACTGACACCAGTCATCACGGTGACTGATAAGCACTTTGCGGTCACACAAAGCCTCTCCCCTTGTCATCCTTGTGTAGTCTGTTACCTGGCTCAAGACCGACCAGGGTGTTTCATTTTATTCAAGACAGGCTCTTTGGGGGTAGATCCGTGGAAATGAAAACAAATAAAATCTCTTCACAGAACTTATATCCCACTTGGAAATGAGAGTGAATTAAAAGAAATATTATAAACAGCTAGCATATCTAAAAATTGAATATATAATAATCTATTTCTGTGGCTAAAATAAAGATATTTTAGATTTGATAGCATTTAGTATTTATTTTCATAATTTAAATATGATTAGGAGCAGGGGATCTATTTATTTACAAGTGAGTAATGAATAAAGCACAAAATATAAACAAAGTAATAAAAATTTCCATCTAAGATCACTCCAGGATGCACATGGGTATGATATTTTCCATAATATAACTGAATATTTTATGCCAGAAACCTTGGTATTTTCTAAATATTAATGTGTTTTTCAGTGTTTAGATATTTACATGTCATCAAATATTAACATAAATTGAAAACTGTATACTGAAAGCCTCATGTAGTTATTACATATAAATGTCTTTCTTTTAAAACAATTATATAGGGTTTAAATTCTCTGGAGCAGATGGGTTTCATCTGATTAGCTAGTCTTCCCATCTCAGTTTCTATGTCTCTTGCATGCTTAATGGGTCTCCACTCTTGAAATTTGTCTTCAGGTTCTGCAGCTCTGTTTTTCAGGGGATGAGATGGGGAGGAGAAAGCTACTGCTAAGCATTGCCTCTACATCAAGGAATTCACAAGCTAGTTGTTGATGGCCTTTTATTGAGTAAGAAAATCTTGTAAAACTTCCATGTGACAAAGTCTACTTTGGCAGAAATGAATGTGCTTCAAGTATTTGCAATTCTCTTAACAAAAGGAGTATTCAGAACTAGCATCTAGAAAAATGCTTCTCAGCCTGTGGAGAGCATCACCCTTGGGGGGTCCATTGACCCTTTCACAGGGATGGCATATCAGATGCCCACATATCAGACATTTACATTACTATTCATAACAGTGGCAAAAGTACAGTATGATGTGGCAATGAAACAGTTTTACAGTTGGGGGTCACCACCACGTGAGAACCTAAGTTAAAGGGTTGCAGCCTTAGAAGGTTGAGAACCACTGCACTAAGTAAAAGGATTGCTAAGAGATTAGACACTACATTGGGAATTAGAACACTCGACTTTGCTTCATCTACCTCTAACTGACTGGTCCTTGTGTAAGACATTGTTCTATTTCTCCATTTTTCCAAATGAGGTCTTTTTAACTGACTCACAACTAAATGACTATATTTAAGAGACAACAGGAAAATAAGTAATAAGATGATGTCATTAGCTGGGAAAAGATTGTTTAATCACTGTAAAAACCCAAGATCTTTATATCTCAGAAATACAATAAGAGGCTGAAGAGATGGCACAGTGAGGGAAAAGCTGGCTGTGCCAACGTGAGTACTTGGGTTCAGCTCCCAGAACCTGTCTATCTCTGGCTATGAATGTGTCTGCCCATTGTATTTCTCTTTTAAATATTATTTTCAGATTTATTTTTGTTATTTTAGTCATGAGTGTGTGTGTGTGTGTGTGTGTGTGTGTGTGTGTGTCTGCCTATGCATGCATGTGGCATATGTACACATTAGTACAGGTATCCAGGGAGGACAGACATGTTGGACTCCATGGAGCTAGAGCTACAAGCAGCTTTGAGCTGCCCAACGTGTTTGCTGGGGACTGAATCAATGAATTCTCTACAAAAGTAGCATTTTCTCTTAACCATTGAGCCATCTGTCCAGAGGGACCCCCATCCATTATGTTTCTCTTATGTGAATAAAACTTGGACTTAAACTCACCAATCACTTTGAATCACCTTAACACATGTGCGTTTTGATTCATTTACTTGAGCTCTGGTCTACTTTTACATCAAGCATCTTTTTTTCCTCAACACAGTATTTCATTTTATATGTCATCTATAGTTTCAAATTACATTTATCCCTGGGGGAAAATATACAAGGAAGAGTTGGGAATTTTTCTTTCCAAAAAAAAAATCAAATTTTCATAGTCATAAAAATGATGTAGCTTTCTGAGGCAGGAAAATTTGAAAGGTACATTTAAATAATTTTATCATGAAGGTACAAATGTCATTCTCACCAAACCAGAAAGCTGCCAATGGGAAATTATGGTTATCTTGATAGTAGAGGCTGGAGGCTGCCTGTGCATTGATAGTAGATTTAATTAAATTATGAATTGAGACTTCCTTCCTGCCAAAGGTTTGCCTGAGCACTTTAAGACATGACGTGTCACATCCAATTCTTTGCCAACCACAGAAGAGTTTGAACAAACAGAAAATACATCTTTTAATGTGTTATCTTCTTTACAATACCCTCTTTGGATACTTTGCTTTTGCTGACCAATTCTTCACTGTGTCTTCCTGCGGTTAGCTGATCTTTTCCCAACATCTTTCTCTCTCTCTCTCTCTCTCTCTCTCTCTCTCTCTCTCTCTCTCTCTCTCTCTCTCTCTCTCTCTCTCTCACACACACACACACACACACACACACACATATTCACAGTTACTACTAGCTGCTCCAAAGACACAGGAGAGGACCTAACAGGCTTCCTTCCCGCTGTAATAAGAACGACCACTATCATGGCCATCCCACCCAGCACAAGGTCAGGTGACTCAGGTGAGAAATTCTGTCTCAGTACCTAATGCTGTTTTGTTGTTGCTGTTGCTACTGGACCTCATGGGATTGCACAAAGCTTCTCAAGGGGCACATTACTCTAGGAAGTTGCTTTGGGAACAGACCAGATTTCAGTTTCGTTCCTCATCTTCTGTTCCCTGGAGACACCGGCAGGCTTTCTTTCCTCCTCTTCTGTCCCTGATCGCTTGTTGTTGGAGGAAAATGAATAGGGTTAGCATAGATTAAAATTTGTAGTTGAATGGTAAGACCCAGAAGATACTGTCTCTGATTGTATTTCATAAACTGTGAAATAATTGCAGATGAACTCAAAGAAGGATTACAAAATTGAGACATTCCTGTTAGTCTACAGATTTTAAAGGATAATGTGTGTGTGTGTGTGTGTATTATGGAGAGACCCTGTAGGCATAAATAAACATGTTATCTGAAGTCCCTCAGCTTTATGGTGATTTAACCAATTACTTTTGTGGTACAATCAATATTAAGGAGAATAAATGACTGCCATGTTTCTACTTGATCATAGCTACTTTGCTCATCAGCTCCTTATTCCTGAAAACATATATCAAATTCAAATAATGTCTATTGTATATGTTAAAATTTTTGACTTTACTCTATCTGTCAGCTCCCAAAGGAAAAATCCCAGGTATTCTGCTATAACACATAACACTTGAAGAGATTTCAGAGTTCCCAGCAACGCCCTGTTTTTGTTAGATCTGCTGTGTCCTTTTGTATTGCTCCGAACTTTTGTACTGTAAGTGATAAGGGGGATGGTGTTCAACAAAGGTCTTCCAAACATTTAATTTGTCCTTCTGATAAGAATTATAGTGATGTAATAGCCGAAGGATGGTGGTGGAGAAATAGCATGAAGTATTTTATCATGATTAAGAGAGTTTTTACTCTTATTATAAGTTAACTAAATCTTGTTACAAATTATTGACACTGTTTTTGACTATTTAAATAGTGAACTGATAAAAGACTCTGTAACTATGCAAGTTCAGGCTCTTTATAAAGCAAATTACATATGTGTTCATTACATTCAATTTTATTGTTGGCAAGTGTCCTGTAAGTATTTGGTAAGAAGTTATCCTCACCCTGTTCCTAAACTCTGACCCTCTATTCTTACACTTCATTAAAGAGGACTGGGTTTTCTTTTAGCCATTCTCAAAGAACATTTACATCTGCTCTATTATATACATTAAGTAAAGAAAAATACTACAGAGATTAAGGGTGTTCAGAGCTCGCCATTCTCACTCTCACTCTTTTTATTTTTTACCAATTTTTCATTTATTTTACATACTCACCACAGTTTCCCCTCCTTCCTCTCCTCCTATTTCTTTCCTCACCTCCCATATATCACCCATTATTCCTTTAAAAATGTTTCACAGCTTTTATTGATATTGTAAGTGTAGTCTTTGAAAAATCTTTACACTGAGCATTGCATAGTAATTTATTCCATGATGAAGCATTCTGTCTTGGAAGAAAGCTTGTTAAGACACAGGATGTTCTAAAGTAGTGATTCTTAATCTTCTTATGCTGCAATTTCCTCATGTTGTGGTGCTCACCAGCCATAAAGTTATTTTGCTTGCTACTTCATAACTGTAATTCTGTTACTGTTATGAATTGTAATGTAAATATGTTTGGAGATAGAGATTTGTCAAGGGGGTCAAAACCCACAATTTGGGAACCACAGATTTAAGTGCAGGAGAGCATTCTATTTTGCTGGGACGCTCATAAGCTATGGAAGTAAGTAACTCAAAAAGTTTCAGAAAGATGTTGAACTTACCAGATTCTCTAGTCCCCATTCCCCCAGCCCCGCAAGAGTGTTGAAGCAGTAAGGATTGCTAAGGGACACTCTCACACCAGCTGAACTGCCTGGGAGCAGCTCACAATAACTGGGATACCTGGAAGGGACACTGTCCAACTTGTTGAGCTGCCTGAAGACTGTGCCGTGTGCTCCACATTTCTAGCTTTGTAAGATGTCACGTGTGTGAGGTGGGATTTCAGTGATGTAACTGTTTTTGAGTCATTTCTGTTCTTAAAAAGTAATCACTCATCCATATTCCTGTAAACAATCCCACATAAACTTGGCTCACCAAGTTTGACTCTGGTGATGTCCTCACTTTGGTCTGACATTGGCTCTCTATTTAGGGTGAGTTGATGCATCCATATGTCCTATAATAGTTAATCTTGTTTGTCAGATTGATTGGATCTGGGGTATATCCATAGGCACATATTTGAGTAGATTTATTAGGGTAATTAATGGAAGGACTGATGAGAGAAAATCTCCCGAGTGTGTAGTGCTTTCTGTGTGCAGCCCAGTATAAAAAGGTCTGACAAGAAAGCTTTGCCTGCTGCTTGCCTTTACTCTTCTTCCAGTGACAGCAACTACTCTGTTGCTGCCAGTAATGCTCATCGTTTGATGACATTGGAACCCAGATTTTCATCCTCCCAATGTCGAGAGAAGACCAGCAGCACTTAGTTTGTGCCAGTTGAGACCACTGAGTCATCTTGTCTTGTGGTTTAAGTAGTTTCTAGATTCTCAGTATAGACAGTTGTTGTTGGACAACCTAGCCCATGCCATATAAGCCACGTAAGTCTAATAAATCCCCTCATAAAATATAGTCATTGTATCCATTCTGTTCCTCTGAGAATCCTGACTAATACACATGCTCATGCCAAGTCTTTCTAAATGTTGTATCTCTTTTGGAGCAGGAAACGATGGTTACAGGTAAGAGTTTACTTTGATTTTGGAAGAAATACACACACACACACACACACACACACACACACACACACACACACACACACACACACTAGACCTAAGAAAGTTGTAATCACAATTTGTGGACAAATAAATACTCTAATTATTCTAAGAACACTTCAACAAAACGTTCATAACAGGTTTTGACACATTAGGATTTCTTCTAGTAATTAGCAGCATGACCTAAAATAGATAACTAAGTAGCCTCTCCAGTTTCTCTTCCTACAAAGTAAAGAACTTCAACAATTTATATTACCTTATGATATGTAAGAAAAAAATAAAAATTCCGCCTTGTTGCTTTTCAATGGGATGTTGAAATTGCTTTTGATATTATTTTAATGCTATCTGTTTCCCTTTCAATTCTGTCACTGCTTGCTGTATATATTTAGGTGTTCTCATGTTAGGTGCATACATATTCAAAATTATTACATAATATTGGGTAATTGTCATTTCTCTTATCTCTATTGTGACTGTTTGAGCTACAGCCTGTCTTTTGTGATATAAGTAGATGAATTTGTGATACTGGACTGAATCAAAGCTAGCTTCCCAAGACAGATACAGGTCATAATAATGCCTACAGTTCTTCAGACTTAACAGGAGGTGTTTTTCGTGTGTCAGATCCAACTTCTAATTCTAATAGCTGAATGACTTTGTTGCCAAGTCTTGTCAATAAAGATAACCAGAACAATTTCTATGAGATTGTCAAACATCATATCCTGCCTTTTCATTTATGGTGAAACAGTGATAAGAAAGGCCAATGGCTACTCAAGAGTAGTATTTTAGTTAAAGAAAGTAGAAACTTTCAAGTGAACTTTGTTTCACTTCTATAAATAAACTGAGTTCTAGTCTATTTTGTTTTCTATCTCCATTATTTCATTTGATGTTTCTAATAAAGCATAGACTCAAACGATAGCATGATCACTTATGAAGGAAATATCAATAGCTTGCCAGTGAGTAATTTAGATCGGTCAGTAAAACATACAATACGGTAGCATCAGAGAAGAATTAATGGAGGACAGTGGTCCAAGCCAGGTCCTTTATGCCTCTTTCTTATTTTTGTTGATTCTTTTTGAGAATTTCAGACATGAGTACCATATTTATATCATTTACATCCCTCTCTCTTCCTCTCCAACTCCTCTTGTGCATCATACTTCATACACATAGACACACACACAGAGTTATTCCTTCATTCATATGTATTTTGAAGATATTTGAACTCTTCTCTTTATGTAACTTGAGAGTGGAGGGCGTGGGAGGGGTTGGAGGGAAGGTAGGTGGGAGATGCTGGAGGGAAGAAAAGAAAGGAAAAAATAAAAAAATTTTAAACTTTTGATTATAGTACAATTATACCATGTCTCTCATTGTGTGGTAATTCTATGTTCTCTGTCCTTTGAACCTATCAACAACTGAAGAAAGTACAGCTAAATGTTATGTGATGTAATTTTCAAGTGTACATCATGTTGTATATTTCCATCCTGATTTCTTGGGATGCTTATACTTTGAATCTAGCCACCATGCGGAAGAGAAGGCAAAACAGCAATCATGGAAGGATATATTTATCATATATTTCATGGAACGATTTAGTTGGTGACATCTGCAATGTCAGCCTTGGGGCTCAGGCAGACTGGGCCACTAAGGTCCAGCCAATAGCATTATTTGGCAGACATTTAAGTAGAAAACTCTTTTTATTATTATTAAGACATTTTCTCTTCATTTTATATACTAACTACAGATTCCCCTCTCCTCCCTTCTCCAGGCCCCCCCAGCCTTCCCCACCCCCAACCGACCCAACATTCCCACCTCCTCCAATGCAAGGTCTCCCACGAGGAGTCAGCAGTCAAGGAGGTCCATGTCCATCCTCCCTGCATCAAGGCTGTGCACAGTGTCCCACCATAGGCACTAGGCTCCAAAAAGCTGGCTCATGTACCAGGCACAGGTCCTGATCCCACTGCCTGGGAGGCCCCTAAACAGTTCAAGCTAAACAATTGTCTTACCTATTCAGAGGGGCTAGTCAAGTCCCATGGGGGCTCCTCAGCTATTGGTCCACAGTTCATGCATTTCCACTAGTTTGGCTGGCCATCTCTGTACATTTTCTCACCATGATCCATGATGTCCCTTGCTCATGGAATCCCTCCTCTTTCTCATCGATTGGACTCCTGGAGGTTGACCTGGCACCTGGCCATGGATCTCTGTGTCTGCTTCCATCAGTCACTGGATGAGGGCTTTATGATGACAGTTATGGTATTTAACCATCTGATCACAGGAGCAGGACAGTTCAGGCACCCTCTTGGCTATTGCCAGTAGTCTAAGGTGGGGTCATCCTTGTGGATTCCTGGGAACTTCCCTAGCACTCTGTTTCTCCATACTCCCATGATGTCTTCATTTATCATGGTATTTCTTTCCTTGTTCTCCCACTCTGTCCCTGTTCCAGCCTGAACCTCTTGTTTCCCTATGTTCTCTCTGGTCCCTTGCCCTCCATTACGCCCCCCCCTCACCCTCAGTTTGCTTATGTAGATCTCCTCTATTTCTCCTTCACTGGGCAATCTATGCATCTTTCCTAGGGTCCTCCCTGCTAGGTAGCAGGGAGTGGAAAATTTCTTAGGTGACTCTGTCCCTTTTAAACCCAACCACTCTTAGTCGCTTTTGAGTCTTAACATATCAAGATCCAGAAATCACAAGGCAAAGACAAACCATTCTATCTGGCTTCTACTCAAAGTTTTAACATGGAAGATCCATAAACATGATTAGATTAGACTTGTTTTGGCACGAGGAGTGCACTAAGGTTGAAACATTAATCTAGTATATAGATTATTTTTAAAGTAACTCAGTTTAGTCTATGATGGTGGTACATACCTTTAATTAGACTTTGGGAAGCAGAGGCAGGCGGATCTCTCTGAGTTCATATCTCTGAACTTGGTTTACAAGAAAGAGTTTCAAGACAGCCAGGGCTATAACAAAAATTCTTTCTGGGAATACAATTAAAATCAGCCTTGTCTTTATTCCATAAGCTGTAGACCTTTGAGGTAAGTTGGGAGAAAAGGAGATCTTTGCCATATAAAGGGATCACAGAACCTGATTTCTGCAGCAAGTTGGCAAATTAAAGACTATATATATCCAGTGGACTTAACCTACTTGAGACCTCTGAACAGTATCAACACACAGCTGGCCTTGAGCTGCTAATAAGAAAATGAGAGAGGAGGTGGATGTGCTAAAGAAGTCACTTTGAAAAGTAAGGGCACGAGGAATACTCACTGACAATACAGAGCCATTTATCCTTAATCTCACCATTAATGGACAAATGGCATTAAATTATAAGACCATCCAGGCTAAAGATCCAATCCAGAGTGGATTAGGAGGTTTTTTAGATAACTCTACAAAGGTTAAGTTGTGGCCAGGGAGGTAGGATGACTGGGTGTATAAAGGTACTTGGTGCCAAACCTGATGAGTTTAATTCAGTCCGCAGGACCCACAGAGCAAAGAAGAGAACTGATTCCTGAAAGTTATCCTCTGAGCACACAGGGCTGTAGCTATGGCAAACGTGTGCTCGAACACATACATACAAAACAAATAAATAACTTGATATTTTTATTTTTATGATTAAAATATAATTATGTCATTCATCCCCCTTTGCATTTCTTCCCTCTAGCCATTTCCATGTTCCTGTACTCAGTCCCTCTCAAATTCATGACCTCTATTTCTTTGTTACTTATAGCAACATATAAATAATTAAATATATAAACACAACCTGCTCTGTGCTGCTTGTATTGTTTGATTTCAGAGCCGATCACTTGGGGTTGGAGAACCATTTATGGGGCTCATTCTTCCTCAGAAACATGAATTATCCCTCCTCAGCATCCCGTAGTCACTTGCAGTTCTTTGTCTAGGGGTGAGGTCCTGGGGGATTTCCCCCTTCCATGTTAACGTGTCTATACTGGTGTTGGTTTTGTTCAGGTCTCACGTCGGCAGCCATGTTGTTGAGGTATCAGGAGTGTTGCTCCCTTTGATTTATAGGAGACCCAATCTCATGTCAGACTTCCTGGTCCTCTGGCACTTACAGTCTGTCTGCTCTCCTCTTCTGAGATGCTCTTAGCCATAGGTGCAGGAGTTCTGTTGCAGATCTAGCCCTTTGGCCTGGGCCCCCCACCATCAATTGTTCTCTGCACTTGGAACAGTGTTGGTTTTCTGTGATGGTTTCTGTCTGCTGCAATGGGGAGTTTCTTTGGTGAAGAGTGAGGGCTCCAGTTATCTTTGGATATAGGCATGCCCATTTAGAATGTAGTTAGGAGTTATGCTATGCTAGTAAAACAGCAGTAGCAGGTTCTCACTAGCCAGGTATAGTTGGCTAGGTTTCCAGTTACAGGCATGGTTTCCTTCCCATAGAACAGGACTTAAGGTCAATAAAACATACACTTAATAAAAAATTTAAGAATTGGTTGGTGCTCCTACAAACTTTTGGACAAAAAACCAGATGTTTAAGTAACAATGGATCATCCAGCAGCACATTCAGATAGACCTATTCCTTAAATACTGAAACACAAAAATCCCTTGTCTCATGTCACCAAAAAACTAAGTTAGAGATAAATTTACTTAGAAGAAAACTGTAGCTATTCCTATTTTGAAACGGAATTAATTATCTCTTGGCAGGTAAGAATTCATAGTAATTTTAAAGTAACCATGCCAACTTGGATTTAGAGCAACAAAGCTTTGAAATTCAGGGGCCATCACCTCCTGCATCCTCACACTGAAGTAAAATAAAAGCTGGCTGAGGAAATAATCACCCAGCTGAATCAGTCATGGGCTTCCTTATAACAAAGAAAGTTTGGCTTGGTAGTTGGAAACAAGACCCCAGAGCAAAAACCATGAATCTCTAAGCGCTAAGGCTGAGTTGCGGTAGCTAAGTTGATAACAGGTTCCCAGATGAATTCTACAGACACCATAGCTTTTGTCTTACAATGTTCATCTTAATGGCAGCATCTATAGTGGCTTTTCTATGTAAGCCACATCGAGTGTTTCAAGGCTGCAGCTGGCATCAGGTAGATTGCATGCCTATTTTGTTCACAGGTCTATTTCATTAGCAGATACTAAGACCAGGAACTGAACACTCAGGTACTGAATCTGAGAAATCACAATGACCAGCATCTTCCATAATAGAGACATGTACTCTATGCATTTTGCTGCCACTCCCCCCACCCTCAGAGGTAGCTGCTTCGGCAGAGGCACAGGGTGGCAGAAAAACAATAAAAAAAGAAATGTAGGCCGGTTTCAAGCTAATGTGGCAATTAGATGAATCTTGGGGACATGTCAAGTGATAATAAAGATAGTAAGTACATTTGAATAGAACACACACACACACACACACACACACACACACACACACACACACACTTGTGAATGTGTGTCCATAGAAAGGACTATAGTAATCTGTAGTTCCAAAGGATGGCCACACCGTTTACACTGGGACTGTGGTATTCTAAGAAGGGCTGGGTCTCTGTATGCATTACTTTCCCGAACCTGCAAGATTTGGTCTCTTAATTAATACTATAAAGAAGAAGGGGCACTGTGATTTCTGAATATGGGCACAATATGGGTTCTACTGATTTAGGATGTTTGTCTCAGTAACTGCTTGCCTTACTGTAATAAGTTCAAATTACTCACTTAGAGTAAGAGCAAAACCCAGAAGCACTTTCAAGATGTTTTTTTTTAAAGCTCACATGAATACCACAGAACAGCTTCATTAATATCCTCATATATAAATGATAATATCACCACATACATGCAGTCACAACATTTATTCTGAGCCTTTGAGTCTTCCCAACTCAGGTCCAAAGACAGGTTTTCCTTGTTATCACTCTAATTCCTGATTCATAAAAACCATAACTATAAAGAATCTTTTGTTAGATGTCACTAAGTCTGCAGTGGCTTGTTGTGTAATAATAAATAATTTATAAATGCTAAAGTTATTTTGAAAAGCCAAATACCCAAATACTTTTAATTCTTTATTAATCAATTACATAGATGCCCATATATATATATATATATATATATATATATATATATATATATATATATATGTATATATATATATGTGTGTGTGTGTGTGTGTGTGTGTGTGTGTATTTCATCACAGGTTTGTATAATTTTTAAAAAGTATAATTTAGTTTTTTATTATTTGGAGTTTTTTCTAAAAATCTGACAGATGATGATTAAAACATGTTGGCAATTTATACATAATGGCTGTATAAAAATATATCCAGGTTGTCTTTAGCAACAGAAACTCTTGGATTTTTTTTCATGCTCCTGTGTTTCTCTTACATAATATTAAACTACAATAGCATGAAGTATTTTCAATGATTTGTTTTGAAGCCCTGAAGCCTTATTAAATAGAACTAAATTGCAGTTACTCCCATCCTATTCACACTGTTACAGGTCTGAGGTTACTTCCTTGCTTGTGAAATGGGGCCTGGCTGCACTCAGCACCTGGATTGGAGTGTTCACAATTTGTATCACAGACCCAACTCAAGGTTGTGATCAATCTTAGGTCAACACTTTGTGCAATGTATAAAAGGCACTTGTTAATTTGTTTTTTTAATGGTGTAATTTTTTATAATAAAGGATGATATAGATATAATTTTTAAAACTCACTCATGAATTCTTTGGAAAAATAACCTTAATTTTTAGCTGAAATCATTTAGCATTATTAGTTAAATGCTACATTTCACATTTTTGCAAATAAGGGAATCCCTGTGTTATATTCTGGCGAATGAGATAAGCAATGTTTTGCTTAAGTTCATGGTGATTTCTTAAATGGGAGATGCTAATATATCGTCTTTTCTTTCTGCTGCTGCTGCTGCTGCTGCTGCTGCTGCTGCTGCTGCAGGGATGTGGCTTCCATCCCAACATGCACTTCATAATGTAGATGACAGTAAAGACCTCAGGAAGGTAGCAGACTGGATCTCTGATCACCCTTGTAGCATCAGTAGTGATCGAACTTGTCTTCCTATGGACTTCTTTAGATGAAGGGAGCTCACGTTTCAGTCTTGGTTGCCGTTTTCTGGAGTTTCTGTGTATAGTACTTTCTGGAGTTTCTGTGTATAGTATATACTGTGTATAGTACTTTCCTAGGGTTCCCACGGCACGACAACACAGAAATGGTGAGTCAGACAACGGAAATACATTTCTCTTTGTGTTAGAGGCTGGACATCCAAGATCAAGGTGGTTTCTCTTTCTAGTCTGGCTAAGGATTGCCTGCATCTTCACTGAGCCTTTTTTGCTTTTGACTCCATCTCTGCTGTTTTATTTTTGTAAAGACACCAGACCTCTGTAAAGACTCTAGATGCAAGTCTAAATTGAGGAATGAAAAAGGTGTGATAAAGGTGTAGGATCAATGCAATTAATGGATGAATTGACTGGTATCCATCCTGTTTGTGAAATCTGCATTGGATTTATAATACCACTATCAGAAATAGATTTTGGTCATTAGGACAAATATACATATTTTTAATTGGAAAGATAATACATACTTCTAACTATTTAAAAATGCTACAGAGGTAAGAAACTGAAAAAGAAAAGAAGAAATAAACAGAAATTATAGATATAATTTTCTGAAAATTTAATAAAAGGTAATTTAAGCTAGATACTATTAAGAGCTAGATAAGCAAAATGAGAATTTAAAATAAAAATTAGTTGAAATGAAGTGTAAATATTTTGAAAGAGTAAAGGTATTTAAGTAATTAAGGGCTAGAGTAAGAATAAGTCCTTGACTCTAACTCTAGTGTATTATAAACTATTCCCACTTATCACTCACTGTGGTGAAAATCCAGTGCTCAGTCTTTAAAAGCACCGGACCATTCCTTACCTTATGCAATGGGACTGTGTGGTATGATTGGCTTTGTGGTGGCTCGACCCTAGCACTCAGAGTATGAGCTTGTTTTCTGTTAGCTACATCTGCCATGTGGCCAGATACCTGACAGGAACAATGGAAGATAAGAAATGCTTGTTTGGGACTCAGAGTTTCAGAAGTCCTGGTCTATCGTCGCTGGAGATCCACTGCAATGGGAGCTTACAGCCCAGGTTCTTCACACAGTCACATGGTCAAGGAAGCACAAGATGTGGACCAGAACTAAGGAGACAAGTAATCTATAGAGATCCACCCTTAGCAACCTACTCCTGCCAGTCAGGACCCACCTCCTCAAGTCTCCACAGTCTTCAAAATAGCAGTACCATACACTGGAGACTGACAATCAAAATAGAGCCTCAGAGAAATTTCATGTTCAGCTCTAAAAGTCTATAACCTCTTCTCCATGTCACTTCATCTTCATCAAGTGTCGTCTTCCCTAAACACAAGAAGGAAGTTGACAGGCACAAGCTTCCTTGCTTTGTCATTTTCAGAAAGACAAATAGCATCCCTTCCCCAAACTGTTGAAAGAAAGGGCAGGTTTCTCAATACTTGGACTAGTTTAGATCACAGCTTGTCTTTGAGACCAATCAACTGAGCCCAAAGTATGGAATTACGAAGAGTTGATTTAGTTAATCTGGGTTCATTCCTGGCTTCAGGGTGTAGTAATTCATTCCTAAAAAATTATATACCATAAAAATCTAAACGACCATAAAAGAAAGAACAATAAATACAATAAAATTATATATATATATATATATATATATATATATATATATATATATATATCCAAACATACTATATTTTTCTGATAAGGATGTTTTACACTGTATACTGTTCACGTATTTTTCTTTTACAAGTTCTTTTATGCATGTAAAACTTTATTATGATGTGTCTTTGCCTGTATATAAAGTCCCTGATTACACAATTTTAAAAAAGTTGTGGTGCTGTGTTTCCTGACTCTCTCTTATCCCAGATAGTGCAGAATGTGAAGGACACTGAAGACTTTGTTGTATGTGCCCATGACAGAGACAGTAGCAAACTGCTTATTTGGAAAAGTCAATAAAACAAAGAAAGGCAGTTTCAGAAGTTTTTATATCATTGTGACAATGGTTTCTAAATAAACACAGAAAAAAGTTCTTAACTCCAGTATTTTAAGTTTAAAGTATTTATGAAAATGCACATTTTCAGCCACTGTACATTCTATTCCTTAAATCTATTTGCTCCCAATATCATTAGACTTTTGTACAGCAGACAGCACTCAAGTCATTGACCTTCTTTGGAAAAAAAGTGTTTAAATCAAGCAAAACAAACTTAAAAAAATTTCCAATTTCCCCATGGGTGACCATTATTAGTAAGACTGAGAAAATCTTGATCCTCTCAGGAGAAGCAACCTCCCAGTCATACTTAGAGGCTCTTTTTTTTCATGATTCTGGTACAAAGACGGTTCCAACTTATTTGCTACTATGGAGTGAGCAAGTCTTTCTTTGCCTCAGTTTCCATGGCCTTTGGAGAAAGAGATGGAAACTCTGCAGTCAATAAGAACAGAAAACAAAACAAAACAAGCAAGCAAACAAACAACAACAACAACAAAAAAAAAACCCACCCAAACATGTCCCTGCATAAATGAGGATGTTTCATTGACGCAACTCATTCCATCTTAAAAAGAAAAATACATTTTAAATCTGGCTTTGTTGAACAAATAGGCCTGAGTTTTCTTGCTATTTCTAGGGCTACAAATGAAATCCAATCAAAAGACCGCTACAAAGGAGCCAGTGATATTTCATCTTAGACCAAGTCGTCAGGGGACCGTGAAGACAATCAATAGTTGGTGTGGCTGAGCAAGCACCACAACTTGTATATCCAGGACATTTTCTCTGCGTCAGTTTCATTCTCACTGTGAATTACAGCTTTGGTTTAGTTCTGAAGCCACTTTCCATTGCAAACAGCATCTTTGTGGTGGTTTGGGCTTCCCTAGTCCCAAAAGTGGATAGAAAGTAATAAACAGCCAGGTTCTTCTTCCTAAATTGACATGGTACCTGCCTCAAATCAGAGAACCTTCTTAGCCATGAGTGGTTCTATTTAGTTTTTCATGTTGCTCAGAATGTTTACAGTTGGGACTAAAAGAAGTGGGACAGATTCTTGAATTAATGAGTATTCTTCCACATATAGAATTATGTTCCAATACATGTGTTTTCCCTGTAACAACATTTCTCTATTGCATCTACAGTTCTGTCCCTCTGATGATTCTTTGGAGTATCAGAATTAACTGTGGTATGCTAGTGTTAGCTCACCCTGTCATGTAAGATAGATTGCTAAAGTTTTAATCATTTTCTAAGCTGGTTGCTAAAATATTGCCAGCCTAAAGTGGGTCATGACAGAAATATTGCTATCAAAGGAACTGTCAGCTGCTGTGGTACCCCAGCTAACAGTGTGACTTTTCAGGAGTGTGTTCAAATATCTACTTTCATAACTGGCTTTCCTTCCTAGAACACCTTGAAATATGAAAGGAAAATTAATGTTAAATAAATTCACTCTCAAAAGGAAGAATATGCAATTTTTGTATGTGCAATTCACCAAATGAAAAATTATTCTCTATTTGTGAAACCTACATATGCTTAATTATAAAGATCCAAATTTGTAAATCTTTTTTTTTTTTTTTTTTTTTTTTCCATCACAGGCAATTTATTTTGTTCTATTCATTCACAGTTAATACAGAAAATACTTGGAAACATTTCCATATAATATTTGACACAGAAATCATCAAATAGAAGTATACAATGTTGACAGGAGGCAGTACATTTATAATTTATAACCCCAAATGTATTTATAAATTAGAAATGGAAAGATCTACAAATGAAATTATGAAGGTTCACCAAAGTAATTTAATCTGTCAGTTTCTCATTCATTTTTATGTCTTAATAATATTCTATTGTATGAATAAGCCACATTTTATTTCTCTCCAGTATTTGATAGCTATTTGAGTTGTTTTAACTTTTTTACTATTAGCAACACACTGCTGTAAACCTTCATGTACATGTTTCATAGGTGCACATTTTCAGTAGTTTGAGGTTATATTCCTAAGGGTAGAATTGTTGAGTAACAGAGTAACAATGTTTTGCATTTTGACCAACCACCAGACTGTTTTGCCAAAGTGGCACACCATTTTACAATCTCACCAAATCCTTGTTTTTAAGGCTCTGATTTTTGTACAAAAGCATTCAATCATTCTGTCAGACCAAACCAGGAAAAGTAAGCTATAGTTCAGAGCTGTTCTATTCCATTTACTATGCAAAGCCAATCTTGGCGTTTGCAACTCTCAGCCCTTTTGAGTATTCTTGCAGTGTTCACCTTTTCCTCCACGACTTTTTTTTCTTCTTTTTTTTTCTGGTTTATTTCTATCTATTACAAATGTATAAAAAATCCTCCATCAACACTGCTGATAGCAGCAGAACCTTGAGAAATATACCTTTGGTTTGCCTCAGAAAAGGAACACATATTGTACTGTAAAGTTTATAAAATTGGCGCAAAACATTGTAATAATGTTACAATACCAGTTTTAAGAGTTCAGTGACTAACTAACTGGATGTCTTTCTTTAGTCTTCCAAGAAGGGCCATTTTACTTTTTTAGAGTTACTTTTTAAAGTCATGAGGTCAACAACTTGGACTACTATGCATGTAAGTGCTAATGCAAATTAAAGCCCAAGTTGACCTCCAGCAGCAGTTCATTCTATGTCGACAGTGAGAGAACACTTTGCCTGTTAGGATACTGTTACTCGTGGACTAAAATGCTGAAGAAACTCCTCCCCCTATTTTGTTATTTTTGCAAAAATCAAGGTATATTCCAGGGTTTCCAGGTTGACCTCAACAGATAAACTGAGATGATAGTCTTAGTTCAGAAATGATCTGAATGTAGATTTACAGTCTACGTGTACAGCTAACTAAGTGAGATCGCTTTCACAGTTCTGCATGTATCCCATCGGCTCCCCATTAGTCAAATTTGTAAATCTTGAAACACTATTTAGCAATTATTTTAACTTTAGTGTGCCTGAAAAAAGAAATACTAATTAAGTGTTCTCATTTTTAAAAATGTAATCATCTTGCCTATAACTTAGTCATTAATTCTAAGCAAATCAAATATAAAAAGATAAATTTAATTCGTGTATTCAGATATAATTTGGATTTTTGAAAATTCAGACAGTTTCTTGCTAATAAAGAATCATCATCATTTTGAGAAATGTGTTTTACCTCACTTTGGAAACTCAGAGATTAGTGGTGAAAGAAGTATTGGGTCAAACACAATCATATGTATCAATTTTGGCTTCAAAAGAAGCAGGCCAGGGACTTGCCAACATTTGAAAGGTGCCAAAAAATTCTCTTTAATTCTAACTTCTTTACTTTTGTTTATCCTCGTACATTCTCCATCCATGTTGATCTGGAGTTTCCCCGAACTGTGGAGACACTGTAAGTATCATGGGGAGGTGTTATTTAATACAGGAACCAGTACTTAGATGAAGAAGTTCAGTGAAGGTTTAAAAGACCAAGGATGGAGGGGTGAAAGCAGCAGTACTAGGCTGGAACACTAAGTGAATGGAAAAGTCATGCTTGGAGAGGAGTATGAAGACATGGGTAGCAGAGCTGCAAATATTTCTGGGGTGTCTATAAAGCAACCGTCTTGGGACACAATAACTTCATGATAGTCATTTCTACATAAATTTTACATTTGCTGTTGAAGTTTCTCTTGTCAACAAACACCAATCCAGAGACAAATGGGGATTTTGAGAAACATGATAAGATTAGAGTGTTGATATAGAATTGACTCATACAGTCCAGCACAAGTTCCTAAGGGCCAGGGTTACCAGTACTCGCCTGTTTTACATAAAATACTCAGGCTCTTGCCATTTCAATAAGGTTTTGCAATTTTAAAATCTATTTGCTTTGCATTATTAATATACATTTACTGGTTTTATATAAAATTTTATTAAATGTTATAATTAAGTGAATGCTGATGGCTGTGTTTTAAATGTGTCCCCTGCAGAATTTACAATGAAGCTTCATCCCATTGTGTTGGCATAGGAGATGGAAGCTGTGGAAAGTAAGTCACAAGTATCCTATAAAACGGCTGCAAAGAACTATTCTAGGGCCTTTTTATCTTCTCCATCGCTTCTGTCATAAGAACAGACAGCCTTCCCTCCCTCCAGAGGATATAGCACTAAGGTGTCGTCTTGGAAAGTAGAGAGGGCTTCCCTCATCAGACACCAAATCTCTTGATGGTTTAAACTTCTATTTCTTAACATTCAGAAATGTGAGTAATGAATTTATATTATTTATAAATTACACAGTCTTAAGTATTTTGTTATATTATTAGCACAGATGGGTAAAAATTTACTTTAAGAAATAAAAAAAAAAGGAGCAACAACAGATGATTGAGTTTGGTGACTGGATTTGAGCTATCAGCTAAGCCTGTGTCAACTGTGACCCGGACAGAGATACAACTCCACACCAAACTGCCATTGGCATCGGCCTAAGGAGGTATCTTCAGAGATCTTGGTCCAGGCAAAACCAGTATTTGTGGCTTCAATAAAGAATTTCAGAATGAGCCAACAGATGGTAGGAAAGGAAGGAGCTCAAGGAAAGAGTAAGCACACCCAAGAGCATGTGGGTGGGCTTCCCTAAGAGAGTTGCAACTTATTAAAATACATCCTTTAAAACAGATTTTAAGTATGGAGGTAAGAGAAAGAGACTCCAGGGAAAGATTAAGACACTTACAGCTGTGGGCATGGACACAATGTGGTGGTGGTGGTGGGTTAAAGTTTATTAAAGGACATTTTTAACCTAGATTTTAAGTGCAGGGTGGAGAAACAGAGACATCCTGGGAAAGAGTAAGACATACTCCCCAATTGTGGATGTCAGCTTCTCAAGGGAGAGTAGCAACTATTAATAAGTAGCCTAGCAATAGCTGCACACTGTTTTGTTTTGTTTTTGTTCTGGCTTTCAAGTTGTATCTAAAATGTTTCCTAAAAAATCCTTTTATTCCCCCTCTCTTTTTGATAAGCGAGGTCATAGGATGGCTCTGGGCTGTCTCAGGTAAAACCTTAAATTCACAAGGTAAAGCCAGGGCCCTGGGATTGCACAGGGAATTAGGACATGTCCTTTTACCATAAAGGGAGTTTTTGATGAGATTCCTAGAAAACTTCTGGGCCACAGCTTGGAAAGTATAAAGGCATTAAGTAAATGTTAATTGTGCTGGATCTTGATTCTTAGCTGGGAAGAGACTTAATCAGACTTCAGGATGGGATGGGAGGCCTCCTTTCTTTCTCTATGTCTCCATAATTTCTCCTGTCTTTTCTTTCTTTCTTTCTTTCTTTCTTTCTTTCTTTCTTTCTTTCTTTCTTTCTTTCTTTCTTTCTTTCTTTCTTTCTCTCTTTCTTTTTCTCTTTCTTTCTTTCTTTTTTCCTTCCTTCCTTTCTTCCTTCCTTCTTTTGTTTTGTTTGTTTGTTTTTCAAGACAGGGCTTCTCTGTGTAGCTTTGGTGCCTGTCCTGGATCTTACTTTGTAGACCAGGCTGGCCTCCAACTCACAGAGATCTGCCTGGCTCTGCCTCCCGAGTGCTGGAATTAAAGGTGTGTGCCACCACCACCTGGCTTCTCCTGTCTTTCTATTCTGTCTGATGTGTGTTGATGGGAGTTGGCCTCCCTAAGCAACCAACAGGTCTCAAAATCAATTTTCTGGAACATTAATATCAGAAAAAAATCTGTAATCACAATAAATTAAGACAAAATAAGGCCACACTGAAATCCAATGAGCATGTGATAAAAGATGTGAATAATACACAGATTTAATAGCTGACATTCTCAGTTCTCATATCCCAACTCATGCTAAAGAGCCACTAAATTGGTTCTTCCCAAGTGAGTATTAGTCTTTCTCCATTCTTCTCACATTCCATATGAAAGTTACTATGGCATTCAATTTTACAGTTACAGTTGTTGAATGACATCATTCAATACAAGCAAAATCTGTCTTTATTGAACCCTGCCTCAAACTACCTAAAACTTACAATCTTATAAATTCCTATGCCTCTCTGAAGCCATACACAAGCACCTACAGTATACCTTTCCCCACCATTTCACCTAGTCCATGAATCTAACTCTGTTCAATCATTCCCATACATACACGCTCAGTGGGGTTTGACCGATGATGACTGACATCACGTATTACTTAAAACAATCTGGAATATCTGCATATTTGAGAAACACTGTTATGTGACATTCCATATGGACATATATCTGACAAAACCCATCATTGAAGTGAGAGTTTCCTCTTTCTATTGCATCTGATTTCCTACATTTTAAGTTTATATCATTATAGACAGCTTAGGGTTTTTTTCTCCTTTTCCATCCTTAGTATATATTTCAACATGAATATATTATATAATATATAATATAATAAATCATTGTCATGAGATTGCTCTCATTTTTATGCCATTGCTGTCACCGTTTTCGTCAAATGCAATGCCCATTGTATCTCTCTTGTTTTGAAAGATAAAATATTAACCATTTCGCCTAACCCCTGGCATCGATAGTCACACTCTTACTTGTTACCTTTCCCCTCAGGTCTATGTGGGCCAAGCTGTGCACCACGAGGATCATAGAACAATTTTGTATGAATGGTACAGCAAACACAGCAACTTGAACCAAAAGAGCCCTTTAAATAAAGAAACGTGTGTGGATCAGCAACCATGATGCAAACTCTTTACTGCATGATCCTGAGTTGTTACGAATTTCCCTGTGCTTTGTCTCTAAATTGTTTATATAATAATATTAATAATGATAATATAATAATAACAATTATTATTATTTGAGACAGGTCCTTATGTAGCTCAAGCTAACCTTAAATTTAATATGTAGCCAAGGATGACCTTGAGCTTCTCATCTTCTGCCTGCACCTTCCATGTGCTGGGATTACATTTGTGCACAATCATGCCCAGTTTGTGAGGTGCTGGCGATCAAATCCAGAGTTTTGTCAAACCAGGCAAGCATTCTGTCAGCCGAGCCACAGCTCCAGCTCTCTCATTTGCAAATTGAAGAAATGATTGGCAGGTACCTTAGAATGCTGAGAACTGTAAGTTTACTACAAGTTAAATATCAAGAATAATATTCGGATTATAATAAATATTCAGTGACTGTCAATATTAATGCTATCATCATCATTATCATCATCATCACTGCTTCACATATGTGGAATCAAGGCACAAAAATTCAACTATGCATAAAATGTAGATGTTTCTTTACACTATCATTTTTTTTTAAATTCTCTGCCATGTCAGGACTTTTTGTTGCTGTTACCTATCTGTTATGTCTGGTGAAATGTCTTGAACTAATAGATCATTAACCCAAGCCCATACTTCCTAGGTAGAGTATATGTCTTCTGTAACATTTTCAGTTACCTTTGCTGTGCAAGTTACAAACTGCATGTGGAAGTATGTGTGTATGGTTGATTTGTATATCTAAAAGTGCCAATATCCATGATGGCTATGAGAGAATGCAGTTGATTTATAAGTGACTTTTAAAATATTGAGAGTGTTCCCTGTGATTTGTGGGTAGTATTATACAGTGCAAAGCCAAGAAACAGAGCAAAGCTCAAAATACATGATGCACTAATACAGAAGATTTATGTAATTTCATGATATTTTTATAACAATCAAGTGTGCATTTGAAACTAATTTTTATACCCTAATCAATGTCCATGAATTCCTTTGCCTACACATATTGTATACCTTAAAGTAACATTTCATTTCTTTTTCAATGCCCATGTGTGTTTCAATCTTCAAGACTTCAAATTATTTGACTATTAAAAAATCGCTCTTTGCAACACTGTGTGTGTGTGTGTGTGTGTGTGTGTGTGTGTGTACACACTTGTGTGTACACGTATTTAATTGCTTAATGCAAGTATGTTTTATTTGCGGGAGCTGTGTCCTGGAAGCACCATGGACAAACCTCATAATGGTAGAAGATGTACTGAGAAGTGAGCTTGTTGCTGTTGAAGGGTTTTGCTTTGATTAGGTAAAAGCCTACCTAGCTGAATGTAGAGTCTTAGAGTCCATCTTCAATTTGGAGTTACTATATTTCTTGTCCATACTCAGCAGACAATCTTAGAACCCCCTGGAGTCATCTTCACCTCAGCTCCTGAGAGGTGAAACTACACTCTATGCAAAATGAAGCAAGTAATATATCCAAAAGGCTGGTCTCAGCTTAAATTACACAAGAAATAAAGCTATCCGCCTGACCTAGGAGACAGGTGTTGTTTCCACAAGCGTGTTGCCTTATCAGGAGATCATTTGGCCTTGGATGCCTGATAGGTATTTTAGATAAATACACTGTTAAGAGTTCTTGGAAGCACACATAACATACAAGAAAATCATTGTAGGAACCAGCTAATATATATACAAAAGCTAAACTATCACTAAGACTTCTTTTTTTCCTTTTATTCTTATCTTTTTTTTTTATTAAGAGATTTTCTATACATTCTACTTGTCAACCACAGATTCCCCTGTCCTCCCTCCTCCCACCCCCAGCCTTCCTCCCTAACCCACACTCCATTCCCACCTCCTCCAAGGCATGGTCTCCCATGGGGAGTCAGCAGAGCCTGGCACACTTAGTCTAGGCAGGTCCAAGCCTCTCCTCCCTGCACCAAGGCTGCGCAAAACCAGAACCTGGAAACAACCTAGATGCTCCTCAACTGAAGAATAGATATAGAAAATGTGGTACATATACACAATGGAGTACTACTCAGCAGAGAAAAACAATGACACCATGAGGTTTGCAAATGAATGGAACTAGAAAATATCATCCTCAGTGAGGTAACCCAGACTCAGAAAGACAAACATGGTATGTACTCACACATAAGTGGAAACTAGATGTAAAGCAAAGGATAACCAGACTGCAACCCACAGCTTCAGGAAGAGTAGCTAGTAAGGAGGATCCTAGGAAATACACAGGGATCTCGCCCAGTGATGGAGAAATGGATGAGATCTACATGAGCAAACTGAGGATGGGGGTGGTGGTAATGGAAAGCAAGGGATGGGGAAATGAGAGCTTAGTAGAGCGGGAGTTTTGAGCTGAATCAGGAACAGAGTGGGAGAACGAGGAAAGAGATACCATGATAAATGAAGGCACCATAGGAATAGGGAGAAGCAGAGTGTTAGGGAGGTCCCCAGGAATCCACAAAGATGACTCCACCATAGACTACTGGCAATGGTCGAGAGGGTGCTGGAGCTGACCTATGATGGAAACCGGATGGCTGAATACCCTGACTATCAGGATAAAATCCTCATCCAGTGACTGATGGAAGCAGATGCAGAGATCCATGGCCAGGTCCCAGGTGGAGCTCCAGGAGTCCAATCACCAAGACCTCTTAAGCTATGGCTTGACCTTCAGAAAAAGTCCCTGACCTTTCCAAGTAGTAGCTTTTGTGATAGTAGCTGGATTCTATTACATTTTCCTGTGGCTTGCAGTACTACCCTGCACCATATAAACTTGTTTGGTATTTGTAAGGACCTGGGAACATAGTAAATCAGAGAGTTGCACTTTGGTCCTTCTCAGATCAGATTCAGAGAATATCCTCTTAGGTGGTAGGCTATGTTCTGCCCTCTCCACAGAAAGTACAGTGATAAAGCTATAAGCCTGCTGTCAGCTTAGAAAGACTTCAGGTCAATGAGGCAAAGTCAGGAATGTGTGACCATGGGACCCAAAATTCTACTCCATTGCTGTCTATCTACAGAATCGGATGAAAACAACAGACTGGTGATCCCGTGGATGACAGGTGACCCTCAGCCTGTTCAAGATTAAACTCTGATTGAGGATGCCTCTGAATGAAACAACACAAAGAAGGTAAAACTAAAGAGCACTGAGGTTCTTTCTGACTGCTAATCTTTCCTCTGTGGCATACTGGGCACATCAATTTATTTTAATATCACGTCCAACTCTCTACTTCTTAAGGGACTCTGTGGGGATAAATATCAGTACTTATTTGTAAGAGCAACAGACTATTCCAGAGTGACAACAAACTTTGAAATGGAAATCCGATGATCCAATAAGTCTAGAGGCTCTGTGTGAACACATATCCTAAAGTAGAAATGTTGCATGCTGTTTATCTCCTGTGTATGTGCAATCAAAGGCTTTGTGAGCTGTATGCTGCATGGCTTTGTGATACCAAGGAAGTTTTCCATTTGATCCTCTGCTTCCTTCCGTACCAGTTCTGGGAACCAGCAATACTGTCGGTAATTGTTGTTTTCAGTTTCGATGACTGAGATGCATTAGTGAAACTACTTACATTTCTTTTCTTGGAAAGCCAGACGTGCAATAAATCTATGTTAAGTGATCAACACAAAAATATTCCACAGCAGTTTAGAATTGCAGAGAATTATTTCAACAAGTAGGCTAGCTTGCTTAGAGACAAACTGTAACATAAGACAGTACTTCCTGGAAGAACCATCAAAATAAATAGGGCAGCCAGACATGGTAGGACACCTGCAGCCTTAGTCCTTGGAAAGCTAAGGCAAGTGAGATCTCAGTTCCAAAGCTGCCTGGGCTCTTCAGTGAGTTCAAGGCTAGCTCAGCTACAAAGTGAGCCTGTGTCTCAGATTAAAAAGAGAGAGAGAGAGAGAGAGAGAGAGAGAGAGAGAGAGAGAGAGAGAGAGAGAGAGAGAGAGACTGCTGCCTAAATATTGACTAGTGGGTTAAATACAAACATTGCTATTGAAATAAACATTTATTATTGTCACAAATGAGATTCACATATGTGTGTGCTGCTTGTGTGCCTGGAAGGTTATTCTTAACCCTTCTATATAGAAACACACCTGAGGCTTCATACACCTTTCCCCCACTTCTACTGCAATAAGTTTGGCTTAATTTCAGCAAAAACTAACTAACTAACTAACAACTAAGAACTAAGTAACCTACCAAGTGAAGAATAAACACACCTGCAGACTCAGTGATGATGAGTTTAAAATTCTAGAGTCAACACTATTCATATGCAAAGTTCACCTAATATCAGTCTTGTCAAAGATGAAGTAATTTTTTCAAGTTCTAAGTGATAGATGATAACTTATGTCTGAGTGATAACATTTTATATTAGACATATTTAATAGCCATTTTTAATGCTGATAACGCAAGTACTTTACGGAATCTTTAGCTATGTGTAGCTGTTCAATCTAACTCTCAACATATTAGATTAATAGATTTGTGCTTAACTCTTGCAGGAAGCCAGTCTTTTTGAGATCTTGGAATCAGTTTCAGGTTGTTCAGTTAAAACTATCAATTAAGTGGTTTATTTCTTGGTATGTGCATAATTTGCTTTCAATATCTAGATTTTTAACTAACCTGTCATACCCTTTTGCTCTGAAGTTTCTGAATGTTGTGATTTAAAATTCAGTCAAACTCAGTGTTTTCATTTGATTTCAAGTGAAATAAAAACATTTTTATTTTAATGCTCCTTATTCATTTACTGGCACACAAAGACCAAATTTAATGCTGAATATTGATTTAAATTACTCAGCAATGTTTAGTACTTCATTTTTCCCTTTTCTTCTTCTCATACCTTGTACCATATTTTTCTCAGAATCAATTTCAGAAACTGTCCATGCATTGTACTTGATTCTGACACATAATCTACTCTCCAAATTTCAAAGGAAAGACCATTTATTTTACTGTTTAGCTTATAGTTTCTCTAATGATACTTTCTTACAATGAATCTTTAAGTACTTTATCATTTATATTTACATACTAGTAGGATTAGTATGGGGCTTTCAACAATGTATTAGTTATGACTGTATTTTAAGAGGTAGTAGGGAAATGGTATCACAAGATGTTGCTTTTTAAGTAATTGTTCCTCAATATGTAGTATGTGTTATGTGATGAGAAATGTTATCTTAGTAAACATAAGATACAAGCATGCTTCTCCCCTCTTGACATAGAAAGATTTCAACACTGCAAAGACATAATTCCAAATAATGACAGCAAAGCTACAACACTGGGAATATTTGGAATACCAGATTTGAGTTTTTACTTTCAAGGCTTTATAACTTAATAATCAGTTATTGTACCAAAGTCATTGATAATTCGCATGTTTAACTGTGGCATTCCAATAATAGATTCAAAAGAAAATCACACTTTGATTTCAGTTCTTTAAAAAATGTTAACAGCTCTTATCTTTAAAGCCATGTGCTATTTGTAATGTCTAGCTGTTGTAGGTAACTTCATGTACATTTATAGCATAATCAATCAAGTGATAGCATATGAGGCAAAGTTAGTCTAAATATGAACATTCTACATTTAATAACTGACATTATAATGTATGAAAAGATATGACCCAATTCCCAAAATATTGTTTATGAATATTTGTTTTTATTTAAAGGGAATTGAATATAAATTATTAATGGTCATATTCAATCTCTTTCTAAAGAAAAGAAGGGGATATGTTATAAAAATGATAAAAATAGTAGATTATTGAATCTACTTTAATCCCCAAAACTTTACATTGGTATAGATTTTGGTTTATTGATTCAAATTTAAGGTCAATTTTGTTATACTGTATATATATTTCAACTTTTGTTTGAGGTAATATGTTTATGCAATTCACTTAAAATTGTAATATATAATTAAAAACACACAATAATTCATCATCTATGATAATGAAACTTTTAGTCATGTTAGTTAAGTTTTTTAGATATACAAAGATTTATTTCAATTAGGTGGCTAATCTTCAAACACTTAAAGATCTACAGAATATGGCATTCAAAATGTTTTAAAAATTTAGACTTTTCTGGACAGTGAGACACATCTGCTCCAGGCAGCACCAATTACTTCAAAGAAGATGATGGGCGTTGAAGAAACTTGTTATGGAATTTGCTTACAGTGTAGAAAAGGCTAGCCGTTTGGGCAAGAAACTGCTCTTGCCAGGACTGCTTTATATATTGTATAAACTGGACTCATGGGAAAGTGACCGCTGAACTTTGCCAAAACAAGGTTAGATGGTCCCTCAGTTTCCTGCTTCACAGAAGAAGCTGCCAGACATTCTGCAGGACATAGAGGAAAGTAACTGATGAACTTTGCCAATAGGTGGAACAGTCCTTCAAATTTCCTGCTTCACTGAAAGCTATGCCAGAGACTCTAGACTTGTAGGCTGAAGAGGGATGCCCAAGTGTTGCAGAGGAACATTGGGTGACTGTCCATTTATCCAACAGTCTCTGTTATTTCTTGCATTTCTTGGAAGCTGAATGCACGCATTTCCTGTTTACTCAGACAATATTATTTTCTTTCTCAGGTCTTGGATGAGGTTGAAAATTATATTGGTAAAAGTTACTATCCTCTCATATCTTAATTAAAAGTGTATTAGGTACTAGATTCAGATTCTTCACAATAGGACAGTTTTTGGAGGAATCTCTGCAATTTTCCATTTACCTATGCTTTGGACATTGTTTCTTACTTGAGGTTGTTCTTGTTGGCTGTAGTTCCATTTTTTTTTTTGTGTTATTACCCTTTATTTCTCCTGGACAATACTTGGTAATCTTTCTTATTACATATAGTTTCCATTAGGTTTAGAACCTTCTTATTTAGACAAAAAGGGGAAGTGTAGTGGTATTTGCTCTGCCTATGATGTAGGGCTATCCTGCCCAAAAGAGGCAGAGTATCTTGCCTCCATACATGACTTCTTGACTGCATACATCACCTCTTGCCTGGCTGGGTATGTGGCCTCTTAAAAGGAAAGAGAGAAGAGTCATGCTCTTCTTGGTGTGATCAGACACCAGAAGGCCAGGTGCATCCACTGCCCGGAGGAACAGAGGAATACTTCAGCTGTTTACTCTCTTCTATATTTGTGAATGTATTTCCCCAATTTATATATTAATAAATTCCAATTACCCATCAAATAGACTCATGTGGCTTGTTCTTAATAGTATTCAGGACATCCCCATCCGAGGCCAGCATCTTCTCTCTGAAGAGATTTGATCTTGTCCCATCAATGGCGCCTCAAATATAGTCTTATGTAATGACTTCAGCACATGGAGCAGCTTTATCTTTTATTTTCTATACAATAACTTCTTACCACATCTGTGATAAATATCCTTATATATTCTCACTAGACTGTAAATTCATTGAGAATAAAATGCCATACAGATGAGAGGAATAAAGTATTAGGTATTTGTTCGGTATTTAGGCTATATCTGGAAATGCAAGGAGTGCAACTTGAGATTTCACAAGACCTGGTAAAACATTTCTCTACTGTATTTGATGAATGGAGAAAATTGTACATCTTTATAATATTGCTTTGGAAGATTTAAGCACTTGGAATCCATTTTATTTGATTGATATTGACTTCTATAAAATATAAACCTGGATTAGTATAGAAACTAATATTGGATACATATTTAGAGTTTGTAAATAATTGAGTATTAGAGATTTTTCCATTTGCTAAGCTATAAAAGTGACCTAAGCATACTATTTTTAAATATACAAAAAATAGTCTTTTTAATTATTTCTCTAATATTAATAATCCTTATCCAATTGCCTTTTTAAATTTAGACATCCTTTGAAAGTTATTGAACATATATTTAAGTTCAATATTACCCATCCTATGTTGTGCCATTCTCATTAGCTTAAAAACCTAGTATTTGTATTCTTGTGGTTGAGGTCAAGAAATGCTCCCCTCACTCCAAGGGCATGATGCATTATTTGTATTAATAGAGGAATTAATTATAGGAACAGGAACTTAATATCAGAGGATGAGAAACAAAACTACCAAGCAAATGGAAAACATAACCAAGTAAGCATAGCTACTCTTAGACAAATCAAACCAAAACTAATTAGAAGAGGTAAGAAGAGACAGCATATATTAATAAAAGCAGAAACTCGTCATGAACATATACCAGTGTTGCCTGTCAAGAGGTGAACTGATCAACAAAGGCTTTATCTGAAGCCCTGATGTGTGGAGAAGGAACATAGCTCCATCTCAAACAAGGTACATGGCTAGTAGAACCAGAGATAGCCTGGGACAAGGACCTTTGGATTGAACAAATTCCCAATACATCCCTAAGGCTCTGATGTATAGAGAAAGAACAGAGCTCCTTCTGGAAATTAGGGATGGGCTTGCCAGAGCTGGTAGTGGCCTGGGGCGAGGCTTTAGGGGGAGCTGTGGTTTCAGACCCTGACAATCCAACTCTTCCCAAAGGTACCAAATATTACTAGTCTTTCAACACCCCCAATATTTCCAATTAGAAGCCCAAGCATTCTGGATTATTTGTATTTAGATTAGTGGATTTTTACCTGCTATTAGGAATATATGCAGTTATGTAGTACTCTTACTTCCCAAGATTTCAGTAAGGTACTAGACCCCTCCCAGGTGGATCCATGCATCTCTCCTGGGTTCTCCTTATTACCCAGTCTCTCTGGGTCTGTGGATTGTAGCATGGTTATTCTTTATAGTTAATATCCATTTATGAGTGAGTACATGCCATGTTTGTTTTTTTGGATCTGGGTAACCCCTTACTCAGGATGATTTTTTCTAGTTCCATTCATTTGCCTACAAATTTCCTGATGTCATTGTTTTGAACAGTGGAATAATACTCCATTGTGTAAATGTACCACATTTTTAAAAATCTATTCTTTGATTGAGAGGCATCTAAGTTGTTTCCAGGCTCTGAATAATTACGAATAAAGCTGCTGTGAACATAGTTGAGCATTTGGGTATATGCCCCAGAGTGGTATTGCTGGGTCTTAAGGTAGATTGATCAACAAAGGAGAGCTCTTGGTTGAACTGGGGGCAGATGGGCATAGGAACTTGAGGGAGAGGGTTGGATGTGGGCAGAGGGGAGAATGCTGAGAGAGATGACTGGAAAAGGGGGCGCTATGGAATTGAGTAGAAGCCCAATATAAGGGAAACTCCCATGAGTTTACGAGAATGGCTTGTCAGGCTTGTTCCGCAAATGTTCCTTCTTCATGGCCAGACAGAATGCTTTATTTTCCCACTATATCTATGTAATTTTTAAACATAATGCTAAGCCATGATAAATTATTTGAGCATATCATCTTAATGTGGTGTTAAACGTTAGTGTGATTTTTCTGAGCATGGTATTAAAAAAAACTGAAGTGTTTTTTCTTTCATGAGTGTTCCTGCAAAATCACTAGAAATTTTTGTACATAAATAAGTTTAGTCAGTAATCACTAGGAAAGATTGTTTTAATGTTGCATTTTTTCATCCTATAGTATGAATGCCATCTATGCTTTTGAGGAAATAGCATTATTTTATTCTTGACCTTTGACATATGCATACTGTTACCAAATGTACATCTGTTGGTTAGCACATTATCTAGATTCCGGACTACCTTACTCACTCAGGATATTTTCACAGCCATCCTTTCAAATTGATGGAAGATAGAAGTACTTCCCACATTTATTCTGAAAGATATGAAATTGTTACAATTAGGAAAGTTTTCCAGAGTTATGTAACATCTTTAGAGAAATTTTAAAAGATGACTTCTAAATGTCATACATTTTTATGTGGTTAACTTTATTAATATTCTAATTAGTAGAAAGTCTTTGCTATATGGATTTGCTGACAACCTATTAGGTCATCTACATCTGAGCAAGGCATGTCTATTTTCTTATCACTACAATGAGTTCCTCTATGTAAGTTTGTACCAGTGGAAAATAGTACTGACATTTTTCATAAATGATGTCAAATTGCAATTGAACAATGAATTTTATGCAATAATATTGTTGCACAAAGTTGTTGAAAATTCTAAGCTCGTGATTTTGTTGATGGATATTTTTCAAACTCTACTGCATTCATTTAAGGATTTAATAAAGCATTTGGTTTTAATATATCTTAAATTTGTATTTTTTTTAAATATAGACAGCTAATCTCACAACCATAAATAATGAATACTGATGCAACATATTCAAATAATGACTACAGAAATAAGCTTGTTTAGCATGGTTTCATACTATTATTCTTTACTAAGAACTTTCCATTATTCAATTATGTTAACTTCATAATAATTCTGTTTTTTTTTTTGTGTGTGTGTGGTACTGAGAATTGAACCCAATATTGTTTTTCTACTTGGAGATATTATCAGTCTACAAAAATCCTTTTGGTATTAATTAAAAGCAACTGAAAAGGTGTATTTTATTAGTTTAGATATGTAAGTATATGTATATATACATACATTCATATGTGCATGTATGTATATATAAATATGTTTATATGTATGCATTTTTCTAAGCCCAAAATATTTGATTGCTTTTCTGCCTTAACATTTTTCAATATAAGTGTGCCCAATTAGATACATATACAATTTTAAAAATATGTATTTTTTATTTTTTAAAATTATAACATAATTACATAATTTCCTCCTGCTTTTTCCTCTCTACAAACCATCTCATGTATTGCCACCCTGGTCACTTTCAAAATTGTGGCCTCTTTCCCTTTAATTTTGGTTATATATGTAAATACATACACATTCAACACACACATATAAACTGAATACATAAATGTAGTCTGCTTGGTCTGTGTATGTTGTCAGGGCTCACTGTTTGGTATTGGATAGCCAGCCAGTTGTGCTCTTCTTGGGGAAGACTGTGTCTCCCATTCTCAGCAATCCTTAGTTGCCTGTGGTTCTTTGCCTCTGGTTGAAGGCCCATGTGCTTTCCCTACTTTATTATATATCCTTGGTTTGAAACAAAGTTTGATTACTTTATAAGAATCAGATACACCTTGATATAAACACGTTTTACTCAATGTTACTTATAATAGGAAGCCTGTTTTAAAAAACACGGGTGTGCTATTTTTGCTTTTTTTTTTTTTAACATAATGTGAGGAAAGTTTTCTCATTAAGAATTTGAGCTGAGAAGTAGAACAGGCCCAAGTCTTAACTCTTTTTCCTGCATTTAGGTAAGTAACTAATTTCAGTGTTCCTTAATTTCCTCACCCATGAAATGGAGTCATTATCAACATCTTACATTTGGTACAAGAATGCAGTGTATTCTATAGCAGTTACTACATAACAAATTCTTGGGGAAACAGCACAAAAGTCTATTCTTCTTAGATAGGGAACCTACAACAGACCAAAGTAATAGGATTACTAATGTCTAACTTGGTGAAACAATGCATTTATTGGAGTTACAAGTAGGTAAGGAGTTCTTACAGGAACATAGGCAACTCAAAAGTAGCTGTGCAAAATCCTCAGCATGAGCTAATGAAAGCTGGAACCCCGGAACTCTCTGCAGGGTTCTCTTTGCAGACAACTTCACAGAATAGAAATTCTCTTCTTCTCTCTTTCATAACCTTGGCTAGACCTTATAAATCTGGTAGATTTCAGGAACTTCCTGAGACTTGTGAGTTATTTACTTGTGAGTTGTTCTGAAGCGTTAATGAGTCTCCCTTTAGAACTGCTTGAATCTTAACAAGCTTGACCTCTGAATGGAGTATTTTTATTTGGAGAAAATTGCTGTACAACAATGTTCTAGGAAAAGCATCATAAATGATAGAATGATCTTCTTCCTACTTTTAGGAAGTCATAGGACACAGACACTGACTTTGCCCTAATGGATTCTTTTTCTTCCCAGACAAGATACATTTTGTCTGATACACTATTTAAATAGTAAGGAAACAATGAGTTGAATTGCAGAGAAGCGGGAGGACAAGATGTGAGAACTGAGTAGTGTGAGACACAGGGATATCAGAGTTAAAGCAGGAAGATGAACTATCAGGAAGGAAAATGACAGAGAGGAAAAAGCAGTGGAGTTTGGAACCATTCATTTCAGTTTAAGATGCCTTAGGAGAATTCAGAAGATGAAGTTAGGTCTTTAATAATGTTATATGTTATTGTATTGTGTTTCTTAAAATTTAGAATAGCATCAGTGTGTAACACAGTAAATGTGTTTTTAGTATATTCATATTTCCATCAGTGATGATGTTTATCAGAAGGTCCAGTCATATTTCTTAATATCTAATTTATACTTAATATGTTTTTCTCAAGCTAGAGTTTGAAAACTTTCCCAGATTATGCCCATTGGACATTTGATAACTTAGCAAAAATGTATGTCTCATAAAGGACTCAATTTGCAAATATAAACTATTTACAGGTCCTTAAAAGCATCAATTATTAGGTTCATAAAACTGATAAAAGCCAAAACTACCTATTATGTAAATAACATTTTTTATATGACCTAACATTTCCAGTGGACCTAAGATTGTCCTGTAAGTGGCATAAGGTTTCGTAGTTCTTGACCTCATTTGGATGCAACCTCTATTTGTAAAATTTAGCAATATGAAGGGATTTATCTGTGATTTGAACCTGTGCTGTCAATCATGCTCAATAGCTTTGTACTCTGAGGGATTTGTTCTAATTTAAGTGGTGTGTGTGTGTGTGTGTGTGTGTGTGTGTGTGTGTGTGTCTGTGTTTTATATGTGTATGTGTTTTTATATAATTAGATATTAATCTAAGTTATGTCATAAATCATAACACAGTAACTCTAAACAATTAGAAAACCTACAGAACAGATGCCAATTTAAATATAATGTTGATTTAAGTGATACATGTGGTGACTAATGTTAGCATGTTTTGTACAGTTCTATGTAACTACAACAGTAAATTCTGTCATCCAGGGGGAAGAGTTGAGTCATGTTTATGCAGCAATTAATTTTTCTTTTACAATAACGCTTAGCACTCAAAACAACAACAAAAAGCATATTGGTGGGGCAGTGGTAGCACATGCCTTTAATCCCAGCACTCCAGAGGTAGAGACAGGAGGATCTATGTGAGTTTGAGATCTGGCCTATAGAGTGAGTTCCAGGACAGTCTGAGATATTATACATAAAGACCCTGTCTCAAAATATCAAAAAAGGGCATATTTAAACACATCCAGTTTTTATTGTAGTATTTTCAGAGAGGCTAGCTGCCAAGAATTTCCATATCTGCCATATGGAGCAAAAGGAAAAAAGTGGGTAGGAGTGGGTAGATGTCCATGTGCCATACTCCTGAGTTACATTTTAAAGGAAAAATGTAAGTTTAGTGCATTAAGATGACTTGCTCAATTTCACAATAGAAATGATAGTTTAATTATGTTTTTCTAGCTTGAAATTTACTATTATCCATAACCTTGAAAACTGATGGATTGTCATGTTAAATATTACTTGACACTTTATACAGACATCTGTGTGTTTTATTTTTTTAAAAGTATATTCAAGTTTATAAATTTCACGAAAATAATTCTAGTACAATTTTAAGTGTTTTTAATATTAGTATAACAGAAGTGGACTGAGTGATTATATTTCTTTTGTTCTTTTCTCAAAGTGTTTTTGGAGCTAGATAGTTTTAAAGTCCACAATTTCATAGAAAACAGAAAGGAATATGGTAGGTTGGTTATTTGAAAAAGTAAATCTTTGAAGACCAGGGCAACTCAAAGTGATAACCAGGCTTTGAGGTTCCTTGTATTTGGAGGTGAGACGGGCTCTCTAGCAGAGAGTAGAACTACTAACTTGTTAACTGTATGCAAGCAGTCAACACTATACTCATGTACCCAGTACTTGAAGTCAATTTCAGTTATAGAAACAGGCTGATGATATGGCTTACTGGGCAAAGAACTTACTGCCAAGACCAATGATCTAAGTTCAATACCTGAAACCTGTACAGTAGAAGGAGAGAGCCAACTCCCCCAATTTGAACTTTGACAATCACAATTACATTGTGACATGCACATGCACACACACAAATAAGTAGGTAAATAAATATGCTTAGAAAAGAAATAAAGCAGTGCATCAGATGGCTAGTGAAATTCAGAGACATGGAGAGACCCTCAAGACCCTTGGAGAAACGAGAGCTAACAAGGCCCATCCTTCACAAGACATTTATTCCCACCCTCTTGAAGCTCTGGGAACATAATGGAGGATGATATGGAAAGACTGTAAGAGCTTCAGGATGTTGTGGGGGTCTGCTAACTACCTTCTTCTTGACTCATTGTGTTCTATCACATAAGTGGTGATCTGTGGGCAACTGACAGGTTCTGGGAGATGGAAAAGCATGGCGTACAGTTTGAGTGCTCACTGAATGAACCCACTAGGGCTCTAATGGTTAATTCCAAACTCCGGATCACATAGAGGGCCCTGATAAACTTAATGGGATTCTAAACAAAAACTAAACTAAGGTAGGGGAGAGAGATTTATGGGGAAGAAGGAGATCCACAGGAGCAAGAAGGGAATGGGATTGTGGAGAGAGGAACCAAAGTACATAGTGCACATGTATGAGTTTGTGAATGAACAACATTTCCTAAATAAAAAAAAAAAAAGACCTGGGAAGTTTGGGACTCATAGAAAAAAATCAGGACTCAGAAAAGTTAGTAAATAAAAAAAACCAGTTTATGTCTTTACATAAACACATTATGACAATGTACTTAGAACAGCTCATAACATAAAACATACACGTGCATTTAAATGTTTGAAAGGCTTGTGAATAAGCAAAATGTGCTGCACAAGAGGGTGACTAAGACAACTGGAAGGAGTGGGATGGGTAAATTTTTGAGAACCTTTTGTAAAACATGAGCAGGAAAGCAGGAGCTACTGAGGCAAAACTTTAAAAAAAAAATAGAACTTTGTAGCTAACTAGAATTCCAAGTGGGAAAGTAACAGAAAGGAAAAGGGGAAATACACAGGCAGCCTTCCCGAGTCAAAGGCATGCACCAGCCTTCAACCTGAGTAGAGTTACCCACGAGCTTAGGTGGCTATATGTAAGAGACAATACTCAAAATTCTAAAGAATCTGGGATGAGCATGAGGTGAAGATGCTTGTAAGATGTAAAAAGAGTTAAGATAAAAAAGATTTAGTAGAGAGCAATTTATAACTCCAATGACCAATTTCTTAGCAGTAGCTTTGGATGCAGGTAGACAGTGGGGTGGCATTCCTAAACTCTCAGGGGAAAATGATTCTATAATTGTATGCAAAATCAGGGTGGAGTTCAAGTGAGAGAAAGGGATAGATATTTAAGGATGAAGAGCAGGTACTAACAAGTGAGTATACTGTGTGAGGTCAGTATAGGGATTAGTTTCCTGTGGTGTACAGCCACATATTAAAACCCAGGGCTGGGAAGATGGCAGCAGTTTCCCATCTCTGTGGATCTTTCTTTCCAAAAGAGAACAGCCAGGCAACAAAACCTCAATCCTATAATCTGAACTTTCAGAAAGAATAGATCTAAATAAATAAATAAATAAATAAATAAAGATTCAGAAAATAAGAATCAACTTGGAGAACATAAGTATTTGAAAGGAATTAAAGACAAGAAAAAATTTAATGAAATGATAACAGAATTTAGGATAAAATTATATTTTATTAGACTATCTTCACCCTTGAAGAAGAAATAGCAAAGCAAGGGACAGAAGAGACACGGTAACTGTAAGTGAAGAAGTTTGCTGAAAGAAAAACAAGGGATTTAGCTCAGCTTGTTTTTTCAGTCCTATCATTCTAACTAGGAGGCTGAAACTGGAGGATCACAAATCAAACTTAGATCTTATTTCAAAAGTAGAAAGCACAGAGCGGCTGAGGGTATAGCTGAGTGGTAAAGAGCCCATGTGGCATGCATGAGTCCCTGACTTCATTCCCAACCTGAGAGAGAGAGAGAGAGAGAGAGAGAGAGAGAGAGAGAGAGAGAGAGAGAGAAGGAGACAGAGACAGAGACAGACACATAGAGAGACAGAAAGACATACACAGAGAGACAAAGACCAACAAAGAGACAGCAACAGAGACAGTGAGAGATGAGAGAGAAATTACTATGAAGAACTGAATTGTGGGTTTATACATAAAACAGGTAAAGCTTCAACACAGCACATGACCCCCTAGTCCAATAGTCAGCAAGTTTCCTGAATGTTTCTATAACTATAAAAACAGAGACTTCTATTATCAGAAACAAGTTTTTGCTCTCTCGATTTGTAATATAGTTCCAGTCTATTTCACTTGTATATCTGTGGATTATATACCTTAATGCTGTGTGAATATATGTCTCTATGATCGGTTTAATAAACAAGCTGACTTGCCAATAGCTGAACAAAATAAGGTTAGGCAGGAGGACCAAACTGAGACTGCTGGGAGGAAGAAGTCCAAAGTCAGGGGTAGTGAGCAGATGCAGAGAAAAGCAAGATGGCCATGCCATACTGAGAAACCATAGCAAACCATGTGGCAAGGCATAGATAAGAAACAAGGGTTAATTTAAAATAGAAGAGTTAGGCAGTAACAAGCCTGAGCTATTGGCTGAGCAATTATAATTCATATTAAGCCTCTGTTGGTTATTTGGGAATTGGTAGGTGGGAAAGAAATGTACATACATCACTTTTATTACACTAAATTCATTGGTACTTCCTGGAAATCATAATTTCCTTTAGTATAACAACCATTGGGTCTCTTCAATCAAGAATGGACTGTCAAGAGTAGTCAGCCATCAGGGGCAACATGACTATTGGTGAGTATCATGTTATTGGGAAATGATTATGATTACATCTCTTTTTGGAGTTTTAATTTTAAGTGTTTGAAAACTAGTATAAGATGTTGTTCGAATCTAAGATGGTCTTACAATAAAAACCTGGAGCCAGATATTGGGATGAAAGTTGAAAGATCAGAAAAGCAGACCAAGCCACAGCCAACCTCACCTCGTCAATGCCTCAGCCTATCCTGTTTCCTTGAATCCTCAGACTGGAAGCCTCTGAGTCCTCACCGGAAAGGGTCTCAGCTGAACTGCCTTAGTTTCTCTCTCTTCATGCCTTAGATACCTTTCTTCACCCTGAGTCACTTCCTAGGATTAAATGTGTGTGTGCTTTCTTAGGACTGGAATTAAAGGTGTATGCCACCTTTAATTAGTTTTCAGTGTGCTCTGGATTTGTTTCCAGTGTGGCCTTGAACTCACAGAGATCCAAATGGATCTCTAACTCCCAAGTGAGGTGTGTGCCACCACTGTCTGCTTCTATGTCTAATCTAGTGACTGGCTCTGTCCTCTGATCCTCACGCAAGCTTTATTAGGGCACACAATATATCACTATAATAAGAAAATGACTGAATCCATTACTGCCATTTAAAAAAATGAAATCATTGCTTCTATAGCTCATGGAAAGATACATTTCCAAGTAAGTATATAAACTATATAATTCCAGATGACAAAGATGATGGCTTTGGTGGATAAATGGAGTGATTTTTCCCTAAAAGCCTATGTTTCTATTTATTGATATCACAGTGATGACTGATTTACCACCTCAACAGTGGGAAAATATTTGCAGTCACATGATAATTGAATGTTGGATTCTCAATGATCATGGTAAAGAAAATGACAGCAATCCTTCAGTGTGGTTAAGTGTGGTTATGATTGTTAAAAAAAAAAGTTTTTTTTTTTTTTTTTACTGACCACATCCACAGAATGAGGCATTCAATGGAAGTCTTCTAGGTTAGAGTCATTAGAATGATGGTACTTTGGGATATTTTGTTGAAATAACTAAATTGGAGAGACATTTTCGTTAGACCATTTGGTTTTTGTTAGTTTTGAGATGTCTCTCAAATATTAAAAATAAACAAGTGACATTCCCATGCTGAGTTACACCTCAGGAAATTTGTTGACTATGAACACATTGAAACTTCTGTTCTTACCATTTCACTAAAATTAATCTCAACAAGCTCATCATTGACCTTTTTGTGGAGTTTCCTTTTTAGGTTTCTTTCTTAGCATCTGTTACATTATCCTCCTCTTTAGAATATTGGTACACCTGAGGTCTATAATACTAACATTTTTCTGCCTCATTGTACAAACTGTATAGGAACACCTTGCCTTTCATACACCAATGACTCACATTCCTTTGCACCAGCTCAAACCCACAAAATGAATGTCTTGCTGGACATCTTTTCTGGGAACTCCATAATTATTCAGTACTCAACAAATATATAATTGGAAACTCTACCTCTGTCACTACCCACAAACTGGTTACTTACTTTTTCACAGCATGTATAGCACACTGAAGGACATTAAATTTTGCACACAAAGTACAGTCACTAGTAGGTTCTCAATCTGAACATGTTTATAAGGGGAGGAATGGGCAAAAAAGGAAGATTTCATTTATGATACTACACTTACAGCTCAGTTTTTTGACACTTCCAAAGACTACATCTAGGTATCAGTATGTGCTCTGATTTGTTTATTACCTTCAACCCCAGAAGAAATTAATATCTTGGTGTGTGTAGCAATTTTCTCCTAATTAAAATATTCCCTCCTGGAGGATGTGGGAGAGGCTTATGAGACTCAGGAAGCAAACAACTCAAAAATTTCAGGAAGTTCCTGAAACTCATAAGATTCATAAAACCCTCATGTGAGAAAGGCTTGTGAGACTCAAGAAGTAAACAACTGAAAAACTTCAGGAAGTTCCTGAACTCATAAGATTCATAACCAAAAGTTATGGAATCAGTGAATAATTACAGTAGGAGGATATTTTCTGATGAGAAAATTAGCTTGCAGTAGACTCTCTGACCTACTGAGCTACCTACAAGTCATTAAAGAGAGTTCCAAGGAGAAATTTCTGTGAGTGGTCAGTCTGAGCTGGGATTTTCTATGATGAGTGCCACTGAGGTGTCCATTCTCTGGGAAGTAACTCTCTTTACCCACATTCCTATAAGTCACACCAATAAGTTCATTAGTTTGCAAGTTGGTCTTTGGTGAACTTCTTACTTCTGTCTGTCATTGGTTCTATGTCTGAAGTGAGTGGATATTTGTGTTGCTTCAGGAAAAGTCAGAGAATATTTGGTAACTGATACCTTTAACACAGAAAAACATACTAGTACAGTAATGAGAATAAAATATTTGCTTAGTAGATGATTAGCAGCCACAATGAAATGTCCACTTCAACCCTTCCCAATCCATTTTGTTCTTGTAACAGTGCATCATGGTTTAGTTGAAGAAGTTCTATAGGTGGTCTGTTCTCCAGAGTACAAATGTTACCTTAAGGACATTGTGCCAGCTACAGAGCTCTATGTGTGTGTGTGTGTTGGGGGCAGGGAGAATATTGTAGTGCTAGAGACATGGCTTCATGGTTATGAGTATGGATTGCTCTTATAGATGACCCGAGTTCTCAGTACTAATGTCAGATGGCTCACAGCCACCTAAACTGCAGTGCAGGAGATCTGATACCTGTGGACTCTTTAGACACCTGCATTCATGTGCACATATCCATGCATAGACAACAAAACATACACATGCACACATACACACATACAGACACATAATTAAAAATAAAATAAAGGTCTACCTTATCAGCACAGAATTCACTGAGGGCAAGACTGGAGAAGAAGAAAGCTGGAGAATGCAGATAAGATGGTAATGTACATATGGAAAAGTCTTCTGAAGCATATGTAGGATTTCTATTTCCATTTATCAGAACACTAAAATATTACAAAGGGGAAATGGAGTTCTCTTAGTTGTTTGCCTTTTTGGTTTTCCAAAGTCCAACTGACTTAAGATTTATTACTCCTGGGCCAAAAAAAAGTCTGGTGCCCAGTAATGATGCTACTTATAGAGTCTATACAGAAATGATATATAATAGATGGCAAAAAAGATTTGAGTACTTTTATACTGTTGGATCTAATGGATTTGATATTGGAATGAATACGGCTGGTGATGTGATCTAATGGACCGTGTACTGTGGTTAAAATATAAGGTGGAACAGTTTAAATGGGAAGTAAAGTCAAGTTTTGCTTGAGATATCTACTAGATGCTCATTGATCTTAGATAGAATGTGGGATTCTGTTGTTGACATTTACGGTAAGCTTTAGAGTTGATCTGTGCCTTGGTTAGTTAATCAATATGTTATCAGTGTAATGAATAAGGAAATTATTTATTCATAAAATTATATTATTTCACTGAGATGTTCTATATTTAGAAGTCAGCAGGAAAAGTTATCAGATGTGTTAATTTTATTATCATCTTGACCAAATCCCTAGCAGAAATTATTTAAGGGGTAGAATTTTCAGATTCTAGTCTCCATTGATTCTAGGCTCATGACAAAGCAGAACATCATAGTGGTGGGGATTTGTGGCAGAAACTACCCACGCCATGGCAGGTAGGAAGCATAATGAGGTTTTGGACACATTTTCCATTATGGAAGGAAAAACATGATGAAACAGCTCTCATCAAGGAAGATAAGAAAAGAGCAGGATGGTAATAAGAAGAGTCCAGAGCAAGATATATCACCCAAGAACATACCCTCAGTGAGTTATTTCCTCCCACCAGGGCCCACCATCCACAGCTCTACTGCCTTCTAGTAATCTACTATCAACAGATTAAGCCAATTCATTATGACAAAGTCTTCAAAATCTAATCATCTCAAAGAAGTCTTTTACAGACCTCACAGACATGCTGAGAAGTATGCTTTACTAGTTTTCTAGATCCTATCAACTAGAAAAATCAAGACTAGCTAGTAAGCAAAGAAGCCTAAAATGAAAAAAAAAAAAAACAGCAGAAACCAAACCAGAAAAATATGGTGTCATGGAAACCCAGAAAATACTTGTCTTGGTTAAGCTTATTGAAAGGTGACACAACTTAGGGTCACCTGGGAAGGGAGACTTTGATTGAGGAATTGCCTAGATTAGATTGGCTTCTTCATCCTTGTGCTTATAGTCTTTATTGTTAATTGAGGGTCTAGCCCACTATAGGCAGCACTATCCCTAGGCTGTGAGGTTGGTCTGTATCAGAAAGCAATCAGAGAGCAAGACAGAGCAAATCAGTAAGCAGCATTCCTCTGCTGCTTCTGTTTTAGTTCCTGCTTGAATTCCTTCCCCAACTTCTCTCAATGATGAACTATGACCTAGAAGTTAACATGAAATAAACCCTCTTCCTTCTCTATCTTGCTTTTGGTCAGAATGTTATTTCAGCAACAGAAAGGAAACTAGACTGCATTCAAACAGAAGGAATAGTCAGTAGTGTTCATTGTTTTACTAGGCAAATTTTAAGATTGAGAAAAAAACCAAAAATTTGATTGGGATTGTCTTTGTGCATGCTGTCTTCAAAGTCGGTAAAATACCATGAAAGGACTAAGGCCAGTTGTTCCCCCTGGGGGGCCAGTTTGCTAAGACCTCTGCCCTATATCACCCCACCATCCTATGATGATTCATGTCTGGCTTCAACCAGACCCTTAGGAAGTATGTCCAGTTTGGTAGCCAATCAGGGTCCTACCTGGCCACAAGCAGGAACTGTTCTTGCTATTTTTAGTCAGAAAGATCTCTGACACAGCAGACAGACCCCTGACACAGCAGACAGACCCCTGACACTGCAACCACAGTTGCTGACCAGATATCATGGGCCAATCATAAAATGATTCCTGTATCAGTAAGGGTCTATACCTAGTCACCTCGAAGTACACTTAACTACCACTAGAATTCCCCTAAGCAGGCTTAAAAGGGGATGACTTACCCTCCCCTGGGGTTGAAGCCATTTTGGGTGGGCCCCAACATGCTGGCTTTTCTGGAGAATGAAGCTGCATTCTGTGATTGCATATTGGGTGTCTTCTGGTCATTTGGAGCAATCTAAGGACCCTACAACCATATAAAACTGTGAGAAACTAATTCTAGTAATTATGTTTTCTAGTCAATGTCTGTTTATTCTAATCTTTCTATTATTATTATTTTTGGTCTTAAGATACCATCCTTACTAATGTAACTTTGGTTTGACAAGAGGTATATATAACGCTATAAAGTAGTAAATCATTTTATACATGTATTTTTTTTCTACAAAGATTTAGTAGACTGACAAAAGAAGTCTGTATAAGGGTAGATAGAGGGGAAGAATTCTATATTTTTGCATGGTTCATGAGAAAATAAATTGACAAAACTTTACAAAGAGTTGTCCAACAACAACAACGAACAAACAAAATGTAAACTTAAATTTTGCTTTTCAGTGGGGTTATGGAGGAAGGTTTTCCAGAAAATGCTGATTTCTATATAATATTTGCTACCTTCACTTTCCTTCTCTGCCACAACTGATATTACAATGCCACCAACGAACAGTGATCTATTGCTTACTTCCCCGTGTAGGTCAATGTATTTTCTTATGTTTTTGATAATTCTGCATGTGGAGAATTTGATGGAAGAGATTTCTGGGAAAGCCACTGGAGTACGAGCTAGATTCCTTTCTCCCTTTTCCTTCTTCAGAATGCATAAGATGTTGTCATGATTGACAGAACTCTAGAAGTCATATATAAATGACTGTGTGTATGTTTGTATAAATAGTATTTCCAATGCTTTGAATTGAATATATATATATATACATATATACATATCTATCTATCTATCTATCTATCTATCTATCTATCTATCTATCTATCTATCTATCTACCTATCTGTCTATCTATCTATCTATATTGTTCTTGGTCTCTCTCACTCATTGGAGTAACCTAGGAAATCTGCCATAATGTTGAACATCTGGTCACGGCACATTCCCAGTCCCTAAACAAGGGAGTCCCTAAAATGTGCCCTGGAAATTTTCCTAAAGCCTAAATATGCTTCTTTCTGCTGCTAACAAGTTGAAAAATACACAAAATTACTGTATTTGTCAGGCATGGAAAAGAAATCATAAAAAAATATTTCCTGCCTCATGGGTTTTTTCTAACAATAAGTCACTTATCTATTGTAATTTATTAGCCAGGTTTCTCCGTAACAGTATTTTGTTAAAACTTTCACATACAGTTTTGATTTGAGAAAATGGTCTATAATTTAATAAATGTACTAATGTACTGCTTTTTCTAGGTGTTAAGTATCAGTGAAGATGTGACCTTAAACAAATGGGTTTAAAGCTGTGGTCCTTTTACGTGACATAATTTGTTTAAAATTACTGTTATTACTAAATTGTTTGGAAAATTCCACCAAAATGTCTTCTAGGCATTAGATTTAATTTGTGGAAAGTTTTTTTTATTATACTTTGACTTTAAATATGAACATATTTTCTATTTCTTTTTCATTAGTTTGATATCTGTTTTTTCAAAGATTTGATTTTATCATTTCCATTTGAAATAATATTTTGATCTCCAAAAGAAAGTTGCTTATAAGGAGATGTTTAGTGGCCATAAGTGAGATTTTTACATTATTTCCAGATTGTGATGATTTTAGTGGTTTTGCAGATGTAATACAGAAGGAATCTTTTTTCCTACTAAGAGGTTAGAAAGAAAACAAAAGTAAATCAATTTCTTTTTATGCTTTATTTTTAATATTTTGCATTTTTATTTAGTGTATGTATGTATGTATGTATGTATATGAACATGTGCTTACCAAGGTACACATATAGATGTCAGAGTACAACATGTGGAAGTCAAATTTTTTCCTTCAAAAATGTGGGTCCTGAGGATCAGGATCCTCAGGCTTAGTAGCAAGCACCTTATAATGAGCTATTTTTCAGACATTCCTTTTTAAAATATAAACCTTAAACCCATTAACATTTTAGTTAGTGTAAAAGGTATATTGACTAAAATACCAGCTATATAAAAATCTACTACTGCAACAAAGACTTTCTTCTTAAGTATATGGAAAGTTGATGCCATTTTGTCATCCATCCAAGTGAAATAACCAATTGAATTCACTAAAAAAAATATAACCATGAATTGATTTCTTGAAATCAATTATATTCTTATAAAACACACCATCTCAAACAAAAGAACACAAGCCAGAAAAAAATCTGATTACATTTCATGAAATGTGTAAACATAGCTATTAAGCATCTCAAAATACAAAAACAAGACAGATTTTACACTGAGTGTTATGTTTTCTTTTATTTTAATTATTCTGGCTTAACAATGGTACTTTTAAGGGAAAAACAAGTGGACTGAATTGAATTTCTCACACAAAGGCAGAAAGTACACAAGGCATGTGTGGATAAAAATGTATTGATTTAATTGTAGGCTGAAGACAACATAGGAGCTATTTTCAACTCCGGAGATGATTGGACAACCAGTGTCTTTGAGATCATCTACTTATTGGTACTCTTTGGCCCCCTGCAGAAAAATGAATGACTCATCATGGCAAAGATACATCTTTGGAATGGCTGATGGCTAAGTCAATGGTAGGGGGATGCTAAGGACATATTGAAGCCATGTAGTGGTATGTTCTGGGGCTGCCCTCCCCTTGTTGAAATGTGCTTCAGGGAAAGGAAGTGGAATAGTTCTGTAGATTCATATTCCTTAGTTCCCAACAGTTGATCCTGCTATTTCAACAACGATTTGCTGAATCTGAGTGTGTAAATAAAGAGGGTCTTTAGATCCTTTATTAGGCTCCCAATAGCCTCATGGAGCCACCAAATTTCATCAGTAGCAGCGATACTCTTTAAGCCAAATATTGCAGAAGAGAGAGAGTGATGACTTAGGGAGATATATTCTGTACACTCATGGAAGTTTGAAGAAGAAAAATAAAGATCTGAGAACCCTGAAAATCAGGTTCTGTTCTCAGAATCTTTTGTTTCTGTGATTCATGCTTAGCTCTAACTATCAAATCTAAGAAGAGTCCACCATTTTTCTTTTATATATATATATTTAAATATAACCAAAAGGTACAATATGTATCCAATAAATAAGCAACACTAGATTCAAACTTACATTCTCCTAAATCCAATCTGTGAGTAAGTTATTTTCTGGGTGAAAATTATCAATACTTTTAATCCTTTTGTTTACAAAACTGGTTGATTTCTTGGCCATTTTTGTTAACCGTGAAACATGCCTGTAATCTTATCTTCTATAGACTCCATGGAGGCTATAGCAAAAACATTAAGCTTACTTTCTTCTAGACTTACAGCCCAGGTTAAAGGACGTCTAGGTAGCCTGTTAGTAGGTCAACTGTGAATAAAGGTGTATTAGAGTAAGAACTAGAGAATGGCATCATTGTTTTCTTTCATGACGCTGCTCAGTAGACAGAAACTCCTTTAGGTACCAATAAATCACACTTTTGAGAACCAATTTAATTTCTAATTTGCGTTTGGGCTCTGCTCCTTTCTTTTAAATACTTATTCCAAAATTCCAGGTAGAGTAAGTGTTTCACGCTAAGTTAGGCCTTATGAAATATGCTGGGCAGCTACTTAGGGATATGCTTTTCACTTGCCTCATTCAACCTGAACCTGTTGGCATCCATTTACAAGAAAAAATATCAGGAGGCACTGTCCTCATAATTTTACCCATATTAGTATTTCCTGTTTTAGTCACTGCCACCAAATTATTGACATGTAAGTTTTTCCCAAATTAAAAAGAAGAAACTGTTGCCGCTTCCTTTTTCTGATTCATACAGCTGATGAATTGCTCCTGTGTATTACAAGCTTTGAGGCAGAAGCAAGGTAGCCTGACTAAAAAGAAAAGTCAAACAAACATGCTAACCTTTTGAAAATTCATGTTACTAAGAGCAAGTAATCTTAAACTGGGAATAATACTAAGTTATGCTCAATTTTATTTTCTAAATTTATATTCATGTTTGGGTCAAAAAAATATTCTATGGAACCATAAGACTTGAGTATCAGATGTTCCAATGGTTGCTTCCTTAGTCCTGCAAATAGTATGTGAGGCATGAATTCATTTGATGTAAGTTAAACCAGTCTCATTATGTGGGACAATAAAGCATTTCACAGGTTTATGTGTTTACTTCTTCTGTATGTGTTTACCTTTCTAACCTTAATACAATATTGTACTTTGCTTTTGGAGAGGTTATATGCATAAACACTGTGAATGATTTTTGGAAGCCTACCTAACCTCGGCACCACTTTATCTTCCTGTATTCTATTATACTGAGGATGCACTGAGGAGTATCTGAAGGGCTGAACTACATAAACAGCAGAGAACTCTGTTATGGCCAATGTAAAAAGATTCTTAGACACATGCTAAGCCTGAGTGTACAACCCTTTGCAGGCACTAGTGAGTGATTTTTGAGAGAAGTCTGTCCTGACATCAAAGAGTCCTCAGAAGCTACTCACGTCATCTTGTAACATCTCTATTCGAGAAAGGAGGACTGGTCAGACATAGGAGGGGGAATCTTGAGGCAGTGAAGAGATTGCGAATTCTAAACCCAAATTCATCCACATATCAAAGTGTGTCCATGTATGCAAGGTTGATAAAATGGTAATAACCACTGTCTTCATTTCTCATTCTATATCACTTTGATTTGCTTCTGTAATACTTTATGCGTAAACAAAGTACAATGATAAAAAGTTATTTTAGTCAGACACGATATGTACCTTAGAGAACTCCTGTTATTATAATAAGTTAGTTGTACGTTTTTACTTGAAATGAAAAGGTGGGGGCATCAGAGTGAGGAGGCACAGATAGATACAGGTGGTAATCCCAGGTCCAGAGCCTAGTGGTGCACAAGTAACTGAGTCCCAGTCATTAACAATTAGGGCCAAGGAACAGGAGAATGGGTAGCCTGATGTTGGGTATTTGTCTTTTTACTGATGTGAATACTCCCGTAGGTCTTCCTCCAATGTGCTCACACATTGTTGCTGAATTCAGTGTCACACATCCAGGGCCGCTGAATGGTCATGTGCTTTGTGGCAGACAGGGTAAAGACAACTGAGCAGGATATCTATGCAGGACATAAAAAGATGAAGCTCTATTTTAATTGACATATTGGAAAAAATAAAGACAAAAACATAGTTTACTGGGCTTTTTGATGAGGTAGATTTTATACAAAAATATTAAGTAAGAATTTGGTTGAAAGAGTGTGATAATGGACTCTCCAGAACTGCTGAAAAAGCATGACACAGAGTTCTGACTGTACCAAAAGGCAGTATAAAGTTGATTTTGTTATACTTTGTGTATATTTCTACTCTTGTTTAAGGTATGTTTGGGCAGCTCATTTGAAATTGTAATATATAATTAAGAAATACAGATTAACAATTAGTCTTTTATGATAATCAAACTTACAATCATGTTAGTTAAGTTTTTAGGTATGTAAAGGTATATTTCAGTTAGGTAAGTAATCTTTGAACACTTCAGAGACCTACAGAATATGGCATTTAAAATGTTTTAAAAACTTAGACTTTCGGGACAGTGAGACATGTCTGCTCCTGGCAGCGTCAATTTACTTCAAAGAATAAGATGGGCACTGAAGACACTCCATATGGAGTTTATCTTCTTCTTGGTAGAACTGGCCATTTGGGCAAGAAACTGTTCTTGCCTGGACTGATTGACAAAATATTGTATAAACTGGACATACAGGATCCGTAGGAAAATGACCACTGAATTTGCCAAAACAAGTTGAATGATTCTTCAGGTTCCTGCTTCACAGAGGAGACTGCAGACATTCTACAGAACACAGGAAAAATGACTGCGAGGCTAGGCCTATAGGCTGAAGATGGATGCCCCAATGTTGCAGAGGAACTTTGGGTGATTGTCCAGGCAGCCAGCTGTCTCTGTCATTCTAGAGTTTTGGAAGTTGCTTACAATGAACTTTCTGTTTACTTAGGTAATATTATATCCTCCTGGGGTCTTTGATGTAGTTGAAGATAGTTATAATTATAGTTTTCCTTAGTCATGATAAAAAATAAATTAGATATGAAACTTTAGACTCACAAATATAGGATAGGTAGAATATTTTCTTTAATTTTGTCAAATACAAATAGACTAGATATTGTAACTGTAATTCTTGCTTGATAACTGTTCTATTATATGTAATTTTAGTATTACTAAAAGTTAAAATCTTCCTTTTGATTAGACAGAAAAGGGGAAGTGCTGTGGGATGTCTTTCTGTACGCTGTGAATATATATTGCTCTGATTGGTTGATAAATAAAGCCATTTAGTCTATGACAAGGCAGCTTAGAGGCAGGCAGGAAATCCAAACAGAGAGATAGGAATAAGGTGGGGAGGTGTGCCAGTCGCCACCAAGGAACAACATGCTAGCAGACCGGCAATCCATGGAACATGTGGCAAAAACATAGATTAATAGAAATGGGTTAATTTAAGATATAAGAGCCAGCTAGCGAGAAGTCTGAGTCATTAGACCATATACAGTTTGTAAGTAATATAAGCCTCTGTGTGATTACTTGTCCGAGTGGCTGCAGAACTGGGTGGGACACAGGAAAACTTTGACTACATTAATGTTCCACAAATTGTTGCATTAAGTAGAATGTTAGAGAACTCTACCAAATACATTCTTTGCAGCTGGGATTACTCTAATATCAAAACTGGAAAGGGAAACAAGAAAAAAGAGAACTGTAGACCAATTTTTATGATGAACGTATGCAAAGATTCATAATAAAATTGTGGCAAGCTGAATTGAACTAAAGGACAACATGTTGAAAATCATACACCAAGATCAAGTTGTTTTCATTTAATAGATATAACCTATGCAAATCAATGAGTTTAATATAAGACACAAATACAATTAAAGGCAGAAAGCACACGAGCCTCTCAATCAATTCAGAGGCCTTTGAAAAGTTCAATGTCTCTTCATGGTAGAAATCCTGAAATAGAAGATACACACACACACACACACACACACACACACACACACACACACACATGCACACGCACATGCACACACACACACACACACCACATATATACATACATACATAAAAAAATTTTAAAATTCTGTCACTTTTGTATAAAGCAATAACAAACCCTTAAAGAAAGAAATTAGTGGGTAATTCCAACCTATTGCTAAAGCTTTCCCTGGTATTTTCATGTGTTTTGTTTTTAGTGGAATGTCAATATAGGAGCTATAGCAACATTTACTCCAAGTTGATTTGAGTTGGTATTAAGCCTATTGATAGAAACTATGTCACAAGTTAGAGCAGAAAATGATGAATGGCCAACAGAGAACACCAATTTTAAGTTTTTCAAAGAGTTCAGATAAGAGAGAAATCTTCAGGCTGCAGTGGTCAGGGAAGGCTTTATCTCAGGTACATGTGGTGACTGAATGTCAGCCAGCAGTAAAATGTGCCCTAGTAAGAGGAAAGAGAATTACCATGGAGATTGGATTCTTTTCACTGTCATACTCTGGACTCAAACTGCTTAAATATTAGCAACAGAGTACATTTGGGAGTACATTTAACCGTTTTATCACAAATGAAAAGTAAGAATTTTGATATTTTGGGGTCATCAATGATATAAGAATGTAATTTACCTGGAAACAAACAAACAAAAAAAAACTGGGATTCTATTATTTACTATTCCAATGAGTATTTGTTGATATTGAGCACAACATTTAAGATTCTTAAGTGTAATGGCTTCTGGGAGGAGTGGCACCACCTGAGAAGGGAGTCTCCAGGAGGAACTGTCCAGATTGAGTCAGCCTGTGAGGGGTTTCTTACTTGGATTAACTAAGGCAGCAAGATATATCCAGCCACATCATTTGATGGGCCTGGCTCTAGACTGGAGAAAAAGGAGAAAGTCAGCTGAGCTCTTTCATATATGCATGAATTCATTGGATTTTTAGTATGGTCATATGACTGAGAATGGCCTCCATCACTCCATAATTTCATGTTATTTGAATACTTGGTCTCCAGTTGGTGGAACTGTTGGGGAAGGATTAGGAGGTGTGGCCTTGTTGGAGGAGGTGTGTCACTGGGGGTAGACTTTGAGGTCTCAAAAGCCCCTGCCATTCCTAATTAGTCTCTCTCTCTCTCTCTCTTTCTCTTCATGCCTGTGCATCAGATGTAAGTTCTCAGGCACTGCCTGAGTACCACCTGGTCTGCCTGCTGCCATATTCCCTGCCATGATGGTCATGGACACTACTAGCCTCTGGAACCATAAGTCCCAAATTAAATGTTTTCATTTATAAGTTGACTTGGTCATAGTGTTTTGTGACAGCAATAGGAAAATAGCTGAGCTTCAGTGTGGAAGTTATGTGATTAGCTGCTTCAATTTCCTACCACCCACTCTTACAATGATGGACCATAACCCGGTATTGTGAGTCGAATAAGCCCTTTAGCTCTTAAATTGCTTTTGTAGGGTTATTTTACCATAACAATAGGAAATAAAACCAAGACAGTCCCTTCATTTTTTCTGTGGTCTGGAAGGCCCAAACTAATGTGCTAACATGGCATGGATCCAGTAGGGATCTCCCTCAGGCTTTTAGATTCCCACCTCTTCATTGTTTCCTTAAATGGCAGAGAAGATGATTAGCTCTCTGACCTATCTTTATAAGGACATTTTATATACCTAAGAGTCTCCTCAGATACTTTCTGAAATGGGAGATAGAAATACTGACCTCTACTACACTGACAGAGTAAATATTGTATTTCTTTCATCAGTGTGCCTTCTATAATATCTGGCATGAGGCAACTCCACATAGTGGATGAATGAATGAATGAGTGAGTAATCTATATACCACAAGAGGTTCCAATGAGACTATGGCTGTTGCCATAGCAATTCTAACAGCAGATTTCAAGTATTACAAAGTAATTATTCTTAATTTAAAAAGCTGGTAATAAAGTAGCAATATCCTAGCTAATGCATCTTTCTTGAAACAAAATAACATCTTATGTTTAATTGGAAAGCCTAATAATTGGAGTAAAACCAGAAAGCCAAAGACCTTATAAGTATCTAATTATAATATCTTTGCTATTGACTAGTAAGGGATTTCCCTTAAGTGGAACATTTGATGTTTCTGGAATATAGATTACCAAAGCATGCAAAATTAATCTAAGATTTTGTTTCTTTTTCCTTATTATTTCCAAAAGTTCAGCTCCTTGCTTCAGAGAATGGAGATTTCCCCTGTCCTTAGAGGGCATTGCTTATTTCTCTTGTCTATTAGCAAGCTGACATTCACTGAAAGCTGCACGAGGAACATACATTAGTATACTCATGATATTTGTCCACATCCTGCTTAAAATTAAAAGAAACTTCACTGAAATGATAAAAGTCTAGAATTTTTCCCCAAGTCATCCATGTTTAAATAAAATTAATAGTCTTTGGAATGTCTTAGTAAGGTGATTAATATTTCTACATTCTTTTTTACCATGTGGAATTCTTCTAAGCAGGGTTATAAATCTGACACATCCACTGAAGTCATGTTACCATTAAATCAATAAACTCTCCAATTAAATCAATAGGGCAATTTAAGTATGAATTTACATAGTTGCAGAGTAGCAGCAGGCAAATGCACAATACTGCAGGCGTTGCCACTGCTACCGTGACAAGAGAGACAACTGTTAGCAATTAGGGCTCTCCAGACTGTCAACAGTGCTCAGGAGGACTAAACAAATATGATGAAAACTCCAAGAGAAATCTTGCAGAGGATTTTCTAACCACATTAATGAAGACCTTAGGGATTAAAGTAAGTCAGGACTATTAGATTGTAAGAAAACAGGAAAAAAAGAAAGGAAGGAAAGAAAGGAAAGAAGGAAGGAAGGAAGGAAGCAAGGAAGGAAGGAAGGAAGGAAGGAAAGGAAGAAAGAAAGAAAGAAAGAAAGAAAGAAAGAAAGAAAGAAAGAAAGAAAGAAAGAAAGGAAGGAAGGAAGGAAGGAAGGAAGGAAGGAAGGAAGGAAGAAAGGAAGGAAGAAAGAAAGAGAATAGGCTCCATTAATTCACCCAACAGCAATGTACTGAATGTGTCGGAGGGTTTTACAGAGGTCCCATTAGAAGATGTCTTTGTTCATTCTTACCTACAAACATGGCCAAGTGGAAAAACTTATGCATGTCTCTAGTTCTAAACCTTCTCAGTTAAAATTTTAAGAGAGAGAGAGAGAGAGAGAGAGAGAGAGAGAGAGAGAGAGAGAGAGAGAGAGAGAGAACAACATTAGGTGGGTAGTGGTGGGGAGAGTATTAGAGGACTTGGGTGAGGGGGAAAGCATGATCAGATATATAAAAATTAAATAGAAATGGGAAAACATCCTTCTCCAGCCATTCAAGGACAACTCTCTGAATCTTTTGGAGTACAAACTCAGAAAATTAAGTTAATTCCTGAATAAATAGTGAACTCACATTAACCTGATTTGACACATTTATACATTATGGAATTATTAAATCTGAGTAATTAGTTTTTTTCTTTTTAAGACAATTAAAATATTATGTGTTTGCCTATATTTATTTGTGTGCACCACATGCAGACCTTGTGCCCACAGAGGCCAAAAGATGAGGTAGGATCCTCTGGAACTGGGGTTATGATGGCTTAGACATACCCTGTGGTACTTGGAACCAAACCTTGTTCCTTTGCAAGGGCAACAAGTGCACCTAAATGCTGACCCATCATTCCGGTCCCAATAAATCTTCTTTATAGATTATTTCATGTAAATAATTTCAAATATGATTCACTATCATGGTGATAATCATATAATCCTTTATTTTAGTTATTTTGGACTATATAAATATATCAATGATTTTATTATATCTTACAAATATACACAATTGTTATCAGTTAATAAAATTTAGAAAACGTCAACTCTTTTGATTTGGCTCCTAAAATAAGAAAATGCAAATTTTAAGAAATGTTTCTGGTATCTGTGTTTTGAACAAAAGTAGTGCAGACTACTCCAGATTAAAAGTCCAGGCATTGTCCAAATTCTCAAGCCAGACGTTGAAGAATGAGTTCCCCGACTAGTTGCAAATAAACTACTCTTTTTTTCTTGGTCATCTAATATACATTTACAACACTTAAAAAATGTGTTCTTTCACTTAGAAACTAATTTAACCCAAAATGTGGCATGCATCTTAACTCTGTCGAAGAGCTGTGACTATCACCTCTTGTAACAATGTAGATTACTCTATTCTCATCCATCACTTACCACCAATAAAAGTAATGTCAAAACTTAATACTTCATCATCCTGTATGAGAATCTGAAAGTAGATAAACTTACAGACCCAATTAATCTATTCTTATTGATTATTTCATGGCAATTAATTAGGGCAGAAAATTGGATCAGCAGCACATCAGATAATCTTGTAGTATTATGAGACTTCTCTGACCTAGGAAATAATGAGGTATTGGAGTAGGCTCAAGTGAGTCCCATATATAGATGCCTTACCAGGAAACAGAAATGATTTTGTCGCTGTCCCTATAAAACTTTCTTCTCTGACATGATGCTGAAATGTTGGGTTGAATAGGAGACAGGAAAGTTGTGTTTTAGTGCCAGGATCAGTTAATCTCCTAGTAGCAAGAGAAATGATCTTTTCTTTCATGTGAAGAGACTTGGCCAAGGGGAATTCTGAGTCTGAAGTGTTTACCCAAGGTTGATTGCCTGCTCAGCCTGACAAATTCTTACATGTCACTCATAGAAGAGCTGAGGTGCTTGTACAAAATGTCCAGCCAATTCCCACATCCTAAATGTCACTTACTTCACAAAAGGAAAAGCATTGAGAACATCACTGTGGAATTTAGTAAGTCATCCATGAAGAATTAGTTATCTGAAGTGTTTTTCTAAGCTACTTCTGAAGTCATACTGCCTAAACAAATTTTCAGAGCCTATCACATCCCTCATGGAGACATTAACATTTAAGAATAACAACTATTAATTAACCATACATGACATACCTAGATTAAAACAGATTTGTTCCCCACCACCCCACCACCCCGCAAACACACAATCCTGTTTTGGGAACATCTCAAAGGCATCTCTGAAGTTTTCGAAGTTATTGGGAAAACCTGACACATAACCTAGTGTAACCATTGACCTTCTGCTTTATAAAATTCTTCTAATACCATAGTGTATATTTTACCATTCAGAAGTAGGAACTTCAGTGTTTCTAGTATATTCACAATGTTCTTCAGTTTCTTGGAATTAAAATTTTAACTTAAAAGTTCAACATACCAAGCAAAGAAGCTGACATTGAAAGTTAGATGTTTCTTTAGGTGCTTCATAAAGGAAAATTTAAATGTATTTGTTTACTGATTTTCCAAGTATCATGAGTCCTCTATAATGGTTATTGTTGTTCTCAGATAGTCATTTTCTTGTCACATGCTAAGAACTGCTCCACAATGATAACTATAGTACAAATTTATTACCCCAGCCAGAGCACTCCTGTGTAGAAGTCGAGACCTTTCAGGTCGAAAAATTCACTTAAATAAAAAAGTGCTGTCACTGTAACTCTCAATGGGGTGTAGTAGTCTCAGTGTGCTGGGTTCCCAAAAACCAAGGATAGGGAAGAGGTTTTTAATCAATAGCTGCTGTTGATCTTAGCCTACAAAATGAGGAAAAGGGGATTTTCTTTCACAAATTAACAAAATATAGAGTGCTATTATGAAGTTCTCTATGTAATCAAGCCAAAAATTGACCAGTAGCTTTTCCATGGAATGTCAGCAATCCAGCCTCCAATGGTTCAGCCAGAGGACAAGCACAGACGTGCCTAGAGGCCAATAGGTCTTATATTTCTATCCATTCTTTTGCATCATTGCATTATAATTAGAGCTCAGAAAATGATACCTCAAAGACTACTGATTTGCTGCTGTTGCTGCTGCTGTTGATGCTGATACATTGTCCTCTATTTCTGTCCCACAGAAAATTATTTACAATCCATTGCTTATTTGGAAGACCCCACAGATATTGTTCCAGGCCACTGGGTGCTCTGTAAGTCTATTACATTACCTTAAAAAATACTTAATGACATTCCAATTTGTCTTGTTCTCCATTGTTAAGAGAAAAAAAAAAGTATACAAGTTGCTGAATCCTCTTGGGATAGTGGGTAGTTATACCATGTGATTCTTTATCTGTATCCAAGAAACTTGGTGTCTTTCTTCTGTTAGTTTCCCATCACCATTGCAAAATGCCTGACATAACCAACTAAAAACAGTGAAGGTTTACTTTGACCTATTTTGATTTTGTGGTCAACTATCCCATTGTTTGGGGGCCTGTGGAGGGTCAGTTTATCATGGGAAATCATGAAGCAGTGGAAGTCTATTCAGTTTATAATAGCTAGAAACAAGATTAAAAAAAAAAAAAAGACCAAGGGGGATCATTGTCCTCATAGTTCTTGTAAGACAATGAGCTGATATCCTTCTGATAGGCATTTCTTCCTAGAGGTTACATCAGCTCCCAATATCACCTAGATGACGACTGAAGAAGAGGCCTTCAATACATGGAAATTTAGGCGACAGTGTCAACCAAAACAATAGCAGTTTATTCCAGTGAATCTTCAGAGGGTAGTAAGGAAAATCCCATTGTTCTTACGATGTATTAAACAGACTAGGAAATGTGGGGAAAACAAACGCATAAAATAACACTCTTTTCATGTATGGTATATGAGGATGAAACAAAGTAAATAGCAAAAGAGCAATTAGGTAGATTTAAAATATATTTAATAAATGTCCTATCGCCAAAACAAAAGATCTAATGTTTTCTATTGAGATCTAAATCAAATTGCATGTCAGTAGGGCATTGCAGAAGCAATTACTGTGTAGAAAGAACTAGTTCCTATTGCCTCGAAGAAATGCCTTATACATGTATCTAATTGTAAATCTAAGAATAATGAAATGAGTCTAGAAATGAGAGTACAAGGAAAGCAGAAAGAGGTCAAAACTTTGATGAAATTGACTCACACTTTTGAATCATAGGAGGATTTTGACACAAGATGTCCAGAAGCATCCCTCGTAGGGAGTGTGTGGTTGGCTTCTGCCTGCAGTGCTTCCAAGCATGGATTTTCTCAGAAATCTGTGTGGAAACCAGTGCAGGCCCAGAATTGTATAAATACCTCGTGATGGGAAACTTATTAGAAGGGTGACTTGTTCCAGCTTATACAGGAAAGAAGAGTTATGCTGGTCAGACAGGTTCACCAACTCAGCAGACTCCAGGTTTGCTATCATTAGCAGGGGAGTTACAAAAACATGGTTGGTGATCTTCCTGCACACTGAATGTGCTGTTGACATATTTTATGGAAGCGTGTTACTTGACTGAGACTGGCTGATTGGCTGGCACTGTAGTCATGCTAATTGGAGGGGGACTGTTTTTAACTGGCCAGAAGCTGGTGCTGATGGTTGGCTGGAAAAACTGAGTACAGTAAGATGAATTTTCACATTGCTCTTTCCCTGTCGCGTTCTTCTAGCTGGTTGTTGACATGTCATGACCTTAACATAAGTTTTGTTCTGATCAGCATCCAAATTAAACTCATATGTTGTGCTTGTTTATCATGCCTGCTATTTCGTTTCTTATTTCTGCTAGAACAAATTTCTAGTCTCAGGGGGTTAAAACAATACAAATTCACCTAATAGTTCTGAAGTTCAGATATCTGAGATGGGTCTTCAAAGCTAAAGATCAAGCCACTGGCGGAGTCCGTTCCTCTTGGAGCCTGCTTAAGATTCCCATCTTGTAGAAGCTGCTGTCAGCACCTCAGTGTGGCTCCTTCCCTTTTTTGTCTCATCAATAAGCACATCCCCACAGTCTCTACTTCCTTCATCACACCTCCATCTCTGACTCACCTCCCCTGTCTCAGATTTGATTAAATCACACCTGATTATATAATCCAGAACACCCTCAGCATCTCAAGATCTGCCATAAAATCAAATCTACAAAACCTCCTTCATTAAGGTCATCCATTCATATGTTCTGAGGATTCGGATATGAACACGGAGGGTGTTATTATGTGTATCCTGTCACCTAAATATGACTAGTCTTTTCTGCCCTGGGTGTATTTACATCACGTTACACTCTCTTATACATTAACCACTAAACTATGTGCCTTTTGTATTTAAACATAAAAGGATTAAAATAGAACAAATTAAAAATATATTGCTCACTGGGTTGAAGAGATGGTTCAGTAGTTGAGAATGCTTCTTGCTCTAGCAGAAGATCTGGATTTGGTTCCCAGCACCCACAAGGTAATTCAAAACCATATGAAACTCCAGTTCTAGGAGATCCAGTGTGCTTGAGGAATCTCCAAGGATACTAGGCATACATGTAGTACATATACATACATGCAGGCAAAACACTGATATACATTAAATAAATAAGTCTAAAAAAATGTTGTTCCCAGGCACTGATTGTATTACAAGCGCAGAACAATGGATGTCACCAGGGTTGCTGCTTTGAATATCATAATACACATGGCATGTGTATTTTCACAGAAGTTTCTATTGAACAACAATCAATGTAGAAGTTTGCCTAGATTCCAGTGGTATCGTTATTTATTGCATTAATGATTTGGCTATGAATATTTTGTGAGTGGTGCTGTATATTTCCACCAAGTATTATTTCACATCTGACACAATTCTCTTTTTAAATGTTATGATTGATATTGTGATGGATGCAATAAGCTTGGCCGAGCTGTGATTAATTCCTTTATCGTTCCTGTACCTATTAGTTCTTGGTGATCACTGAGCCTAGATCTATTATTTTCTTTGTTTCCTGTAAGACGATGATGTTTCCAAATTATATTTGTTCTTCCCTGTTTATTTTGTTTTGTTTTGTTTTTTAAAGGTCTACCTCAACTGAATGTACCAGGCGTTGCTGTCCCCTCATGGGAGGACTTACCCTTTTGGAGGAGATCAGGGTGGGTTGGAAGGGAAGGCATGGGGGAGTGGAAGGAGGGATGAGAGGGGCATCTGTGATTGGTATGTAAAATGAATAAAAAAATTAAATAAAATAAAAACTTGAGCCAACTATCCTGAGCACTGTGTGTACAGGGAAAGCGAGGTGAATACCTGTGCTCACTTCTGCCTCTACTGTTTTTCAAAGTAATGAGTCTATTTTCAGCCTTTTAAAGGTGATCAATGAGTACTTTATTCAGTTCTTTGTGGTTTGTGCTCTTTACATATATGTGGTATATTTCCTTTATGGAATTATTGCAGTTTCTATTTCCAGTGGGCACATTTTCAGCCAGTTTGAGTATTATCCAGAGCACTTTAGTTTTGAGCATTAAACCATTCCTGGTATAACTGTATATTTATTTCTAGCCCAGATATCCTGGAGTCAACTATTCTAGCAAGGTGCCTTGTTTCTATATTTTCATTTGTTTAAAGAATTCAGTAGATAGTACTGTTTCAAGCTTTACCTATATGAAAAGGGAGAAATTACATTCAGGTTAATTTAGGAATAGAGTTGAGCTACCTTTATATATTTAAATTAGGCCCTGTTTGTGACTTTATTAAAACATAAAAATCAAACAAACAAACAAATAAAAAGCCCAACTATGCCTTCTTTAACTTTTTGTTGCTATATAAGACCCTTTATTCAGGCAATGGTTCTATTTTCAAATTCTATTTAAAGTTAATTTGTCCTAATTCATTAGATCCACTTTCTTTTGAATACTCTGCCCTCCTGGATAATTACTTTAGTAAAAGCTTAAGGATACTGATTGTTCACTGAAAATGAATTTCCTCTACTAGTTAGTGGAGAAGCAGAATTGTGCAGTTATTTAATAATTGGCACTAAGTGAACTAAAGTATTTTTTTAACATAAAGTATAAAAGAACAGCATAACAGGGCCAGATAAGGAGACTAATTGAGAGCATCGTGCTTTGCATACGAGCACACAGTTGTTATGGACATACGCCAGCGTTAGTCACTCATGGAGCAATGTGAGCCCCGCATCTTAGTGGCTCCTTAAGGCTCATCTCAATACAAACAACTGAAGACAGTCATCCCTTTTCATTTTATTATCCATCAAAGAGACAATCTGGGCCTAATAAGTAAGTTAGGAAAATGCTGTCTATGTCTCCAACTTTATTCGGTGTGATTGCTCTCCAAATTACTAATCAATCAGTTGGTCAGAATTCTGGGTCATCTGTCCCTGCTTTATCTTTTATAGCTAGTTACTCTTAGTTGTCTGCCAAGTTCTCTCATCTTTTCTACATTTCTAGCCCATATACTATTGCACCCTGTGGGAATCATCCTTCAGCTTCCTGGTTCTTGTGGACAATTAGGACACATACCCTAACCATACCCAAACTGTGCTGCTCATTAAACTATTTGAAAGCAAACAAAATGAAGGACAATAATTTTAACACAGTTGAAGCTCTCTTAGTACAGTTGGCAATGATAAAGGGGGTTTATCCAATTTTTGAATCTCATAATAAAAAATTGAAATGTCCAATGCAAGTTTAAATGCATTCTCCTTCATATATCATGTGCACCACAGAACTCATGAAAGCAGAATTTCTTAATAACAAAACTTAGGTGACTCACAAGGGACCTGCTTAAGGTTATATCAGTTGAAAGACACAGCTCACACAGCCTCATCATTAATTATTAGGTGTTTGCTGTATTCATATAAAATTACATATAATCTTTCTAAGTCACAAAAAGCTTAGCTCAAAAAATGGTGTCTAATACTGGTTAGAACATTGTGCCTGTTACAATCTTCAAATAGTAGAGAACGGTCTTTGGTGGTAGAATTGTTATTGAGTGTGAAGCATATTACTTAACTTCTCCAACATTATTTTCACATATATATTCTAGTATTATTTAGTAATTATGTATAGTCCTGTTTGCTACAGTCATTGTTCAATAACAACAAAAGATTCATTTTTCTTCAAAAGAAAATGAGTGTCCCATGTATCTGTACTTCCTGGGTACAGATATTTCCATGATAAGATGTGTGATTGTTTCAGTGGGATACCATGGGAAATAGTGGGCTTTAGAGGCATATAGCTCCTTATTCACAAGCAGAATCTTGAGCCTCAATTTTCATAGCTGAGGAATGTGAATAATGAGAAATGGGGGGAAAGGTCTAACTCCAGGAACATAGTATTAGAATGTTATGTTATTTTTTTTTACTTTCTCTTGCTGAAAGGATTGAGAAATATGTTTGACTATATTCATTGAAAAAGTAAAATATTGTTATTAATACTGCTTTTTCTCCAAATCTGCTATTTCTAAGTAATTAAAATAAGGATAAATGAGTTAGTATTCATTTTTGAGATGTGAGTTAAAGTAATGAGTGATTAATAGTATTCTTCTCACATACACCTTTGTTCAAGTCATTAGGAAATTGTAATTTATAAAGTGTGATTCCAATATAGTAATTTTGAATTGTATTGTTCTGTAGCCGAAATTTTCTCCAGTCCCATCTGGCCCTGGGGTCCATTTTTCTCAGGTCCTGCCCGGCCCTGTGGTCCCTCAGGCATTTTATAAAAGAATCACTCAGAGGCTTAGTAAAATTTACAAACTGTATGGCCTATGGCAAGCTTCTTGCTAGCTAGCTCTTATAACTTAACCCATTTCTATTTATCTATAAGTAGCCACATGGCCGTGGCTTACCAGTACTTTTACATCTTGCTCCTCCTGACTGATGTCTCCCTAGACTCCATCTATCTCCTTCCTGTCTCTCTCCTTGTGTTTCCCATCTGCCTCTAAGCTGCCTTGCCATAGGCCAAAGCAATTTGTTACTAACAAATGGGAACAACGTATATTCACAGCTTACAGAAACACATCTCCCAGCCTTGTTTACCTGTGAAATTTCATGTACACTACAACTCTAGTTCTTTTGTTTTGTTTTGTTTGTGTCAAGGCCACAGACTTAGCATGGAACCATCAATGGGCTTGAACTACTGATCTTCCTGCCTTGAGTTCCCAAATTCTATGTTTACAAATTTGCATTACCATACCTGGCTCACATCCACTTGTCTGAATCCACTGAGAAAAGCTATAACAAAACACCACCAACTAGCTATTTATAAGCATTTTGTTTGAAAGCAAACAAAATGAAGGGTAATAATTTTAACACACTTGAAGCTCTTTACCTCAGCACAGTTGGCAATGATGAAGGGTGTTTACACAATTTTTTGAATCTCATCATAAAAAATCGAAATGTTCAATTTGAGTTTAAAGGTATTCTCTTGAATATATCATGTACACCATAGAATATACCATGAAAGCAGAACACCTTAGTGACAAAACTTGACTCATAAGGGGCCTCCTGAAGATTATATAAATTGAAATGTATGGTTCACACTTTGGCGACTGAGATCCAAGACAGATGTGGCAGGATTGACTCTTACTGAGACCTTATTTCTTTATTTATGCACAGTGACTCCAAGCTCTGTCCCTCACATGATAAAAGAGACAAGCAAGCCCCTTTAGACCTATTTTAGAAGGGTCCTAGTCCCATTTGGATGCCTCTGCTTTCACAACCAGTCAAGTCCCCAAATGCTTCATTCATCCAAGTTGAATGTAGGATTGCAATATGTGAATTCTGGGTGGACACAAACATTGAAGCCAGAGTACCGACTTCCTCCTTCCAACAAAGGACAAAGTACTTACTCAAAACGTTTTAAAAAATCCCTCACATTTTCCCCAGAGAATGGTAAGGTAGAAAAATACAAGTAGACAGGATTAAAGGCCCTTCTTTGTTTAATTCAAATAAGTTAAATAGGGTTAGACTTTAAAAAAAGAGGCTGAGACACAGCACTCAGGCAATCAAACCACAGCAAGATTTCGAGGACTTTGTAGTTCAAGTTTCCATGAGACAAAGACTTTTGATCATTGTGAGAGGAAACAGATCCTTGTTGTAATTCATGGGTGATTATTTCTAAAATCTTAGCCACATACACTGCTAAGTAGAAGCTCTCTTGCAAAGTCCACGCCACTTGGGGAACCAATGAAGAGTAAAAGGATGTAAGACAGGTCATGAAAATAGATCTCCATTTTCTTCTAACATGACTGTGAACATCATCCAGACAAATTGTGTCATTATTAGAATTTACAGTGTCATAGATGTGCTGAATTTGACCTAAACACTTCTTTGGACTCCTGACCTTGAACTACAGCTGTGACTCTTTTCTGCAATTATGGCTATGCAGAAGTCCCCTAGAGTGTAGACAAGACAGCATTTGGCTGACATGAAAACAACCATAGTGTCATTCAGAACTGTGAATGAACACTTTCAGGTTCAAGCCAGAAAATGAAAAGGCTGCTGGTTTACAAACTTGTCTTAACCGTCAAAAGTTTCTTTACATCTTTAGTGATATTTTCTTTGTTGTGAATTCTGACTCGTTTATTTAGGAAAAAAACCTTAAATAGTTTATAAACTAAAACATATAGAAAACAAAACTAAATGCTTGAGGCTATGTGTTTCTGTCAAGACACAAACTGATTCAAAGGAAGCTGACCACCAGACTTTGTAAGAATCATGAGGCAAACTTTAGGAAGTATGTGACTGCCATGATCTGTGTAATGCTGGAGTTTTCACCATCCTCACAGCCACACATGAATAGCCATGTCAAAAACTTTAACATAGGACATAGCGAGCTAATGATACCATAATCAGTTTTAAAAACAAAAGAGCTACAGTTGATCTGAGTTTTACTAATTCGAGGATTCGTATTTGGAAGTTAAAACATTTTCCCAGTGATTGTTCCACACTCAGAAATGTTTTGCAGTGACTTTCTTCAGAAAACAGGAAGGGTTTTGTCTCATAACGCTTTGTCTGAGTTTTGGGTATTTTTTGTTTTTGTTTTGTTTGCCTTCCAAATCTTTCGCTTGTATATTAATTATTGCTTCCAATTGTGTGTTTTTATGAAGTATTTGTGAGTGTGTGTGTGTCTGAGTCTGCATGGTCTATATGTGTTTCTTATATTTTTCTTAGGCTCTTAGTTTCTGATGGTTTGTTTTGTCCAATTCTGGTTTGTTTGTTTTATTTTATTTTGTTATTATTTTTTAGATTCTTATTTGTTTTCTAATGAGAAAGCAAGGAAGGTTATGGATTTGCATGGGTGGGAAGTTGGGGAGGATCTGGGAGGAGTTAGGGGAAGGGAAACCATGATCAGAATATATTGGTTTTTTTTTTTCAGTTTTAAAAAAACATGAAAAATTAATGAATATAAAGAAAAATGGCTCTATTAGTTTGGATTATATCCTTATTTTGATTATTATCCAAATGACTTTTAAAAAATTCGAGAAGGTTGGTCTGTTTATTTCTGGTGATGGAGACTGAAGTTAAGTTTTCATGTATGATGGACAGCTGCTCTACTAGTGCATCACAGCTATCTCCCTGACTTTATGACCGAGACTCTGACATATACAAAGGCAGTTTACTTTAGTTCAAATTTAAACTAAAACGGAATGATGAGGAAACTCTGCTCAAGTGAGTAGCTTCCATTTTATCTTCTGGTTTGAATAAGAGAATGACTGGCACCCAGCACCTAAACAAACAAACAAACAAAAAAAAAAAAAAACAAGCAACTACAAAAATCTTCTTCTGACCTATGTTAATATGTAATAACAGAAAGGTTTCTTTGCTATTCTAAGTTTTTGTGCTGTAGAAGTTTCCGAATTTTTTTTCGTATCTCTGTAGAGATGCTTACAGGGCTACTTAGGTTCCCTCCTCCCTTGTCCTGCAAGAAGTGGGAGAGAAAAGAATAATAGGGGACTATAAAATGGGAGAGGGGTTGTATGATAGACACTAAATCTTATTTGAAGCTCGGCCTCAGCTTTCTTTCCCAGCCCAGAGATAAGTCATTATATAAGAGCTACGGGCTCTGCTGGGAGGCAAAGAGTCATCTCAGGCTTCTGCAAATAACAGAATTGATTGTATCTCACTTTCAGTAACTCAGAAAAACCCTTTGGACTTTGCTTTGTTCACTCAAGAAAGATTTTGCTACTTCCCATTGCAAAACCTTTTTTGTTAGTGTTGGCTATGACATTGGTACACTTAAAACATAAAACACCAGGACTACGTTCATTCCAGGGACTATTGTGTGTTTCCTACATCACACCAAGAGAAAAAAAATGAGTGAATTTATTTTTAACAGAGAAATAACTCCCATATTTCCTCCAAGAGCTTTATGTTCTGCCTTCTGTAAAGATCATAAATGACTTGGAAGTAAAAATATTATGGGAAAGGAAACATTTAAGGCTGAAAAGGATGAAAGCCCCTTTGAAATATACAAGATATACCTCAGAACACTTGAGCAGTGAGTTTGGCTCTGAGATTTTCAGTTTCAAATGCGATAAGCAATGTAGTTGGGGATTGTAATATTTTCATTTACTAACTATAGAAATGTCTGTCTTTAGAGATGAATTTTTCTCTTAGAATAAAATCTTCGTGAAAAGCTACCATTAAGCATCGTGTATGAAAGCTGATAGGGACTCTGTGAATGGCTAGAGGACAAGCAAGATATTGTAAGAATAAAACATGGCTTCTTTGCTCAGGAAAATAAAACTATGCACGGTAAGTTAAAATTAAAAAGTTCTTGATGGACCCTGTATAGACTCTGTAATATAGAGGAATGCAGCTAAGCAGTTTGGCCATGCTCTTTAATAATCACCTGTGATGCCCATAGGAAGCGCTGGGGCCTGTGAGATGGGACTTAGCATGAGTCACCAAAAGCATCTTCCTGAAGGAGAGATTAGAGCCTTAGGCCCTTCCTTGATCTCCCTTTGCTTTCTAGATAACATTGGGTAAGCAGACCTCCTGTACTAAAATACTCCCACCATTATGAACAAAAAAAGAAATGAGTGACATACTTACCATTTGAACGAAGGATAGATAAAGCATATTCATATAACAGAACACTATTCATTAATAAAATGCAATATATAGATTCACAGAAAAGTATAAATTAGTCTCAAACCATCATGCCAAATAAAAGCGTTTTACAGAAAGAACACAAGTTGAGTGGTTCAACTGGTAGACATTTCTGGAATGGTCATAACTAATTAGTTATTGGAAGACTTCAAAACATCAGTTACCTCTGCAAGATATTGGAGGGTGATTAACCCAAATGGAGCACAAAGAAGTGCTATGGGGTGTTGGAGTATCTTATAACAGACAGAGAATTTGCCAATTATATAATTACAGTTTTATCAAATGCTCATTTAAGATTTGTACATTTATCTTATGTTTCACAATACAAGAAAAATGTAAAAACAGAAGTTAAAGTATGTATTCACATGTAGATGTAACCATCTTGTTAAATAAGAAACACAGAGCCAATTGCAAAGTTAGAAGCCCAAGAGGTCAGAGCAAAAGCTAAGAGCTAAAATCCTTACCCTTCACTGCTGCTGCTGTCCTCCTCAGCAAGAGACCTACTTCCTGTGTGTTTGTCCTTTTTATTGACTTTCTATTCTGCCTTCTCATTGGTTGTAAACCCAACCACATGACCTCCTCGTCACTGCCCATCTATACAGACCTCCAGATCTTCTATGGTTGGTTTTGAAATTAAAGGTGTGTGTCTCCATGTTGGCTGTATCTTTGAACACACAGAGATCTGCCTAGCTCTGCCTCCCAAGTGCTGGGATTAAAGGCGTGCACCACCACCGCCCAGCTTCTGCTATGGCTTGCTATTACCTCTGACCCCCTGGAAACTTTATTTATTAACATACAAATAAAATCACATTTCAGTACAAATAAAATATTACCATATTCACTTTATCTTGAGGATTGTGATATTTATATTTAACATCTTTTCCTCAAACAATTCCTAAGAATTTAGTAATGGATGAGCTTTTAACTTTTTAATTGAACCTCATTTTGATTTATGACTTCAGTGGATTTTTGATAACTTTCAAGCTTTCAAAAGTGAGTCAACATTCAGATTTTAAACAGTGTTCTATCCAGAGACAAAAATAATTATAGACATAGCTTCTTCTATAATTAATATCACATAGCTTTCAACTTCACATTTACGTATATGTATAGAAATTTTTAATCCATTTGAAATAAAGGATGAAAGAAATAACCCAACTGAAATAATGAAAGAAAGCAGAAATTGCATTTTATTAAATGAAAGCAGTGGTCAAAGCTTTAAAAAATGTGTCTGTGTACTTTGATGGTTTCATACATGTAAATAATGGTTTTAGGCCTGCCCCCATCACCTCCTTTCATCCTATCTTCTTCTCCCATTGTGGTGGTTTGGAAGAAAATGGTCCCCAAAGGGAGTGGCATGATTAGGAGGTGTGGCCTTGTTTGAGTAGGTGTGGTCTTGTAGAGGAAGTGTGTCACTATGGAGGCGGGCTTCGAGGACTCATATATGCTCAAGTTACTCCAAGTGTCACAGATCTCTTCCTGTTGCCTGTGAGTCAAGATGTAAGAACTCTCTGCCCCAGCACCATGTCTGATTGCATGTTGCCCTGCTTCCCACCATGGTGAGCCACCCTAATTAAGTGTTTTTCTTATAAAAGTTACTGTGGTCATGACATCTCTTCATAGTAATAGACACCCACTGAAATCTTTCTTCTTCTTAAGCCATCCTCCTATTTTCTCTATGTATGTACCCCACGGAGGTTAGTTAGGTTTGCTTGCACATGACAGGGAGTTGGTTGTTTACTTGGTGATTTATACTGTTGAAGAAAATAACACCCCCTCCTCCAGTCGTCATTGGCAGCAGAAAGAACCTTAGGGAAGGATGCAGTTCTTAGCTTCCTTCCCTGTCCATGATGAATGTGAAGGGCCTAATCTTGTGGAGATAATCACAGTTGCAGTGAGTTTATGACAGCAATGGCCATGCCCTTAGCACTCCCCTGTTACTTGTTCTTGATATTTTGGACAGCTAGAAGTCTCTGCCTTAACTGATGCCCTATACAATTAGATGCTTCTCTGGTGAAGGCTAGATGAGTTTGGTACTAATCTGTGGATATAAACATGAGTGTTTAGAAGGCAGGTGCTCAATGTATTTTTGTCATAGCATTAGGAAAAGCAAAAGAAAAGGAGAGAAGCAGAGAGCAGAAGTCAAAACTATTGGAACAAAGGAAGCCCAGTTGGGGATATTTTTCAGCTTTTTGGTTCTGACACAAATTATTCACATTAATGAGCTTCAGATTAATTTGTCCATATGTTCACACAATGTGTGCTGATCCATGATGCTTCCCCTTGTGTCCCCTTTCCTGCTTCTGGTCCAGGCATTTTTAATGCTGTGACCAGAGCCCTGGCTGTGATATTTTTCCTCTTCTTCATAGTCTTCTTCCTACACTCACCACCATTTAGATTCTTCTGTGAGGGGAAGGGACAGAGAACACTCACCTCACACCTGTACTAGCTGTTCCTCACAATTTGGAATTCCTTTAATACAGGTACAATTTGTGAAATGTGGGGTGGTCTTGTATGTTTCAGCATGTTCATTCTCCCTGATCTTGCTGAATAGAAGTGACTTTGTCTTTCCCCGCATGACAATTCACAAATACCCATACATTTCCAAGAATGCCTCCTCTCTGGGCACATTCATAGCATATTATTATTTTTTGTCTTCTTTTATAATTTACTTAATGCTTTTGATAGTAGGAACTACAAATTACCTTGAATGTTTTATGAGATTGACTATGGAATGCATTACTCATTTGGTTACTTTTCAGTGCAATCAAGAATGCTGGCAATTGCAATAAGGCAATAGGTTCAAACGTGGTCTTTCTCTCAGGCAGACTAGCTTTCTACCCTGCCCATGTCCACAACACCAACTCACAATTCCTTATCCAAAGATACCAGGCTCATACTTTTTTCATTCAGGTATTTTGGTTGTTTGGCACATGTAATATGATACACATTCTCTTTGTTATAAATATGTAGCACATTATGATTAATTTATGATTTAAATGAATGAATATGTATCTATTAATGTGTTAGACACAGACACTAACCTCAGGGTCTATAGTTAGAAAAATTCTAAATACAAAATAAATTCATGGAGTTTTAAACTGGAAGATCTCTTAAAGGCATAATTTGTTCCCCACAGGTAAATAAACCGAGAAGGAGTTAGATTTGGGATAGAAATCACATGCTTCATGTGAAAAGTCTAAAAAATTTCAGAAGTAAGCTCAGAAACCATGCTATGTAATTCTTTATAAATACTTAGTTTGATACATAAATCTTCAATTCCCAAATCATGAAAATATTTAAAAATTAAAAATTGCCATACTTTATTTGCATTTCTAGGGGGTTTCCTTACTATTTCTATACATTATTTTCATTAATTTTCAAATCATACTTTAGCTATCAGAACTATTATTATTTGGCTTTTAAAAGAGGGTTATCACAGAGCTAGTGAAGACCTACGTGGCTTAATTACAGGTCAGGTACTCTTAAATGTTAAGTTGTGCTTCCTTCCAAATCTGTGGAAAATATACTTTCATTCAAAAGAGGTGAGTAGGTTACAATAGATAAATTGCATCTGGGGCTTGTGAAGCCATGTTCTTTTCTCCTGTCCTATAACTCAGACTTCCCCAAAGACAAGATTTTGACCAATTTGATAGCTCATACTTTTTGAAACAAACATGTTTTAAACTTTATTTAAAATGATACAAATAGAAAAATTCATATACTGAAATTAACTAGACCCAAAGACTGTTCAGCTCAATGAACAGTTAGAACAGTGATTTAAACCAGAAGCTGTGGAACCTTCACAGAGGATTTTATACTCCCATAAATTGTTATATCTGACTTCTGACTGAAGTCATACCATACTCAGCATGAAGGTGAGAGGTTCATTGTAAAGTGAAGCAGCCTAAATTCTAAATACATATTCAGAATCCTTGTAATTTAATTAATCCTTATAATGAAAGAAAGTACAATATGGCTATGTTAAATAGAACAATAAGAGCAAAACATTGTTGTATCTCTTGATGAAACACTATCTTCACAATACCTTAACCAATACCTTAATCTCCTTCATCACAACACTGCAAGGAAGGATAATCTAATCCTATAATTCATCAACCATAAATATTTATTTTTGCTGGAGGTTTTGTTTCTATGGTGTTAGACACTGAACCCAAGGCCTGTGTATGCTTGGCAAGTACAACGTCCCTAACCTTAGCATTTTAACCCTAACCTTTTGCTTATCTTGGAATCATTCAGAAAAGAACAAAGTCATAGGAATGTTACTTGGGAAGTAATTTCCACCTGTCCCTGGGAAATCATTTCCATGCACATAAAACTTAGGAAATTGGTCTTGTTTAACTTTTGGTATTCAGGGCAGAACAACACTAAGAAAAGACTGTCTGGAACTAGCATGTAAAGCATTTGGAAGTAAAAACAGGGAAAAATGGAAGATCACAAGCATACTTTTGGATAAATTGAAGTATCAGATATTTGTTTTATTCTTTTTATTACTTTCCTAAGCTGGCATACAAAATAATGGATATCATTATGATATTTCCTACATGCTTTATTCTTCTTTATCCCTGTCCTATTGACTAGCTCTTGCTGCCCTCCTCCATCTTCCTTTTTGGTTTTAAGCCTTCCATTAGTCCTTCTCTTCCTCTACACCTCCTTCCCCCTCCCTCCCTCCCTCCTTCCTTCCATCCCTCCCTAAAGAGCTCTTCTTCCTCTTTCCCTGGAGTTGATGAGGAGCCTTTGCCTAGCATGCGAAAGGCCCTGAGTTTAGTCCCAATTATCCCCAATAAATAAATAGATGAATACGAACTTTGGTTTTCTACCTGAAAAGGGGAACACACTTTACACTAACAATGTGATTTACATACTGTCTTAGTTTCCTATTGCTGTGCTGTCTTTACACTCCATGACCAAAGCAACTCTGAGAAGAAAGCATTTAATTGGGAGTTTGCATGCAGTTTCAGAGGGTTAATCCCTGATCATGATGGCAGGAATCAGAAAGGCATGGTGCTGGGACAGTAGCTGAGAACTTTACATCCTGATCTGTAGACATCAGACAGAGAAAGAAAAAGACTGGGCCTGGCACCCAGCAGCATGCTTCTTCAACAAGACCACACCTCCTAATTCTTCCCAAGTAGTTCCACTAACTGTGAACCAAAACATTCAATTATATGAGCTTATGGTGGTCATTTCAAACCTCTGCACATACCTTAAAGAACAATCAACACATATATACTATCAAGAGATTTAAATGTTTTTTTAAATAAATAAAGCAGGATTAATTTGTTCCTTAATCATTCTTGTTTTATTGGACAGGGCATTGGGACAGAGTAACCATGAATTAAGAGGTGGCATGATAAAAAAGAGGCACAGTTCTTATGTAAGTTTTAGTTTATTTGTGCACAGTAAAAAAGAGAAAATGGATTTGTGAGGGGCATGAAAGGTTAAGAGCAAATAAATCTTCTATTTTATTGACCTAAGTTTATTATGGATGATTCCTTGAAGAAAAAGATACTACTTGTTTTTTTCTTATGATTTGTTTGAAAGCAAGCAATTTCCTATGTTTGGTATGTCTGATTCTGGCTTATTTCTGTCTAGTTTTATATTATCTCACTTGCTTTTGTATATTATTTTTCTATTAAGAAGACTTCTAAATAGAAGACTATAATGCGTTTAAAAAACACAACAATAAGTCCCCATGTTTTAGAGTTGCTAGCATGCTATGAAAATGAGTTGAATTTTAGAAATCTCTTAGAATTGGGCTCAATTCCATGGTATACAAATTGGTGCATTTGTGTGTGTGTGTGTGTGTGTGTGTGTGTGTGTGTGTGTGTCTGTCAGAAAATTGCATTCTGTCATAGAAATAAATGATAGTATTTATACTAATAGTTATGTTCTTTTGGAAAAGCATAGCCATTAGAATAAATTGAAAACAGATACTGTTTTTGAGTTAGTAGTTCCTCTGGGAAAAAATGATTTGTTTAAATTTAAAATATTGTTCAACTTCAACCCCCGCCATAGAGCTTAGTACTTATTTCAAATATGTCTACTAAAAAGCATCTTGCCAATGTGATAATATTAGGAAGAGGATTCTTTAACGGGAACCTGGTCTGAGGGTTCCTCTGGTATAAGTGGAACTGAGTGCCTATACAAAGGATTCTGCAAAGAAGTCAGTTCATGCTTGTCTGTGTACCTTCCCCCATGTGAACATATAGCAAGAAGCCCTTGATTTTGAACTTTTCACTTTCAGAACTATGAAAAATATCTCTTTTCTTTATAAGTTACCTGGTCAGTGATATTCTGTTGCAGTGGCATAAACACATTCAAACACACAGGAGCCAAAATTACGAAATTCTCAGGGAAATAATCAAATTTGTAAAAATTTACAATGGACAAGGTAATCCAGACCCAGAAAGACAAAGTACATATTCTCTCTCATGTTTGGATCTTAGCCTGGGCTCTTTAGTTTTCTGTGCTTAATTTGGAGTAACTCCAGAAGCCAATTACCTACAAAGGGGGCAGTGGAGGGCTCCTTTAAGGAGGGAGGACAGTAGCACAGAAGTAAAATGAAGGTGGAGGTTGGGAATACTGAGGGTGGAAGTGTTCAGTCGAGGAGAGATGGTGGGTATGGAGGGAGAAGGTAGACAAGAGAGAGAATGAATCAAAGCAAAGTGTGCTACGAAAAAGCCATACAGAAACCCTCTGGTTTAAAAATGACAAAGCAGGCTGGGCAGTGGTGGCGCTTGCCTTTAATCCCAGCACTCGGGAGGCAGAGCCAGGCGGATCTCTGTGAGTTCGAGGCCAGCCTGGGCTACCAAGTGAGCTCCAGGAAAGGCGCAAAGCTACGCAGAGAAACCCTGTCTCGAAAAACCAAAAAAAAAAAAAAAAATGACAAAGCAGACTTTGAAACAGATGTCCCACAAGAATTGATAATGCTAGACCTGTAGCTAATGAGTCTAAACAGTTCTCCAGTGCTAGTTGTGAGTTACCTCTATAGGGGTTATAGGTCAGTGAGGTTCCAGAGAACCCTAAAACAACACAAGCTTTTGCCATTAGTTGCCACCAGAAATAGTTGATAAGCCTCTATTTCTGAAGTTACTACACACCTTGTGTGCAAGATGGAGAAATCAAGCTGGAACTGAACTGGAAGCCTCCTCACTGCTGGTAGCTTCCATAGTATGAGAGTGTGCCATGCAGGCTGCTGTGAGAATAAAGACACCAATGGTGTTACTATGCTGTGAACTTTATGAGTAGGAACAGAATTGTTATGCAGTAACCAAACACTACCTTGTTTGATTTAAGGCTTGGTCCATTAGAGGAAATCCATGACTAGTACTGTGTATCCGGTCAAAGCAATAAGCTCTTAGTTGTAAATGAAGTGCAATAAATGGCCTCTGAAAGCTATTGGCTGGTGTTGCAACAACATCCAATATTGAATTGTCCATCAGGGGAGCATTAAATGGTCTCTTTGCAAAAATTTGCTTACTTATTGTCTAAGACACTCCTAATAGTAAGTAGTACTAAACTTTGAAATATAAGCATAGGCAGTACTACAAAAATGAGGCTTTTTTTTTTTTGAGAGTACAAAGTATTGTTTTTAGCTTGTGTTACCATGGCTCACACTATTGTAATTCGTCAAAAGTATATCCAGGGTAGAAAATGATTGTCAGAAGCAAAACTGAAAAGACTATCCTATAATTGTGTTTTTAATTCTACCTTTCCAAAATGCCACCTACCTCTCTTCCCTTTTATAAGCCATTAATATCTGAGAGAGCAATCAACATGTGTTCTCTTATTCACACAATTCAGTCCATAATGAAGATCTGAAATGTGATTTTTATTTCTTTATGTTTGAGCTCATGTTTTATTATGAGAAGAATGTAGTTTGTCCTTTTGTACTTGTGGTATTTTTCAAATTTTAGAGTATGATTTGTTCCAACATGAAACTGGAGCCCAAAGTCATTAATAGTTTAATCATCTTGCCATGTTTTGGGACCGTTTACCAACTCATCTAATACCTATGACATGAGCACATAAATCTTCAGAGGGAAACAACAAAATTGTATTTACTACGTATGTCTGCAGCTTTACTGGTGTAAATGTGGTACTTTTGAGTCGTATTTAATAGTGTGGGTCTGTTGGGCTCAGCTGTGTTTGCTTGTGTCTCTGCAGTCAGTGCTGTCTTGTGCTTTTTTATTCTCTTTCCAAGGTGTGTATTTTTTTTTCTCTTGGTGATGGATTAAGTGTTAAAATCAGGCCAGCTTAAACATTCAAGTGTTTCTCTAGATAAGTGTGCATTTGTTCTTTGTGACATCTGTGGCCAAAGCAAGTTCAAACCTTAAGCTTAGACCAAGAGTTAGCCATACCCAGGATGCAATGATACCGCAACTTTACATGGAAAGTACAGAATACTGGGCACAATGAAGAATTGGGCCCATTAATTCAAGCAAAGATTGTGATGGGTTGGAATAATAGTTGTACAAACTTTTTCAGAATTGCATCTAACCTAAAGCATCAAAAAACAAAGCAAAGCAAAACAAAAACAAAAGAAACAGAAACAAAACCAACTTTTCCTTAGCATCGTGAAAGTGAGCCAAAATATAATGTTATGGTTAGTCCCACCACAGCCTAGTTGATTGACCTTGCTTAAGCTGCTTAACTACTTTAAGCTTCCACTTTCTGCAAAACAGGTATGATTATATTTGCCTCCCAGAGCTGAACTTGTGAAAGTCTTTTGTGCCTTGGAAGTGAGGCTGTGGCCCTGGATAATGACAACTCGTTTGGCAAACATTATTGTCATTTCCTCCTCCCAACCTAGGTTAGAACGTAAATTTTGTTAAGTCACTTAGAGAAAATAATTAATTCATTCCATATTTTCTTCATGGAATTAATGAAAAGAAATCATGTCCACAAGTAGAGGCAGAGTCATTCCTATGTTTATATAATTTCACATATTTTTAAGGTTACATTAAAAAAATCTGATTTTTTTCAACAGGTCTTCTATGAATTGTCTAGACCCTAGATCCAGTCTGCTTTCTTAGATAACCAGACTTCTACTTAGACCAGATCTTCCATGTTTGTGGTTTTCTTATGAGGAAACAGAAGATGCAAGGACAGTTTGGAACATTTCCCAAGGTGTATAATGACGGTTGAGCAGGATTTTGATTACCACCTCCACTCTGCAATTTTATACTTGCTTTTTTATTTTGTGGCTGATGACTCACAGTGTGTGGGAAAAAGGCAAAGCTGTTATAATCATTTGGAGTGTTTTTGTCTTCTTAATTAAATTTGATATTTTAAAACAGCACTTTCTATTTGAATATGCTTTTATATTCCATGTTTTTTTCTTTCAGAATAACTTGAAGCAGATTTCATATAATCCTGTACATTTTCATAATATTTACTATAGCTAAGTATTTTATCTGTGTTGAAAATGATATGTTAAAAATAATTACAAATGTTACTTGCAATGAGTTTTAGTACAAATAAGTATTTTGTATATGTTTATGAAATTTTTAGAAATCATTTAACTTAAAGCCATTTAAAATTATAAGCAAAACTAAAATATGAATATAACCTTTAGAATCATTGTGTCCTGGTTGTGTTCTATATCACATCAAAAGCAAAAGTCTCATTTTTGTCAAATTTATCAAATTTCAATTGTGAAGGAAAAGTCATTGACTTTAGCCATACTTTGGTGAAAAGAAATTGAATATTGTAGTCAAATGGCTACAACTAGCAACTCCATTTAAATTCCTTTTTTATATGTATATATATATATGCAGATATTACTTATACATATATGTGAGCATTCACATGTATGTGTCTATGCATATACACTATGCACATATATTTTAGGGAGCTTCTACAGTAGTCGGTTTCCATATGACATTTTCAAAGCTCTTTGGGGTTAGTTATCTTTTCCCATAACTCATTATCTACTCTGCTTTTCCATCCTCTACTCCATTTAACACTTCCTGTCCTATTATTCCCTTCTTTCTTCATCTCATCTGTGTTCTATCCCCCTTTCCTTCAAAGTCTTATATGGCCATGTCCTAGTTTCTTGCTCTTATGGGCACTCTGATTTAAACACACATATCTAAAGAGTCAAAGATACTATCCACATCTGAGAAAGAATGGGTGGGGCTTGTCTTCCTGGGTCTAGGGTACCTTACTCAGAGTGATAATTTTCAGTTCAATCCATTCTGTAATTTCAATATTCTTTACCACTCAATAATATTCCATTGTGCAAACATACCATGTTCTCATTATCCATCCATCAGTTAGTGGACACCTAGGCTGTGAAACACAAAGTGAAAATAGTTCTCAGGAAAAGGGCAGCAGCCAATAGCAAGGAAAAAAATGTAAGTCACACAGGAAAGTATATTCTTTTATAAAACATATTTTAATGTTTTAGTCTGGTGGTAAAGAACACCCCATGTGTTGCCCTACCATTGAATGGATATAATTAAATATGTTGTCACAAAGAAAAAGGCATACACAAATCTAAGACTACTCAAAACAGTCCTGTTTTGATGAATTATATCTTTAAAATGTCCATTTATTTATCTCCCTTCTTTTTGACCCTTGACTATTAGGATGGGAAATTGCCCATGGTGTTTTATATCCTCAGAGCCCACACCTTTTCTCGGTAGGCTTTAACATAATTGCATTATTTTAAATATTACTTTTAACTAATTTCATCTACTTTCCCATCTACTGCACGTTTCTCTCCCTGGACACTCAATACTGTGAACACAGATCTTTATACACGTGGTTTCCTATTATTTATTATTTATAGTTGTGTCTTCCTATTAACAGTCAGTGTATTCTTGCTTATCCACCAGTATTTACTGATGACAGTCTACTTTGTTTATGTTTGGTTTTGCTATTCAAACATTATCCATCTGTTTCCTTTGCATGAAAATGATTAGAAATAGGGATGGAGAAAAAGAGAATCATTTTACTCTTTTCATTTATCAACTTCCGTGACTGCATAGTAGGATCATCCGACGAACACTATCAATCTGTCAGTGCAAGGTATACATTAGACTGAATGAAAGCATAGTTGTTGAAGAAGGAGCTAAAGTGTTAGACTCTGTTTATCAATAATGGAAACTGAAAATTGCAACTCCAGCTGACTTAGGAGTAAGGATGACAAGCAAAGATGGAGAGACTTAACCACCGTACTGACCGATAGGATTTCAGACCATGGCCAGATCCATATATGTACATGACATTGTCAGAAATCTCCACACTTCAGCATTGCTTTAGAGAGAATCTCCCCACTCCCTTAGTGGAAACCAAGTATTCTTAGTGTGTAGTCTTTCCACCTTTGAAAAATGAGATGATCATAAGAGTGTCAAACACATAGGTTGTTTAAATGTTTGCATGATGAATTGATGTAAATAAAACACAGTGGTACTTGGCATGCAAACAGCTTCAAAAGCAAGTAAACAGTGTCAGTTAGGTCAGCCTTATGAAAGTCATCTGTTGAAACAATAAAACTGTATCAAGGAAACACAATCCCAGGTAGTTAAAACCCAATCAGTAAAAGAAACAAGTGATTGATGTCTTATAATCAGCTTAAATATAATAGTAACACTGAACATTAATGTGGTGTTTCTCACTTCTAAATGCAATATAAATGCTTTCTAAAACTGAAATGTTTTCAAGATTCACTTGAAGTGTACATGTGTGTGAATACACTCAGCACCACTGGCTAGGTCCAGCATCAGTAGATGAATGAAGGACTCCTTTGAGAGTGGTACATTGAAGGGGGCGGGTTTTTGATAGATGCCTCTTATTTACCACTATTATATTCTATACAGTGACTCAAAATACTGACTTAGTAAATAATGAACCATTGATCTTAGGGAAAACACACAAGGCTAGATTTCTATCAACCTCTGGCCACATTTTTGTCAACAGATCAATAAGTAAGCACGCTTTATGCTTTTGTTTACTCTACCACATCTATTACATTTATTGATTCATTAACATTGAAGGCATACTAGTAGCACAATGACTTGAAAATAACTGGAGTTTATCTAACAATTACTTTCCCTATAAGGCACATTGCAGCACGCTTTTATTTAGGAATACGAGACTTCAGCACACCCCTTGAGGGAACAGGGTGGGGACGTTAGGTGACAGTGATTGCCTGAGTACAACTGGTAGCAGAGCAAACAGTCATGTCATTAGCCTTAATGATTTCTTTTTGATAAGAATGTAAGCCACCTTATGGACAAAGCAACTAAGAAGCATCAATATGTAGTGCTTCTAGCATATACTCCGAGTCTCCTGATTTTTCCATTGGCAATTTTAATATAAAATATTATAAAGAAACTTCTCAGTGGAAAACAAAATTTAAAATGCTAAAATTCTAATATTATCATAGTTTCATGGTTTATAACTAGGTAAAATATTCTTAACAGTAAAAATGACATGGCTAAGTTCTGAGGAAGAAACATAAATACAGCACAAGACAATAATATCTTGTTTCTTTAATTCACTTGTTCTTAGCCAGAGTAACCCAAAGACTTTGAAAGGCTGAGGTGTCAGCATTTCTTAAAGCAGAAGGAACTTCATTGGAGTACTTCTTGTAATGGTATTAAGAAACAAAAATCTTATCTGTAGTGCAGCAATTCCCTTTTCTGACTGACTGTGCAAGTTCAAGTTGTGTGGAGCTTAAGGAAAATAGCTGCGGCTTAAACTTTTTTTTATGTCTTTTATAGAAAGTAATATCAGACTTATTTAAAGAATAGAATTGTGAAAGTACTTTGCATTAATTTGCTGTTTTCTATATGCTGCTGACATGGGCAGTTATGTCCACTTTAACTCTGCTATACATATCACATCTGTTCTACACATCCGTGCTGCACAGACTACGTATTTGCTATACATATCTCATTTGTACTTACAGATCACATCTGTACTCTACAGATCATACCTATATTATGCATCTGGACCGTACAGATCCCATCACCTCTACTAAACAACAGGAAAACTAAGACCATAAAGTTCACAGGCATCTGTGGTTTGGGAATGGGAGTGATATCCCATTTCTTTTGATTTCTTCAAAGTTACCTTTTACTTTACTTTAACCTTTATGAACTTACAATGAAATCAAATATATTTCGAATACCCAAACATAAAAAATAATTATTTTAAAGTCATACCCTTTATCTCTCTGTTGGCTAAGAAAAGACAAGAAATAACAATTTGTACACATAGCAGTCAGATTCCAAGTGTTATTCTCCAGTGAATGAATCCACCCTTGGAAACACACACACACACACACACACACACACACACACACACACACACACACACACACACACACACAAGAAATGGGGAGAGAGATTAGTGGGGGTATGTCTAAGGGAAACAGGGCAAACGAAACCACTAAACAACCACAAAAGGCAAAAGCTAGGACAATTTGAGCAATAGAGTAAACAAAATGTGATAGATTTTGAACTTGGGTATAAAGTGACTATCCAAGAGTTCATGCTCATATGCATAGACTGAATAAATAAATACAAAAAAGAGAACAGAAAAACTCTTACTTTCTCCCCTCAACAAACAGACCTAGCTCCCAACATGTTACTTACAGGCTAGGCATGACTTCCTTCAAAAAGCTAGCCATGGAAAGGGGTTAGAAAAGAAATAACCTCATCGTGGGCAGCTGCTAAACGCCACCTCAGCCAATGGTCAAAGTCAGTATCAGTAGAAAGAAGTCCCCTTATTTGCATAGTCTCTTAATTTGATATTTGTGCTATATTTAATATTTAGTATAGAATCATGACTGGGCCTTCTATAATCAAAACAATTCCAATTGTTTCTGTCAGATGTTTTAGACACAGCAGTGAAAGTAGATAATGGTTACTCACGAGTAAGTGTTGACTAATGATTCCACCAATCAACCATGTTTAAGTGATCATGTGACATATGCATAATCAATCTTAGTATGTGGGTTGTATTTTTAACCTATTGGATTACAGCTGGTTCCACACATTTCTGTCCTTTCTTCTTCCAGGCTTTCCTCCCTTTTTACTATTTAAACTTATTTATTATATAGATTTTCAAAGTCTATAATATACTGACAACCTTTTAAATTCTCTTGACACTAGACTATAAGATATAATGCCTCCATATTACATTAGCCTCTGAGCCACTTCTTAGTATATGCTGAGGGATTAATGATTTCTTGGAGTGCATCTTTTGGAAGAACTGTTTTACATGTGTGGGCCCTGTAAGTGACTTGGGCTGGCTACACAAACATGAGAGAAATAAGTTAAAAGCTCTCTGCCTTTGCAGCTCCCTCAACCATCTTCCTTCCTCCTGGTCCTCTCATGCTTTCACTTAATGTTCTGGATGTTCTGTATTTCACTCTATACACAAGGTAACTTCATGTAGGTCATTGAAGGCTGTGTCAGCTATGCACTGGCACCTCACTTTCAAAAGAATTCCAAAATGTATCCTGTAGTATAAATAAAGGGATTGGTCATAGGTAAGAAGGCACCAGCACTTTCACGATAATCTTTAAATGGGGTTGAAAATGTTCAGGTAATTCTTTAGCCCTATTCTCCAGCAGGTAGCTGTGCAAGACCTGATGTGTGCTTGCTATCTACAATTGCTTATTTGTGATTTTTTTCTTTGCTGTTTTCATCATTACAACTGCTTTGCAAAAAAACTAAATACGATTTTTGTCCAATGTACTTTTTCAGCAAAGAAAAATCCGAGGTTCATAATAATGATTATATCAAGATATTCCTATAAGAACCATGATGTTTTAGGAGGACAAAGAACCTATCAATCAGTAGCAACAAACTCCCATAGAGTAATAAAAACAGATTTATAATTTATTTCTTCCTGGTTTTGTTTTGTTTTGTTTTATGTTAAGTAGTCAGTATGACTAGGAAGGTATTGATTCAGCTTGAAGCAACCTTTAAAAATGTGATTATTGAGCAAGTCTAAAGCTTAGAAGTTAGCTTCCAGACACTGAGAGCTAAATGTTCCATATCTTGTTCTTCTGATTGGTTGAGTTGTGTGGGTGAGTAGAGCTGGGGAAATGAGCTGTTTTCATTGCTCTGTTTTAAAAGTTTACTCCTTTGTCCATTCCTACGCAGATTTCAACCTGTTTTTTTCTTACTTGTGTTTCATAGTATTGTTGCCAAATAATGACTATTTATGTAGTTCCTATACTATCATAAACATTTAATTAACAAATGATAAATGTAGATACTAGTGGTCAAGTAAGCCTTTATGAGGTACATCAATCTTTCCAAAGTTGATTTTTTATTATATGCTAGTCAATATTTAGAAATAAATAGTAGAAAATCATGATGGACGCCCTTGTTTTTAGTTAAGAATCATCTGCTTGTTTATGCTTCTCAATGTCTTATATGTACACTGCAGATATTTAACTCACTGTAATTGTGCTCAGTTTACACTGACTTTTAAAAATGTTTTTTGATAACACAAATCCACATTTATAATACTTGTTGGTAGCTTTTCTCAGTATCCATTATTATTTACTTCTTTTTAAACAAGTAAATTTAGAAATTAGTTTTATAAATTCTAAAATTTCCCCTCATCTAGTTTTAGGTAGAAATATGATGTTCTAGATAGAGACCATATTTCCAGCCTCCTTTGCAGTTTATGTCAATCATATTACCAAGTTCAAATATGTGCGATATGATTGGATGTCATCAGTTTCATTCAAGTCAAATCTCCTAAGTGGATGATTTTCTGTAATCCAATTTCTGTCCTCTATGGTTTTATTGGTCTATTATTAGTCACATAATAGTGATATGTGACTAATATATGACTAAGAAGGCAAGGACATCACTGTAGGGGAATTTAAAACTAAAAGTCAGAATGAATCTGGCTTTTTGGTAGAACTCCTTGGGATTACTTACCAGTTATAAACTATTACATGTGAAAGAAATAGATGTCTATCTTCTTGATATCACTGTTTGGGGGACTCTCTTACAGCAGTTTAATATTGCTTTAATACAGTACTTAAAGCTTCACACACACACACACACACATATATATATATACATATACATACATATTCACACACATACATACATATATATGTACATACACATGTTTTATGTAATATATAATGCATACAATTATGTATAAATATATATTTATATATAATATACATATGTTTATATGCACATCTAAAATTAGAAAGACATATGTAAGCATGATCAAATAAGCCCCTTGGGCTCCTGCCCTAGTATGTTAACTGTTTAGGGGAGTAAGAAATGCACGTATGTGTGTTTGTGTGTGTGTGTATGTATGTGTGTGTGTGTGTATGTGTGTGTGTGTATGTACTTTCTAGTTTGAGAACATGAGCCAAAAATAGCCAATTATTATTCAGATCTTAACTTCCTTTGTAAGAAGTGCTTTCAGGCACATTTAACAGAAGGAGGAATTTTGTCATGATAATAGATAGATACTACAATCCCCAAAATACCAAATCAGCAGAAATCAAGCTACAAATCAGATGGTAAAATAAATTTTAAGGTTTCCATAAATTGCATAATTAGTTTGTAGTAAGTCAAATAAGTGGAACATTCACATATACAGTTGGGGTGGCTCAGTAACTTAGAAGAATAGAGGTCAGCTGTCTTGATATACTAAACCCATGTAAGAAATAATAGCACAAGATATTTGTGCTAAGAGCAGCCAAGGGACTATTCAAGCATCCAGTGAGCCATGTATGGAGGCAGTAAGACAGGAGTGCTGTGGTATTTGGGTACAGATTGAAGGTGCATAAATTTAACTCAGATTGTATTATGAAACCAAATAAAAAAAGATTTTCATTTGCAACATCAGCCAAGGATAAAAATAAATGACAGATTCCCACTTTCTTATCAGATCCTGTAGAAAGCCTATATCTGGCTTCTTAAGAAGAGGAGGGGGTGGCATAAGTAAGAGGAAGTTGATAATTAATTAGATGAGTCAGTTATATTTAAAATATCAGATCATAAAAGATATACAGGAATGAAGAACCTAGCATCAGCTTAGACTTGCATAGTGTATTGAGTGTAATAGAGTTTTAAGGGTGAGGGCTTTTAACATACTCCGACGTAGTCAATGGTGGAAAAGATAGAAAAAGCAATGGCTGTGGAGGAAGGCTTTTGAGGCAATGTCAAAAATGTCTACACTAGGAAGAGGAATATACAGTGTTTTAGTCATTCAGTTGTTACTGGAATGCTTCCCGGTGGTAAAGTGTAGGTGTGATGGTTAGCACTACATTTAAAGTTTAGACTGACTATTCTTGAGAAATTTAAAAAGGAAAAAAATACCTCTAACATGTAAACCTCTAGCTTATACAGGCTGTACCTTGCCAGCCCACTTCCCTCTTATTCCCAGATATTGAAGACTATTCTTAAATTAACTGCTCTTGCAAAATTTGCTATTCTAGCAAGATAGTTGGTCATAAGACTGACTGCTATTTATGCTTTTTTAAAAAAAATCAAAAGCATAAAGAATTCATGATAAAAGAGCAATATTTCACCAAAATAAGCATACATTTAAGACTCACTAAGTTTCAAAAGGAAGCTCCTTAAGACTAAGAAAGTAAACAACTCACAAGTCTCAGGAAGTCCCTGAAATCTCCCAGATTCACTTAGGCTCCTCCCTCCCCAAAATTATGTAGGCAGTTATAATTTGCTGAAGAGAAAAATCTCCAACTTGTCAAGCTGCCTACAACTTGTTCAGAGAGTGCCAGAGTTGCAGTTTGTGAGTGGTCGTCTTTTATTGAAAAGGTGGCCTTTGATTCACCCATGCTCCTGTAAGTAACCTTAATAAATTCATTGGTTCACCTTGTTGGATTTTAGTGGTATCATTACTTTGTTCTATTGTCCGTTTCCTGTCTGGAGTAAGGGAACATGTATTCATATCTCAGAAATAGTGTCATACGACAGGAGGACAGTGTGGACAGGCAATGTGAACTCTTGAAGAGACATGGTGACTCTACCAGGTCTCTCTGCCATGGACTTGCTGTGTGATTCTAAGCAAAGTACCTCCACATTTCAACTGCAGTATAGCAATGACATATTCTCTGGGCTGATTTCTTTAAGTGGACTTTAAATAACCTAACTTTTGTTTAGTCTAGTGGCATTTTAATCCCAGCAATTGGAAGGCAGGCTGATATCTGTGAATTCAATGCCAGCCTGAGCTACAGAGTGAGTTACAGAGCAGTCAGAGCTAAATAGTTAGATCCTGTCTCAAAAAATGTATATGGTTAAAAATTAATCTTACCTGTATCTTTGATTTTTTTTCCTAATGTGCTACCAGAAAAGGAAAAGTTTCACATAGGACTTTCCTCAGTCCCTCAAATTCAGCATTGGCTCTTGACAAGCTTCATGGTTCTGTGTGTGTGTGTGTGTGTGTGTGTGTGTGTGTGTGTGTGTGTGTGTGTGTGTGTGTGTGTTTACTTTGTTTTGTAACTTGTACAATCTCACATCTGTTTTCTGGAGCTTAAGTGTATGTGTCTGTGTCTGTCTGGCTATCTGTCTGTCTGAGTCTGTTTGGTTTGGTTTGTAATTTGTACAGTTTCAGGTCTGTTTCCTGGAGCTTAAGTGTGCATTTGTGTGTGTGTGTGTGTGTGTGTGTGTGTGTGTGTGTGTGTCTGTCTGTCTGTCTGTCTGTCTGAATCTGTTTAGTTCATTTTGTAATTTGTACAATCTCATGTGTCTCAGGCTGGTTTTGAACTCCTGCTCCTTCTGCCTCTCATCTCTCTGGTGCTGAGATTGCAGTCGTCTACCACCACAAGTTGGTTATTATAATTTTAAAATGTTGAAAGATTTCAAGGTGAATGGTGGTGTGAGTGACAGAGGCTTTGGCCATCCTTAGTGGGGTGGGTGGAAGCGAAAGGGCACACCTGCTAGTGTCCACCCCCAGCGCTGTGAGTGACATGTGTTCTGTCTGTGCTGCTCTGGAGTTAGGACGGCAGAGTCTGTAGCTAGATGCTTTTCTCTTTCCTGCCAGGGCCACCCACTGGATCTTTGGATATTTTCAAGCGACACATCCTGAGAGAGAATTAAACTAGGAATAGTCTGTTACCTAATTTCTGGCAACTGAGAAACTTCAGCTGATTTTCTCCCATAGCTGTTTTATTTATTTATTTATTTAATTCATTTGATCCTGATTTCTGAATGACAGCAAGCAGGCTCCCAGTCTGCCTCACGCTCTTTGTTCTGAGTTCTTTGCTTCACTCTAAACCCAACTCTTTTGTTTGTTTGGTTTGGTATTTTGATCTCTGGAAAAAACATATAACATTCTGAAGAAAGCCTGTGTTTTTAATGCTTAGGCTTTATTTGAAAAACAAAAAATAAAAAACACCTGCAAGTCCTCTTTGGCCACCGTAGTACCCACTCAGCCAGTCTTATTATAATAATAATCTTATATCTTCTGCCATTTAAATTAGATAGCCTTTTAGTCATTCTGTGATTTGCTTTAAACTTACATTCTTAAACACATACACAAACATACACAGATATTCAACAACAAATAGCTGGTTTCTGAGACAGGGTCTCATAGAGTCCAGGCCAGCCTTATACTCACTATGTATCTGAGCTAGCCTTGAACTTCTGATGTCCTTGCCTCTGCCTCTGAAACTCTGGAATGGCAGGCATGCACCACTGTGCCTAGTGAGAAAAAAGGTTTGTTCTGAGACATACACCCAGAGGCTCTGGTAAGTAAAATCTTCAGTGAAATATGAATTCCATAAAAATACCAAGAAAACTCTAATACAGATATTTGTGGATATTTAGAAATCATTGATTTGGTAGCACTTAGTGATATTGAAACAGATGGTATTTCCAATGTGTTACAGAATGATATCAGTTAAAATTAATTATTACTTATCAGAATAATGTAGCACAAGATGTTGATCAAAAATTTTATAACATATCTGCACTATAAAATTACCACTGTCTTAAAAAAAAAAAAAGCTCAGTTTAAGTTTCCAAAACCAAGGCTTTCTGATTTAGTGGATCTTGGATGGGTTCCAGGAAACTATATTGCTAAAATCACCATAGTCTCTGTTCTTATGAAAGTTATGGGAAGACACCAGTGCAGAATCTTATCAAGTTAATGCTCACTTATGAAATAGGTAGGGGCTAGGCCTTCTTTGTAATTTCCTGGAGCATTGGTATGTTTCTCATTTATAGGTATCTCATGAACAGTTTCCAAGATATGATTTTTAATAAGAATTTTCATGAGATATATATGGTAGAAATCTGATACACACATATATAAGTATCAAAGCAGGCATTTTCACTTTGAAAGTATTTTAGTAAGATAACTCTCAGATATAATTTTATTCTAGTTACATGTATCATGTCTATGATAAATGAAATAGTATATACAAAGCAATTAGTGCCTGGAATTGCTTTTGAGAACAGTTGGTTCATTTTTTGTAAAAGATAAAAATAATCCTACAGTGTGTAGCTAATCTCATATCAGCAAGGAGACATGACTGCATTTAACAAGCTCATCCCTCCTTTCTCTGGCACATGAGAAGCATTCATTTTGATAAATATAATCATTTTTTTTTGCAATTTTACTGTCAGGGGATGTGGAACACCATACATTTGCAAAAAATCACATTTGTATCTCATCTTTTTGAGAAGGCTTTATGTATAAGGGGTTGAATATATCATAACAAGCCAGTGTTTATAGAACCTTACCAGTATCTGGTTAATATTGACAGCATTTGGAAATTTGTCGCCACTCAACTTCAGTTAAGTTCATGAATCTTGTCCGTTGTTTTAAACCAATCCCTCACACAAACTATATGTGTACTCCCAGGGCACAAACAAACCCTAGAAAAAGAAAAAGTTTATTAACAGAACAAATCCTTGAAAACAGTCTCTTGTTTTATTATTATTATTAATATTATTATTATTATTATTTAGACAAAGGGGTTTTTGCGATTTATTTAGTACAAAGTGGAAAGCAAAAAGATACCAACACCTTGTGCCTTAGTGTGTGTGAATGTTTGCTAGTGTTTTAATCCAGAACTATCCTTCCTCTCAAAATCAGCCCTGTACAGCTTCTTCAGAGTAGTTCAGAAGTTCACTCCCTTCTCTGTCTATAGAGGTTTTGTGTCTGTTCCAGCCTCTGCTGACACAATAATCCACTGAACCACACCAATTGTGTATTTGCAAAAATTACTGCTGTGGATATCGTTCTGTATAAATAAAACACTGATTGGCCAGTGGCCAGGCAGGAAGTAGGCGGGACAAGAAGATGAGAATTCTGGGAAGTGTAAGGCTGAGTGGGAGAGACACTGCCAGCCACCACCATGACAAACAGCATGTGAAGATGCCGGTAAGCCAAAAGCCACATGGCGAGGTATAGATTTATGGAAATTGATTAATTTAAGCTATAAGAACAGTTAGCAAGAAGCCTGCCACGGCCATACAGTTTGTAAGCAATATAAGTCTCTGTGTTTACTTGGTTGGGTCTGAGCGGCTGTGGGTCTGGCGGGTGACAGAGATTTGTCCTGACTGTGGGCCAGGCAGGAAAACTCTAGCTACAAATTACTAAAGTTTTCTTGTAATCCCCAACTCAACATGGCCCATTGGCAACTGTCAGGAGTGTACACAGAGCACTGAAACTTTTGTCTCTCCTTGTGTGGGCTTGTGCTCCAGTGCAAGCTGGAGAGGAGATAATCTGACTTCTACTTCTTATTCTACTAACAGAAACAAATGTTGGTTCCGTTTAGTGCAACACTGTTCAGAGTTTTTTATGAATCTTTATTTTTGGAGGGGGCGGGTTGGGTAGGGGGAGACCCTGGCCAAATGTGTTGGATGAGATGGCTCAGTAGGTAAAGGTGCCTGCTGCCAAGTCTGAGAATCCGAGCTGAATCCTGGCCACACACATGGTGGAGAGAACAAACTCCTGCAAGTTGTCCTCTGACCTCTGCATATTCTGTCACACACACACACACACACACACACACACACACATCCATGCACAAATGCACACAAAATAAAATCAAATTCAATGTAAAAAAATAATTGTACTAAAGTGCTGTCTAGTGTTCTAAGTACAAGAAAACTGTGATGCACCTGACAAAATAAATGTTGCATAGCCTTTGTTCAACATGAAGCATTGTGCTGTGAGCCATGAGCTTGTGTGTTAACACATCAGTCACACACACTAGATAAGGTATCCTTTTTAACAGAATACCCACTCAATAGTTCAACAAAAATATGGTGACCAGAGGCTGTCACAAATCTAACTCTGTAATGGTCCCTAGAATCAATTATTCAGTATTCATTAGTTCACCATTCATTTTGAATTCATGTAATACAACCATCATAAAAAGCAAGAATCAATTGTATCTATGGATATAATTAAGAGCCATTTTAAATTGCTCATGAGGGTTTACTATGAATAGGATTATGTCCAAATTACTTTTTAGATTTGTAACAAGATTGTAAAGAAATGTTTAGTTTATTTTATCCCCAGTCTTTAAAGTTCAGATTTTATAGCCTGAATTTTAGGAAACTATATCACTACTAATGATTATGTCCATTTATTGATCACTAAATTCTAGGTGTTTATTAACTATGAATTGCTTGACTCTTTATTGCCATCCTACAGATTTATTCCAATTTCAGAATATTAGCTTTTTTGTTTCCAACTGTAGAATATTGATAGTAATGTATTTATTGTAGTAATTAGCACATAATAATACAACAACCCATTTTCTATTTTTTTGGAAAGATAATCATTATAACCTTTATTTTGACATTTATAGAGAGACAACTAGTTTTAATGTGAGCTCTAAATTATTAGCTTTGTAACATAAAAAAGGATCATATTTCACATTTAAAAAAATAATAGTTAAGAGAAAAAATGAGTAACCCATGGTATGGTAAAGCAACCAGAGGAAAGAAAATGTACTGATTTTATATGGCTCTGATTTTCTATTTTTCACTTCTTACCATCTGTATTCATTCCTGAAAGAAAAAAACTTCTCTTAAAACGCATATGACATTTAAAATGTACCAGACCTTTTAAAATTAAGTATAATCGCTGAGTGGTGGTGGCACACACTTTTAATCCCAGCACTCAGGAAGCAGAGACAGATGGATCTTTGTGAGGTCCAGACCAGGCTGGTCAACAGAGCTAGTTCCAGAATAGCCAGGGCTACACAGAGAAACCCTGTCTTGAAAAACTAGAAAAATTTTAAATATAAATAATTTGTTTGAGATCATGTCAGAAGATCTCATAGGCTTACTGAAGTTCTAGGTTACAGGTCTCTAAAAACATACCCAGCCCCTCTAAGATTTTTTTTGCTTGTAAAAACATTTATTTAAATTTGGTAAAACACTTATTTTTCAAACTGAAATATTATGTCCATATTTCTTACCTTCTAGTACAAACTATTATATACTCAGTATTTATTAAATTGAGTCATACTTTCTGGGTAAGTGCTGTATTTCATTTAGGGCATGGAGATTAGGTTACAATTACTTTAAATCAAAAGCTCTACTTGGAGAACCTAGGAATGGTAGGTAGGAGATTTGGATATCTATGGCTTGGGAAGAACTTCAGCTATTTCTATAAGCAATTTAAATACTAACTTTTGCATATTAAACAGGTTATCCATCACTCAGATTTGATACTTTTCTGAAGAGTTTGAATCACTTTTTCTACACACATAATCATTCACATATACATTTCAATATCATCTCTACAGGTATATCAGTATGCTTAAATCACTATAAAGTTTCCTATAGTCGCATCTAGTTTTATTATTAAGAGATTTTCTATTCATTTTACATACCAACCGTCGATTCCCCTCTCCTCCCTCCTCCCATGCCCTAGCATTCTCCCCCAAACCCACCCCCCATTCCCACCTCCTCCAAGGCAAGGTCTCCCATGAGGAGTCAGCAGGCCCTGGTACATTCAGATGAGGCAAGTCCAAGACGCTCCTCCCTGCATCAAGGCTGCACAAAGTGTACCACCATAGGCACTCAGCTCCAAAAAGCCGGCTCATGCACCACAGATGGGTCACAATCCCACTGCCTGGGGGTCCCCTAAACAGTTCAAGCTAAACAATTGTCTCGCCTATTCAGAGGTCCTATTCCAGTATCATGGGGGTTCATCAGCTATTGGTCCACAGTTCATGCATTTCCACTGCTTTGGCTGGTCATCTATGTACATTTTCCCATCATGATCTCGATGTCTCTTGCTCCTAGAATCCCTCCTCTCTCTCATTGCTTGGACTCCTGGAGCTCAGCCTGGCGCCTGGCAGTGGATCTCTGCATCTGCTTCCATCAGTCACTGGATGAGGGCTCTATGATGACAGGGTATTCAGCTATCTGATCACTGGAGTAGTCCAGTTCAGGCACCCTCCCAGCAATTGCCAGTAGTCTAAGGTGGAGTCATCCTTGTAGATTCCTGGAAACTTCCCTAGCTCTCTTGTTTCTCCCTATTCCCATGATGTCTTTATTTATCATGGTATCTCTTTCTTTGCTCTCCCACTCTGTCCCTGTCCCAGCTTGAACCTTCCATTCCCCTATGTTCTCATCCTCCATACTTTGCCCTCCCTTAGCCCCCTACCCCAAGTTTGCTCATGTAGATCCCATCTATTTCTCCTTCACTGGGAGATCCCTGTGTCCTTCCTAGGGTACTCCTTAGTAGCTAGCCTCCCTGGAGCTGTGGGTTACAGTCTGGTTATCCTTTGCTTTACAGCTAGTATCCCCTTATGAGTGAGTACCACTCAGGACGATATTTTCTAGTTCCATCCATTTGCCTGCAAATTTTATGATGTCATTGTTTTTCTCTCTTGAGTAGTACTCCATTTAGTATATATACCATATTTCTTAATTCATTCTTCAGTTGAGAGGCATCTAGATTGTTTCCAGGTTCTGGCCATTTGACATTCTTCTGTTTTTTATTCTCTGTTTAGCTCTGTAGCCCATTTTAAAATTGGATTGTTAGGTATTTCCATGTCTAGTTTCTTGAGTTCTTTATATATTTTGGAGATCAGCCCTCTGTCAGATGTGGGGTTGGTAAAGATCTTTTCCCATTCTGTAGGCTGTCATTTTGTCTTATTTACTGTGTCTTTTGTCCTACAAAAGCTTCTCAGTTTCAAGAGGCCCCATTTATAAATTGTTGCTTTCAGTGTCTGTGCTAGTGGTGTTATATTTAGGAAGTGGTCTCCTGTGCCAATGTGTTCAAGACAACTTCCTACTTTCTCTCTATTAAGTTCAGTGTAACTGGATTTATGTTGAGGTCTTTGATCCACTTGGACTTGAGTTTTGTGCATGGCAACAGATATGGATCTATTTGCAGTCCTCTACATGTTGACATCCAGTTATGCCAGCACCGTTTGTTGAAGATGCTTTCTTTTTTTCCATTGTACAGTTTTGGCTTCTTTGTCAAAAATCAGGGGTTCATATATGTTCAGATTAATATCAGGGTCTTCAATTCGATTCCATTGGTCCACATGTCGGTTTTTATGCCAGTACCAAGCTGTTTTTATTACTATAGCTCAATAATAAGAGCTTGAAATCTGGGATCGTGATGCCTCCAAGGTTGCTTTATTGTACAGGATTCTTTTAGCTATCCTGGGTTTTTGGTTTTCCCATATGAAGTTGAGTATTGTTCTTTCCAAGTCTGTGAAGAATTGTGTTGGTATTTTGATGGGAATTGCATTGAATCTGTAGATTGCTTTTGGTAAGTTGCCATTTTTACTATGTTAATTGTACCTATCCATGAGCATGGGAGACCTTTCCATTTTCTGATATCTTCTTCAATTTCTTTCTTCAGAGACTTAAAGTTCTTATCAAACAGGTACTTCACTTGCTTAGTTAGCATTACCTAAGGTATTTTACATTTGTGGCTATTGTAAAGGGTGATATTTCTCTGATTTCTTTCTCAGCCCATTTATTATTTGTAATTAAGAGAGCTACTGATTTTTTTTTAGTTGATCTTGTATCCTGCCACTTTACTGAAGGAGTTTATCAGCTATAAGAGTTCCTGGTAGAATTTGTGGGATCACTTATATACACTATCATATTATCTAAAAATAGTGGAAGTTTGATTTCTTCCTTTCCAATTTCTATCCCTTTGATATTCTTTTGTTGTCTAATTGCTCTAGCTAGAACTTCAAGTACTATATTGAATAAATATGGGGAGTGTGGACAGCCTTGTCTTGTTCCTGATTTTAGTGGAGTCACTTTGAGTTTCTCTCCATTTAATTTGATGTTGGCTGTTGGCTTGCTATAAATTGCCTTTATTATGTTTAGGTATGCTCCTTGCATTCCTGATCTCTTTAGGACCTTCATCATGAAGGGGTGTTGAATTTTGTCAAAGGCTTCTTCAGCATCGAATGAGATGATCATGTGGTTTTTTTTTTCTTTGTGTTTGTTTATATGGTGTATTACATTGACTAATTTTCGTATGCTGAACCATCCTTGCATCCCTGGGATGAAGCCTACTTTGTCATGGTGGATAATTTTTTTTGATATGTTCTTGGATTCAATTTGTCAATATTTTATTGAGTATTTTTGTATTGATGTTCATGAGGGAGATTGGTCTGTAATTCTCTTTCTTTCTTGCATCTTTGTGTGGTTTGGGTATCAGGGTAACTGTAGCCTAATAAATATAGTTTGGTAATGTTCCTTCTGTTTCTATTGTGTGGAACAATTTAAAGAGTATTGGAATTAGCTCTTCTTTGAAAATTTGGTAGAATTCTGTGTTGAAACCATCTGGTCCTAGGCTTCTTTTTGGTTGGGAGACTTTTAATGATGATTTCTATTTCCTTAGGGGTTATTGGTCTACTTAAATAGTTTATCTGGTCTTGATTTAACTTTGGTCTGTGGTATCTATCCAGAAAGTTGTCCATTCCTTTCAGATTTTCCAATTTTGTGGAGTACTGGTTTTTGAAGTATGACCTAATGATTCTCTGGATTTCTTTGATGTCTGTTATGTCTTCCTTTTCATTTCTGATTTTGTTAATTTGGATTCTCTCTCTCTCTCTCTGCCTTTTGGTTAATTTGGACAAGGGTTTGTCTATCTTGTTGATTTTTTTCAAACAATCAACTCTTTGTTTCATTAATTCTTTATATTGTTCTATTTGTTTCTATTTCATTGATTTTAGTCGTCCTCGCTTTGATTATTTCCTGGTGTCTATTCCTACTGGGTGAGTTTGCTTCTTTTTATTCTAGAGCTTTCAGGTGTGCTGTTAAGTCACTAGTGTGAGGTTTCTCCATCTTCTTTATGTGGGCATTTAGTGCTAGGAATTTTCCTCTTAGCACTGCTTTCTTAGTGTCCCATAAGTTTGGGTGTGTTGTCCTTTCATTTTCATTGAATTCTAGGAAGTCTTTAATTTCTTTATTTCTTCCTTGACCCACTGGTGGTTCATTTGGGCATTACTCAGTTTCCATGAAATTGTAGGCTTTCTGTAATTTTTGTTGTTGTTGAAATCTAACATTAAGCCTTTGTGGTCAGATAAAATACAGGAGGTTATTCCAATGTTTTTGTATCCATTGAGATTTGCTTTGTGACTGAGCATGTGGTCAATTTGAGAGAAGGTTACATGGGATGCTGAGAAGAAGGTATATTCTTTTGTGTTAGGGTGGAACGTTCTGTAAGTATCTATTAAGTCCATTCAAGTCATAATATCCATTAGTTCCCTTATTTCTCTGTTAAGTTTTAGTCTGGCAGATCTATCCAGTGGTAAGAGTGGGGTGTTGAAATCTCCCACTACTAGTGTGTGGGATTTGATGTGCAATTTAAGCTTTAGTAATGTTTCTTTTACAAATGTGGGTGCCCTTGGATTTGGAGCATAAATATTTAGAATTGAGATTTCATCTTGGTGTATTTTCCCTGTGATAAATATGTAATGCCCTTTCTGATCTCTTTTGATTGATTTTAGTTTGGTCTATTTTATTAGATATTAGCATAGTTACAACAGCGTGCTTCTTAAGTCTATTTGACTGGAAAGTCTTTTTCCAGCCTTTCTGAGGTATTGTCTGTCTTTGAAATCGAGGTGTGTTTCTTTTATGTAGCAGAAGGATGGATCCTGTTTTCATATCCATTCTGTTAGCCTGTGTCTTTTTACAGGTGAATCGAGACCATTGATATTAATGGATATTAGTGACCAGTGATTGTTAATTTCTATTTTTTTCTTGGTGGTAGTGTTGTGTGTTTCTCTTCTTTGGTATTTGTTGTGGGATTATCTATTGTCTGTGTTTTCATGGGTGTATCTAACGTCCTTAGGTTGGATTTTTCCTTCTAGTGCTTTCTGTAGGGCTGGATTTGTGGATAGGTATTCTTTAAATCTGGTTTTATCATGGAATATTTTGTTTACTCCATCTATGGCAATTGAGAGTTTTGCTGGATATAATAGTCTAAGTTGGCATCCATGGTCTCTTAGTGTCTGCATAACATCTGTCCAGGACCTTCTGGTTTTCAGGGTCTCCATTGAGAAGTCAGGTGTTATTCTGATGGGTCTGCCTTTATATGTTATTTGGCCTTTTTCCTTTACAGCTAAAATTTTTTGTCTTTATTTTGTATGTTTAGTAGTTTGATTATTATGTGGCAAGGGGACTTTTTTGTTTGGATCCAGTCTATTTGTTGTTCTGTAAGCTTCTTGTATATTCATAGGTATTTCCTTCTTTAGGTTGGGAAAGTTTTCTTCTATGATTTTGTTGAATATATTTTCTGTGCCTTTGAGTTGATATTCTTCTTTTTCTATCCCTATTATTCTTAGGTTTGGTCTTTTTATGGTGTCCCAAATTTCCTGGATGTTTTGTGTTATGAGTTTTTTTTTTTTTTTTTGGCTTTTGTTCTTTGACTAACGAATCTATTTCCTCTATTGTATTTTCAATGCCAGAGATTCTCTCTTCCATCTCTTGCATTCTGTTGGTTATGCTTTCATCTGTATTTCCTGTTCGTTTACTCAGATTTTCCTTTTCCAGCATTCCCTCAGTTTGTGTCTTCTTTGTTGCCTCTATTTCAATAGACTGTTTCCTTTACCTATTTAATTGCTTTTCCTTGGCTTTCTTTAAGGGATTTATTGATTTCTTCAAAATTTTTGTTTGTCTTTTTCTCAATTTTTTAATTGATTTCTTTCAATTTTTGTTTCTCTTTTCTTTGATTTCTTTAAAGGAATTTTTCATTTCCTCTTTAAAGGTCTCTCTCATCTTCTTAAAGTCATTTTTAAGGTCAATTTCTTCTGTGTTGGGATGTTCAGGTCTTGCTGATGTAGAACCACTAGGTTCTGATGGTGCCATATTGGTCTTTATGTTGTTGACTATATTTTTGCACTAGCATCTACCCATCTCTTCTTCCACTCTGTGCAAGTAGTGTCTATGTCTGACGGAGCCTCTCTTGGTCCTATTGATACTCTTGGTCTAATGGGAGCTCTTGGTCCAATCAGTGCTGGTGTATTCTGTATTTCAGGAAGCAGCCCTTTGTCCAATGGGTACTAGTGGACTCTGTCTCAGGGGGCAGCTATTCCCAATCAGTGCAGGGTGGGCTTATGACTCCAGTGGTCCCTGGTGTCACAGGTGATGGCTTCCTTGGTGAGGAGGTAGGGAAAAAGGCAGGTACCTAGTCCATGGGGCTCCAAAGGCTGGGGGAGGCACACAGAATGTGTTCCTCGGGTCTAGGGGCTAAGGACCTGGTCTGCCCAGTCTGGGAGTGGGATCTTACCTGTTCCCAATTGGTGCAGGGTGGGCTTATGACTCTGGTCTTTCTATTTCACATCTAAACAATTTCCTGAAAGGCAGAGTTAAGGATGTCTTAGATTGGAAATTTTTATTTTTCATAGATCTTGAAGCCAGAAGCCAAAAATAAGTATCACCATCATCAGCATCTATAACAGTGGTCCCAAATCTATGGGTTGGTAAGATCATGATGACTTTGGAGACTACTTCCCTAGCTTATGGTGGCTTCCACTTCCAGTTACCTCTGTCATTTTATTGCTTCCTGTTGTTGCATTTTCTCTGTGGGCCAAGTCTTCTTGCCCCCTCCTGCCCTTTCTCCACATTGTTTGTGTCAATCCCAGAGTCTCACACATGCAAGATGTGATGGCTTAACTTGACTATCAACTTGAATGGATTGAGGGTTTATTGATGCAGAATTCTGCATTTCCCTGAGGGTTTTTCCAGAGACAGTTAACTCATTCCAAGAACCAATTGGAATGTAAATGACAAAACCAAACATCTCACATCCTAGGCTGGTACTCTACCACTGAGTTACACTACAAGCCCAGCATGTGGTGATGGGATTTAGGGCCCAAACAAATGAATAAATGTTATCTTTTTTTAACAAGATTCTTCACATTAATCATACTCACAAAGACCCTTTTCTTGATAAGGTAACATCCCTTTCAGAGATTAAGCCCTAATACCTTTTGATGCTAGTTCATAGCTCACTGTAAAATATTCATGCATGCACATAATTGTTCAATCTCAAATTCCATGGATTCCAGTGCACAGTTGATTATTCCATTTAATAAGCCTTAGAGCACATTCTGATTCAACTCTACTCAATTATTACATATGATACTGTGACTAAGAATAGATTGGAGTATACTTGTCTGGTCTGGAACCTTATCCCCTATTGAAAAATATGTGAGAAATGAAAGTGGAAAATAGTGGCCAGACACAGCCCAAATTAATTTATTTTCTTGTTACAGTTCTATACCTCATTGACCTTGTGTGTGTGTGTGTATCTGGTTCATTGTTTATATATTAAAATGCAGCATTTGACCTTACAAATCTTGTGTAAAATTACTGTTTTAAATATATTTATGGCAATATATGACCAGGAATTTACTAAATCATTGTATCTTCTGAAGCTATAAGAATCTTGGATGATTTTTTGTTTGCTGTAGCATCAGTTGGAGTTGTTTCCAATAGCGTGAATATCTTAACAGTGGCTGTGCACTGAAGAAAATATCTCTCTGTACCTAAGCAGTTATTAACTGTGTGTAAATCCTTGGGGACTAATAAGGCCTCTTGAGCTCCTCCTTACTCCATGGGAGGTTTTTGGTGGTTCAGATCTTATATAGATATTATGAAAATATTCACTGCTGCTGTCAGTTCCAGGGTCCAATGCGTCCACTTCCTCACTCCCCCCCAGCTCTTATGGTCTCTTTTTTTCTTTTTCTCCTTCCATGGTGTTCACTGAGCCTTAGACAGGTAATACAGCTGAGCACTGATCTGTCACTTTTCATCACTGCAATGATGAGCCTCTGCAGTTACTGCTGCCTGCACCAAAAACAAGCTTCTCTGACCAAAGCTGACAGCATCACTAATCTATGGACACAACGATAATTATGTTGGAGGCAGTTTGATGATCACATCATGACTATCTAGCAAAACAAAAAGTAGCTTCCCTAGTAGAGCCAATGACCTCCCCATGTATGGATTTCCATCCAGGTTTACAGTATTAGACATGAGTTCACTCCTGTTGAGTGGGCCTCAAATCCAATAAGGAATCAGTTGGTTTTCCCTTTAGCAGATTTGGCGTAGCTGTACTGGGGGACACATCTCATTTGTCTGGTTGGAAGTTTTGCACACTGGGCCCGCAGCTAGTAAGACTGTTGATGATTCTCCCTCTGCAGCCTGTATAGCACCTCCCAACCCTGATGCAAAATCAGTTCAGAGGAAGATCCCAGCTCAGTTCAGCTTCATTTCTCTATGTTCTGTGACTAGAGCATGTAGTGTCTTCAGCAATCATGCTTTTTAATACAGTTCTGGTGGGCAATGAACAGCAGTGAAACCTTTTATGTATAAGCATACAGAGGGTAAAAGCCATTGCATATTTGAAACTCATATTTTCATTAATCTCCATGTATGTCTATTATTTCAGTTTTCATTCTTCCAGTGGACATAAGCTCTGAAGGAGAAATACATCCTTTCCTGTGTGACTGATACTCAGCTAAATGGCTAGTGGACAGCTAGTGTCAGATGAACTCATTGAATAGATATTGAAATCTGTACAGATCTTGTAGATTCTCTCAATGAAGAGCATTGTGGTAAATTAAAATAATAGAAGGTTTGTTCTAGAAGCATAACAGTCACAAATTTTTGTAAATGTCCATCAAGGTCTTGGTTTAATAAAGAGCTGACTGGCCAATAGCTAGGTAGGAGAGGAGAGGTGGGACTTCTAGGGAGAGAGAGGAACTCAGGGGAAGAGTCTGAGAGGTAGGGCATTTGCCAGCCAGATGTGGAGGAAATTGAATGTAGGAACTGAAGAGAGGTAACAAGCCATGAGGCAAAAAGTAGATTAATATAAACAGGTTTTAAGTTTTAAGAGCTAGTTTGAAACTAGACTAGGCTAAGGCAAAGCTTTCATAATTAATAAGAAGTCTCCTTGTCATTATTAGGGAGCAGGCAGTCCAAAGAAAGTCTGACTGCAAGGAACCACCATATTTATTTCCAAAATGGCTGTACAAGTTTGCACTCCCACCAGCAATGAAAGAGTTGTTCCCCTTGCTCCACATCTTCTCCAGCAAAAGTTATCACTTCTATTTTTGATCTTAGCCATTGTGACAGGTATAAGACAGAATCACAGAGTCATTTTGATTTGCATTTCCCTGATAGATAAGCATGTTGAAAATTTCTTTGTGTCTTGCCCATTTGAGATTCCTCTGTTGAGACTTCTCTGTTTAGATCTACACCCTTTTTAAATTGGATTACTTAGTTTTTTGATGTCCAGTTTCTTGCGTTCTTTATATATTTTAGAAATCATCCTTCTATCAGATGTGGGCTTGGTAAAGATCTTTTCCCATTCTGTAGCCTGCCATTTGTCCTAGTGATAATGTCCTTTGCCTTATAGAAGCTTTTCAGTTTCATAAGATCCCATTTGTTAATTATTGATCTTAGTGCCTGTGTTATTAGTGTGCTATTCAGGAAGTTGTATGTTTCCTGTGCCAATCTGTTCAAGGATATTCCTCATTTTCTCTTCTATCAGGTTCAATGTATTTGTTTTTATTTTGAGGTGTTTGATTCTCTTGGACATGATTTGTGCAGGATCATAAATATGGATCTGTTTGCATTCTTCTACGTAATGATATCCAGTTAGACCAGCACCATTTGTTGAAGATGCTTTCTTTTTTCCATTGTATAATTTTATATTGAGTTGTGGGGTGGTTGGAGGGGGAGAGTACTGAAAGATGACTGTAAATGGAGGGAATTTGGGGATCAGGTAGAAACCTGATGCAAGGGAAACTCCCATATCTTAGGTCCATTTGTTCAGGATATCTTTTTCTAATCCTTGTCCTGAGATAGTGTCTATCCTTAAGATTGAGGAATGCTTCTTGTATTCTGCTGAAGAAGGGATCTCGTTTTTACATCCATTCTGTTAATCTGTATTTTTTTTTGTTAGTGAATTGAGATCATTGATATTGAGACATATCAATGACCAATGATTGTTAATTCCTGGTATTTTGTTTTTGTTGTTGCTTGTGATACTGCTGCTGCTTGTGTTGGTGGTGGGGTGGGGTGGTATGTGTGTGTGTTTCCTTTCCTTTTGGTTTTGCTGGTGTGAAAGTATTCATTGCCTATTTCTTGGGTTTATTTAACCTCCTTGGGTTAGAATTTTCCTTGTAGTACCTTCTGTAGGGCTGGATTTGTGGTTAGATACTATTTAAATTTAACTTTGTCATGCAGTATCTTGTATTCTCCATCAATAGTGATTGAAAAATTTTTTTCTGGGCAAAGTATTCTGGGCTGACATCTGAGGTCTCTTAGAGTATGCAAGACATCTGTCCAGGCCCTTCTGCCTTTTAGAGACTCCATTTAAGAATTTGAGTATAATTCTAATACGTTTGCCATTTGTATGTTACTTGACCCTTTTTCCCTTGCAGCTTTTAGTTCTTTCTTTGTTCTGTTTTGATTATAATGCAGTGGGGGAGGGCATTTTTTTCCTGCTCCAATGTTTTTGGTATTCTGTAAGCTTTTTGTACCTTTGTAGACATGTCCTTCTTTAGGTTAGGAAAATTTTCTTCTATGATTTTGTTGAAAATATTTCCTGGACCTTTGAGCTGGGAATCATCTCTTTCTTCTTTCCCTATTATCCTCAGGTTTGATCTTTTCACTGAGTCCCAGATTTCTTGGATGTTTTCTGCCAGAACTTTATAAATTCAACCTTTTCTCTGACTGCTGTATCAACTTTTTTCTATCATATTTTCTATGCCTGAGATTCTCTCTTCCATCTCTTGTATTCTGTTGGCGATGCTTGCATCTGTGCTTCCTGTTCACTTACCTAGATTTTCTATCTTCCAAGATCCCCTCAATTTGTGTTTTCTTTATTGCTTCTACTTCCATTTTCAGGTCTTGAACAGTTTTGTTCATTTTATTCACCTTTTTGTTTGTGTTTTCCTGGATTTCTTTAAGGGATTTGTTCATTTCCTCTTTAAGGGCCTCTAAGATTGGATTTGAGGTCATTTTCTTGTGCTTCAGCTGTGTTGGAATATTCAGGGCTTGCTGCAGTAAGATGGCTAGGGTCTGGTGGTACCATATTGCCCTATATGTTATTGATTGTGTTCTTATATTGGCCTCTAGTCATCTGGGTTTTGAGTTATTATAGGCTTAGGTGAATAAAGTCTGTTCTCTGCTCTGCCTCTGCCTGTCTGTCCTCCATCCACACATAGGCCATGTTTCTCTTCTTAAAACGGTTCATCTTGAACATCATTTTAAAAGGTTTGACCTTAATTTTTATCAAACTCAATGCAAAGTGTTTCATCACTTTAGGGTCTCTAGGTGTCCTTGCTATTCTATAAAACTATCATAAGATAATTATTGGGAAAGAACTTTGACCACATCTATGAATAGAATAGACTATTAAATTTTGCTTAGGAATTGAACACACACATACATACAAAATAATCAAATATACAAAATTTATGTTGAGTTCACCAACAGAAATAAACAGTGTTCTGTATTTTTTGTTTAGGTGATCATCCAAGATCTATCTGGGGGTTTACCTCTTAACTTGAAATGTAAAAGAAGTTAGCTAGTTGGTAATAAAGGGTAGCTGTGTGCCTGGAATACAGGGTGGCTTCTGCAAAGGTCTGAGATGAGAGCAAGTTATTCCACCTTAGAAACTCAGTAAAGATCATTTTGCATGTTTAGACAGTATAAATGGGGTACGAATTGATACAATGTATGAGGCCTCAAGTATCTATCATCATGTGTTACACTTGATCCTCTAAGAATCAGGTACCAAGATAGAATTTGAGGTATAAGAGATCTATTTGGGAATCAACTATGAAATATTAAGGAAAAGAGAAATATTTATATATATATATATGGAGAGAGAGAGAGAGAGAGAGAGAGAGAGAGAGAGAGAGAGAGAGAACCTACATACCATAGTGTAAGTCTACTATCTAAGTAGTCTAGAGAGAAAAGGATTGCACAGGGGCCATGTGGATATTTTGGTCAGATTAATGAAATACCTTTTAGTCACAGCTGCACAGCAGTGGAATGCCAACATTCATGGGTTCAGGCATGAGCTGAAGTTTTGCTGTACTCAGTCACTGGACCCAGTATACCAAAAATATGGGCACAGCAAAACTGTGATGACACACACAGAAGAGCAGCCAGTGTCTGTCCTCACAGCACAAGATCTGACCAGCATATTTTTGTGACTCTATGGCCATTATTGTCTACACCTTACTATGTACTTTATGCATGTTCATAGATTTTTTTTTAAGCTCTAGAACTTGTCTCGAGTGCTAGTACATTAAAATGAGTGGTGGTTTCTGCATGGATTTTTTTCAGTTGTCTACTACTTTTTTTAGGCCATTTTTAGATTTTTTTCCCTTCAGAAAAATTACACACACACACATACACACACACACACACACACACACAGAGAGAGAGAGAGAGAGAGAGAGAGAGAGAGAGAGAGAGAGAGAGAGATTTTACATTGCAGGTTTACAACATTTAAGAAAAATAATAATTGTTCTCAATTCTTAGAGATGGTAGGATCAGAGAGCATTAAATCCCAATATTTATGACATGAAAGAATTTTTTTTGTGTATGTGTGTGTGTGTGTGGAAATTGCAGTCTTGTGGTGAATATTAACCAGTGTTTTAATAATTTCTAAAATAATCTTTAGAATTGTTCCCCAGCTGATGAATAAGGAGTCAATAAGAAAAAAATCCCAGTCATAAGATGTTCTAGCCAATAAAAATTATAATGGGACCTGCTTTTCATTCATTTAGCTTGCTCGTTGAGAAAAGTACCCTATTTTAATTATCACTAAAATGGTTGTGCTATTGGCAAAATTCTGTTGATTTTCTTCATAGCCCTTAAGGGAAGGTGGCTATTACAGAGCTTTCTAAACCCAATGCAGTAGCAAAGTGATTTATTGTCATTAGAAAGAGTAATATTCCATCTCTTACCTTCTGCTCTCCTCACCCTCCCATATTTTTACCCAGTTAAAATTTCACCCTTATCAAGAGGCTGAGAGGAGGGATAATTAACCATGAAGATGTTTGGGAAAATCCACATGGAAATTTACTCTTTCATAAGCTTCATATGCATAAATTTACATTCATTTAAAAGAGTTACCCTATGCAGTGGTTAGTGATCCTCTCAGATGCCACACATTGCCAGATAGGAAGCCCAGAGTGATGGATACCTTCTTTCGAGATGTCAGGAGTTTCCAGAGACCATGAAACAGTAGAGGCTACTGTCATTGCTCTTGATTCCCCACCAAAACTTGGTGGTAAGGCTTTATTCCTCAAGACACCATATACTTTGGCCACTGGACATAGGGAAATCAGGTTTTACCGACTGAGATGGTTCCCCCGTGCTGGATACCTTTTAAAGTGGGAGAAGGTACTACACAGGCTGCTGAGGGAGAAAAGTCATCAAGAGCTTTGCTCAGGTGTGACTCCCAAGAGCTATAACAATGACTGGTTTAACAAGATTTGCCTATATGTACAAGAGAGGCATGAATATTATGGGGGTAATGAATTGTTTCCTCACTGAATGTAGGACTATTCCACAGGAGGAAACATGTGCCCCAAACTGTAAATTTGGCAGAGAATACATGATTAGGGAGCTCACTGGACCCAGGGATGAACCCTCCACTATTACTTGCCAAATGGAAAGGTTATTAAAGTTCTCTCTAAATTCATGTCTCTACACACATAGAATATTGCAGCTGTCAGACCATCAGAGATGTTTCACTGTGAAGTGGATGGTAGTTAATGCAGAAACTAACAGCTGGTCTAGGTACAGAGAAGATACAAGTGTCTATCCAGTGTTCAGTCACAAACGGGACATCTACTCCATCGTATCTCTTTCCTTCAGGGACCATCATGGAAAAGGGGCAGGAGATGGACACCAGAGGTCAGAGAGCACTGGAGTAGAACAGTGCCTTCTGGACCTGACAGGAGTGCTAGGTTCACAAACTCACAGTAACTGTTGTTGTCCACACAAAACTTGCACAAGTTCAAGGTAATCAACATTCCATCATGGATGGAGGAGGGGTTTATGAGTCCCTACCCCTATCTGAAGAGCTATTTATAGTTGATGATGTCTGAGGGTGAAAGAGTCGGTTTTCTTTAAGGGTGTGATCCCTAGTTAGATTAACCATGCTCCAGAGGATGACCTCATACCCAGGAGTACATGGTAATACAAATTGGACTTGGTGAGCTATGAAAAGAAAGAAAGAAAGAAAGAAAGAAAGAAAGAAAGAAAGAAAGAAAGAAAGAAAGAAAGAAAGAAAGAAAGAAAGAAAGAGGCACAAAGTCTGGAGGAGTATCTGGGAGATAGGAATAAGGGAGAGTGAATATGATCAAAATACATTGTATGCATGGTTGAAACCCTCAACAAATTAATAAAATATTATATTAAAAAGAACATAAAACAGAATGAGTAATACTATATAAATTATATGAGAAAACCTTCCTACACTCAGAAGCTTAAATTTTTCTCCCAAGTCTATATGAAATGTCACAGATTCAGTCATGAATAAAATTAAAGTTGTACAGTGAACCTGAAACTATTTCAATATTGCTGTCACAGATATGTGTGGAAAATCCTTATTTTGTAAAACAAAATATTTTGTTTAATACATGTATGGATATACTTGAGATATATAAGATAAATTTTTATGAGATGCATATTGAAAATGATTCCTAGATGTAATATCAGGAGTGAATTAAAAAATAACAACTCTCATGGAATGACTTTTAAATGATTTCAAAAATTATGTTCTGTATGACAATGATTAATTACATTATACTACCATTGTCATACACAGATTCTCAGCTAAGACATATGTCTTCACTAAAGGAAAAGTTGCTTTTAAAAGAATTTTATATTTCCACCCACTGTAGTGGGTAGCCATTCCAGCTTGGTTCTGGAAGTTCCAACCCCCATTGAGACTCCGGCAACTGTCACGCCTACGAAGCTTCCCTGATGATGGCTAAGTCACTGATCTATGAGTATAGCAGAATGTCATTAGGAATCATTTTTATCGCTACTTTAAAAGAAATAGTAGTATTTGGTTTTAACCTTGGTCTCTGGGATATCTGGTCTCCAGATCTTGGTCACCAAAGCAGCTTTGGCCATGGGTCTTAATTCAAGCCAGACATGAGCTGGTTACCCCCACAAACTTTGTGACACCATTGCCCTGGTATACTTTGCAGGCAGGACAGATTGTAGATGCTGAGTTAGTATATACTTTTATCTTTGGTAGCCTACAGAGTACCTTCCTCTACCAAAGACACTAGAATATAGGAGTGTAGGTTCTATGTAGGCACCAGTTCAAACTCTCCATGTTCAATGAGTTGTGAGGGTGTTACCTTCAGCAATGAGGCTTTGCTGTCAATTTGTGGAGAGCAACCTATTGTCCAGGTAACACCCTGGGTTGTTTGGGGATTTTCATGGTACCCCTTTGACCAATAACTCAATTGGATGTAACCCAGGCCCAGAATTGGAAGCTTCATTTAGTGACAGTAGATGGCCAGTTGGGACTCTGTCTCCCCCATTTGGAGACTTCATTAGATCACTTACATATGCACTAGATATCCATACCAGCCCCCAAATGTCCCTCAATTCTAGTTGTCTCTCCCCACATTTTCTCTTCAACCCCACCTCCCTTCTCCTCTCCAGTTGATCCTCCTGTTCCTGTTCCCCTTGCCTGAGTACACCCATAACATCTAGTCTATTTCCCTTCCCATGTAGATTCATGCATGTCCCCACCCCTTTCCTCCACACCTAATCTCTCTTGGGTCTAGAGATCCTAGCATGGTTTTCAATTACTTAATGGCTAATGTCCACATATAAGCAAATATATATCATATTTATCTTTCTAGGTCTGGCTTACCTCATTCAGGATGATTTTTTCAAGTTCCATTCATTTGACTGCAAATTTCATGTTGTCATTTTTTTTAAACAGCTGAATAATACTCCATTTTTGTAAATGTGCCACACTGTCTTTATCCATTCTTCTGTTAAAGGACATCTAGGTTATTTCAGTTTCTGCCTAGTATGAACAGAGCAGCAATGAACATGGTTGAGCAAGTGTATCTGTCATAGGATGAAGCATCCTTTGGGTATATGCCCAAGAGTGGTATAACTGGATCTTGAGGTAGATGTATTCCCATCTTTCGAAGGAAGTACAGTATTGATTTCCATAGTGGCTGTACAAATTTGCACTCCTACCAGGAGTCGAGGAGTGTTCCCTTATTTCACATCCTTGCCAGCATGAGCTGCCACTTGTGTTATTGATTTTAGCCATTCTGATAAGTGTAAGGTGGAATCTCATAGTTTTGATTTGCATTTCTCTGCTATCTAAGGATGTTCAACAATTCTTTAAGTGTTTCTTAGCCATTTGAGTTTCTTCTATTGAGAGGTCCCTGTTTAGATCTGTACCCCATTTTTAATTGAGTTATTTGGGGTTTTGAGATACAGGTTCTTAAATTCTTCATATGTTTTGGATATTATTACCCTTTTGAATATGTAGTTGATAAAAATATTTTCCCTTTCTGTAGGCTGAAGCTTTGGCTAAATAAGTCCTTTGCCTTCAGAAGATTTTCAGTTTCATGAGGTCTCACTTACTAATTGTTGATCTTAGTGCCTGTGTTAGAATTGAAAGGACAATTTTTAGCTTCACATGGAACCACATCATGAAAGCAGTATAACTAAAAAAATCCCGAACAATAAAAGGACGGCTGTAGGTATCACTCTTATCCATTTTAAAATTGTACTGCAAAGCTATAGTAATAAAAGAAACATGGTATTGGGATAAAAACAGACACGTTGATCAATTGAATCAAATTGAAGACCCAGTCATAAATCCACACACCTATGGATGCCTGATTTTTTTTATAAAGAAGCCAGAAATATACACTGAAAAACAGACAGTATCTTCAACAAATGGTGCTGATCAAGCTTGATGTCCACATGTAGAAAAATGCAAATAGTTCCAAACATACCTATCTTAAGAAAAATATATAGCTTAACATATACATACTTGGTTTTTCATTTATCCATATCAGCTCTCTGTCTGCAGTTCAAATAAAGAAAAACAGCAAATTTTGGAGACATAATTTGTACTTTTAGTATTTTTAATTCTTAATAATATATTAGTCAAGAAGGGCTTCACATTAATGATGATAAATAGTACTTAATCTTTTTCTTGAATTAGGTCATATTTCCTTAATAACTATTTTTAAGTATACTGTATTCTAATTCAGTTAGTTTTTTATACATTTAAAAATCAAAATTAGATATGAAGACACACTATAGGATGTCTTTATTTCTCCATGGCTGTCACCTTGTGCATATTTCATTTTATATGTAACTTTCTTGGTAGTTCTTTATATATCTTAGGTTACTTCTTTGTGTTGTTTACAAACAAACAAAATTAATTGCTCATTTTCTACACATTACATTGTTTTCTAAGTTTGCTTTCTGATTTAAAAATCAGTTCTATGTTTCTATATATTAGTCTGTAAAAACTTAGCATCCTGATATCCCATAGAAAACACACAGAGAGAGTGAAGTCCTCCATACAGAAGTATACTTCTTGTGAAGCTAACACAGAATTCACTTTTTAAGAGACCAATTTTGACTGTCAAGATATTGAGTATGAAACAAAAATCATAGGACTCTGTGATAATGTATCATCACACACTGCTTAGAGTTATATATAGACACCTAATTTGCATTATTCCAGACTGTGCAGGCAAGGTAAGTGACAATGTATGACAGCTGTGCTGAACACTCACTGCACTTCCCTAAAAGGGCTTTCTCTTCCAAAGAAGGCCATCTATGCTGTGTAATTAGTCATTGAATGTGGGTTTACTATTTACAAAGCATTTGGATTTTATATTTTTTCTTCTCAGTTTTTGACATTTTTGTAACATCTTTTTGTTTCTTTAGGAAAAATGTAGTAGACACACAATTCACGTTTCAACAGGATAGTAGTATGCTTGTTAATGGAATTCAATTATATAATTCTAATACTATAAAAAAGTAATTATGGAAGAATATTAAAGTTAACCATGCCTTATAACATGCAAACAAAAAAAGAAAAAGAAAAAGAAAAAGAAAAAAAAAGAAGGCTCTTTTTGGTGTTACATGCCAAACTTCCAATTTCCCTTTGCTAGAAGGGAGATTACTTTATTTTAAAGGGAATATTATTGGTCCTTGCTTCTCTTTAATTTTTTGGCAGTCTTACTTCAAGATGTTTTGACCAATGCTGTAGTTGGCAATGCCTTCTAGAATGCATCCTCATTCAAGTTTTTATGAAAGACAGTTGAACCCAACACTAAATGCAAATGTGATTATCAATAAAGATTTAAACTTTGGTAGCAAATATACATATAGAAGTATCACTAAAAGATGGAGGTATCCAGGAGATGGAGAAAGGTGATGCATTCTTCCAGAGTGGGACTGTGGAATTTTTCAGGAGGAACACAGTTTTGGCTTCTCAATTCACCAGGGATAAAAGGAATAAGACATGGTCCCACACAGACGTGCTACAGGGACATTAAAGATCATCCTTCTGTGTGTCTCTTTTACCAAAGCAGCCTCATCACTCTCATTTAAACAAGGAAGGATACTGAAAAATGTGTATAACCTTATCCATCCCTCCATTCACAAGAACAATCATATCTTGTATGAAAGAGAAGATATTAAACCAGTTGGTCTTTTGCTTCTGTAAAAAAAGAAGACCAAATGACCCATTTTTAAAAGATGATGTATTTAACTACTTTTTTTTAAATTGACTATGTTGCTCAAATAACTTTTGGAATGGATTTTAGGACTGGAATCAACTTCGTTTATATTTTAGATATTGTAAATTATTGTTCCATTTTAGATTCAGGCTGCCTCTTTGTCACATGACAGGATGCAACGGACATCTCAATATTAACTCAAACATCAAGACAGAGTAAGATGTGTTTCCAAAGAAAACAGTATCACACTGTTTCTACTTAGAAATGTTGTGAACTAGCCTTCTTCCTCTTAGCTTCCATAGACAAAGTTTAAATCAGACTCCACCAATGCTGTTATTATTTTTAATTTCAGCCCTTCTCATAGGTGTGCAGTTGAGATCTGCTTTTGAAGTTCCCTACATGGTAGTGGCAATGTTCTTTGCCTATGATAATTTGCTGTCTATTTTCTTCAGTAAAATTTCTCTTCATATTTTTTCCAAGTTGGTAATTAGATTATATTTCTAATATTGTGTTTTGGATGTCTTTTATACATTTAATATATGATTACATATGTGGTTATGAATATTTGTTGTTTGTGACTTTTCTTCCTACACTTAATGGTCTTGTTCAGACTTTAATTTTGATGGAAACCTTTCTTTTGCCATTACTCTTTGTATGATGAATGTTTTTTTTGAATGAAACACATTTAGAACATTATGTAATAATTATCAATATCTCTTTGCTTTCTATTTAATTCCTCAGGCCTCCCATGATCCTCCCAGTAAAGGGAAGGAAGGACATCTTCTAATTACAGACAGATAGATACACTTCCTTTGGCTTTTATTGAAGGTAGAATAGCCTGTCTTGCTGCTGGCTAATATTGGGAGATCTGGCTTTCAACTGCGTGTTAATGATGACAATCTTCTGGTTGAGAGGAAGGCACCCTGGTCTCTGTACTTAGCTTCCTAGGTACTGTAGTGGAGTGGCTTCACCACCTACCTGAATGTCTGAGGAAATCTTGACTATCCATCAGGCCTTCATTGACAGCAAATATAACAGGGGTTAAAGTTCACTGAGATCATGAGGTTTCAAGTCCCAGTCTTTGCATTTGTCATCCTCTGGCAATTCACTTGAGTCTGTCCAGAGAAGAAATCCAATCTCTCACCTCATTTGCTCATGAAGGTGAGATAGAGGTAGAAGTGTTCTGTAGCTTACAATGTAGTGTTTGGTAGATGTGATGATTAATCTACTTGTCAACCCCCTGAGATCAAGAATCATCCCTGGGCATGCCTGGGGGCAATTATCTTGATTAAATTAAGAAAGTAGACTGTGGTGGTTGTTCTGTAAAGTTTCATGTCTTTCTGGGCCTTCTTTCTTGGATTCTTTGGCTAGTGATATCAGCCCTTTCTGAGGTTTGTTTTTGTTGGAATCCACTGGCAATTTCGTGCTGCCAGTATATATAGAATAAGATACACAAAGTGAAGAGAAAGCCCAAACAATTGACCTTTGTGACCTTCCTTGAATCCCCAGGTTCCTGCTAAGTTTATTTTCTTATTACTTCTTAGAGTCTATTTCTTTATCCAGGGTTTATAAGTATATTTGGAAGGAAGAAGAAGAAATATATGTCTACTCTTCTCCAAGGTATGTCCAGAAACTGAGACTTCTATTCTAGTCCGTGTGTGTGTGTGTAATTCTTTTTCTCATATAATACTTTGTTTTTATATGAAAATAAATTTCTACCTTATACTAAATATAATAGAAAATTAAATAATATGTACAAGTGAACATAGAAAAATTAAAGTATTTAGTATAAAGAGGTAAAAGTACTTATAATATAAAAGTGACTAAGTCAATTCACCATTACATTCACCATTGGTTTTTTTGGAGGCAACTGTAATTATTTGCCTTATTGGACAACATTAAGACAATGCAATAAGAAAATACCTAAAATATAGCTTTCATATATTAAGCTGGCTACATAAAGAGCTAAAGTTTAAAAGAGTTAGGCTTTTTTTTATTTGTGTTAATTCATTAGCACTGTGTCAAATTCCTTGCCAAGCCTTTTGCCAAACAGATTTTTGAAGATAGAATCTGGCCAAGACACAGACCTGTGAAAAAAATGTGACAATTAAACAATGATATTTTTAATTGCTAAGATATAATTCTAAAGTTTTAGTATTTTCTGCTGAGGGCTCATTAACATCTAACAGGATGGGAATTATCAGGGTGTAGCAATGCTTGGACTCTTAGGTTTAACTATGGGAAAGCTGTCACAGAAGAGAAACCAGAGATGGGTGCAGCGGGAGATTAGTGTGCCTCTGATGTCACCTGAGTGAAGTCTCCCTGCCTGAGTCCTCCATCATATTATGGAGTCTCAAGACGGTCTTGCTTCAAAGTGAGAACTTTGACTTCTATATGTCAGCACTGAAGTTTGTAGTTAACAAGATATTACTGTCCTTCACACCAAGGGAGTCTTCACCATTCTTCCTAATGGGATTAAACTCACAGTTACTAAGTGCTTTCTGTGACAACCACTAAAGTAAGCATGTTAACCTTACGTTATTTCATAATGGCAATAAAATAGATATTATTACATAAAGATCAGAAATACTGAGTTATTTCCCATGATTTCTACAGTTAATATGTAACAAAAATACCTTCTATTTAAGATATATCAGACATGTTGCTAGACACCAAGGACAAAATTCAGTCTTCCCTGGAGATGTTAGAGTACAGGGAGCAAACAGACAAATATGCCACACAATGACACGGTAAGTCATGAAGATTAAAGTAGTATATTGGTAGTTTTGGCATTGAATAGCCAGTTGGGAGTGTTTTGCTAGGTGTCTTAGTTACAGTTCTAATGCTGTGAAAAGACACTATGACAGAGGCAATTATTATACAAGGTATCATTTAATTGGGCATTGTCTTGCAGTTTTAGAGGGTTGGTCCATGATCATCATGGCAGGAAGCACACAGGCAGAGTGAAAGTGCAGTAGCTGGGAGCTTACCATCCTAATCCATAGGCATCACATAGAAAGAGAGCAACTGGGACACCGGCATGAGCTTTTGAAACTTCAAAGCCCACCCCCAGTGACACACTTACTCCAACAAGGTCACACCTAAACCGTTCTAAACAATTCCACTCATAGGTGAATAAACATTCAAATATATGAGCCCATGGAGTCTATGCCCATTCAAATCACCGCACTCGGGAAAGACCGTTTTCCTTTCTCAGCTGCTTATAGTTCTTTGCCTAGAGTGAGGCCCTGAGTGCTTTCCACCTGCTGTATTAGCATGTACAGTGGATTGTAGTTGTTCAGGTCTTGTTGAGACAGCCATGTTGAGGAGATTTCACAGGTACAGCTTTGCTGACATTTGTTGTTATCATGATCTCACAGCAAACTTCCTGTTCCTCTGGCTTTTACTTTGAAGATCAAATTTGAAATCACAGACTCTACGGTCCCTCATTAAAGTGGATTTGAAATTATAAAAGTAAACATGTTATGACTGCATGTCAAAAATCTAACAGTTTTATGTATGCTGTTAGTCTCTATCAGAAATAAGTTTGCGAATTTCCTTTAGTTAAAAAAGAGAAGCTGGAAAAGTGTAGCCACACAGGAGAAACATCTGCCATCATTTCCCGTGTGTTCCTTTGGTTTTAGCTATATAAATATATTTATTTAGCTATATAAATATATTTATATATTATGCCATAGGGTGATGATGTTAAAAAGAAACAGAACAACAACCCACAGAAAGATTAAGCAAGTTGCACAACGAGATCCATACAGCTCACAGCATTCTTGCCTGATAATTGTATCTAGATTCTGGATGGCCCTGGGGATCTATTACAGAAAAGATTTTAAGTCATTTTTTTACATGAACTTCCTTTACAGAAAAAAAAGTATTTCAAATACAGAATGTATCCAGACAATTCCCCATCTATTCCAATATAAACAACAAAAAATATGTCTTGTGTCTTTTATGTGGCAACCACAGAAAAGATCAATTGTATCACTTGGAGGAAACAGTATTTTTTTTTACACCCACCTATACAACAAGTTATTGACAACTAAGTATTTTGTGGTTTTAGGGTACATTTTTGAAGACAACATTTTTTAAAGATACTATTCCATGATTACTCCTTTCCAAAGCCCCTGAGAACCCCTACCCTGGTGCTCATTTCTTTCAGTTCTTTAACCTTCTCTCTATTTTCTCCTGAATTTTTTGTTGTATTATGGCTTTACAAAATGGATGGGGTCAATTTTAAAACTCAATAGTTTTCACTTTGCTGGTTTTTGGAAAGTCTACTAAACTTTTTTGGAAAGTAGACAGCATACTAAGGATTTAAAAGATTACTAATCAATCCCATGTTTGGGTCCTGAATTCTGTTCTTCTGAAAGTCCCAATGCTGAATTTTTTGAAGCATTAATGATGAATTTTTTAATAATTCTTGAAAATACAATGTGAATTTTATTTTATTTTTTAAAGGTCTATTTATTTTTATTTTATGTGTCAGTGTTTGTCTGCATGTATGGAAGTATACCACGTGAGTGCTTGCTTCTCACAGAGGCCTGAAGGCATTGAACCTTCCGGAACTGGAGTTACAAAGAGTTGTCAACTGCTGTGTGGGTACTGAGAATTGAACTCGGGTCTTCTTTAAGACGAGTAAGTATTCTTACCCACTGAGCTATCTCTACAGACCTTAATGTAGATTTTAAAGCAGTTTTAAATGTTGCAGAAAAAGTTAAGTTAAAATAAGTATGGAGTCTGTATAAAGAAACTGGGCAAAATTATCATGACTATACAAATTACATGTCAAATATAGATTAAAATATAGTTTTAAAATACAGTTTAATTTCTATGCATAAACATGAGATGTGTGTTTATTCATGACACTGTGTTCATCTTTTATTTAAAGACTGTTGCTTTGCCTTATAGACTTTCTTTGCTTGTAGATCTTTTACATCCAGAAATTAAATTATCGGAAATGACTGTCGATGATTGATTGCTTTTCAGGGGTATTCTGAAACTTTACTGAAGTCTCTAGTATTGGTGGAAATTATTATGACCACTCCACGTAGTTAAAAGGATATTTATTTAATGGCGTAACTCACAAATTAAGGGATAGGTAGGTCGCAGGTTCTGGGAAAGGTGTATCACAATCCAGCGGTGTTCTTTGGAGCTCTGCTCGGTCCACCTCCACGGCTCAGGGTCCCGGCACAGAGAGAGCGCTGGCCCATCCAGCTCTCGGTCCCCAGGCGCCTCTCCTGGCCCCACCTCATAGGCGTGACAGTTGCCAGAGTCTCAATGGGGGTTGGAACTTCCAGATCCAAGCTGGAATGTCTACCCACTACACTCTAGCCTCTTTTTTTTCTCTATTCTTTGAAAATTTCATAGATGTGTACTGCATATCTTAATCTTACCTGTCCCCACTCCTTCCCTTCACCTACCCCTTGCCCTCTTATCAATACATGTAATTCTTGCTTCAATTAGCACTGTCCATCTGCGCATGGCTGTAAAGCTACCCCTGGCATGCAGGGAGCCTGTTGGTGGCTGTCCCTCAAAGAAAAGTATCTCTTCCTCTTATAGCAACCGTCAAGTGCTAATTTCATCAGCTAGGTGTCGGGCCTCATGATCCCCTCTCCCTCCATGCTGTAATATATTTTAACTTAATTCTTTTGGTATTTTTCATGAATGATTACTAGATTGAAATTGCTTACCGCCCTCCCTCTCTCGCCTTCAACTTCTCTAGCATCTCCTTCCACTCCCTCCCACATTCATGACTTATTCTTATATTATTATTAATTATTATGGTAATTATTACACACATCTTAATCTACTGATTTCATATCATAGTGATGGTTCATATTTACACGTGTTTGGGCATTAGATACCCTAATAGGTGGCTCATCTCTGAAAAAAAATGATTCTCCCTTTCTCAACAGCAATCGATTGTCTATAGCTCTTCATATACCGGTGAGACCTTGTGAAATTACCTACACCCATGTTACTATGTTGTCTGGTGCTGTCATTATACGGGTAATGTTTGGGCTACCATATTGTGGAGATCATGGGTGCCCCTTTCCTGTCGTGTCTAGAAGATACTATCGCTCAGCAGGCATCCTAGTCCTCTGGCACTTACAATCTTTCCAGCTTCTCTTCTGTGATGTTCCCTGGTCTTTAGATGTAGGGGTTGTAGTGTAGATGGACCACTTGGGTTCAGGCTCCCTGTGGTCACTTATTCTTTGTATTTTGACCAATTGAGCATCTCTTTAATAGCTGCCATCTGCTACTGTTGCAAAAAAAAAAAGAAAAGAAAAGAAAGAAAGAGACATCTTTGATGAGAGGTGAGAGAAACACTTAACTTTGGGCATAAAAATAAGTATTTAGACTACAATCAGAAATTACATTTTTTTTTTCAGAAAATTTTCAGTACTAAGTTCTCTTCTGGGGTCTGTAGTTGACTAGGTTTACTGTACCAGATATGTATTCTCTCCTATTGAGCAAGTCTTCAACTCAACTAGACAGCTCTTGGGTACTCCAATAATAACAGTGCCTGTATTACACAATTGCCAGAGTCCAGCTCCAGATGAGGGCAGGGTCTGAAGTGGGTGCAGGAGCAGTGATGGGGAAATCAGACATGGGACACTTCTTAGTTTCATTTTACTGGAAACAGACAGAGAGGAAGCACATCTCAGTATGGCTTGACCTACTCTGACAACCTGCATCTCTCCCAGGCTTTATTTATACACAAAATCATTTCCGCGTAGACTTTAATCATTGATTACAAATCCTTTTCACACTACATAATTTTCCTAAAGTCTTCCTTGGTTACATAAGCATATTGAAGTAAAAGAAGCAAAGTGAGCAAACAGCAAATTTCATGAGAACTAAAATCTAGCATTATGATAAAATCAATTCTTTTAACCCAACATCTTTTTTCCTTAAAATTGGTGTCATAAAGCCTTATGGTTACAGAAATACTAGACAGGATATCTCTATTTAAGTTTGACTAAGTTAATAGATTAGAAGTTATTTCCTACTACCTGTTATATCAAGCTTTTCCTGTATTATCTGTTAATCTACTATAATGAATATCTGATCTTTCTATGGAAATCTAATTGCTCAGTCCCTGGTTTAACTTTAGTCTTTTATTTCTGACATAAGACCACCATCCTTTCCTTTGCCTTTTGAAGGGCTGTGCCCTGTTCTTTATTCTCTCTATAGTATCAGAAAAGTCCTGATCTGATAAGTCTGCTCCGGAAGGCAGGCAGTTCACTGAGCCAGAATATTTCTCGTTGTGTCTCTGTCATAAACCTTTGTTTCAATATGGTTCCTATCTTTATTACAATCCTGCAAAGGTTAAAAGAACATCAGGATTCCTAAAACTGCTTACTTTGCCTTCAGGAGGGTAGCAAGGCTTGTCATTTTATAATCAAAATCTTTTCCTGTCCACGCTGGTTCCATGTTTCTGTGGCAAAACACGAACACCTAATAATTCAACTATTGTTTGTCAGCTTCCAAAATTTCAAGTTTTTCTTCCTTAATGATTTTTTTCTAGATCCTGTGTTTCATGCTTACTGATACCACTTAAGTAATAGGTTCTATAGGAGACTCAGTGTCTAACTGATTCTCCTAGAGAACTACCATAACTTTTATTCTTATTATCATCAGCTTCTATAAGAATCATTACATTAACCCAGCTCTAGCCTTCAGTGAGGGGCCCTTAACAGCAACAAATTCAAATATTAAACATGTCAAAAACTCGAGCAGAAGTGGCAAGTTCTACCAAGGGCAATGCAGGGTCAGTCCAGGTCATCCAAGCACTGGAGCTTTGTCAAGCAATACCTTCAAGGCGCTTGGCATCACTGCATAGTTAATGATATCTTGTTGGACTGGCTATTGTGGTCTGCAGGCTTTATAGCTGAGCTATTGATTATTGGATTATTGATTGTTTTTCTCCTCTGGTAGCTTTCCTAGCTCCTTCATATGCTATGAGAGCTAGTCCTCAAGTTGGAGGCTTCCAGGTATATTCTAGTGCAATGTCTCCGTGTCCTGTGTCCAAATTATGTGGTGTTTGCAGCAACAGAATCTTGTAGTTCTGGGAGGCAGCCAAGGGCAATAACAATAGTCCGTATTGTTGTGGGAGCCTCTTAGATCCCCTGACCAATGACTCAAAGGGAAATTTCCATTACTGGTACTGGAATTGTGTTAGATAGTCTATGTTTTTTTGGGAAGAGCTTTATCTACTCTTGTAGTGGCACCATTACATTCTTTAAAATATCACTTATATGAGGACTCTAAAAGGGTTGAGCTGATAGGAGTGGAGAATATAATAGTGTTTACAAGAGGCTGTGGAAGAGAGTTAGCAGATATAAGTTAGAGGTACTTTAAAGGAGGGCCCTTCATTCTTTCTCAACAATCATGTTCCACTTCCCTCTCGTTATATTTTTTTATTTTGGTTGCAGGATTATAGGTTCTTTCATGGCTTCTTCGTGCAGACTTCATTTTGACGAGCACATCTCCCCCTCCTCTTTTATTTCCCGTCCCCACCACCCACCACCTTCTTACATCCTTCTGACCACCTTAGCACCCTTCTCTACTTTCATTTCACCTGTATTATCCTATCTCCTCTCCCCGATATTATCACTCCAGTTGTCCCTTTCTGATTCCTCAGCTTCTAAATGTACTCCAGGGTAAACATACAAAACAAGGTTCCAACCTAGAACACACGTATGAGTGTGAACACATAGCATTTGGCCTTACAGTCCTGGTTGACTTTACTCAGTATAATTTACCTGTATATTTTGTGATTTTTGTTTTGTTTTGTTTTGTTTTGTTTTTTTGAGACAGGGTTTCTCTGTGTAGCTTTGCGCCTTTTCCTGGAACTTGCTTTGGAGACCAGGCTGGCCTCGAACTCAGAGATCCGCCTGCCTCTGCCTCCTGAGTGCTAGGGTTAAAGGCGTGCGCCACCACCACCCGGCTATATTTTGTGATTTATTACAGTTTAAAATATTTTGTTTTACTTTTCATTGGCATGACACTTGGGTAGTTGGTTGCATCATCCATATGCAGATCTTACTTTTTATATAGTATTTCCATGCACATTACAGACACATAATATTTGGTGTTTTCATTGGCATGACATTGTTTTACTTTTAATTGCAAGTTAAAGGGAAATAAGGTGCACTCCATTGTATTTGATAGATGTATATATTTATAGTCATTAAATCAACATAATTTTCACATCTATCACTTCAATTATTATTTCTTTGTGATGAAATTATCAAAATTCGCCTCTCTAGCTATTTTTAAATATACATTTTTGTTAACTTTAGCCACCCGATGCTGCATGAAAATATCATAACACTCTTCTTATGTACCTATAACTTATAACTGCTAACTCCCCTCTCCAGCCTCTGGTAAACACTATTCTATTCTCGACTTCTATCAGCTCAACCTTTTTAGAGTCCTCATATAAGTGAGATTTGTATTTGTCCTTCTGTGTCTGTATTATTCTAGTCTTGTTAGAATTTCTTTTTTAATCTTTTTGGGGGATTATAATATAATTTCATCATTTGCCCTTTCATTTATCTCTCTCCAAATCTTCCCGTATATACTTCCTGGCTCTCTTTCAAGTTCACGGCCTTTTTTTTTTTTTCTATTAATTGTTGTATATATACATACATGTGTACATACATACATGCATAAATATAAACCCACTCAGTCCTTATAACATTGCTTGTTTGTACATACTTTCATGTCGGACAAATTTGTACTTTATAACCAATTGTGTGCTCTTCCCTGGAGAAGACAATTTCTCCCATTCTCAGCATTCCTCGGTTATATAGGGATGGGACCTCTTGGCTTTCCTTCATGCACATCAGCATATATGTTAATACCTGCCCCCCTTTCCATCACTTTCCTCTATTCACTGCTATCCCTGTTCTCTCTGACCTCATCAGTCACAAATATGTCACAGCTCCTATGCCAACAAAATCAAATTCACTATAAGGAACTCTAACGTGTTGCTTGGTTCATGCTCTGTGTTTTCCCTAATGAGAAAACCATTTAAAAGTCATTATCTTCATTGTAATAAATGCAGTCTGATTGAATTTAGAATTAGTGTCTTCTACCAAAACTTCCCACCATGATCTGTAACTCTATAATTTCCCTCCTAAATCAATAAGTTGGAATCATTTCTGACTGATCACCATTATGTTTAGCTTTACCTATAGCTGCATGATGTTGAATTTTTAATTAAATATAAATTCACAAAATATCACTTTAATTATTTCTTTCATGGTCTGCCACATTAGGATCTCATTTAAATGACTCCTTATTAAAATCTGTAATCCTCTTCACATTAATTTTGAACACTTGTCTGTTTAGTTCTGACTTTTGTTCAATTTTGAGGAAATAATAAAGCCTAGTTTTCTATTGCCTTAAATACATTTTTAAAATCATTAGGCAAAATAAAGGGCCCATGGTTATACTGTACTATTAAATTTCCCCATGTTAGTGTGCTGACTTGACTATTGAAGCATGAATTAACTTTTGATGACAAGTTAATTCTCAAGAAGAAGAACATTAATGCGGTGCTGGCTTCACCTTTCTGAATTCTTGCTTCTAGGAGTTTCTGCTCTTTGCTCTTACTAGGTTCCTTGTCTGCCATTACATCATCAACACAGATATCAAGGTGAACAATATTTTGAGCACGATACCTGGCTCACTTAAGCAAAATAGGTTCAAGAATAGAAGTTTGAAATTTGTTAGTAGCAAGCAAGCCCAGCAGTTGATATATAATGGTCAAATGTAGCAGTAACTAACTTGATAAAAATTTTCTAAAAGATTATATATTTATATATAAAATGTTACACACACACACACACACACACACACACACACACACACACACATATATTAAAAATTAGGCCGGGCGTTGGTGGCGCACGCCTTTAATCCCAGCACTTGGGAGGCAGAGGCAGGCGGATCTCTGTGAGTTCGAGGCCAGCCTGGACTACCAAGTGAGTTCCAGGAAAGGCGCAAAGCTACACAGAGAAACCCTGTCTCGAAAAACCAAAAAAAAAAAAAAAAAAAAATTAGTTGTCCCCAGTAATCATGCTGTCCTCGCCCTTTCCTTCTCTTACTTACTGTCCTTCATGCCTGCTTGAGCATCTTGACCACTGCCCTCAACCTGAAATCTCCTGGGTCTTCTTCCCTGATTATTCCTTTTTCTGTGTTTCCATGTCTTTGCATTCTGGTACTCTATACAAAAGCACAGACTGCATCCACTAATGGCCTTCTTTTGTGTAATACTGAAAGAAGATATTCAAGCACCCCCTGTGCCAGTACTCTTAGGCCATCCAGCTTGCAGGGCAGTAGGGGAGTGAAATTTGTTCCATGTCTATTGAATCACAAGCATAGTGGGAAGAATTTATATACAGAACATAACTCATTTCCTAAGAACTCTATGGCTTAGGAACATCTCCATATATTAGACAAAGAAACTGAGGCTCACACAAGATACAGGCCTGTCTTCTACATTTGGACCAAGGAGTAATATTCTTTTAGCTTCTATGCTTGGCTAACTTTCAGGTAAAAATCTACATGAATTCTTATATCCCTAAAATAGTCTTCAAACTCCTGTAAGTCCTTCTGAGCTGCTGATCATGAGGAGACTGAAGAGACTTCCAGATATAGCTTATCACTATTGTTCTTGGTTACCCATCAGAACTTGATGACAAAACCCTATTGCTGAAAACACTACACACTTGTTTCATAGGGCATAGGGAAATCAAGGTGGTAGTGATTGCAAGCTGTCTTACTAGTGCCCAACTTTCAAGTATGGGAAGATGCTATGCAGTGCAGGCTCTGGGGGAGAAATTATGCATAATGGATAGTGAAGGGTCTCTGAAGGCCCTACCCTAACCGAGGAGCTCCTGGCAGTTGATGGCTACTAGAAAATCATGGAATTAATTTGCTTCATGGATGTGGCCTTTGGTAAGCTTCCTGTAGTCTAGTCGATGGCCTTAAACCCATACACATAGAGGAAGAATTAATTTAATTCAGTAGGTTATAAAAAATGGAAAAAAAAAGAAGAAGACATGAAGTTGGAAGGAGGGTGTATGAGAGAGGGTTCCAAGAGAAGTAGGGGAGAGGAATGGAGATGGAGTGGACAAGCCCCCAATACTCTATATATGTGTACAAAATGCTCAAAGAACAAAATTTAAAAGAACAAAGATTTTCAGTGTTTTGTAATGAGTCTTTCTCTGTCCCACCAGCTCCCACAAAATGACAGGGAGACTTCTTATTAATTATGAAAGCTTGGTCTGTAGCTTAGGCTTATTTCTAACTAGTTCTTATAACTTAAATTAACCCTTTTCTATTAATCTACTTTTTGCCACATGGCTTGTAGCTGTTACCTCTCCACCTGCATGCCATACTTGCTCTGCGTCTCCTGGCGTCTCTGCCTTTCTTCTTTTCAGAGTCCTCCCTGTTCCCAGAAGTCCCTCCTATACCTCCTGCTTAGCTATTTGCCATTCAGCTCCTTATTAGACCAACCACAGCAACACATCTTGACACAGTGTTCAAATACTTTGCAACAATGTTTGTATTTGTTTTATGAAATAGTGAACTGAGATCAAGTATGTACTCACATAGAAATGTACACATGTGGACCTGCAGGCACATACTTGACTGAATATCTAGTGTGCCCTTTTTTCGTTGGTAATACTGTAGAAATAAATGCATAAACTCACACATTATACATAATGATTTATTAGGCACCACACATCAGATGTCTACAGATGAAAATTAATAATAACAATAAATTTGCTAACAGACTAAAGACAGTGAGAAAAGTTGATTCAGTTTAATATAAGTAAAAGTGAGATAAATGATTATAATGAGCACAGCATTGAAATATCCAGTGAGTTTCTCCAAAACTGGTTATTGTAACTGTTTAACTACAAAAATGGAAGTTCCAAATCATCACCAAGTCAGGGAAAATTGTGAATTTAAAATTATTAATAAGCATAGAGAATTTTCATAATATGTCAGTGTAATTAAAGAAAAGTGTTTATCTTCCAGGTGGCCCTTAAGTATTTCTGAGAAATGCTGGTACTTGAGTTGACAGGCAATTAAGTGAGAGAAATTGACTAACAAAGCATAGAAATGAAAAGAAAATATATATTATTATTAGAACAAGTTGGACAAATTTGAATGAAATAATGAGTTCTTGGTACATCTACATACCACAGATTTTTTACTAATTAGAAACTTAACAAAATTTAATAAAAATATGTGTGACATTTTAAAATTACCTTTCCAAATTGTTCCCCAAATATTAAATTAATAGAGCAAATTTTTTAGTAAACTGTGTAGTGTAGCTCTCAGTTCCGAGTTGGGGTTTATAGCACCCTAAATTTAGGTGTGGGATATACAAATAATATACACATGCTTGTGTGTGTGTGCCTTAACTTATGAAAATTTCAGGATGATGAAAATCTGGAATATTTTCCAGGTCTGTAAGAGTGTTTGAACAACTAAAACAAGTGTGATGGTATGCACTTATGGTCCCTGCACTTACGAGGTGAAGGAAGAAAGATCAGGAGTTCAAGGCCAGCATGAGCCATCCACACTCTGTCTCAAAGCAAACAAACTAATTAATGAATTAATTAATAAAAATAACATTAAAACTTCCTGATTTTTAGGTTACATGCTAAATGAATCAAAATAAAACATAGGTTGGTTGTGATGGGACACCCCATAAATCCAAGATTAGAGGAGGCATAGGGATCTCTGTGAGTTTTAGGTCAGTCTGTTCTATATAGCAAATTTCAGGCCAGCCAGAGCAGCTAAATAGTGAGACCCTGCCTCAAAAATAAATAAATAAATAAATAAATAAATAAATAAATAAATAAATAAATAAATAACGAGAGAGATAAAGTGCAGAAATGTTAAAAGTTTAAAAAGATAAAGAAATTATTAGATTTGTATTTGGAAAAAAAACCAAAGTTAAAGGAAGATATGTGTTAATATGAAGTAGTTTAATTGTCAGGGATTCTTTTGTCCCACTTTGAAGTAAAAGATTTTTAAGAACTTGTAGTTTATGGAAATTCAGCTTGAAAACATAATTTTTAACTCTTAATAGGAAATTAACTTGTCTTCATTTTTATATCTTAAATAGACATGAAAATGAATTGGCTTTGGTTATTTAATTTAATAAAACAGGACAAATAAGCAACTATTAATAAGAGCAGTAAAAATATAACCAAATAATTGTCAATCTTGGCAGGGGGCACATTATATACTGTGATAGATTCAAATAAATGAAAATTTAAGAGAAAATTTTATTTCCAAACTTACTGGCATGTAGCAAAACATTTTTAAGCCAAGCATTTCAATTTTTTTGTATGTGCTGCTGTATCCAGCTGTCTATTTGGATTCAAGGTCAGCTTAATGGGGTGAAATCATGCCTGGTTCTGGAAACGTATCCAACTACACCTGGCTACTGAGGTCATAGCTGTTAGTATGAGGAGAACCTACAACTGCAACCTTTGTAAACTAATACAGTTCCTAACTGCATTCCAAATACTTATCCTTATACCCATTGATAAGTGTGTATCTTACCCCTCATCAAAGAAGCTTCTCTTTGCAGTAGACAGAGATCAATAGAAAAAGCCACAACTGTCAAAATGTAGAATATAACTGATTATGGAGTGCTGAGTCCCAGTTAAAACATGCAACATAACCCCTGTACCTAAGGCTCAGAAACCATCACAGAAGAGGGAGCAGGAAGACTGCTAGAAGATCAGGATGTTGGATGTGAGACTGTGTCCTCTGTGTATGACAAGGTGCTGCTCCCATGATATGTGGTGATATTGTGTTCCCCACTATATTGTGTACCCTAATAAACTTATCTGGGGTCAGAGAACAGAACAGCCACTAGATAGACATAGAAGCCAGAAAATGGTGGCACACACACCTTTAATCCTAGCATTCTGGAGACAGAGATCCATCTAGATCTCTGTGAGTTCAAAGCCACACTGGAAACAGCCAGGCATGGTGGCACACACCTTTAATCCCAGGAAGTGATGGCAGAAAGCAGAAAGGTATATAAGGCGTGAAAACGAAGAAGTAGAGCCTGGTTAAGCTTTTAGGCTCTTAGCAGCAGTTCAGCTAAGATTCATTTGGATGAGGACTCAGAGGCTTTCAGTTTGAGGAAACAGGATCGGCTGAGAAGTTGGCAAGGTGAGATTGGATGTGGCTTGTTCTGTTTCTCTGATCTTTCAGCGTTCACCCCAATACCTGGCTCTGGGTTTATTTTTACTAATAAGACCTTTTCAGATTCATGTTATAATGACATCTCAACAACATGACTGCTGAAACAAGACTTGAACTACTCCAATAACAATTTCAAAGTAGATAGGAAACCTCATGGCGTCCCTCCCAGATGAAGAGCTAAAAGTAACTGCTGGGAGAAGGAGAACTAGACTTCCTCAGGGATGAGTTCCCTGATTAGTCAATGACAAGTGATCAGCCCTAGGAAAATATATATACAAGAAACAATGAACAGACTCAGCAGGTTATATTTATGTTTATTTATTTATTTATTTATTTATTTATTTATTTATTTATTTATTTATTTATTTATGTTTTTCGAGACAGGGTTTCTCTGTGTAGCTTTGCGCTTTTCCTGGAACTCACTTTGGAGACCAGGCTGGCCTCAAACTCACAGAGATCCACCTGGCTCTGCCTCCCAAGTGCTGGGATTAAAGGCATGCGCCACCACTGCCCAGCTGTTTATTCATTTATAAGTGTATGTTATAACAATGGTTAAAGAGAAAGAAACCATGAATTTGGGAAGGGCAGGCATGGGAAAGGTTAGAAGGGAGAAGAGTGTGGAAACAGTATAATTATATTTTAATTAAAAATAAAATAAAACAAAGACAATAAAAATGCCCTCCTTTATTTTCATTTAAATTGGAACTAAACACCTATGGATGTAATGAAATTAAAGTATAAATGTCCCCAAAGAAAGACGACTTTGTTCATCAAATAGTGTCTGTGATGTAAAAGCATCCATGTTCTACAGGTATATACACATGAATTTTTGACTAGTTAGACAAACTTCAAATATTTTTTTCAGAAATGAAATGTTCATTTATTTTTGCTTAAATTTTATGGTTTCAATTTCTTCTTGATATACCATTCTCTAATGTATAAATTTAGACTAAAATAATCAGGTACTGTTTCTAAGAAAAGCAATCCCAACATTTGAAAACCAGAACAGTTTTGCATTTGCTTTTGGCTGCTAAAGAAATTAGGAAGATGCAAAATGATTACTGAAACACAGGATAAATGATAAAGAAGTAATTCTAAAATGGTAAGTACACGGAGTGATGGATTCATTATTTAGCCTGGCTTAATCATTCTGTATTGTTGGCATATAAAAGCATTTCATTGCATCTCATAAATAGAGTTACAACTTGTCAATTATGAATGCATTTTAAAAACAATGTAATTCTCTTTCTTAAACCAGAATGTTTTCTCTTAAATAGATTTCTGAGGTAATAGTTTATCCTTTTTCCCCCTCTGAAGAGATTCATCATTTGCTTATCTTTTGCTCGCACATTTAAAACTCTAGCTCTCTACAAATAATGCATTAGCATTTTTTTCAGTCATGTTTTTCAGGTGTTCTTACCGTGCCTCATTTTAAAAACCCACCTTTTTAAAACAGGTGCCAATTCAGTATTAAGTAAATAAAATATATGTAGAGTTAAAAGTAATCCATAATCCAAACTGCCAGGAAAACGTTAGAACCTGTGTATTGAACACTTTACACACCTTGTCTTAATGGTTAATTTGTTCTTGATTTTCTGGAGAGCATCACCATCTAAAAATACATGAAGACATTTATTACTGCAGACAGCCTCTCATCACTTGACTCATTAACCTTCTATAAACTAGAATCAGTCCATTGAACTTTCCCTGTGGCCAGCGTTGACCCTGAAAGAGATGCTGCTGCAAGAGCAAAACTCTTTCTTACTCCAGAGATGTCTGTTTCTGTCAAAGAAGAAATGAATTGATTTTCACAAGACTATCATTCTGCAGTTAGAATTTGTAATCCATTTTTATGAGGATGCTTGATTATGAATAAACACTTTTTTATTGAAAACTCTTGAGTCATAAATCCACTAGTCTTTCTCTTTGATGTTCATCAATAATAAATGTCAAGCAAAATGGGCTACTTTGCCAATCAGTCACTTCTTTTTTTTTTTTTTTTTTTTTTTTTTTTGGTTTTTCGAGACAGGGTTTCTCTGCGTAGCTTTGCGCCTTTCCTGGAGCTCACTTGGTAGCCCAGGCTGGCCTCGAACTCACAGAGATCCACCTGGCTCTGCCTCCCGAGTGCTGGGATTAAAGGCGTGCGCCACCACCGCCCGGCTAATCAGTCACTTCTAATGGACTATAATCCATAGTAATCTACTTCAATAACTCTGTTTTGGTCATGGATTCCCTAGAACTCATTTACCCTTTCTTTTGGAAGCCATTCTTTTGCCTGCTTAGTATAAAACAATTCAAAATATTCCGGACAATAAAATAATGGGAAAATTTGATTCCCTCTGCTACCCTCTTTCATCCTATGTCATAAAATTTTACATATATTTTTAAATGGAAATAATTTTCTCTAATAAGAAATAAGCATATGGTTTTTGGAGAAGGGGAATGATATGATGTGAGGATACTATGCATAATCAGATGTGAGACAGTTCAAGTCAAGGGAAACATGAAATACTGAAGAGTATGTAAAAGCTAGGAGCTAGTAAGGTTTTAAAATGATTGTGTAACTCTATGTACTCAATGATAGCACTTTTAAGTCAGTTTTATAGGTTCAGATATGAGGGGATGGGGAAAATAGGTTTTCAGTTCTTCAGGTCCTTTTGAAAGCAGAATTAGAAATCTGAGCACTCCAGTCACATATTCAAATATTTACCTCATAATGTCAATTTAATGTCTAACAAACAGCATCAAGATATGTAACTGGCTAAATTAATGCCATAAAAAAAGAGAAAATCATTTAAATCGAGATGAAATCTATTTGTTAGCTAAAGATTTTCAAGGTTTAAATGTATCAGTTGAAGTTCATCCTTTCACTCCAAAGGCAGTCTTCTGTATTAACTAAATGTCAACACCACAGTTAGCATAAAATTTAGCCAAAAGATGTGTTCTGTTCCCAAAAAGTTTTTTTACAGTAGAGTAAGGAAGAAAATGGAATAGCTGAAGCATAAAAAACAGAATACCTATATCTGAAATAACTGTCACTTACAAAGACAGAACTACCTTGGAAGAATATTTTAGAACCAACAGGTATTGAAATGATAACTTATTGAAATAATTTCAGAACCTGTAAAAATGGCTTCTGAGGAATGTCATGTAAGTCAGAATGCTAACTGTGATAGACACCAGAGATATTCCACAGCTGTCACATTTCTTCTTGCAGTTTGTGATAATCATAAGAAATCCTGTATCTGTTTCTTTTGACTTTAGATATAATTTTGATTGAGGATGGAAAGTTCTGAATTCTTCACATCCATTCTAACCTTCACTCTGTTGCAAATAAGCCTCTCCCTTGTTCAACAAGACACAAATGGAAGACTATAAATCAGTTGTGCATATACTCAACCACAAATACACATATTATTAGATAATATGGCAACAATAACAACAAAAAAATATTACAAGATGACTCAGCCAGGCCATTGGCTAGTACACCAAGAACTTTTGCTTTGAACATTACAGAAATGGTGAACTGCTTTAAGGAAAAATTTCCCCAAAAGAACAATTAATAAACTTGAGTGAGAAAAACATCTTAAAAATCAAAAACAAATAAAAATCCATTTGAATTCAAGGTAAGACCTGAGAACCAAAGAGTCTACAACATGGGAAGGCCAAAGTGCTGAGACATAATTTACCAAAATGGGTACAGTGAATCTTTTATCTAAAGAAATTGAGTTGGTGATCAGAAATTTCACAAATAAAACTTCAGATACCAATGACTTTGTTGATGCCTTCTATGAAACATTGCAAGCCCAAAATAACCCCAAATTATAACTCTTAGAGGAAGTAGAAGAGGAAAGACATCTTTTCTTCATTTTATAAGCCTAGCACAAGTTTGTAACCCACCCTTAAAGAACATAAATCAAAAAATCAAAGTGAAAACAAATATGTCTCCTGAATAGGGACTGAAATTTTCAACAAAATAGCAAATCTTGTATGGAATATGTTAAAAGGATAATGTAGTATGTCCATGCATGGTTTTGTTAGAATTAATGCTTTGCCTCACAATAAAACATTGATTGTTGATTCTCAGTTTCTACCTGAGAATGAAGGAAGCATGAGAAAATATTGTTCCTGTTCCTCACAAAAACAAAAGCAAAACTCTGGATGGCTTGCAAGTTTGTGGCATTCCCTGAGCTCCTCATGAACTCAGAGCTGAGTTTATAGGCTTATAAAATGAAGAAAAGACGTCTTCCTTTTCTACTTCCTCTGAAAGTTGTACTTTACAGTTATTTTGGGCTTGCAATATTTCATAGAAGGCATCAACAAAGTTATCAGGATCTGAAGTTTTGCAGGACCAAAAAAGACAGCAGAGATGGGGTGACCTTTTGGATAAAGAGTAGAACTATCCTACAGTCTCTGGGAGGAGTTAACAGAAGGCTTGGGAAAACATGCTTCTTTCATCATGTAGGTGTCACAAAAGTGTTCTCAACTTCCCAAGGAAGTTCTCTATTGTGACTTCTTTGTAATGGAGATTTCCATCTCTCCTCAGAGCTCTCAAAGGAGAATTTCCTAGTCTCTTGATACAGCTGGAGTGTTTAGCAGGTGTTCAAGTAACAAGTGTTGTATTTTAAAAATGGGTGGTAGACTTGGCGTGTGGAGCCAAGGGACACAGCAGAAAGTCACTCACACCATGCAGGCAGCATCATGTGGAAAGTTTTATTATTAAAGGGGAAGGAAGAAGGGAAGAGAGGGAAAAAAGAGAAAGAGAGGTAAAAGAGAGAGAGTGGAGATGTGCACACCCTGGTGGCAAGAAAGAGGAAGGAGGGAAGAAAGAGAGAAAGGAGGACTCTCTTAAGGAGGACTTTACATAAGATGATGTTGTCAGGATGTTGGTTATTATAAAAAGGTGAGTTATGGATAGCAAGTGCCCGGGGGTGGGGGTGCGGAATGAGGGTGCCAAATTCTTGAGACTGCTTCCTGCTGATTTTAGGACAAAGTGGGGAAGGGGAAGTTGGGAGTCTGGGTCATGCACAGTGGGAGGTATGAGTGAAGAAACATTCAGTTAGCTGTTATTGTGGAGACCTCAGGCATCTATTCCTTGAGGGAGCTGAGAAAGTAGGTTTCTTGGGAAAAAAATGTTATCATTGGCCTTATGAGTGGTGCTAGCCATGGAAGGACTGATAACTACAAGAAAGAATAGAACAGAGAATTACCCTTGTTGTACAGAACAGGCAAGGGCGAATGAGCGAGATATGAGAGCATATGTCCTTCATTGGGACATCTTGGAAAGCCAGGTTCCAGTTGCTGGGTAAGTGCCTGCTTGAGCCTGGAGAGGTGGTACCAGCAGTGAAGTCCCAGGAGCTTGGGGAGATGGCATGCCAAATTAAGGGATGATGTGTTCCAGGATCATAGGAGCCATCACATCTGTTGTTTCTCTGGAGATGGGAAATGCCTCTATCTATCCTGTAAAGGAGTCGATGAATTAGGAGATAATGCAGTTCTTTTGAGTAGGCATGTGGGTGAAGTTAACCTGCCAGTATTTGCCCAGTTGGTGTCCTCAGTTGGTGCAGTGGCTGGTCGTGAATCTGCAGGACCCCAGAGGGTTTGGCCTTGGCACAAGTCTGGTGGGAGGGTTGGACCTGTGCAGGAACATGCAACTGTCTGTAAAAAAACTGGAACAGATTTATATTTTGGTGTCATAGCAAAAGCTATGGCTTTGGATTAAAAGGCATGAACATTTTCTAGGGTCTGGTTTTAGCTCAATGAAACACATCTTTAAATCTATAACCAGAGGAAATTTACTGAATGGAAGTGGTTGAGTGAGTGGAGGAGGAGGAGGGAGGCTTCCATACCCTCTCTAATGCTAACCTGTCTCTAAAAGTTGAGACCAGTAAAGTCCACAGAAATTTAAGGACTACTAAGACTGTTTATAGTCAGTGCTCGATCAGTTTATCAAAACTGCATTTATGAATATTACAATTTTAAACCTCCAAAATTACATCTGAAACCAGTTTATCCTGTACCATGGAATCTGTGAATGAGGCAAACCTGTTTGTACTTTTAACAGGAAACTTATTAGTGAGCTGCCAAGGTGCTTGTAGCTTTGGGGTTGGGGGTGCTGTTAAACTGGCAAATAATATCAGATCAGAGAAGAATTAGTAAGTGAACAGAAGTGAGACAGATTTCCAGCTATGTAGACTGTAGCAGGAATCTTAGAAGGTCTTATTAATAAAATCAAACCTGAGGCCAGTTATTGGGATGAATGCTGGAAGATCAGAGAAGCAGAACAAGCCACAGCTTCCTCATCTCACCAGTTCTTCAGCTGATCCTGTTTCCTCAGACTGGAAGCCTCTGAGTCCTCATCCAGAATGAATCTCAGCTGAATTGTTGCTCAAAATCCTAAATGCTTAACCAGCTAAAAGCTTCTAGTTTCTGGTTTTCATACCTTATATATCTTTCTGCTTTCTGCCATCACTCCCTGGGATTAAAGGCATGTGTCACCATGTCTGGCTGTTTCCAATGTGGCCTTGAACTCACAGAGATCCAGAGGGATATCTGCCTCTGGAATGCTAGGATTAAAGGTGTGAGTGCCACCATTTTCTAGCCTCTGTATCTAGTGGCTGTTCTGTCTCTGACCCCAGATAAGTTTATTAGGGTGCACAATATTTTACGGAACACAATACCACCACATTTCCCCTTTTTCTGTCTAAAATTTAAAAAAGCTTATAATTAATACAAGAAAAACTATCCAATAACTATATACAATATATACAGTCAAGAGTTACATTAACGATGTCTAGCCCATTAACATTTGAAAGATTCAGACGAATAACTCCATTAATATATAACAATGTCCAGTCCAGTAACATTTGATAAACTCAGACAAAAAAAATTTCATTACTTATCCTATTTAAAACAAGTAGTTCCTTTTTAAAAGTGGATTCCATAATCTCCCTTTTTATCTTATCATATCCATATTCTCAATTTTTTTTCATAATAGATTCAATAATCTACCTTTTGTCATTTTTATATCTTCTCCTTTTTCTTTTTAGAGTAAATTCAATTATCTAACCATTTATCCTATTATTCCTTTATCTTTTTTCTCAGAATAGATTCAATGATCTACCTCAGTAGACAGTCCCAGGTTTCTCTTAAATGGGAAGGAGGAGGTCCCATCTACCCCCATGACAGTAATTGGTGATGGAGCTGTGGTACCCAAGGAAGAGGTTAAAACAGAGTGGGCATCTCCCAAGTTCAATAGAAAGTCAATGGATTTACCCACTATCTACAGCATCGCCCCAGACTTGTAGAGGGGATTGGGAGTCACCAAGTCTAGGCACCATCAGTCCTCCACCAGGCTTAGGAGTTCAAAGGCTGTGAGAGTCAGATGTCAGTGTTGGTGAGGCTGGACCTCTGTGGTGTGGCATAGAGGGTAAGCACACATGGGGCACTCTGATCTCCAGTGACCAGGTTGTCCACAGACAGGGCATGGCCTCATGGGCAACTGAGGTTCAGGGCAACACCATGACCAGTGGCCCCAGGCTGCGTTTAACGCAGGCTCCTGGTGGAGTTGACTTGGGATGGAGCCTCATGGTCAACTTCCCTTGCCAAGGCATGGGCTTGGAGCATAGCCTTCTCTTGCAGCTGTGGCCATCAGGAAGACTCAGCTGCCTATTTTAGGGTGTTAAAAAAAAGAACATTTCCACCAATTCCTGTATGGGGTTTGGGGACTTTCCTCAGCTCCTTTATAACTTACCAATATGTAAGTAAAAGCAATAAGGTTAGGCATAAATTGGTTTTTATTAGCCTGAATAGACTTTAGATGAGGAGAGACATTCTCTAAGCCATTGGTTCTCAACTTTCCAAATGCTTTGACCATTCAATAAAGTAAGGGGATAGCTAAGGCAGACACCAGGGTGGTTTTCTTGTTGCTGCTACCTTTCTCTGTCATGGATCTACTTTTTCAGCAGGGTCATGGTTTTTCTAATGACCCTAAGTGGTTAATATAAAAACAGCATTGCTCTTACATAGCCCCTTACATAGGGTCTTACGTAGCCCCTCCTCCTTGTTTAAGTAATGATAACCAGAGGGACCAATTGAACAAACTTTAGGTCAAAGGCCCCCTCTATCCTGGAGAAGTATTTCAGCTAGAGAAGAGGGTGATACCTCTAAGTGTGTAAGAGATTTTTCTAATGCAGTGATATCTGCATCTACTGCCATTTTTAAGGCCTTGTGGTTCTGATCCTTGAGTACAACCAGACTATAATACTGAATGATTTATATAGAAATAATAATTTCTTGAGGCCATATAATACCTCTTTGGTCCTGCATAAAGAAGGTCAAGTGTCTTATCTTATTGCAGAGCCATATTAGTTAATAAATATATCAATTGACAACTCTGGGCCCAGTTTCTTAGTGTGTCAATGGGCATTATAGGTAACCATTTTTGTCCCCTATGCCAGGATGTTTCCCCTTAACTCAACACCTCAACCTATTATGGGCAGGGAGCACAGGACAACATATTCTCTTCTGTAACTGCTTCAAACTAATACTAGGGCATTGTTGTCAGGATCCAAAAAGGCTGAAAGGCTAGTCAAAGGCTGGGCAATGGGGCATTTGTCAGAAGTGTGTGGTTATCTGACCTGGCTGTAGAGGCAGGGGATAATCATGTTGGCTGGACTGGTCTACATCAGCCTCAGCAAGTCCAGAGCTTTGGTCATTTGGAGCAGGTTACAGTCAGGAACCAATGCTTGGATGTGTCTGCCAGCCAAGTAGAAATCTGTTAAGACAAGTTCAAACTAGGAACAGGAATTAAAATTTATGAACTTATTTGGAACTTTCAGGATATAGTCTTAGTAATTGGGAAGGGAAGGGAAGGTGTTCCAAGACCAGGAAAAAGAGAGAGTGTGTATAGCACAAATCTTAAAAGGTATTAGTAATAAAAACAAACCCTGAGCCAAGTATTGGGGTGAACGCTGGAAGATCAGAGAAGCAGAACAAGCCACAGCCACCTCACCTCACCAATTCCTCAGCTGATCCTGTTTCCTTTGACTGGAAGCCTCTGAGTCCTCATCCAAATGGATCTTAGCTGAACTCCTGCTCAAAAGCCTAAAAGCTTAACCAGGTTCTATTTCTGGTTTTCATGCCTTATATACCTTTCTGCTTCCTGCCATCATTTCCTGGGATTAAAGGTGTGTGTCACCATGCCTGGCTGTTTCCAGTGTGGCTTTGAACTCACAGAGATCTGGATGGATCTTTGCCTTGGGAATACTAGGATTAAAGGTGTGTGTGCCACCATTTCCTTGCCTCTATGTCTATCTAGTGCCTGTTCTGTTCTCTGACCTCAGATAAGTTTATTAGAGTGCACATTATAATGGGGAACACAATATCCCCATAAGAGAGAAATACCATCCTCAGGAATAGACAGATGGGGAAAACTCAAGCTGTACTGCTGTACTTATCTGGAGTCCTTTTGACCTCTCTGAAGTAAATCCCAGTTTTATGACTTCTTTTGATCCTCTGGAGCTTATCTCAATTCTTATTTTACAAAAGGACATAAAAGTTTTAGATATATTAGTATTATCAATTAGTATTGAAATCTAAATCATTCAAAAAGCAGGTAATGGATATCTGTAAAATAGCAGGAGTAGGTTCATACTGTTGATTCCTAGCAAAAACTATAGATTTGGGGTTAAAAACATGCACAATTTTCTTCTGTCCAGAGAGCCAGGTATGGATACATTGGACAGATATGTCTTTGGCCTGATGAGAAGCACCTTTTAAGTTTATATTTAGAAGACAACCAAAGAAAATCTAAAATCTTGAGCTTATGACCCAAACAATATCAGAATTTTATTAATGTTAAACTCTGAACTTTTGAAATCTTAATATAACAATATCATAGATAGGGAAAGTAGTCTGAAGCATTAAAATCATCTATTTATATCTTGGTAACTGGTATTTATATCTTAAATCATTTTCTGAGACCCTCAAAGTTTCCATAGACTTTTAAATCCTCAAATCTTTATATATCTTAAACATTTTTAGATGCTCAAGATTTGTGTAGACATTCATGTCTTAGAACATTTTTTTATCAAGAGACCTAGTAGCTTTAGAAAAGCAAGGCTTGATTTTTATATATAAAATGAGCTGATAAGTTGGCCATAGCCTTACAAATTTAAATATCTTAAAAACTGTTCTTAAAAAAGGTTTAAAATCTCTCAAATGTCTTCCTGTAATATAAAAAAGAAGGTAACCTCTATTATTTTGAGAGGGAGAAAACGTGGCATAACCACAATCTGTATAAGGCAAAACCAAGCTCCAATAATGCAAACAATCTGGTTTAATATCTGAGATTCATTCACTTTTTTTTTTTATTTAGAGGCTTGCTTGGATTACTTCTTTGGCCTCCATCCTTGGCAGCATATACATAGCCTGCCTTCTAGATCTCAGCCTGCTCCATTTCACTGTGGCTGGTGCTTCTGGTGACTATCACCTGGTGCTGGCATTTCAAAAACTGTCAAGGTCCACCATTGTAACTAGACTCTCTTTAGAACTCTAGCCTTGCCATACATTTGCAACCCTTAGCTGTTCCCTATGATTTCTTCATGTCTTTAAAACCATTATCACCTGGGTGACTCTTAAATTACAAAGTTTAGCTGCCAAAGCAAGGTGCATTTTTTTTGTGTATAAAAGCATTGAGGTGCAGCTTTAATATCTTATTAAACAAGCATTGCTTTTAAAATTTATCTTCTACAAACCTTGTTTTTAGGACATGACATGAAAAATCCATCCCAATCTAAAATATCTTGGATACCTATTGTTGCCTCCTTAGTAGGTCCATTCCATATGGTCATTATTAATCAAGATGGCAGTGAAATCATAGACATCCATCTTTTATAACCCCAGCAAAATGGTGACCAGCTATGTGGCTGACTAAAAATGGTGGCAAACCAAAATAGAATCATACCATATTTTTTTTAATTTATCCATGTATAGATTTTAAATTATCAATTCTCAGTGTTGCTAGTTTTAAATTCTTATCTAGCTTTAATTTTAACAGATTTTTAACCACAGTTAACAAAATGAATTTATAAATCTCAAAGTACAAAATGTTCGTATAAACCAAGTCCATTTTTTGTATGTTCTGTTTTTTTGTTTTTTCTCCCTGTCACCATCATGGGCACAGACTGACATTGAGGAAACCTTTAAATAAGCATGCCTGGTCTAGTGAAGGAAAAGCCATAATCCAACTCTAGAACCAGCTTTACAAATAAGGAAGTACAGCATATAACAATTTGAACATTATCTATATCCAAACCTTCTGTTTCAGCTCCATGCTTTCAACAAAACTTGCAAACATAACAGAAAACACAGACAAAACTTTTCAACAAAAAAGCATACACACATTCCTTGATAAATAGACAATATTTTTCAACAAGATAAACAAAAGCTTCTGACCAGAACCAGAACCAGATGGGTGGGCAAGTTACTGTAGCTGTCCCACCACATTTAAAGAGAGAGTAGACAGACATAAGCAGGTCTTTTGAGGAAAGAAAAAGAAAGTGGAGAATTCTTCTCGGTTCCCCCACTGTCTGACCCAAAGAAATACTGAGGCCAGTCTCACATCAAGGGGAATATTCAGAGATGGATAGCCCTGCCAGAGACCAGACTGCTGGTATTGAATGGAAGGCAAAGCCACAGGTGAACGAGAAAGTAGCTTTGTTGCAGGAGGAAGAGAACAGATCAGCCATGGGGTGGAACAAGCAAATGAGGTCCTGGCCTGAAGTGGTTACCTCTGACCAGCCCTGTCAGGGTAAGCCACTAAACAAACATGCCACATGCAGCAGAGTTAGTGTAAGAGGTTTGAGAGCAAATGAGTGAAAGACCACCTCAGAGCGGGGACTTGGGAGAGGCTCATCAAAGATGGTAACGAAGATATATGACCTATCTGTCTTTACTCTTAGTCAAGATGGTGCCTGCTCACATGGTCATGTTTTCTTTTTCTCCCAAGACAGACGGAACATATAATCTCAAACATTCAAAAATTAGTCAGAAAGAGTTGTGTGGCCTTCTCAGTCACACAATTCCATCCACACATACAAAATAGACTTTTTAAACAGAAAGATGAACAAAGCTTTCCCTGGAACCTTTTAAGCTTCATACATCAGATTGAGAAAGTGACCACAGGAGAAAGAAAGCAAATCAGTGGCCACAGTGTTGGTTAATGTTGGTTTTTATGCAGAGGCGCAATGTTATTCATTAAGCAGCACTGTTACCATCCAAAAAACTCCACTATCAGAGTTTTATTAGAAGGGAGGGACAGAAAAGGATGAGATCAGGCCTCTGGAAGACATGTGCAGGAGTGGGGGAGGGAGAGGAGAAGAAGGGGGAGGAGTCTGTGACCCACTTTTTTATGCATTCCCCTGCATATGTGCATATGGGCTTATGGAGCTACTCCACGAATGCACACAGATTGCGTGATCACGCTGCACACAAATTACGCGACCAAGCAGCACACGGATTACACAGGACATAAAGCCCTGGAATTACTAAACATCTGAACAGTGCATGTGTGGCCATGCAGCTGGGGGAGTGGCCAGGCATTCTAACATGGAGGAGGGAGGAGGAATTGGGAAACAGAATAGCAGCTGGCTCCACAGACTGGAAGTGGAGCCATCAAGCCCAGGTCTTATGTTTCTGCTGGACACAGGAGGGAGGGAGCAGACAGAGACATAATAGAACAACAAGGCATTTTGAGTGAAAGCAAGACAAGCTAAGCCCTACCCACGGTGGGAGGTGGTGGGAGACTGATGAGGCAGTATCAACAGCCACAGGCAGGAAGGAGTGAGGAAAGGAATAAACAGAATCAGGACCGAAACATATGAATGAGACATTTTGAGCAAAAGTGTGAGGTGCCAGCAGGCACAGAAACAGGGAGCAAGTGATAAGGAGGCATCCAGCTGGGAGGGGAGCACACAGGACAGACAGGAAGAATAGAAAAGGGAAAGGGATGGGAGTGTGTAACCCAAGAATCCTTGGATCTACTGGATCGCTGGCAAAGTTGCAAAGATAAAGGGCATGGGACCAAGTCTGACTGTAAAAGTGGATGAGTGAAGATCTTAAGTTGGGTGTTAGATATGGCGGTAGGCTCATTTTCCGTGAGTGAGGTAGAGACAGCACAGGCTAGTTGTCACCTAGAGGTCCCGGGGGCCATGTGGTGCTGAGTAGGCACAAGCTGTCCCTATATGCCATCATGCAGGACAGGGGCCTGGGGCTCTGAGCCAGAGGGAGACACGTGGTGGTTGTCCAGTACTGGAGTTTACAGGCAAGGCTGAAGGGCAAGAAACCATGGTTGAGACAAGATGAATCTTCACCTGTGGGAAATGGCCAGCAGGGAGAGCTTACCGATTATGCTGGTGTTGAATGAAGTGAGTGTTGAAGGTTCCGGGGATCCTAGTGTGTCTCAGACTGCTGGCAGGCAGGAGAAAGCACCAGAAGTGCCTCTGCCAAGGATGGCACCTGCACTAAATGTTGTATTTTAAAAACGGCACCTGGCGACCCTGGAGGGTATGGACCGAGGGGCATGGCAGAAAGTCACTCACACCATGCAGGTGGCACCCACATGGGAAGTTTTAGTATTAAAGGGGGAAAGGAGAAGGGAAGAGAGGGAGAGAGAGAGGAGTGGGGAAGATAGAAAGAAAGAAAAACAGAGAGCAGAGGGAGGTGCGTACATCCTTGTGGCAAGAGAGAGGGAGAGAAGGGGGAGGGGTTTTATCTTAAAGAGAACTTTATGTAGGATGAAGTTGTCAGGACTCTGGGCAGGTCCCTAAGGGGTGGGTTTGAATGCTAACAACAAGAGAATAGCTTCCCACCAACAGTGGAGGAGTGTTCCCCTTACTCCACATCCTCTCCAACATAAGCTGTCTTCAGTGATTTTGATCTTAGACATTCTGACAGGTGTAAGGTGGTATCTCAGAGTCATTTTGATATGCATTTCCCTGATGACTAAGGATGTTGAGCACTTCCTTAAATGTCTTTCAGCCATATGAGCTTCTTCTGTTGAGAATTCTCTGTTTAACCCTGTAGCCCATTTTTTAATTGGACTATTGAGTATTTTGATGTTTAATTTCTTGAGTTCTTTATATATTCTGGATATCAGCCCTCTGTAAGATGTGGAGTTGGTGAAGATCTTTTTCCATTCTGTAGGCTGTTGTTTTGCCTTACTGACCATGTCTTTTGCTTTACAAAAGCTTCTCAGTTTCAAGAGGTCCCAATTATGAATTGTTGCTCTCAGTGTCTGTGCTATTGGTGTTATATTTAGAAAGTGATCTCCAGTGCCAATGCATTCAAGACTACTTCCTACTTTCTCTTCTATCAGGTTCAAAGTAACTGGATCTATGTTGAAGTCTTTAATTGACTTGGACTTAAGTTTTGTGCACGGTGACAGATATGGATCTATTTGCAGTCTTCTACATGTTGACATCCAGTTATGCCAGCACCATTTGTTGAAGATGCTTTCTTTTTTCCACTATAGCCAAACTAGTGGAAACACATGAACTATGAACCAATAGCTGAGGGGCCCCGTGGAACTGGACCGGGCCCTCTGGATAAGTAGGACAGTTGATTAGCTTGAACTGTTTGGGAGGCCCCCAGGCAGTGGAGCCAGGACCTGTCCTTGGTGCATGGGCTGGCTTTTTTAGCCTGGGGCCTATGCTGGGACACTTTGCTCAGCCTTGGTGTAAGGAGGAGGGGACTGGACCTGCCTCAGCTGAGTCTACCAGGCTGGGCTGACTTGCCAGGGGAGACCTTGCCTTTGAGGAAGAGGGAGTGGAAGGTGGATTGGGGGAGGGCTGGGGGGGGGAGGAGAGAGGACAGTGGAATCCATGGCTGATAAGTGAAATTAAGTTAATTTACATATAATGTATATATATAATATATATATATATATATATTTAAAGAGTATAGATTTACAAATACAATGCCCTTATAAAAAGAGACCTCAGAGAACTCCCTCCTTTCCTTTGCTGTGTGAGATTCCAACAAAGAGATTCCCATCTCCAATCAGGAAACATGTCCCTACCAGACATCAAGTCTTCTAATCTCTTTATCTTGAACCCCCACCATCAGGATCTGTGAAAAAATAAATTTATATTGTTTATAATCCACTCAGTTTATAGTGTTCTGTTATGTAAGTCTAAATAAACTAAAATTATTTAGACTAAGCAAGTCTGATGGCAAGAGAAAATAAACTTTTTGGGGGGGCTGGCAAGATGGGCTTTTAGATGGAGGTTCTCGTAAGTAGACATGATGAATTCAATTTGATTCCCCTATTCTAGTTGTGGCAAGAGAGAATCAACACCTCCAAGGTGTCCTCTGACCTCCACAGGTCGGCTTCACTTATATAAACAAATGAATGAATCAGTAAATATTTTTTAATTGTATTATACCTATGTGATATATGAGTCAGAACAAATTATGAAAGGATTCATCTTTTTCTAATTTCTCCAAGACTGACGACTGTGTGACTGCTCTGATAATTTAAAGAACTGTACAGTATCAACTTGTTAATGCTGATATCCTTCTGAGGTCTTTCTAGGAACTTTCAGAGGAAATTAAACCAAGACAAAATGCTAGTACTGGTTAATTCAGGGTAGACTGGATCCAGGGAAAGTCTGTCTATCACATGATATCACATCATATTTTTAATTTCTTATTATTTCAATAAATATTCATTTAGTTCCACTGATATGTAAATTAGTCTCTTATATAGTAGGAACTCATGAAATTTATCTGTTTTATAGAGGATAATTTATTAAGTCATACAAAAAATGAGTACATAATACTTGAAGTTATTGCTATAATAAAACCATTTTTTTCTGGCAGAATATTATAGGACTGACTGGTCTAGGGTGTTGCAGAGTCATTCCTCAAGAAACAATGTCTGAGTTAAAGCTAACGACTAGACATAGTAAGGTTGGAGAATAGCAGTGGCTGAGGAATGCCAGAGAAAGGAATGTCAAAGCCTATGTATGAGCAACAGATCTGTAACGGGAGGGCCACATGATTGAAATGCTATAGGAAAACATAAAACTAGAGCTCAGAAATCAAAGGGTTAAGAACACTTGGCTCTACAATGATGACCTGCCTGCATGATACATTAGTGCAATAGTGTTACAAATGTTGTGGGCAAAATCAATTACCATCTGATTGGATTTCAAGCCCACTCCATGAGACAGAACCCATGCCTGACACTTCTCCAGTAGCCAAGAATCTGAGACTAGATAAGCCTTGGATCTAGGGGAAAAGCAAATGCTATTGTTCTAATAAAGGAACAGAAATAAAGCAACTCCTAATGACATTCTGCAATACCTATAGTTCAGAGTATCACTCAGACACCATCAGAGATGCTTTCTCCTGTAGTAAATGGGAATAGAGAGACCCACAAGTAGACAATGTGCCGAGAATGAGACACCTTGGAACACCCAATTCCAAATGAGATGTCTTCATTGAACTCTCTCCTCTGGGCTCAGGAAATTATGCAGTAGAAGCATCAGAAAGATTGTAAGAGCCAGAGGGGATGGATGATACCAAGGAAACAATGCCCTCCAAATACAACAGGACTTACAAACTCATAGAGACAATGGCAGCGTGTTTAGGGCCTGTGCAGATCCAAAACCAAATGGAGTCTCAGCACTGAGATGGGGAAGTAGACATAAGCTCACATCCCTATCCAAGAAGATGTCTTCAATTAACAACTGCTCACATTTCTCCAAGGGAATTTCATGAGTATACTAAACACAAACTATGCTCAGCAGTAGATGGCCAACACAAAACAAACTCTGTGGTACTTTTGTAGATTTTCTTTTGTCTCATATTGCTCTGTTTGGGTTGTTTTCTTCTTTTTTTTCTTTCTTTCTTTTTTAATCTTACTGCTCTTTTGATTGTATATTATGGTTGTTGATTTTGACTTTTTAAGGGTTTTGTTTGTGTTTATGTGTGTGTGTGTATGTGTTTCTCAAATTCTTAGTTTCTTTTTATTTATTTGTTCATATTGTATTATCTTTGTCTCTTTTTTTTCCTGATTGCTTTCTTAAGAGAGAAAAAATTGTGGAGTTGAAAGGGTGGTGAAGTGAGGATGATCTGGGAGGAGATGAGGAGATATATATTGTGTGAAATTAACTTTATTTTCATCAAAAAAGAAAAAAACAGATACGGATAAGTAAAAATAGTAAGGAAAGAAGGAAATAAGAGAGGAATGGAAGGAGGGAAAAATAAGAAGTAGGGAAGGGCAACAGAGTAATAGGAGGGTTGAACCTGCTCAAATAAAGCAGTTCTGTGAATGAACATGGTCTTTGTTCAAAAGGAAATGAGAAGCTATTGGAAAATGTATCAGGATAAGAGAGACTTTTCAGTATGACTTACTTCTCCTAAATCATGTTGAGAATAGGTGTGACATGGAGCCTGAAGGGGTGACAAAGAACCGTTAGCAGACTAGGCAAGAAATTATGAAGGCTGGGCTGTACCTGTTGTCACACACCAGTAATTCCAACATGTGGGGAGTGAAGGCAAGAAGATCAGGAATTCAAAGCCATCTTTAGTCACATAAGCAAGTTAAAGGCTAGCCCGGGGTACACATGAGCCTGTCTCAAAAAGCAAAAAACAAACAACAAACACAAAAAGGAAGACTCCACAGAGCCACACTGTTTCATGGTGTCTGTTATCAGTTGGCCGGATTGTTTCAGTTTCTCAGACCCAGCTGACTTGAACAGCATCGTCTCAGCTTTCCTATCTCAAAAGAGATCTATGTGTGAAGAAATGAAGGTTGTGTATAGCAGAATGTGGCCTCTGGTGTGCGTAGCTGCAGTACACTTGCAGTTGTAATCATTGCTATCTACTGAAATTTTGTTTTCTATTTTTTTATTATCTCTGAGTGTTTTGCCTGTGTATCTGTGCACTACATGCATGCAGTACCTGCAGATGCCAGAAGAGGGTGTCAGATCCTCTGCAACTGGAGTTACAGCTAGTTGTTAGCTGCCATGTGGGAATTGGAAATGTAACTTGGGTCTTCTAATAAGAGCAGGGTGTGTTTTCAATCACTGAGTCATTTCTCCAGCTCCAATATACTCAATTTTAGAGTAACCAAAATCATGAAATCCCTGTAAGTATTTCTTTTGCTGTGATAGCAGAGATATTTGGCTCTTTGAAATTGAAAGAGAATCAAGAGGTATACTCAATTCTCCTGACCTGCCCTCCCCATGCTGAGAAAAGGACCACTTAATGCAGCAATGACATTTTAATTAAATTGATGAGCTTTGAAGTTCTATTATGTGGAAAAAGCAACATGGTTCCTAATTCATGGTCCTTTGTGAGATTAAAGCAGCAAGACTCAGAACTTCGGGGGGTATTTTTAGAATTGCCTATCAAGAGTGTGCATCAGGGGAATGGCTGTGTCAGTGTGGTGTGTGATTTTATTTACTTTTTTCAGAGGTTGGATGTCATATAGATAACTTTTTAAAAGTTAGCAATACTTTTTTCTTTCATAATGGATAGTACTGGAAAGCAGATCTCTGGTTTACCAAGTACATATTTTATACTGACAATATTTTTATGTTCCTGGTGTTATTAATTGGAGTTACCTTCGTGAGCTATCGGCTGTGAATCTATTAAGAGAATATTGGTGCCTGCCTATCTGTGGCACAGAAGACAGTAGCAACTGCATTAGGCAGGGGTTGGCATAATAATTTTGAATTAGAAATATGATAGAGAGGTCTTTACATTATTGATAACCTATGTTTTCTTAAAATAAGCAAGATACATCATAGCCTAGCAGTGGCACACACCTTTAATCCCAGCACTTGGGAGGCAGAGTCAGGCAGATCTCTGTGAGTTCCAGGCCAGCCTGGTCTACAGAGCGAGATCCAGGACAGGCACCAAAACAATATAGAGAACCCCTGTCTCAAAAAACAAACAAACAAACAACAACAACAACAACAAAAATTACTACATCAAATTTTTTTCACTTCCAAGATTTTTTCCATAAATCAGGAAGGGCAGCATTTCAGTTGAAAACGGAAGCCAGCTCGCTCTTAAAGGTATCTATGGCTCGGGAAGAACCAGGAAAGAATAACAAAGAGGCTGAAAGGGCAAGAGAGAACTCACGTCTCAAAAATCAATGAACACAACCAAGAGCAGCTGTTACTGACCTGTGAGGTCAGTGTCTAGGAGAGAGGGCAGGATGGACAAAAAGCCAGGAATGCGGCTTAGACCGCATGATTTCAAGGTCAGATCTCCTGGAGTCTTTGTCCATGGAACAACCCTGGGAACAAAGAGAAACCAGTAGTTACTTCTACATCATTGTATTTTTTGTTTGTTACATTTAGGAGAAAAGTAGAATCAATAAGTGTGTCTTTTTAGGCAATCTATAGACTTCAGAAAAAGTATTTCTTCCAGCCATTTGTTTTAAAGTCTCTTTCAAGTGTGTTATCGGGGCAAGGGTTGCTAATCATGGGGTTTGAGAAGAATGTGCCGGCATTAGACACCCTGTGGTACCTCTGGCCTCATGCATCAGGTTTCTAGGCCTTAGCAACAGATGCTTTCAAGTCCTCATGCCCGTTGTGTTTCTTGCCCATCAGTGATGACACAGGGAGGATTTGATTAAAAAAAGCAAAAATATTCATTGGTGAATGCTTTTATTAGCAATGAATTTTAAAGAACATCCAACAAGGATTCTTTACAAGATATACTCAAGGGAAAGGAGATTTAATTTTTTTCTTTGTATCCAGCCTCAGCATGTTACCCCACCTACATATAAGGCTTCCTGGATTAAGACTATAAAAACTGATGACAGCTGCTTGAGCCTTCGACAGTCTATGAAAACTTGATTTTTATCATTATCACCACTGAGAGGTTCCACTGGAGGAAACTGTGATGTGGCTTTTACAGGACCGGTTTTGCTGATTCTGGGTGTAGCTGAGACACTGTACTGGGGAAATGGCTTAATTTATTAATCATGTGATTTTTGTCATTTTGCTATATCATAAAAATATTTCCCTAATCTTTCATTTTTTGAGTGGACATTCCTTGTATGGAAGGAACTTACTGGTACATACTGTTTGTTGGTATCAGCTTTTCTTCCCGTCTGTCAGTAAGAAACCTATGCAGTATTTCAGTTTTTGTCTATGCTTTAGAGAATGTGCAAATCAACATGGTGTAAATTAAAATTCTCACATCTGAATTTATTCTGCCTTTGGATTTTCTGTTAAAATTCACATGGCATTACAGATTCTTTTTCCCCTCTTTATCTATTTTGCTTTAGAATATTTTGAATATTATTTTAATTCCATCTTGAAATATATGTTTAAAATTTCCTTCCTTTGAAAGAAATAAATGTTAGAATAATTACAATACTACTAGTTTAAACTCAATTTGAATCAGAATTATCACTTCTTTTAAGTACAGCCCTTCTAGGAATAGGTTTGAAGGAGGCAGTGGTGCTTTGCACTTCAAATAGCTTGGTAGTTGGATCTTGCCCAAATACCTTATTTTCACTGTTTCTGTAAAAAGCTCTGGGCCATGTGTTACTCCTGATTTGATAAATTAAGTGTCTTTGATGTAATTTTTATCTCACAACCCCCGGGACTGAATTTGTTGGGTGCTCCCGGTTACAGATGACCTTAGGAGTTTAAATTCTGCTTTTGACATCATGTGATACGCCTGTCACCTGCGTAAACTGGCAGCACCTCAGGTGATTACAGACAGAGGAAGCCATTTAAATGTGAAGATTCGAGGAGATAAGATGAAAGCCACCAAAAGGGAGGAAGGAGCCGGGAAGATGGTTCATTGTTTAAGTGCACATACTGCTCTTGTGGGAGATCTGAGTTCAGTTCCCATCACCCATGATGAGAGGCTTACAATTGCCGATACTCCAGCTCCAGAGAATCACACACACTTGGTCTCCATGGGCACCTGAACACAGATGCACACACCCACATATAGACACACAGAAACTCACAGACACATAATCCAAAATAATAAAAAAAAATGTATTAACAAAGAGGGAGAACTCAAGTCTCTATAAGGCAGCCTTTCTTTTCACTATTGACACCTAATTGAAGTTTGGGGATTGAAGACCAAATAAATGTATGCCTTACAGTTGGGGTCTATTTTTCTTCCTTTAATTCAGATTTACTCACTCTTCTGGAAGTGTGGTTCCTAATGTATAGAGCATCTCAGTCAAAAGGAATATAATAGGACATGATGTCAGTTGGGTAAGAACTTGGATTACAGAGTGCCGTTTTTCTTGTGTGCCCTTTTGTAAAAAAATTTTTGTGCAATCTGTTTTGATAATTTCTCCCACCCCCAACAGAGCTTGTGAATCTATGCATAATAGGAGGCAAAAAGACTTTAAGAGCCAGAGGTAGTGGGTGACTTCAAGGAAGCAGCATCTTCCAGACAGAGCGGGAGTGGTGCACATCTGAACACAGAGACTGTGGTGGCACACGGGGCCTGCACAGGTTTAAGACGAATCGGATGGTCTCTAAGCACTGACATGTGGAAGTGAAAACAAGGTCTTCTGCTAGCCAAGAAGCTATTTGCCGTTGATAGCTGCTAGCAAAAGGAAAATCAGTTTTCTCCAATGCAGTATAACTGGATCTAACAACCAAACTCCAGGGCAGGCCTTCTGCCCAGGAGTAGTTGGCCAACCCAAGACAAAATCCATGTTTGTGTGTATTTTGGGGGGAGGGGCTTTTTGTTTCATCTTGCTCATGTTTTGGTGCAGGCTGTAAACATTTTGCCCCTCCCTCAGTCTCAGAGGCAAACCTTTGATTTTTTTTCTCTTTCTAAGTAATGACAGGATATTAGTTATGAGTACCTTTTTTTCCCCACTATGGTTGTTCAGATGTTGTCCAACCTACATGTTTCCCCTTATTTCTATTACTTGATGAGCTCCAGTGGTTTTATTTCTCTGAGGACCACTCCACTTGTCCACTCCAGGTAGTCCCCAAGCTGGCAGTAATTGTAACACATTTTCTCCCTTTTCTCAGAAATTCATTCCTGTTCCCATAACAGTAAATAGCAGAGCTTTATAGTCATGTTTTTAATTTTCTAGTTCCTTAATTCCAAGCCCCAAATGCCCATGAAGATAGTTTTCTTTTAACATATCTATTCAACAAATGTGATTGCTATTTCTAAATGATAGCTGCTAGTTTGGGATAGGACCGACACATTTCCCCAGTTTCTCTAAGGACATAGTTTAAAGATGAACAAAGGAACCCCATGAGGAAAGTGCACAGGTAGCAAACTCGAGATCCAGTTATATGTCTCAGGTATGTATTAGATGTGGGAAGAAAGCCACTGGGATGCTCGGTGGAGTGGAATTTACTGTTTGGTTAAAAGAGGAGAGAATTAGGAAGACAAAGAAGAGAAGGGGGTGTGGAAAAGGGAAAAGAGGTAGAGGGGAAATGAACACAAAGAGAAGGAAGTAAAGGAGGAAAAGGAGGATGGAGAAAAACAGGAAGAGGTTGAAAGAAAATAAGCAGAGGAAGAACAGAAAAGATAGCGCATTGGATAATAGTGAAGGAATGGAATAGAGCTTTGCTTGCAGTCTTAGGAGTCTTAAAAGACTGGAGAACTGAGCATGGAATATTTTATTGAAGAGAAGATGAGACATTGTACATATTATATATATGCACATACATATATATGCATGCAAATACGTGTGTGTGTGTGTGTGAGTGTATGTGTGTGTGTGTGTGTGTGTGTGTGTGTGTGTGTGTGTGTGTGTGTGTAGAACCAAAATATAAAGACTGGTAAGAGAAAGTCTGACCCAGTTAAGAGCATCATAAAAGAAGGATGGATGGAAATACCCCACATCAGCACACAGCCCCTTATTCTACCACATAGTTTCAGACAATTGTGCAGGATCACACAGAATCCTTGGAGCCAAATCCAGTCAGCAGGGGAACCCTCCATCTATGAGGAATGGGTCAATCTGAGGACAATGTTTCCTTCAGCCACCAGCCACAAAGTGTCATGTCCACTGATCATAGAAACATATTTTAAAATGCAACAGCCATGGGCCTGGAGAGATGGCTTAGCAGTTAAGAGCACTGGCTGCTCTTCCAGAGGACCCAGGTTTAATTCCCATCACCTACATGGCAGCTCATAACTGTCTGTAACTCCAGTTCCAGGGACTACGATGCTAATGCACATAAAATAAAGTTAAATAAATAATATACTTTTTTAAAAAAATGCAGCAGGCAGATATAAAAATAAATGTGGTTTCCCTGGGAAAACATGTAAAATGCATATAGAAGACAGTATATCCAGACCTATAGCTAGCACATGTGGTGTTTTCTGATTTAATTTAATTTTTAATGTTTAATTTTAGTTTCTTTTCACTCTAATTCCTCTTCTTTCTTAGAATATTTCATATCGTGTCTATGTCTCTCTCTCTCTCTCTCTCTCTCTCTCTCTCTCTCTCTCTCTCTCTGTGTGTGTGTGTGTGTGTGTGTGTGTGTGTGTGTTGGGCATGGCTAGTCCTGATTAATCTCATGTTATCTTCATTCCATTCCTGCTGAAGGCTTCTGTGTCTTAGGCAAAACAGAAGATAAGGCTGATATAAGCTATTTCTTCTTATGCCAAGGCTCCCTCAGGAGATAAATCATTGTTATTTAGATCAGAAATATTGATAACAGCATAAATTCTCCCAGAACTCCAGATTCCTGTGATAATTGTCAAACTTTCACATGGCCTCTTTTGTGAAATTGAACACTTGATATGAAATTAATGGACTAACTCAGTTGATGCCATGAATTGTTACTGTTTCCTTGAAGAAAAATTGTAAGTGATGTAGTTATATACACCTTTAATTTCAGCCCTAGAGAGACTAAGGCAAGAGGATTGGGAGTTCAAGGGCCAGCCATGGCTAAACAACAAAATCTAGGCCAAATTTGACTGCACAGTGAAATCCTGCCTCATTAAAAAAAAATAAATAAGAGTTGGGGGTTAATACTTAGTTTTCATTTTCTGAGATTTGTTTTTATAATAGTAACGTCATGGAGTGGTGTAATGGCTAATTTTTATTTCCGACTTGACTGGATTCAGGTTCACCTAGGAAACACACCTGTGAGAGGCCCTGTGAAGATTTTCTGAGATGTTTAACTGAGAAGGGAAGATTGACCCTGAACATAGGTAACACCATCCCATGGTCTAGGGGCTATGACTGACTGAATGGAGGAAAAGGGAAAAGTCTGACAAGCATCCACAGTTGGCTTTCTACTCTGTTTTCTAACACACCTAGATGTGAAAAAGAAGTATTATATTCCTGTTGCACATAGCAATAAAAAAAAAAAACCAAAATGTCAGTACCAGGAGTCAGTCATTATTTTCTCTGAAAAACTGGACCATGTGTTTTTATAGTCCTTTAGAACTGGTTTGTCAGTGAAATTGGAATCTGAGGCCCTGGGTTGGAGAAGCCCTAGAATGCCATAGGCAGAGATTACTGTATCGTGTTGATGAGAGTTTTGAAGACCGGAATGCCAATAAATATGTAGACAATGAAGGCCAGACTCCTGAGAGCAGACCTAGCTAAATGCAGGTTGTACCATGCATGGGCTAAGGGCCCAGACTGAATAAAAAACTGTCTCAGTCACTGTTCTATTACTGCAAAGATGCACCATGATCATGGCAACTCTTATAAAGGAAAGCATTTAATTGGGACTTGCATATAGTTTCAGAGGTTGAGTCTATTATCAGCATGGCAGATATGGTGCTGGAGAAGGATATAAGAGATCTATGTGAGGATCCACAGGCAGCAGTGGCAGATTCTTCTGCCACTGGGCCTGGCTTGGGCTTTTGAAACCTCAAAGTTCACCCCCAGTGACACAGTCCTCCAACAAGGCCACAACTCTTAATCCCCTCAAGTAGTAACAGTCCCTGGTGACTAATTATTCAAATACATGAACTTATGGGGGCCATTCTCATTCAAACCACCATAAAAGGGAAAGGGGGGAAATACCCAACCAAAGAATTTAATTTGACTTACAGTTAGAGGATAGTCTATCATGGTAAGGAAGGTGTGGCAGAGGACTATGATGCTTCTTGCTCATATCTAGCTAGGTCAGGAAATCATGTCTAAGCCTGAAGATCACCCAAAATTATCAATGCTTGCTTAACAATCTTCCCAGAAGTTAGCAAGCACCCTCAAACTTAGGCTGCCTTGAGCTGCCTTACCTTCCTAGGGGTTTCTTATTATGAAATTACATATGTTATCATGTTTCTTCACAGCTGAACATAGAGAAAATGCATTAATGCATTTGCATCTCAAGGATGTGTTTCCTTTTCTATGAAACACAAAAGTTTTTCCAAGAAAGTTGAGAGAATTCTCCTTAAGTATTTAAAAAGGGAGAGTGAGTTCCCTAGATCTGAGTATGTATAGTCTTCCCAAGGAGCACTGGGTGGCAACAGTAGAGAAACTTTCAAGTCCCCTAACCACAGTATACCAATCTCCAGTTGAAATTGTCCATAGTAGCAAGTGAAAGTAACCGTCTCAGGCTATTCAGTGCATCAACATGCTTAATGTAGCCAGCTCTATAGACAAGGGTTCTCTCTCTCTCTCTCTCTCTCTCTCTCTCTCTCTCTCTCTCTCTCTCTCTCTCTCTCTCTCTCTCCTCTTTTCTGATGCTCTTTAGGCAATCATATATACTCCAATATCCACTAAGATGATGGATGCTAGCTCTCTGAATTTATTATGTGATCATTTAGTTAATTTTTAAACACAATAGAATAAATCTACTGGACTGTAAGAAAGATGGCAGCATGTTAAACTATTTTATTATCTGGCATTCATAACAAGCATCTGAAGCAAAAAGACATTTTTTTTCATTGATAAAATGAAGTGAAAAATAGTGGAGCCCTGGGAAAATCAATGAGATAATGCACACAAAGCACCGTGCACAACAGGTATCTGTGATGCATAGCTGTACCACATTAACGGTATGATGAAAACATAATGAGCACTTAAACATACCAACTGAATTGACTTGATTGGAATCAGATTGAAACGCAGCTAGGTGATTTTTCTTCTGTTCACAGCTGCTAGTGAACTGGATAGAGGAGCTCACTTACTACAGCTTTGTAACAACAGATCGTTTACAAAAAAACATGCTGTATCTCCTAGAGCAAGCGGAAGGAGCAAGGCAACTGAATATAATCCATGAGGCTATTATGCATGAAGGAAAGGAAATGATCTATGTGGACAAGGGGCTGATGGGGTAAGATGTTGATTATCACAAGAGGTAGAGAAAGGGAATGTATCAGTCAGAGTAGCTCAAATGGTTCAACCCAATCCTCAAGTCTCAGAATGTTCATACTGTATAAAATTTGATGAACTCTCTGACAAAAGTACTAAACAGCATGTATCTTCTCCTCCAGACATTAGAAAACCATTATGTGTACAGGCTGTATTCTTGGGGGGAAAAATGATCCCGAGGTAAAGCATGAGGACCCACTGTAAATTCATATAATTCTGGGATAGGATTTTAATCCTCCCTCCTTTCATCACACAGTTGTTCTTGTTTGTTTGGAATGCATGATTGAGCTTCTTAAGCACTTTACTTATGTGAATAAGGATTTATCAACAGCGTAAACTATATTTGTGTTTTTAATTGGGCTAATGGTACATCTTTTTGACACTTGGCAAGCATTTTACTTATGTACTTGCCTTTTAGTTTTGTTTTGCTTTGAATCTGGCTACTGATAATAGAAACCTGCGTTGTGAATGCCATGGAAACAATGTGATCCCTGAAGGCCAGCTTGCATTTTAGGAATTGATTCAATAACTTGCTTTTGTCAATTCTCAGTGAATGGAATATGCTGGCAGGCCCAAAATGATTGCATCTGAGCTTTGGGCCTATTCCTGTTAATTTTATTTTAGCAAAGATTCTTCCAGATCTTTTGCTGAAATTACTCGTCTTGGTCTATCAGAGTCCTCCCAGAAGTATGACTAACACTTTCTGTTTCTGAGTGTTGACTCAGGAGTCCAGTTCCGGTAAACCTGGATGATTTAGCAGCTCACCCTAAGCCCAGCCTGAGCCAGGAGATATAACAGCCACAGCTGGTAGCATGAGCTCCCATCTCCACCAACAGGAAGCAGAGATCAAGAATTTCTGGAGCTCTCCATTCAGTCAGGGATCCCAGCCTATGGAAGGGAACTACTTATATTCTGAAGTGGGCCTTCCCACTTTAGTTAGACTTCTGTAGAAACAGTCTTAAAGACACACCCTGAGGTGTGTCTCCCAGGTTGATTCCAAATCTCCTCAAGTTGACAAAGAAGATTGCCAATCAACCATACATTTTATTAAAATACACGACAGTCCAAATGTTTCAAAATAAATTTAAAATGCTACTATAGCACAAGATTTATGCCACAATAAATTTTTAAATTTTATTATGGGATGTATTTCATTTTGCCAGATATTTTATACTGATATTCCCATAGGAAATGAAAATCTGCTGTTTTTAAGATATGAAGACCAACTCTATTCAGTTTTTGTTTTCGTTTTCTTTCTAAGAAAAAAAAACCCAGAGTTTTGTTTGCTGCTGTTGTTTGTTTGTTTTGAGAAGTTTGACTTAACCTGGAGTTTCTTTTTAAAGGCTTTCACAAACAATCCCTGCAGGCCAATAATAGTCATAGATTTTCTTAGTACAGTCTGCCAAAAGGATGATGATGACTCTTAGCACATGAATGAGAACAGCGAGGAGAAATGGAGAGCAGGACATGAGTCATGATTTCTGTGCAGCAATTTGTTTGCTTATCTTTTATTTCTTTAGGCCCTGATTGATTTGTTTTAGTCAATACAATAGTAAACTACTTGGTAAAGAAAGATATAATGACTAATACATTTTCCATAACAAATAAAAATAACCAAACATTTGCTGAAATTTTTTTCTTTTATTTTGGTGGCATTGAATTATTTTATTAGTAGATATTTAAGATGCTTTATACTTTTTTGATTAAAAGGTTTCACAGGTTGGGCAGTGGTGGCACATGGCTTTAGTCCCAGCACCCAGGAGGCAGAGGCAGGCAGATCTCTGTGAGTTTGAGGCCAGCCTGGTCTACAAAGTGAGTCCAGGATAGACTCCAAAGCTACACAGAGAAACCCTTCTCAAAAAAACCAAATAAATAAATAAATAAAAATAAAAGGTTCAACAATTTTTAAATAGGAAATAATAATCTTAGACTTAAATAAAATTTATTTTATTCTCACATTTTATACTTAGAGCTCATTTGTCAGAAAATGTATGTTTGTATTATTCCAGATGAAATCTAGAGCTAGATATACTTGAATTCATAATATATAATGTTTATTCTCTTTCTTTTTTCTCATTGCTTCAAGGTTGGAAAGTCTTTTACTTTAAGAATATTTTTACCATGTGGCTGGTGGAGAAATGTTCTGTGCATCTTTTCATAGTCTGCACTTCACAGCTGCTGTGTCAAACTAATTTTGAAAGGAATTGCTTTACACTATTTTCTACCATACATATAAATACTACAAATTAATTGAAAGAAGAAAAATTCATGTACTAAATACAAAATTAGATCATGCAACTTTATCAAAAGACATCTGTGAACAATAGAGTTACTTTTACTTCCTCAGATAATTAATATTCCTGCTAATAATACTTTGTATTTATTTCAAGGTTTCCCTTAAAAGCATTGGTACTTTACTGTGATCAGTATTAAGAAATTGTTGCTACCTACTGAGACAAAACTAATCGCAGAATTTCATTGTACAATGTATTTTTTAAATGTTTACTTATTATATACGTGTGTATGTATGTATCTTTTATCTGCATATACATCTGTCTGTACACCAGAAGAGGTCATCTTATCCCATAATACTACAGTTTTGGGTGGTCTTGAGCCACCATGTGGGTGCTGGGAATTGAACTCAAGACCTCTGAAAGAGCAGCCAGTGCTCATAAATGCTGAGCCATCTTTACATCCCACACATATAATTTATAATAGAAATATAACTTGCTGCCTTAAGTATTTTATTCTCAGAATACCTTGAACTACTTTGGGAGATTCATTATCTGCATATTTGGAGGAGAATACATAGACAGACAAATCTCTCCTGCCCATCTGTTCCCAAATAACCAGTCAGAGGCTTAATATTAATTACAAACTGGTCTATGGTTCAAGCTTATTGTTAATTAGCTCTTTTATCTTAAATTAATCCATATCTATTGATCTATGTATCGCTATGTGGCCATGGCTTTACCAGTCTGCTGGCATCTTACTCCACCTTTCTTATCCCTGTACCTCTCTTGGATTTCCTGCCTGGCTATATCCTGTGTTGCCATAAGCCAAAGCAGCTTCTTTGTTAACAAATGGTAGCAACACATATTCACAACATACAGAAAGCCCATCCCATAGCACTTCCTTTTTGTAACTTTAACATAGTAAAATTACATATGACAAAACAGTTATCTAGTCTATTTGTATTTGGAAAAATTAAAGAAAATACTCTATCATCTATCCTGCAATTGTGAGTCTAAAGTTTCATATCTAATTTACCTTTCATCATAACCCTGGAAACTATAATTGTAACTATCTAGTCTTCAACTCCATCAAAGACCCCAGAAGGACATGTTATTTGAGTAAACAGGAAGTGCAATGCAAGCAACTTCCAAAATTCTAGAAATGACAGAAACATCTGGCTACCTGGACAGTCACCTAAAGTTCCTCTGTAACATTGGTGCATCTATCTTCAGCCTACAGGCCTAGAGTCTCTGGTAAACTTTTTAGTGAAGCAGGAAATTTGAAGGATTGTCTTGCCTATTGGCAAAGTTCATCAGTCACTTTCCCCAGAGTCCTGCAGAATGTCTGGCAGGATCCTGAAGAACCATCTTGCCTTCTTTTTGCAAAGTTTCAGTGATCACTTTCCTATGGGTCCTGCATGTCCAGTTTATACAACATATTGTCAAGCATTCAAGACAAAAGCAGTTTCTTGCCCAAATGACTAGCCTTTTCCACATTGTAAGCAAACTTCAAAATGAGTTTCTTTGATGCTCATCATCTTCTTTGAAGTAATTGGTGCTGCCAGGAGCAGACATGTCTCACTGTCCAGAAAAGTCTAAGTTCTTAAAACATTTTAAATGCCATATTATGTCAGTCTTTGAAGTATTTAAAGATTACCTATCTATCTGAAATATATCTCTGTATATCTAGAAATCTAACTAACATAATTATAGGTTTGACTATTATAGATGACTATTAATCTGTATTTTTAACAATATATATTACATTTTTCAATGAGTTATATAAACATAAAACTTAAACAAGAGTAGAAACATGCATATAGTATAACAAAATTGACCTTAAATGTGTATTAATAAACCAAAATTCATACCAATGTAAATTATTTGAGATTAACAGTTTTTTTTGGATTAAGGTAGATTTAATAATCTATCTTTTCTCATCATTTCTATATCATATCCCCCTTTAAGTTAAAACAAACATTCATAGACAATATTTTGAGAATCTGAGTGTAGCTTTCTATATACTCCCTGCTGATGCTGGCAATCTTATGGGGATCCTGAGAAAATTTAGGATTATGGTCAAGTTCTAACTGGAGTAGTCTGTGAGCCTGGATCATATCAGCCAGCTGCCTTGAAGCTGTTCTGAATGTTGGATCATTTGGGCCATAGCTCCCATTGGAGACCTCTCAGGTGATCTTCCTTGATGGAACCATATTAACCTGGAAGGAATCCACAGCTTCCTGAAAGGAAACTCGCAGAACTTCTTTTCCAAAGCAACATATCCTTAGACCCAAATTTTAAAATCAAGATACCTTTTAGGATGTATATGTTGATTTAACTTAGCAGCCCCTACAATCAAATGTCTCTCTGCAGTTAAAAATTCCAAAGACAACACAATAATATACAGTACTATAATCAGAAGATTTCCTGTGTCCCACCTGGCCCTTGGTCAGAACAAATCTCTCACCCACAGTCCTGTAGCCTTTTATAAAATAATCACCCAGAGGCTTAATATTATTTATAACTGCCTGGCCATTAGCTCAGGCTTATTGCTGACTAGCTCTTACACTTAAATTAACCCATGATTCTTATCTATGTTTAGCCACGTGGCTTGGTACCTTTTCTCAGTTCTGCCTTCACATCTTGCTTCCTCTCTGTCTGGCTGGTGACTCCTGACTCAGCCTTCCTATTCCCAGAATTCTGCTCATCTGCTTGCCCCACCTATACTTCCTGCCTGGCTACTGGTCAATCAGTGTTTTATTAAACCAGTGAACAAAAGCATTATCTCAAAGCACAGTATCCAGACTCTCTGTGCATTTTCCATCTTTACGTGTTTTTTTTAAAATTTTATTTCTTTTTTAAAGGCTTTTTCTGTCCCAAGCTTATGTATATTTTTAAACACACTATAACCCGTTTAGAGGTTTTTCCCATCTGAATATGTTTTATTGCATATCTGTAACACTTTCCTGACAAGGAGAGTTTTTAAACTGCTAAGCTGTGTGGCTAGGACTGAAATAGTAGCCCTGGCTGCTGGCCCTACCCCGTTCAGCTTTTCAACACGGGGCAGGTACCAAGGAGTCACACTTACCTCCCCAATTCTGGGAAGCAGTATTAAGTAGCATGCATGTGTGTTTAAGCCCATGGCTGTGCTCCCAAGCCTGCAGGCAGTGCCTGGGAGAAAACTCTTTGTATTGAGACCTGTGAGAGACCATGAGAGTCTGCCATGTTGCTGCTGAAGCTTGCTACAGCCAGGGGACATATTTCTGTATGGAGGCTGTAATGAGACCCGAACTAGGAAGCTGTTCTTGGCTGCATTTTAGAACTTTTTTTTTGGCTGTCAGGTTTTATGTGGAAATTCTTGCCAAATGTCTGGGCACCAATTGTAGACTATAGTTTCTAGGTCCTGCCAGGTCCTGCCTAGGCAGTAGCTGTTTCTATAAAAATAATCACTCAGAGGCTTAATATTAATTACAGACTGTTTGGTCTATGGCTTGGGCTTATTGCTAAGCTCTTGTATCTTAAATTAACCCATTTCTATTCATCTATGTATTGCCACGTGGCCATGGCATTACCAGTCTGCTGGCATCTTGCTCCTTGGGTTGCTGGATGACTTCTCCCAGAATCCTCCTTTCTGGTCCCTGTATCTCTCTTGGATTTCCTGCCTGGCTATATCCTGTGTTGCCATAGGCCAAAACATTTTTATTAACCAATAATAGCAACACATATTCACAGTGTACAGAAAGACCATCCCACAGCAAGGATAGATTTTTTTTCCACAAAGATATCCAAAGGTTCAAATAACAAAACAATTAATTGGAAGCAGTATGTTTTATCAAGTCACTTTAGGAAAGCATATTCAAGCCTAGGAGAAAAAGTATTTGGAAATCCTTATTCCTCACATTTTTCATATTCACTTTCCAAGAACATACTTAGAATGACATTCTTTATCTGGTAGTGACTCAACTGATCATTTTATCCTGTATTGTTATCTAAGGGCTGACCCCACTGCCACTGCCTCTCTCCCTTCAGAAAACAAACAAACAAACAAACAAACAAACAAACAAACAAACAAACAACACTATGAAGAATGAAATGCTTAAGGGCTTAAGTTCTTTAGGAATCTTAGGGGAAAGAAAGGATAAAAATATATTGTATTTTTGCTAGGATTGTCTGCTGAATGTCACATACATTATTCATCTTTTTTTAGTCATATAGGAAAAGAAGGGTCTTTCCCCATACTTTCTAACTGTAAAGAGCTGTAGCTTAGTGAGGAGCAATTGTTTAACTAAGAGGTCCTAGCATTCAACCTTCAGTATATGGGTAAATCAATAACTAGTGCTTAGAATGACACTATTTGCTTTCCGTCTCTTGGAAAAAATTATATCAAAAGAATTCTGCTTAGCACAAAACTCTATAGTTAGAAGATTGATAGTACAGCTGACATTTCAAAAGCACCATGACTACCAGTACTCACACAGATTTCTAAAATAAACAAGCCAGTAAATCCTTAATTCATATCCAAATAATGACTAAAAAGAACTGTTTAGAAACCTTTAACAAAGGTCTCTGTCTGAAATCAGGATATAGAACACACCGTACATCTGACAGCACTTCCCTGGGCATAGCTCTTTGCCAGCAGTCTGGAGCTATGTCTGGGGCTCTTCACTGATCCCTAGCTGTCCAGACCCTGCCTGGCTGTATCTCTCTTATTGTATTGTCTTCGTTGCACCATAATGACCTAAATTTTTCAGACTTTTGTCTTATCAAAGGTCATGAGACCTCCTCTGCATTCTCTATAGATTTTTCTTTTATAAGGAAATTGCTATCTGTCCCAGGAAACTCATCATATACATAAGGGGACAATTTCATTACATACTGTAGTTAGTAGATAATGTATTTGTATTATGAAAGGTATTGTGAGTGGAACAATTCTTTTTTAAATGGAATATTTAGTAACTAAAATATTGTTTTCGAGTTAGACTGTCTGGAAAACACATGAGATGCTCTGTTTAATTGAGGGGCAAACTCTCTTAAGGATTTGGTTACTTTTGAGGTATTTCTTCAATTCCTCAAATTACTCACTCATTTGAGGACAGGAATGCTAAACTAGCACTAAATATGGACTAACCACTGTTGTGGGAGTTCATTCCACTCAACCAATGGCTTTGGGGGTATCTGACCCAGTCCTTGCTACTCAAGAGAGACAGTGACCCCCCTCTCTCTCCTCTTAAGTGGTTGGGCATGTACGCAGACAAGATCATGGCCATCCCATTGGTTGAATAGAATGAATTCCCACAACAAACCACAGCTAGTACTTCTAGAACAGTGGTTTATGTCAAAGGCGAATTTTATATCCCTCTCCATGTATACACTCAGTAGCAACTCGAGACATTGAGGGCTGTCATGACTTGGGAAGCGAGGGAGGCAATGTACTATAGGTGTGCATGGGTAGAGGCCAGAGCCTGCTAAACTTCGCTAAACTTCCCACAGTGAGCACAGCAGTACCACAGTGTTTTCAGCCTGGAATGCCACAATAGCAGTGTGGTTGAAGCACCTTGGGGTCCTAAGGATGATGGTAAGGACTGAGGGAGGCAGAAGAGACTAGTCTGGGAGTCAGAGCCTAAACCACAGAACTAGCAGGGCTTTCCCAGGCTTGAAACATTGGAAAAGACAGAGATTCTGCAAAAACAGAGGTTTCAAATGTATTTGTATGTTCACTTGCATCCAGAAATTCCTGGTTAGGTCCAGGTTACAGGGAACAGAGCTGATATCATCATGTTCAATCAGACCTTCCTGGAATCTGGCCTTCTGTCACCTGTCTCCCATTAGTTATGTGATCTCCACCCCCACTTGGAGTGCCATGTGGAGAAGGCACATCCATTCTCACCTGCCACACTTTCAGCCCTTCTCCAGCCTAAAAGCCTCAAGCTCCTAGGGACAGCAGATCCCATCACCATCATGCACTGTTATTCAAATTCTCCTTGACTGGGGATTTTAAAAAAGGTTAATAAACCATTTCATTACAATGGTTAGCTAGTTAATCATCTTTACTCAATGTCGGTTTCCCAGATAAGCATCATTTAAAGACCCAAGCTGCATCAAGTGACCCTTTTAACGAGGTCAATGATTCGTCAACCATTCGAAAGCTCTGGAGAGACCAAGAGAAAACATACAATAACCCACACCTCCCCCACAGTCATTATATAGAAAAGAGAGAAAGTGCCCGGTCCCACCGCGTGGCCCTTTTGTGCTGTTCCTGCAAACGCAGCAGACCTCCTGCTATATAGACCCGCGCGCCCAGCCCTACACACCCAACAGCACCATCCCATCCGAACCGCCAACACCAGCCATGGGGAAGGTGAGCCTCGGGCACCCAGGGCCTGGGGGAGGGAGCTGCCCTCGGGTCCAGGCCCCATCAGGCCTCTCCCTGAGCCTTGCCTTCCTTCACAGATCACCTTCTATGAGGACCGTGGCTTCCGGGGCCGCCACTATGAGTGCAGCAGCGACCACTCCAACCTGCAGCCTTACTTCAGCCGCTGCAACTCTGTGCGCGTGGACAGTGGCTGCTGGATGCTCTATGAGCAGCCCAACTTCGGAGGCTGCCAGTACTTCCTGAGGCGTGGGGACTACCCTGACTACCAGCAGTGGATGGGTTTCAGCGACTCCATCCGCTCCTGCCGCCTCATCCCCCACGTGAGTCCCATTCCTACATCCCTGTGGCCTTCAATCTCATCTTCTCCCTCATCTAGTTATACTTTGAGCTGAGGGATGGGGTGGCCGCCACCTTCCTTGTGGGGATTCTCTAGGATTCAGGGAAATGCAGCAAACCTTTGACACTTGAAAGCTCTTAAGACAGACCCACAATAGGCCGCGAGAACTGCTCCTCAGTTTTCCCATTTAGCAGAAATGTCTGGGGTTTCCTTTGGTGAGTCCTGTTATGTGCCAGGCTTTGTAAAGGTCAAATTTGGCCGTACACACAAAGTCCTCTTGGAAGCTATAATACATTGAATGCATGGAATGGTGGGAGTTTATCAGCAGCTGTTCTTTCCTCAAACTGTGTTGCTTAGGAGAATCCTTCCCACAGAGGGCTCTGGCGGTGGAAAAAGATTCGGGACAGTAGTACCTGCTGAGGAGGGGCAGGGACAGAGGGGGTCAAGATAACAGGGTAGTCAGGACAGGCAGTCTGAACTTCCATTGCTGTCCACAGTTTACACTCTTGATCTGCACAGGCCTTTTGTTTGGGACTTTGTAAATGTGATTTGCCAGAACACATTGGAACTGAGAGTTGAACTCCAATCTTTTGTTCATTTATTTCCATTTCATTGCTGTGTTTACCTGGATTTTCGGAACGCATCCAAGGCTAGCCCCAAACCTCCGGTGTATTACAGTCTGACCTCCAACTCTCAAACTTGGGATCCTCCTGCCTCTGCCGCTGAAAGGCTGAGACTGTAGATGTGCACCACCACAGCCCCTCTCAACCTAATTTTTAAGGTGCCCTTGATCTCTAGGTTTGAAAACAGGGCCTGAAACATAAAAAAGGGATAGATGGAGGAGAGGTTGTGGGTCAAGCTTCCCTGGAGGAGCCATCAGTCTGTGACTTACATGGCGTTGACAGCCGTTATTTGACTTTTTGAATTTCGTCCCCTTTGGTATAGAAAAGATAAGGGACGCCCATCCTCCAGGCAGCACGTGCTGGATTACCAGGCTCAGGTCAGGTTTTCTCACACTCCCTTGTCTACTCTGCGTGCCCCACAGTCCAGCTCTCACAGGATCAGGATCTACGAGCGAGAGGACTACAGAGGCCAGATGGTGGAGATCACCGACGACTGCTCCCACCTCCAGGACCGCTTCCACTTCAGTGACTTCCACTCCTTCCACGTGCTGGAAGGCTACTGGGTCCTCTATGAGATGCCCAACTACCAAGGCCGGCAGTACCTGCTGAGGCCTCAGGAGTACCGGCGCTACCACGACTGGGGCGCCATGAACCCCAGGGTGGGCTCTCTAAGAAGAATCATGGATTTCTATTGAAATTTCTTACTCTGCCCTTTCATCATTTGGAAGTTAATAAAATATTTCCTGTGTGTTCCATGCAGTAAAGGGGTCCTCTGTATTTTTTTTTCAGCCTTCTTAGGAGGGCACAGCTAAACTGCAGACAGGAAAAATATGGCTATTCTTATATTCAGTTGGTGTTGTGCTATGAGAAACCAGGAACTCAGCCTCAGGAACCTGGACTCTAACCACTTACTAGCTGTATGTGGTAGGGCAAGCCACTTGGCATTTCTGTGCCTCAGTTTCCTAGTTTGTGAAGATGGGAGATGTAATAATACTCTTCTCTCCCGGCCAGGCAGTGGTGGCGCACACCTTTAATCCCAGCATTTGGGAGGCAGAGCCAGGCAGATCTCTGTGAGTTCGAGGCCAGCCTGGTCTCCAAAGCGAGTTCCAGGAAAGGCCCAAAGCTACACCGAGAAACCCTGTCTCAAAACAAAAAACAAAAACAAAAACAATAATAATAATAATAATAGCAGCAATACTCTTCTCTGGAGTCTCTGTTGTGGATTGCATGTGTTTGCTTTTTTCTATCGTGGACAGTGGCTTGGCTCTAACCATATCCGGAAGCTGTTCTATAAGCTTACATGTAGAGCGTTAGCTTTCATCCTTAGTGCTCTCACTTGAGACTCTTTTGGGGTGATTGAATGAAAGAGAATGGCTGAATAGAACTGCATCAGTGTGAGGCAGAGTTAGAGAGTTATCTGTTAGCATAGTCATGCCTGACACATCTAAAAAGTCCAAAACTATGGGGCTGAATGAAGAGATGTTTAAATATTTTACATGCTAAGAACACAGATTTAAGAACCAAGGGCTCTCTTTTGTATTATTTTTTAATCTATTTTACATACCAACCACAGTTTCCTTTCCCTCCTCTCCTCCCACCACCCACCCCCTCACTTCCCATCTACCCTTCTCCCCATCCACTCCATCTCTATCCTCTCCATTCAAAGAGAGGCAGGCCTCCAATGAGCTTGATGGCATATCATGTTGAGGTCAGACCAAGCTCTTTCCCCTTTATCCGGCTAAAGGAAGAAATCCAGCATGGGGAACAGCTTTCCAAAAGTCAGCTAAGAGACAGGTCATGATCTCACTGCCACTGTTAAGGAGCCTCACAAACAGACCAAGCTACACAATGGTCACACACATGTAGAGGGCCTAGGTTGGTCCCATGCAGGCTCCCTAAGTTCAGAGTCCCTGAGCTCCCAGAACCCTCTTTTAAAAGAAGCCAGAAGACTCTTTCCAATGTCATTTTTGTGGTGGTATTGTGTTCCCCAAAATATTGTGCACCCTAATAAACTTATCTGGGGTTAGAGAACGGAACAGCCACTAGATACAGAGGCTAAAAAATAGTGACACTCACACCTTTAATCCTAGCCTTCTGGAGGCATGGATCTCTGTGAGTTCAAGGCCACATTGGAAACAGCCAGGCATGGTGAGCCACACCTTTAATCCCAAGAAGTGAGCCTTTAATCCCAGGGAGTGATAGCAGATAGCAGAAAGGTATATTAGGCATGAAGACCAGGAACTAGCAGCATTTGGCTGGTTAAGCTTCAGGCTTTCGAGAAGCAGTTCAGCTGAGATCCATTTGATTGAGGACTCAGAAGCTTCCAGTCTGAGGAAAAAGGATCAGCTGAGAAACTGGCAAGGTGAGGTGGCTGTGGCTTGTTCTGCTTCTCTGACCTTCCAGCATTCATCCCAACAACTGGCACTGGGTTTGTTTTTATTAATAAGACCCTTTATGATTCATGTTACACATTTCTAATGGAGCTGCACAGCACTTGGTGATGTGAGCTGGTGGAAACAGGTAAACACTGTGTAAAGGCTGAGAGTGCGTGATTAGGGAAACACACATCAGCAATGCAAAGCTCATAAGCACATCGTGGAACTGGCAGATATTATCCTCACACTTGGAGCCATCTTTCTGACACTGAGTTCACCAATAGATTTTGGTAACAATTCCTTCAGTAAAAAAGGAAAAGAAGAACTTGGGGTGGGGTCTTGTTTGGGGAAACTCAAGATGATTTTTCTGCAAGGAGTCAGGAAATGAAATCAAGCAAGCATTCTGTCATACCAAAGGGTTCCCTGTATGCACAAATACTGTATTTTATATATTTGCATAAAAAGGGGAAAAAGTGAATTTCTATACAGCTCATGGATTTTTGCTTTAATAATGAAAACGACAACTCTTAGAAGTAAATTCACGGTGAACTAAATAACTGATTATGAAATAAGGAATGCAAATTATTTTATTTTTTAAAAATCAGTATCCTTTCATTTATTTTTGGAGGTTATAATTTCCCCTTTCTCTGTCCTCCCTTGAAGCAAAAATATTTTTTGCTTGAATAAAAATACCAGTCAGCTAGCAAATGCATTGCCTCCAAAATCTCAAACATTAGAATACAATAGTTAGATTATTTTACTCATCCAATATACTATCAAGCTCCAAGATAGCTGGAGAATCTCTGAAGACATATTAAAGTAGTTGTGTCTAGTGCCCACGTGGATATAAACACTTGAGGTGAGGTTAGTCTGAGGGAAGATATATCCTAAGCATAAAATAGCCACCACAATCTAAAGACTCGGTTTGGAAAGCACAAATATTCCCTTAATATGTTTGCATATAAGTTAATATTTAAATAATAGTATTTTATATATTAGACTGAATAAAACATACAGTAAATGAAAACTAAAACTTCACCCATAGCTTTTAACTTTTTTAATGTAGCAATCTTTTAAAACTTTTAAAATATAAGTCTTAAATCTAAGATTATATTCCTTACTAAATTTCTCCTGAGCAGTGAGGATGGAGACATCCAGACAGGACAGAAGATGAATGGGAATTTGTGCTCAGAAAGCACTCTAACCTTTGCATTTGGGTTCACGATGTTCTGGCATGAAACTGGGCTATTCTGAGAGTATAATAGATAGCAGGGAAAATGTTTAAGCATTATAATGAGTAATTCCCCTGTGAGGAGATGCTCAGTTAAACAATAATTTTCACTTGTCATCGGTGAAAGAGAATGAGAGCAGAGTGAGTTGTGCTCTTGTGTTGTGAGTGCCCCACTGAAATGGTCCAGTGAACTGAAACGTCAACAGCAAACATGGACTCCACTGAAACAGGTTACAGTCAACCCCTCCAATCTGCTCAATCTGCCGCTTGTGCAGTGATAGCTCCTCAGTTACAGTGCTTTCAGTCTGGAGTCTTGTTTAGTTGGCTTGCATACTAAATTCTAAAAATGTCACAGATACTATCCTAGCATATCTGTATCCCCTGAAAGAGCTAGTGTAGTGCATTGGGTATGAGGCAGATTCAAGGATGAACAAAAAATATGTGCCTTAGACAATCTCTGGCCTTACCTGGCCTACTATTTACAGTCACATAAAGGCAGTAGGAGGTGCTTCTAGCATCTTTCCTTGGTACATTGTTTTGTTTTTAATCTCTAACCCACCATCTTCATGGTGCTTCTTTCTGTATTCACTTTATTTTTCAACTATTGAAGGATAATTGAAGAAGGAGAATCCCGGAGGCATTTTGCATAACAATGGGCCTAGCACAGCATTGATTTTTTTTTTAAATTTTGTTGTTGTTATTGTTGTTGTTAGATCCAAATCATAAATTCTTACTCTAGATGAGAGGTAAAAATGAAATCCTGCATTTAGGTATAGGGAGAAAAGCCTTATTATGTAGTAATTTCTGAGGAGTTAGGATAAGATAGTCACCTACCAAACATTATTTGGACCAGGACAGTAAGAGCAATGTCAAAGTTACTGGTGGACAGTAGCAGGGAATGACAAAACCTGTACCAACCAGAAAGTACATGCCTTACCTAAAGGCATATGCACACAAGACTCTTAAAGTACATGGAAAACGCCATTCAGCCAATCCTAAGGGTGTTTCGTTTTTTATCTCTGAACACATGGAGTTTGTCCTAAAAATGAATACTTCAGGCCAAAAGAGACATTTTTCTAAAGTCCCCATATATCACAGTATTCCACCACAGTCTGTGTTATGCAATACTTCTTATTATGCCTATTTTTTTCATGTTTCATTGATTCTCCATAGAGACTGTACTGGAGAGATTTATGTCAACTTACACAGCCAATGTCATCAGAGAAGAAGGAAATTCAATTAAGAAAATGGACTCTAGGCAGACCTATAGGGTATTTTCTTAATTAGTGATTAATTGGGGAGGGCCTAGCTCATTGTGGGTGGTGCTATCCCTGGGTTTTGTAAGAAAGCAAGCTAAGCAAGCCATGAGGAGCAAGCCAGTCAGCAGTACTCCTCTATGGCCTCTGCATGAGCTGCTGTCTCCAGGTTCCCGCCTTGTTTGAGTTCCTGCCCTGACTTCCTCCAAGGGTGAGCAGTGATGTGGAAGTGTAAGCCAAATAAACCCTTTTCTTCTCAATTTGCTGTCGGTCATGGTGTTTTATCATAGCAACCGTGACCCTAATTAAGACTAAATGTATCCACATTCTCTGGGTTGGAAGTAATAAGAGCCACAGCAGAAATAAAAGTGGCCACACATCTATCAGAAACTGGGTAAGGATTCCACCTCAAATGCTCCCTGGCCTTACATGACCTGAGTAGAAGACACTTGGAGCATCTTTCCTTTGTGCACTTCTTATCTCGCTCCCACCCCATCTTCTCCCTGATTCTTTCAATGTATTCACTTTACTTTAAAACTATTGAGAGAAAAGAAGACAAGGTAGTGTCCAACCCCAATGGACAATTAAAGAAGGACCCCAGAGGTGTTTTTCGAGGTCAGTGGTGCAGCCACTGACACAGCATTTTGTGAGCTCTAGAGAATAAATTGTCATCTGGACGAGAAGTAATAATGAAATCCTGCACTAAGTGCAGGACTCAAAGGGAGAGGTTTTTCCCTTCATGATGCAGAACAGCATTTGACAGTGTTTGTCAGGTAGCTAGCTAAGAGAAACTTCTTATAGAAATTGAAAACTAAAATTTAGAGAAATGGGGCATGGTTCATTCATGAACTATTTATTAGCATGCCTAGAAGAAAACATGAATACTCTATGCTGTCATTGTGAATAGGATTGTTAATAGATGAAAAACAAAGAAAACATCACAAAGAAACTTTTTTTTTTTTCAAATCAAATGCTGGTTTTCAAAATTCAGTTGAAGTCATTTTTTTTAAAAAACAAGATAAGTCTCCAGAAAAGTTTCCAGGATGCTTGCACTGAACATGCAATTATTTTTATTCTGCCACATTTGTAGACACAGAGATAAGAGCTGACGGAGAATGATGGAAAGAATCTTCTAAGTCACTGAAACCAAAATATTGATAAAACAAAACAAATGTTAGGCTGATAAATGTTTACAGTACTTGAGAGACAAAGGACTACTCTAATAAAAGTTACAGTTGTGATTAATTGTATGAAAACTGGCCAGTGGAAGGACTGCGGGTTACACTCAGTAATTCAATGGTTACGAAGGCTGAAATATTTGATTCACATTAATATGTACTGATAACAGTTTAACCTTAGTAATGATGTGCATTTCTCATAGAATCTTACAATCTCATGTGCGATTCATATGTACTGGGACTGGTCCCTTATAAGTTTCTATCGGACTGTGAACTGAATTCCCAGAAAAAAAGCCACTGCAAGTATGTTAAAGGTTCTACATACAAGGCTGATGAAGTGATTAGCACTTTGTGATTGTGCAGAGTTGGATGTTACAGGCCCAGAGTGAAATTGTCTTTGACTATTTTGTTTCTTCAATAGCCATTCATTGCTTACCTCTGTGTTCTAACTAACATTCTTTCAACTATCAGGTAAAAACTTTGGCATGTATTAACAGACAACTAAGTTGTGCCAAATGACACACAAAGAAGATGGTGAACAACTAAATTGAAATGATCCCATCCTGGGCATCAGTGTTAACCAAGAGCAGAGGAGTTTGAGATTTCGTCAAATTTACACACACACACACACACACACACACACACACACACACACACACACACACAATTGAATGTCCCTAGGATTCTTCAATTCTGAGCTCACAGAATCATAAAAAAGTATTGATGATTAGGATTATAGCAAGCACAAAAATGCTAATAAAATGATGGTGATAGTATTGCTAATTTTGAGGGCCATGATGCGCATATCATTAGTGTAGTTTATTCAACTTCTACCTATGCTTTCACTACTCTCATTTGTCATTGTCTTGGTTACATTTTAATTGCTGTAACAAAACGCCATGACCAAGGCACTTGAATTTGGTTTGTGGTTTTAGAGGGTTAGGGTCTGACAGCAAAAGAAGGAACAGCTGAGAACTCACATTTTGATCTATAAACCACAAGGCAGAAAGAGAGTAGCGGGAATCACGTGAGTCTTTTGAACCCTCACAGCCCATCCCTAGTGACACAGCCCCTTCAACAAGACCATACTTTGTAATCTTTCCCAAACAGTTCCAGCAACCGAGAAGCAAGTATTCAAATATGTGAGCCTATGGGGGTCGTTCTCATTCAACCCACCACACATGGACAGTGTGGCACAGTTTAAGCCCTCCAGGATCCATACCCAAATTTTAAAATGGTAACTTATTGCTCTTTTAAATAAATTGTGATCATCTCTAACATACTGTTCCCAAGGTACCACATGAATTCAAACAGGCTTTTTCTTTTGAGTGCTATTGATCAAGTATTAAAGGAAGAAACCGAGATTATTAGAAAGATAACTCTCTCCTTTTAATTTCCAATAGTATGGTATGGATATTCCTCAAGCAATGTTGGCTGAATGCCCAACACCTGTTACCTCCAGCTCTTGCCATTTGCAATACCCATCACCTCCTATGCCTATCCCTTTTTACATCTGTCGACTTCAACACGCATCACCTGCTTCCTTGTTCTTAAGTCACCGTACTACAGTACACCGCCTGGGTCTTGTGTTCTGTGACACTTAGGCAAGCTAGTCTCATTCAAGCTAAAAACTAGTCACTAGTTCTACATCTGGTATGTTAATTCTGCCTGACTATCCAATAAATGAACTCAGTTTTAAGCCACACAAGTTATGGTACTCTTTCATGACTGGTATCAGACAAAAGTTGATACTTCAGGGCTCAGTTATTGGCTCAACGATTAAAAGCATTTGTTCTTTCAGAGGATTGGAGTTTGGTTGCCAGAACCCACTGGTAGCTCATGAACCACCCATAACTTTAGTTCCAGGGGACCTTATTGCTTCTTTTGACCTTTATGGGTACCACATACATATGCAGTACAGAGATTTACATGCAGGCAAAACACTCATATCCATAAAATAAGTAAATCTAAAAAAAGAAAAGACTGACATGTGGTCTAAATGTCCCAATCAGATTAAAAAAAATCATGTTATTTTATGGCACTAATAAAACTTTCCCTTTGTTCTGGCGGGTCACCCGAGTCACTGTGCTGCTTATACAGGGATCTATAAGGCAAAGTTGAGTATTTGAGAAGCTGAGTTATTCATTTAATAAAGCCAATACATGGAAGAAAGAAAAAATTACAGAAACTGCAGAGAAGCCATAGTCCCTGTTGAACTAAGCACAGCACTTACCCACTCTTTGAATGTCCTATTACCCATGATATAAATATTCTTAAGTTTGCAGCTTCTTTAATGTGGAGTTTGCTTTAAATTCAGACAACATAACACTCAGGTTAGGACTTGTTCTACATCTGGTGACTGAGAGTACCCCATAAACTGAGCCTAATTTCAGTTTTCTATACTCCAGGAACTAGGTAATTAGGATTAGAAGCATGAGCAGGTTGGAACTGTCATGTTGCAGAGCTCCAAATCTGCAAAGGGAAACTGAGGCACTGAGTTTTCCTTTGGGTTCCCATTTGATGTGAAAGACAGCACATAGTTTTGGGATTAAAAACCAAACAAATACTATTTTTTTTCTAAAAGCACTTTACATGGAACTTGTCTTAAAAATAATACTAGTCTGTTATATTTCTGGCTGGGTTCTCATTTTTGTGTCTGTGATCAATATCTGTTAAGACTACCGTTCTTTGCAAAATGATTTGTAGGCTTTTAAAAAGCACACCACCTACTCATTAGAAAAAGAAAATTGATTCTCCAAAAAGAAAATTAAAACAACCAAAGAAATGGAGAGCATTTCTTCTCTTTTGCTCTTTGCAGCATGTGAAGAACCTGTCCCTTCTTTCCCTTACACAATTCACAAATGAAAGGAAAGAGACTGGCCAACTGCCCACTGAGTTTTCCAAGAAGCCAGAGGACAGTGTGATGTTCTGTCTTCTGTCTCTGTGCCAGCCCTGCACACCCTATGCTCTTCATCAGAAAAATGAAAAGATAGTGCCTGGAAAACTTTTGTTTATATAACAATATGACTCATCTTAAACAAACCGATATTAAATTCAGTGCTAGCTTTTTCAAAGCAGTTCTGCTAGGAAATGTATGTATATGATGAGTAAATTACTAAGACTAGTTTTCAACTAATTCTTTTTTTTTAAAAAACTCCCTTTAGCATTTGACATACTCCTGTGATAACTATCCAGGAGATTTGACTTTCGTATTGATTGTGGGACTAGTTTATGCAACAAATTAAATGATAGAAATAGATAAGTTAGATGGATAATTAAATTAGTCAATACAATGCTTACTTAAATAAATAAACAAAAATAAGTAAATAAAGTGAGGCTAAGACAAACCTTTGTATGTTGAATATTTTCTCCTATTTAAATGAAGCTATGAAGAATATCTGCCTTTATGTTTAAAACAATAAAAGAAAAAGAACTTTCAATAAGCCAAAAGGTTTCCTAGAAGAATGCTAGCCTCTGTATTAAACACATTTCATTAGTTAAGAAAACTTTGTCTTCTTCAAGAATATTCTATGGAATGTGAATGTGAATGGGGAAGGCTGTCAGAGGAATAATCTACTAAATGGATTCCTGAACAAAAATAAGTTGATGAGAAAAGTAAAAATGGGAACATGCATTATGTAAGAAGTAAGTGTTAGAAGGAGAGTTGACGATTCTAACAAGAGGAGAAATCTGAATTCAATAGGACGCCTTGTCTGGGCCTTCCCTGTTGGGCAGGAAGAGAATGAATACTGCTTGCTCTCTGCACACAACAAAAGGCTCTGTCAGGCGATGAGAGGTAACTATAAATGATGAAATTTGTTGTATTTCACTTTCATTAGACAAAAACTCCTTCCATTATTTACTATCTTGGCTTTAGACAGATTTTATGGTTTCATTTTTCTGAAGACAGTTACACCTCTACAATTGAATACACCTCAGGTAGTCATAGGCTTCATTCTCAGATGTGAATATGGCATAAATAGAACAAAAAGTAATTTTTCTTTAGTATATATATATAAACCTGTAAAGAATTCTTCAGACATGTGTTTTAGGACCCACCCCCAACAAATTGTCATGTCTGTTTCCAAAAGCAATAGGAATGATAAAGATATTCAAATATATGAAGAATGAAATAATTAAGTCTAAAGCCAAATACCACTTGAATCTAAAAAAAAATCACTTTAGTTTATAAGACTTAAAGAATTTCGTACAATGAAATAATTGTCTCTAAGATCTCTGACATATACTGAGTATAAGTGAAAGCCAAGAAGTTACATCATTTGTGATTTCTGACAATATAAATTATATTCATTAATGTTTAGTACTTAACTTTCACTTAGACTAAAATTCCAACTTAAATTTGCCACAGAGACTTTTGTTCACAAATGATGATATTGGGTTAAATGATGTATAGTTAAGAAAAGATTTCTGGCAAGAAAATGATGCTCCTTGATTAGTCAGGTAAAATAATCTCCATGCCGGGAGTTACAGGACTTGAAAAATTGGGGAATTCAGAGTATCAATTGTAACTCAAAAGTATGAGACAAATAATGGAATTTAAAATGGGAAAGATATCTTAATTGGTATTTCTACAAACACATATAAATGGCCAATATGCCGTAGAAATGATACTAAACATTACCAAGTTGTCATGAGACACCACTTCACACCCACAAGAATGTCTGTAATAATTTTTAAAAGTCAGATAATAAAAACCATGGAGGAGAATATAGAGAAATGAAAACCCTCATAAATTCTGTGCTATAGAATGCAGAAATGGTGCAACCACTTTGGGAACAGTGTTAGTTACTCAAATCATTAAATATTGATGTATTACTTTATCTGGCAATCCCACCACTAAGTATTTGTACAAATTAAATTAAAACTTTTATCTACACAGAAATTTACCAACAAATTCCCAGAGCAGCATTATTCATAATCATCAAAAGCTAGAAAGTTTCAAACATCCACCAAATGACGAATGGACAAGCCAAACATGGTATGTGGTTAGAACAGAATACTCTTTAACCACAAAAGAATAAAATAGATGCTACAATGTGATCGAGCTTTAAAATACGATGATTTATAAAAGAATTCAGTTACATGAGACCACATAATTTGATTCTTTCACTATGGATTTTGGCCAGAATAGATAAACCTATAAAAAAAATAGATTGTGACTCCTGCCAAGGAAGCAGGTAGGCTAACTGCAGATCTTCACCTCTGTCTCCATTCCTCCAAGTCCAATTCCCCAGTCTCCTCCCCACCTCTGTAGTAGAGCTCCTGCAGCAGCCCCCACAACCTCAACTCTAGTGAATGCCACAGAACTTTCCCTCCTAACCTCCCCACCACTCTATGCTTTATCCCATCCCCCATCTTCAGCGGGCACTCCCTGCAAACACATAGGCCATTCTTGCCAGGGAAACAAATAGGCTATCCACAGATTTTCGCCTTTGTGGAGCTCAGCTGGGAGACTGGCTCTCACATTTTACAATAGGGTGCTCTTGAGGAGAGAGGAATAAGAGATATTAGACAACTGAACGGCAGTGGCGCACGCCTTTAATCCCATCACTTGGGAGGCAGAGCCAGGCAGATCTCTGTGAGTTCAAGGCCAGTCTGGGCTACCAAGTGAGTTCCAGGAAAGGTGCAAAGCTACACAGAGAAACCCTGTCTTGAAAAACCAAGCCAAACAAAACAAAACAACAACAACAAAAAAAGAAAGATATTAGATAGAAGGACAGAGGGGAGAGAAACAGACGGGAACACAGGATAGCCTAGGGAGAGCCTGGATCATTATCCACTGGCCTCTTCTGTCTTTTTTAAAGGACTTTTTTTTTTTATAGGAATGCCAAAGGGAGGAGCAAAAGACCTCTCCCTAGCACAACCAAGTGCACTTTCTAATCACCTGGTAACCACACACATGGTCAAGCAATCCTCTCATGCAGCTTTGCTGGGTGAAACACGCTTAGATCTCACTAGAAAATCTTTGTAGGCCTCCACAACTCCCCCTTCTTGATATAATAAAGGCCCCTTAGGTCCCCCAGATAGCCTGTGCCTATCTTAGGTTGTCCTTCTTGATTAATTTTTGCATACATACATTCAGGAAGTTATCAAGAAGAAAGTTACCTGTCTTTGGCTACCAGCATCTGGCAAGATGGGGTACAGAGCTTAACTCAGCTCTGATCCAGGTCCCTACTAAGAGCTTGCAAACATCCACACGGTGATTTCTATAGCTGCCACACCTCCCAGTAAAGGAGTAGAGGATAATAAATATAGAATATCCTTTTTGGAATATGCCTAAGGTGATTACAGCAGTCTTCGCTGCACCAACGCCTTTTCTAAATCAAAACTCTTTCTTAACGAATGTTCAATAAAATTTTCAAGAGACTATTTTGATTCCCAGGAGAAAACAGCCATTTTAAATCACTTCAAAGTATCCACTCAAGTAAACAAAAACCAATGCTAATTATAAAAACACTTTTACAAACTGACTCGATTGTGGGAGGCCTACCCCTTTCTAAACAGAAACAGAAGGAGTAGAAACTTTTAGGAAGAAGACAGAAAGACTCCCCTAATTATGACACCTTCACTTAAGTTAAAATTATATTTGGGGCTATTACAAAAAATGTTAAAATATATCTGGTATAAGTGTTACTATACATATTTACATATTTACAACTAGCATGAATAAAACTCTGCTATACATATTTACACTTTTTATCACTATACATATTTATACTTTTTACAAAATTACATTATACATATTAATACTTTTTATAAACTTATATTCAAAATGAAACTCAGCTATACATATTTACACTTTTTACATTCAATTTTACACTTTTTACGTTCAATATTTACACTTTTTACATTCAATATTTACACTTTTTACATTCAATATTTTTACACTTTTTAGATGCTTAATTCAAAAGGAAACTCTGTTTTACAAGCTTAGCAAACATCTAGAATCTCTTAACATCACTATACATATTTACAACTAACATGAATATCACTATACGTATTTATACTTTTTACAAACATATTCAAATGGAAACTCTATAGGACTATTTTTACAAACTTTAGCAAACATCTAAAAGAGATTTCTTAACAGAACTATTATATTTTCTTTCAACAAGACAGAAAGTACACAAATCATGAGTTACCATAGTAACAATGATAAATGTACTCAAAACTGCTTCATTTCTAAAGTTAAGAGTTCATTATCAGCTTTGATATGAAACTTCTGTGGGTAGCCAGCAAGCTTAATTTGGTAACTAATGGTACAATTTTTCCCCTTCTTAATTTTTTGAAGATGCATTTTTAGATTCTAAGAGCTCTTTCAATGATGCCAATGTTTCTCTCTCATTTTTCAAGCATAACCCAAGTTTTTAATTTTTTTTCTAATATCAGCTTAAAGGAGAGATAGGACTAGCAGAGACGATTTGCCCTGTTCCAAGAGGCTTTTTGTTCTTTCTAGAGCAATTACAGATGATTTTCCCATACTGATAGATGTTATTTCCAGGTGAGTTAAATTTTTGCCCTTACAGAAATAGAAAAAAATCTGAGGAGGAAAGACCTAAAGAACTTCCAGTTTTTTAGAGAGAGATTACTAGGTTTTTCCCAAGACTTCTGTTCCCTATTCTTGGCTTCATGGCCAAGGAAACTAAATCCGATGGTACAATGTTATCACCCAGTAACAATGTCAGTGGAGTGAAGAGTTTTATTCCATCCTCATCTATATCTCAGGGAAAATGCTTTTCTCTGTTGTTCAGGACTTAAATTTAAGCTGTTCACAGGCCAAAAGTATTCGCAGGAATTTTTTTCTGGTCCATTTTCTTCCATAGTATTTTTTCACGACTGCAATTCTTCCCCAGGAATTTGCATTCATAGTCCCATAGTTGGAAAAACCAAGGACATAGCTCCTCTGTCTTGTTGTTTAACTTATCCTAAGTCTTTTCTTACACTATATCCCTATCTTCTACATTACATTTTTTTCTTTTTTTACCTTAAGTTTTTCTACACTACATTCCTAAATTCTACCTTATATTTTCCCCTTAATTTTCATAGGTAGAAATTACTTTCTTACTTTCACTCCTGAGAATAAAATACTGTCACCTTTATTCTTAATTCTTATCAGGCATGCCCCCTTACACCCAAGATACCCCCTCTCTTCTTTTGCCAAGTCCCTGGTCCCTGTTCCTGGTGCCATTTGTGGGAACCCAACTGAGAGACTGGCTCCCACATTTTTCAACAGGATACTCTTAAGGAGTGAGGGATACGAGATATTAGATAGAAGGATAGAAGGGAGAGAAACAGATAAAAACACAGGGTAGCCTTGGAAGGGCCTGGATCATTATCCACTGGCCCGTTCTGGCTCTTCTAAAGCGCTTTTTATAGAAATGCCAAGGGGAGGAGCAAAAGACCTCCCCCTAGCACAGCCAAGTGCAGACCCTTTTCGATCACCTGGTAACCACACACGTGGTCAATCTATCCTCTAATGCAGCCCTGGTGGGTGAAGCAAGCTCAGATCTTCCTAGGAAACCTTTGTGGGCCTCCACACATTTCTCCCTCTGCTCCTACAAATCAAACCCTCCAGCCTTATCCCTAGCTATGCGACAGAACACCTGCTGCAGCCTCCTCCCACCATCTCCAGCAGATCCAGCAGTTTTTGCTTTATCCCATCCCCCACCTCCAGCAGGCACTCCCTATGAGTACACAAGCTACGCCTGCCAGGAAAGCAGGTAGGCTAGCTGCAGATCCTCACATCTCCCTCTATTCCTCCAATACCCCAGCCTCATGACCAGTTCTCTAGCAGACCTTCTCACCACTGCCTGTACACACTTACAGGGGACTATCTAAGCAGATCCTGGTGGAATATCCAGGTCTCCTCCATCTTGCGGAAACCCAACCTCCAGACCTTCTCCGTTTCTAAGTCTCAGTTCCCAACACCCGGAAACACACTTTACCTGGAAACCCCAGTGGCCACACCTACCAAGACACCAGAAGATTTTTTTCTACAGGCAACTTACAGCTACCACACTCAACTCACAGCTACCACACTTTCCTAAGAAACAGAGAGGAAACAGAAGCCAAGGAACAAAACACCCACCCAAAAAAGATAAGGCCAGAATTACGATCTTGCCAATCCCAGATGCCTAGACACCAGGGTAAAAACACAAACATAACAGCCAGGACAGTGTTTCAAGTAGAGCCTTGCAACCCTACCACAGCACACCCTGAGTATTCCAACATATTTGCAGTACAAACAAAGGCCTTAAAACAGTCTTTATGAATATGATAGAAGTCTTTAAAATAAATCTTATAAAGAAATCTCTGAAAACAAACACAAATAGTAGAAGAAAATGGATAAAACAATTCCCGACATGAAAGTATAAATAGAAGCAATTAAAAAAAAAAACAACACCCAAAACTGAGAGGAATTTGGAAATGAAAAATTTAGGAACTTGAACAGGAACCACAGAGGCAAGCTTCACCAACAGAATACAAGAGATGGGACAGAAAATCTTAGGCATTAAAGAAAATAAAAAATTAAATACATAGGTCAAAGAAAATGTTAACTCTAAAAAACTCCTGACACAAAGCATCCAAGAAATCTGAAAAGAGAAAACCTAAGAATAATAGGAATAGAGGAAGGAGAATAAACACAAGTCAGAGGTAAAAAAAAATATTATCAATAAAATCATAGAAACTTTCCTAACCTAAAGAAGGAGATGCCTATCAAAGTACAAGAAGCATTCAGGACACCAAATAGACTGGACCAGAAAGTCAAGTCCCTTTGGCATATAACAATCAAAACATTAAATACACAGAAGAAAGAAAGAATATTAAAAGCTTCAAGGGAAAAAAAATAACAAGTAACATATAAAGGTATACCTATTATAATTATATGTGGTACATTTATACAATGGACTATTACTCAGCTGTTAAAAAGTGACATCATGAAGTTTGCAGGCAAATGAATGTAACTAGAAAAAAAAAACCATCCTGAGTGAGGTATAACAGACTCAGAAAGACAAACATGACATGTATTCTCTTATATGGGGGCATTAGCTGTTAAGTCAATGATAACCAAACAACAATCCATAAAACCACAGAAGGCGGGTATAGAATAAGCTGCTAGAGGGAATAGATAGATCCCATTAAAAAAGGAAAATTGAAGACATATTTATGGATGGATTGTGCATGGTAGAAGTAGAGGATCACAAGGAGGGGGAAGAAAAGGAGCAAAAAAGGGAGGGAATATGCGGAGAGACAACGAAACTTGAGAGACATTTTAGTAAGAGCATAAGGCACAGTATGAAAACCTAATACAGTAGAAGCTTCCTAAAATATATACATGTCTGAAGGTGATCTAAATGAAACCACCAAGTAATGGGGGGATACAGAGACCCAACTAGCTATCTCTTGTCACCAGATGTAGCTTCCAGTACCAAAATGGAGCTACATTTAATTGGTGGTTGGGCAAAGGGGCCCCACAAGAATATCCAAACAATCCAGGCTATTGCCAAGACTATGGGCTGCTCTCTACAAACTGACAGCAAGTTTCATTGCTGAAGACAATACTTATACAACTCATTAAACATGGAGTTGTCAAGCTGGTGCCTACACGGAGCCTTCACCCCTGTGTCCCAGCATTTTGTTATAGGAAGGTACTCTACATGTTATCACAAGAGAAACATAAACACCATACCAGCCACAAACACTTTTTTTTTTATCTACAGTGGTGTATTACTGCAAAATATGCTAGGGTAATGGTGGCACAAAGATTGTGGGAGTAACTAACCAATAATTGATCTGATTTAAGGTCCACTCCATGATATGGAACCCCTATCTAACACTACTTGAGTTACCAGGAATCTGAGACTAGATAGCCCAGGGACTTAGGGCAAAACCAAATAATACTCGTCAAAAAAAAAAAAAAAGAAAGAAAGAAAGAAAGAAAGAAAGAAAGAAAGAAAGAAAGAAAGAAAAGAAAAGAAAAAAATGTAGTGATAAGCTGACTCCTAGTGATATTCTGCTATACTCATAGATCAGTGCCTTGCTCAATCATCATCAGAGAAGCTTCCTCCTGGAGCAGATGGAAATAAATACAGAGACCCACAGCCACTCATTGCACAGAGAGTATGAGACCTTGGAACACTCAGCTGTGAATGGGATATCTCCATGAAATCCCTCCTCTCATAGCTCAGGGAATCCCACAGAAGAGGAGGCAGAAAGCATTTAAGAATCATAGCAGATGGATGGAGGACACTAAGAAAACAAGACCCTCTAAATCAACATGAGCAAAGCTCATATGAACTCACAGAGACTGAAGCGGCATGCACAGAGTCTGCACAGGTCTGCACCAGGTCCTCTGTACTTATATTATTTTTTCCAGTTTAGTGTTTTTATGGGATTCCTGAATGTGAATGACTGAGTCTCTGACTCTTGTGCACTCTCTTGGGCTCTTTTCCTTTTGTTGATCTGTCTTGTCCAACTTCGATGAGACAGTTTTTGTTTTATACTATATTTTATTTTGTTATTTTTTTTAAAAAATGAATGAATGAATGAATTTAAACCTAGCCACTAGGGTAAAAGTTGACAACAGAACTGTCCTTTATACCTCCGGGAGAGGAAAAGTCAGTTTTCTCCATTGGAATGACAGATCTTGTGTTCAGGAGTAGTAGAATAACAAATAATGGACTCTCTCTCTCTCTCTCTCTCTCTCTCTCTCTCTCTCTCTCTCTCTCTCTCTCTCTCTCTCTCTCTCTGTGTGTGTGTGTGTGTGTGTGTGTGCTTTTATTTGGTTATGATTTCATGGGTATTTTGGGCAAGGGTGATGTTTTATTTTGTTTTCTAGGTTTTGGGTTTTTTGTTGACGTTGTATTGTTTTTTTTTTAAATTAAGAAAGAACTTAAAGTTGAGTGGATAAGGGGGAAAACAAGATCTGGAAAAACTTATGGAAGGGGAAGAATCTGAAAAAAAAACATTTTTAATTAAAAAATTGTTTTAAATAATAAAAAGTAATAAAATGAAGACAAATTGTGTAGAGGGCTTGCTCCCAAGCCTGGGAGTTCAGCCTGTGCCTACATGAGGGAAGGAAAGAACCAAATCCCACAAATTGTCCTCTGATCTCCATACACATACTTGCATGCTATGGCAAACACACACACACACACACACACACACACACACACACACACACACACACGGGGGCGCAGGGCGCAGGGGAGACAAAGGATATACAGCTCACAGCACTACAGATAAAACAATGGTACAATTTAAAAAAACAATTTTGCCCTATTATTAATAACTTTCTGTAATCCTCTGCTTTATAATGGGTTCTTACTGGTAGCCTTTTAACTGAGAAGTTGATGAAAGCATTGTTTTTCTTAACTAATGGATATGCACAATGTGTAAATCATTTCCCACACAGTCAGTAATAGATGTGCAAACAGCAGCCCTGTTACCAGATTTTTAACCCAGGACTTGGTCTCTTAGCAACTCAGCAATTCAGTTGCCAGTTCTGAATACTAAAGCCTAGCATCTGAAATGGTATCACAATGCAAGGAAATATAGCTACAGGAATGCACTGCTAAGCTAAAAAAATATATATATATTTTGATCCTGAGATTCTGGAAAATGTAGTACAAATGGGTGAGAGCACATTCAAGTCAAAGTTGCTTGGAATCTGTTTTTACCCCAAACTGTTGTTTTTTAAAAGGGCCTCTTTCTTGTTTTTCCTTGCAAGAGCAGTTTCCTGGGAAGAAGACACAATCTGTTGGCTGAATCATTTTTTTCCCCTAATCTCATACTCATTGGTTTCAAAATTGTATTTTGAGGCTCGATCCACTATTGGGATAAAGAAATAATGGTGAGAAATGAGAGAAAATAACAAGCAGAATGGTTGTTACTCTAAAACAGACAAAGGCGATCTGAAAGTTGGAGAAATCTTTTGGGGGCCCATTTCTGCTCATAGTGCCGTTCAAATGAACTCTGTAGAGGAAATGAATTATACTCTGGTTGTCAAAGGGACAGAGAATTCCAAATACTCTTCCAGAAGTTTTTCTCCTTGGTCCTCTTCGCATCCTCCTTTTCCTCTTCTTTTGTCAAAAGTGTGTATGTGTGCATGTGTGTGTGTGTGAGAGAGAGAGAAAGACAGAGACAGGAGAGACAGGGACAGAGACAAAGACAGAGAGAGACAGAGATGGAGACAGACAGTCAGACAGACAAAGAAACACACACAGAGAGCAGTTCCTATACATAGTGGAGACCTTAAAATGTCTCGAAGGCCTGACTCTTAAACTTGGGTCAAAGCAAATACAGTATATGGGTAAGTTCAAGGTATTTATCCTTCCTAATGTGTAGCACATTTTTATTGCCCAGGTAATATCAGCACTTAGAAGTGTCATCTTTCCCCAACTAATAACTTTCACTTCTTCCTCTAACAAAATTATGTTTCTGCTAATGAGCACTCACCTCTGCTTTCTGGATCATTGATCTGCTTTTTTATTAAATCAACTAAAGAAAAGTGTGACTACTGCTTTGTAGATGTTGAACTCACTCACAAGCCTTGACAGATGGTTTAGAGAGCAAAGCAATCATGTAGGAGCCCATAGGGGAAAAAAGTCAGTTGCAGAAGAAAATGCCAAACTTCAAATCAAGTCTTTTCACACATTGTTTCAATTGGCTATGTCTTGATTGTATCCTTATGTCACAATTTAGCTTATCAGCAATGTCTAAGTAAATAATGGTAGCCTCTGGTGATTGTAATGAAAAAGATGTGTTCTATTTGTTCCCAACTGTAAGTCTACTTTGTAGTAAAAAGTTAAAAGTGGGACACAGACAAATGTTTGTAGCAAGCAGAAAGCAAAAGGATGGCCAATAAGTGAGTTGGAGGGGAACAAAAGTATATTAATGGCACATGAAGAAGAAGCAGGTGCTGTTGTTACTTTTTCTTCTTTTCTGTTGTAAAATATTATTTTAAGGTGTGTTACTTTGTTTATATTGCATTTGTTTACTCTTCTTGAGTAAGATTTACAGAAGTAAGAGAACAGGAAAAGCCCAGAGGCAAAATGTAGACAGGATAATTTTAAGTTAAGAAAAGCAGGCAATAAATAAGTCAAGCAAAGGCCAGACATTCATAATTAAAAATAAGCCTCCGTGTATGATTTATTTGGAAGCTGGGTGGCAGGACCCCCAAAAGAGCCAAAAAGAGCCCAAAGACCAAAAGTAACCAACAACATTTTTCCTTTCTTTTCCTTTATTCTCCGCCCGCCCCCCCCCCCACACTCACACACTTTTTTAGTAAAATTCTCAGTATGTAGCCCAGGTTGGCCTCTAACTCTTCAGTCTTCAACCTCCCTACCTCTGCTTCCTAAGGCTGAGATTATAGTGTGCACCTCCACACCTGGTATAATAAATCTTTTTGAGTATTGCTCAGTGGTAGACCACTGCTTACCAAGGAACACATGCCATGAGTTTGATGTCATCTAGACCTTCTCAAGGGATGCCTGGTCTCAGATATTGGAGTGTGCAAGCACCTTGAGTCTCCAACACCAAAAGCTCTGACTCTAGGAGAATGAGAATTGATTTTTGCATCTCCAGCCCCACATTATACAGCATCTGAAGCAGAGTTTGTTGTTCAGACCAACAAAAGTTCCCTGAAGTGATGGCTAGGGATGCTGAAATCCTTAGAGTTAATGGTTTCTAATGTCATCTTATCCCCACTCTTCTCACCTGGGAAGAAGCTGGGGCCAAAAAGGATTTCCCATGGCATTGTGTTAGTTTGGAGAATAGGGTAGAAGAGGGGGTGTAATTTTTACCTTTTCTATGCAGGAGTCCTCATCACTGTATCTGTATCTATGATTTGCTGTACCCCTTAACTGCTCTCCAGGTTTCTCCCAGATATATTCTTGTCCATAGAGAGTTGACTTCATCATTGTTCATGTTTGGAAGTGAGAGCTAGGATGCCCTAGTCTTGCTGATATAACTTTCCCATCTTCATTTCAAAGCCTTTCCTGTATCTATAAGCTCTGTCTGATATACTCTACATCCTATTCTAAATAGCAATATCATAATTTTCAATAATGTCCAGAATCACCTTAAGATCACCACACTCCATTGTTACCTACTCCCAAGCCACTTCCCAGTTAGTAGTTCATTCTACCCTTTCATTTTAGAACCGGTGACAGTCTCTAGCTTCTAACATATTCTAAGTTATCTACTTGTTGTATCTGTTGTTTCTTATCCACTAAAATTAATCTCCATAAGGACAGAGGATTGGTTTTGGTCATTCACGAATCTCTCATCCATTTAGTAGTGTCAAGTGTATAGTAATTTTAGAGATCAATGTATTTGTTAAGACACCATGTCACTGAAATCGATACGTCAATTGTCAGTTCATTAATGTCAGTTAGATAACGAAATGTGTGTTTCACGGAAGCCTTTGCATAGCAGGATGTGCCTAATTGTTCACCGTATGTGTCACCCTGTTTCTCAGCCTAAATAGATGATCTAATAGAGTCATTGAGGAACTCAAGGCATTTTACATAAATGTCTAGCTCATGACAACTGTTTCTCATCTGCTTTATGAAATCCTGATGCAAAAACAAGAGAAACAGATTATTAAGCCAAATGATTCATCTGTGTTTTCCTTATCTGGAGAGAGTGTGCCTTTTACTCTTTGAACTCTCTCTGTTCCGTGAATCATTGTGCTTTTTATAGATTGCCTGCTTCTTCGCTTTCCTCCTCTTTCATCCAAATGTCAACAAAACTATTCAAATACAATGGAAATAGTTTTTAAAAATCAAATACAAAGTCATTTGGTGTTGTGACTTGAGTATTATATGAGACAGTAACTTCTACCCAGTTCTTTTTTTCTTGGTATATATTATATATCTATATCTATATCTATCTATATATATCTATATATATATGTGTGTGTGTGTGTGTGTGTTATATAGTAAAATGTATGTTTCTGAAGATAACTTATTTCTTCTCAATATATACATTTGAATTTAAATAATCACATTTCACTATGAAAAGTTGTCAAAATCCACTTAAGTATAGAAAGCAGGGTAACGTTCCATGGTCTAATTACTGAGAAACAAATACTACTATTGCCTTTTATCTTAGTTATTGAAAACATTTAATTATTTACTAAATTTTCAAGAAAAAAACATAATTTTAACTAAGTCTGTATAATCTTTTGGTCCCAGCAGAGGTAATAATATTTGAAAGAGAATTAATCCTGGAGTACCTGTTCGGCTTCTCGCATATGTTAAGACAAGAAGGCAAGAAGAAGACAGAAAAGGAGCCAGGGAAGATACGGGCAGTGGAAGCAGGAGAGGAAGGATAAAGTGTTTTCCTGGAAGCCAAGTGAAGGAGACACTGCAAAGCATGTCAGGACTAGTGCAGTGTTCATGGTGGTGGAAGGTACTTTGCAGGTTACTGGGAGAGGAAAGTAATCATTAATATCACCCAGATAAATACCCTGAGACCTACATCAGAGGCCTGCCTGAAAGACACACTGGTACAATAGTGGCACAAGCATTATCAGAGTAGCCAACCACTTTTTAAAATAGGATGATTTCAGGCTGATTGCATGAGATGAAACCCAGACACAACACTGATAAAGTGGCAAGAATGCCGATAAAGTGGCAAGAACCTGATACTAGGTAAGTCTTGGGCCCAGGGGAAAATCTAATACTACTATTCTGCTAAAGGAGCATACATAGCAATAAAATGACCCTTCTGACATACTGCTATGCCCATAGAGCAGAAAATCACTCAAACCTTATCAGAGAAGATTCTTCTTGGAAGAGATGGTAATTAACAAAGAAACCCACAACTGTACAATGTACAGAGAGTGCAAGACTTTGGATAACTCAACCCTAAATGGGATGTCTTTATCAAACACATCCCCTTAAGATGAAGGGAACCTACCCGAAGAGGAGGTAGAAAATTTGTAAGAGCCAGAGGTGGTGGATGACTCCAAGGAAACAATGTCCTCCAGACACAGCCAGACTGATAGACACTAACTCACAGAGACTGTGATAGCATACGGAAGACCAACACAGATTCAAGCTGGATAAAATTCTAGCCCTGAAAAGTGAAAGTGGACACAAAGTTCCATCCCCAACCGAGAAGCTATTTACAATTGATGACTGCTAGGAAAGGGAAAAATCAGTTTTCCTTAATGGAGTGTCACTGGGTCTATCAACCACATGCCAGGGCAAGTTTCATGGCCAGGAGTACATAGCCAATGCAAAATGGACTTCGTAGGGTTTGTTTTTTGTGTGTGTGTGTGTGCATTTCTTGCTTTGTTTTGTTTGGGTATTTTTTTTTTTGATTCCCTATTTCTCTCTAGTTTACTTGTCTGTTTTGGTTCTTTTGCATTTTGTTTTTATATTGTATGAAAAATGCTTAATTAAAAATTGTTAATGAAGTGTTGTTATGGACTATTACTTTAACTATGTAAAGACATGTTACATTTGTTTATGCTGTGGAATATTACTTTAACTGTGTAAAGGTGTATTGGTTTGTTTCTGCTGCATTTGTTTAACTATGTAAGGATGTGTTGCTGTTTCACCTTGCCTGCCTAAGGCACCTGATTGGTCGAATAAAGAGCTGAACAGCCAAAAGCTAAGCAGAGAAAGAACAGGTGGGGCTGGTGGGCAGAGAGAATAAGTAGGCTGAGAAATCTAGGCTTGAAGAGAGAAGAAAGAGAAGAGAAGGAGGAAGAAACAGCGGGACACAGCTGGGGCCAGAAGCCAGGCAGCTGCCAGACAGACAGACAGAAGAAGCAGTGAAACTAAGACATACAGAAGGAAAGAAAGGTAAAAAGCCCTGAGGCAAAACGCGTATGAAGAGAAACAGGTTAAGTTATAAGAGCTAGCAAGAAATGAGCCTAGCTGAGGCCAAGCGTTCATAACTAATATTAGGTCTCCATGTCATGATTTGGGAGCTGGTTGGTGGCCCAAAAGAAACCTGGTACAAAGTGTCAGGCCAAAAAGATGGCCCTGTGGTTAAAAGGATTAAAAAAAATGTAAAAATATTTTTCTTAAATATGCCATGTTATGTTAGACAGGCCCCAAACCCACACAAGAGCACTAGGACCTTGTGGACACTTTATTCTTTTTGTGTAAGTGAAGAATATTTCATTTCTTTGCTTTTTTGGCACTTCTTGGGCTTTTTCTTTTTTAGCACTTTATCTTTTTACTGGTACAAGCTGGGAACACACAAAGGATGATGCATGGTATCTGCCGCGATGGTTTTCATGTCATTCAAGTTTCCATCCTATTCTTTCGGTGTGGACTTAAAAACCAGAGTGAGATTGGAGGAGAGAAAGTGTCTATGGCCAGTTTGTAATGCTGCAACTGCCCTGATCCTTATTGACGTTCATCAGACAATTGTATCCATAGAAATCTGTCCGAGATGCATAGCGTAGTAAATATTTACAGATGGAATTTCAAATACCTCTAGTATCCTATTCTCATAAAGATCCAGTATCCATAATAACTGAAACTCAAATTTATAACACACACACACATTAGAAATAAATTAAAATACTGAATATTGATGTGGCAAACTGCCATTTTCAAAAATAACTTCCTGGTATTCAACTTTGGATGATTTTTGCAAGCTTTTAATTAAACCTTAATTTGATTGTGACATTTTGATAGATTGTCAACCTTCCCATAGTGATTCATCGTCTACCCTTTTGACAGTGAGTTCTTCCCACACAGAATTTTAGACTTAAGGGCATCAGTTGAACAAATAAAGTTAATACTGTATCCTTCTGTTTCAAGTTTAAAGGCATTTATAAGAATTACTAAAGACTTTGAAACAGTGGAAGAAGTGGGAAAACACTTTGTTATGAAGAAGAGATCAAACTGCTTCAGTCATTCTGGGAAAATAAGAGTAAAAAAAAAGGCAGACAAGGGGCCCGGAGAGATGGGTCAGCAGTTAAGAGTGTTGGCTGCTCTTCAGAGGCCCAGACTTCAGCTCCTTGCATCACATGGTGACCCACAACTGCCTGTTACTTTAGGTCCAGGTTCTCCAGCTCCTCCACTGGCCTCCACAGGCACTGCATGGAGGTTGTGTATAGATATTCATGGCAGCAAAATACTTATACACGTACAATAAAAATAAATAAATCTTTTTTAAAAATTAAAAAGAAAGAGGTGATATTGAAAAGAAAAGGAAGGAGGCAAAGAGGGGAAGAGAAGAAAATGTATCGGGGAATTTTTAATGCCTTGTTTAGAAATCTGTCACCTGCTTCTGATTTTTACTCTAGTTTCTTTCTAATCACAATTATCCTCAAACATGATTAGATTTCTTTATACAGGCAATTAAAGATGCTATCTACTCATTTTCCATTACATTTTAGAATGCCCCTAATCCAGAGAGTAAGAAAATATTTTGTCATACTTTTCACATTTCTTGTCAGACTTTAAGCTACTCCTAGGCTGTAGGCATGTTAATGTACACAATCTTAAACATACATAAAAGGGGAGGGGAGACATGGGTTGTAGTTAACCTGAGTGTTCTGAAATTCATGTGATGAAATTTAATTTTCAGTCAGATAGAACAAAGACACAAGGCCATTCAGAGATGATTTGGTGATTAAGGCTCCTGGATAGAATTAGGGTCCACACAGAATGGCTCATTTGTCCTGCGAGGACACAGTAGTTGTCCTGTTTGACCTACAAATAGCATTTCATACCTCCTCTCAGTCTTCCAGTTCTTCAACTCTCTTTTGTACAGGGTTGCCAGCACCTTGGTGAAGGCTGGGCACCAAGGTCTTTTTGATAAATAGCAATGAGGTTCATATGCCTCAGAAAGAAAAGAGAATAATAATGGAGAGGGAAGGAAAGCTTAACTCACTCTCTTTTTCTCTGTGTGTATGTCTTCACCTGCCCCCCACACACATACACAACACCTACAGTGTGATAATAATTTTAATGTCCTTCAAGTTTCCATACTATTACGTTGTTATGTACCTGAAGACAGAGTAAGTTTGGAGGAAAGTACGCTCTGATAGCAAAGGGTGTGTGTGTGTGTGTGTGTGTGTGTGTATGTATGTGTGTGTGTGTGTGTGTGTGTGTGTATGTGCTCTAAATGGATCATAAACTTAGATTAAAAACTAAAAATATTTTAAATCTATGAGTGATTACATACCATATTTGTCTTTCTGAGTCTGGGTTATCTCACTCAGGATGATTTTTTCTAGATCCATCCATTTGCCTGCAAACCTCATGATGTCATTGTTTTTCTCTGCTGAGTAGTATTCCATTGTGTATATGTGCCACAATTTATTTATTCATTCTTCAGTTGAAGGGCATCTAGGTTGTTTCCAGGTTTTGGCTATTACAAACAATGCTGATATAAATATAGCTGAGCAAGTGCTCTTGTGGTATGATTGAGCATTTCTTGGGTATATGCCCAAGAGTGGTATAGGTGGATCTTGGGGGAGATTGATTCCCAATTTTCTAAGAAAGCACCATATTGATTTCCAAAGTGGTTGTACAAGCTTGCATTCCCACCAGCAGTGGAGGAGAGTTCCCCGAGTTCCACATCCTCTCCAGCATAAAGTGTCCTCAGTGTTTTTGATCTTAGCCATTCTGACAGGCGTAAGGTGGTATCTCAGAGTTACTTTGATTTGCATTTCCCTGATGATTAGGGATGTTGAGCAATTCCTTAAATGTCTTTCAGCCATTTGAGTTTCCTCTGTTGAGAATTCTCTGTTTAGTTCTATAGCCCATTTCTTAATTGGACTCTTGGTCATTTTGATGTCTAATTTCTTGAGTTCCTTATATATTCTGGGTATCAGTCCTCTGTCAGATGTGGGGTTGGTGAAGATCTTTTCCCATTCTGTAGGCTGTCGCTTTGCCTTGTTGACTGTATCCTTTGCTCTACAAAAGCTTACTAGATGTAGAACAAGGATGACTGGACTGCTACTCACATCACCAGTGAGGCTACCTGGAAAACAGGACCCCAAGAAAGACACGGGGATCACCCAATGACAGAGAAATGGATGAGATCTACATGAACAGCCTGGACATGAGTGGGAGCAATGAACAGCGAGGGTCAAGGGAAAGAGAGCGGGAGATCCCACCTGGATCAAGAACAGAGAGGGAGAACAAGGAATAGGAGACCATGGTAAATGAAGACCACATGAGAAAAGGAAGAAACAAAGTGCTAAAGAGGCCCACAGAAATCCACAAAGATACCCCCACAAAAGACTGCTGGCAATGGTCGAGAGACAGCCGGGACTGACCTACTCTGGTGATGGGATGGCCAAACACCCTAATAGTTGTGCCAGAAACCCCATCCAAGGACTGAGGAATCTAGATGCAGACATCCACGGCTAGGCCCTAAGTGGAACACTGGCAGTCTAATTAGCGAGAAAGAGGAGGGTTTATATGAGCGAGAATTGTTGAAACCAAGGTTGGATAAAGCACAGGGACAAATAGCCAAACGAATGGAAACACATGAACTATGAACCAAAGGCTGAGGGGCCCCCAACTGGATCAGGCCCTCTGAATAGGTGAGACAGTTGATTGGCTTGATCTGTTTGGGAGGCATCTAGGCAGTGGTACCAGGTCCTGGGCTCGCTGCATGAGATAGCTGTTTGAAACCTGGGACTTATACAGGGACGCTTGGCTCAATCTGGGAGGAGGGGACTGGACCTGCCTGGACTGAGTCTATCAGGTTGATCTCAGTCCTCGAGGGTGGCCTTGATCTGGAGGTGGTGGGAATGGGGGGTGCGCTGGGGGGAAGGGGAGGGGGGCAGGAAGGGGGAGAATAAGAGAATCTGTGGCTGTCATGTAGAACTGAATACTATTGTAAAATAAAAGAAAAAATTAAGTTTAAAAAAATATTTTAAATCTAAAAATCACAAAAGAAAATACCAAAAAAAGAAAAAAACTTGATTTATATGTCAAAAGAGAATATTGATAAATTAAACTTTACAAAAACTAGGAATTAACTCATTTGCAGAGACAGAGCAAAATATTGTTAGCTTTATTTGTTTGCAAGGAGAAAAGAGGGGAGTAGAACAGAAAAGACAGGCAGAAGGTGAACCTTTCTGTGACCCAAGGAAAGACATACACTTCCAGTTAACCCTGGGCATTAACTCGTTTTCACTAGCTTGCATCTTCACATTTTTTAAGCCAATTTAAACCTAACCAGCATTCCCTGGTGAGGAGTGTGCTCCTACCCAGATTGTTAGCCCATCACACAAAGACATCGGGTCTTTCTGTTGAAGGTTGTTTGTTGGCTTTTTTCTACTGACACAGAACAAAGTCAATATGTGGGTTATAATCCTAGATCTATGAATTAAATATTCAGGAAATGGAAGAAATTTTCCAAACAAGCCCAAGATCAATTTTATTTGTCTCAAGCAGGAAGTTGTCAACACGGCCCTCAATATGTTACACAGGACAAACTGCAAACCAATCTTTCCAAGTGTCCAAGTTTTGGTACTTTGTTATAAAGGTAGCAAAAGACTTCATTAAAAAAAATTCTAAGTCAGGCATAGTACTGTGTACCTTTAGTCCTAGTACTTGGAATGTAAAGGCAAAGGCAAAAGGAGGAAGATCTCGTGAGTTCAAGGCCTACTGGTCTACTTAGCAAGCTCCAGGGTAGCCCAGAGTATGAAGTGAGATTCTATTTTTTTTTCTTTGTTTTCTTTTTACGTCTATGACAAATACTAGGAAAAGATTCCTTTCCAATGAGCCAATCACATACAGGAAAATTCTTTGGAGAACAATAATGACTTCCTTATACATGATTTTTTAAATCTCAATCAAAGTCAGAAGTTTAAAAAAAATTCTGCTGACTGTCTATTGTTTAATTAATTATATTTCTTTTGGAGAAATAAACAAATGGAAGATTTTTAGCCTTTTGGTATTTATTTTGAAATATAAATTTCTGTATTGATTGCCATTACATTCACACTAACAGCAAAATAATAAACAAAAAGAATCTGGCAGTGAGTTCAACTCAACTTGACAACAATATGAAATTCACTCATATTTGTTTTGACAGTTTTCTCTTTAAGTCAGTTTTAGCATTTGACAGAAATATTATTAGGGTAGGAAAAATAACTTCTCAAATTAAACTGAAACATTAGCTCAGCATATTATCAGAGCACACAAAAAGATGATAACTCAAAGACTAAAGCTCTCAAATTCTGGTTGTTTAAATATCTACATAAAAAGGCAGCATTTGGAAAGACGATAGGTAGTAAAGGAGAATGGTTTCATGATACATGTCCTTTCTCATGGGAAGGGAAAAATTCCTAAGAAAGACACAGTGACCACCTTTTTTAACACACGTCTTTTCATCAAAAGGCATCACAAGAGTTTACAAAGAAAACACTTTCACTGTATCTTTAGTTGAAGTAGATCACTTCCCTTCCCTTCCTCTCTCCACCGTCCCCAGGAATCTTTCTTGCAACCCTTTCTATAACCCCACCCTCAATTTTAATAATCTCTTTCCTTTGATTATTATTGTTACATATGTGTATATGTGTGTATGCACAAGCATAAAAATACACCTGAATGCTTCCATTTTTGTTGTTTGTGTGTATATGATTTTAGGATTGATCACTCTGCATCAGATAATCAATAAGGTGACTCATCCTTGGAAGAAGCTAATAATCCTTCTCCCAGCTGTCATTAGCTACTTGGATGGGACCTGAAAAATCCCCCCCATTTCCATTGATATTGCAATTCTTCTGGTCTTGTTCATGCAACCAGTTCTAACAAACTAGTAAATGTATTTTTAGTATTATGTGTGAGTCCCTCCAGTACCACAATAAATAACCAACCAGTCAATAAATGGACCCCATGCACATATGTTTACTAAATAATCTGAAAATTCCTCTTATCTGTTTACAGTAGGGAATTGAAGGTATATCCACACAAGAACTGCACTTGAATGTTTAAAGGCATATGATTTATGAACACCAGTAATATAGAGTACATTGTTACTAAGCAATAAAAAAGAAGTAAGTAATAAAACACACAATGTAGATGAATCTAAAATGCATTGTGATGAATGAAAGAAATTAGAGTAAAAATTACATACAGGGTTATATTTATGTGATTGTCTGGTAGGGACAAAAATAAAGTAATGGAAAACCTTGTTGTGAGAAGTTTTGAATACCAAAAGATAGATAACTGAATTCCTGGAGATATTAGAAATTTTCTGTAGTGTGTCTGCTAATAGCAACTTTAGAAATTATGGAATTGCTATAAAAAAGCACCACATATTACACACATACATTTAGGTATACATACACATATATTATAAAATCTCTCTTTCTCTTTGTATGTGTGTGTCTCTGTGTGTACATATGAACACATGTGGCATACATAGAATCCATAAAATATAGAGGAAATTGGTAATAAATGAGACAAAAGTTTTCCAGCTTAGAAAAGGGCGAAATATTTGAAATGGTGACACAGAGTTAAAACAAAGCAAACAAAAGGTCAAGAAATAATGAAATGCTTCTATTCACTAGTAATCAGAAAAATAATCATAAGGTTTTATCACTTTCACCACAAATGGTAAACATGTTAAAAAGCCTTGTCTCACAAAGGCTTGTGAGGATGGGAAGTGACAGAGCCCCAGCACACTGTGAAGGAGAGTGTGAATGTTAGTCATCTGTTTAACAGTTCAGCAGTGATCACATTGAAAATCGATCAGTTCATCAGTTCCAATTTTTTAAAAAGTGCCGAAGGATGCACGGGTAGAAATGTGTCATACCTTCAACCCAAAGCAATCCCATATCATGAAGAATTCATCTAGTGACAAGATGACTTTAATTTTTTTTAGTGAGAAAATAACTTTAATTCACCAAAAGAAAAAAAATGAATAAACCAATGTACTTATCACTTTACATAATTTCTCATTAGTAATGACACTGCAGTAGAGATTAACAGCAAAAAAATAAATTGCATAAAGAAAATGCATGAGCATAGGACATTTGGTCTAAGATAGTTATTTGCTATTATTATTTAATGACAATTTTTTTCTGCTTAAAAGCCACAGGAATTTCCTTTTTTGTTTGTTTGTTTGTTTGTTTTTTCAGTTTCTTTTTTCCATTTCTTTTACTAAGAAATTTTTTTCATTCATTTTACAAACCAATCAAAGATCCCCTTCTTCTCTTCTCCTGCCACCCAGCCTCTCCCTCCCAGCTCATTTTTAATCAGCTCCCATATGTAACTAGTATAGTTCAGAGATACTACACAGTATTCAGCCCACTCTTGCAATGGTCAAAAAAAAAAAGGGAGAGGTAAAAAGTTCTGGCCATTTCTTGGAAAACTTTTGTTTCATACACAAGACAGAAGCACAAGGGCTGGACAGCATGGTATCTTTTGACCATGTCACATCGGGCCATTGTGTCTGGATGCGCTGCAGTCCATCCTGCAACTCTCTGGGAGAAGAAGTTTGGATTAGAAGTGGCATAGAATCAAGACAGAAAGAAGCTGCGTTCTTGATGCTCTAATTAATCCATTAATTGTCAATGGATCCCTAACTTTGTCCTATCTCTGGACATGTTTGCTTCCTCAGCAACATTGGATCGGGATTCCTGTTAAACGAGATAAATTATTCCTATCCTAATATATACGGATATATTAAAATATCCGTAGGTCTAGGAATGCAGTTGTATCCATGGTATAATGTCCTTGCAGGTGGTAATTTATCACTGTCTATCTACTCAAACTATGAAAGTGATTCTTTAAGGTAGATCTTCCCCCACTTTGCATATACTGTATAATATATTGTATTTAAAGCTACCACAGTTCACTCTTACTGTTTTCAATCCTTATAAGATATCATATTAAACTTCCTCCTCTTAGAGTTCATATCAGAAAACTTCTTGTCAATGTCACCCCTATGCATGTGAATGTGTTGGAGTAATTCAGGTTCTGCCTTTTATTTTTCTAGAAAAAAATGTAATTTATGCAAATAACCCATGTTTTGCTGTATAATTCATTACAAATTATAGGAAACTTTAAAAGCCCCTACAGTGGATGATGGAAGGATGGCTTGATGGGTAAAGCATTTGTTGTGCCAGGGTAAGGACCGGAGTTTGGATCCCCAGCACCTACCCAAATGCCATATGGACATGGTGGCTTGCCTGTAATTCTAGAGCTTTGGGGTTGCTTGAGAGATCTTGCCTCAGTGAGTAAATGGAAAATGACTGTGGAAGACTCGTGACAATAACCTTGAGTCTCCACATATTTACTCATGCATGTGTAGGCATACCCATGCACACACACACACACATGTGCCTATACACAATGAAACATGCATTCTGCACACACACACACACACACACACACACACACACACACACACACACACGGAAAGAAAACAGTAATTAAAAAAGTTGAAATATCCATATATATCAATTTATCATTTTTGTATATTTCTACACTTCTAAATATCAAAATCACCCATAGATACATTTTTATATAAAAATAAGACAATAATAAACAGTGTTTAAGAATTTGTTGAGGCAAAATCTTTCAGTGTATTCCAGTCTCTCTGGCAATCAAGATTCTTCCACCTCAACATGCAAAGTTCTGGATTACAGGCATATGCTACAATGCCCAACAGGACTTTAGTTTTTAAATAGCACACGGGCAGCATTCTCCCAAGCACATTATGCTTCATTTGTTACATTGATCTAGAACTATATAAAAGGTGTATTTGAATAATTTTAACTATTATTCACCATAAAAAAGTAAGCCTTTAACTCACAAACATAGGAAATAGAATTTACCTATTTTACACAAGATACCTAAAAGTTAAGTGTCAAAGACTTGAGTTAGAACAGCACACCTATTAGTTAAACAACCTGTAAAAAATAATAATTCTAGAAACATCTGGCACAGTCATATCTGAATGGAATGGCAGAAGTCATAAAGCCAGCACAGCTGCTTCACAAAGATCCAGCCAAGCTGAGTCACATGATGGCTGCCATGCCACCTTTGGTTTTCATCTCCACCTGTTGCATACTTGAGGGACTTTTAATATTTGTACAATTTGGGGATGGATATTGGATTGATGGAAAATTTCTTATGAATTATTTACTCCTTTTCCCAGGAATGCTGCTTTTAAGCTTCTCCAGGATAGTCCTGAACATACTATTTCCCCCTGCTGTTAGGGAGACATCCTTATCTACTTGAAGCTCTTCCTTATGTCTTAGAGGTTGTGACACATAAAGAAGTCACAAGTGTCTTCATGAGGCTATGAGACACTCTTGAAACATCTGTCCCTTGCACAGGAACAAGATATTCAAAACAAAATAAACTTAAAAAGGTGAACAAGATTCAGTGGGCTAGAAGAGCTGTCCACAGTTCAGATTACAAGCCTCTTTCCACTGTACACTCAGACAATTATGTGGCATATACCTCTGCCCTACACAGAGATATATTAATGAGCAAAGTATAGAGTGGAGAGATGATAAAAGAATAAGATGTCAGGATCTCCTTTTCTTAAAAAAAGTTAGCACATGCAGAGTCATGATAATGTCATATCACCAAAGAACAACAGAATGTTAGGATTAGACATATTCTATTAAGATATAAATATGAACATCATATTATACCAGAATTTGGATAATGACTGCAACAGCTTTAGCCTGGGGATTTTTTTCTGGGCACTCTGATCATTAAGAGTTAAGAATACACTGCTTGGGACATGGCAAAATGCCCGGGGTGGCTTGAAGAGTTTTGTTTTGGTCTAGCATCCTTGAAGCAACCAGAGCTACCAGCCTGAGAACAAACTGTCATATTCCTCTAGATTGTTAAAATTTTGATTATAGGGTTAATGAGTAAGAATGATAACTCTGTTTATTAATAATGTCAAAACTTGAGGGAAAATGATTGGAAATTATAACTCTGTTCTGTCATAGTTTATTAACGATGACTAAAAGATGAGCAAGAGGAAGCGAAACACATGTCCAAAAACAAAAAATGATATGATCTGTGTTTTGGAACATCATGAATCTATCCCTGCTTACTAAATTCTGTATAAGTAAAGAAGCACTCTGGCTGCTAGTCAGTCAGGCTGCAAGATTCTCCCGACCACCTTGGCGTGGCTTACTTCCTTCCCCTACCGACTCCTTAAATCCTCTGCTGGGACCTTTCTACCACCAGGGAAGGCTCCCGGCAAACACCAACTACTTAAACAAAAAATTCATGGTCCTTCTCTCATTTACTTTTATTAAATTAAACCATATTTTATGTTTATGCTTTATCTATAGTTTTGCTGATAGGTATACAATGAAGATCATTTTTCTTGTGTGCAAATTGCATTTGTATTGCCTTTATTGCTCTCCCACATAATAATGAAAGCCTACTTACTGATCTCTTTCATTAAATGTTGCCAAAAATCATCAGCAATTCATCAATTTTATGTTGAATTTTTAAAGATTAATCTACTTAGAGTCCTACCATAGAGACAGGTAGATACCACGTGGGAACATGAGCAAAAATCAGCTCCACGTTGCTCTCATCTGTGTGTGTGAAGAAGTCTTAGCAGTGTTTACCAGTCTTTTGACACTGTGACATGATTCTGTCATTTACAAATGTGTTCTGGCAATAGGCATATCTAGCCTACGATGCACACAGGGCCAGTGACCTCAGGTTGAACAAGCCTATTAGAATTTGGTTAGTTAGAAGTAGAGCAATCGAAGCCCTGCAGTGGAAAAGAGACATGCATGTGTGAGTTGTTCGGAGTGGACATGCTTTGTTTGCCTAGAAAGTTTTTACATTGTACAAATGGAATTGTGTTTTACGTTGCTTTCAAATTCAGTCCCCCACCTCAGTTCACAGCCTAGTAATGTCATTTGTCTGTGCCAAGTTCCCTTTCTTGACTTGTTTGCTCATTTTTATTTCCATTTTCTTTCCACCTTATCCAACTCAACACCATAAATACCTGGGAATAATATAGTCATTCTAAGAGCTTGATAACCTTCATATGCTCTGCTGCTGAAAGTGGGCTGAGAACTTTGCACTTCTACCAGATCTGAGTCTCCTCAGCAGTCACCACTATCTTGTGTTCTACATGTGTGTGTGTGTCTATTTGTATATATAGATGTTTTATCATAAACCCTTTTAATTAATATGCTTTTCATTATTGCCATAGCCTGCCTCTGAAAACCGAGAGCTTGTGTTCTGAAACACTCCTTTCCTTCCGCTCTGTGAGCTATCCACTCCTCAGGTACTCAGTGTTCTCAATCCAGGACTCAGCACTAGAAACAGAAAGTTGTGTTTCCTCCATATGAAGCCTGCTTGAGTTCAGAGTCAAGATCAAACCTCTTCTACCTCCGGAGCTTCCTCTCTCCTTGACTTTACTGAGTAAGCATGAGATTTTTGGTTGTTGCTTTTGTTGCAATTGAGGTAGACTTTTGACATATTTCTATTGGTTTTTGAGAATTTTATACAATGTGTTTTGAACACAGTCACCTCCCCATTCCTTTTCACCCAACTTTGAGATTGTCTCCTTTGTTTCCTTCTTTCCCTCTCAAGCTCAGTTTGTGTTGCCCAGCAAGTCTTGGTGTACTAGAAGTGAGTTTTTATTTCCCTTTACTATAATCTTCTTTTGGTTCACTTAGCTCAACTACTGAGCTTCAGAATTGTGAACATTGCTCCTGTCCCAGCGTTATTGCCAAGATGCGAATTTTCTCTGCCAGCAGAAATCTGACTATACTTGGCAGGATCATTTTCCTGTTCCAGTGAAATGGCTAAGCGATTTAATGCATCAGTGCACGTGGACATGTTTAAAGCCTGTGTGCTGGCAGTCTGGTGGCTTTGCTGGCTGTGAGCTGCAATTGTGCTGGCCACTGCCTGAGGCTGGTTGCCGGGCTAAGGCATGGTGGCTCCCATGAGGAGGTGCCCTTTCTCATCCTGTGTACCGAGTCCACCAACTCCCCACTATCTCAACTAAACATAGGCAGCAAGAATCGGGTGAGCATCAGAGACCACCAGAGGAGCCCTGCAGCCATCTTAGAATGGGGTCTGTACAACTTGTACAACAACATTTTTAACATGTATAAAGCAAAGATAATATGTAAATGTTGGAAGCAACATGTGGATATAACTTGTTAACATCCACTTGTGGTTTTGAACTCTGGGTCAATGAATTAACTCCTTTCCTTGTAAAAATCTGTTAAAGATTTCTGTAAAGAATTACTCGCCTCTTTTCCATACTGTGAATTTTTTACTGTTTAATAAATACAGAGCAAGGCCTGTTTTTGGAGGCAGACAGAGGGCACAGAGGAAAAAATGATAAACTTCTTTTTTGAGCTGATTCTTAATCAAACTAATTGGAGCAGAAGTTGCTTTGTTTTCATTCCTAAATTGCTGACCCACTTGAAGGCAGATAACAAGGGGACTGTTGGTTTAGAAAAAAAAAAAGAAATCAAGTCAATCCTGCCTGGGGCAGAAGAACATCCTGAGCAGTGCCTGAGAATAACACTAGACCATCCTACAGGCCTGGGTTTGGAGTAGGGTTGAGAGATGCACAAAGAAGCAGAAGTCAAGAGGGAGCTCTAGGGATGCATCTGGGAGTGAAACACCCAGCTATGAATCCCTGTTGGTATTTCACTGTCTCTGCTGAAGCTTTCCCAGGGTGGGGATTAAAGGACCTTCCAGTTTGGAAGTCATGGGAAGCAGTGGCAAATCATTCAGTTACTATGACCTCCAAAGCAATTTCTATATGTTGTTCTTATACTAACCACCTCAAAGAGAGAGGGAGAGAGCAAAAGAGAGGGAGGGAGGGAGGGAGGGAGGGAGGGAGGGAGGGAGGGAGGGAGGGAGGGAGGGAGGGAGAGATACAGAGAGAGAGGAGAATGAGAAAGTATTAAATTTATCTAATCTCTTCATATAGGATTGGGGGTGGAGGACAGCATACACTTTTAAGCTTAAATCAGGCCAGAAATAGTCCAGGCTCTACTGGAACAGTTCTCATTATTTTTGCAGGGCTTATAGAATACCTTACAAACTAAAAGAAGTTAAGTGTGAAACACATCCAACAATAAGAACAAAAGGAAAAAGGTTTACGTTATAAGGAACAACTTCTTCAGCTATTAAAACTTAACACATCAAAAATAAAGTAAGATAAAATAAAATAACAACTTGGCACATCACCAAGTTGAAGTTTAAGAAGATAATGACATGTTTCAGAAGATTTTAGCTCCTGAAAAACAGACGTTGGGTTAACATTTTAAACTGGATTAAACTAACAGCTTGAATAGGAAATTCATTGTGCTGTTCTTAGAAATTTTGGAGTGTACTAACTAACTGATACTTTTCTGCTAAGATAGTGCAAAGCATAAACTTATCCATAGGATCTGTTTTTCTGTTTTGTTGTTGTTTGTTTCCTGCCAGGAAAGCACGTTATTTTACAATGGGTCTCTGAAACGTTCCCTTTTTGATCAACTGAGACTGAATAAGCATCATAAAGCACCTCTGTCTCATATGCATCACCCTCTCTGTTCCCTTGTAGTTAATCACTGTGACAACTCATGGGAGTGGAGCCCTGTGTGCCTGTGGTTTTGAGACAAATCTCGTTTTCTAGCATAGATCAGAAAAACATACTACAGGAAATCACGGTATGCATCCTCAGCAATTTCTTTATCCACTAGTAGAATTTTATATTGCTTCTACTCCTGTCAATCATAAATACCATTGCACCTAGCATGTCTTTGAAAGTCTTTCTTGGAGAAGCAGTTTTCAACTTTTGGATCATATCCCAAATGGGAATGTCTGGGTCTTTATGCAGTTCTGCATTTCATTTGCAAGGAACTTCCATACTGTTTTCAATGGTTGTGTCAAAATGTGCAGGGGTTCCATTTCTCCACATCCTTGCTAATACTCTTCCTTTTTTCCCCCCCTTTCTGTTTAGTATTTTTGGTAGTATCCCTGTAAATGGGCCTGAAGTGATACTTCTTTGCTGCTTTTAATTTGCATTTCCCTGGTGATTAGTGACACTTGTGTATTGTTTCACAGGGTAGATGGTCTCCTCTGTTTATATACATATACATATATATACATGTATATATATATAAATCATTACTAGGTCTTCATGGTGAGATGATCTTTTTGGCATTATACATTACTATGGTTTATACTATCATAATCTCCTTTTTCTCATAGTTACTGAAAATCTCTGGTATTTGATTATAGTTTATTTATGTCTGATATGATTACAGAGACTATTTCTCTTTTTAGTTACTGTTTACACAGAATTTCTTTGCCCATCCTTTCACTTACAACCTGTGCATGATTTTACATTAAATTTTAGAAGATTATTTTAAGTGCAGTCAAGCTGAGGGGAAGGTCAACATTGTTCATTCATTTTGTCGATGACAGATCTATAAAGCTGAAGTTGAAAGCATTGGATGTTCCCAATTAACATGTTCTGAGCTTTAACTGTAAAACTTTCCCAGTTTAGATGCCATTATTTATTCTATTACTAAGCCATAAACTGTGAATGCTTCCTGGGTCACTGCCTAAGTTGGCTAGTGCACCATGAATGGACTCACATTATAACTCAGTTCAATCCAGTCAAAGAAAACCACGTTAATTGTACTTCCAAGCCCTAAAACAACAAAACAAGAAACCTTCAAGCACTTCTTGATATTCCTAACAGAAACTTATCTTCTTTCCTGGAGATTTTATCCCAAATAAAACCTGACTTTGAATACTCCAGTCATCTGAAAATTAGGCTGAAACTGGAAATAGAGACATATCACATAAAAGTTTCCCCAAAGTATGAGTTAAATACCATTTCATTCAATGTGAATACTGAATATAGTAATTTGCTGGATCATGTTCTTAATACATGCCTTGATCATTGTCTGCTTGCTCACTCTGTGAGTCAGGTTTTTCCACTTACATCATCTGCCTGCCCTCAAGGGCACTGATTTGGATCAAATAGGTCTGGTAACTCATGCACTCTCTTTGTACATTCACCCTCATATTAGAAGCTTGGCCCTCTGAAAAGGCACAGATGTCTAACGACATGACTCAGGCCCAAATTGCCTTTTTTGATTTAGCTGTAAACAGACGAAGAAGAGCTGTGTCCGTGGGAAAAGTCATGAAAGCAACAGATTTAAATGTTTTTCTCTTCCGGTCTTGTGGTCTTGCTCACAAAGAGGATACTTCAATCCGTCCCATTTCGTGAGATAAGATGCTGCTCTGAGCTCACATCATTGTATGTTCAAACTTGTTACCAGTAATAGCAAAGATTTCATCATGGGATGTTCTGATGAAATGTTTCTGGTTAGCAAATTACAATCCTCAATTTTCTTCAAAAATCATCATTCCTTTGAGGTTTTTCTTTAACTTCTTAAGACACAAATTATAGTCCAGCCTCTGTCTCCATGGCAGTTTGTGCGCACAATGTTACTGGCAGTTGCTTCATTTGCTCCAACATTTTGAAGAGTCTTCTGTTTCTTACTCTGGATGTCAAGGGAAAGGGCATATCTTATTTACCTGCTTGCTTTTCTGTTAAACATCTGTGCAGTTTTGCCACAGGAAGGTACTCAACAACAAAGCTGCTACCTGCTGCACATGGGCTTCCATGTAGTTTTTAGTGTTTGCAGTCAGTGTTCATTTCATCTGGATACAAAGCTTGCGAATTTTCTATTTCAGGTGATAAAAGAGGCTCAGGAATTGAAAGTGCTTCTCTGAAGTACAGAAATGCAATGGATCCATCCTTAAATTTGTTCGTTGTTATCACCTTAGACAATAAAGAATCAATAGGTATGTATCAAAATATATAGACAGCAAACCATAATTATGTTTATGTATCACCTATTGGACATTGAAAGAAACTGAGTCAGCAAGTTTGTGTCCCTACTATATATGAAATTGTCTTTTGCTTATTTACTCACTCCTACAAGGTAACATTGCTTTGTCTCACAGAAAAAAGATGGAAACCTTTTTATCATGGAAATTTAAAGATGCCACCAGGATATGTCTAGGCATTAGTTTCTTCTTGCTGTATTTGAAATGTACCACATGAGGCAAGTATTTAGACAGACAAAACAGGTAATTAACGAGCAAATATTGGGCTGATCTCACATTTATGTCCAGCAACTCCAAACGCCAGAAGGCAAGATAATAAAATTGTAACTATTTGTGTTGATTGTCAATTTGACAGGATCTGGATTCGCCTGGAAGACAAGCCTCCAGGCACACCTGTGAGGGATTATCTTGACTGGATTAGTTGATATGAGATAACCCATCATAAAAGTGGGCAGCATCATTCCCTGAGTTTGGGTCTTCGATTGAATACAAATAAAAAAATTAAAAACTAGTCAAGTATAAGCACTCACCCTTTTCTCTTTTTTAACTAAAGACAAAACATGACCAGCTGCTTCAAGCTCCTAAAAAGTAGGGCCATTGCTGTGAGAACCATGGCTATGTGGCTCTTAGGTTTTCAGAATTGCTCTGCAAGTAGAATATAAAAGAATCTCTTACCTTGGTTTAGAAGAGCCCTAACCTGCTGAAAGCAGAAGTTAATGGGCCACTTTGGTGTGAATACAAAAGGCAATTACCCTTAGAGAAACACACCAGAGACCTTGCTCATGAGGTTTCAGAGAGAAGAAAGGATGATTAGGATCTGGTCTAAGGACCCATGAGATGTATTATATTTATAGATTATTTTATATTGAAACTCTATTTTTGGCATATATCCAGAAGAATTGAATCTAAAATTTGCAGTCTCTGTTCATTACAGAATTATTCAATTCAGTTAAGATGTGGAAATAGCCTAAATGTTCTTTTATGTATGTTTAAGTGTGTGGATACAGCAGACTATAATTTAGTGCTTGAAAAAATTTTGCCATATGCAAAAATATGTATAGACATGGAGGCTATTTTACTAAATGAAATGAGAGATAAAGGATAAATAGTTCATAAATTCACTTCCATGATGCATCAAATAGTCAGATTTGTAGCAGTCAAAAACAGAATAATGAGTACCATGGGATAAAGTTGGGGAGAAGCAGAGGCTTGTTGTTCAATGAGTATAAAGTTGTAGTGTAAGTCAATATTTTCTAGAAATTTGATCTGTTCAGTGTAATGTCTTTAGTCAGCAAGGCAAGAGTTTAAATAGTGTTCTTACCTTGTGAAACTCAAAAAGTGAGAGAGAAGAGGGGTGGGATCAAGAAGAAGAAAGACTTGAAAGCAGATGGGGAGGGGGTGAGACGTAAAATATGTAGAGGATAGAGAGTTAAGCAGCATCAAGACTGATGGTCAGATTCAGTATAAACTCCTGCTCTGTGGGCACAATCTCACTGGAGAGCAAAATGGATTTTTCATCAAGGTATCCTGCAGAGCCACTGTAATGCAAGCATGACTAGAAGAAAACTGACAAGAATATCCAGGTCTCTGGAATTTAGAGAAAGAGTATGAGAAGTTGGGGATCGGCGGTGGCGAGGGATAAAAAAGAAAGGTGAAGGAGGAAAGTAGGAGAATTTTAGAATTCCATATTTTATTTACACAAAGATACCAAGTAAAATCATGAATATCCATATTTCAGAGCTTTAGAAGTGGTTCCTTTTGAGTAATATGTGAGACTTGAGAGGATGCCCACTCTTCACTTGTTTCAATGTGAACTGGACGGTTTCTGTGAGAGCCACTTACTGCAGAGTGTCTAATCCTTGACCAAGGTTACTCTCTAACAACTGTTCTTATGCATGAGTGTTCCCCAAACGTGTGTAGAATAAATTAGGTGTACCGCTTTTCTAGGGTTGGGTGAGCCTTTCTTATATTTCCCTGTACCTGTGTGTTTAAGGTATTAGACTTTTGACTATAACTGCTAGGATTGGGATTTGATAAATCCGCCCATTAATCTGCAGGTGGATTTATGTCACACTCTCAGCATCTCTAATATGAATTTTAATGAACAAATTGTCAAAGCTAGAGATAACAGGAATTAAGTAATATTTGCATTCCCCCAAGAGTATTCCATGCAGTTAATTTTAGGTTACTAATCAAGGAAAAATTTGAGGAGGACATAAACTATGGAGACAAGAAGGTAGGTCTAGTTATTTTGTTAAATATATTTTACATTTTTAAATTATTCCAAACTAAAAGCCAAATTTATAAGACTTTTATGAATAGGATGAAAAGAAAAATATTATTTTAATGTTACCAAAATGAAGACCAGTAAGTAAATGTTATTGCTAGAGAAATCCCATCTCACACTAAGGAAATTATCTCTATGAAAGGAAATATACGTCCTCAATTGTGCAAAAGCAAGGGGTATAATTTGTTAAGGAATTATTCATGACTTTAGCCTGAAACCACAACCATAGCACTGCTGGGAATTTATGGACTATCCCTTAAAAACAGAAGATTCAAGTCCCTAACTTTTGGAAGTGCTAATGGCTAAGAGCTGACAAGTGAATCCCTACTCCTGGGCACTTCTCTGTGTTGCAAAGACTCACATGGCCATTCCAGAGAGGAGTCAGTGTTCAATGACGAGTTGAAAGAGGATACAGAGATAGATGTCCTCACCCAGCTTAGGACAATCTCCAGAGTTCCATGAGTGAGCAATGGAGGTCGTTTTAGCTAACTACATCATAGTACAAATTCATTCCAAGTAGTTCCTTTTTTTCCCCTGTGTGATTACAAATTGCATCACACAGATGCAATTAACCAGAAGCCACTCCAACCTCAGGAACTCCAGGCAGGCTGGACCTACCTGCAGACCTCCCTACACTCCTAGTGCACCCCACTCTATCTTCAACCACCTTTCTCCTCCTGGACTCTGTGTCCCAGCCCCAACTGAGCTGAGACACCCTGCTTGACCAGAGGCAACACAAGATGCCAGAAATCCAGGTAGGCCACCCACCTGTGACTGCCCCATTCTCTCAGTGCCATCCCACTCTATCCCTAGTCCACTTACCCCTCCTTGTCTTTGTGTCCTAGCCCCCAACTTGGGTGAAGACCCCCTGCTCTACCACAGGCTACATGAGTGAGAAGAACAGAGAGGAAACAGAAACCAAGAAACAAAACACTCATGCAACAAAGAAAAACTCAGAAATCAGCACCTAGATCGATAATCACCCCCAAAACCAGATGCCTAGCTGCCAGAATAAGAACACAATCAACAATAGCCAAAGCAATAGCTCACCACCAGAGAGCCCAGCTACCCAACCACAGCAAGCCCTGAATATTCCAACACAGCCGAAGCACAAGAAAAGGACTTTAAATCTAAGTTTATGGAGATGATGGAGGTCCATAAAGATGAAATGAATAAATCCTTTAATTCCAGGAAAACACAAACAAACAGTTAAGGAAATCAATAAAACTGTTCAAAGTCTGAAAATATAAATAGAAATCATAAAGAAAACACAAACAGGGAATTCTGGAAATGAAAAATCTAGGTAAGCAAACAGGAACTGCAGAAGCAAGTTTCACTAACACAATACAAGAAACGAAAGACAGAATCCCAGGCACTGAAGATACAATCAAGAAAAGATACATATTGGTCAAAGAAAGTGTTAAATATTAAAAATTCCCAACATAAACACCCAGGAATTCTGAGCCAATATGAAAAGACTAAACCTAAGAAAAATAGAAATAGAAGAAAAAGACATACAGGTCAAAGGCACAGTAAATATTATCAATAAAGTCACACAAGAAAATTTACCTAACTTAAAGAAGGAGATGCTTATAAATGTATAAGAAGCATACAGAACACCAGACAGATTGGACCAGAGAAGAAAGTCTGCACATCACATAATAATCAAAACACTAAACACACAGAACAAAGAAAGAATATTGAAAGATGCAAGGGGAAAAGATCAAGTAACATATAAAGGCAGACCTATTAGAATTACATCTGACTTTTCAATAGAGACTCTAAAACTCGGAAGGGCCTAGACAGATATCCTACAGACTCTAAGAGACCACAAATGACAGCCCTGACTACTATACCCAGAAAAACTTTAATCATCATAGATGGAGAAAACAAGATATGTCAATGATAGAGTCAATTGTAAACAAAACTATCTACAATTCCAGCCCTACAGAAGGTACTAGAAGGAAAACATCAATCCAAGGAGGTTAACTACACCCATGAAAACACAGGAAATGTATAAGCTCATAGTAGCAAAATCAAAAGAAGGGAAGCACCTCTCTCTCTCTCTCTCTCCCTCTCTTCCTCCTCCCCTCCCTCCCTCCCTCTCTCTCTCTCTCATACACACACACACACACACACCACCACCACCACCACCACCACCACCATCACCACCACCACCACCAACAGAACCCAGGAATTAAAATTATTGAAATTATTGGTCACTGATATTTCTCAATATCAATGAACTCAATCCTATCCCCTCAAAAAAAAAAAGACAGACTAATGAAATAGATTGGAAAAACATTCTTCTTCTGCATTTAAGAAACACACTTCAATATAAAAGATAGGTATGTCAGAAAAAAGGGTTGGAAAAAGATTTTCAAGCAAATGGATCTAAGAAGCCAGCTGATGCAGTCATTCCAATAACTAAGAAAATAGACTTCAAACCAAAATTAATCATAACAGTTGGAAAAGGACACTTCATACTGATCAAAGGAAAAATCCAACAAGATGGTGTTTCAATTCTTTTACTTTAATTTTTTTCATTCATTTTACATACCAACCACAGATCTCCCTGTCATCCCTCCTCCCACTACTTCTACTTCTGCCTATCCTCCCTGACCCACCACTGTGGTGGTATTCTAATTGTACTGAAATGTGATTTTGATTGTATGTTAATAAATAAAGTTGCCTGGAGGTCAGAGCTATTAGAGCCATAGAAAGAGCGTGGTGGTGGTGGTGGTGGTGGTGGTGGTGGTGGTGGTGGCGCACGCCTTTAATCCCATAGCTCTCTGTGTGTTCAGGGATACAGCCAGCATTGGAGACATATGCCTTTAAGACCTGGGGGGCTGTACATACAGACAGTGACGAGGCAGTCACGTGTTTGGGTTTACAACCAATGAGAAGGCAGAACAAAAGACTATGAAATGACTGACACACAAGGAAATAGCTCTCTTTCAGGAAGCTAGGAGCTCGCAGGAGGAAGGGTAAGATTTTAGCTCTGAGCTCTGACCTCTCGGCTTTCTCTTTTACATTGGTTCTGTGTTTCTTATTTAATAAGACTGTTGGTTATATCAACACACCACCCCTCATCCCCTCCTCCAACAGGGTAACTTTTCTCATGGGGGACAGCTAAGCCTGGTACATTCAGTTGAGGCAGGACCAAGCTCCTTAGTGCTGCATCAAGGGTGAGCAAGGAGTCCCACCATAGGTAATGGGATCCAGAAAGCCAGCTCGTGCACCAGGGGTAGATCTTGATCATACTGCCAGGGGCCCCTCAAACAGACCCAGCTACACAATTGTCTCCCATATACAGAAGGTCTAGTCCAGTCGCATGCAGGTTCCACAGCTGTTGGTCTAAAGTTCCTTTGAGCTTGCTTCAGTTGTCTCTGTAAATTTCCCCATCATGATCTTGACCTGCCTTGCTTCACATAATCCCTCTTTCCTCTCTTCAACTGAACTCCCAGAGCTCAGCCTAGTGCTTGGTTGTGGATCTCTGCATCTGCCTCCATCAGTTATTGGATGAGGGCTCTATGATGGCAATTAGGGTATTCACCAATCTGATTACCAGAGTAGGCCAGTTCAGGCACCCTCACCACTACAGCTATAGTGTAATCTGGGGTCATCCTTGTGGATTTCTGGGAATTTCCCTAGCATCAGGTTTCTCCCTTACCCCATAATGTTGCCTCTATAGAACATCTATGCCTCAAACTCAAAAGCACCCACATTTGTAAAGGAAACACAACCAAAGCTTAAATCACACATTAACCCTTGCATATTGATAGTGGGAGACTTCAATATCCAACTGTCATCTGTCATCAAAGAACAAGTTATCCACACGAAAACTAAACAGAGAAATATGGGAGCTAACAGACATTATAAACCAAACTGACCTAACATGTCTATAAAACATTTCATCCAAACAAAAAAGAATACACCTAATTCTCAATACCTCACAGGAGTTTCACCAAAATAGACCACATACTTTGTCACAAAGCAAGTCTCAACAGGTACAAGAAAACTAAAATAACCTCCTGGTTATTTAATCCATACCACCATGGATTAAAGCTGTATTTCAAAAACTACAGAAACAACAGAAAGCCTACAAACTCATGAAAACTGAACAACTCTCTACTGAATGAAAACTTGGTCAAGACATAAATAAAGAAATAAAAGACTTCCTAGAACTCAATGAAAATGAATGTACAACATACTCAAACTTATGGGACACAGTGAAAGTGGTGCTAAGTAAAAGTTCATAGCACTAAAGTGCCTACATAAAAAAAATTGGAGAGATCTCATACTAGAAACTTAACAAAACACCTGAAAGCTCTAGAACAAAAATAAGTAAGCACACCCAAGAGTAGATGGCAGGAACTAATCAAACTGAGGGCTGAAATAAAATATAAACAAAGGGAATAATACAAAGAATCAATGAAACAAAGATAGACAAAGCCTTTTCCAAAATAGCTAAAAGATGCAGAGAGAATTAACTAACTTCCAAACTAACAAAATCAGAAATGAAAAGTGAGACATAACAACAGACATAAGGAAATCTAAACAATCATAACGACATACTTTAAAATCCTGTATTCCACACAACTGTAAAATCTAAGCCAAATGTATAATTTTCTCAAAACATACCAGCTATCAAAGTTAAATCAAGATCAGATAAACCATTTAGATAGACCTGTAACCCTAAGAAAATAGAAGCAGTCATTAAAATTCTTTCTCAATAACAACAGTTTAAAAAAAAAAAAAAAAGCCCAGGACCCGATGATTATAGCACAGAATTCTACCAGACATTCAAAGAAGAGTTGATGTCAATACTCCTCAAATTTTTCCACAAAATAGAAACAGAAAGAGCATTGCTAAATTCATTTTATGAGGCCACAGTTACCCTGGTAGCCAAACTGCATAAACACTCACAAAGAAAATAATTACAAACTAATTTCCTTCATGAATATTGATGCAAAAATACTCAATAAAATACTGGCAAACTGAATCCAAACCATATAAAAAAGATCATACACTATGACCAGGTAGGCTTTGTTCTAGAGATCCAGGGATTGCTCAACATACAGAAATCAGTCAATATAATCCACCATATTAATGGAAAAGAAAAAAAAACCACATGATCATTTCATTAGATTAAAAAAAATGCCTTTGAAAAAAATCAACACCCCTTCTTGGAGAGATAGGGAAATGAGGAATTTCCCTAAACATTTCTATTATGAAAACATAATAAAGGCATTATACAGTAAGCCAATAGCCAACATCAAATTCAAGGGATAGAAACTCAAAGAAATTCCACTAAAATTAGGAACAAGACAAACCTGTCCACTCTTTCCATATCAATTCCACATAGTACTTGAAGTTCTAGCTATAATAATAAGACAATTGATGGAGATCAAGAGGACAAAAATTGGAAAGGAAGAAATCATAGTATCACTATTTGTAAATGATATGATAGTATACATAAGAAACTCCAAAATTCTACCAGGGGACTCCTACAGCTGATAAACACCTTTAGTGAAGTAGTTGGATATAAGATTAACTAAAAAAAATCAGTAGTCTTCTATATACAAATGACAAATGGTTTGAGAAAGAAATCAGGTAAATAACACCCTCCATAATAGCCACAAATAATACAAAATATCTTAGGATAACCATAACCAAGAAAGTGAAAGACTTGTATGATTAAAAATTTCAAGGATTTGATTAATAAAATTGAAGAAGATACTAGAAGATGGAAAGATCTCCCATGATCATGAATCCATAGGATTAACATACTAAAAATGACCATCCTACCAAAAACAATATACAGATTCAAAGCAATCTCCATCAAAATTCCAACACAATTCTTTATAGACCTTGAAAGGAAAATATTCAACTTCATATGGAAAGACAAAAACCCAGTATATCTAAAACAATCCTGAACACAAAAGAACTTCTGATGGTATCACCATTCCTGATTTCAAGCTGTACTACAGAGCTATAGTAATAAAAGCTGAATGATATTGGCATAAAAACAGACACATTGATCAATGGAATCAAATCAAAGACTCAGAAATAAATCTATAAATCTATGAATATCTTATTTTTTATTTAAAAAAAAAGGCCAGAAAGACAGTTGGGAAAAGAAAGAATCTTCAATAAATAGTGCTGGTCTAACTGGATGTTTGCATGCAGTAGAATGCAAACAGATCCATATTTATCACCATGCACATAAATCAAGTCCAAGAAGATCAATGACCTCAACATAAAACTACACAGACTGAACCTGATAGAAGAGAGTGTGGGGAATAGCATTGGCACAGTAAACAGACAACATCCTGAACAGAACACTTATTGCACAGGCACTAAGATCAAAAATTAATAAATGGAGCCCATGAAACTGAAAGGCTTCTGTAAAGCAAAGCACACCATCACTAGGACAAAACACCAGCCTACAGAATGGGAAAAGATTTTCAACAACCCCACATCCAATAGAGAACTAATATCCAAAATATCCTAATAGCTCAAGAAACCTGACATCAACAAACCAAATAACCTAATTAAAAGAATGGGCTACAGATCTAAACAGAGAAATCTCAAGAGTGGAATCTCAAATGGCTGAGAAACACTTTAAAAAATGCTCAACATCTTTAGCCATCAGGGAAATGCAAATCAAAGTGACTTTGAGATCCTACCTTACACCTGTCAGAATGGCTAAGATTAATAACACAAGTGACAACTCATGCTGGCAATGATGTGAAGCAAGAGTAACACTTCTCCATTGCTGGTAGGAGTGCAAACTTGTACATCCACTATGGAAATCAGTATGGCAGTTTCTTAGAAAATTGGGCCTTGATCTACTTCAAGACCTAGGAATCCAACTCTTGGGCATACTCCCAAAAGACTCCATCCTACCACAAGGACTCCTGCTCAACTCTGTTCATAGCAGCGTTATTCACAATAGTTGGAAACTGGAAACAACCTAGATGTCCCTTAATCCAAGAATGGATAAAGAAAATGTGGTACATTTACACAATATAGTATTACTCAGCAGTTAAAAAATGATATTATGAAATTTGTAGGCAAATGGATGGAACTAGAAAAATTCATCCTGAGTGAGATAACCCAGACCCAGAAAGACAAACATGGTATATACTCACTTGTAAGTGGATGCTAGATGCAAATGATAAGCATGCTACAAACCATAGACCCAGAGAGACTAAGTAACAAGGAGGGCTAATAGAATAGATTTTGTGGGTGGGCTAGGGATGTGTAGGGATGGGAATAGGGAAGATCAGGTGAGGGGATGGAAGGAGAGAGTGTGGGGAGAGACAACTGGAATTGGAGAGTATTTAGGGGATGGTGTGGAAACCTAAAGCAATGGAAACTTCTTGTAATCCGTGAGGGTGACTCTAGCGAGGACTCCTAATAATGGAGGATATGGAGCATGAACCACCCATTTTTTATAATCAGACAAGGCTGTGTTGGGTTGGACATCAACCCAACCACAAAACCTTCAGCCTACAATCTGTCTTGCCTGCAAGATGTGCTGGGGCAATGGTAGCACAAGACTTATTGGAGTGGCCAACCAATGACTGGGCCTCTAATTTGAGACCCTTGCCAACAGAGGGGCCCCATGCCTGACACTGCCAGGATGACCAAGAACTGAGGGCTGGATAGCCCAGAGACCTAGCTAGTTTAGAACTAAATACTAGTGGAAGAAAAAAAAATCAATTAAAATGTTCCTAATGGTGTTCTGCTATACTCATACTTTGGTGCCTAATCTAGTCATCATATGCTGCCTCTGGAAGCTAAGGGGAAGAGATGTAAAGAGCCACAGACAAATATTAAGCAGAGGAGAGAGAGAGAGAGAGAGAGAGAGAGAGAGAGAGAGAGAGAGAGAGAGAGAGAGAGAGAGAGAGAGAGAGAGACCAGGTTGGAGGTATCTATCAGTTACCTCCCCTTGGAGCTTGGGGAATCCCATGGTAGGACAGGTAGAGGAGGAAATGTGGTAGTCAGAGGGGTGGAAGACACTGGGAAAGCCCAGCCCAAGGAATCAACTAAGCAGGGACTCATGGGAGCTCCCAGAGACTGAAGCAGCAATCACAGAGCCTACATAGGTCTGCACTGGGTCCTCTGTGAATATGTTATGTTTTTTGACTTGGTATATGACTGTCTCAGAGGTCCAGCCTGTTAGGCAGCACTCAGAGCTCGAAGGGAACATCCACAGCATTGGCACATAATGGATTTTTCTATCTGAGGGTGTTAGGGAAGAAAAACTCACACATTCTCTTGATCATTTTTTATTTATTTTTTATTCATCAGACTCTTCTGATGGACTCACTGGGCTGGACTCAGCTGGCTTGAGTGTGGCTGGCTTCCACTTGCCTGAACAGCCATACAAGGGAATATTTATAGATTGTTACATAAAGTATTTCCTCATACCAAGGACCTTAACCTTAATTTACATGTCTTACTGAAGGAGAGCATCATATGCCTCTTTGACTCTAGTTCTTCATTAAGCATTGTGTGAAATACACAATAATACAAGAGCCCAGGCATGCCTGAGGTTTCTTGTGACCAGGGTCGTGGGGTGGCTGCAAGGCCCCCTCAGTAAAATAATCATTGTTTTCCACAAGGATCCTTTAAGGTCAAGGTACTTCTAAAAAACATCTGCTTGTTCTGTGCAGATGACTGGCTCTTTGGCTTCTTTTCTCCAGGTGGGTTGTGGGCTTTCCCTGGCCCCCCTCCTCAGGCTGCTGCAACACTAGGTAGCTGCCTTGAAAATCCACTTAGACTTCTACTGTTCTACACAGAAGCAGTCAGCCTCACATCTTCATCATCATTGTCAGCAGATTTGGTGAGACAATTGAGAATTCTTAAAGAGAGGAAGTAGTTAAAAGAGAGAGGTTTTCACACATTAAAAAATGGAAAACACTATTATAACAGGGGGAGTTAGGCCTCTGTATCATAATACGCTGGACAGTCTGAAAATGGAGCAATTAAAGAAAAGGATAATTAACTTAGATGGGATTTACAAAATGTCAATTATAAATATTATGTTTGATAGTTTTTTGTATTATCATTTAAAAAGTTGTTAATATGAGTGCCAAGACAAAATTTTTAGAAAAACTTATTAAAACAGATAATAGAGATATTCAGACCCAGACAGAGAAATTAAAAGGAGAACCAATCTCACCATTGCATTTTAAGGTTAGAGAGGAACAGCCTAAAGTTTACAAACAGCCAACCTTAATTTATCCAATAGCCCTACAGAAACTGCCAAGTGATAAATATCCCCAAGGCTGTGTAAGAGCTGAATGGACTCCTGTACAAATGTTAGATTTGAGGAGATTCAAGGAAGCTATAGTCTCATATGGCATGCATTCACCATTTGTGGAGGAGATGTTAAACTTATGGTTAGCTTTATGGAATTATCCCTCAAGACTGGAGAGACTTGGTTACAACAATCTTGGAGCCTGGTGCTCAGTTACAGTGGCAGACCTAGTAGAAAGATGAGGTTAAGACCATTGAACAAGGAAGTAGGTCTAGAGGTATGAAATCTCTCAAGACTAACTTCTTGGAGAGGGAGATTATACTAATGTAGAACAACAATCTTTATATGATGGCCACACCCTGGCTTTATGCCTCAAAGCAGCCTTGGATGTTTGGGACAAAATTGAAGAAGTAGGAAGGAAAACTGAGCCATTTACTAAAGTTATACAGGGACTCAAAGAAAACACTGATTTCTTACAAAGGTTGACTTCAGCAGTAAATAGTAAGATACCAAATTCAGAAACTAAACAAATAATAATTGAATTGCTGGCTTTTGAAAATGCTAATGCACAATGCAAAAGGATAATTAGGCACTTAAAGGCAAGACTGACACCCTTAAAGGAATGGATTCAAGATATAATCAATATTGAATCTCATAATCATGATGATTGTTGGATAGGTGAGGTGATTTCCAGAAGTTTGAAGAAAAATCAAAATGTCAAAGGTTTCAATGTGGTAAACAAAGTCACCTAAAAAGGGATTGTAAACAGGGCATTCCTAGAAACAATGTTTTGTTCTAAGAATAATCCCAACAGAACATCCCTCCATTTTGGATTATACAGAAGGTGTGGCAAAGGCAGGCATTGGACTAATGAATGTAGATCAACAAAGGACAGACAAGGTAACCCTTTGCCATCAGGAAACACCTTGAGGAGCCTCTCATAGGCTCCCATGTCAAATTCAATTTAGTCATTTCCTGTCATCATGGAGGAAACTCTTTCCCAGAGCAATTAAAGAACCTAATGCCTATTGTAAAAAACAACAACAACAACATAAAAAACCCCTACTGCTCTGGATGATAGAAGAGCTTTCAAAAATAAAACAAAAATTTCAGGAGAAACCATAAATCAAAATTGATAAAGATTAGATTTGAACAAGAGAGAGCTAGCCACTAGAGGCCAGGCAGTGGTGGCACATATCTTTAATTCCAGCACTTGGGATCTCATGTCTTGGATCCCAGTACTTGGGAGGCACATGCCTTTAATTCCAGCACTTGGAAGGAGGAAACAGGAAGTGATATGGCTGGGTGGAGAGATGAAATGATAAGGTGGAGTGAAAACAGAAGTAGGAAAGAAAACTGAGCCATTTACTAAAGTTATACAGGAACCCTTTCAGACTGAGGATTCAGCAAAGGTAAGAAGTCTCTCTACTAGCTGGCTCCTTTACTTCTGTGATCTTTTAGCATTCATCCCATTCATCCTAACTTGCAGGGTATATAGTGAGCTACCAAGAAAGAATCAATCATTCTTTGAAAGTTAATCTTACAAGGGATCCTAAAGGAATCACAAACCTAGATTTTTGTACATTAAAGATAATCAGTCAGCTTTACTTTGGATCCTCAGGGTTTACATCCATTTATCAATAGGCTCTTATATTAGGATATTGATGGCATGAATGAGTACAAGGAGTTAATCATCACTTTTGACCAAGAACCACCCTTAACAGTTGGGCTGCTTTGTATTTCTTAACCTCAGCTACATGTCCTTATGGACATTAGGTTGTTTTGTGTGTTTTCTTTTTCCGTTTTAAAATTATTGTCAAAACATCTGATCTAACCTGAAATTATTACAAGGCTTTGTTTCAGCCAAATGATGCACACCAAAACCTCATGATTGCATCTTTTCAGCATTAAGAGAGTTAGAGCCAGTTTGGCTCCTGAGGATTTCAGTTGTTCTCCTTGAGGTGGAACTCATAGGCCTAGCTATGAAACATATCCTTATATATACTTTTATTCATCAAGACTCGGTATAAGCTAATGATATTATTATCAGTTAGATAGTACAGCTTAGGGCAGAAATCATCTTCATATAAATTTGCAGGTAAAACTGCCCAGCAGAATGGGAAGTTTTTATGAGATTAAACACATTACCTTACAGACAGTGGGGGATTTCCCCGCACCCAATTCAACCATGTCAGATATCAGAGACAGCAACAGCAAGCATGCAGAGACCCAGCAGGAGCAAAAGACATTCTGGGGTCTGGGGTCTCGGGGACCTTGCCTACCTGAGAATTATTCACCAGGGGATTGCCTCTTGGTGGGCCAACACCCTGAACCTCAGTCATCATCTGCTACCCCCCAACATGGCTACCAGCATTGGTATTTGGGGGGAGACTTCTTACAGTGAGAGTAGGGGTGTCCCTGACTCTTTGGCCTGCTCATGGGACCCTTTTCCTCCTACTTGGTTGTCTTGCTCAGCCTTGATGTGAGGGTTTATGCCTGATTTTATTGTGTCTTGTTCAGTGTTTGGTTGACGTCGGGGCGGGGGGGGGGGGTACCCTTTTCTAAAAGGAAACCAGAGGAGGAGTAGATCTGGGGGAAAGCGGCAGTGTACTGGCAGCAGGACTGGGCAGAGTGGAGGTAGGAAAAGCTGGGGTCAGAATTTATTGTATGAGAGAATAATAAATAAAATTAAAAAAAAAATTGCAGAGTATTCTCTCCCTAGTAAACTTCCTACAAGCAAATTTCCATCTTTGGCTTTGTTCTTAAGTTATCTGACCTGCAACATGTAGCACCCGGGGGGGGGGGGGGGGGGGGGAGATCCACAGCACAATCAGTAGAACTCTTGTGCTGTGATCAACTTTCAGCCACACCCCGGCTATAGAGGGGGTTTAAGGATGAGAATAGGAAAGATCTCTATCTCTATTTCTCAGTCCACAGCAGGCAATACGGTGGACTCCAACTCAAACCTCAGTTAAAAGGTGGGAAGGCCAATGACACTCATGGGGGAAAAAATGAGGTGAAGTAGAAAGCTGCCTTCTCCAGAACTTGATCTTATTTTCAATAGTTTTCTTGTATTGGGATATCAAATTTAAATTTAATCATTGTCCTTACACTGATATCAAAGACCCTTAATTATCGAGTATATTTATGGGAAAAGTATGAATGAATGGCAGGCACTGTTGTAATGAAACTGGATGCTTTCCCAATACTGTGAATCTTTCGTTGTACACACTTGAATACATCAGTGCTAACATATTCAGTGCTTTGGGCTGCAAAGATAGCTCATTCAGTTATATGCCCACTTTGCAAGCAAGAGGACCAGAATTTGATCCTAGCACCCATGGTAAAAGCCTGATCTGAGGGACACAAACTTATGTAGTCCCAGCATTGGGGAGGTAGATGGCAATCAAGCTCCACATCCAGTAAGATGCTCTCTCAAAAAAAAAAGTTGAACAGCTCCTGAGCAAAGATATCTAAGGTTGGCTTATGGCCTCCATGGGTATGCATACACTTACCCATGCAGACACAAAATAATAAAATAAAATGCTCTATGTACAACTCTTGCATTTAGGAACATCACAACAGCTTTAAGGCTGATTTTCTCTCTGCCAGTCAGAACTATGTCTGCCTACCGTCTCAGGTCTTGTTACTCGAAACAAACCTTAAATTTCATTTAACGATTACAATTTAAAAGTATACTTTAAAAACAGTACTAGGTGTTATTTAATCCAATTAAATGACTTTAAAAATAACTTTCATTAAATTCATTCTTTGATGATTTTATATACGAATATGGTATATTCTGTTTACTGTAAAACCCTATCAGCTGTCATCTCCCTTTTACTTATATTATCTCTGCTTCCCTTTAAGAGTCCCTCTCCTACATCTATGTCATTTTGTTTTGTGTTATTATCTAACAGCAGAGAGTGAACTATTATAAAGTACATAATCATAGACAGGTTTAATTATAATTCATTGTAATTCAATGTTATTATTGTTAGAGGAACAACAGTAGACTTTGGATTCTATTTCTGAGCACAGCTGTGTTTAGAACTTCATTTATCTCAACCAGACTCAAATAAAGGGGCAGAGGTGATGGGTGCCTATAACTGGTCATAGATTGTGCAAGAGAGCGAACAATTGATTCACTCAACAATAATCAAATGAATCTTCTTACTATGATGTAGAGATAAACACCCTTAATGGATTAAACACAAATTCCCCCCTCCCAAGCAGTTCATTATACTTTTCTCCTTGAGAAGAGAGCACCAATTTTTCCAGTTTGAAAACAACAATCTCAAAATACACATGTCTACTTGGATGATTTGAAGAATGTATTTAATTTGATTCATTAAAGAATATGGATCATAAGATATTTCTATTGAGGGAACACTATGAAGGTATCCAGAGTACCAAATAAGATTTTTGGGACTCCCCTGAGTAAATGACTCTGAAAACTTGCTTATTTTTCTTGAATATGTATCTTCCCTGAAAAATGAAGATTTAGGCTATAAAGAATCTTTTAGTTCTCTTTGGATTAAAAAGCCTATTCATTCTATGTATATTATTTACTATAAGTAATTTATTAAGAGTTTTGTTTATAAGTGTGTGGAGGTAGTGAGATTATATCATTTGTCCAATTCAAATCCTATATTAACAAAGAACATTCTCTAATTTCTTCTCTGTATAATTACTCTTATTCATATTCTCTAATTTTATCCTGATCCGGTTTTTCTTTAAAATTTTTAATTACATTGGTGTGTGTGTGTGTGTGTGTGTGTGTGTGTGTGTGTGTGTGTATGTGTGTGTGCATATGTGTATTATGATATGCATGTGGAAGTTACAACTTGAATAAGGTGGATTTCTCCTTGCACTATGTGGGTCCCAGGATCAAACACAGGTCATTAGGCTTGGCAGCAAATGCCTTCATCACTCACTGAACCATCTCTCCAGCCTCTTATTTACTGTTCTTTATACCACTAGTTACTCTATAAAATACACATTCCTGAGTTAACCCTTTCTATCTCACTCCCTAGAAACAAGCTTGAAATCAAAGACTTTGTTTCACTCAGCTGAGTATATTAGAGTCTAAAATAGACCATAGTTTGTACACATCACAAATGTATACATGTACACATACACAAACATACATTATGGATTGAGAGATTCTTTTGATGAATTGGTGATGAAAAGGAGACTTAGAGGACAATAAATAGAGGGAAGAGAACATTCATTCTTTTAGCTCACTAACTTCAACTCCTTGTTCCCCTTCACTAATTACACTGCCCTATACTGGTCTTTTTCTCCCTATGTTAAATGGTTTCCTAATTTAGGATTTGATAGGTGCATATGATTTGAAACAATAGATAACTCATGGGAATTTTCCTGTGATATTCTTTCTCAGATACAATTTCAGCTATTTCTCTCATCCTCTTTGAATTTTGCTCAAACATTTTCTCTTCAATAAGGCATACCCTGATAATTACATTTAAAATTCTAATCCAGCCTCATATGCTTACCAGTATACAGACATTCTGGATAATTTTATTTGAATTCTGGTACTTTTCTTTAATTATTTTCTGAAATTTAAAAGACATTATATAATTTACTTATTTTTCTCTATACCTCACCATTACACATAAATAAAATATAAGACACATGAAAGCAAAGATTTCATTAGAATATAATGAGCATGACTGACCTCATGAGAACTTACTAAATACTGCAAAAATATTTGTTGAGATTAAGTAGAAATAAATAAAAAATAAGTTTGAGTCCCTCGCACCTGATCTGGTCTTTGGTTTTAAGTTAATAGACACAAATTGTGTGTCAAATAAAAGTTTATATTTTATCTAAATGAATCACCTCAGTATTGGCAGTGATAAAAGTTAGGAGGTTTATTTATAAGAGACTGTCACAGATAAATTACAGTAGAATTTTGTTTAATATTTATGAAACTTTTAAAAGCAAGAAGTCACTTAGTGTTAATGGACCACTTAAGAAATAATGAAATGCATTTCCTTGTTTTGCCATGGCAGTACATATTTTAAAATGTATTAGATAATCAATTGTGTTTAATAAAATTAAATTATTGGGGCTAGGGAGGTAACAGAGTCAATAAAGTTCTTGTCATAAAAGAATGAGGACACACGTAGAAAAAAGCAGAGGCATATCTGTAAGCTCAGCACAGGGATGTAGAGATGGGTGGATTACTGGGGCTAAATGACTAACCCACCCTCCCTGCTCAGTGATACCCAAGACAGTGAGAGACCCTCTCCCAAAACATGATGGATGACACCTGAGGAACAATGTGTGAGGTTGATGTCTGGCCTCTCCATACATGCATCCACACACACAGGGGCACCCATTCCCAAATGCAAGCACATGTCCACATAAGAATATGCACACATACACAGAGAGAGAGAGAGAGAAAAGTAAAATTTATAATAAATAGTGTTTTAAAAATCTGAATAAAGAAATACAATTATATATGTATAATTACAATTCTTTGCCCACCTGCATTCTTTTATAAATTTTCAACTCAGTCTTAAGTTGCTTATCTATTTTATTAGATTTTCAAAAAGGTGTCTTTCTGTAGCTGCAACAAAATATCTGAGATAATAAAAGGAGAATTGTATTTGGTTAACAATTTACAGGGTTTCAGTCCATAGTCAGTCGGTTCGTTCCTTTTAGAGCTGTGATATGTCTGGGAATCATGGTAGGGAGTGTGCAATACAATGAAGCTAAATACCTTAGGTTGGCCAGTAAGCCAACAGAGAGGAAAGGAAGTCTGTTTCTAAAGCAGTCCCCAAAATCCTCTAAAAGGGAGTGCTCGCCAGGTCCTAACTTGCTTCCATTGGTCTCTACCTCATAACAATCCTCTCACAAGCACCACAGACTGTCAATCTCATCTTTTTTTTTTTTTTTTTTTTTTTTTTTTTTTTTTTTTTTTAGCATGTGCATCTTCGAGGTCATTTAAGCTTCTAGAACACACCAGTGTTCCTCTAATCTTATACATGCACATACAGCTTTATAGCCTCAGTGTTATCCCTGCTACCTCAGAAAAGATAGGATCTTCTCTGCAAGGCACTTTTCTAATTTGACTATTCCTTTTTCTTTTTGCTATACTATCCAATGATAGAGAACTCAGCTACCCCGAGTCGTACTAAACGGATGGATTCCAGCTTCAAGATTCCTGTATACTATAAAACATTTCATGTTGATAAACCCAAACCCACATTTTTGTGTGTGTCTGACTCTCACTGCCATAAACTTGAAATTCAGAGATGTGAAAGTTCTCGTTGTTTAGCATTTCTTAGAGTCACATATGGATTCTCATTTTTCACATTTCACAAGACTAGAAAAAAGCTTAAAAAAGATAATGGGGGAGGCATGGGGAGCTGGAGGGGAGGAAACTGTGAGGAGAGGAGGGAGGGGAAACTGCAGCTGGAATGTTAAATAAATAGATAGATGATAGATAGACAGACAGACACAGAGATGATAGATAAAAAAGAAAGAAAAAAACAACAACAACCCATGATCTTGGCAGGTGTTTTATTCCTGATGGGAGCACTCTTGGCTGTAAGGAAGGTGACAGGGATTGTATGAATATAAATGGATCAGTGATCCACAGGCTGCAGAGCTGTGACATTCATCTTCCCTTCTCACTTTTGACATGTGGAGATTATTTTAGCAATCTTCTTCCTTGAGGGGAATTCTGCACCTCACTTTTGAGGGTACCATCACCCTAATGATAAATCGTCCTGATGGCACCTGTTAAACTCTCGGGATTCCACTGTGCTGTGCAATTGTCCCATTGCAAGGTTGCTGCACTTTGAAGTAGACCAAACTCAGCTCTTTGTTAAACATAAGAAGTTTACCCAGTTGGATTTACATAGGAGGATCTGGCAAAAGAGATGCTCCCGAAGTTTCCGAGATTATTAGAGAAGTACTGTCAATCTTGCTCTTCAGCAATTTTTTTGGACATCATACTTTTTTTTTTTTAACAACACAGGTAGACTCAATTCACTCCCACAACAATTTTCTAACCTCAAATAACTGCATGCTCTCATATTGAATGGGTACAGTACTGGAAGTATGAATAATATAGGCTCAATCTTAGAGACATTTAGTTACAAATCACATAAAGATTCAGTTTGGGCATTCTCAGCAACTTCTGAGGGTTAGATGGGCATGTTCAATGCTCAGAAGGGGAATGATGTTAGTGTGATGGAACCACAGAGGTAGTTATAATTTTCAACTATTTTTCAGTATTGCTACAATGTCTATTTAAATAGAAAATTAATTGTAAAAGGAGCAACAAGAAGAAAGCATGCAAATTCATTTAGCAAAAATTTTATTCCCCTCTTTACTTTAGGAAAAGAATGTTTAGACAGCTTAGTGTTTTACTTAAGCACCACAATTAAGAGAAAGGCTATGAAGCCAGGTAAATCTATTAGCAACCTGGCTTTTCTCCTGGGTATTCTCTCTCCCACTGAAAAAAGCCGCAGGTGAATGTCTCCATTGCTAGCCACAAAGACCTATGAATGCTGTGGAGTATGAGTCATGAAACTTCCTAAAGTCAACAAAGGTAATGAACCTTAAAACACACAATGCCTACATTTCGAACAATTAAGTGGGATCATATTCGTCATAATTCAAAAACTTTGGAAGAGAAATTGGCAAATGTAAGACAAGCTGCAAGTTAGTCAAAGGCTTTAGGGAAGGAAACTGCCTTTTCATTCAAACTGTGTTTGAATGCAGCAGCAAAGAGTTCAAACCTTTCTGCTTTTCCAGTTTTTTCCTTTGATTTTTTTTTTCATTTTTACGAAGAACAAGAACAATACAAAGTATGAAGAGTTCAGTGTCCATTTATCATCTATCCCCCTAAGGACAAACAAACAATTGGGGGACTCAGCCCAGAGTCTATGTGAAACCAATTAAAACTTTCTTCAGGCAGCGCGCAGACAGCTGAAGAGCTGTACGGAGTACCAAAGGGCGACTTGCCAGACAGTCACAATAAATGGTGAGATGTGCCATCCTGACTTACTCCCTCATGCTTATTCTACGATCTTACCAATCACTCATTAGTTAGCCAAAATGTTTATCTGGGGCTCTAATTTACAAGATGCTTACAGATTAGTTGCCTAACACTGCACACTTAAAAACTCAGTCTTGGTCAAAAAAAAAAAAAATTATGCTCACTTACTGGGTGGAAGACAGAACCTTACAAATCACTACAGCTAAACAGAAGAGAAGCTATTTCTTGAATTTCTTGATTAGTCTTCTTCTCATTAATTCAGTTTTTAAAGATCCAAAAAGACTACTAACCTAAATAATGGCCAAAAGATAACTAAGAGTAAATCAATACACATTTCAATCCTACTATTAAGCACAATGCTTCACACACACACACACACACACACACACACACACACACACACACACACATACACTATAAGGTAAAAGAGTCTTATGTGCCATTGAAGTAATACTGGTAGAGTTTAAATTAGAGTGCTATAGTTTGAGAATGTTAAATTATCTCCATTATAACTACAAAGAAAATGTAACCTAATATATAACAAAGGACATGAGAGGGGAATTAAAACATGGTACTATAAAAATATAAGCTAAACACAAAATTATGCAAGAAATGGAGGACGGTGGGGCTGGGAAGACCACTCCACTGATAAAGTGCTCCATTCCCGAGCACTCATGTGAGAAGCCAGGCATGTGATATACCCATGTAAACCCACGACTGAGGGGTTAGAGATAGATCTCTATAGCTTGCACATCAGTCAGTCTAACAGAATTGGTGAGCTCTAGGTTTGCTGCGAGACGCTGTCTCAAAATTAATGCAGTGAGCAATTGAAAAAGATGTATACATGTGCACATGAGTATGGTGGTATTGTGTTCCCTGAAATATTGTGCACCCTAATAAACTTATCTGGGGTCAGAGACAGAACAGCCACAATATTAAACATAAAGGATAGGCAGTGGTAGCACACGCCTTTAATCCTGGCATTCCAGAGGCAGAAATCCATGCGTTCAAGGATACAGCCAAGCATGGTGACTCATGCCTTTAATCCCAGGGAATGATGGCAGATTGCAGAAAGGTATATAAGGCGTGAAGGCCAGGAACTAGAAGCATTTGGCCTGGTTAAGCATTTGGCCTGGCTAAGCATTTGGCCTGGTTAAGTATTCAGGCTTTTGAGCAGCAGTTCAGCTGAGACCCATTCTGGATGAGGACTCAGAGGCTTCCAGTCTGAGGAAACAAGACCAGCTGAGAAGTTGGCCAGGTGAGGTTAGCTGTGGCTTGTTCTGCTTCTCTGACCTTCCAGCATTGACCCTAATAACTGGCCTCAGGTTTGATTTTATTAATAATCCCTTCTAAGATTCCTGCTACACATGAGTATGAACACACACCTACAACAATGATGATCACACACAAAAAGAACAAAAATACATGTAAAAATTAATAATAAGGAACATGTACTGGGAGATAGATCAGTTGGTAAAGTGTTCACCATGAGAGCATGAGGATCTGAGTGTAATCTCCAGCACCCACATAAAAAGCCAGACACAGGCATGGTGGTGGCACTTGCTTATAGCCCCAGCACTGGGGAGGTAGAGATGGGCTCATCCCTAGGGTTTGTTGGCCAACAAGTCTAGCCGAATCCATGTGCTCCAGGTCTGAATGAAACACCTTGTCTCAGAAAACAAAATGGAGAATGGTTGAACAAGACACTTGATGTTAAATTGTAACCTCCAGATACCACAGATATGTACTCGTTTATGTATGCACCCATAAATAGTGGACATACTATGTAATTCATACATGAAAAAACTCATTGATTCATCCATCCATTTAAAGAAATCAGAAGGAGTTAAAGAGATGGCTCAGCATTTAAGAGTACTTGTGGCGAGATCCACAGCCAAGCACCAGGCCGAAGTCCAAATAATTAACTGTGATCATATTCATCATAATTTGAAAACTTTGCAAGAAAAATTGGAAGATGTAAAACAAGCTGCAAGTTAGTCAAAGTCTCTAGGAAGGGAGTTGAGTCAAAGATAGGGAAGAGGGATTTTTATGAGCAAACGGGCTCAAGATCATGATGCGGAAACCCAGAGACAACTGAACCAAGCTGAAAGGAACTCATGAACTTTAGGCTGTGGAGCATGCATGGGACTAGACTAGGCCCTCTGCTTATGGGAGACAGTTGTGTAGCTTGATCTGTTTGAGGGGCCCCTAGGATCAGGATCTATCCCTGTAGCTAGAGTTTTCCTGCCTTGCCCACAGTCAGGACCTGCCAGTCCCACAGCTGCTCAGACCCAACCAAGTAAACACAGAGACTTATATTGCTTACAAACTGTATGGCCGTGGCAGGCTTCTTACTAACTGTTCTAATAGCTTAAATTAATCCATTTCTATAAATCTATATCTTGCCACATGGCTCATGGCTTACTGGCATCTTCACATGCTGTTTGTCATGGAGGCAGCTGGCAGTGACTCCTTCCGCCTTCCTGTTCTCTTAATTCTCCTCTCTGTTAGTCCTGCCTATACTTCCTGCCTGGCCACTGGCCAATCAGTGTTTTATTTATTGACCAATCAGAGCAACACATTTGCCATACAGACCATCCCACAGCATATCCCCGGTGCATAAGCTGGCTTTTTAGAGCCTGTTACCTGTGGTGAGACACCTTGTTCAGCCTTGATGCAAAGATGAGGGGCTTGGACCTGCCTCAGCTGAATATATCAGGCTTTGTTGACTCCCCATGGGGGTGATGGGAGAATGCTGATGGCTGGGGGGGGGGACAGGAGGAGGGATGAGAGGGAAATCTGTGGTTGATACATAAAATGAATTTTAAAATTTTCTTAAATAAAAAAAGAGTACTTGTGTCTCTTGCGAAGTACTGGAGTTTGGTTCCTAGTACCTGGGTCAGGAGGCTCACAACCACTTTTAACTCTAGCTCCAAGAGCTCCAATGCCCACTTCTAGACTCTGAAGGTACATATACACCATCACACACAGACACACAAACAAAAATACATGAACACTAAAAATGTACAAACTTTAAAAAGACAGAAATGAGAAAGCCAATGTACAGAGATTTACCTATCTTGACTGTGGTCCCCAATGTTCACTTCTAGTGAACCAGATTTAACTCAAGTCTTTCTAATTGTCAGGGCTGGGTCTCTATCTAGATACAACACTATAGCTCCATTTCCTTAAGCAGTACCTGGAAGACCCTATTATCCACATTGGTAGAACACTGGATTCCAATAAGGAAAAAACACTATCAAGTACAGAAACATCTGTGGCTTATAGTTAAGCATATAGTTTTTAAAATATATATTTATTTAGTATTCTAATTTTACTTTACAATTATTTTTAAATATCCCTCCCTCTCTACCCACCACCCCTCTGAAGTACCCTCCTTTCAATCTCTCCCATTCACCCTCCACTCTCAACCTGATGGCTTCTTTTTCTTGATTACTGCTACAGACACATATGCATATACATTATGCATATGCATAGATATAAAAACACAACCTGCTGAGTCTGGTTTTGTTGCTTGTGTGTATATTGTTTCAGTGCTGACCTCAAAATTTCTATTGACAGTGGTTTCTTACGATTATAACCACTACACAGATGTTCTTTTTATTTTTTTCTAATGGAAGCAATAAATCACACTGTTGGAAGCAAGTTTGAAACTAGAGTCAGGATGAATTACCTAAAGGATTGCCACAAAACTTCTCTAACACTCTTGCTCAATGTTGCTTCTTAAGGGACTTCCTGAAAGAGAAATCCAACTAACTGTAACATTTAGACTACAGAGCAAAATATTACCCGGTCCCTAATAGAAGAATTAAATGAAACTATATGTCAGGGCTACTTGTTTGGGGAACCAAAGGAAAGAGAAAAACAAGATAATCACTTAAAATATTGATTCTGGAAATTCTGCCAAATGGTTAAAAAGTGGCTGAGTTACAGAGGCAGAGCAAAGCAAGATCATTACATATTTCAGTTTGTGATGTAGGTTCTGCTGTGGAGCACATCCCAAGAACAGACTTGTGAAGCACAGGAAAGCAAAAAAAAAAATCATAACCCCAGAAGAACTGTCTCTTCTTGTGGTGGGCATCAGCCCGTTATCAGCTATCCAGCCATGTAGTTGCACTTACATTTTTGAGTATTCTTCCAGCAATAGAAGCTTTTTTTCCCCCTCAACTTCCTACTAAACTGTGGCAAATAAAATGTAGAGTAGTGACAGCTGGCAAATCCAGAGTCTAGTCACAATGCTAGAGATTTTAGGATGAATTAATAAAGATGTAAAAGTAAAGCAATGATCCGGGTGCTTCCCATTTGACAGAGTAAGAGAGAACTAACTATAATGTCACAATTTTCTCAGGGTTATAGGAAGCTCATTCCAAAAGACCTGAAGGTGCTCTGGACTTCCCAGAAGCAATCAAACATCCCCACTGCCCTCTCTCCTCATTTTTCTTTTGGTCCCACTGTATAGTTTCAAATGATAGAACTTTTGAAAGTTGAATTACTTAGCATGTAGATAGTATATCTTAATCCAACCATTATTATAATTTGGCTGGCTTGTGACCCCTACTAATAGAAATAGTTTCTTCAATGATCTTACAGAAGTTATTAAAGCAGGAAGAATACAATGATACCATGTATTTAAATGAGAGGAGTTTTAGTGAAGAAATACCAGAAAACAGATGTCACACTTCAGCATCCACCATCCTGTAATTGAACGCATATTTATATTTTAAAGTTTCTACTTTTACTGCCCTGTGTCTGCTACACTTCTATTTCTTCGATTTAATTTTCCTCCAATAAATCTTCATGAAATAAATGAGAAGTAACCTGTCACTGCCTCAAAAAACTCAGTATTGTTCCAAAACACATACAGAAGGAGCATGGCCACGATTTTAGAAAAATAAATACCACCTTTTTAATTTTTCATGACTTATAATTCTCAAATTATCCTAAATTATGATCAGATAGAGTGGCTATACGAGATGTTATTTAATAATTTCAGCGGACTTAAAATCAATGATGTAATTTTCCTAGATTTTTATTTTGTAATTGTTTGCTATTTTTGAGAACTTGAGATAGAACCAAAGCAATGCCAGTTGTTGTGAAGTTTGCACAGAGATGCAAAGAATAATACAGGAAAAGCCATACATTTCAGACCACTGGCATTTAGAATAGAGACTAACAAAGAATCAAGCCCCTTTCTGCCTGGTCCCCCATTAGCACACACAGGATATCTGCGGGATCCCCCATTAGTGCCATTAGCAGCAAGAAGTCTGATTGTCCCAGTCTCCATGTGCTGATGCTCATTTCCATCTCATGTTGTTCAGCACAGCTATGTGTAGCTGGAAAACAAGCCACTGCTTAGAGGAAAAACCTCATTTATTCCAGTCAGCAACGGGGCAAAATTACTCTCAATAAAAACAAGCATAATGATAAAAGCAGAGCAGTGTAATATATCCACAATAGAACACCAGTTGCCCATGTATTGTAAATATCACACAAACATTTTAAGAACCATGAATAAGAAAGCATTTACCAAGTTCTGCCCCTTCAACAGCTTGCATGGCTGCTGGACAATAAAGTGAAAAATAGAACCAAAACTTTATTTTTCATAGTTTTCAATATGTGGCTATAGTCAGACACCACATCTAGAGTTCAATCAGAAGGAGTGTACCATTAGGAATAATATCAGAGAGAATCCGACAAGCCAAACACATGGTGAGCACCAAAATATTATTTTATCATCTTATGAAAGCAAAAGCATTTTGAGAAATGAGTTTTGGGGGTTTAAAGGAAAATAAAATTAGTTAAGGCAGGTCAAAAAGATTGTGTTTGTAATTTGGACAACCTTTGGACAGGCTAGAAAAAGCCACAAGGAGAGTTTAACATGGCTGCAAGTCATTACCCTCCCCACAAAAAGAAATAGCCCTAAGTGACATTCCTACCAGTTTCTAAGGTGTTCTATTTTAGAAACACTACTCCAAATGTTGAGAATGTCAGGTCTATTTGTAGATCACAGGTAGGCCTTTCCTAGTTCTGGTTTGGAATATCACATTCACAGTGCACAAACATGGACTTAAACACTGAATCCGAGAGTGGTAGCTAAGGCTAAGGGCCCATCTTGGTATATAGTTAATCCGTGACTATCCTCTCAAACAGGAGTAAGGGCCTTGCCTTAACACCTGGACATTCACAATACCTCAGTATGGTGCTCAACATCTCAGGAAGATGGAATGTCTTGAAAACACTTTAAGTGAGAGGAAGTCTTTAGCTAGATGTATATCTACATCGTAGGCCTATTATACTGTTGTATCAGAAAAGACGACCAAGTCCATCCATTCCATGACACAAGGGAAAACACTGTCTAGAACCAGGGCAGACCTTCGGGTAGTAGACAGGATACATTCTCAAGGATTTGTGACCACATGAATAATTACATGACAACTTCCATTTGTGGTACCAAAGACAACAGGCCCACAAACACAATGCCTACACTAATATTACCAATCTGCTGACTGATGCTGCTATGCAGTCAACCCAAAATTGATATGATAAACGTTTTTGTATTCTGCAGAAAAAAAAGGAACTAGAGAACTTTGTGGGCGTCCTTTTCATTTATGATTTCTTTGGGCTTTCAGATACCCCGGCCAGTGTTAGTCAATAAAATATGCTCTCAAGTTTTACGTACATGACAATCTCAGCCTGTTAAGGATGCTTTTGTCTTGCAGATATTACTCATGCAGGAAATGAACTGCCAGAGCATGTGATGAAACTTGTTATGTTTTTGAGCATCTTTCTGAACCTGTAGAAACTGCACTCTCTTGCAGTGTAGGCAGGAAAGTGTAGAAGCTTCCTTCATCTCATATGTGTCCAGTACAAATACATTATAAAAAAAGTAACTGAGAAATTCTGACTTATAAAAGAAGCAGTCTAATTATATAAATATTGCAGGTGACCATGGTGATAAGTAGCACAAGTGACAATTACTCTTAAAGGGAAGCTATCATCAGTTTGTAATTTGTTGTAAATCAACTATCAGCAACAGGCTATCTCAAGGGACTTTTTACACATAAAACTCATCCAGCTAAATATTGAGCCAGAAAGAAGTTTGGTTGTTTTCTGAATGTTTTATGTTTTTATTGATCCTTATCAAGAATTACATGCCCATTTGCTAATGTTACAAGGAAATTGCTTCCCTCCAAATTCACATGCTGAAACACCAGAGCCAGCTCTCCAATTCTCTGACTTGGGTGGACATTCAAAAGACAGACACCTTCATTTCTTTACAAACAAACATATTGGCTGACACCTTAGATTCCCCACATCTCAGATTCTAAGTAAATAAATTTCTTTTGTGCAAGCCACACAGTATACACATTTCGCTGTAGGAACCTGACCGCAGAAACAGAGTAAACAAACAACTTCAATACAGCATCCACAAGGACTTCATTACTGTGTTCATATAGGCATCAGCTAATATATCATGAGCATCTACAAGATGCCAATTACATTTAGCAAATTATCAGCTTTAAAAGGTTTTAAATTTTTATGTAGTGTGTGTGTGTGTGTGTGTGTGTGTGTGTGTGTGTGTGTGTGTGTGATGTGTTTTCTGGTACAGGTCTGAAATAGCACACATGTGCAATGGTACATGCATGGAGGACAGAGGACCACTTTGGAAAGTACATTCTCCCCTTTCATTTGAATTCCTGTGTCAAAGATCAGAGTCAAGTCCTCAGACTTAGAACAAGAGCCTTTCCTACTGAGCCATCTTATCAGCCTCAAATCATTACAAATCTCTTCTTTCCCTTATCCTTAAATAAGAGCCCCATGTGTCTTATTTGCATAAGTGATAAAAATAACTAGTTTAAAATAATACCTCTAAACTAAATGTTATGTATTTTTAATTCAAAATTATACTTATGATGTTTATTTTATTAAAGGCTTATCTTACATGTTTTGTCAAATTAAATTTAGAAATGATACGGTGGCTTTCAAAAACTTGTGCAAACTTTCTGAAACGCTTTTACCACTCCTCTGCGGCAATACTGTAGGGCTTCCAGTATAGTAAGACTGAGGAAAATAGTAATAAGTGGTGTAGAATTACACACATTCGGACAATACATTGTAGCTAGAGTTTTCCTGCCTGGCCCAAGGTCAGGACAAATCTCTGTCACCCGCCAGTCCCACAGCTGCTCAGACCCAACCAAGTGAACACAGAGACTTATATTGCTTACAAACTGTATGGCCGTGGCAGGCTTCTTGCTAACTGTTCTTATAGCTTAAATTAATCTATTTCCATAAATCTATACCTTGCCACATGGCTCGTGGCTTACCGGCATCTTCACATGTGGCTTGTCCTGGCATCGGCTGGCAGTGACTCCTTCTGCCTTCCTGTTCTTTTTTTTCTCCTCTCTGTTAGTCCCGCCTATACTTCCTGTCTAGCCACTGGCCAATCAGTGTTTTATTTATTGACCAATCAGAGCAACACATTTGCCAAACAGAACATCCCACAGCAATACATTTTTTAATTTTTTCTCTTTATAGACAGGTATTAGGCATAGCAATATCGATACAAGAACAAAGAGAATTTTCCCATAATGGCAATAAGCAATGAATATGTAAGAGATGATAACAGGTGATTAAGGATGAAGATTATTTTCTCTAGGAATACCATGAGTCAGACTCCCCCTAGGTGAGCTGGGTTTCATAGCCTGTTTCATGTAAGACAGTATTCCCATACAGGTTTCTTTGGCTTTTTTCACTTTACAGACAACAGAACTGAGTTTGGGAGACATTTTGAAAAGTAGATGGAAATTAGCAAGTGCCATCACCACATTTAAGATACAACAACTGCCTGGCTTCAGAGCCTATAAACTCGCTATTGCTGTTTCTTCTTTCAAAAGCTTTCATTTTATTCATTGGACTTGCAAAGTTTCACCAGCCAGAATTATAGCTGCAAAGTTCAACATTATTTCTCCGTGTCAAATAAAAAAGAGTGTTTAAAAAATTTTACAAAAGTGTTTCATCAGAAAAACAAACAAACAACAACAAATAAAAAAAATCCTCAACTTTGTTCTTTGTTGGTCTTTCTATTGTAGAACACCATCTCACTTGGCTTTACCGCCCTTCTCCTTGCAAAACAATTCCCTGCGTTAAGTGAAAAGTGACCACAGCTAGACCTAAATTTCAGATGGGGATGAAGAAGATGAATGTTCTCTAAATAGACAAAGCAGAAGCTGTGTCTGTGAAAACGTGACTGAACAGCTGTCACCCCAAATGTAGACAGTTAATTGCTGCAGGGGACAGAGAGCTGCTTTCAAACTAGCAGTGAATTCTACAGAATTAAGGCTCCTGTTCTCCAGCAGTGCCCAGTTAGGAAACTGACTTCTTTCCCTGCTGAACTCCTTATGGTGCCATAATCTCATATGATTTCAGCTGCTTTAACCCTTAAATCCCTTGTTCACATTCTTCACTTTTGCTAAACTACTATATCAACATATTTAACTATTGATTAAAATGTGGATTTCTGCAACTAATTGGCTCAAAGTCCTACCCATAATTCTGCACATCTTTCTTTTCCATCATCCTCTCCTCACTCTTTCCAAAATCATTGTCTCTTGTAAATGGTGTTCAGTATTTTTTGTGCATTAAGTTTTTATTCTGATTCAATGCATTCTTGGACAACTTCCTATAGGAAATTAAACGATCTGTGCTACAACACTAAGTTATTTACACTAGAAGCATTAAATTGGAGATAGTTGGGTTTATTTTTATATATAAAAAAGACATATACCAGATAGTCAGTTAAAATTAGAAACTAAGTCTTGGCGCTAGAGAGATGAGTCGGCAGTTCAAAGCACTGGTTGCTCCTGCAGCATACCCAGGTTTGGTTCCCAGCATGCACATGGCAGCTCACAAGCATCTGTAACTCCAGCTCTAGGGGATCTGACTGCTTCTGTCCTTCAAGGATACCAGGCACATGTACATGGTACACAGACATACAAAACATTCTTAATCATATATATGTAATATTATTATATATATGATGATATATAATATTTTCATATACATATGATAATATATAATGCTAATCTTAAATCTAGATGTTAAAAAACATATAATGAAAATTTTAAGAGACTTAAAAATAGAAACTAAATTTACATGGCTCAAGTAGAAAACAGTCTAAAGTTTGTGAACACCTTTCATAATAAAAATATCTTTAAGCTGGGCGGTGGTGGCGCACGCCTTTAATCCCAGCACTCGGGAGGTAGAGCCAGGCGGATCTCTGTGAGTTCGAGGCCAGCCTGGGCTACCAAGTGAGTCCCAGGAAAGGCGCAAAGCTACACAGAGAAACCCTGTCTCGAAAAACCAAAAATAAATAAATAAATAAATAAAATAAAAGTGTCTTTAAACTGCTCTACTTAAACAAAGTTTACCTATATTAGCTTTAAATACATAGAGTATTGGGCTACTTGTATATCGTATAAAAGAATTGAATATGTAGGCTACCTGTTTTAACCAAACAGTATGTTACTTGCACATGGATTAATTTCAGGATGGGCCTTAGAATTGTAGCAAATGAATTACAAAGGTAGGGAAAGTATGCACAGAATTGGCATTTCTAAACGAGCATTCCGAAAGTTAGAAAATGCATTAACATATAGACAATTTAATTCAGCTTTTAGAAGTTTTGAAATTCCGAACAGTCATTCACACAGCTGAACAAATGATTTATGATTCACAAGTTATGAACACAAATGCTCATCAGCTTGAAGTTATTTTGAGAAAAACATTCATTTTGCACTATAGACATTTTATTTAAAGCTAGAAGCATGTTGAAATTGCAAATATAAAATAATATGCTATGTGTATAATCTCAAAATCTTGGTTTAACAAAACAACTTTTTACATTCGACACTTTAGGTGAGTAGTGGACCTGGGACAATTCTTTTATACCATATACAAGTAGTCCAATACTCTATGTATTTAAAGCTAATATAGATAAACTTGTTTAAATACAATAGTTTAAAGACACTGTTTTATTATGGAAGATGTTCACAATCTTTAGACTGTTTTCTACTTGAGTCATGTAAATTTAGAAGTAAGTCCTTGATTATTATATAGATTCTACTGCATTCCTGCTAATGTGGAATTTAGACTAAATTAGTCATGAGATTAGTTTACCTTCATAATTTCATTGCTTACTTAGTCAGTGCATTCAATCTGGTATTCTGGCATTAGAAATGCTAAGTTTTTTTAAAAAAATTAAAAATCAAAAACATTTGGAGGATTCCTAGTGGCATATTCACTAACAAAGTAAAGTATTTATTTGCAGGCCCAAGGCTGTGGATTTAAAAGCAAGCAAGAAAAAAAAACTTATTTTTGACCAAAATAGTTAAAAACAGGCATTTTTCTTAAGTAAAAATATTTCGAGTTATGCCTGACAGGAGATTTAAAGAGAGATCATGTTGTTGGAATAACAAACTCTTATCTGGTCATCTAAATGCCAACTGTATTAAGTTGTAGATTTATCACATCATATTGGATTTGTGATTTAATAATGGGCCCAAGATTTTCCTCACACGGTCTTCTTGTGCCCCCTATGGTAATAAAGTTAAAGTTAGAAGTAGCTAAAATGAAATAGAGCTTACTTACGCATTCTATAGGCATAAGATATTGCCCACATTGTTTTTCTCACTACAAAAGTCCGGCATACATACATATACGTATGCCGGGCTTATATATATTATATATAATCTTATGTCTTACCAGGTTCATTGTATCTGCAGATGAACAATGCTTTCTAATTGGAGAGGATTCCTTGTGGACACACACACACACACACACACACACACACACACACACACACACACACACACACCCTACTGTCTACACTGGTGTTTTTACTATCATCAGTACTGTTGCTTACAATGAACACTGAGTAACCACCGTGCTTTACATCGCTATTATTGTTCTGAAGACCTCACCCATGACTGTTGGCAGGACGGTCTGCTGCCTTCCAGAGTGCTCTGATGGGCCCCACTTATGGATCCAACTCGAGCTTCCCCATGGCAAATCTCTCAGAGCTGTCAAAGACTTTTAAGTACCTGTAAAGAAGAGTTTTATAATAGAACATGGTGCCCCAGTGAGTTAATAATATTTGAATAAACTGGTGCTTCTATTGTTGCTGCCCTCACAGAGTGATCTGTATTCAAAAGATTTCTGCTTCATTTTTTTTTATGAAGTAAGCTGTGAGAAATACCCTTAGTATACAAATGGTATGAACCATCCCTACTTTAGGAAGCTACTGAAAGAAAAAGATGATCCATTTACCGACCTTGTGTTTTTCTAGGTTAATTATTCTCCTAAATTTACATATGTTTGAAAGTCAAGCAGTACTGGACAAGTACACAGTCCTCAAAGGCCTGGGAAAGGCAGTGTGATTATATGTGGCTGCAGAAGTATGCAAAATGGAATTCTGTAAAGCATAAACTTCCTACTACGTATGTTGGGAAATGTGTATTGAGAAGAGCATTCTCATTATCCAGAGATAATTGACATTACTATTTGGACATATTTTCTGCTTTCTTTTTCGATATCGTTTTAAAATACACATTATAATTGTATATTTTTTTCAGATAACACTTTCATAGTAGTATGTCTTTGAACACCTGACTTTCAGTACGTTCATGACGGTCCACCAAATTGATGTGTCATAAGTAATCTTTAAAACTTTCTTATTCAGAGAGGAGCAGAAGGTGTGTCGCAGCTACAAGAGAATGGATGTGAGTCTCTGCTCTTTGTGCTTTCTCTGCTTCTCATGTGTCTGCCTCATCCACCTCCTGCTTTTTATGGTGTTCAATGTGGATTTCATCTCTCCCACTGGGATTTCAGTCACTTATACTGGTTTTCAAATTACCAATATCCTCCCTTCTTCCTTTGTTTTAGTCCTTTCCTCTCTCTTACCACCTCTTCCTGTTTTCTCTGTGATTTATACCTTTGAATTTATTTCTTTAGAACTTAAGTCAGTACATCTCATTGAATAAGCCAGATTTTCTTTTTTTCTTCAGATTTCTGTAACAAGCTTTGAAGTATGGCTTGCCTTTCTCTTATTAAGCTTTTTCTTTCCCATGTGAGTGCTTGGGTTTATTGTGGTTATTATAATTTTTCTTTATTAATTTCTAAGCAGAGGGTAATGTCTGTTGGCCAGCAGGGAGGAATCTGACATTCTTTTGGATGCAAATCCCTGTGTCTTTAATAATAATTGCAAGTCTAATTCTCAATATGAAGCCTGAGCAGTCCTCAAGTGGGTACTGTATACTAAGGGATTTTTGAAACATCTAGCCTCATTGCAATTTCTTCGGTTTTCTAAAACCCACAGGGTGCAGAGTCTCCGGGCCTCATAAGCCCAGCTGACACTGCTCATCACACCCTCCTCACTGACTATTACCATCCAACTACAATGTGTTCTTGTGGTCTAATTGCTGCTCTGACATTTTCAGAAAATGTAAGTCTTTAAAGAAAAGTAGAATAGTGGTGAGCTCCAGATAGTGGCCTCAGTGCTTAAAATGATTACCCACAGGGCAGACTAAAAATAGTGCCCATACTTTGGTGTCTGGGAATTAGGAGTACAGTGAAATGATAATGAGAAAAAACTTAACAAGGACTCTCTCCTAGACCTGATGTCAGTTAAGCTCCTTTGTGCCATATTCTCAGTTGAGCTTTGACCTTAGGATTTTGTGCTTCTCCTTGTCATGTTCAATTTTCATAACTGTTTTCCTGAATCACACTAAATTTTGCTTCTGTTCTTAATGTCTGCTTACTTTGGGATACTCCAACAAGATTCCTACTTGGCTAAAATGGGGAGACAACTTTTACCATTTCTGAGCCCTTTCCAACAACCCTTTTACCCTCCTTTTAGCTACAAATCTCAGGCAGCTGTTGTTGCATCTAGAAGCAAGCCCTTTCTTGTGGGAGGGAAGCTCCCACTCTTTCCCAGGGTACTCATGAGGAGACAGGGATAAGAAATATTTAGATTTAAAAAATAGTGTGGAGAAGAGACAGACAGAAACACAGGATAGTTTCGGGAGGGCCTAGATCAATATCCACTGGCCCCTTCTGTCTCTTCAAAAGGGCTTTTTATAGGAATGCCAAGGGGTGGAGATTCCCCCTAGCACAGCCAAGTGCAGATCCTTCCAGTCACCTGGTAACTATGTACATGGTCAAGCAATCCCCTTATGCAAACCTGCTGGGTAAAGTAAGCTCAGATTTCACTAGAAAACCTTTGTGGGCCCCCACAACTCCCATCTCTTTATATAATAAAGGACTCCCCCCCCCAACAAATCCTCTAGCTAGACTGTGCTTGTCGTAGCTTTTCCTTCTTTACTAATCTTCCTTACCTATCATGGAGATACACTTTCCATCAAGCCTACTCTGACTTAGGTTGGAAGCTAGCAAGAAGAAATTTGCCCATCTTCGACTACTAGCCTCTGACAAGAGCGGGTACAGAGTCTAACTCAGTTCTGACTCAAATCCCTACAAAGAGCTTGCAAGTGGTTGGAACATTCACAGTGATCCCTGGGCTGCCACACCTCCCAGTAAATGAGCAAAGGAAGATAAAGATGCAATGTTCTTTTCGAATGGGTCTAAGATGTATATAACAGCCTTAGCTGTGCCAAGCTCTTTTCTAAATCAAAACTCTTGATGCAGCATCAAATAAACTGCATCAAACTTAAAGATTCCCTTAGCTTCACCAAACCATGGTTCATTAATAATTTAGCATAACTCTAGTATGAATATTACTATACATATTTACAACTAGCATGAATATCACTGCACATATTTACATTTTTTACAAACTGATTTTAAAGGCAAACTCTATAGGACTACTTTACAAACCTTAGCAAACATCTAGAAAAGGTCTCTTAACAGAATTATTTACATTATCACTATACATATTTATACGTTTTACAAACTTACATTGAATACTTAGCAAACTTCTAGAAGAGATCTCTTAACTGAACTATTTACATTATCTTCCAACATGACAGAGAGTATGCAAGTTGTGAGTCACCACAGTTAAAATTATAGGTGAGTTCAAAACTGCCTCATTCCTGAAGTTCGAGTTCACAATCAGATATCATCATGAAAGCTTTCCTGACAGTTTAAAATCAGAGCCTAATTTATTAGTGGCTCTGGAGTCTTGGTATCCAGCTCCCAAGATTCCAGAATTCAGTGAGTGCCATTGCTGGCGGGGGGGTGGGGGAGGGTGGGGGGGTGTAACACTCCTGATGACACTGCTCCCCCAAAGCCACCTTTCCTGCAGGGCCCTCTCAGGCACGCTGGAACCGGCAGAAGTGCACCCAGTAGTGGATGGTTGCCAGCCAGGGGGCTGTGCCTTTACTTATTGCAGCTCCCCTGGGTGCCATAATTTGCTGAAACCAGCTTTCCTGGGCACTCAGTTACAGCAGCCCTTTTGGTTAGCTTTCCTGAGAAGCCTTGCCTCAGGCAAGAATGGTTGCCAAAGTATCTGAGACTCAAACTGTTTTTTCTTTTTTTTTTTTTTAATATTTTATTTATTTTTTTTTTTACAATACTATTCAGTTCCACATAATAGCCACAGATTCCCTTGTTCTCTCCCTTCCTGCCTCCCTCCCCTTCCCCCCCAGCCCACTCCCCATTCCCACCTCCTCCAAATCAAGGTCTCCCCAAGAACTGGGATCGACCTGATAGACTCAGTCCAGGCAGGTCCAGTCCCCTCCTCCCAGATTGAGCCAAGTGTCCCTGCATAAGTCCCAGATTTCAAACAGCTAACTCATGCAACGAGCCCAGGACCTGGTACCACTGCCTAGATGCCTCCCAAACAGATCAAGCCAATCAACTGTCTCACCTATTCAGAGGGCCTGATCCAGTTGGGGGCCCCTCGGCCTTTGGTTCATAGTTCATGTGTTTCCATTCATTTGGTTATTTGTCCCTGTGCTTTATCCAATCTTGGTTTCAACAATTCTCGCTCATATAAACCCTCCTCTTTCTCACTAATTAGACTCCCAGCGCTCCACCCGGGGCCTAGCCATGGATATCTGCATCCAGATTCCTCAGTCCTTGGTTGGGGTTTATGGCACAACTATTAGGGTGTTTGGCCATCCCATCACCAGAGTAGGTCAGTCCCGGCTGTCTCTCGACCATTGCCAAAAACCCAGGATAGCCAAAAGAATCCTGTACAATAAAACAACCTCTGGAGGCATCACAATCCCTGACTTCAAGCTCTACTATAGAGCTACAGTAATAAAAACAGCTTGGTATTGGCTTAAAAACTGACATGTGGACCAATGGAATCGAATTGAAGACCCTGACATTAACCCACACACCTATGAACATATAATTTTTGACAAAGAAGCCAAAAGTGTACAATGGAAAAAAGAAAGCATCTTCAACAAATGGTGCTGGCATAACTGGATATCGACATGTAGAAGGCTGCAAATAGATCCATATCTGTCACCGTGCACAAAACTTAAGTCCAAGTGGATCAAGGACCTCAACATAAATCCAGCTACTCTGAACCTGCTAGAAGAGAAAGTAGGAAGGAGTCTTGAACATATTGGCATAGGAGATCACTTCCTAAATATAACACCAGTAGCACAGACACTGAGAGAAACAATCAATCAATGGGACCTTTTGAAACTGAGAAGCTTTTGTAGAGCAAAGGATACAGTCAATAAGGCAAAGCAACAGCCTACAGAATGGGAAAAGATCTTCACCAACCCCACATGTGACAGAGGACTGATATCCAGAATATATAAGGAACTCAAGAAATTAGACATCAAAATGACCAACAGTCCAATTAAGAAATGGGCCATAGAACTAAACAGAGAATTCTCAACAGAGGAAACTCAAATAGCTGAAAGACATTTAAGGAATTGCTCAACATCCCTAATCATCAGGGAAATGCAAATCAAAACAACTCTGAGATACCACCTTATGCCTGTCAGAATGGCTAAGATCAAAAACACTGAAGACACTTTATGCTGGAGAGGATGTGGAACTCAGGGAACTCTCCTCCACTGCTGGTGGGAATGCAAACTTGTACAACCACTTTGGAAATCAATATGGCGATTTCTTAGAAAATTGGGAATCAATCTCCCCCAAGATCCAGCTATACCACTCCCAGGCATATACCCAAGAAATGCTCAATCATACCACAAGAGCACTTGCTCAGCTATGTTCATATCAGCATTGTTTGTAATAGCCAAAACCTGGAAACAACCTAGATGCCCTTCAACTGAAGAATGGTTAAATAAATTGTGGCACATATACACAATGGAATACTACTCAGCAGAGAAAAACAATGACATCATGAGGTTTGCAGGCAAATGGATGGATCTAGAAAAAAATCATCCTGAGTGAGGTAACCCAGACTCAGAAAGACAAATATGGTATGTACTCACTCATAGGAGGATGCTAGATGTGGAACAAGGATGATTGGACTGCTACTCACATCACCAGTGAGGCTACCTGGAAAACGGGACCTTAACAAAGGCATGGAGAAATGGATGAGATCTACATTAACAGCCTGGACATGAGTGGGAGCAATGAAGGGCGAGGGTTGAGGAAAAGAGAGCAGGAGATCCTAGCTGGATCAAGAAAAGAGAGGGAGAACAAGGAATAGGAGACCATGGTAAATGAAGACCACATGAGAAAAGGAAGAAACAAAGAGCTAAAGAGGCCCACAGAAATCCACAAAGATTCCCCCTCAAACTGTTTCTTAACGGGGCCACACATTAATTTGCCACGAGAAGTGGTTTTGGCTCCAGGTTCTATTAGCAGCTACGGTATTGTTAGAGCTGGCATTTCTCTGTTCCACACATTGTACCAGACTCAGGCAGCCAGCAGGTTGAGGGTAAAAATTCCTTCTTCTTAATTCTTTGAGGCTGCATCTTAAGATTGCTAGGAGCTGTTTTAATGATGCCAATGTTTTTCTCTCGCATCTCAAGCACAACCCAAGTTTCTTATTTGCCCCTAAGTTTTTCTACATCCAAAGCAATTTCCCAGTGTTCAGACTACTTTTCCTTGCTTTCTGAAGGGATTCGAGGTGGCTTGTTGACAAATGGCATTAGCATTTTAATTGTCTCCTGACAGGCAAGCTTTTACCTGTTTCCTGTTTTCAAGAGGTTAAGCTAACTAAAAGCTTGTGGACAAAGTGGCATTTTGGGGTTTGGGGGCTTTTCTGGCAGGAAGCCATTTTTAACTCCCTAAGCTGTTTAAAAGGAATTGGAACATGCATTCACATGATATTTCCCTTTGGGGTCCTGCTGTTCTGCTATGAGGGACATTTTTTGTCCCAGTCTGTCTGTTTTCCTCCAGGCCTGCCTATCCCTCCATGCTGTTACAAACTACATTTCCCAAGCTGCCTTTCTGGGTCTGGGAGAAAATTTCAGTTGTAGCCAATTGTGGCCATGATATTCATAGTTCTGTTCACACAGTCTGTATTTGAGTTTTTGCCCTTTTGCCACAGGAAGTTTTCATACTGGTGTGCCTCCCTAATCAGACTTTTCACCTGGCACTGTTCTCAGAGCAGGTCACGCCCACACATGTGCGCTCAACTGGCACCAGCCACCATTCAGCCCTCTGCTAACCGCTTTCAGTTCTGAGGGTAGGGGCTCGCGTCCCATTTCTTTCTCATTTGTACGACCAAGTTCTGCCTCAACTTTTCCCTTGCTGCCATTGGAGCTATTGCTAGGGGATTAGATCTTGCCCTTTTCATTGCAGGGAGGATCTAACAGCGAGGGTTTGCAATGCTCTAGGGGATTTTTGTGCTAGGGTCATTATAGGTGATTTTCCCATTCTGATTGATGTTTCTGCCAGGTAAGTCTAATTTTGCCCTTACAGAAAGAAGATGAGATGTAAAGAGCTTCCAGTTTTTTTGAGTAAGAGAAATTATTAGATATTTTAAGCCCTTCAGTTCCTAGCCTGTCTTATCCCAAGACTTCTGTTCCTTAAATTCAGCTTCATGGCCAAGAAGGAACTGACCCTGATTGAGCAGTGTTTTCAGCAAGTGTTTTTATCCAGCGGCACTGGAGCAAAGGGTGTTGTCTCATCTGCCTCTGCTTCATGGAAAATTTTTTCCACTGCTGCTCAAAACTCAGATTTAAGCTGTCCACAGGCCAAGAGCTTCCACTGGAATCTTTTTCTGCCTGCTTTCCTCATACTACTTTTGCCTGACTCCATTTCTTCCCCAGGAGTTTGTATTCAGAGTCCCCAAAACTGCTGCCTCTCTACTCCTTGCCTGTGGATGGAAATGCAATCGGCCAGTTTCTTTCTCCAACCACCTGCTGCCATCCCTCCCTCCCTTCCCCCCACCTGCCATTATGGACTCTTCCTCTGGAACTGGAAGCCAAAATAGCCTCTTCCCTCTGTAAATTGTTCTTGGTCATGGTGTTATATCAGAGCAAGAGAAAAGTAACTAATTCACTTGTAATGATGGATCTCTTTGTTTCCTTGATGGTGATTATACAAATCCATTCAGGTGACAAAATTCAGTGAACATGCTGATGGATCAGAGCATGAAAAAACTGGAGAACCCTTCATGAGACTGCACACTGCATCCATGTCTGCTTCTTGGTGTGCCATTGTACCTCATTTACACAAAATATTACCTTCTGGATTAATAGTTACTTGGATAGAAGTTACACAAAATCTTTGTGTTATCTCTTACAATTACCTATGAATACAATTATCTCAAGATTAAATTTTCAAGAGAAAAATTGGGGGGGGGGGGGAATGGCAGGATAATGGTGTTTGCCACCATGCCTGATGACTTGAGTTTGATTTCCAGAGCCCACATGGTGAAAGGAGATAACCAGCTCCTAAAAGTTGTCCTCCGACCTTTAAATGGACATGCAATCACTCCCTCCCCACTACGTGTGTGTGTGTGTGTGTGTGTGTGTGTGTGTGTGTGTGTGTGTGAAGTATACTGTGTTAAGGGCAAAAATGAATGGAGTATGTAACCTGGTCTAACTATTGAAAAGGTACAAAGCCTGGAATGGAAGTGTAACATTTCTCCAACTCAGAGTTGCTAAGTGAATTCAAGGTCCTTTAAACAGTATAGATGACTTGTTTCTCCTACCCTGATTGTACCTGCCAATGGAGAACAGAAAGGTAATGTGGAAGTGTGGAGTTAGCAAGATTTCCTTTTCATCTGAACACATTACAGAATATCCTTAGGCTTTCAAATACCCAATGACTCCCAAAATTTGGAGGTATCTGCTTTGATAGTTAATGTTGGTTTCCACTTGACAATGTCTACATCATCTAGGAGATTAATGTCTGTGAGAGTTTCTCAACAGGGTTCTTTGAGGTGGAAAAAGTCACCCTGAATGTAAGCAGCACCATTCCATGGGCTAGAGCTCTGGCCTGACCTACAAGGACAAAGCAGGGTAAACAGATGTTTGTCACTCTCTGCTTCCCAAGTGTGGACCCAGTGTAACTCTTCATGCTTCTACAGCCTTGCCTTCCTGGCCATGACCCAGCATCCTCAAACTGTGAGACAAAGTAAATCCTTCTTCTTATTAGCGGCTTTTGTTGGCACTTCATCGCAATAATGAGAAAAGTAACTAATTCCCAGCCACTGAAATCATGCAGCACATGCCAAGAGTTTGATCCTTGCTTTTAGCCTGGTGATTAAGGAATGCATAGAGAAGGGAGAAAAGATAACAGATAATAGGAAGAAGGGACTTCAAGAAGAAATTAATTGTTCTGCAAGTGTTACCAGCAACTGATGAAATCTGTTTATTTTACTTATCGCCTTCACATTCCAGCTTGAAATGTTCGCTAAAGAATTGTACTTCAGTTTTAATCACCCAATATTTTATTCTATGTACATTGTGAAATAACTAAATCAGCTAAGACATCTATCATATCCCTCTGCTTACTGCGAACATTTTAAAAAATCTTTTGTTTAGTGGTTTGGGAATATGTATTATTACCTCTAATCATCATGCTGTGCACCTTATTATATTCATCGTATCTGACTGAAACTTTTTATTCTTTGACCAGGTTCTCCCTTTTCTCCATTCCCCAGGCCTCTCCGCAGTCTCTCATACCCCCTATTCTTTGATTTACTTCTGTAGGTTAGAAATTTTCCAGATTCTTTATATAACTGAAAGCATGAAGCACTTGCTTTTTTATGGCTCTTATTTGAATTAATATAATGTCCTCCAGGCTAATTTTATCAAAGATGTGGTAAAACTGTACCAAAAAAGTGCAGTCAATGAAGGAATGCCGAGAGCAGAAGAGAACACCGATTGGTCATTCACTACCCAATGGTCAGCCTTGAAAACATACATGCAAGTGATGTTATACAGACGGAACAGGTTATATTCAGGAATAGATGTGTATCTTCATAGACATATATACATGTAGCAATAAATGAAAAAGAAAGCAGTGAGTTTGGAAGAGAGCAGGGCAGAATTTGCATGGAAGGAAAGGAGGGGAGAAATGATGTAATTATAATATAATCTCAAAACAAATTTAAATTAGGCTTGAATTGAGTGTGGTAGCCCAATCTAACAAATAAAAGCTTGCCTGAAGATCAGAGGGCAAAGCCAGATGCTAGTTAACCATAGAGGCCAGGTGTGACATGAATTGCTAAATGGTTTTATTAATTAAAAAAAAAAAACCTGGAGCCAGATATTGGTGTGAACGCTGAAAGATCAGAGAAGCAGAACAAGCCACAGCCACCCTCACCTCACCAACTCCTCAGCTGATCCTGTTTCCATAAATCCTCAGACCAAAATGCCTCTCAGTCCTCACCCCTGAGTCCTCACACCTCAGTTGAACTGCTGTTAGTTCCTGTCTCCTCACACCTTATATACTGTTCTCCACCCAGCTATATCATTTCCTGGGATTAAAGGCATGTATGCTTTCCAAGCAAAGGCATGAGATCTCAAGTGCTGGGATTAAAGGCATATGCCACCACTGCTTGACTCTGTTTGCAGTGTGGACTTGAACTCACAGATATCCAGATGGATCTCTGCCTCCCAAGTAATAGGATTAAAGGCATGTGTGCCACCACTCTCTGGCCTCTATGTCTAATCTAGTGGCTGGCTCTGTCCTCTGATCCCCAGAGTAGTTTATTATGGTACACAAAATATCACTACAGCCAGGCAGTGGTGGCATACACCTTTAATCTCAGCACTTGGGATCTCATACCTTTGCTCCCAGTACTTGGGAGGCACACACACCTTTAATCCCAGAACTTGTGTGGTTGAGATGATATGACTGAGTGGTAAAAGGAATTTAAGATAGGAGTAGAAAGGAGCTCAGTCCTTTCAGCTGAGGAGTTGGTGAGGTGGCTGTGGTTTCTTCCTCTGTCTTTCTGATCATCCAGCATTTATCCCATTATCTGGCTCCAGGTTTTTATATCAGACTAATAGCAATAGTGGAGAGGGTGCCTGAACTGGCTTACTCCAGTAATCAGATTGGTCATCATAGAGCTTTCATCCAGTAACTGATGGAAGGAGATGCAGAGATCCACAGCGAAGCACTAGGCTGAGATCTGGGAGTCCAGTTGAAGAGAGGGAAGAGGGATTATATGAGCTGGAGGCGTGTCAAGATAATGATGGGGACATCTAAAGAGAAAACTGAACCAAGCTCAAAGGAACTCGTGAACTTTAGAACAACAGCTGTGGAACCTGCCTGGGACCAGACTAGACCCTCTGCATATGGTTGACAGTTGTGTAGCTTGGTCTGTTTGAGGGGCCCCTGACAGTGGGATCATGATCTATCCCTGGTGCATGAGCTGGCTTTCTGGAGCCCATTACCTATGGTGGGATGCCTTGTTCAGCCCTGATGCGGGGGGGGGGGGGGGGTGTTGGTCCTACCTTATCTGAATGTACCAGGCTTTGCTGAATCCCCATGGGAGGCCTTACTATTAGTATTCTGACCTGCCCCTTGTAAACCCACCCCTTGAAGATCCATCCAGCATCCTGATGTAATGTCCCCTTTAAAAAAGAGAACCGCAAATGTAGTGGAACTCAATTAGCTCATTATTTCAGGACAAGAGGTCAAATTTGTTCAGGTAATAAACAACTCCTGATGAATTCATCTATTTCTAATTCAGAAGTTATGTATTATTATTATTAAACAAATGATTTTCTTTCAAATAAAAAAAAAAGAGAACCGCCTCTCCCCTTCCATTCCTCCAAGTTGTGCACCCCCAATCCCTCTCCTGCCCCCTTCTTCTTCTTCTCTCTCTCTCTCTCTCTCTCTCTCTCTCTCTCTCTCTCTCTCTCTCTCTCTCTTCTCTCTTCTCTCTTCTCTCTTCTCTCTCTCCCTCTCTCTCTTTCCATCTCCCTCTTTCCCTATCTTTCTCTTCATCTCTCTGTTATAAACTTCTTTCCACATAGATGCAGTGCCTGGGGTATGTATAACTCGCTGCTGCTGCATCTATCTACCCAGCATATTTCCCTGAATGTGTGAGGATACCCTAGCCTGGCCAGCTGGGGTCCCTCACATGCAATATCATAACTGTGGTGATATTATGTTCCCCAAAATTTTGTGCACCCTAATAAACTTATCTGGGGTTCAGAGAACAGAACAGCCACTAGATATAGAAGCCAGAAAATGGTGGCACACACGCCTTTAATCCTATCACTTGGGAGGCAGAGATCCATCCAGATCTCTGTGAGTTTAAAGCCACACTGGAAACAGCCAGGCATGGTCACTCATGCCGTTAATCTCAGGAAGTGAGCCTTTAATCCCAGGAAGTAATGGCAGAAAGCAGAAAGGTATATAAAGCATGAGGACCAGGAACTAGACTGGTTAAGTTTTTAGGCTTTTGAGCAGCACAGTTCAGCAGAGAAGCATCCAGTCTGAGGAAACAGAATCAGCTGAGGAATTGGCAAGGTGAGGTAGCTGTGGCTTGTTCTGCTTCTCTGATCATCCAGCATTTACTCCAATACTTGACTCCAGGTTTGTTTTTATTAATAGGACTATCTAAGTTTCATGCTAGATCCTCCAGGCCCTGTCCCTATGCAATGAAATACGGAGACAGCCTGATCCCACTCAATTCTATGGCCCATAGCCTTTGGTACGACAGTCCTCTGGCTATCTTGCACTGTTCATCGGTCCTTGCTGACCCTCTGGGACTCTGGAGGTCAGTCAGCTGGACCTTGTACCTCGGTGGAAAATGTGCTACCCTCTCCTATCCCAGCTCCTTCCTCATCACCTGCTCACCATGCTCCCCAGTCTCTGCTAAACAATTACATCATCACCTGTCACCAGGTTCCTTTCCGAGACATGAAAAATTGCCCAACAGGAGAAGCTCACTTTCTTTGCCTGTCCCTTGCCTCCAATTCCTCTCCTTGTCTGTAATTTTATCTCTTAAATCTTTTTTCTCTGTCACTTACCTCTGTTGCCAGGACCTCATCCACCTGTTCCACCCACAGGACCTTGGTGAGCAGCCCTAAGCCCCACCACAGAGGCTGCTGAGCAAAAGCAGTGGCTGAGTAGCCACAGAAATATCTGGTCACTTGACTGTATTTCTGATGCTACTGACCCATGGCCTGGGTTCATTCCTCTGAGGCTGCTCCCACCAAGCAGTAGCCCAGGGGTCCCTCTCTCCCACCTGGCTGCACTGCTACTCTGTTTCCCAGTCCCCTCCACAGCACTGGCTCCAAGCTCCAAGGCATTAACCATAAACATTTCCCAGAAAAACTTTTCTTCATCTTTCTTTCAAAAAGTCTATTTCCTGTGTGTGAATGGAAATGTATGACTGATGTGGCCACCTATATTTCTTTCTGATTGACTTTTAAGTGCTTCAGTGTATATGTTCCTTATCTGCTCAGTTTAAGCTCACATGACTATGTGGTCAGCCGCCATATTTGATAAGGGCAATCATGTGGTCAGGCAGACACCATCTTTGCTGAAGTCAAAAGGGAACAGGTCATATGACCTGACCACCATCTTTATTAAGGGCAGCAAAAAGCCACTTCCTGTCAGTGGCTCAAGCATGGGGGAGAGGACTCACTGGAGCCTCTGGCCACAGCGTGGTCTCTGTGCCTGTTCCTCTGTGGCCACTAGCATGCTCCTGTGGGCGGGGCCCAGAGACCTATCCTTGGCTCTCGGGCGTCATCACTCCTGGTGATGAGGCTGAAAAGAACTCTGGGAGCTTTCAGTTGCCTATGGGCAGATTCACTGCTCCCGCCTGACCTCCAGAGAAATAGTAGATGGTGGCGTGCCATTCCCCACAAGCTCCTGCTGCAACCCACCTTCTCAGCTCCCTCAAAGAACAGACGTCTGAGATCTCCCATGGCCATGTGTGACTCCCGGCTTCCCCCTCCCCACTTCGCCCCTTGTCAGCAGGAAGCAGTCTTGAGAATTCAGCGCCCTTGTTCCCCCACTTGCTATCCATAACTCACTTATTATAATAACCAAAATGGAGGAATGTTAGTATTCTGACCCTCCCCTTGAAGACCTGCCCAGTGTCCTGATTTAAAGTCTCCTTTAAAAAAGAGAACTGCCCCCCTCCATTCCCACAAGGTGTGCACCCTCAACCCCTCTCCTCCCCCTCTTCTCTCCCTCTCTCCCTCTGTTTCCCTCTTTCCCTATCTTTCTCTTCATCTCTCTACTATAATAAACTTATTTCCATGTGGATGCAGTGCCTGGGGTATGAGTGACTGTCTGCTGCTGCATCTACCCGGCATGTTTCCGGAAGGGATGGAGTATGGGGGGGGGGGGGCTACTGGGTGGGGGGAAGCAGGAAGAGGGATGTGGTAGGTATGTAAAATGAATAAAAATTTTTAGATTAAGAAAGAGAAAAAACAAACAAGCAAAAAAGACCAATTAGGATTTGTGCTATAGTAGCCCATGCTGTGAATCCCAGCACTTGGGAGGCAAAGGCAGATGAATGTCTGTGAGTTCTAGGCCACCTAAAGCTACACAGTGAGACCTTCTCTCAAAACAACAACCACCACCACCACCTCTTCTTGAGCCAGAGATACAGCTCAGTTGGAAGAGTGCCAGCCCATCCAGCACCAGGCATTGGATCAACACTGGTCCAATCTCAGAATTAGGGAGGGAGAGGCAAGAGGATCAGGAGTTCAAAGCTAGCCTGAGCTATGTGAGAACTATTCAAAAAAATTAAAATAAAAAAATAAATAACAGGTGTGCTGGGCAAAGGTAAACCATCAAACCTGTGGTGATAAAAGTGGCAAAACTAGTGGTTTAGCAGTTCCATGGATTTGTTTGAGGGTGATAACAGCCCCTTAATCAAACAGCATTCTTCTGTGAGTAAGAGCGCCAATAACAAAGTCTGTGAGAGTAACAGGCATTCTTCTGGTGCATGGCATCTACCAACAAAGCTCTCCTTCTTACCATGCAGTCTCTGCTTCTAGCTTGACTGTGCTGCCACTTTGTCGTAGAACATTAAGGTGTGTTACTTTTGTTTATGCTCTGGGACATTTGTTTAATGATTCAAAGATGTGTTACCTGTGTTTGATTAAATTATATAACATTCACCTGTGGCCAGGAGGCTGCATCAGCAACTGGCTGACAGGGAGTGATAGGGAGGAGCCAGGTGGGGTAGGGCTTTTAAGGAGGGCCAAGAGAAGGAGGAGGAGGGCTTTTTGGGAGACTCAAGCAAGGAGAGGGGGTGAGTGACCTGCTATTCAGCCTCTCCGAGGAGCAGAATTCTACTTCAACCTTTGAACCTTGAGTTCTTTAGAGGGACAGAGGTTTAGATAAGTTCCCTTGGTAGCTTTGAAAGAGTTGGTGCCTGAGAGCACAGAATCCCCTTGTGCTGCGGGCCTTGCTGTCAACTGATTAGGTGCAGTTGTGGATTAGGACAGCCATGGCATAAAAGGCAGCCATGGTTTTTAAAAAGGGCAACACCAGATACTGTGAGGAGTGACTTAAATACAGCGTCTTTGTTCTTCTCTTCCATATTCTGTTGATGATAGTGTATACATGCTGCATTTTTAAAAATTATGGTGCATAGTCATCTTATGTGATGTTTCCCTTTTTAATTTGGCAACAATAACTTTTGAGTATCATATCTCTCCTATACTGTTGGAGAAGCAGCCACATTTGGAGTAGCCACACAGAAAGATAGATTGATCAGAAATAATTCTACCAACACTAGGATATCATTTTCGATAGAAATCATGGTCCTTGTGGATCACAGTTGAAAGTATTCAGATAGTAAAATACAATGGGCAACGGTGATTTTTTTTAATAAAATAAGAATAGCCACTACCATCACCAAAAGCTGCCCATATCCTAATGTCTGGAATCTGTGAATTTAATACATTATATATTAAAAATGGACTGTGTGCATAGTATTCCTGAGACATTATCTGGCTCATCCTAAAGTGAATTAATACATCCTTGGGTGTTTTAGAGGGAAGCAGAAGAGACTTGACATAGAAGAGGTTGAAGTAATGTGACAACAGAGACAGAGATTACACTGTGACTGCCACTAGCCATGATGGCAGCTACTGGAAGCTGAATGAGGAAAAGATAAGAGTTCTTTCTTGCCTAGATTTTCATGGAGTGCTGTTGTGCAGACACCCCAGATTCAGCCCTGTTGTTTTTTCTGTGGCACAGTGGCTGCACCCGAACCTACCCCTGCCTCAGCTGCTGACTGCACCTCCACATCTGCCACCACCCCTGCTGAGGCTACGGCCCTAGGGGAGCCTTCATGTCCTGTTGGCGCTGTCTCTGCCACTGCCTCAGCCGCCTCCACATAGGGAGGCAATGCAGCATGAATCTTAAAAGTTCCTATTAATAAAATCAAACCTGAGGCCAGTTACTGGGGTGAACACTGGAAGATCAGAGAGACAGAACAAGCCACAGCTACCTCACCTCAGCTGGTCTTGCTTCCTCAGACTGGAGGCCTCTGTGTCCTCATATCCAAATGGCTCTCAGCTGAACTGTGCTCCAATGCCTGAAAACTTAACCAGCCAAATGCTGCTAGTTTCTGGTCCTCATGCCTTATATACCTTTCTGCTTTCTACCACCACTCCCTGGGATTAAAGGCTCGCTTTCTGGGATTAAAGGCATGAGTCATCATGCCTGGCTGTTTCCAATGTGGCCTTGAACTCACAGAGATCCAGAGGGATTTCTACCTCTAGAGTGCTAGAATTAAAGGTGTGAGTGCCACCATTTTCTAGCCTCTGTATCTAGTGGCTGTTCTGTCTCTGACCCCAGATAAGTTTATTAGGGTACACAATATTTTGGGGAACACAATACCACCACAAGACAAATATGTTTTGACTAGGTATTTTTATTTTTACCAATAAAGACTCAGGAGCTAGACACTGGGGAGAAACCTGCTAGCTCAGAGAGGCAGAGAAAGCAGCTGGCTGACCTTCCTCCTCTGCCATCTCCGAAAGAGTGTTCTCTACTACTTGGTCTGAAACAAAACTCCTCCAACCAGATGTTCCTCCCTTCTACTTCCTGTGCCCCCCCCCTCTGACCTCAAGACTTCCCCTCCCTCTCTGTGGTTACTTCTAGTCAACTGGCTGCTTGCTCTGCCTTTCAACCTATGGTTTGATTTTATTTAAATAACAGAATCTTGGGGTTCACAGTATGATCAAATATCCATCAACACATCCCAGTGTACTGCATTCAAATTCTGCCCTCCAGAGCTGTGAGGCAAATTCATGTTTTAAGTCACCAAATCAGTGGTAATTTGGTATGGCACCCACAAGAAACAAACACACCAACATAAGCCTCAGTTTCTAATCTAAAAAGATTGTGGATCTATCTCATGCCAAATTCATATATCAAGAGTTTAGGCTGCTTTATGGTTTTCTGATGACATATGAATGATCATATTATGAAAGAAAGAGTAAAAAGTTATAACTGTTAAGCACATTTTTCATAACCTCTTTCATATTTGATAGCACTTATAAATCTAGTGTGTAGATAAATCATGATCCATTAAACTATCTCTGAATTTTGGGTATTTATGCCATTTTTAGTTTTTCACTGTTATAAGCTTATACTGAAAGATATTTCCTTTTATAAATATTTGTCAAAATCCAACATTATTTCCAAAGACAAATTCCAAAGAGAGGAGTGACTTATACAAAGTGAGTAAATATTTTGAAATGTGTGGTATGTTTTAGCCTATTGCCTTTCAAATACATGCCACCGAATGGTGTTTTCTCATCAAAGTGTAGGAGTGCCCAGTCCTCCAAAAAATCAGTTTGTTCTATCCATTTGCCTGCACATTTCATGATATCATTGTTGTTGTTGTTTTTTACTGCTGAGTAGTACTCCATTGTGTATATGTGCCATATTTTCTTTATCCATTCTTCAGTTGAGGGGCATCTAGGTTGTTTCCAGGTTCTTGCTATTACAAATAATGCTGATATGAACATAGTGAGCATGTGTCCTTGCAGTAAGATTGAGCATTCCTTGGGTATATGCCCAAGAGTGGTATAATTGGGTCTTGAGGAAGACTAATTCTCAATTTTCTGAGAAACTGCCATACTGATTTCCAGAGTGGTTGTATGAGTTTGCATTCTCATCAACAGTGGAGGAGTATTCCCCTTGTTCCACATCCTCTCCAACATAAGCTGTCTTCAGTGTTTTTGATCTTAGCCATTCTGACAGGTGTAAGATGGTACCTCAGAGTATCAACTTGAGTGAGGTAACCCAGACTCAGAAGGACAAATATAGTATGTTACCACTCATAAGTGGATACTACATGTGAGGGAAGGGATAGTCAGACTGCAACCCACAACTCCAAAGAGGCTAGCTAACAGGGAAAGACCCTAGGAGGGACACATGGATGACCCTGTGAAGGAGAAGTGGATGAGATCCACATGAGTGGACTGGGTGTGTGTGGGGGGGGGGTGGCAGAGGGTGAGGAGTGGGGGATGAGAACATAGGGAAACGGGAGGGTCAAGCTGGAACAGTGGGAGGGCAGGGAGGAAGATACCATGATAGATGAGGACATCATGGGAATAAGAAGAGGCAGGGTGCTCGGGAGGCTCTCAGGAATCCACAAGGTTGACCCCACCTTGGTCTGCTGGCAGTGGTCCAGAGGGTGCCTGGACCAGTCTACTCTGGTGACCAGCCTAGCAAATAACCTAGCTGTCATCATAGAGCCTTTGTCCAGTGACTGATGGAGGCAGATACAGAGATCCACGGCCAGGCACCAGGCTAAGCTCCGGAAATCCAATTGACGAGAGGGAGGAGAGATACTGCAGGCAAGGGATGTCGAGATCATGATTGGAGGACACGCAGAAATGACCGGCCACATTAGTAGAAGCCCATGAACTGTGGACTGGTGTCTGTGGAGCCCCCATGGGACTGGACTGGGCCCTCTGGATATGGAAGATGGTTGTTTGGCTCGAACTTTTCGGGGGGCACCCAGGCAGGGGGATCGGGAACTGTCCCTGCTCTATGAGCAGGCTTCTGGAACCCGGTGCCTATGGTGTGACACCTTGCACAGCCTTGGTGCAGTGGGAAGGGGCTTGAACCTGCTTAGGCTCAGTGTGCTGGGCTCTGCTGACTCCTCATGGGAGACCTCGATTTGGGGGATGTGGGGATGAGGGGTGGCTTGGGAAAAAGGGCTCAGGAGTGGGAGGAGAGAGGAGAGGGGATCTTTGGATAGTATGTGGAGTGAGTAGAAAATTTCTTAATAAAGAAAAATGAAAGAAAAAAGATCAGTTTGTGTGCTTACAACTGTATTAAATTGCCATTTTAAACAAAATCTTGTAAGTTTAGAATAAAATGTAGAATTCTAACTTTTTCCTAAGGAATTTTGTGGGCCATAATATGGCGAACAAGGCAGGGGGGCTCTGTTGGGGAAAGCTGGGCAGACTCTGAGAAAGTGTTGGTGGTCCACAGTCAGCGTCTTACCTGGGGTTCTGGGTACCACTGTGGTCTCTGGTAGAGCAGGGGCTTCTGCCAGAGTTGTGGGCCAGGATATGATGATGAGGGGGTACAACTTTTTCTATGTGTCAATCAACCATATTTATTTATTTCCTTCCTGACCTCTTCATGCACCTTTGCTTAATAAAACAATTTAAAGGGTATATTGTTGCATTTTAGTTTAAATTTAATGAAGCACTTTAAATAAATACTTTCCTTTCATTTTTCAAAACAAAATAAGTTTCTTAGGGGTTGTGAGGAGCAGGTTAGTTTCATGTCCAAATAAATTATGTTACCATTAAAAACACTGACAGTTGCAGATATTACTTGGAAAATAACGGGCTCAGGTCATTTACTCCCAAATTCTCCAGGCTATAAAGATTTTATTTCTGTCCTTAGAATGGTGGTGGCAGACAGGAGATCAATATTTTTTAAATGGCCATTCTATTTCTGTTACCCTCTCCAAAGCTTACTCTTCAGTATTTAGACAAAACCAATTTGTTACTCATTATAAGAACAACAGCTCTAGTGGTTGGCCTACTATTTTTAAGCTTTCATTATTTAAAGGAAGAATATAATTCATTTGTTTTCCACATTTTGTTAATTGAATATTTCTCAAAACTTTATTTTGTTGTTGGTTTGGTTTTGGTTTTTTGAGACAGGGTTTCTCTGTGTAGCTTTGTGCCTTTTGGAACTCACTTGGTAGCCCAGGCTGGCCTCAAACTTACAGAGATCCACCTGGCTCTGCCTCCTGAGTGCTGGGATTAAAGGCGTGCGCCACCACCGCCTGGCTCAAAACTTTATTTTAAAGAATGTAATGCACAAAAAGTAGCCACAAGCCAATCATATGTTTGTCATGTAAACTTATTGTGATTGGAATCATTATTTCTGGAGAAGACAATAGATAAATGCAACAGCTTAAGTTTATGTAACTGTTCTACCAAAAGAGAAACAGACTAAACTTCTGATAGATTTCATCATTTAAATTCCAGATAAGAAATTTCTGTGGTATCTTATAAAGCCTGTTCAAGCTGATTATTATGGTCTGCTGTATTCTTGACTTAGCCATTTAGTTTTTCTGATGTAAAGTTTCAATGCCTATCAACACCTCTATTCCTGTGAAAAACAACTATCCATCCATCTCAAGAATCCTACTTCTTTAAGACCCAGCTTGGTTCCCACTTTCAACATGAACTACCCTTAAATGTTTCCAGCCTTCCACTGTGCTCCATTCAGACCAAACTATAACTGTGCTCCTCATTCTGTTTGCTTGGTCAAATTATTACTTTCCTGGGTCATGTCTTCTATGATAAACTGTATTTAGGAAGAATGATTTCAGTAGGGTTGATCTTTCCTGGAGTAAGAATATAGATTCTTCTTCAAAAAATAAAAATTTGAAGACTGGCATGGCACTTTCTACCTCTATAAGTTTATCCTATAGGATCCACATTTAAGTGGGACCCTGTGAGCTTTCTCTTCCTGCATCTGTCTTCTTTCCTTCAATATGACGCTCCTCAAGCTCATTCATGTTTGTGTTAGCCAGGGTCTTCCAGAGGAACAGAACTATAGAACCAATATGTATTGCAAAGGAGATTTATTGGATTGGTTTATAGGATGCCATTTGGGTAGTCCAGCAATGGCTGTTTGCTCTCTGAAGATGTTGAGACCCAGTCAATGAAGGTGTGTGCTTCAACAGTGATAATGTGGCACCAAAAGCCTGGCAGAATCCTGAGAACCACCAATCTTCAGCAAGAAAAGCTGAATGATACTTTATCTTACCTATGCACCACATTTTCTTTATCCATTCATCTGCTGGACAGGTTGATTCCATGTCTTCATTATTGTAAATAAAAGTACAATGAAGATTGAGGCATGGTAATGTCTCTGATATACTGATTCTATTTACCTTCCTGGGGGATGGGGAGAAGAGAACTGAAGCTGTTGGACAAAGGGTAATATGTCACGTATAGGACAAATACACTTAGAGAATGATTGCGTGGCAGGTGAGTTCCATCAGCAATTGTGTATATTTTAAATAACTAAGAGCAAAATAACAGTAAGTAAACTTAGATTTTCTCATGAAAATGATGGGTAAGCAAGGTAACGGCAATGTTCATTTGATTTAACCTTTCTACATTGTAAGTACATCTAACCACTATCCTAAGATTGTGGGCAATCATGGTCATGTCAGCTAAAAATAGTATTAATTAAAAATGATTAAGATGCATGTAAAGGATATTTGTTAGTCTTTCACATATAGAATAGTTTAAATAAAAAATATTCACCAATTTCACTGTTGGGTACTGGAATTCAATGTAATAGTAGAATAAATTGTTTTTTTATGACTCTAACAGCTTACAGCTTGTCTATTTTAAATATTTCCACAAAAGATTTTAATTGGAAATCTGATTATATCATAGTACCTCTATGATATAATATATACCTAACATAGAATGTTTTCCTAATTTTACAGTTTTCATGATTCTTCACAGTTTGATTCAATCCACAGTTTCATGTCTCTGTCTTATTCTATCTCCCTTATCTCAACCTTAGCATACAAATGTTCTGAGTTCCTTGGGTCTGGATTGTTTTCTTACTCATAATATTCTCCCAGAAAAATATTTTTGCACATTTTATTAAATGTATTTATTTTTAATTTGGTATATGTCATTTCTATCATATAATTTAAACTCTGTTATTATCTATCTATCCATCTCTACTCTATGTGGTCATATAAATGCATTCCTAATAAGTATTTCAAAAATACTGGTGTATTTTGTGTGTAGTAGTATACATTCTGTACTTACATGTATGCTTATAGCATAAGTTTCAATAATGAAAATAATACATTGCTTTGAATGGCAAGACCATACGTTCCTCATTTTTATGGCCATGAACTTTGCACAATGCCCTTAATGTAATTAGTATTGTAAAAAATCTGTTAACTGAATTGAACATTCTTGAAAACTTACAGAACAGCAAATACAATTTTATTATAGAATGCATATTCCCTGGTTGAATAAATAGCCTTAGAATGTGCAACCAATAGACATGAAAACAAAATATGGTGGGTACATAGCTCATTATGTTAATCACATTAAGCTACGTGCTATACTGTGCTTATATATGTGCTTATAAGCATATATAAATCATATGCTTATACTGTTATAGTTCAAGGACTCACGTGATCCTCAGAAATGACTCTATGGAAGTTGTTTGAATCGAAGACAGGTTAGGGGTAGAATGTTTATCACCATCCCCATCCTCACACAAAAACCCTGCTCCATTCTTTGCAACCCAACTGTTGTACCTGACGCCAGAAAAAGCAGGAGCTTTCTACCTTAAAAACCAGGCAATTAAAGCAACATCGCTCACCTCTGGCTGCTGGTTGGGCATTGGTCACCTCTGTGCTGTAACTGGATAATTTTAGATGTTCTATAAAAAGCACACTAACAATTTCCAAAACTTTTTTCGCTTTATGGTGTTAGGAAGAATAATGATTCAAATTTCCTTTTAAAAACGTCTCCTGAAGATAATTTAAAGTTAACATCTTAACAGGAAGTTTCTGTAGCAACTAGATGAGAGGCTTGAGACTTCTTTTCCATAAATCTGGGGTACATGAAGAAGGTCATGTACTGAATGTATTTTCCTGGCAAGGCTATGGAGTATGAAAGAGAAGGATGAGTGAAAATCATCAAAAAGAAAACATACCCATAACAAAGTTTTCAAAAGTTATCCCTGCTCCATGCTGACTTCTCAGGGAATGGTGGACTGAAAGAAGATACTACCATGATAATTTGTTTTCTGTAACGAACACCAATGGAGAAGATCTGGGAGGGTTAAAAAAAAAAAACAACTTTGAACATTTTACCAAGTGACTCATTGTTGTAGGCCTGAGTCTAAGTGCATATTGAATGAACACCATCACTGTCCTTAATCCACAGTTGGCGTGGAGAATGTCTTTGCTTAGGCAGAAGATTGCCACTTGAAACCAAGTGCAGTATCAATAGCTGGCTTCTCTTCTGAGTAGGGAAGGAAAGTCATTTTCGTTTTCACTGTGTGCCTTCAGAGCCTCCAAACTCACATTACGTTGGTGTTGAACTATTCTCAATCGATGTGTTCCTCAAGCATGGCTTCACTGCACTTTTCCCCCTCAAGATCATTTCCTGTGCTCATTTATGAGCCTGAGAGAATCTGCGTAAAGGCACTTAAAAATAGTCTCCTTTTTTGCTTGCTGCACATTGTGGAAGAGTTGGAGTCATAACTGAATGACGTTTCCTGTACATCTTCATCTCTATATAGCACGGATAATTCTGGCTTGTGTTAAAGTAAATGAATCAGTTACCTGACCAGAAGACTTTATATAGAGAACTCAGAAGTTAACAAACACTCAGAGGAAACTACCCTTCAACATAGAGTTAATAGAAAGCTTGGTATCAAGAACTGCACTAAGGTGATATGATGATTTCAGGGACAAGCATTGAGAAAGTAGAAATTCATAGATTAAAATTTCCTTTGCTAATAAAGAGCATATGATTATTAAAGTAAATTAAATTGAAAATTCAAAACTTTGTCAGTATTTGAAATACATTTAAAAGGCTTAGGTTGCTTAAGCATAGAAAGAGAAGATAATTAACACATTGAAACATTTTTATATACTTTATATCACTTAATATTCTGAAAAATAACTTGATGGCAATATCATTGCAATTCACATTTACACAAAACCACACAACTGATTAAAAGTGGAACCATGGTTGGAATCTATCTCTAATATAATTTTTTGTTCATGGTTCCACATTCTCTAGTTACTATTTTTGGTATAACTGATTCTGTAGGACTAGTTTTGGCATCTGTATGTTTTTTTAATTCTATAAAGAATCCTCTAAGAGAGAAAAATGTCTGGGCCAACTAATTACATTAATTATTCACTACTAATAAATATGAAGGGCGTGTCTCACAGGTCCTAAGTCAACACCCAACACCCAATCACCACTTATAACAATGAAGAGTAGCCCAAAGTTTACAAGTTGTTCCTCAGCTTAGATGTGTTATTGAGGTAAAGCACAGAGTGTGTCCTACTCTTCATTCCTAGTCAGGGCAGGATTCCATGTTTCTAGATTTCTCCCATTGCACTCTTCTGCCAATAACTGATATGTTCAAGGGTATAAATGATAAGCACAGGTTGTCCAACTCAGGGAAGAGGATCTTCTTTTGAAAGGGTCAGCAGTGTGGCTCCTCAACGCTTCTCTTCTTCTGAACATAAACTTGCGTTGAATCAGAAAACTTTCTAATTGGAGCAATGTATCAGTGCAATCTGAGCCATTTGTGACCTGTGAGCAATTCTGACACTTGTAGGGTAGACACAGAGTGAGCTGTGGGTTCCTGAGGAGGCTGCACTTGCTTGGGAAAGCTTGATATGTTTTGAAGCTTAAGACTTGGTAGGAGTTACAGAGAAGAGTGAGGAAAAGAAAAGAGTTATCCTTTTCCTTTATGATGTTTTTTGGATTATTGGAAGTTATCAGAATCCGGGCCATAATTGAAGAGACAGGTAATATTGGGGGGATGGGTTTTCCATCAAAAGCCAAGGAAATTCTTCTGAGCTTTGGATTGGTTAATAAAACTAGTTATTTTTCTCCTCACTATGGTAGGATATCTGTCAGAAGTAAAGTAGGAGGGTGTCTTAGTTAGGGTTTCCAATGCTTTGATGAAACACCAAGATCAAACAGCAAGTTGAAGAGGAAAGGCTTTCGTAGGCTTACACTTCCACAGCACTTTCATCACCAAAGGAAGTCAGGACAGGACCTCAAACAGGGCAGGAACCTGGAGGCAGGAGCTGATGCAGAGGCCATGGAGGGGAGCTGCTTACTTGTTTGTTCCCCTGGCTTGTTCAGCCTTCTTTCTTATAGAACCCAGGACCACCAGCCCAGGGATGGTACCACTCTCAATGGGCTGGGCTCTCCCCCATTGATCACTTATTGAGAAAATGACTTACAGCTGGATCTCATGGAGGCATTTCCTCAACTGAGGCTTCTCTGATGACTCTAGCTTGTGTCACATTGACCCCAAACCAGCCAGTTCTGAGGAGTTTTACTTGATCTCTTGGTTTTACTGGACTTGAGTCCATCTTGGCATCGAAGGCACAGTGGCAGGAACTCAGCTTCTAGCAGTGACTGTTTGCCACATGGCTTTTCACACATTTACCAGTGTTTACGATGACTCTAGGACTCATAAAGATTGTTAAGATATCCTGAATTAATTGTCTGTTTGATGAAGGGATTCATTCACTGCTCAGGATTTATTTCTTAGATATTTCTGAGTGACTAATCATTATGCAAACTTTAGATATTCATGGAGAAGCAAACACTTCCCAGAACTTGTGTAATAAATGATGGAATTATCTTGTATACACTTGTCTCAGCTAGTGAAGAGAATTATAGATTATATAATTAAGAGAATATATAGAGGTCGATACAATTGTGTTCTACAGCAAGCATTCAGGGGAGTAGAAATGCACAAGAATGCCACTATACAAGAATCATCATTAAAATTAGTTCACTAGAGGCAACACAGGAGCAGGGGGCCATCTTGTCAGTGTTGCTATGGTTTTCCCACCAAGTCAAAAGTGTCTGCCACAAACTGCTGAAGTCTCAACTGCGTCATTAGTATTCAAGTTTGGCTAGAGGGTGCTCAACTCCAATGTCCTTTACGAGCTTTGATCTGTTTTGGTATTGTTCTTTCTTCTAAGATAAGTTTGAAAAGAAAAGGAGCGAGGCTTAAGTAACCGTGACTGTAGTAGAAACTTACCATACAATCTACTTGGATAGATGGATCCTTTCAGTTCTCCAATACCAAGCCTTGAAATCATGTACACACATGTAACATTATGCAGAATGAGCAAGTTGCATTTATATATTTAGGACTACATATCCATATGTGCATGACAACAATTAAAGAAATAGAGGCTATGGATTTGAGAGAACAATGGTTGCAGTACATAGAAAGGCTTGGAGGGAAGGAAAGGGAGGAGGAACATGAAATAATTATTCTAATTTCAAAGAATAAACTAAAATAAATAATCAGCATCACTATCCACACAAGGCAGCTATTTTCCAAATATGTTTAAAAACAGACAGCAATCTAATTCAATTTTTCCATTGTTGTAAATCAAGCCATATAATGCCCATTTATATAAAGAGAAGTTGACATATAATGCAGGCTTCTCACACTTTTTACTTGGAATCCTAGTCAGTTTGTGCCAGTTAAAGTGCAATTCAGTAGTACAGTAAGAATAAGAAGCCTGTAAGCATGTCTACATGAAAGATTCGCATGTTTAAAACAGAAGTCAGTATGCTGAAGATATATTTGCCTCCCATATTCACTGCAGAAATATTAACAATAACAACATAAAAAAATCAACCCATGTGTTGACAATAAATAAATGGATAAAAATGTGGCATATATACAAAGGAGAGTACATGCGGCTTTGAAAACAATTCTGTCATACACGTAATATAGATGGATAGATGGAACTGGAAGACATTATACATACTGAAGTAAGCGAGGAACATAAAGACTAATACTTCATGATCACACTTACATGAGGAGCCTAGAAGAGTTGAACTCAGAAACACAAAGTAAAATGGTAGTCTGTGGAGGCTGAAGATCGAGGGAGAAGGATACAGAATGAGGCAATGAGCAAATGATACACGATTTTAGCTAGACTACAGAACTAAGGTGGAAATCATAGTTAATGAGATGTATTTCAAAATTGCTAAAGGAGATATGTCCTCATTAACTTCACAAACTGCTAAAATAATGGCTGTCATACATTGGCTTAACTAAATCTTTTTATCAATTTTACATGCATAGTTGACCCCATAAATAAATAAGGAAGAAATAGGTACCGGTTTCTTGTGCGTTTACGGGTTTTAAACCATAATCTTCAAAACATGTTCCTGTGCTATGGAGTTTTGATATGAGCTCTTTTCCTGGAGTGTAGAAGGCTATCTTACTGTAGCTCTACATCAGAGAGAAAGGGTGGGAGAGAGGAAGATGAGGGGAGAGAGAGTCTATGTCAAAGAAAGGAGAGGCTCAGTGGGGAGAAAAGAAAAAAAAATTAAATAATTTTAAAAGCTTACCTAATAACTGAAAAGTATAATCAGAAACCATGGGTCTCAACATAATGTAGGCCTCAAAAGTGTTTTAAAGGAAATAGTGACATTAAAAAGTATTACTGGGACAAATGTAATTTTCCTCTTGCAAATATTATTTTTTATATTTTATAATGTTTATTTATATTTATATTTTTTATATTTATTATAATGTTTATAATATGAAACATAATTCTTCACTCAGTAAATATTTGATAACTACTTGGATCAATATAGATCTGTCTAAATGGATGTGACCCCCATCAGTGAAAAGTCTAATACAAATGACTTTTAAAAATAAATACTATTACAGTACTCAGGTATGTACTGATTTTATGTTAACTCTGAAATAGTTTAGAAACAAAAAAAATGGTGGATATATTATTTGATGGATATATTAGTAATGTTAATAGTTGGCTATTAGAGCTGGGGAGATACATCAGTTTGTTAAGTATTTACCTTATAAACACAAGAACCCAGTTTTAGTCTCTAGAAGACACACAAAAGAATATCTGAGCATGATAAAACATACTTCTAATTCTAAAGCCAGGCAGATCCCAAGGACTCATTGGCCAGCTATCCTAGTCTATGTGGCAAGTTCTAGGCCAATGAAACGCACTATCTCAAGAAACAGGGTGGATAACATCTGAGAAATGGTACCTGAGGTTGACCCATTGCCTCCACATGAATAAGCATGTGCATGTGCACACACACACACACACACACACACACACACACACACACACACACAAACACACACAAATATACACAGACATAGCCACAAAAATGACTACCTATTTTCTCACACTTTAAAATTTTCTTGTCTAACCTTATATTTCTGTCCTTTGAGGATGTGTGTTTTTACTTAATACAACATGTGCAAATCAGGTTTATGAGTTAGTCACAGTTGCCACATGTTTTGAAATAGAGAGTGACAAGAAGTAGGAAAAATACACATGTTCTCATGCTATTCTGCATTAACCAGTTTTACCTTAAGACAGAAAATAAAGCACTTGTCTATAAGCTGGACTTTCAAGCAAATTAAATGAAAACGGTGGACTACTGTTTCTTATGCAATATAAGTTCCATTAGAACTCATGACTTTTTAGGTACTTTTGTCTAAGAGAGCAAACAAGTTCATATAAACATTGGAGTGTGCCCTTTTTTATATTCTGGATTTTGCTCCTTTGTGCTCAAAGACATTGGTCTCAAATCCCTGGAGTGTCATTGGAGCACTGGAACCAGCAGGTTCTCCTAGTCTACATTCAGTGTTAAAAGAGGCCATTTTCTACAAATGGCAATGAGAGTGATAGCTTACGGGACAGGGAAGCTGGGGAAGCCACCCAGACTATGAGCCTTGATTTGAATACGGTTAAGACATTATGTAAAATGGCATGAGCCCCGGTGACTGCACACTGTCACCGATAGGGACCCATAATGCTTTGGTATGACTGTGATGGGAGTTTTATTTATCACTACAGTTTCCCAATTTGAGCATCCAAGCCAAACAGTGACTAGAGCTTCATAGGCCTTCAAAACCAGTTTTCATATTCTGTATATGTTTGTGCCCATCAATTCATATGGTGTCATGAAATTTTAACTGGAAGTGTGCTGGAGACTTGCAAATGAATTAACCCTCACTTGGATAGAGACCCTGGAGAAAATATCATATTTGTTTACTTTGAATCATACGAAGGCATGTCTCATTTCAAACAGAAATTTAAAATATAATACAAATATAGGCTTTTTAAAATTTAAATGATGAGCCCTTAATTGGTTATCCAATGCCAAGTTGTCATTCCTGAAATCATATACATACAGGCAACACTAAACACAGCAGGTTGTATTTTTATATATTTAACAATGATAATCATAAAAAAAGATGCCATGAATTAGAGAGTAGGGGGACATGGAAGAGATTGGAGAGGACATAGGAGAGGTTAGAAGGAGGAAAGGAATGGGAAAAATGATGTGATTGCATTTTAAAATGTTTTAAAAAAAACATTAAGGAAATAAATACAATAAAACAATGAAATTCATTTATAGGTTTTCTAGTATTTAAAAAAAACACTTTTTTAAACTATCAACTATACAAACAAGCATGATAATTCAACCAACAGCATTATATATTGTATATATATATATGTATATATATATATATATATATATATATATATATATATATATATATATATATGAAAGTGTGCAGTGTGCAATCACTGCTGACTGGCATAAAGCCATTAGTGGCACTGTGACGTCTGCCTGCCTTTATGATGTGGGCTATTACCATGGAACATTCACTTCTTTGCTTTGTTTTTACTATTGTAAAGCATTGTATGTGAATCTTTCTAATTATAAGGAACAGGTCATACTGAAGTCAGTTGATAAGAATTTATTACTTGCATGCCTGAAATCAAAGACACTGAGGAAGCTTTCTGACTCTCAACCAAATGGAAGCGTACTCAGAATTACTGGTTACTAACAAATTAGATGAAACAAAAGTAGTGTTGGAGACAAGGGTTCTCACTTCCCACGCTGGTGATTGCATCTGACTTACAAAGAGTACCTTGTCAGTTTCTCAATAAATTCTTTCAGGCTGTACTTAAAATTCACATTTCTGCTTGTCTTTCTGGGAAACAAATTGTTCCGAGAAAGAGAAGAAAAGATTTCTTTTATTGAAACATAATTTTTTTCATACAACATATTCTGATCACGGTTTCGACTCCCCCAACTCCTCCCCACTCACTCAGCTCTAGGCCCCTCCCTCTCTCAAAAACAATTAGGCAAAAAAAGGAAAGAAAAAAAAACAGAATCAAAAAGATTAATAACTGAGCACTCTTAGTGAGAAGCAGGCAACCAATTGGTCCCTCTTGACCAACCCTGTATTACGGGCATGTATTGACAGATAGCCTGGTAAACTGAGGATAATGCCAATTGCAATGTGGTTGGTTCAAGGTTGCTCCTAGAAATACACTCTAGAGCCAAGCACATGGACTCTGGACCAACAGTTAGGGAGTCTGCATGGGACCGACCTAGGTTCTCTACACGTGTGTGACAGTTGGGTAGCTTGATATGTTTGTAAGGCTCCTAGCAGTGAGATCAGGATCTACCCTGGCACTTAGCCGGCTTTTGGGAACCTGTTCTCATGCTGGATTACCTTGCCTAGCCTTTTGACAGAGGGAGGACCTCAGTCCTACCTCAACTTGATATGCTATCAAGTCTGCGGGAGGTCTGCTCCTTTCTGAATAGAGACAGAGGAGTGGGTTGATGGGGAGGGGGTTATATGGGAGTCAGAGGAAGGAACAGGAGGAGAGGAGGGAGGGGAAACTGGTCGGTATGTAAAATAAAGGGAAAAAATAAAGTCCCAAACTTCAGTAAAAAAGAAAAGAAATAACACTCTGTTATAAGGATGGCATTGCATCTGAGACTGTGTGCTGCTAAGGGGTGATTGCCCTAATGCATGGATCTTGTACACTGAACTAATATGACTGGCCAATTCCTAATCATTTTATCTATTCTGATATTATGGTATTAATATCACATCAATTTTAGGAAGGACGTTGCTGTATTTTTCAAAATCATTAAAATTATTAATTGAAAAGATTACTCTTTACTTCTATGTGGAGATTTTTCTTTAAAAAAATCACCATAACAGGCTTTATTAAAAACTCAATACAACTGATGAGGTAATATTGCTGGTTTAGATTTCTACTTTTTTTTCTGAATAAACTAACACATTTGTACATCAATTACAGGTTTATTGTTTTATAATAATACTAGGGAGAGTATTACTTAGTATTTATTATTTAGTATCCTTTATTTTTCCCAGAAGTTTGTTTACTGGCTGATATTCAATAATAAGGATATCATTTGCTAGAGAAGGTGTGCGCTGAGGTTAAATTGAAAAGTCCTGTTTCCTGGTAGTATTATGGTCCTTTTCATTTGTGATGCTGATGTGCTGATAATCTTAAACGAATGGCAGGATACCTTGTGATGTTGGTAAAAAATAGGAATTAATATGATATTCGCATAAAACGTTAATATACAAGCCCTAAAAAGTAAATTCAATAAATGATGTCCAAATGACATAGAGAAGAGGTAGAGTGAATACCACCACTAGAAAGCATACTTCAACCATTTGTCAGAAATAGAAAAGGTTTAGTAATATTAACTCCATAACCAAGCATTCAGTTTCAAGTGGCTTTGATATCTCATTACTCAAAATAAAATAAATACATCATTAAAAATGCTAAAATAAAGATAATTTCTAGTAACATTGATGAGAATTGATTGAAAAATAGTACATGTATGTGAGAAATACAATACATTTACTTCTTTTTCAAGAAACATCAATGATTTCTAACTAATTCATATTTCCTAAAGGAATATGAAGCAATTCCCATGCTGTAATGGCAATCACTAGACTATCCATCCACCACTGGCATAATTTGCATTGGATTTATGCTATGGTCCACCTACAGCTCATTAATTTCCTATGGCATTGACCAATTTCTACAGAAATAGTATATGATCCTCACTTTCAGGAATCCAACAAGAAGAAATTAAGTAATGCAAGTGAACTATCTTAGAAAGAAGCAATTGTGTTATAAAGAGCAAAGGGCATCTTAAATAAAATGGGGCATTGAATGCAAGGTAAATGATGCTAAGTGTCATTATCCATGACAAGTTCATTTTGTGAAGCAATAACTCTTACAATTTTTATTCTTGCTAAAAGTCTTAAGAAAAATTCCCAAATGGTTTTTTTCTCCATTGCTATAAGAGAGATTTGACAATACAGAGCTTAAGAATTTCACATTCTTTTCCATTTTTGTGTCAAGGTCATGATGTGGTATAAAGTTCCTTATCAACTTGTTCCCTGTCTAGAGATCTTCTCATTGCTATGGCCCTGTGGTAAAGAGATGATGTGGTAGAGACATCTGCTGTGGGATGGTTTGTATGTCAAATGCTCTGATTGGTCAATAAATAAAACACTGATTGGCCAGTGGCTAGGTAGGAAGTATAGGCGGGACTAACAGAGAGGAGAAAGGAAAAAACAGGAAGACAGGGGAGACACTGCCAGCAGCCACCATGACAAGAAGCATGTGAAGACATCGGTAAGCCACAAGCCACGTGGCAAGGTATAGATTTATGGAAATGGATTAATTTAAGCTATAAGAACAATTAGCAAGAAGCCTGCCATGGCCATACAGTTTGTAAGCAATGTAAGTCTCTGTGTTTACTTGGTTGGGTCTGAGCAGCTGTGGGACTGGTGGGTGATAGAGATTTGTCCTGACTGTGGGCAAGGCAGGAAAACTCTAGCTACAGACATCACTTACCATGGAGATGGAAAGATGGTGCCATAAAGTAGGTTAGGCTTAGCAATGTGTAATTTTACCTAACAATACACATTGTACTTGGGATATGAAATTATAAACATTTTGTCTGAAACTGTTTATCTCAAAAACATTTGAGTGATTGTAGTAGATAAAAGAATGAGTTATATATACAGACACATGCCTATGTGTATAAATATATGTAATAATGCATATATACCTAAATTATGTATATAACTAAAATTATATATATATATATACCTAAATAGTTAGATATAGATCCAGATGACTAATATGTATGGAATATGTCTACATGTGTAGACCTGTATAATATACACCTATTATGGTATATACATCAGACTAAATAGGTGGAGATGAATATAGATGGTTCTTAAAATTGTTCAACGTAGTGGTTTTTTATGCTTTATGATGATTTAAAAGCAATGGATATTCACTAGAAACCATCATTTGAATTTTTCATTTTAAACACTTCTCAAGCAAGTTGTTGGCCACTTTTGTTGTACTAGTCCTTCTAAATCAAGTTTTTTCTTGATTTGGAAGAGCGTATGTCTCCACACGGGTTTTTCTTACGTCCTTCATGTTGGTTAAGCCTCAATTCTCCATTCCCCACCTACCTCTGTGTTTGAACCTTACCACCCCAATCTTCCCTCTATTTTGTTGTACTTGTACTTCACCTTCTTTCCTCCCACCAGGTGTCCATTCCTGCAGCAGCCAATTTCTAGTTTCCCTCTTTCCCTATGTGTTTTCTTGTCTTTCCCTAGTTTTGATGGTAGAGTTACCCTGGATTCATAGAAGGAGTTTGAGGGTGACCCTTCTGTTTCCATATTTTTCATAGTTTATGAAGTGTTGGCTGTAGATCTTTAGCAATTTGAGTCAGTAAAAACGGTCTCCTTGTTGACAGGATTTATAGAAAGGAGCGGCTGTACAGCAGCAAAAGGGAAATAGTTTTATCCAAGTATTTGGGGTATTTAAATCCACAAGTTCTCTGATTTATGTTGTCCACTTTAACAAAATACACCACTTTTGACAGGAGATTCAAGAGCTTTTACGCAACTGAGTCTTATTTTTTTTTTCCCTGCAGAAATCTTATGTTCACCTATTCAAACAAAAATTGTTCACCCTCCTGGGGAGGCGATGAGGAGCACCAGTAAGGACAAGCGTCATCGCATGCCACTTCACACTAGGTTGAGCCAGGTCTTACTTAAATGTTTTCACTGGGTAGTCATTACTTGCTAAATATTTTTTTTTTAACCAGAACCTTATCATTATAAAGTATGGCATTTTCTTTAAATCACAAGCTGTTCTTTCTAAGCAAATTGTATTTGATTGTAAAAGAGGAAAAAGCTCAGTACTGAAAAACATGGGGAAATGTTCACATTTTGTGAAATCAACTTGTTTCAAATACTAAAGGGTATTGAAAATTATGTTCCTGTTGGTGAGCACTTTTAACTTTCAAAGGGGAATTTATTTTCAGCTTTCTCTCAAAAGTTTGACAAGAATGAACTTAAAACAGTAATGAGGAAATAACAATTGCAAAGATGATATAACAGAGGGAATATAATAAAAATACATTAATAACATTGGTGCATATATCATGTTACTACATTGTTAATAATAAAGCATTACATTATATATAAATATAAACCCCTATTCATAATACATATTTATATTTTAGACTAGTTCTTGAATTGTGTTACATGATATATATTGATACTTTAGACTCTCTCATGAATTATGGTACAGTGTGGATTTTGTCAAGGAAATTAGAAATGTGTATGTTCTTGAATATTCCTAACATGTAGAATGGGTTATAAATTCAGTCTTTTAGCAGGCAATAACCAAAGGGAAAAAAATAAAATCCAATGAAAGAGACAGACACCGGCAAACTCAAAATGAAATGCTTGTCATAGAAGGTCATAGGATTTTTTCTCAACTCTGGCTGGTTGCTGCTTCACAGGAACTATTTAGTTTTACTACATTCAGAGTTTTCTAAAAGTCCAGGTTTGTGTGTGTTATCTCCAAACATTCTCATTTCATATTCAATTGACAGCTGCCTATCTAACATAAATTTTCTATGTTTTCCTTCTCAGGAAAGCCTTAGGTTTCATTCAGACGTCTTTCCACTCTCTCACCAATACAATTATATTCCAAGTAGCCAAGGAGAGACTGACCACCCTGCTTAGACCTGAGTGACCGTCTGAAAGCAATCTCATTTCATTTCCATTGGAAATAAAGTAACATACAGAGTACCCTGGAGAAATTATTGATGGAGCCATCAACATATGTGAACTCAGCTATCCAACTACAAATAATAGAAATATTTTGTGCAGACCAAATAAATGTCAAACCTAGTTCCTAGTCCCTCAAACAGGCTTTTCACTTATTAACTACTGGAGACACATCCAGGCAAACCATCTTTTCATGTAGAAGAAATAACGGCAAGAAGAAAATGGTTTTAATTTGTGTTCTCCTAAAAGCATGAGGTCAGAAACAGTGTAAGTGAACTTATAAAACAGGAAAAATATAATAAATGCTCATTCTCATTTATAATAAAATGTTTGTTTTCCGATGCTGGTTATGTTAAAACTTATTTAAATCCATTAGACTGAGAGATTGATGAGAAAAGTTGCTATCATCCTGAGGGAATAAATTATGGCTATTTGAAAGCTTTTATTTGAGTATCATTTAAGCTAAGACTAGTGGCTAGAGGATGTCATTTTTGAAGCCTGCTAAATTTTCCTCATTTATTTTATCTCTATATTTGTGTTTGTGTATGTTTGTGTGTGTTTATGTGTATGTACATGCGTTTGTTTGTATATATAGAGGTCCAACAACAACTTTGCTGTAGTTTCTTGGGTACCATTCACTCTGATTTTGTTTTTTAATTGTTATTTATTCTTTGAAAATTTCATAAATGTGCACAATGTATCTTGATTACATCCATGATTCATGTTCCCATTACATTTCCCTCCCAACTTCATGTTTTTCTTTTATAATTTTATTTACTAATTTACATTTTAACCCACAGAGTCCAATTAGTACTGCCCATAAGCATGTGAGGGTGGATGTGGGAAACCTACTTGAGACCACACTCCTAATTAAAAGTGACTCTTTCCCTGACAATAGCTCCTCGGCTGGGTGTGGGGCCTCAGAAGCCCCTGCCCAATCCACACTAAAAATTTTAACTGGCTTAATTTTGTGCAGACCAAAATAAGTAAATTTTGTAAAATTGTCATCACACTAAATAAGCATATAATTACTTCTTATTTTATTTTCATTATACATTATGCTGTTAAAGGTTCTTAAGGTTTTATATAAGTTTTAATTAAAATCCAGTGGATTTCTTTATTCTCCTTAATTTAGAACATTCTTTTCCTTATTTCTATCAGGTTTTTCCAAGAGCTAGCAATTTGTGCATTAATCTCAGTCTTGTAGTCTTATAATTATATTTGTTAATTCTTAGAGGTGGAGGTCTTATAATTATCAATATTATTGTTAATTTTTCCTCTTTACCTGAAGCACACTTTTGTGAAAACTACTTAAGTATAACAAATACATTATATTTTACTTTTAAATAATATTCAAATTTTCCTCATGAATAGATTTCTCAGTCTAAGAGTTTGCTTTTAATGTGTTTTTTAGTGTTTTGTTCAATGTTAATAAAGTAATAAGAAGGTTTTTATTTTCTCTAATATAAGTCATTTGATTTCAAGTTCTAAAATAAGTACCTGTGGTTACCCATGTCCTTTATATATTTACTGTCTCCTTACCAACCTCCATTGGGAAAAACATGTTGAATTTTGTCATGTAATTTTCTGTTTTAATATGTACAATAAGATGTACAATGGAATTTAGTTACAAATGATACAGTCAGTATTGCTCCACCAATGGACATCTAGTCCCTTCACTGAAAATAAGGTGCTTTCCTACTCAAAGGTCTTACAGTGCAGTGGTTAAAAGCTCAAAAAGCTTTGGTTAGAACTCTAGTTCAACAAATATTTTAACCAAGTAATTAATGTTTTCTCGGATTCTTTCTCTGTAATGGAATGATCATACTAAATACCCTACAATGATTCTGTGAAGATTTCGGGGGAGTTGAATAAGACTGGTGCTGAAAGACAGTATTTTAGTTAATAAATAATTCAAATAAATTTGTGGTTTCAATAGGTTTCCATAGATCTGTGGCCATCATTCCCAAATACATGAAAATTATAATATTAGAATTCATGTTATAATCAGAACACATAATGTGTATAAGTTGGTTTCAGGTAAATTGCACTAAGCTATCCACTCTTTTCTAGTTTTCTGAATTTCCTTGAATTAAGTCAATACCATGTGCTTCATGCTTCATATATTGGGAGATTCTGCTAGTGTACACTTATATTGCAGAATATTTGTGCATGGTGTGAAGATATATTGCTATGATTGGTTTAATAAAGAGCTGAACAGCAAATAGCTAGGCAGGAGGTATAGGTGGGACTTCTGGGCAGAGAGATGAATTAGGAGAAGATGCCAAAGAGACATGGAGGGAGTCTGACATACAGAATGAATGAAAGGTAAAAAGCCACATGGTACAAAAATGGTGAAAGCAGATTACTTTAAGTTATGAGAGCTAGTGGGACAAGCATAAGCTAAGACTGAGCTTTCATCATTAATAATAAATCCCCATGGTGTTATCTATCAGCTGATGGCCCAAAGGAAAGTCCAACTACATACTTATATATTTAGGATTACTATGAAAGAACATTTTTACTTCCCCAATTATACTTCAGGCTTTCAAACTGATAAAAACAGAATCAGAGGTTTCTTTCAAATAACAAAAAGGAAGCCAAAATTGGAAGGTATCACAAAAGGATTACATTCAAGCAATAGGAGTAGAGAGAAAAATCTATTTTTAGTGATTAATTAAGCTTAAGATTAAAATTATGAATTTCAGCAGATTTAGAAGACAAGAAGGGCTTTAAGTGGGTTGTTCTGTGTTTTGTTTGTTTAGAAGTCTTTTAAAAATGGGGGGAGTCACTGTAAAGAAAGAAAATGTCTTGATCTTTAACCTGAAATCTACATAAGCCATTTATTAGTCCAGTGCCTGCCTTTGCCACACCTACTCCATAATTCAGAGGGGAGGGGCATTCTGTTGGGATTATTCTTAGCAAAACCGTTGTTTCTAGGAACACCCTGTTTACAATCCCTTTTTAGATGACCTTGTTTGATGCAATTGAAACATTTGACATTTTGACATTTTTTTTCAAACCTCTGGAAATCACCTTTCCTATCCAAGCATCATCATGGTTATGGGATTCAATATTGCCCTTTTTGCATTGTGCATTAGCATTTTCAAAAGCCAGAGATTCAATTATTATTTGTCTAGCTTCTGAATTTGGTATCATTCTATTTACTGCTAAAGTCAATCTTTGTAAGAAATCAGTGAAGGTTTCTTTGGGGCCCTATATGACTTTAGTAAATGACTCAATTTTCTTTCCTACTTCTTCAATTCTGTCCTAAGTACCTAAGGCTGCTGCTTTGCATAAAGCCAGGGTGTGGTCATAATATAAAGATTGTCTTTCTACATTAGCATAATCTCACCTCTCCTAGAAGTTGGTTTTGGGAGATTTCCATACCTCTAGCCCTACTCCATTGTTCAATGGTCTTAGCCTCATCTTTTTACCAGGTCCTCCATTGTAATTGAGGACCAGCCTCCAAACTGCTGTAACGAAGTCTCTCCAGTCTTGTGGGATAATTCTATTACAAGTTGACCATGAGTTTATACATATACTTATATGAGAGGACACATAAAAGAGTTGATTTCTTTAGTTGCCTTATACAAACTGCAAGAACTCTTTAACTCTCTGGGATAGTAGAGATAATTTGTCACAAGTCATGACACCCAGGACAGGGATGCAATGAATAGAAATCCACAAATCAAAGCACAGTTCTTAATAACAGTTTAACATTGGTTGGTGCATCACAGTGGGATTCCCACAACATCTTTTCTATTTGGCATCAACTTTCAGTGTCTCCACTGCTAGAATGCCTAAAGTGTTTGTGTCATGCAGGCAGAATTCTATTTGCTTTAATATTCTGTGATTACTTCTTCATTAAAAATGTAATCATATGTTCATTGCAAAAGAATAAGCAAACAGAAATTCACTTTTTCTACTGCTGAGAAAGATTTAGTTAGGAGAGATTTCAACGAGTTTGAACTTTTAATTTAGTTTCTACTCGGTTATCTCAGAAAGACAGGGAATTGATCTCAGCAGAAACACTTCAGGATTGTCAAATTTGAATTGCGTTGAGGATAAACTTAAAAGAGAAAAGATAATGACAGCTGTGGCAGAGTCAGCTTTCTGCTCAATAAATGCCAGCACTGGTGCTTCACAACTTTGTATTTATGTCCCATTTTTATTGTTTAGTGTCCTTCGGACTTGTCATCTCCCTGGAAGCTCAGGAAGTCTGCAGCATATGAATGGTCCTTTGCTGCATAAAATATCTAGTACTCCTAACTAAAGACAGGAATTTATTTACTGAGCTCCATGCTTTGACCACAGGGCTCAAAGCTCCTGATTCATATTCACTGATAGTGAATAACAAAACAGTTACACAGAGTGATCTCTGGAAGGCTCTGCCAAATATTTCCTGCCCTCGGTGTATGTTAAACACAGCATCCAGTGCTTTTAAAAAGAAAGAACAACGAGGAACTGTCTTGGGGTTCTGTGGACCAGAAAGTTGAGGAAGCAGCATTAGTTCCATGACTCCCTACAATCAACACCCATAGGACACTTGTCTGGCCCAGGCACACTTCTCAAAATGGACACTATGGCAGATGCCTGTATGATTCTCACATACTTTAGAGGACCATTTTCAGGTCTGATTACACCCTGCACTGAGAGAACTTGCACACAGCACTTTGTGTTCTGCATTAGACTTCACTCTGCCCTTCCACACTGGTCTGATGTCCAGACCTGAAGGCTGAGATTCTTCCAGGCTGTTGCAACATAAGTTGGGTATTTTCCTTACAAATCTTCTATTATTTTAAGAGAAATCAAGGTGGGGACTAATGACTCAACCACTTATTGTAATCTGGAAAAATCATACGCCTGACCTCTGTGTTTAAAACAAAATGTTCAGCAGGGCAACAGTAGCACACACCTTTAATCCCAGCACTTAAGGAGCAGAGGCAGATGGTTGTTTTCTGAGTATCAGGCCAGCCTGGCCTACAGAGTGAGTTCCAGGACAGCCACAGCTGTTACACAGAGAAACCCTGGCTCAACAAACAAACAAACAAATTCAATTCTGACTTTAGGCATACCCAATACTGGGTTTTGCCTTCTCATTTTACAACAGTGTGTGACCATCAAGGCATTCTGCTGAGAGCTCCTCACACTTTGATATTGGTACCATCAATTTCCTTTTTTTCATCCTACACAGAGGTAATCATAGGTGGAATCATAAGCAATGCTTCAGAACAAATGAGTTTGGAAGTGCACTGTACACAGAATTGACTGGGTTTCCGACGTTCTACAAATTCTAAAGACTTTCAGTAAGTTATGAAGATATGACCAAGTTTTAAACAAGGATAAACTGGTTTTTTAGAAGAAGTGACTTCATTTCTAATAAGGACTCATTTTCTGGCCCAACAATCTGTGTCCTTTAATCTAGCTTCTTCACAAATATATTTTTTTTAATTTTGAATTAGGTATATGTGTATGTATGTTTATGGCATGTTCTTCTGACTTGCATCATTATATTCAAATTGAAGCATTTTCTCAAGAAGAGCAGAGGAAAAACAAAAACATGGAAGATTCTTAAGGGCCCCTATCCACAGTGTAAGAAGAAGTAAACAGTTGCTTCGGGTAGAGACTCTGAGCAGCCAAAAAGCAGAAACTGATGCTCTCAGGTATTCTGACTACAGAGCTACCTGCAGACTGGGTAGACAGCTCCAAATTACAGGTTTGGGAAAGTTTTCACCCATGTTGGGATGGATGATGCAGCTGCTTCTGAGTTATCCCTGCTCTTTGTAAACAATGTTACCCCTCACCCATGCTCCTGTTAGTAACTCTAATTAAAAAAATATCCATTAGGGGCCAGGTAGTGGTGGCACACGCCTTTAATCCAAGCACTCAGGAGGCAGAGCCAGGCATATCTCTGGCCAGTCTGGTCTACAGAGTGAGGTCCAGGACAGGCACCAAAACTACACAGAGAAACTTTGTCTTGAAAAACAAAAAACAACAACAACAAATACCCATTGGTTTAGTAAATTGGGCATTGGTACAAATGTTACTTAGGTTTCTCATGGGCTCTCTTTCTGGGGTTAATAAATGTGTTTGTGTGTGTCGGGGGGGCGGGGGCGGGGCTTCTCCCCAGGAAAAAAAATCTTTCATACAACAATGTGTCTTTGTGTGGGTTAGTGCACATTAGTGCAGGTGCTTGGGGAAGCCTAAAGAGGGTGACAAATCTCTTGGAGCTGGAGTTACAGATGGCTGTAAGCTGACGACATGGATCATAGGAAAAGCTCAGCCCCTGTGCAAGAATGGTATACGCTCTCAATCTAGCTGCTAGCTCAGGATTTTTAATGTGCAACAACAAAGCCACAATTGAAAAATCAAATGCATGACGAATCTAGATTGTTTCTGGCTGAACTGATTTAATTTAATCATGCACCTTCACAGACACCTCGGCTCTGAACACACAAATGATAGGTTTCTGCTGATGAAAGAGGCTAGATCAGACCAGATTAAAAACAAAATAAATGCAGATTTATTTGGCATTGCTCCATTGCGGGTTCACCTGTACCATGGCCAGGGGAGTTCTGTGCCTGGGCTAAGGCAGGGAGGTTTTATAGACTTTGGATGAAGGATGATGACATGTCAGTCAGGAGCTGGGACTGTGCCCAAGTATGGTCAAAAGCTAAGCCCCTGGGTGGGCACTTGGGTGTGCTGGCCACATCAGGAAGGCAGGTTGTGTGGGCTGCCAGAAACGCTGAACTGAGCTTTTGGTGCCGTTCCGTTGTTCAGTTTTCTAAGTGCCAGTGTGATTGGAGGAAGTATGGCAGGTGGGTATCCCAGCAGGGATAAGCAGGGGTTCCAACCGAACAACAACATGCACTTTGTCCTTTGCATGTTGTCATGATGACGCCGCCAATAAAACTTTCTGAAATACTTGGGCTCAAATTTGAAACTGTTGAATGTTATTAATTTACTGTCCCTGCCCAAGAAATCGCTCAGTAGGCAAATACACTTCCCCTTAAGCCTGATGGTCTGAATTCAACCTGAGTTTGATTCTCTGGACCCACATGGTAGGAGGAGAGAACCAACTCCTCCAAGTTGTCCTCTGACTTCCACACATAGAAGGTAGGTAAGAGCACTGTAGGGTAACAGGCAAGTGGAAAATCACGTGCTCCTGGCCTGCCCCGGAGCTCCAAGACTTGGAAATCCTAACTGTAAGGTATAAGGTCCAAGTCCACTTCTGGGTGAAAAAACTTACCAAAAGCCTAAAATCCCTGGGCTTGCCCCAAGATCAAACCACAGAATCCCTCCAATCCCAGGGCACCCTGGAAAATTCTGCACCCTAAGAAACCCGTTATAAAGTCTACCTTCTGCTCAGTTCTCTGCTGCTTCTCTCCTGAGCAGAGACAGGCACCTTCTTGTATCTTTTCCAATAAACCTCTTGTGTAAGGATTGTTGTGTGGTGTGACTGTGGTATTACTTGACTCCCAGTTGCCAAGATGCCTTTGTGTCAGAAAAACCCTTACGCATACACATATACAAACACACATGAATAAATGCAGCTAAGTTTTCTGCTCTTATAGAAGTATCACAGTTTAGCATGGAAAATTAGAACTTTTAATCATATTCTGTGTATATCAAATTAGTTTATCTTTTTGGCTGCGTACTTGGTTTTCAAAATTGCTGTTGAAATTGATAACTTGAGTTCCAAAAGAAATATTAGATTAATTCCTGCTTGTGATTAGGACATTAGTCCAGCAATTTCTGAAATGGCCCTAAACATATTGTTGCCATTCTGTGCTGTGTATTTACATGATACAGTGTTCTCAGCATTTGACAATTCTAAACACCAACATTGGACTCTGAGAAATGTGTTCCATATCCTGCAGTATCAAGTTTCTGGCCACAATTCATCTCTTCATATAAAAATGAATAAGCATATACATCTAATTAGTATGCAATTTTTTTCATTTGTAATAAATTGTAAAATTATGTGTACTCTGAAGAATTGTTTTAAAATGCATTTTCAAAATTTATTATCAGTAAATGTTTGGTGTGCTGCTGTGTGACAAAAAAATTTCCTGGGGAGATGCAACACACACTTTTACTCACCACAGTTAGGGATCCCACAACAAACCAAAGTATGGATACCATAAAAGTTAAATTTGGTGAACCAATGAGTTTTATTGGGATTACTTAGAGGAACATAAATGACTCAATGATAGCTGGCCCACCCCAGCATGGGTGACAGCTCATAAAAGCTGGGAAACCTGGAGCACACTGAACATTCTCCACGTAGCTCATCAGGTTGGAGAGTGTCCTTTTTCAAACAACTGTAGTCTAAACCTTTTCCCACAGTTCAACTGGCTTCTGCTTCTCCCAGGCAGCGGGCCTGGTCTCAGAATCTTCTTTGAAGATTGATACTTTGGTAGGGAGGGACTTAGTGACTCTGGTCAGTTTCTGGGATTTCCAGAAGTTATTTTGAGTTGTTTACTTTCCAGCTTAAGGTGCCTCCCTGCAGGATGGAACATTCCAATCTTGGATGAAACTGTTATACAACATTTGTATTATCTGTTGTATCTATCAATAAAACCTACATTCTAGGTTAACAATCCTATTTTTGTGGAAAGAGTCTCAAGTGGAAAATTCTAGGAACCTCTTGCCCTATGAGGATCCACTAGTAGCTTTGTGATTATAAGAAGCTGAACAATATTTTTTTTCCTCCTGAGTTAGTTTTCCTTAAAAACAATCATTCTAGAGAGGTACTAGGTATCTTCAGCTTTCCTAATTGCCAGTAATTCAATTCAGATAAATTTAATTTTGTGTTTCTGGAGGTATTTGCACGTACCAATTCATCTCCTGTCAGTCAGTGAATAGCCTCAGTAGCCCATCTCCAGCATGGAGGCACAGGGTTAGTCAATATTTTTTACCCAGGTTAGTTCTTCTAATTGCATACTGTACTTAATTTGTTTGTTTGTTGTTTGCTTGCATTTTGTTTTGTTTTGTTTTTATTTTTCAAGACAGGGTTTCTCTGTGTAACAGTCCTGATTGTCCTGGAACTCACTTTGTAGACCAGGCTGGCCTCAAACTCACTGAGATCTGCCTGCCTCTGTCTCCCAAGAGCTGCGACTAAAGGTGTGCGCCACCACCACCTGGCATTTTTGTTCATTTTTTAAGAATGGGAATCATGACACTTTTCCTTCCTCTCTCCTCCCTCCAAACTCTCCTAAACACCCCTCCCTGTCCTTCAAATTCATGGTCTCTTTTTTCAAATGTGTACCTACACAGACATATATATTCCTAACTATAACCTGTAATTATTAATGTCAAATTATATCTGTTATTAAAAGGATCATTGCAGAAACATTGATATTGTTCTTTGTAACCTGCAGTTAACCACAATTTAATATCTTATACTTAAATTTACCTTAGAACGAACAAGAAATAATTTGCCAATTAAATTATATCAAATTACTGAGAGAAACAGAAATTAATATAATTTTGATAGAGTGTGGGGACTATAAATAACCAAGTTTCAAGAAGGAATTCTCAAGAAATGGGATTTGTTATAAGTTTATGAAGATCTGGATATGCAGAAAAATGATACACATTATTGTGGTTTTAGAAATTACTTAAGACAACAAAATTTTAGTACATTCAAAGATAGGACATTGATGCAACTCCATACTTCAGTAAATGGATGAAATCACATGCCTATAGATGTTTCAGGAAAATCTGAAAGTTGTTCAATATAAAAGAGAAATTCACATGCTAGAATAAAAAAATCAATTTAAAAAAATTTTAAGATCAACTTAGTTTGGGGAAAACTATTAGTAATTCTTAACTGTTACAATGGGTAGTCATGGCTGACCAAGGACTTTTAACCAGATTTTTGTCTCCTCATTACAAAAGAAAGTGGATCCCGGCTCTTGCTCTGTAGATACACACTCAGGAGATCCGTGACGTTCTAAGCATTGTACTGACTTCTGCTCTGAAAACATTCACCGTCTAATGGAAAGGCAAAATTACAAACAGCTGCCAAAGACAGTGTAGCCAACAGTGCTACAAACAGCTGCCAAAGACAGTGTAGCCAACAGTGAGGGAAGGGGAACAGCAAACAAACAACAGTGTAGTCAACAGTGAGGGAAGAGGAACAGCAAAGCACTCATGTGAATCTCAGAGCAGGTGTCATAAAATGGTAACCGGATTTCTTGCAAGAAGAGAAGGCTTACATGATCAACACCCTGAGGTGTAGCTCAGAGTGCATGCTGCCACAGAGGCAGGAAGGTAGCTGAGTGAGGAAGGCAGAGAGGGTGACGCAGTCATACTCAGCATCTAAAAGCAGCATCGGTTTCTCTAGGACAACTCAATTAAAGCTGCTTTGGTGTTCTCTGTCATCCATTCCATGTTAGTATCAGTGGCTTTGTTATCTTCTGTGAGTTGTTCTCATACAATGAGTGAACTGTGCAAATTAGGAGGGTTTATAGTGACCCAGAGAAGTGAAAGGACCTTAAAGATAAGGTTATACACTTAAACATAAAAAGTTGTGCAAGTCTTTGAAGAGGGGTTAGGCTTTAGAGTGTGTAATCCCCGATCACCATCATAGGAACAGTACTTCAACACTGTGATACTGCTAACATGACTATTCATAATTTGGTGTGTGTGTGTGTGTGTGTGTGTGTGTGTGTGTGTGTGTGTGTGTGTGTTTGCATGTGCTTGTGCATTTAGAAACCAATTATTGTAGTAAGCTACATATGTGATAATAATTCCTGAAGTCATTAGGATACATTTTTGGTCTCTAGTGTTAGTTTTTTTTTTATTTAATTTTATAATTATTTCTTTTTTTTTTTAATTATAATATGTCAGTGGCCATGTCAGAGAAGCTGCAGTCAGCAATGGAGCTTATGGCATACAGGCCAGAGGATAACAAGGCTACTCTGGGTGCATCCTGGAAAGGCAAAGCCATGGGAGGATTGTTCCCAGAATGCCCCTTGCTCTTGCTGTACTTCCTCCTGCTTGCTGCTGTTGTCTTCTTGCTGTATTTGGCGTGACACATGACGTGATTGCTGTGTGAAAGGATCCCACTGTATCCAGTATAACGTGCTTGTTTCTTGGGAAAATCCCACTCCTCACCGGGGCAGTTTACTTGCAGATCATAATGAAGATGATTTTTATAAGAGCAATAATGATTAGTTAGATCTATGATTGAACTGGACTGAGTAAGCCTAAAAGATACAAGTGGTTAGGACAGTTAGTGAAGATGATTAGGGAAATGGTTTAGGTTATTCTGCCAATTGCTCCAATAAGAGATACCCCCCCCCAAAAAAGGGCAAATATAGGCTAAAAGTTACCTTCCCCTTTGTTGGATGTGAGATTTGCAGAAGATAAAAAAATAAGAACAAGGAAGTTTCACACATTATAGACCCAGGAATTCTGCCTGTGGAAAAGCAGGTGGATGATTAAAGAAAACAGTTGTATCTCTACCTCCAAGGTTAGGCCTGAGTTCCTTGGTCATGTAGCTTACAGCATTTATCACAGGCTCCGTCCGGTATGCACCTTGGAAAAACAAAGTTGTGAAATGAAATTAAATGAGCCTATTTGCATAAAGGAAAATAGACAGTGAACTGACTACTTGTTTTATGTTTCTCTAGAGTAGAATTAACAGTAGAAATCTGCTACACTGAAACCATAACAGCTGCCTGCCAGGACGAAAGGAACTGGCTGAAATAGACTTGGCTTGCTTAAAATTTTGTTAATCAATTATAAAAGAATCATTGCTTTCAGGTGAAGATGTTATGGTGGAAAAATTAATATAAAGAAAAATGTTTAACTACTTGTGGGTGTCTAAGGAAAACATGTAACTTGTGATCTTAATCTGGTTTCTTCTTTTGTAAAGATTTTCATTTGTTTTTAGAAAATATGTAACTTATGGTTAGGAGGTAATCTTTTCTTGTGCAGGAATCTTTGTATGAGGAGCTATAAAAGAATAAGGGAAAAATAAGAGAAAGAGAGAAGGAAAGATGTAGAAGAGGAAACATCAGGGAAGAAGTAGAAGGAGAACAATAGGAGACATCTAGAAGGAGAACAACAGGGAAAAAGAAAAAAGAAAACTTTGGCATAGAAGACCCCAACAGAGTAAGAACAACCAGCAGAGAGAAACATAAAATGAAGAATTAAGCTTTGGCCCTCAGATAAAGTTCCTGTGCATATCTGTGTGTCTGCCCAGTAGTTTGCCTACTCTACATTTCCTCTCTAGTTTCCCTAACCTGCTGGGGGCTGGACCCCTCTGCATCAATAATATGATTACATCATTTCCCCTTTCCACCTCCAAATCTTCCCACAGAGCCTTCACTGCTTTATTTCAAATCCATGGCAGTTTTTCATTGATTGTTGTTAAATGTATATGTGTATGTATGTATATACATACATAATATATATTATACAAGCATACCTATTTAATACACACATGTTATACAGATATAGATATACCCCTAAATGCATAAGTGCAACCTGATTGGCCTATATAATGTTACTTGTATGTAATGTTCTCGGGCTGACCATTTAGCAGTGATAGCCGGTTGGTGTTCTTTTCCACTTTGATTAGGAGAGGATCCATTAAATGGTTCACTTTGAGGACTAAAGAGTTCAAAGCTCAATGGTGTTCATTACAGATTTACATTATTATAGTACAATTAAAATAAATTCCGAGAAAATTAGCTTAAACATTTAAAAACTAACTAGACATGATTATTCAAAAACTAACTTTGGAAAATAATCAACAACAGAATAAGAAATTGCCAAATGAGTCATTCAGACAGTGGAATACCCTTCTTTTGAGTTCTACGAATTGTATTATTTGTCAAATTCAAAGACTGTACACTGAGAATTAGCTTTAGATTGTTTCTTAGAAGAAATATAGTTGGGTAAGGAGTCTATAAATCGCAAGGGAAAAAAAACTCCAAGAAATAAAAATGTATGTACCAATTCAAACCCATATGAGTTTACAGGACACCACAAGAAAACCCACAGAATCAACAAACCTGGGCTCATGGGGCCTCACAGAGACTGAACTGACAATCATGGAGCCTGCATGGCTCCGACCTAGGTCCTCTGCATATATGTTATGATTGTGTAGCTTGGTGTTCTTGTGGGACTTGTAACAGTGAGAGTGAGAGGTGTCTCTGACTCTCTGGCCTGCTCTTGAGATCTTTTCCCCTCTCCTGGGTTGCCTCGTCCAGCCTTTTTACATGAGGAAGTGCCTCATCTTATTACAAGTTGATATGCCATGTTTGGTTGGTATCCTTGGGAGGCTCGCCCTTTTCTGTAGGGAAAGGAGGAGTGGATTGGTGGGGGGAGGGGATGGAGGACAGGAAGGAGGGAAAGTTGTGGTGAAGATGTAATAGATGAGCTAATAAATTTAAAAAAATTAAAATTACTTATAATTCAAACTACTGCAAATTTTGGTCTAACAGTTATTATGAGTAACAATGAATGAAGAAAGAATCATTTCATTATATGTTAATTTAAACCTAGTATATGCCAACACATTGTTTACAGATTTGTGTATCTGTCAACTTTTCTCACAATGGTATGTATCAAACAGCCCTGCAGCTCAGAGGTATATAAACAAAATCTTTCTCCTCCACCTAACTCAAGCTCTTCCAGGGCTCTGCTGAGGTGGGCTATCTCAGTCTTCTGAGATCGCTGACCTATGTAGAGTTGTTCTCTCTTGGCAGTGATAGAGAGGTAAAAGAACAAACATGCCACACAAACACTCTTCAGTATTCTGTTTGAATCTGTATGAATCATAGCTGCAACCATACCATACACCAAAACCAAGTGACGTGACCCAACTCTACAACGATGGATGGGGAAAAACTCCCACCAGGAGGCTACAGCAAGACATGCAAAATCTGTTGAAGAGTAAATGAAGACTGATATTTATAGCTGTCATTAACTTAGCATTATTTTATCTCTAAAAGGGGAAGATTGTGTATATTTTCCAACAAACCTATAGACTCAATATAAAAATAAGCTATTTAAAAAAAAATAGCTTAACCTTCCAACTATGCCTTTATGTAGCCATTCTTCAAAAGGTCGTGACATTTCAACTCACAGTACCTAACATAAATAATCTTAGTGACTTCTATACTTTCATTCTGTCTACAAACAGAAGAAATGATACTCGGAGTAAAATATGTACGTATATATGCATACACACCCATTTTTACTAGCTAATCTACTCAATGAGAAACAAATGGCAAATGCTATAGTTACCTACAATGTGATGACGGAACAGTGTGCCATTCTAACCATCATTTACTTCAGGTAAGAAGTTGTTCTAACATTGTTTTCTGAAGAAAGGGAAATTCATCAACACAGAACGCCTGGGCTTGCACACTGCAACGTGACAGCAGCGTTTTGTCCGTATTGATCAGTTGGTGGTCTTCCCTTCTGTCCCACAGACCTATGAAGAACCTTACAACTCTATGGACTCCGCACGAATGTCGCTTTCCGAAATGTCTGCCTTATGCTCTACAGTATTTGCCTCAAGTTTACCAGGGGACAAAATGTGAAAAACCAACAAACACAAAAATCCACAGAGAAAAATAAACTCTCAAATATATTTGCTGAGCACTTTTTATGGCGCTGACGATGTCTAGCTCCAACAGAGCTAATGAATTCATTATTTTTAAATTATGACAATGTTGTGTATAAATGATGGCTTTACAGCTTAATACCCAGCACCCATCTATTACTATCTCTGCAAAACATATAAAGGAAACATATCTCTCATGGATTCCGTGAGTAATAACAATTTACGGAGAAAAATAACATATGAATAGAGCCAAAGCTGTGGGAGAGACTCTGATAATAATAGGCTATGATGGCACATGCAATGTTTTATTTTAGATTTGTGGCTTCTCAAATACTATTATGGATGCATGATGGGACTTCAGAAATTTCAAAGAGCTCTGATTACTTTTAAAGACAAAAACTTCCAGTACAAATTAGGAGAAACCTTTTCATTGTCATATCTAAGATGTAAGAAACATTATTACAATTGTCCAACATTTTATCATTTACGTTAATATTCTCTTTTCCTCCAGTGTTATCTTCTGAAAATAGAAAATTTCTAAATAGGATCCATGTTAGCCCTTTTTGGTCATCTAACTCCCATTTGTTCAGTAATAAAATTCAAAGTCAAGTAGTTAGGATTTGTATTACTATTTTTTCTTTTATAACTTCTTAAATTGTTTATGGGAACAATTTAGTTAGTAACAGTTACTTTTTCCAAAGCTGTGTGTGTGAAGAGGGAGGGAAAGAGTTGGAGGGAAAGAAATAACGAAGCACAAAGGCAAAATAGAGCAAGTAGCTGGTGACTGAGTCAGACCCAGCAAGAACAGAGGATGTCTATATTTTTTTTCTATGTGTACAATTAGTAACCATGGCAATGGTGTTACCTGCCAGCTCAAAGCACTATGAAAACCATCTCAATGGACACTTTATGTATATATGTGGTTGTATAGGCATAAATAAAAAGGAGGATAACAGCAGTTCATAAAATGGGAAGTGAATCACTGTTGATGAATAGCCCTTCCTCTAACTTAGTGATAACCTTACCACTTGGCTGGTCTTCACAGAACCATTCACTCCTCACTCCTCCTTGGCCATTTTCTCCTTTGAGAATTCCTCTCAGTTGCTCATTTTCTCACAGTACAGAATTCCAGATCTTTCTGCTACCATTTCATTATAGTATCACTTCCAAAAAGTAGTTAACACTTTCCAGTTTGCTCAGCTAACGCAGTCCTCTCCATTGACAATGACAACCAAACTTGGGTGGCACAATGGCGCCACCCAGCAGCCATGACACATACTGCATTCTTACAGCTGTAAAATACCTGGTAGAAAAAAGTTACAGGAGGGAGGAGGGTTTATTTAAAGCTCACAGTGTCGAAGGCACAGCCATCAGAACAGGAAAGGCAAGGCAAAGATCATGGCAGCCGGAGAATGTCGCAGAGACTCCTCACATGGCACAGACCCAGAAGGTGAGAGCTTGAGTAAAGCTCTTGAGTATGTGAGCAACACTTTTCAAAAGCCCGCTCCAGTGATCCACCTCCTCCAGCCAAGCTCACAACCTAAAGCTTCTAACACTTCCCAATGCTGAAGAATACGCATGCAAGGCAGAAAGCCTGTGGGACATTTCAGATGGAAATCATAGCACATGATCTGACAAGTGCTTTGAGAACAGGCACCACCACAATCCACATAACAACAACATAGCAAAGATGATAAGACTCCCCACCTCAGGTTGCAGAGCCCAGAGGGTGACATCCCTAATACTGGTGTGGTCATGAGTCATGTGACCAAGGGGCCACTCATGTCTGAGAAGCAAACCTTCTGCTTCAGCATTCACACTGTGCTTTGCGTTTTGCTTTTCCTATGTTCAGTCTGTGTCCTTGGTGTATGATGCCTTGAGTTTCTAGGATTCCATGGTAAAGGCCTTGCCTGGCTTGTGCAAAGTAGTGGATGTTATTTCTAGGACTGCCAAAAAGTCAAGATTAATGCTCAGGCACCTTCGACCAAGGCCTCTCCTCTTTCTCATTCTGAGATAGATATTAAATAAATATTTGGGGGCATTAGCTCCTTCCCACTCCTTTCCCCCTCCCTCCCTCCCTCCCTCCCTCCCTCCTTCCTTCACTTATTAAAGTATTTTTACAATTATTAATGGTGAGGCAGGGATAAGATGCATGCTCCAGCATGTGTATGGAGGTCAGAGGACAAATTATGAGAATCAGTTGGTTCTTTCTTCCCACCATGTGGCTTCCAAGCTCCAAATTCAGGTTGTCAGAGTCCGTAGTCACATGTGGTCTGAGCCTTACTGACTCCCTTCCTTTATCTCATTTCCTTTTTGGTTGCACCATAAGTTGCAAATGTAAAGGCTTTCAAGCACACAATGTTGGTATAAATATGCATTTGAATTACTTGAAAGCATTTTCACCTAAAGAAAACACCAAGAGCCAGATCTGGGCGGTCAACAAAGACCTTCTGTATTTCTGTCCCCATAAGACTATGTGCTTACAAAACTAGGATCCAGTAAAGAGAAATGCTGGGTTAGGAATGTGATTCAGTCACAAAGCACTTGCTCAGCATGTGCAAAGCCTTAGATTTCACCCCAAATATAAATACATTAATAAATTAATTTACTTGTTTTGCTTTTGATTGCTTGTCTTAGAATTTCTCTACAAGAATGCAATGACAAGTTCAAACCAAAAGAATTTCTCACATGGTTAGATGAAAATAAATGTTTCATGAAGATTATCTTGTAAAAAGACAACACTATTCTGCCGTCAAGGGCCTGCATGCAGTGCATGTTTCCAAATGTCCCATGCTATGTATATAGACATTGTTTGCAAAACTCATCACTGTTTGACTGTTTTATACACTGCACTGTTTATTCTAATGGCTGAAACCCTGGGAACCACTTTCCTGATTTCCTTACCATCTACACTCTGGAACGCCTGTGCAAATAAGATAGCACTAGAGGATGCTGGGATTGGGAATAATGGACTCAGCAGGTATGAGCTTTGCAACAAACACCTTGAATTCTCACTCAGCATTACTGTCACAATGACATCCCATCCCCAGGCAAGCCACAGCCTCAAATTCTGCAGAGCAGCTGTGACGCTGGCAGCTGTTTCTTGCTTCTGAATGTAGTCACGTTCTGATCCAAAACACAGGACAGCAAACACGAGACACCCCCTAGACTCCCCAAATACACCTGGCTTTCCCCATCACCATTTTCAGTTAACATTTCCAGGCACTGTAGAAACATAGTTCTATATCAAATAACTATCTGCTTAAGACAGATAATTTCTATTTTTATGACTTTTGTATGATTGAATCTTGTCTAATCCTATATGTCTATCCTGATTGGCCCTAAGGCTTCTAGCAGACATAGCTGTTGATAAGTATTATTTAGGCACATACCGATGACATGGAGCATTTATGAGATAATAAGACTACTGCATGGAGTTAGAAAGATGAGTTTCTCCCCCCCCCATAAATATGTTAAATAACTAAATCTTACCTCAGGCACACTTGAAAGCTTGTGTTAAATTGGACTGGCAGTTCCCAGTATAGACTAACATATGTTCCACAAATCTTAGTATGCTTACTATTGGGCATTTAATGAAAAATTTCAACTTAATTTACATAGTGAATGTTAGTATTTATTATTTATAAATTAGATTTTTTTTACTATTGTTATTACTATTTACTCCAATAGCTTTTGAAATAATGATTGCAACCTAGGATTCCTTCATAGACAGGCTTTGAGAAATGGTAAATACTAACTTATTATATAGGGACATAGCACCATCTCATGGAATATCAGAGAAACTATCAAGAAGGCATGTCATTGCGCTACCGGTACTAAACATCTGAAAAGTTTGGGTATAATATCTGAATTCTACTTTTAAAATGTTCAAAACATGCTACTTTTTAAATTCAAACAAAAACAAATTTGAAGAGACCACCTAATTAAAACATATCCTTATCTGCCAAGGAAACAGGCCTTCTGAAACCAAGGGGTTTCCTTCAATATATACCAGAACTTCAGATTTCAGTGAAAAGTTATGAACGTTTATAATGTTAAAACAGGTATTTCAGCACTAAGATTTTTGGTCTTAAGACTCCATTTCTTTTTTTCTTCTTTTTTTTCTTCCTGAGACAGGGTTTCTCTGTGTAGCTTGCACCTTTCCTGAATCTTGCTCTGTAGACCAGGTTGGCCTTGAACTCACAAAGATTCACCTGCCTCTGCCTCCCAAGTGCTGGGATTAAAGGCATGCACCACCACCGCCAGGCTAAGACTACATTTCTGAGCCTAGTGAAGTAACACACATCTACAGTCCCATAACTCAAGAGGATACAACAAGAGTTGAATTTTCATGCCCACCTGGACTACAGGCTGAGACACTATCTACACTCTAGTACATACACGCACACTTACATACATACCTCAAACACACTGTGTAACCTTTCCTTGAGGACATATTTAGACAGTCAATAAAATGCAAAAGTAATTTTTATGCGTGGAAATACTAAGTTTAATACCAAAGTTGTGAAGGTGAAAGAATTTTGAACATCGTGTTCAGTTCTTGACTCCCAAGTACAAGAGGAGAGTCACAATCAGAGTGGCTGAGAAATCATAATGAGGAATACCATTTCATTTATTTAGCTTCAGACGGAGCAGGAAGAAGTTATGATGGAAGAATAGATATCATCAAGAAAAGTAGACCAGAGTGCAAAGGGTTATCATGGGAAAGATGGCTTGCACTTCATTTCTTGTGATCCTAGACATGGGATGACTTCTGATGAAACAAAGATACAGGGGGACAGTTTTGTTCCATGATATTCTCTCTCTCTCTCTCTCTCTCTCTCTCTCTCTCTCTCTCTCTCTCTCTCTCTCTCTCTCTCTCCATCACTATTATCATCATCCTTGTATTATATCCTTGCAGTCATAAAGACAACAAAAAGCAACTCACAAAGGAAAGAGTTTATTTCATCTTACATCTCACCGTCCATCATGAAGGGAAGTCAGGGCAGGAAACTGAGGTGGAAACCAAAGCAGAACCAAGAAATACTGCTTATGGGGTTATTCCTCATTGCTTGCCTCCTGATTTTTATACAACAGAACACTACCTGAGCATGATTAGCAACATCCACTGTGGACTTGATTGTCCCACATCCATCATCAATCACAAAAATGCTCTTACAAACTTGCCTACAAGTCAAACTGATGTAGACATTTTTCTTAATTGAGATTCCCTCTTCTCAGATGACCCTAGTTTGTGTGGATGACAAAAAACTAACTGGCACAATCATCATTGTCATCATCATCATCACCATCACTCTAAATGAAGCTAGAATTCTAGTGAGCCATAGGTTTCTGATCATAAACTTGACTCTCTTTAGAAATTTAATACAGCGGTGAATATTGTCAATAATGTGGTATGAGTTGAAATTCAATCCTGGAACCTCTATTTTGCATTTGAATTTTTTTATTTGAGGTGTAGAAATGCATGAAATGTAGAGGCTCTCAAACTCATTAACAGCCCATTCAAGGGTAGGTTAAGAGTAATCTAATAGGTCCTGCCAAGTCTTGTATGTGAAAGGGGTAATGGTACTTTCCTTTACCAGGAAAGACTGATAAGAAGAAATCCCTGTGACTCCAGAGTTTTTATACCTGATGAGACCGCTCCATGCTACAATGGTGGAAAATTCTTGCCCATGTTTCTTTAGACATTAAAGAGGCTAGGGTGGTTAGACCAGGAGCATTCTGTCCTTGCTTTCCTATAGACATATCCTGTTTCAACAGCTTATAAACACAGAACTTTATTAGGAACAGTTCTTAACATATCGAATGGCACAAATTCATATCATTACTATGGAGAAGCAGTGTTTCCTCTTAGGATACAAATTTGAGTTTTATGACAATCTATATTTTTAAATCCAAAGGAACTGAAATCAACTTTGATAATCACCACTGAATAGTAATGTCAATTGGTTGCCTCAGCCACATAAAGTATGCTTCTCAAGCTCTGACTTCAAACACAAGGCCATCACCCAAACTCCAACAGCACCCCATCCATGCCCCTGTCCACTACTTGGACTCTAAAACTCTGGTTACCCAAGTAGGGGCAAGACATTCACCATTGAAGTTTTACACTTTGTACAGAAAAAGCCATGGATGCAATATGTTATAAAGCTTCAGGACACCCATCCACCACACCCTGTCCTCACTGCTCATTGCTTGGACACTCCCAACATTTTTGTTCCACGTTATGATGCCCCCTTCCCATCATCTGTCCTCAATGGCTCAGCACATCCCTTGTCCTCACTGGGTTCAATGTTTGGGTTCAAATCTCTGTCCAAGATGGATGTCCTCTGGGTTCTCAGGTCTTATCTTTCCTATCTTCTCTTAGACCCCTCTTCAATAGTGCTGCTGTATTCTTTGTGTGGCTCTGCGATGAATTGTTCTGGAATGGTCTTCAGAAGTCAAAGGAAGGGCAGGGAAGGGAAGAGAAAGAGGAAGCAGGAATTGGAATTGGTTGGTTACATTTTCTAAAAGAGAACAGTCTGGATAGAAAATATTAAAATGGGTGGTCATTCTTAGGACATATTTTAAAATCTGTTGCACCTGACCTTGACTTTAAAAAATTGAAAAAAAATGAAGTGTGAATTTATCAGTGACTAATATGCAAATGTAAGCTGGCATGCCATGGTCACTACACCCCTCAAATAGTACACTGAAATACAATAGTTTCAGAAGTACATTCCTGCATTTTTGGAAGGGGAATCTATTCTGCTCTTCTACCTCTTTGGGAATTTAATGTGAATTGACATGGAGAAATGGTAGAAATGGAGGCAGGTTTTAACACTGTCCAGTACTGGTAACCACACACACATACACACAGAAAGAGAGTTAGCGCCTAACAAAGACTAAAGAAGGTGCAAATTAGTCCAGAGACAGGGTAAGTAATCCTCTTCAGGACCATCAAGGGTTTTGTTTTATAGGCTCGTATAATACTTAGAAAGTAACTCACAGAGATAAATATGATTATAAGAACTATATGATGATATCACTTGTTGGTCACTATCAGATGGCAGTAAATGAATACTGGAGCAATGGAAGATGCATGTAAATGCTTAGGACCCTAAATAGGTAAGTAGTTGTTGTTGGTTCCAATGCATCTAAACACCGTCTGTTCCTCTTGTAAATGTTTGTCAGTTTCTATCCACTACAGACTGTTTTGGTAGAATACATGAATACACAGTTTGATTTTGCATGAAGGCGTGAATGTGATTATGTCCTAGTAGTTTATTTTGTCCCTTTTTGGTATGATATGGACAATACAGAAAAATTCAAGGTTTTTCTAAGTTCAGAAACAGAAATGGAAAAAATTATATAGAATATAGTAACAGCTCAGGGAACCCTCACTATGGGTCAGATTCTCATGCTCTAGCCTCATGATGGTTCAAGTCATATCAAGATGAACAGATCTAAATATTGAACATGGTGCCCAGTGCTCAGAGCAAGTGACAGATTTACCTGGTAGTGTAATGTTGCAGAGACACATGTTTTACAGATTAATGTTAATATACACAAACTCTGCCTTCTTCTGGGGGTTTTGCTTTGTCTTGTTACCCTCTGCTAAAATGCACCTAGTTTGTGAAATCTGCCTTAAGTTTTAAGTATTTTGTAAATGTCTTAATTTTAAGTTGCATTTACATAAACTTTTAGAGGCAAAATTATAGAAAGAAATTAAAATATTAGCTCTTGGGGAGAATGTCAGATGACATGGGCCCATAGCACCATCTAATGATAAATTAATTTATTTGTAAAAGTTTTTTTCAGAGACAAATAGTAAGTGAGAGTCATAGAAAATGCCATAGTTCCACTTAGTCTGTAGATATCTCTCAAGAAGTTAGAATTCCTAGTCTTGTTATTGATATGATCCCTCTACCAGCTTACAGTTTGATAAAAAAAAAATAAGTCACATTGTAGTAAATGTTGGCAATAGTTCTACAAATGATGCTACTTTGGGCACAGGAGTCACCTGCTAACCTATCAGCTCCAAATCCACCCTTCACTGAGTTATGTGCCCTGGTGGAACTTCATCCAGTAATCCCTTTCCAGCAGAAGCCCAAGCTTCACCAGCAGAGGGAGCCTGCTCCTGAAGAAAGACCTCCTCCTCCAGGTGTGCTTTTCCCCTTCTGGCTCCTACAGCGTTTACCTGGCAAGTGCTGACATCCAGGTGAGCTCACCCCAGGAAAGTTCCACAACACAGCGTAGACAGCTTCCCAGAAATTTCTGCAGGTGGCCTGGCAGCAAGCTCAATAGCTCCTTCATGGATGACTTCCAGAAAGTACAAAAATGCTCTTTACACACACACACACACACACACACACACACACACACACACACACACACACACAGGAGAGAGGGAGACAGACAGACAGACATAGACAGAGATGGAGAGATGGAGACAGAGCAAGAGAGAGATTCTACCAATACAGTCTGTATTCTGTGCTACAAAGTCTCAAAAAATACTGATAAGGAATTGAGTCATTAAGAATCTATTCTCTTCCTACAGATAACATAAATCACAAATTGGTGACCAAAAAAAAAAAAAAATGATTCCTACAAAATTGAGAAATGCTGAAACACTCCTACTAACCAGGCTTCAGAAAGAATGCTTCAAGAGAAATATTTAAGTATTTGGAACAGATGAAAATGAAACTACAACGTAATAATTATAAGGTTTGGTGTTTCAAGTTAGAGGTGATCAGTTCAAAATTTGAGTAGCAAAAGCCCAGCAAGCTGAAATAAAAATTTAGGGGTAATATATCAAAACAGTATGTATATCCTTGAGGGCTGTCAGATCAACAACTGCAGGAAACCTGCAATCTGTTTTGGCTTAAAAAAAAAAAAAAAAAAAAAAGAGCCGGGCGGTGGTGGTGCACGCCTTTAATCCCAGCACTTGGGAGGCAGAGCCAGGCGGATCTCTCTGAGTTCGAGGCCAGCCTGGACTACCAAGTGAGTTCCAGGAGAGGCGCAAAGCTACACAGAGAAACCCTGTCTCGAAAAACCAAAAAAAAAAAAGAAAAAGAAAAAGAAAAACAAAATAGCATCATGAATGGATGAAGCTGGGAAAAAAGAATCCTGAATGACATAACCCAGACCCAGAAATAAAAACGTGGTATGTACTCACTTATAAGTAGATATTAGCTATAAGGTAAAGGATAGTCATGCTCAGTCCACAGACCCAGAGAGGGTAAGTAACAAAGAGGGCCCAGGGTGGGATGCATGGATCTCCCTGGGAAGGGGAAATAGAATAGATTTTACGGGTGGACTGGGGATGTGTAGGGTTGGGAATAGAAAAGATCAGTTGAGAGGATGGAGAGAGAGAGAGAGAGAGAGAGAGAGAGAGAGAGAGAGAGAGAGAGAGGAGCTACAGCTGGAATTGGAGAGTATTTGGGGGTGATATGGAAACCTATAGCAGTGAAAACTCCCTCAAATCTACAGGGGTGACCCTAGTGAAGACTCCTAGTAATGGAGGATAAGGAGCCTGAACTGGCCATCATCTGAAACCAGCAAGGCTTCCAGTGATGGGACTGGGACATCAACCCAGCCACAAAACCTTCAACCTACAGTTTGTCCTGCCTGCGAGATGTGCTGGGGTAATGATGGCACAGAACTTGTGGAATGGCCAACCAATGACTGGTCCAACTTGAGACCCATGCCATGAGAGGGAGCCCACCCCAACACTGCCTTGAGGGCCAAGAACAAGAGGCTAGATACCCCAGAGATCTAGGATAGAACTAAACATGATGGGCAGGGGAAGGGGGGAGAGTCAATGAAATGATTCCTAATGATATTCAGCTATACTCATAGAATAGTGCCTGGCTCAATCGTTATCAGAGAGATTTCATCCATCAATTGATGGAAGCGGATGCAGAGACCCACAGCCAAACATTAGGCAGAGCTCAGGGAACCCATAGAAGAGGGGAAGGAGGGATTGTAGAAGCCAGAGGGATTGAGGACACCAGGAGAACACGGCCCACAGAATCCACTAACCAAGACTCATAAGGGCTCACAGAGACTGAAGTGACCATCAAGGAGTCTGTATGGGTCTGATCTAGGTCCTCTGCATATATGATTGTGTAGTGGTGTTCTTATGGGACTCCTAACAGTGGAAGTGGAGGAGGTCTCTGACTCTTTTGCCTGTCCTTAGGACTCTTTTCCTCCTACTGGGTTGCCTCACCCAGCCTTGATATAAGCGTTTGTGCCTAGTCTTATTGTAACTTGTTATGCTGGGTTCAGTCGATATCTCTGGGAAGCCTGCTCTTTTCTGAAGGGAAACAGAGGAGGGGTGAATCTGGGGATAAGGGGAGGTGCTGGTGGGAAGGGACTGCAAAGAGTGAAATAATGGAAAACTTCAGTCAGGATGTAACACATGAGAGAGAGAGAAAAAAAAAGAAAAAAACAACAAAAAACCAAAAAAAAAAATGATTCCAGTATGGAAAAAGTTCAGGCAAGGCATGGTTTCATGTAGCTAAAGTATTTAATTCTTTCAAATACATATATGGGTCACATTTGTTAAACGGTTCCTGGGTTGGAGATTAAAGCCAGAGATTTATATGTATTAAATACCCAGTTCTACCTTTGAGCCACCCAAGCCCTTTTTGCTTTTTTTATTTGATTTTATTTTTATTAAGAAATTTTGTATTCATTTTACCTACCAACCACAGATTTCCCTCTCTTCCTTTCTCCCACTCCTCCCCCCAGGCTTCCCACACCTCTGTCCCAACCCAGCTCCCATTCCCTTCTCTGAAAAGGTAAGGTCTCCCATGGGGAGTCAGCAAAGCCTGGTACATTCAGTTGAGGCAAGTCCAATTCCCTTCCCCATGCAAGGTGTCCCACCATAGGTAATGAGCTCTGAAAAGCCAGCTCATGAACCAGGGATAGACCCTGATCCTACTGCCACGGAGCTTTTTAAACAGACCAAGCTACACAACTGTCTCCCGTATGCAGAGGGCCTAGTCCAGTCCCACAAAGGTTCCACAGCTGTCAGTCTAAAGTTCATGGGTTCCCACTAGCTTGGTTTGGTTGTCTCTGTAGGTTTCCCCATCATGATCTTGATGCCCCTTGCTCATAGAAATTCTCTTCTCTCCCTTTGATTGGACCCCTAGAGCTCGGCCTGGTGCTTGGCTATGGATCTCTGCATCTGCTTCCATCAGTTACTGGATGAAGGCTCTATGATGACAGTTAGGGTGTTCACCAATCTTAAAAACTATCTTAGAGATTTAGCTGGAATTCAGCTTCAAAATGTCACCTTATTTGAATCTCTTTTCTCACCTAAATCTTATAAGTCAGGGATCCCTACCATTATATGGTGTTCCAATGTCATGGAGCTAAAAAACAAACAAACAAACAAACAAAAACCCACAAGCAACCAAAGATCCAAAGATCCAAATGTATGTATGTACAGGGAAATTTCCTATATAGCCTTAGTTAAAACTGTCCAAATCAAAACATCCAGAATTGGAGGGGAAGCAGTTATCAGTGGCCTACAAACATGGGGATTAGAAACAATGGAATCTCCTGAAACATTTTCAAAACAGTAATCTAAAAAACATTTTGTTCTGAAGGCGAGGAATAATGATTTTATATCCACTTTCATAATGGTATTTTATAAAACATTTTCCCACCAATTTTCCAAGTTGAATCAACAGTTAGTAATGTAGACACAAGAACCTGATTACCAAGATGGATTTGGCTGTAATAGTTGTAGAATGTTTGGTCTTTTGCAATTTATCAAATTTTCTATAACTTGGTTTTCTTTTGGAAAATAACAGGTGAAGTAATAGTCACTTTTAAAATAGTGTCTGTGTGTGTGTGTGGTGTGTGTGCCCATTTGTGTGCCTAGGCCTGTGTGTGGAGGTCACAGGACAACTTGCAGGAGTCAGTTTTTTCTTTCTGCGTTGTGGGTTGCAGGAATCAAATTCAGACCCTCTGACTTGGTAGAATACCCTTACCTGCTGAACCATGTCCTTGTCCTGCAAACTCAGCTTTCTAACTTAGAAAAACACCCGACTGTAGGTAGACTTTATTGTATCATCCGTTAAACATGTTTATATTTGGCGGTCATTTTCTGTTTTTTATACATGACACATTCAGTGAGATTAATTTTAAGAGAAGACAGCCTTCCTTCATATTACCCACACATTCACACACCAATCCTACCTTTCTTCATTATCATGTAAAACTTTAAATCTGAATTTATCAAGTTCTAATATTGATTTCAGGGGACTTATATTTCATGTGCTTTGCATAAGCCAACAAGGACAATATTGCATGCTTTGTTGAGTTACCAGCTTTGATGCCCAGAGATATCCAGTCCCACGTTCAAAGTCATGAGCTCCTGAGTGAGGAAGGTGGGGCTGGATTCCTGTTCTGCCACTTAATAGAATGCTCTGCAGTAAGCTTCATGGCCTTGCCAAGGGGCTGCAAGGAATGTCATGCTTCTGACATGTCAACCTTTGTTTCTCCAACCTCTTTCCAAAGGATGAAATCATTCTGAATGAACTGATGCATTGATGTATTGTACTTACATATGATATGCCCATATAATGAAATTTCCTCTAACAACAGCAACAACAAAAACAAAAGCAAAGTGACAGTTACAGAAAATAAGGAAAACATGGGACTAGCCAACTGAAGCCTGAGAGATCTCATTATCCCACCCACACCTATCCAAGTGCAGACAGGAAAAGATGGCTATTACAAGATCCTAACCCATAGTTCCACTGTCATTCAACAAAGTCTACAATGCCTTGTGAAGAGGCTAATTTGCAAAAGACCTAAGTCATTTGGTGAGTAAAGGGCATTTTAATAACAGAAGCTCAAAACAGTAGAGCAACCATAAGACCAGTAGAGGGCAACAGTGGACCAGCAGAATCCTGTTTTTAATCAGGTACTGCCTTGGAAAGGAAAGATGTGACCATGGGGCCAGGGAAAACCAACACTACCCACTTCCTCCCCTGAGGAAGGAAGTTAGATCCATTGTCTAACTCTTGATTGGCGAAGATTCAGTCCAGGCATATATATATATATATATATATATATATATATATATATATATATATATATATATATATATATATATATATATATACTGACTCAACTTAGATCCAATGAAATTCTTGCAGAAAGCATTAAAAAATAAACATTATTAGAAAAATCAGGGTGCAATCCAAATTCTAAAAATTATTAAATCACAAGTAATTATATGTAATATTCGCAGTAGGAAATCCTTATTAGCTATATCCAGAAGACCTATCTTACCCAAGATACCAAAACATTTAAGTTATATCCTGTGTTCTATAGGCTATTTCTTCCTAATTAAACTAATACACATAAATCATTTAACTTGCTTGCTTTCTAGAAATCGAGTAGCTGATAAAAATGTATGGGTTTTTTTGCATCAAATTGACCTGGTTTAAATCCTGCCTGTGTCGCTCATTAATACAGTGACCTCACAGCTTTAGTTGCCTGATCTGTAGAATGAACGTGGATGTTTCATGTAGTCATTTGAGAATCCAATTAGAAAATGTATAAAAATGCTTAGCTCAGTGTAAGTGCAGAGAATAAGAGTTCATAAAACCAAATGTGGTTAGTTAACTTTTATGTTGCTGTGTTAAGACACCATGGCCAAAGCAACTTATAGAAGCAAGAGTTTGTTTTGAGCTACAGTTGCAGAGGGTTAGGGTCCTTAATGATTGGAGTGGCACAGAAGCCAGGTGGCAGACATAGCCACCAGAGCTGGATGCTGAGAGTTCACAACGTGAGCCACAAATAGGAGAGAGAGAGAGAGAGAGAGAGAGAGAGAGAGAGAGAGAGAGAGAGAGAGAGAGAGAGAGAGAGAGAGAGAGAGAGAAGAACTGGACACAGCACATGCCTTTTGAAACCTCAAGCTCACCTTCAGCGACACACTTCCTCCAGCAAGGCCACGTGTCTTGTAAGCATCCCCCAACAGGCCTGTCAACTGGGAACCAAGTATTCAGATTCCCAAGATTTGTGAGGGGCATCTCATTCAAATTACCACAGTTTATATTTCAGAGCAGACACTACTGATTTATAGTTAGCATATTAACAGTTTTTGTGACGTTTCTTGCTGGGACAAGAATGTCTGTGACATGTTAATACTCTGATATTTGAATTATTTTATGTAATTTACACAAATACCCTTGGCTATATTTATTTATATATTTTTTTGTCTTAAGGATTCCATGCAATGAATGAAGAGATATTTGTAAGTCGTGTAAGAACATAGCTACTAAAATATCTGTTTGCAAACAAACAAAAAAAATACAACCTTAGAAAGAAATTTTCCCCCTTAAAACTTTGGAAGCTTAATCACTATAATTTGATAAATATTATGATCCCTGAATAAGTGATCCATTACTTGAAGTAAGCTTAATTTTATCTAAGTTATAAAATAAAATTAATTATCAGACTTTGACTAAGTTGAAAAATCTGTTAAATAGTAGAAGATATAATTCTGCATTCAAAGCAGTAATCACAAAATAAGAAAAAGAAAATATTTTATTTCATAAATAAATATACTAATTATCAATAATATTAATATATCAAAGCAAATAAAGTTTCAGATGATAAAAATAATAGAAAACTAAGAAATCTGAATGGAACTAGAGACAAGATCAGGCACAGAAATATAGATAGGCTCTCTGCTAGTCACTACTCCCCATACAGCCATCCTCTCATGCAGAGTAGGTCACATGAAGGAGAAGTTGGGAATGAATGGGTTTGACTATATTGGACACCCTGTTAACAAAGATGTGTGCAATTCCACTGACTCCTTTATTAGTCTGAACTACCTAGCATACAACTCATGTCCCGGTGTGATTCTGACCACATCAAGCTCTGGGGCACAGCCAAGGTTGAGAATGGGAACCTTGTTATTAAGGTGAAAGGCCATCTCCTTCTTCTAGGTGCCAGATCCCACTGATATAAAATAGTTTGATACCAGTAAAGAGCCTGGTGTGGAGTCCGCCATTGTCTACACTACCACAGAGAATCCCAGCACTCACTTAATGGCTGAAGCTGAAAGAGCCATTCTCTCTCCTCATTCTGCAGACTCACCTGATTTTTGATGGACATAAACCACAAGATCTATGACAATTCACTCAAGAGTGCAGTCAATGCCTCTTGTACCACCAGCTGCTTAGCCTACTCCCTGGCTAAGAGCACCCGCATAACCTTGTTATTGTGGAAGAATTTGTGACCACAGCCATGTTGTCACCACACCCAGAAGAGGGTGGACAGCCCCTCTGGGAAAGTGGAGTGGGAAAAATGTTTGTGGGACTTCTTGATACAGCATCCCTGAATCCATTGGCACTGCCAACACTATGGACAAGGTCATCCCAGAACTGAAAAAGGAAGCTCATTGGCATGCTTTTCTACATGACTACTCCCAATGGATATATTCTCAGCCTTTGGCGATATCAGGAGCCGAGGATATCAATCAACACAGACCGTAGCTGCACCAGCGCGACGAACCCAGACATAAGCCCTGACAGTAGCCCAGGCCCAGACATCACCATGGCCCTGGGGTGGCAATCAAGCTACCCGCTTCAGCCAGTTCCTCATCTCTTTCACCTCTTCAGATATGCCTCTGTCCACAGAATATGAACCCTTCTGTCTCTTTCTCTCTCCCTTATGCCACACCATACATTTGCTCACCATAGTATTGCCTGTCTGCTCGGTGCCTTGAGGTGCCAAGCAGGCCTGTGACACACAACCCCAGGCCTGCATGTCGGTCTCCTTGTCCTGTTCAATCCATCATGACACTGGTCAGGATCACGATTCCTTCTTGGAGCCCGGGGCAGTCCACAACTGTGTCTTAAGGATTTCCTTCCTCCTAGTCTACCCCAGGTCACTTTTGTACACACACAGGTAGCAAGAACCTCCTTAGCACAGCTAAAGCTCACCCATAACACTTCCATGCTAACAATCTTCCAATAGCATTCATTTATACATAATTTTTGTGAAGTACTTTTGCCTTCTATAATGATTCATGTTTATGTCTGTATTTTACACAGGCTACAATCACACTACTATTAAGAGCAAAATGCCCATGCTTTCCCTTATGCTTCTCTGCCTTTCATAAAGCTATATCAAACAACCTCAGTATTACTTGTCCCCAGTTCCTTTTCCTCCTACCGCATTGGCCTCTCTCAGTCCTCCCTAGTTGGAGCTCCCTACTGTTTGTTCAGTGTCCATTCAACTGTGGAAAGACAACTAGGTTGTCTCCATTTCCTCCTGTTGTGGAGAAGGGTGGTAATGAGCATTGCTGAGCAAGTGTCTGTGGAGTAGGGTGTCAAATTAGAAGAAAACATAGGCAGTACCCTATAAGATACAGGTACAGGAAAGGATTTCCGGAATAGCATTAATGCCAATACTTTATGAGTGGGACCTCATAAAACTATAAAAGCTTCCATATAGGCAAGGGGACAATCAGTCAAGTGAATAAGAAAACCACAGGATGGGAAAGAACCTTTGCCAGCCATATATTCAACAGGGGACTAATATACAGAATATATAAATAACTCAAAAAGCAGAGTCAATAAAACAAATGACCCAATTAAAATGGGCTGTGGTTCTGAGCAGAGAATTCTCAAAAGCATAAATAAAAATAACTGAGAAATACATCAAAAAAGTGTTCAGCATCTTTAGCAATTAAGGAAATGCAAATTAAAACAGTCTCAAGATTTCATCCCATCCCAGTCAGAATGGCTAAACTTATCAAAACAGCTGACAACAAATGCTGCTGAGGATGCAGAGAAAGGGGACCCTTGTTGACTGTTGGTGGGAAAGCAAACTTGTGCAGCTGTTCTGGAAATTAGTAGGGGGAATCCTCAAAAAGCTAAAAGCAAATCTATCATATGATCTAATCACTCTAGTATATACTCAAGGACTCAGCATCCTTTAAAAATATTTTTTTTTCTTTTTTGGTTTTTTCGAGACAGGGTTTCTCTGTGTAGTTTTGCGCCTTTCCTGGAGCTCACTTGGTAGCCCAGGCTGGCCTCGAACTCACAGCGATCCGCCTGGCTCTGCCTCCCGAGTGCTGGGATTAAAGGCGTGCGCCACCACCGCCCGGCTTAAAAATATTTTTTAAATATTTAAAATTTATCGTTTGAGAATTTTATACATATATACAAAATATTTTGATAATATCGGCCCTCAGCTTGCTCCCCCCATCATCTCTTTACACCTTCCAATCACATCGCCCTCCCAACTCCATAACTCATTGAGTACAGTTAGGGCTGTTGCTTGTATGCTCATGGGTGTGGGGTCATCTATTGGAGCATGGGCAACTTACCCTTGACTCTGCCCTCGGAGTAAGGTGATTATCCCTCCCCCAGTAACCATCAACTGCCAATAGCTCTTCAGATAGGAGTGGAGCCTGGCATTCCTGCCCCCCCCCCAATCTGCGCTGGAATCTTAATTTGTTTTGTCTTGCACAAGAATAGTGCAGGTAACTGTAACTGCTGTTTAGTTCATGTGTGTAACAGTCATGGCATGTCCAGAACACAGCATTTCAAAAAATGTTTTAGAGAAAGTCTCTCCCACTCCAGAATTGTTGTCATACACATTCTTCTTAACTGTGGACATGATTTTCCTGGACTGGATTTGAAAGAAACTGATCTCCCCTTAGTTTTTTGTTTTTTTTTAATTACATTTTAGATTGCCTTCTTCACATATAATCCTAAACTGATTGTAATTTAAAAAAAAAAAAAAGAGGGTCAGCATTTTTTTAAGACAGAAAAACAAGTAAAATTTCAACACAACAACTTCCTAGTTCTGTTTCACTAGATGAGGCAAGGTTTCAGAGTCTTGTTTGAATAGGCAAGGTTAGTTCTTATGAAGCAGATTCAGAGAAGAAAATCTGCATGCAGGTGATCTTTAAAGGAAGTCTTCGAGATGTGTGAGTCACCAAAGTAACACTTGCTCTCTGGAAAAGATTCTTATGGGTAGCTCCAGCCTGATCCCACAGGGGAACTCTGTGGTGTGAGGTACACCACAGAATTGTCTGCACCTGTGAGGAGGGAACTGAGGCCAACATTCCCACATGAGGGTGGTGGCCACAGCAATGAGGCCCAGAGAACAGTGTGCTGAGGATAAAGCTTGGGCCTGCCTACTGGAAAGACGAAACCAAGGAGTTGAAAGTGTTTGGGAGAGGGGAAGGCCTGAGGAGGAAAGGAAGGCCCAGAGGGATAGAGGCTAGGGTGAAGCTCTGACCTTGCAAGATACAATAACTCCTCCTCAGATCTTAACTGCAGGGCCAGAGCACATTTAGAAACAATCTGTGTGGAGACCCGAGGCTATGGTGTTCTCATTTCTGCCATATTCAACACAGCCAGAAAATCAGGTGGAGAATTGGACAGATTTTGTGGTGAGTGCATTAATACAACAGAGAAGAGTGGTTTCTCTGTTGTGTGAAGCCCCATAAGAGCAACCAGAAGATAAAAGAATGCAGAAAGAAATAACAAATTAATAGCAAAATTTATTACCTGTCACATGCTAGGAGAACCTTAGAATTACTCTAAAAAAACAGAGCTTGCTTCAGCCAAGGAAGCTGGAGATCTTATTTACGGAACATTTTACACATTCCTATAAGGAAGCATTTGAGGAGTGGGCATATTTCTAAACATGCTCAGTTTAAATGTTCTTTTTTAAAAAATATGCTTAGTTTAAGGTCATAGGTCAAGAAGGAAAGATGGCAGGCATACCATTGGGTGCTCTAAGATCAAAGTCATAAGTGTATATTCAAAAGGCTAAAATGAAGACAGGAATTATGATAGACATTCATCATTTGAGTCATAACAAAATGATACCTAGGATTGATGGCAGCAGGTATCTTCTGCTTCTTTTTATTAAAGAAGGTTTTGGATGAAGCCAAGGGAAAAGAAAGAATGAAGGAGCACCAACCAGTAACTAAGACTCCCCGATGCTACCTGCCTTACTTGGCTACTAACAGTAGAAACTGGTTTGGCTTAAAAATCACAAATGAATATAATAACTATAAATATACTATAAAAAAAATGAACATTGTTATCTTTGGAATTTTGAAATAAAAATAGACTTCTACAAATTAGGGAGCACAAAGATGTGAAGCAAAATTTACTAACTTTAAGATACCAATATTAAGAAAATCTGATCAGTCAACTTATTCATAGACAAAGTCAACTAATAAAAGCATGGAAAATAAGATATGCTTTTGACAGCAAAAATAATTGATGGTTAAGACATAGAATACGAATAATTTTCTTTTTAGCAAGCTAAAAAATACATCAAAATGAAAAAAAAATATTTAAAAGAGATTAGAAAACAATGTCCAATGGAGAAAATTAGATTTCTAACAAGAATTTTAATTGATTCACAGCTTCAATGATAATCAAAGACACACAAAGCAAGGTGATACATGAAACCCATTAAATCAGAATTAAGTTTAAAATCAGAACACAAAGTATGTGTAGAGAAATGGAAGCCATTTGCCCCAGAGGCAGAAGAGCAATCTGGTAGTTTTATGATGGCCAGATAACGCCTCACTCGTATTATCTAGCCTTTTTCTCAGAAAGATACATCCCAGAGAACGGTACCACTTGTTAGAACAAGCTTCTTCCTGAGACACTTTCATTGTGTTTTTCTTATATGTCTCATATTTAACATAATACCTACACTGTAAATTAATCAATTTTATGTGTTTACTATAAATTGGGCCATGTGTCAAGTGTTAAGCGTCGATAGATACATGGCAAAAGGGGCAACCTGTATGTTATATAGTAGTTTCTTCTGAGATTGAAACATTCCATCCTTCAGGAAGCTCCTTACATAGGTCAGTATACAATCCAAAATGGCTTCAGGAAGTCCCTACAACTGACCAGTTTCACTCGACCCCCTCCCTGCCAGAAAAAGCAATAAAAGTTGAGAGTCTCTTTTAGATGGAAGGAAGCCAGACTCCAGAGGAGACACCAAGAGCAGATTAGCTGCCTGGAAGAAGCGAAACCAGTTGAGCTACCTGGAGGAGGTTTGGAGCAGAGTCAGTTGGAAAGGACAATCTCCAACCAGTTTATCTGCCTATAGGCTGTGCAGTGTGTTTCAGGTTTCCAAGTTTTTCTTAGCTTCCACCCATACAGGGATGGGTCTTGGTGATGCAGGGTCATTTCTCTCCTGAAGTAACCCTTTTTCTATATTCTTGTAAGTAACCTCAATAAAACTCATTAGCTCACCAAGTTGCACTTTGGTGGCATCTGTACTTGTTTGTCATGGGTTCCCTATGTAGGGTGAGTATACACATGTGTTATATCTCTCTAGGAAAAATTTTTCACAGAATACTATATAATGAAGGACAGGAGATACATGGATAAATGGATTGATAGATTGATGATATATAGTATAGACACACACACACACACACATATATATATATATAATGGGTTTATGTCTTCATATATAGAAATATACTATAGTTTTGTCTTTATACACACAGTAGTTTTATATCTCCATATATGCATACACTTTTTAATTTCATATCTATAGATAGATAGATAGATAGATAGATAGATAGATAGATAGATGTAGTTTTATGTCTTCAGGTGACTTTGTGTACCTTATTTTCTCACATGACATCTGTGATATCTGACATATTCAATATGAACACTTTTCCCTTTGGGACTGGGAAATATAGCCAACTTTAAATTTAGTAGTAGTAGATAATCCAAATTATTTTTTGGTGGGGGGGATTTCTTTCTTTACACAAGAGTTTTAGTCTAATTTCAATTTTCTTTCAAGATTCATGCTATCAATATCATTTAGTTACCTGACTCCATTTAGGAAATAGACGAAAACAGAAAATGTTTAAATAAATAAGACAAAATATTTAGCTGCATTTTTGGAAGTATTTTTTCATTCTTATTTTCCATTTCTGGTACTGGATATCAATTCTGAACCATGTATACATTTAAAAATATTTATAAGAAGCCCCACAAGGTCATAATAAAAGAGTAGCTGTAAGAAAGTCTCAAAGGGGATGTTTTAGTGGGGGCCATAGAATTCACCAGTGACTGGGCCCTGTACGGTAAGAACAAGAATAAGGCCCAGCTGGAGACAATAAAGGTTTTCAGTCTTTTCTACAGACTACATCGCAGAATGTAGCAAGTGATATTTTATGTGGGCCCTAGGGATAGTTCTTACTGAGAGCTGATTTCCTCTGAACCATGGAGGATCTGCAGGCTTAACCTAATTCAGCAGAGTCGCAGAGTCGCCTGCAGAATGCTGACTCAGCAAACAGTTTAAGCTCCTGTTGGTTCATCTGAAACCTTTACCAGTACAGGGAGCCCGCTGCTCTCATGTTACTGTGCTTCTTAGACGCCTATGACAAGACAAAAAGCAACGATGGTAAAGACAAAAATAGCATTTCTGGGTCTTACTATGAGTTAATTGTAAATGTGTTACACTTAGGAATTTGGGGCTTGACTTTTTTGGATTTACATGCATATTTAACTAGCTGAATTCTCATATATTTAATCATAGAAGCAACCATATTGACATGCAATTTCTCTAATTTTACATTTAAACAGTGGTTCTCTACCTGTGGATTGTGATCCCTTTGGGAGTCTCATATTGGACATCCTGCATAACATATATTTATATTACAATTCAGAACAGTAGCGAAATTACAGTAATGAACTAGCAAGGAAATAATTTTATGATTGGGGTCACCATAGCATGAGGAACTGTACTAAAGGGTCACAGCATTAACAGGGCTGAGAGCCACTGCATTAAAAGGATATTTAAAATTCTAGGCTTTTAAAATGGGGCTATTTGTGAAGAGAAGAAATATGTATATAGACCTGTTGTTTAGTTTAGAAACCTCTGTAATCTCTAGAAAGAAAGAATGATGACCTGCCATACTAGTGGAAGCCCATGAACTGTAGACTAGTGGCCATGGAACCCCCATGGAACTGGACTAGACCCTCTGGATATGGAAGTTGGTTGTTTGGCTCGAACTGTTTGGAAAGCACCCAAGCAGGGGGATCAGGATCCATCCCTGGTTCATGGTCAGGCTTTTGGGAGCCCGGTGCCTGTGGTGTGACACCTTGTGCAGCCTTGGTGCAGTGGGGAGGGGCTTGGACCTGCCTAGGCTCAGTGTGCTGGGCTCTGCTGACTCCCCATTGGAGATCTTGATTTGGGTGATGTGGGGATGTGGGGTAGCTTAGGAGGGAGGGCTGGAGGGTAGGAGGAGGGAGAAGGGAGAAGCAGAAAATTTCTTAATAAAGAAAAATAAAAAGAAAAAAGAAATATATTTTCTACAATGATCTATAGTTGTTTCAGTGAATGAAGAAATCAAAGCATCAATTATCCATCCACTCAGGTTCAATTCTCCAAATTCTGTAATGTGGATAGGGAAGCCCTCATGACTGAAGAGCAAACCTTGACAGTGCCAAAGAAAGAAACCCTAGTGACATAATCTGTCAGTTTTCTGAAAGGAAGACTTTACTTAGGGTGGTTTGAATACGACTTAACAAGCTGCACTAGACAAGTATCTGCAATGCAGCCAGAGAAGGCTCTGTTGTTGTAATGCATGTAAACCACGCACCAAGGTCTGCACACTGAGCCACTCATTTGAGACCACCACATATCATAAATCCACAAAAAAAGTGTGAGACTTGACTTATATTACTTATAAACTGTATGGCCATGGCAGGCTTCTTGCTAACTGTTCTTATATCTTAAATTAATCCATTTCCATAAATCTATACCTTGCCACATGGCTGGTGGCTTACCGGCGTCTTTACATGTTGCTTGTCCTCACCATGGCTGCAGTGTGTCTCCCTCCTTCTTCCTGTTTCCCCAATTCTCCTCTCTCCTTGTCCCACCTATACTTCCTGTCTGGTCACTGGCCATCAGTGTTTTATTTATATAGAGCGATATCCACAGCACTTTGGCTTTGTATTCTCAGAAGAAAAACAAGTAGAGGTGTGGTGATATTGTGTTCCCCAATATATCATGCACCATAACAAACTTATCTGGAGGTCAGAGAACAGAACAGCCACTAGACAAACATAGAGGCTAGAAAATGGTGGCACTCACACTTTAATCCTATCACTTGGGAGACAGAGATCCATCCGGATCTCTGTGAGTTCAAGGCCATACTGGAAACAGCCAGGCATGGTAACAAGAGCCTTTAATCCCAGGAAGTGATGGCAGGAAGCAGAAAGTTATAAAAGGCGTGAAAACCAGAACTAGCCTGGTTAAGCTTTTAGGCTTTGGAGCACCAGTTCAGCTGAGATTCATTCTGGACGAGGACTCAGAGGCTTCCAGTCTGAGGAAGCAGGATCAGCTGAGAAGCTGGCCAGGTGTGGTTAGCTGTGGCCTGTTCTGTCTCTCTGCTCTTCCAGTGTTCACCCCAATACTTGGCTCTGGGTTTGTTTTATTAATAAGACTCTTTAAGATCCATGCTACATAGAGGAAAATGTCATGAATGTTTGTGAGTCTCATTGTGCTGTTAAAGACATCACTTTAGAATGTGCAAGAATATGATCGAACAAAGCCTGAAGTTATAGGCAAGTAAATAATGCTATAGAAATATTCTTCTTAAATATTAATTTTTGTACTACGTATTTTCCCAGGAATAGTCATGAGCTGTTGTGCTGTTTGTTTGTATCTCAATTAGTAGAAATTCAAGTACTTTTAACAGGTGAAAATAAGAAATGGAAAATATTTTGTTAAATTGAATAGTAAGGCCTTTCATCAGTACCTGGGAAGACACTGGCATTAGAATTATAGAAACTTATATATTTGTTAAAGTAGTTTTCAAATTTTATTGTTTTAACCTAAAAAATTACAGTGCTGGGGAGACAGTTCACTCAATAGAAATCTTGCTTTGCAGGAATCCCTGAGGAACCCAGAACTCATACGAAAAAGAAAAGGGAGGCATAGTGGCAGACATTTGTAATCTCAACCCTGCTCAGGAGAAAGATCAATCTCTAGGGTTCACAGCCAGTTAGTATAGTCTATTTTGTAAGTTCCAGGCCAATGAGAAACCTTCTTTCACAAACAAAAGGTGAGCAGCCACCAAAAAATAATGCTTGATATTGTCCTCTGACTTTCATATGCATTAAACACAAATGAACAATCAGACATACATATACATAAATACATAATACATAGACAAACATTATAGATAGATAGATAGATAGATAGATAGATAGATAGATAGATAGATAATAGATGATAGATGATAGATAGATATTCCATATTTGTTGTTTGGAGATAGATTATAGATAGATAGATAGATAGATAGATAGATAGATAGATACATACATACATACATACATACATACATAGATACATAGATAGATACATAGAAAGATAGATATACAGCGATAGATAGACAGACAGACAGATAGATAGATAGATGATAGAAATTCTAGATTTGTTGTCTGGAGATAAATAGATAGGTAGAAAGATGATAGATAGTAGGTAGATAGACAGACAGACACGCAGGCAAGCAGACAGGCAGGCAGGCAGATAGACAGACAGACAGATGATAGATGGATAGATAGATTATAGATAAGTAGATAGATAGATAGATAGATAGATAGATAGATAGATAGATAGATAGATAACAACTCCAGATTTTGTTGTCTGGCAAGATGGGTCACCAGATTAAGGCATTTGTTGCCTGATAGCCTAAAATTAGTCTTCAGGACCCACATGATGGAAAGAGAGAACTGACTTTTATAAGTTGTTCCCTAACATCCATCAGGACATCTACATACTCACCACAATGTATATATCTACTCCTGCACCAACATATACACACACACCATACATACACACAATTTTTTAAAATTCTAGATTGTTGTAATTTAAACTTCTAATAATTTAGACAAATAATATATGTTTACTGTCTTACTTAGGATTTCTATTGTTATGATTAAACATCATGACCAAAAGCAATTTAGGGAGGCAAGAGTTTCTTTCATCCTACAGTTTGTAGTCTATCATCCAGGAAAATCAAGCCAGGAACTCAAGGCAGGACTCTGGAGGTAGGAACAGATGCAGAGGGCATGGAAGAAAGCTGCTTATTGGTTTGCTCCTCATGGCTTGCTCAACCTGCTTTCTTATAGCACCAAGGACCACCAGCCCAGGGGTGGCACCACCCACAGTGGAATGGGTCCTTCATATCAATCATCAATCAAGAAGATGCTCTACAGGCTAGCTGGCCAATTGGTGAGGGAATTTTCTAAATTGAGATTCCTTCTTCTAAAATGACTCTAGCTGTGTCAAGTTGACAACAAAGGTAAGCCAGTAAAGCCACTGTGTTTTATCTTGATGTGATACATTTTGGGTCAGGAAGTCCAGGTAAAGTTTTCTATAGCTTCACTAGTAACTAGGTGCTTCTCCCTTAAAGTTCAGGTAAGACTAGTAATGATTATCAAGGTAGGAAGAGAAATCAGACTGGATCAGTTCATTCCAAAAATGACTGTGAATGGCAAGAACCAATTCTTGGACACCTTTTGTAGGTCACACCAAAGGCAGTAGTATCTAATGGACAGTATTTCTCAACCTTCAATCAGAGATTAATATGCCCGAGCAGGACTGTTCTCACTTCCTCAGTCAATATGGAGAAAATTTGTCTAGGGCATACATACTTGGAGACGAAAATTTCTTTTTAGAAGTTATAGTCACAGAAAACTAACCATCATGTTACTCTTCCCTGATCTCCAGTGTGGGTGACCAGCCAGAGTCACCAGAGCCCAGAAAGAGTCATTGTTGTGTGAGACACTTTCTAGAGCAATGCCAACAAATGCCTACTTATTCTCGATAGGGAACCAATGATAGAATATGGAAGGATTGCACCCAAGTTCAGATGGGTGAGCCAGTAAGTTTATACAAGAACACGGTGGAGGTGCAAGGTTACTTATAGGAACAGGGACAACTCAAAGGCAATTCTGTCACTGAAAAGCCCACCTCAATATGGACGGCTCCTCACAAAACTTGGAGCCCCAGCACTCTCTGCAAAATGTACAGACAGTTCTTCAGGTCAGAGAATCTCATCCAGGTGGCTGGGCTGATCTGAGAATTTCTTCCCTGAAGTATTTGTTTACAACTTTAGTAACTTCATGGAGGGTTCCCATGTGTCTTGTCAGTTTCAGGAACTTCCTGAGACTTCTAGATTGCTTTCTTCCTGGGTCACAAGTGCCTCCTGCCTCTTTCCTAGAGGAAATGTTTCACCGTATAACTTCTGAGCCTTAAGGAGCTTTCCTCCATAGTGGAGTGTTGAAACCCATAAAAATTGCTACATAACGCTGTGAAGAAGGTAATTTTCCTTACATTCTCTCATGAACAATAAAAGTATCTTCTTTTGAAAGGAAAAGGAGATTTTTAAAAAAATCCATCTTTAACCCATTATTAGCTATACTAACACATTAACAAATATGAATTAAGGTGGGAAATTCAGGGCTGTAAAAAATGATAGAAGTAGTTCCAATAATTATAAATACTAGTTATTAAGTTCAACTGTATGCCAGAGGCTGGGTATATAATTAGCAAATGTGTGAGGAACATGTTAATATGCAATATTTATGAGTAAGAAAACTGCTTAACTAATGTGAAATCAGCTATCCAGACACAAACTACTTTTGGGAACCAGAATTTGAGCCCAAGCTTGACATAAAATTAAAATCCCACTGCCTCTTGCAGAAGAGAAATTTACATAGTAGAAAATGGTCCTTAAGGAAAACTAAATCTTTAGGTAAAGACCAGCCAGGCAAGCAATTTTCCAACTTGAATCTATATGTAGAAATCACTCAGAGGCTTGTTGAATATCAGTTATGCTTTTCTAGTGCTTTATGAGACTGAATATTGTGCATTTTAAGTTGTCCATGGCAAATGTTGTCCAACCTCATTTGTAGCTTGATTTTTTCCGCCTCGCCCACAGTCAGGACAAATCTCTGACACCCGCCAGTCCCACAGCCGCTCAGACCCAACCAAATAAACACAGACACTTATATTGCTTTCAAACCGCATGGCCGTGGCAGGCTTCCTGCTAACTGTCCTTATCTTGCTAACTGTGCTTTTATCTTAAATTGATCCATTTCCATACATCTATACCTTGCCATGTGGCTGGTGGCTTACTGGTGTCTTCACATGTTGCTGGTCATGGAGGCGGCTGCAGTGTCTCTGGTCATGGCGGCGGCTACAGCCTCTCTGGTCATTGCGGCGGCTGCAGCGTCTCCTTCTGCCTTTCTGTCCTTTTATATCTCCTCTCTGTTAGTCCCACCTATCTTTCCTGCCTAGCCACGGCCGATCAGGTTTTATTTATTAACCAATCAGAGCAACTTGACATACAGATCATCCCCCAGCACAGCCAAGTGCAGACCATCTCAAACACCTGCACTCAGGCCCATGGTCCTAATCATCCTCTATACGGACCTGCTGGGTAACGCCACAAAGAACCTGAGAATGGGCTCCCACAGGACCTACAGAACATCCCACAGCACTTCCCCTTTCTTTTTTTTTTTTAAAAAGGAAGGTTTTAACTTTTACACATCTCCAAAGTCAGCTTGGTATATTTGGGAATTTGGGCGTAGCTTCTCTTAACTACTTCCTGCTGGAGGGGGGCGCTGTATCTTATGGGGATGCAAAGAAAATTTTAGGATCATGGAGTAGTCCGTGAGACCGTATCGTCTGAGCCAGTTGCCTTGAAACGATTCTGGATATTGAATCATCTGGGCCATGGTGTCATCGGAGACCTTTCAGGTGGTCTTGGCTGGTCAAACCTGATATATCTCAATCTGGAACAAATCCATAGGCTCTGGATTTCTGTAGAGACAAAAGCAGAGTCTCCTTTCCAAAGTAACACATCCTTATATCCAAATTTTAAAGTCAAGATATCTTTAATATATACATATTGGTTTAACTCAACATCTTTTACGATCAAATGTTTTTCTGCAGTTAAAAATCCCAAAGACAATATAATCCAAACTCTCTGTGTGATATCCATTTTTACATGGCTTATCAAGTCTCAGAAATAGTGGGTCTACACTTTTATCCAAGCAGCGTGTAGCCCAGAAACCTCTTTTATTTATTTATTTATTTATTTTTACTAGCAAAGGCTAAATCCGCCACGCAGCTTAATGTTTCATTTGCAGAGGCCTCATTTCCGCCTTACTGCAGGTTAAGCGCACACACCAGGAACCCGCCAGTAACTCAAACCGGCGGCTGCCGCTCATTTGAGAGAGAGAATTAGGAACTGTGGGGCGTTTACCGACGTCACCGTTCCTGGAGAACTTACCGACGTCACCGCTCCATGTGTTGAGTTCTGAATCCTCTTTACCACCACGCGAGGATTCTTCTCAGATCACACTTTATTGGAGCGCCTCTTGGTTAAGGGACTTTGTCATCCTTTTTCTTTAGTCCCTTTTTTTTTCTTCCCTTTTTTTCTTTAACCCTTTTTTTCTTTTAGCCCTTTTTTTCTTTAGCCCCAAGTTCGGGCGCCAAATGTAGCTTGATTTTTTCCGCCTCACCCACAGTCAGGACAAATCTCTGACACCCGCCAGTCCCACAGCCGCTCAGACCCAACCAAATAAACACAGACACTTATATTGCTTTCAAACCGCATGGCCGTGGCAGGCTTCCTGCTAACTGTCCTTATCTTGCTAACTGTGCTTTTATCTTAAATTGATCCATTTCCATACATCTATACCTTGCCATGTGGCTGGTGGCTTACTGGTGTCTTCACATGCTGCTGGTCATGGAGGCGGCTGCAGTGTCTCTGGTCATGGCGGCGGCTACAGCCTCTCTGGTCATTGCGGCGGCTGCAGCGTCTCCTTCTGCCTTTCTGTCCTTTTATATCTCCTCTCTGTTAGTCCCACCTATCTTTCCTGCCTAGCCACGGCCGATCAGGTTTTATTTATTAACCAATCAGAGCAACTTGACATACAGATCATCCCCCAGCACAGCCAAGTGCAGACCATCTCAAACACCTGCACTCAGGCCCATGGTCCTAATCATCCTCTATACGGACCTGCTGGGTAACGCCACAAAGAACCTGAGAATGGGCTCCCACAGGACCTACAGAACATCCCACAGCACTCATTATTGACAGATGCTGTGAGATGTTCCGGATGGCAAATATGTTGCTCTTATTGGTCAATAAATAAAACACTGATTGGCCAGTGGCTGGGCAGAAAATATAGGCAGGACTAACAGAGAGGAGAAAGGAAAAAACAGGAAGGCAGAAGGAGTCACTGCCAGCTGCTGCCAGGACAAGCAGCATGTGAAGATGCCAGTAAGCCACTAGCCATGTGGCAAGTTATAGATTTATGGAAATGGATTAATTTAAGCTATAAGAACAGTTAGTAAAAAGCCTGCCACGGCCATACAGTTTGTAAGCAATATAAGTCTCTGTGTTTACTTGGTTGGGTCTGAGCGGCTGTGGGACTGGTGGGTGACAAAGATTTGTCCTGACTGTGGGCAAGGCAGGGAAACTCTAGCTACAGACAGATGAGTAAAGTAAGTTGCAAAGAGGTTAGGAATCAGGCTCAACTCCATCCAGTGTTCAAAATTACTTATCGAAATCACTCAGGTTCACATCCCAGTTTATTCTACAAATTGTTCTTCTTCTTGGCTAGAACATATCACTTGGCTTGCATGTCTATTCTGGGTGAATTCTGTGCTTCATTCATACAGCCTTTTCCTTCTACAGTAGATGGTATATAGAAACATCTTCCCACTTAACATTTCTAACTATGCTCAAGATGGATGGAAATATTCATGAAAAAGTATGCCGAAATAGGTTAATTTAAATTATCATTTAAATGCTCTAAAAATTGTTGTTTGTTTTGCTGGCAGAGTGAAGATATAGAAGGTAATGTGTTTGTTCATCAGATGTACAAATATTCTGTAAAAAGCCTTATAGTTGTGATTTTTGTTCACTATAATTTTAAACTTAAGAATCACTGGATAATTAATGGAGCTTATGGACAAAAACCAATTTATCTCAAGCACTACTTTGATGACATGACATAAATTTTTAATTGCAATTTTTAATGTATAACTTATTTCATCTCTACTTGGAGATTTACTAGCGTGTAAGAAATTATAAGATTGATTAGAGAGATTGCACAGAATGCAAATACAGCATTTTCGGAAGTCCTAAGTTTGTTTCTCAGCATCCATGTTGAGCACCTCACACTCATCTGTCAATCCAACTCCAAGTGACCTGACACCCCCTTCTGGCTTCCACTGGTATCTGCACACATGTACCATATACTCATGCAGACATATACACACATGCATAAATAAATATTTAAGAAAGAAAGAAACAATTAGTTCAATTTATTTATCTTCCTTCCTTCCATCTTTCCTTCATTTCTTTTTAAAAGACATTGTCTCTTGTTATATGGCCTCTAGACTCTTGTGATTATTATTATGAATGTGAGCCACTGTACCATGTTCAAATTTATTAGTTTATATTTCTTAAAACTCACTATCTCACCCCTGAGAAACATTTCTTCTGACTAAAGCATTTTAGACATTTTTTTTTTTTAGAATCTACCGCAATGCAGCCTGTTCCTGGCAAAAACCAAAAGTAATTCATTTCTTGGTCTCAGAAACTCTTTTAAAAATTGTATCAAGAATAAGATGAAGATACAAAGGATGTGATGCATAAAAACTAAAGTGCTTATTAGAATTAGGCATCAATGGCATACACAAATGAGAATGGAATCAATTCTTTAGGAAAACTGGGCTTCACTGTGCTCACCAATCAGTCTAATGAGAAGTCAAGCATTGTTCTTCATCATACTCATCACATACAAAGAGAAAAATGGTTCTGGAAGCATTCCTAGGCAAATCACATCTTACATTTGCTTTAATATCTTAAATAATTTTTGAACCAATGGTGTTTTAAAATCAGATTCACCTCCTCTTTTGCCTTTCTTTATATGTCTACCAATTTCTAAGTAGGTTTATTTTATGCCCAGCTTAAGCAATAGGATCACAGAAAGACCTGTGGTGGGGTAGTGTTCTTTCCCAACACACTGCAGCCGTTTAATGCTCTCATTCCATTCTGCTCCACCCTCCCTCCTGCCTGCGGTCTGGTTCTTTATATGTGTTTATTCTCTTGTCTGTTCATTAGAAGACCAACCTAAGAATAAAATAAGATTAACTTTCACAGAGTTTGTTATGGTTAGTACCAGGAAAATATTAATTTCAGCCTTTTCACACTTAGCCCTAGACTCTGTCCATCTTTCCCCACCCTAAACACCAGCTAGTCATTAAAAAAAATTAGGAAGCAAACAAATAATTTCAAAAATTATCATGTTAAGAATTCTAATTAACCAGAATTTATAGGTATTTCTTGACCCATTATCACATCTCTGTCAGCCATTGTCTCCTCTCGTAAGGATATATTTCATGTAAGTTGGTGATTATTCAAACGCTATGCCTCCTTCAAGGGTCGAATCTATTTATGCTTTGTAAGTAGTCTTCCTTAGTAGAGTCCCCATCCTTACTCTTGGACTTCATGTATCTTCAACTCAATGCCAACATCTTGCTCATCTTGTCTCTGCACAGGGCTATGTTATCTCTTGTTCATGTAACCCATTGCTAGTTAGGTAGAGGTCTGAGGACAGCAGGTGCCTTCATGGTTTCATGAAGAAGAAACACTGTAAAAACTCACAGCAGCTGGAACAACCTCTTTGGAAGGTCACCAGGAATACTAACCAACCAGTTTCATGAACTTACACTTTATTACTCAGTCTTCATTCCAGGAGTGTATTGGAAATTCCCTAAACATATTAAGACAAAGTTGATCGCCACAATCTGTTTCAATATAGAAGTGACAACATGTAGTCGGTGAGTCTAAGAATCTGAGAAAGCAGAAGGAGGAAACCAATGCCATTGGGTGATAAGGACCAGGGACTAAAATAATGTATCCTGACACCACTGATGATGAAATTTTGTAAGGAATTTTTCTGAAGGTCAAGCAGTTATGATGCTCATTATTTAACAATTGTTATATGCTCATATGTGTGACATAATAATTTAATGAAATATACAAATTCATAAAAAACCTGAAAATAAGAATTCTAAATGAATTTATAACTGAACCATGTTATTAACACACAAAGGAACACACACATACACATGTATATACATATACACATATCTAATTATCTCTTTTTTAAAAAAGAAACATGTTGAAAATTACTGTATTTTCAGACTACAGAACATTCTTAAGGTAAATCCACATTCAAAAACTAGTTACCCATAAGCCAGAACCTCAGGAAGTAAGAGACCCCAATTTTATGCTTGACCAGCCAATTTGATGTAAGAAAACAAACTAAATTCCAGGTTTATGTATAGATAATTTAAAGAAAGTTTTGATTTATGACTCTGATCACATTGTAGCATAGTTCTCCCTTTACACTTTAGTCTGTACATACTTCTTTCTTTTCAAATATTTATTCTTTTGTTTTGAGACAAGGTCTCATGTATTCCAAGCTGACACTGAACATATATGTCCAAGGATGGCCTTGAACTCCTATCCTCCTGCCTCTCATGACATGTGCTGGGATTTGTGTGCCACAGTGCCCAGAACATGTCATATGTTCCTAATTTACCTGGCAGTCTTAAAGCCAAAAGAAATAAGAAGTCCTTTTGGCAACACGTACACTGCAAGTTTTACAATATTTTCCTTAAGTTCCTTCCCCTGACACATAGATCTTTATCTTTCTTCTTCTTTTGTTGACCATAGTATTCCTGGTGCCTAGACAATACTAGAAGAACATACCTGCTCCATTTATGATGACTATAAATGCCTCCAAGTCAAGCCAAATAAGACTTTCTATTGCTTCCTGAATGGCAACAAATTTGATGGGAAAGAGATGAAAAATACATTTTAAAAAAGTAATTAAAAGAATGTCAGTTCCATGTGGCTTTCCTTAACATAGTACAGATGTCTAACTCTGGGCATACTAGAAACTTGAGGAAAGCTTACAGAGGGCAGACTATTCACCAAATACTTCCCTTTAATGATAGCCTGTCAATCTGAAATGGGATCTTGCTAGCTGAACACTCTACAGTGCAGAACAAAAGCACAAAGAGCTAAAACCATAGATTCTAATCCCCCATCCCTCTTGATCAACAGCTACTGTGAGCAAACCACCTAGCTTCTTAATATTTAATTTTCTCATCTGGAAAACTAAGAAATAATGTTTTTAAGATTCCTTCCCGTTCCAAGTGTCTGAAAATTATTTTATCTGCATTTATTTCTATCCTTTGTATATTTTTAAACAAATGCTTTGATTACTGACAATTTTAAGCCCAGTTAAAAAAAATCTGGAAGTGGCCTATGGTGTTGTTAACAGGGCTGCCATTTCGAACTTCCCTTTCATTCATCATCACTGGTTTTTGCTTTTTACATACAGTATAGATGAATTTCAGACAATGACTTGTAGAATAAATACTTGAATTGAATGATCCAGGCTGCAGTTTATACCCCTAAAGGGTAGCATTTGTATATACCAGGTACCAGAACTACCAGGGTCTCTGTTGCAATGCGAGGGCTACTAGAGGTCTCATATTAGACCATCTGAGGTCTTCTTAGCATCTTTAGGATTGATATCCAGAAGCATGAATTTTTCAGGGAGCCACCCTTAAATGTACAAATCCGAGAGCTGCTAATTTAGAATAATGAGCTTATTTTTCACCTAACTTATAAGAATGGTTTTAAAACATACCTCACCTTAACATGGTCTAAGGTGGACTTCCTAACAGAGGAAAGTATAAGATGGAATCTATGGTGGTTTGGATGGTAATTTCCCATGTAGGCTCATATACATGAATGTTTGGTTCCCAGTTGGTAAACTGTTTAGGAAGGGTTAAAAGGTGTGGCCTTGTTGAAGGAGTTGTGTCACTGGGGGTAGACTTTGAGGTTTCAAAAGCCTACACCAAATACAGTCTCTCTGCCTTTCTGCTTGATGTCTGTGGCTCAGGATGTAAAACTCTCAGCTGCTACTCCAGCACCATGCCTCTCTGTTTCCTGCCATGATGATCATGGACTAATCCTCTGAAACTGTAAGCAAGCCCCTAGTTTAGATGCTTTCTTTTGTAAGAGTTGTCTTTATCATGGTGTCTCTTCACAGCAACAGAACAGTTACTAAGACTCTAATCCTATCCAAGTTTCTTTTAATGTTTTCCCATTTGTATGAGAGCCATAATTTCAATTTATAAGATTGACAACTGTTTAATTAAAAAATATATATCTTGAATGCAACATGTCTAATTACAGGAAAGAAAGAGAAATAGTTTAGGCAAAATGTTCAAATTAATCTCTTGATATATTTTTGAAATAATATTCTGCCATTTCCCACACATCTTTCTTTCTCAGTGTTTTTCCTTAGCTGGTTTTTGCTGTTTTGTTTGCTTGTTTTAGCCCATCAGACTGTGAAGTGTGTAGAGCCTGTTGGAATAATACTCACGAGATTTGCCTTTTTCCACCCAGGAAAACCCTGGAAAGGGTTGCGGCTGCGCTGTGTGAGGCCTCATCTCTCTGCAAGCTGGGTGACAAAAGTTCCTGTAGCATTTCCTTTTCCAGTCCAATGTCTGTCACCTTATTTCTCATAGTGAGCTGGATGAAAGCAGACATGATAGGCAGGGGCTTTCTTCATATTATCTGGTCACAGAATTGATAATTGTATGTGTAACTGATTAATGTGTATAATATTCTTTAAGATCATGTGTGTGTGTGTGTGTGTGTGTGTGTGTGTGTGTACATACATGATGCCAGTGTCTGTGGAGGGAAGTGGTATTAGCTTTCCTTGGAGCTGAAGGTAGGGGACAATTTGAGCTTGCCTGATGTGGGTGCAAGGGATCATATTTGGGTACTACTGTCCACCCTCTTAATCACTGAGCCAGAATCCTCATAGAGTATTTTATCCTTTTTTTTTTTTTTTTTGTCTTATAGAAACATTCTTGATAAACTGAAATGATTTTTGGTGCTTGATCTATAGAGAAGTAATTACTTCTGGTTTCTATGTTCAAGTACTTCTCAGTTTCTAGAGACCTGTACAACCCCTCATTCCTGAAGTTAGAATTTGACTTGCTTTAGTGAACAGCAGGTGAGCGACAGAGGTCGGCACTGACTTGTTGGTGTTGACGATAGAATTGGAATCAGAGTACTTGTTTGTTCTTTACATTTATTTAGTGTAGGGGGAGTGTGTGTGTGTGTGTGTGTACACGTGTGTACATGTGTGTGTGTACACGTGTGTACGTGTACGTGTGTGTGTGTGTGTACATGTGTGTGTGTGCCATGAACTGCATGTGGAAGTCAGAGGACAACTTGTGAAAGTCCCTTCTTATCTTTCACTACTTGCTTGAAAAAACTGAAACCAATCTCAAAATTACACTCACGTTGGCATAGGCTGAGTGGTTTTCCTTCTGATTTTACTGTAGAGTAGACAGATATGTGAAGCTATGATTCACTTAACATAAAGAACAAATCAATACATGGTTATCCACACATTTAAGAAGTGAGTCATTCTGAACTACTCTGAGGTTTCTTGAGTCCCCTCACCAACTACCACCTTTTAAAAAATAAACCTTGGGTTGGGGATTATCACCCCTTTACTTTCTAGTTTTATCATTTGTATCTGTACCTTTATATGTTTTTAAATATTTTGTGTATATTTTTTAATTTTCTGTAAATAAAACTATGCTATGAGTATTCACTTTACTTGTTTTCCCATAGAATATTACAGTCATAAGGTTCATTCAAGTCCTTATACAGATTTGCCCTGGTTTCATGTCCAATTATTCAACTTAAAAGTATGTTATTTTTTTACTTTCAACATCTAATTGTTTCCATCCATCCTTCCCCACTACATTTTTACAGAAATGCCACTGCTTATTACTCCCCAGTACACCCCCTGGTCCATTCCAGAACTGCCATTAAATTTCATTCAGTGTTTTTTCCAGCTATTTTCAAATGTTGTACATGAGGTCTGTCTTAATAGTTCTTTGGATGTATATGCCTGGTACTGTAAACCTAACCAACTACTTGTGGCCAGTGAGGACAAGGGTCTTAGGATAGAACTTACCACACTTACCTAAACCAGAATGACTCCTAACTGTATTCTAAAGACTTGTCTTTACAGAGAGAGATATGCATATCCCTCACTCCTCAAACAAAGAGGCTTCATGTTGCAGCAGTGACCACTGCAGAAAGCCACAACTGGTCAAAATGCAGAGCACAGCACACTTCCTACACCCAAGGCTCGTGAAATATTGTGGAACAGAGGATAGAAAGATTATAAGAGCCAGAGGAACTAGAAGTCTGCTGTGGGATTGTTTCCTCGAAATGACAGGGAAGCTACGCATGAAATGTCAACAATTTGGCTGCCTAGACAAGGCCTGACCAATTCCAACAACAGTTTACACCCAAATGTTGATGAGGGAAATCTCATGGATCATGAACAGCTACAGAAATTTAACAACTGCTGAAAGAGGTAGAATTAGTCTTCCCCAGGGCTGAGCTCCCTGATTGTTTATCTAATATTGAGTAGTCATCCATATAAACATATCTATATAGGCAACACGTAACAGACTCAGCAGGTTGTATGTATGCATTAATTAATACATACACATATAATACATGTATGTATTTATATATGTGTGTGTGTGTGTGTGTGTGTGTGTATGTGTGTGTGTGTGTGTGTGTGTGTGTGTGTACAACTGCTGTGGCATGTCCTGTATGATGTAAATATATGTTGCTATGATTGATTGATAAATAAAATGCTGCCGGGCGGTGGTGGCACACGCCTTTAATCCCAGCACTCGGGAGGCAGAGGCAGGCAGATCTCTGTGAGTTCGAGGCCAGCCTGGTCTACAGAGCGAGTTCCAGGAAAGGCGCAAAGCTACACAAAGAAACCCTGTCTCGAAAAACAAAAAAACAAAAAAACAAAAAAACAAAAAAAAAATGCTGATTGGCCAGTAGCCAGGCAGGAAGTATAGGCAGGACTAGCAGAGAGGGAACAGGAAGGCAGAGTGAGACAGACACTGCCAGCTGCCACCATGGAAAGGGAGATGTAAGCCACGAGCCACGTGACAACTTATAGACTAATAGATATGGGTTCATTTGAAATATATAAACTAGATAGCAAGAAGCCTGAGCTGTTAGGCCAAACAGTTTAAATAATATAAGCATCTGTGTGTTTATTTTATAAGTGGGCTGCGGGACTGCCAGGGTTTGGTGGGAGCTGGAGAGAAACTCTCCAGCTACATATAACAATGGTTAAAGATGAGGAGGCTGTGAGTTCAGGTGGGAGGGTTGACAGACATAGGAGAGGTAAGGGGGGAAGTGGAAGGAAGAGATGATGTGATTATATTTAATTAAAACATTTCAGAGTTCCTAGGTTCTGCTGACATAAGCTTGAAGTTTTAGGTTTGGTTGCAGTAAATCACTGCAGAAAGAATTTGGTGCAGTATAATCTCCAGACACACACAGTATCTAAGAGCCCCATGTGTCTCTGTAAATTAACATAGTAAATGGAAAGAGTTTAGGATTAGGGACAGGAAACTATGCAACTGAGGAGCTTGGGTTCATACAAGCATGACTCAGCTTTCATACACATAGCTTAAGAAGAAAAGCCTTTTTCTGAACTGGCTGGCTGGAGAGGCTGGTAGGGTTAATGAAACTTGGAGGTGAAGGTGGAAAGCAACAGGCAAGAAAATTCCAAGTGCAAGGAAAGGCAATAAAGTTTTATAACTACATTTTCTTTCCAGTGGTGCAAAGTCTGACATTACAGATAATAATTGGCACCTACAACAATGACGTCACTGTAAAGTCATCCCTTTGTTCTGTGGAAACCTTGGAATGTCTATGAATGGACACTGGCAATGGAGGAAAGCAGACAAGTGAGAATGAGAATTGAAAAGCAAGGCTGATATCAAGGAGCTGTGAGCTGTGTGGAAGGGAACGAGAGAGAGAGAGAGAGAGAGAGAGAGAGAGAGAGAGAGAGAGAGAGAGAGAGAGAGAGAGAGAGAGAGAGAGAGAATCCCTGAGTAGAAGAGGAGTGAAAACAGAATTGTAACTGAGCAGTCTTGGGCAGTGAGGTGCCAATTCTTCTCTCACTTTCCACAGAAACTCTTCATAAGAAAAGTCTGGCCTGCCCACGTGGCTGTCATACAAATGAATCTGCAGAAGGAATCTAGGAGTAACCATGCTCAGTCCACCCCATCATACACAAATCACACATAACGCTGTTAAAAGCAGCACCCAGAACCTGGAGAGGGCTTCTAAAGTCCGAAGATGGGCAGGTCCACATACTATAGGAATATGAGATGCTGGCATAGCAAGGCATCCTACATTTTGTTGTGCAAGATTCCCTAGCTGGTTATCTTAATAATACTACCCAACAGTCTTGTAATCTTTATCTATACAAGGGATAAATTCATTTATTATTCATTTTCTATGAAAACTAAATCCAAAGATAAGTGAAGAATGAAAATTCCTTACCAAACCCACTCTATCATTTCATCCCCAGAAGTCTACACTACATACAGCTCATTGCCCTTCTGGAAACAGCTTCTCTCCCTTCTCATATATTACGTTTTAATATCTATGAAAGATGATATTATTTTTTTTAATCTGGTACCATCTTCTCACCAAGAGGGTCACCACTGAGGGTCAGTGATCATCCTCTGCGACTGGAGAGCCTAAACTGGATTCCAAAGTTGGCCACAGTGGTTGGACTTATTTCCATATCCCATGTTATGAATATGCAACTTAAATGGAGTATTGCCAAACATAAGCTATTTTGAATATAATTATTGAGAAAATGGATGAAGTGAGTTGGGATTTTTCCACTCTCCTACTGGTAGAATTTTATTTTCAAGCATGATTGAAAAAGATTGTTGTAACTCCTATTTTCAGAGAATTGCTCAGAGAATTATTTTTTTCTTCTAATACATTTCTTTTTAATACATTTTTAATTAAAAAATAATTACATCACTTCCCCCTTCCCTTTTCTCCTCCTAACCCCTCCCAAGTAATGAAGAAGTTTTTAAGTCAGCATAGCCCAATAATTTTACCCATAATTTACGTTTTATGGAATTTATAAGATTGCATAATAAAATTTTGTCTAAGTAAATCCAAAACATCTCCTCTGAAATAATCTAACTGAAAGCATAATTTCAGAATTTAATGAACAGTATTTTATTTTCAGTGCCTAACATAATTGTGCATCTATAATTGATAACATTTTAGATTTAATTAAATGTGATATTTCTAGCTGACACTGTTGCTAGGAGACAAGTATATGAGTTATATTTGTACAACAAAGCATACCTTTATTAGTTACCTTTCTTGTTGCTTTGGCCAAATGCCTAACAAGAGGCAGTATAAAGACAGAAGGGCTTACTCTGGCTCACAGTTGGAGGGCATACTTTCCTTTGTGGTGGGGAAGGCATGGGGGCAGGAGCAGGAGGCTGGCTCTTCACATTGCATCTGCAGCTTGGAAGCAGGAAGTGAACAAGGCATTGAGAGCTGGTCTATCAAACCTCAAGGCTCATCCTCAGTAATTCACTGCCAACAGCAAGGCTCACCTCTCAAAGTTTCTACAGCCTTCCAAAACAGAGACTTCAACCTGGAACCAAACGTTCAAACACTTGAGCATATGGAAAGACAAAACGGTTTCCATAGGTAGAAGAGCCTATGTCTATGAAATATGGGTTAGTTACAAATGCAATCATTGTTAGAGGGATTGTCACAATTAGGTATCTTCTGTTAAAGCTGTAGCTGGCAACATTATGGAGCCAGCATAGAAGTGCAAACCTGTTAGTAGCCAAATTGTGCTTTAATAATGAAAAACTTTGACAATTATGTCAGAACAAATAAAAGAAACATTGAAGCAGCAAGATTGATTTGACCATTTAGTTTCAAGAAATTTAATAGCTATCAAAAACATTTGGCTTATCCTCAAAGAAGAAAAAAATTGATTTAACTCCTAAAAATGATAAACTTAATTACTTGAAGAAACAAATGTATATGTTTAATCATATACAAAGTGTTAAAACCCCTTGCTATTATTCTTTGATATACCTTAAATTTCTATGAATATTATCAAGTATGTAAGGATGCAAAATAACAGAATATATTGGTAACTGTGCTAAAGTGGTTCAAGTTATATTGTGAAAAGCAATATATAAGATACTAAATAAAGTATTTGATAGGAATCCAACAATGGCATCTTAAATCAATAGTAAGTCCCTTCATGTTAGACCATTAAGCTAGTGGGGTTTGTTTGTTGGATTGTTTGTTTGTTTGTTTGTTTTTTGCTAATTTCACACAATTTAACAGTTTCTGTATTAACACAGGAGTGACTCCCAGAATTTAGGAAGCTGAGGCTGGAGGCTCATGAGTTACAGGCTGTATTGTGAGATCTTCTCTCAAAAAACCCATTTGCCCATTTTCAAAAAATGTAAAACTGGCCTTATCCAAGTTCAAACTAGTATTAGAATTCTCTGTTTGCATAAATAGGATGTTTATTGTGTTTTTTAATATAAATAGTTCTCTAGTGACTATCTTAGCGCATTGGCCAGGATGTTCATTCAATAAATGATTTATGAAAAATGAATTGGCAATCAGTGTTTACTTTCAGTTTAAATATTTTATCATCTTGAATACAACACAGCAGTGAAGGGTTATTAACCACTGTCTAGCAAATGAATGCTCCTGAATTCATGGAAAACTGTTTTTTAAATTTTTGCTTTATTTTTAAATAAAATATAATTAGATCATTTTCCTCCTCCTTCTTCTCCCTCTAGCTCCTCTCATGTCCTCCTTCCCTCTCTGCAAATGCATGGCCTCCTTTTCTTTAAGTATTACTGTAACAGGTACCCATCCACATCTCCATGCCAGCTAGGTTGTCACTGTTCAGTTATTATTTAGGTAGCCATGTTGTTAAGATTCATAGGTGTACCATCCATGTCACATCTCAAAAACATAATCTTGCAGTAGATTTTTTTTCTGGTTCCATGGCTCTTGCAATCTTTCTGTCTGCCCCCTATTCCACAATGTTCCCTGGGCTTTAGGCATAGGGGTTAAGTTGTAGATACATCAGTGGTGATAGGGCATCCCACAGTCAGTTGTTTTCTGCATTTTGACCAGTTGGGGGCTCTCTGTGATGGATTCTGTCTGCTGCAAGAAGCTTCTTTGAGATGTACAAGAGCTACACTTACTTGTAGTCATAAAGATAAGTATTTAGAATGCAGTTGGGATTACACTGGTTTAGGAAGTGACACTAGCAGGCTCTCCTGTAGGTTCTGCAGCCTCACCAGCCACTAGTGTAATGTAATTTTATAGTACCAGGTACGAAATCCATTCTATTAAGTGGCTTACATCCAGTTAGAAAGATATTGGTTACCAGGAAGATATGAGCGCCACTATTACATCTTCAGGGATATCTTGTCATGCTGTTCGTTGTTGTGGTTCACAAGCATTACAGCTGGGTAGGACTATTGATTGCTTCTCTCCCTTGGCAGTTTGCATGGCAGCTTCTGGGTACTACAAGAACTATTCTTCAGGGAGGAGGCTTTTGGGTCTGATACAGCTCAGATCCTCTGAGTCGTGTGTCCAAGGTATGAGATGCTTTGGCAATAGGGACTTACTTCAACTTCTGGGAGGCAATCAGTGGTAACGGTAATAGCCTATATGGTTTGGGGAGAGGCTTGTGGAGTCTCCTGACCAACAGTTTAAAAGGAGGTCTCTCATTTGGTACTAGGGTTTTTGGTAGTTAGCCTGTGGCTCTTGGGGGTGGCATTATCACTCAAGTGGTGTATCTTCATGTGTGTGTGTGTGCGTGCGCGCGCGCGCGCGCGCGTACGTGCGTGCGTGCGTGCGTGCGTGTGTGTGTGTGTGTGTGTATTATATGTAGTTCTAAGTAAATACAAAATAATATTACTTCCTAAGGTTTTTTCAAACATCCTTAGTGTGTTACTTATCCATCTTCTCTTCTTCTGCAATGTTCTCCTTCTCCCTCCCCAATTAATGCCTGTCTTTATTTTCCCATTTCCCCCCTCATATCACCTGCATCTGGCTATTTCCATCTCTAGAGCTTCTTTTGTCCCACAACATGGCCCCTTTTAACTTTCCCGAAGCCTAAGCTTTTGACTACTGTAATATAACACGAAAGCAAGCACGTTATTTCTTTTCTAGAAAGGCAATAAGTTTTTTGATGCAGATACATAATATTGCATATGTGTATATGATATGGCATGCATTTGAGACTCTAAAACTTTTGCTCATGAGTATGGATTTGTCCTTATGATATTTTTCCAAAACTAAGGGGAAAAATCAGTGTCATATTATCAAATAATTTTGTGTGTTTAGTAGCTCTGTAATGCCTTCCTGTGTTAAATACTTGTGGGAATTTAAAGGATACAATAATAGATCATATTACTGTCAAAAAAAAGAAAATTTGTCATTATGAGAAATGCTGAATTCCTCCAAAAATATCCACAATGTAATGTTTACCTTTAATTTTTGCTAAATACCATCTTTGTTCTAAGTAGTTCAAATATAATTGTACTACTTTTTCATCACCATGGTGGAATTAAACAGTAGAATCTTATTATTGCTCTTGTTAGGGAAGAGAGAAGCTTACCAAATAACCTCAAGTACAGAGTTTTGAGTTGATGCTCAAAGGCTAAATACACACATGCGCGCGCACACACACACACACACACACACACACGAGTGAAAAGAGCAATATTATACTTGGTAAATTTGTTTCTTACAGGGGCATATGATAGCAATCAATTCTGAAACAATTTTATATGTATATGCAGCAAGTACAAATAAATGCCTTGTAAATTCCAAGTGCAAGGTTCCTCACGGTTTCAAATGTGCAGAAGGGAATTGTCAGGGTGAAATCACAGTTGCAAATAACTGTGTAACTTCAGTTAATTTTGTATGTAACAGTAAATACGCTACTTTCATGTCTTTTGCCTGTATTTATATATTAACACACAAATGTCAGTAGACCCATGTTTGTATAGAGGTGAGTAAAGATGTGCACACTCCTCAACTCTGTCTACTGCAAGGGCCAGAGCAGCATAAAGAAAATGTCTATAGCTTAGATCCTGATTTCTTAGTATTGTTCTCCCATAAAAAGGAGCCAAGCCTTGGAAGAAGTTCTGGAGTGGGAACTTAGAAAATAATAGATGAACATGGACTATCCAAAATTTTTATGCTTAAAAAATTGGAAGATGTGAGTGCAGATGCCTTAGACAGTCAAGTGCTCATCCTGTTAAGAGAAGGACCTGAATTCGATCTCTAGCACCTGTAGGACAAGCTGGTGCATAGCATATGGCTGAAATCCCAGTGTTGGAGAGGCAGAGACAAGAGGCAGGGCCTGGAAGTTCTCTGGCCTAGGCCTGGCCTAATCAGAGAAGTCCACGTTCAAACTCAGAAGGAGAGCAATTAGAGAAAATCCCTGACATCAATGTCTGAACTCCACGTGAACATGTAAATGCACATACAACTCTCTCTCTCTCTCTCTCTCTCTCTCTCTCTCTCTCTCTCTCTCTCTCTCTCTCTCTCACACACACACACACACACACACACACACACACACACACACACAGTGGGAGCTGTCACAATGGTGTGAGAGCAAACAAAACAGTGCTAAATAATCTAGTGAGTGGAGTAAAATTAGTTATATCCAACGAATAAACTGAATACCCTTATATCCACACTTCTATAAATAAATGGTTGGATGAATAAATAGATACATAGAGTCATAGCTAATATCTGTAAAAGGGACCAGGGAAATAGGAAAGACCACAGAGAATTATTTAATGAATGTTAAAATTTATGGAAGAGCCGGGCAGTGGTGGCGCACGCCTTTAATCCCAGCACTCGGGAGGCAGAGGCAGGCGGATCTCTGTGAGTTCAAGGCCAGCCTGGGCTACCAAGTGAGCTCCAGGAAAGGCGCAAAGCTACGCAGAGAAACCCTGTCTCGAAAAACCAAAAAAAAAAAATTTATGGAAGAAACTTCAAGGCAACAAAATATTTGCATACCCTCAAAATATGTCTTAATTACTAGATGGTTTTAACAGATGACCACAAGATTTTGCTACTCTTCAATCTAGAAAGTAGAACTTAAAATTTCAGTTCTTTGAAAGTGGGCTGGACTTAGCAGTACATTGCCAATGACTGAAATTTAGAAAGGCAAAAATCAGTGGCTTTATTTGTGGTGAAACCTAGAAGGCACCACCCAGCTGGGGGGCCATGATTAATTTTATCAGGCTTAAGGCTTATTCCTACACACACACACACACACACACACACACACACACACACACACATCATAATGCACTAAAATTGTGACTGTTCCAGATGAAAATCTGTTCTCTCAGTCTAACAGGTTGAAAGCATCTGATAAGGACGCCTGGGGAATCGTCAGCAACACACCTTTACTTTCCTCTTCCACGCATCAAGGTAACAAAGACGAGGAAAGACAGAGGCTACCATGGACTGGAGGAGGCAAAGGAGAAAAGGCAGACAGCTAAACACCACATGGTACTCTAGGCTGAGGGCTGGAGCAAAATCAAAGTGAGGAGCGGGGAGCATTGATGTGAGAACAGGAGAACACTGAATAAAGTGCACATGCTGGCAACCACCATTTCATCTATAATTCTCCTGTAATTTGGTTAGTAGAACTGATGTCTTAGTCTTGGTCACTGTACCTGCATTATGTAAGATGTGAACTTAATGAGACTTGGGCTGAAGGGAAAATGAGATCTCTGTACTACTGCCACTTTCCCATTATTTCCAAGCAAACATGTCACACTGAAAACCAAAGCTATAAAATATGTTTACACAAGGGCTCATAAACAAACGTCTGCAGCAGCATTGCTCTCAATGGTATGATTTTACAAACAGAACAAATTCTAGCCTTCATTAACAATTGCATGAATACATAAATAGCATTCATATAATAAATAGTCTGTTGTTTTCTAGCCTCCGGCCAAGATCAAGTGAGAATAAATTGAATCCTATATATCAATAAGAAGTGAAGTATAGTATTGGTCAATATCACAAAAGTTATGTTTAGAGAATGAGACAATCACCAAAATGAAATTATCGTCGATCCTATCGATAGGGAAATTAGGATAAGCAGAACTCACCTGCAACTAACCTTGGGCTGTAGTGGCTGCAAGAAGGATATTGAGAAAAGGTTAGCTCGGGGAAGTGTTGAATATTTTATACACTGGATGAGAATGAGTTCCCCAAGTAGCTACATGTGTCAACCCTCCCCCCAAATGCTACATTTAAAATGTACCCTACAATGTATACTAAAAATGAACATATCAGCTCCTTCCTTCCCAGCTCAACTCCAATAAAATCTATTTAAGATGGAAGACACAAATGATCATCAGGAAACTCAACACACACTTTGCTCATTTTGTGAGGTGATAGACCGTGGCCATGGTTATGATATACACATGGGCTTTGGTGTCCATGTCTCCATTTGGCGTGGACCCAGAACTGTTTTCCAAGTTAAAGCCTTCTGCCACCTCAGTGCTGAGGGGGCATGGCCATCTGTCCAGACAACTGTTCTGACTGCCTTCCCCAGTTTCACTGAAAATGCCTGTGCCTCTCTTCAACCTGGGATATTATCAACACCAGTAGGGAGGTCTTCATCGGTTAGCACCACAAAACAGCTGCTCTTCTCTTCTTAGTTAAAAACCTTAAACATCTTAATGCCAATTCATACTTAAGCTTTTTACTGCGGTAAACAATTTTATTTGGAGGATTGCCAAGGTAATGAGTCAGAACTCTCTTCATCTACAAGTAAAACGTTTTTGATCCTCCTAAATTTGTTCTTAAATTCTGTTACATGTTATGAATTTATATGTTGTGTGTGTGTGTGTGTGTGTGTGTGTGTGTGTGTGTGTGTGTGTGTGCTTACACATGGGTGTATGCATTGCACACTTGCCCTGGCATGAGTGGAGGTCAAAGGAGGTCAAAGTAGTCTTCTTCTTCCTTCTTCTCCTTCTCCTTCTCCTTCTCCTTCTCCTTCTCCTTCTCCTTCTCCTTCTCCTTCTCCTTCTCCTTCTCCTTCTCCTTCTCCTTCTCCTTCTCCTTCTCCTTCTCCTTCTCCTTCTCCTTCTCCTTCTCCTTCTCCTTCTCCTTCTCCTTCTCCTTCTCCTCCTCCTCCTTCTCCTTCTCCTTCTCCTTCTCCTTCTCCTTCTCCTTCTCCTTCTCCTTCTCCTTCTTCTTCTTCTTCTTCTTCTACCACGTGGGTCCAGAGGATTGAATGTGGTTCGGTTGTTCAGGCTCCTCAGAAGGCAGTTGTACCTGCTGAACCACATTGCCAGCCATACATTTGCTTTTAGTAAATTGTGCTTTAGTAATAGAACACTGAGTAGGTTTAGGAAAATATGAGGGAAAACACATGAAACTCAGTATCTGACTGCTCATTCAACTTTGTTTAGTCAGAGACTCATATAGCCAGGTTGGCTTCAAACTTGCCGTCCAGGTTGAAATGCAAAGTAGAGAAGGAATAGCTAAGCCCCGATTTTAAGCTGAGGTTGGTAGACAAGAGATCTGACAACTAGCTAGGCACAGAATGGGCCAACCATGAGAGCAGCCTGCAAATTCCGACATGGTCCTGATACCCTTCCAGTCTATGAAGTGCTATGCTCAATTCTTAGTGCTAGGTTGACGCAGCCATATCTGGTGGGAATGGAAAACATCATAAAGCCAGTACAGCTGCTTGACAATGATCCAGCAAAGCTGAGCTGCATGATGGCCACCATGCCACTTTTGGTTTTGATCTCCACATGTTGCATACTTGGGGGACTTCTAACTTCTGTACAATTTGGGGATATTGGATTGATGGAATGTTTCTTATGAATCATTTGTGCCTTCCCCCAAGACCACTGCTTCTCAGCTTCCCCAGGAAAGTCCTGGGCATCTACCCCTCCCACTTTTAAGGAGATATCTTTATCTGCTTGAAGGCCTTTCTTAAGTCTTGGACATTGTGACACACATAAAGAAGCCAGAGGTCTCTTTATGAGGCTATGAGATATTTTTAAAACATCTGCCCCTGTACTTGCTCAGGAACAAGACAATCAAAACAAAGTAAACTTTAAAAGGTCAATACAATTTAGTAGGCTAGAGGAGTTGGCAACAGATCAAATTATAAGCTTCTTCCTACTATATAGCTCAGGCAATTATGTTGCACATATAGCAACAAAGTTAGATTAGCTGAAGTTACCTCTGCCCTGCACAAGGGCTTATATTGATGAGCAAGGCATGGTGTGGAAAGATGATGAAAGAATGAGGTATTAGGACCTTCTTTTCTTAGAAAAGTTAGCACATGCAGAACCACTGTGGTGTCTTATGACCAAGGAACAAAAGAATGCCAGGATTAGACACATAAACAAATTCTATAAAGATATAAGATATAAACACTGCATTATACCACTATTTGAATAAAAACTGCAGCAGCTTTGATCTGAGGACTTTTCTTGAGCACTCAGGCCATTAAAAGTTAATAATACACTGCTCGGAGCATGGCAGTCTGCCTGAGCTAGAGTGGAGATTTTCTTTTTGTCTACTGTCCTTGAAGCTGCAAAAGCAGGCAGCCTGAGAATGAGCTATCATATGCATCTTGATTCTTAAAAATTGGATTATGGGGCTGTGAGTAAAAATGGTTATAAGAGATAACTATTTATTAACAATGACTAAACTTGAGGAGAAATGATTGTAAATTATAACTCTGTTCTGTCATGGTCCATCAATGATGACTAAAGTTGCTTATGACTCCAGATGTGCAAGAGAAAAAAATTAAAACACATGTCCGAAAACAAAAATGATATGATCTATGTTTTGGAACAACATGAATCTATCCCTGCTTGCTGAATTCTATATAAATAAAGAAGCACTCTAGCTGCAAGTCAGTCAGGCTGTGGACTTCCCTCCATCATCATGCCTGGATCAGCCTTTCCTCACTGACTCCTTACCTCTCTCTGGGACCTGGCCACAGGCAGGGCTTGCCCTGGGTGCTAGATATTTAGGATTCCTGTAGAGCTGATGAGGTCACAGCAGAAAGGGCAGAAGAGAAGGTATTTAGTAGCTAGTTATCCTTTAGTGAAGAAGCATTTAAATGTTTTTACTAACCAAGGGACCATACTAATATATACTGAATGAGGATCTTGAGTTTGATTGAAATTGGTATATAATATGCATGAAAAGACTCAGTAATGCTTTTCAGAATAGTGAAAAATTGTTCAAAAGCACTTGAGTTTTTAAAGATGTATCTCATGGTTTTCTGAATCCCAAGCTTTTTGTTTAGCCAAAAGAAACTTAAGTGGTATTTCCATTCACTGTGTTGCATTTTTTTTTGAGACAAGGTTTTCTCTGTGTAGCTTTGGAGCCTTTCCTGGAACTCACTCTGTAGCCCAGGCTGGCCTCGAACTCACAGAGATCCGCCTGCCTCTGCCTCCCAAGTGCTGGGATTAAAGGCAAGCACCACCACCACTTTTGTGTTGCATTTTTAAATTGAGATACTTTACATATTTTCACCTGCCTTCATTGTTTTTATTCTAGTTTCTTTGTATACTTGGAATGATGCCTCCTATTGCTTTATGTTTATCCTATTGTATTTATTCAAGCAACCTCAGAAAGCATAGGCTAGTAAATAGAAAGATCAGTGTTAGGGGTGACTAAGTGAGTGAGTGGGTGAGCAGGCTGCCCTCTATAAGTTTTTGGTCAGGGAAGCTCTTCAGATTCTCAGAACAGTACAGACATGGCCACTGGCGCTTGTTGCCCACCAGTGCTAGACGATAAGACCCTGTCCCTGAAGACATGATATGCTGTGACCTGAAGATAGAAGATGGGCTTGGACTGAATGAGAACTTTTCTCTCCATTGGCTAACCTTCAGAGCGCTGGAGGGTGCTATGCACAAAGCCAGATAAGAATCGTCATCAGTCTTACTCAGTTGCTGACGCCATGTGCTACACAACCACCTAGCCAGAAAAGAGATGCCCGTAGAGAGCCGCAGAGGTTTCCCAGTGAGAACTTACTCAGGGACCAAGACTCTGAGCTTGCTTTACCCAGCAGGGCTGCATAAGGGGGTGATTCGACCACCGGCATGGTTACCAGGTGTTTGGAAGGGTCTACACTTGGCTATGTGGTGTGCTTTGATCTAACAAAGGGGAGGTCTTTTGCTCTGCCCTTTGGCATTGTTACAAAAAGTCCTTTTGAATAAATGGAAAAGGCCACCATTCAGTATTGACCCCGGTCCTCCGGAAGCTATCCTGTGTTTCTGTCTTTCTCCTCTTCACTATCTTTCTATCTAATATTTTCTTATCCCTCTCTCCTCCTCCTATGGGAACCCTTGAAAATGTGGGAACTGGCCTTCCACAGATGCCCACAAGCATAGTGGTGCCAAATGTTTTAGAGAGGTGACTATAACCTCAAGGGAAAAGGCAGCGGGGAAGGAACAGTGGTCACAAACCATACTAGCCAACTGTCTGCTGCAACCCACACAGTAACTTTTCCACACTTTCCCCCAAACATCTGCTAAGATTTACTTCTACCATCTAGAGTGGCTATAAAATGTGGCCTTTTAACTGTGAAGCCTAAGAAGTTACAATAAGGAAGACAATTTGAATGTCTAGAAGTTAAGGATTTGATCTTAGGGTCAAGAGTTTATGATACTCAGCAATATTTGTGTGTATGTGTGTGTGTGTGTGTGTGTGTGTGTGTGTGTGTGTGTGTGTGTGTTTATCATATGTGTGGTTGCTTGTACATGCACATGCAGTGACAGAACTTGAATCTAGGGTCTTACCATGTAAAGTCTACCACTGACCTACATCACCAGTAATTACTTTAATAATGGCTTTCTTTCATTAATTCTTTTTTTTTTTTCATTTATTCTAAAGAAAATTGAGCTGGCAGACCCAAGCTACAGCCTAAATCCATATCCCAGCACTTGCTGCATGAACTTGGACAAGTTGTGTTACTTTGCTGAACCTCAAAACTCCCAAGGAGATGATATCAGCATCTACATTGCAGAGGCTTTAAGGACTAAGTGAATTAAGACATGAAGTTACTTCAAATTGAGTGTCTGGCTCTGTGGCTTTGTAATTGTTTGTTATTCTTGTCACGTGTGTTCTGTGAGGGTAGAATCAGTGACTATTTTGAAGGACAAGCTTTGAACTTGATTATTATAACATTAAATCCAATATTCTCCCCCACTTGGCTGATAATTCATTTGGCAACATAAGAGAAATGAAAACTGAAGGGGAAAAAAAAAGACTGCAGAATCCAAACATAAACATCATTCTTTGGCAGAGTGAGTATCCCCATACCTCAGCGTTCTATGCTTTTGGATATCTGATAGAGCTTCATGCAAACTCTGTATCTTAAATATCAAGGATGAAAGAAGATCTCAATCTGTCACAGAGCCTCGTTTGTCAAGCTGAGACCAGCTATGTCTTTTTAAATTGCATTACAAGCATCTACTAATGCACTGATTTGTTCTTCTTGGTGTCTAGAATAAATTTCAGAGATTCAAGGATATTTGTACATGCTAATATTATAAAGTGACATCCTGGCATTCTTGCTCCATTTAAAGGTGACCTGGAATCATGGGCTGCTGGCTGGAATGCTTTTCATCTGATTGACAGCTTTCAGGAAGTCTTACCTCTTCTAAGCACATCTTAGGTGACTCAGCTCAGCTCACTGAGTCACAGAACTGGCGTGAAACCAAATTGGGATGAGACCGAAAGTACTGGTAATGGCATCATCATAGACTCACGATCCATAGCAATTGTAACCACCCTGGCAGGAATGAAGATATTCTAGAGGGACACTTGAGTCTCTCACTTTGACCATCAAACTAATAAAACAATTTGACATTTCTCCAGTAATCTCATGCTGAGAGATGTTTCACAGATTTCTGATAACTTCTCAGGCCACTTTGTGGGAGATAGTGGAGGCAATACAATTCAGGCTTGATGACAGGAAGGACCACCCTTTGATCAGGACAGCTTAGTTATACATTCCTCTTACCCTTTAACATCCTGACTCCAAGATAGACCTGAGGAGTGATGTCACTGAGCCTCTTTGCTTCTTCTCCAAAAGTGGTCATATTCAATGAATTTTCCTTCTTTTTTTTTCTTTTCACTATTGATTCACTATTTAATTGGCCTATTGGGGATTGTGGCCAAACTACACTTGTTAAGGTTGCTAGGGTTCAAGATGACCCTAACAACTCCAGTAAAGACATGGATTCACAGTGGTCACAAATGACTATTAAAGCATTCTTATTTGTTTGGAAATTAAGATAAGACAAATCATTTCTATCTTCCTTTTTCCATTTCCACATGTGTGTGTGTCTATGTGTACATATCTGTGTGTACAGGTATGTATGTGCATGTCCATGCACGTGGAGACTCACGTTTGATGTTGACAATCATCCTCAAATGCCCTTCCTTTTGTACACCACGAAGATGATGAACTTTTACTTCTTACTCCTTGTTTTCAAATGCTATAACTGGTGAGAAATAATGCCAAAGAACAAGTGTAACATGAATGGTGGACAAAAAATCTGTCACCCATCCATGTTAGCCCCCTGGTTTGTAGTCTTTAACGTTGGCGTAGTATTGCTCATCAAGCTGGAGGTGCCACAAATTGAAAGGACGGAGATGAGTTCCAGTGAAACAAAAAGTGAAAGCACACTGAGTCCAGAAGTGCTATAAAGGTCTTCAAGAGCTTTTCAGTTGCCTGCTGCTATAAACCTCTCCTCCACGCTCATGCGCACATGTGCTAGCGTCCTTGCTTGTGGTATCTCCTTACTCCATTCCACTCATCTGGCATTGTGTATCCTTTTATCCACTACCCCTACTCTGACATGCCTTCATGGACTTTTAAGACTATAAATCATAGCTAGAGAGAAAGTCTTGGGGTTGGCTTGGACCCCAGTGCTGAGGATGATACTGATATTGAACTACTTTGCATAGCAAGTATTGAGCGAAAGCTATACCTCGCCCTAAGTTATGACATAGTGCCCCAAAAAGTAGTTTTTCAGGCTATGCCTTGCCTTGAAGGACTCGATTTTTCAAGTAGCACTTGACTTCATTTTAAGGAGAGAATGAGTCTGCTGCTGGGTGGACACAGGAACAGCTCCATCTGTCCAGCACCACCCACCTACTACAGACTGATAAATAATTTATTCCTGCGAAAAGAAACTGTGTCACCCGATAAATTTACCAAAGTAAATTGGGACTTTACAAGTACATGGTTATATTAAAATCTTATCAGAAAAAAAAATCAGGCCTGAGATCTTATCAGACGTTCCAGCCAGAGGGAAGAGTTCAACCTCTTCACCCAGACCACATAAAGAGGGGTGCACTCACCAGTGTGACCTCATCAGCCGGCTGACCTGTCACCCAACCAACTGGTAGGTATGCCAAGGGACCAGCAGTCAGAGAACTCCCAGCTTTCTCAGGGGCTTCAGCTCTGCTGGATTTACACTATTTAAGCAGCCTGTTTGGATTGTCACCTCCCATTTGTCTATCTAGAACTGCTGTTCATTCACCTGCCAGTTCATTAGCCTGTATCAGGCCTTGACTTTCACCTCTCCACCTCATCTTGCTTCTGAAGCTCGACTCTGACCCTACCGGCACCTCCAGTAGCCCTCCCATGGGGTTAGATATGTGAAGCCTCTAAAAAATAATTAACCACACACACAATGTCTTTGCATCTCTATCAGCTTCCATGTATATCTTTTCAGACTTTTGGAACTCCTTGAACTCTGTTGTAGCTTTCTAACTACAGTTTACAGTGAATCTGTAACACACACACACACACACACACACACACACACACACACACCACAGTGTAATGTAAATAGTAAAATATGCTATCTCTGAACTGATATAAGGAATTAAGATTGGACTGATGGACTGATAAGATGGCTAGGTAATCAAGAGCACACACTGCTCTTGCTGAGGACCTACACACAGTTCCCAGCACCAACACAAAGTTGTTAATAAATCCAGCTCCAGGAGGATCCAATGCCTCTGGCCTCTTTGGGTACCTGCATGCATGTACTCATACCCACATAGAGACATACACATACACAAGTAATTAAACATATAATAAGTTTTTGAAAAATTATACCTAACGCAGGGGAAACACTGAAGAGGAGTGGGTGGAGAGATTGTAAGAGCAGAGGATCGGGGAGTTTTTTGTGTGGCATGTCTCCTAGGAATGTCAGAAGCTACACTCATAAAATCTCACCAACATGACTACCTAAATGAGCTGAACAAGGGCAGCAACAATAGACATGCTGAAGTAGATGGGGGTGAGGAGAAAGCCCATGAGACTTCAACCCTATACAAAGAACCACAGATAATTAAAGAATGCTGTGAGCAGGGGTAATAGTCTTCCAGGGAAGAGCACACAAAATGGTCAGCCCTGAACACATATGCATAATTAACATTGTACAGACAAGCAGGTGTTATTTATATATTTAGGAATATGTATGTATATGCATATGAATATATAAAAAACAAATGATAAATAAGGCCATGGATTTGAAATGATGGATATATGGTAGGACTTGGAGTGAGGAAAGAGAAGGGGGTAATGATGTAATTATGGTTACAATCTCAAAAAATGAAAGAAAGAATAAAAAAGAAATTAAGACTGGAGTGGAGAGGCCTGTGTTTGTCGCATCTGACTGTCAGTGAAACCAGGACCACTTGGCAAATCGCTGACAATGAAACCACCATGGCTTATGAATGTCAGTAACTTCTTTTTTTTTTTTTTTTTTTTTTTGGTTTTTCGAGACAGGGTTTCTCTGTGTAGCTTTGCGCCTTTCCTGGAACTTGCTTTGTAGACCAGGCTGGCCTCGAACTCACAGAGATCCGCCTGCCTCTGCCTCCCGAGTGCTGGGATTAAAGGCGTGCGCCACCACCGCCCGGCCGTCAGTAACTTCTAACACCGTGGAAAGATACAAATGTCTTTATCCATGCTTGCAACATAGTGCTTGTTCACATTGTATATTCACCACCAAAATCAAAGGAGCTTATTGCCTTGGAAACATAAATGAAATGCAACACATATAGTTGGGAGCAGTTAAGTAAAGCATCTAGTGAGTAAAAGTCACTGATTAAGAATGAGAGAACAGGAGCTTACAGTGTACAATCCCCTTCCATAGCAGCATGAACAGTGATCACTGACATTGTGAGGGCCACAGCAGTCCTCCAAATTGTATGGAATGGTTTAAAAGAATTCTGCCTGTACCAGGATATACACATATTTCTGAAAAACTTCCCACTTGAGGCCTGTAGGTGGGAGGCTCCTTTCTAGGAGGATTGTGCACTCCTTCTCCTATTGTTGAACTGTTTATTTATCAGGTGACTGTATACTGCTACCTTTATGGGCTTTGTCCTACCATGGAACTGCATTTTAAAATTAATCATCATATAGATTGAAGGGCATGTGTTTACAAAGAGATGTGTGGTGGAATATTGGTTTAAGATGTGTTACATTTGTTTATTCTGTGGAATATTTGTTTAATGATGTAAAAATGTGCTGCAGTCTTTTATGTTGCTGGATTACTTTGCTTGCCTAAAATACCTGATTGGTCTAATGAAGAGCTGAACAGTCAATAGCTAGGCAGGAGAGGGATAAGAGGAGCTGCCAGGCAGAGAGAATAAAAAGGAAGAGAAATCTAGGCTTGAGAGAAGAGGAGGCGTGAGAAAATGAGGAGAAAAGGACGCCAGGGGCCAGACACCTAGCCACAGCCAGTCATGGAGTAAGCAGGAAAGAAAGATATATAGAATAAAGAAGAGTAAAAAGTCCAGAGGTGAAACATAGTTAAAGAGAAACAGGATAATTTAAGTTAGAAAAGCTGGCAAGAAACAAGCCAAGCTAAGGCCAGACATTCATAAGTAGGATTAAATCTCTGTGTATTTGCTTGGGAGCTAGGTGGAGGGTCCCCAAAGAGCAAAAAGTAAAAAATAAATAAATAAATAAATAAATAAATAAATAAATAAATAAATAAATAAATAAATAAAATAAAAACCCTACTACTAAGATGTTTGTTTCTACGTAAAGTCATCAGAATTATTTGGAAAGATGGTATCAATGTGACTTTTCAACTAATTTATCAAATTAAGTAAATCAAATAAACTGAAATGTTGGCAGAAAAACCATAAAATATATGTAATAAATGTGTACATGTACTTTATCAGCATCACAGACTTCTTAAATGCTTGCTTCCCTAAACTAAAACTGAAGAAGAAGTGATAATTTTGAGATATGCATTAGCATGAATATGAGATCCAAAGAAAGAAACCTGGAATACAGGAAAAGACCCTGGCACATTTCCCAAATACCACCTATTTAATACTTATTTAATGGTTACTATCTAACCATCTAATAAAAATATATTAGGCCCCTATACTTTCTAACTAATAGTTTTTCATTGTATATTTTTAATTAACTAAACAATTCAGAAAGAGGATAGGACTTTAATGTAAATATATTTTTAACCATTTAAAATTATAAAGCCTTGTGGAAATTTAAAACACAGACCTATATCTGGGCTGCCAATATTTCACGGTTGATAACTAAATGACTCCCCGAGAACCACTAATTTCAGCACTTGATTCTGAAGCTAAACAAATACCTTTTCTTGAAAGGAGATGCAGAACTCCCAAACTCATGAGTGAGAAGTACACCCCACTCTACTTGACCCTCAACCTCTACCAGGAGTAAGTAGCTTCCTTCTTTTTCTCTTTCCCTAGCACTTAGCTGGTGTGGGAATACATTCAGATATGTATGTGTGCGCACACGGGTGTGTAAGACTTTTAGAGGTTTGTGCATATAATTATGCCTGCGCATACCAAATATACTTGTGAAATCCTCCATATACACAATCATGTGTCTGCAGAACATTGAACATGCCATTCTCTCACAAGCCTTGTGCCTGTAAATCCAAATTACCAAACCATTATGTGAAGCTCAGGAACAAAATTGCTTCAGGAGTTTTCAAGCTGCGTCTGCACCTCCTCACACATATTTCACCGTGAGAGATTCTCAATCTTTCCTCCTGTCCTTTTGAATACCTCGCAGATAATCACAGGTCATAGCACCTGAATGTTAACATGCCCTACATTTTCAGAACGTGAGGAATCTACTAATTAATCTGCACAACATTCTTGCGAAATGAATAATTATAATATTCACACCTTTTTTAATTTTTTCAGAGAGAGCCGAGCCTTGGTTAAAGTATCTGATAACTCAAGACATTAATGAACTTTAGTTCAATGCTATGATGTGGGGAGGGAAGATGACACAGGGAAGATAGAATGATTGTGTGATAGAATTTTGGGGTGCTGATTAAATGCAGTGCAAATAAAGAGAAGTCATTCTGCTTTTCATGCTATTACAAGATAACACAATGTGAAGAGATATGTTTTCAGGGAGCTCTGGGGCAGGGTGAAGGGGAGAAACACTTCACCAAAACAATTGTGAGGACGATCCTTGGAAAACCATGTTCTATTCTGCTCCAAGATGTTGACAAGGGAACACTGGAACAATCAGGTACAAAAAATGTATTTTTTTCCAGCTAAATAAAATCACACTAGTTCTGTAAGCCTCAGCAACTCCCCATTCCACACTTCCCTAAGAAACTGTAGGACATACTCACCCCTTAGTGAATATCTTCTGTTCTCTATTCTGAACTCTTCCATCTTCTTCAGACCACTAGGGACCATTGAAGGAGTTACTATAGGGGAGTTGGTGATGAGACTCCATCTGCATTCCAGGCTTTCTGTGTAAGTACTTTTTCACTTCAATAACTTCAACACAATACTTCTGTGACCAAATGGATTAAGCAAAGACTTTGAAAATTCAAAAATCAGTATTTTTACCTGGAGATAGTTTCACTGAAAGTGACAGTACAGACCTAACTCTTAATCTGGACTCTTGAGTTAAATAAAGGATACAGAATTGATATCTTCCTCTCTCCAAATTGAAATACAGACTAAGACTAAATAATGTCTCTGTGAAGAGAACTGGTCAGTTGCAGCATCTTCATCTCTGCCTCAGATTATATATCTACTAAAGTTTTAAGTAAGTTGACAGTTCTGTGTTGGGCCATATCTACAAGTTATCTCATAGGCTTTAGGCTGTAACCTTTGCAAGAACCTAGATCTTCTCAATAAATGCTAAGTTTAGAGTAAGTGTTGATGTGTTGGAGAGATGGTTCATGGGATAAGTACTCTTCCAGTTCTTGCAAAGCACTGAGTTCAGCTCCCAGCACCCACATCAGGAAGCTCACAGCCATCTGCTATTCCAGCCACAGGGAACCTGACATCCTCTTATGGCCTCTGCAGTAACTCACAGTCCTGTGTGCATACATAGACACACACACACACACACACACACACACACACACACACACACACACACACAAAAAAAAAAAATCTTAAAATAACAAAATTAAGTTAAATAAGGTTTTATTAATATAATATCCATTGTTAAGATATATTGCCCAAATTTTTGTTTTTTTAAAACTTCTTATTGATTGTGGATTTCACATCACACATCCCCAATTTTACTCAGTTCCCCATCCCCTTGCTTCCACCCTCTGCTCTTACAAGCTCCCTCCAAAACAAAATGTAAAAGTAAATCCCCCATGTGGTGGTATTCTAATTGTACTGAAATGTGATTTTGATTGTATGTTAATAAATAAAGTTGCCCGGGGGTCAGAGCTATTAGAGCCATAGCAAGAGTGTGGCAGTGGTAGCACACACCTTTAATCCCAGCACTTGGTAGAAGAGCTAGGTAGATCTCTGTGTGTTCAGGGATACAGCCAGCATTGGAGACATATGCCTTTAAGACCTGGGGGAGGGGGGGCTGTATGTACAGACAGTGACGAGGCAGTCACGTGTTTGGGTTTACAACCAATGAGAAGGCAGAACAAAAGACTATGAAAAGACATACACACAGGAAATAGGTCTCTTTTGGGAAGCTAGGAGCACGAAGGAGGAAGGGTAAGATTTTAGCTCTGAGCTCTGACCTCTCAGCTTTCTCTTTTACATTGGTTCTGTGTTTCTTATTTAATAAGACAGTTGGTTACATCTACACCCCCAAACCAAAAAACAAACAAACAAACAAAACAAAACAAAACAAATAAAAATCTTAGTGTGGAAGCTTTAGTGTGGTCCAGTGAGTCACATGGTATACACTTCACTCCATACATCTTTACTTGTTAAGTGTTCATTGCAATGAGTCATTGGTCTGGTTCGAGGCCTCTGCCTTTTGCTACACTATTGATACTCAGCCATCACTGGGACTCGTCTGGGCTATCCTATTATTCCCTTGTCATGGAGATCCCGCAGCTTTGGATCTGCAGGTCTGGCCCCTTCACATACTCCAACAGTTCATAGATGAGATGAATGTTGGGCCTGGTTCTGGTTCTGGGCCTGTGTGGTAGCTGGATTGATCAGCCTGCCAACTTCCCTTCATTGTCACCAAAATTTTTGAATCATAAGAAAGCTCTTAAATTATAAACTAATGTCAGATACTATTTATTTAAACATCATGCTTTAAACATTAATTGTAGCCGGGTGGTGGTGGCGCACACCTTTAATCCCAGCACTCGGGAGGCAGAGGCAGGCGGATCTCTGTGAGTTCGAGGCCAGCCTGGTCTCCAAAGTGAGTTCCAGGAAAGGCACAAAGCTACACAGAGAAACCCTGTCTCGAAAAACCCAAAAAAAAAAAAAAAAAAAAAAAAAAAAAAAAAAAAAAAAAAAAACATTAATTGTAGCACAGTCCATTTTGGTGTGAGGCCTGATGTAGAAATGTGTGGCCACTCAGTTTCCCTAACATAGCTATATACTCAGGTATGAGATAGAAATCATGGGTTAGTGTTTTCCAACAATGACGAGAGGAGGCTGGCCCCCAAACACCATCACATATATCCTCAAATCACTGGACATGTTTTTTAAAGAGGACCAATTTTGTTTGCAGTTATTCAAGGAAGAAATAATGTTAATCTTCTTATTTGATTGACTTTACAGAAAATGGCCCCTTTTGACCAGATTCTAGCCAATGTCATCAATGAAGGAACCAAGGCAAAGACTTTTTACTAGTGAGGGTGCTCTGCAGTGTGATGCTGCAAGTATGTTAGTGGATGGACTGCTTGTTTTTGTCAGACAAGATGGATGATCCTGTCCTCTCCAGCTGCTCCCGTCTACACGTTTATGCCTTGCCTCTTTGTGCATAAGCTTGGACAAGAAACTTCACCCAGCTGTATCTCAGGCTCCTCCTCTGGAAAGAGTGTGAGAATTATAATTACTTACCTCTCAGGGATGTTATAATACTAATTAACGTCTCAAAACTCCTCAAATAAAACTCATCTTGCGTGGATGTTAATTACTATTATTCAAATCATAGCCGTGAGGCCATTTGTAGCAGAAGGTGGTGGGCAGGTTTTCAACCTCCTTTCTGAAGTCCAAATGGCAATTAGTGAGGATGGCGGAGTGAAAAAAAGGCAGTTCAACAAGGGCTTATGCTAATAAAGGCCTGACATCAGCATTACTGTGTCAACAGGTGTCAACAGAGAATGATGGGATGGTGCATGTCACAAGGCTGAAAATCATCAGAGAATCCCATGGTCTACAGCCATGTTTCATGAGCAGGTCAATGCCTTTATACCTGTTGGGATCCTAGTGATACAAGCATATCCCGAGAGGATGCTACTCTACACAATTAGATCTTATCTGACATTGTCCTATCATTAGTTTTAGACACTGAAGGAACTTAAGGTACAATAGCTAATAAATCATCAGGGGTTGTAAGAAAATGCCCAACTTATAGGATTATGTAATCTCTCTCATCTGTCGCTTTGTAGTTGAGCATGATACTGATTAAAATATTAGTAATTTTCTCACAATTTCTACTATTGTATTCATTCCCTCCTGGCTTCTGCTTCATATCATATTTTGACCTACCTAGAGAACAATATGAGGAGGGCAGGGCTTCATCTCCCTGACAAATCCACATAATAGGACCTAGTCAACCATGTAAGGTGATTGCCCTTTGATTTCTTGGTCGAGGTCATTTAGGCAGAAACATAAGGGTCAGCAGACTCTTTCTATTAGAAGATTTCAGGATTCTCAATGTGACTCATAATTGACTTCCTGTTTTGTGCTTTCTCTTAAGACTCCTACAGGATGACTTCAGTGTTTTCAGTTGACAAATGGACAGTGATCTGATCATAACTATTATTCAAGTACATTTGAGCAGTAGGAATAAGAGGCCAAACAACAAGGCTCCACTGCTTGCTGCTCAGGTAAAGACTGGAGGACTTTTTATTGTTATGTACGTGTTTGTGAATGCTAGCATAAATGTGCCAAGGCACATGTGTAGAGGTCAGAGGGCAACTTTAAGGAGTCTACTCTCTCTTTCCACCACAGGATTTGGGGATTAAAATTAGTTCATTACACTTGCATATCTATCACTTTTACCTGGTGAGACTTCTTGCCTTTCCAGGACTGGAGAACCCTGTTGTCTTTTCTATCTGGATTGTATCTTCACTTATTTTTTTATAATTAGAGATCAGATTCAACATGAATTGAATTCCGACTACATCTCAGGCATAGTCATAGCTATTATATTCCCCTTTAGCAAAAGCAAGCAAGCAAACACACAGGAAAGAAAAAATAAATCCCCCAAGGATGTTTATCTGTTTTTCTTCCTATAACTTTTAATTACTCATTAATTTGTTTTGTAGAGGGGATGGTATGGACACACACATGCGATGTTGCAAATGTGGAGGTCAGGCAATATTTTCCTGCAGGAGATATTTTCTCATTATGCCCGGTTGGTGTTGCAGGTGAAACATGGGTCATCAGGCTTGGCAGTGAGTTCTTTCACCTGCCGAGCCGTCTTCACCGGCCCTCTCTCATCCTTTTCAATGACAAAATTGAGTTTTAGGTAAGTTAAGTAGCATCCTAGAATATTTTGCGTGCCGAATTAAGATGTCTTTGGCTGACAGTCTAGTCATCTTTCATCCGGTTTCGCTGGCTTCCTCTGATAGCATAATTATTTAAATGTCTGAGGAGGTATTATGGAAGATGAGTATAGGATTTCCACAGGAACCCCACCCCAGATTATGAGTCATGGAGACACACCCAAGTCCTAAATCAGGAGAATCAAAAGCAGTAAGAGAATGAAATAGCATTAAGAGAAAGTAGCAATAAGATGAGAAATTAAGGTAAAATATTTAGTGGAAATTACCATACCACTGAGCTTGTATACTGGAAAACTAACATTTACAGAGACTTGGCTACATCGTGTCCCTACTAGTCTGGAGATAACATGATAAACTCAAGGATGCAACCATCTCCCCAAGAGATAGTTGTGAAACAAGTTCCCCAATGATTAATCATTTATGAATGCAGATGTACTGAATGAATTAAAAAGTTTGATTACCGTAATATCTACTATGTATAAACCAAGCTGCTGTTTTCCCAAAAAGAGACTTTTTAATTTGTTCTTTTTTGTTCCTTTTGTTTTTGTTTTTGTTTTCTGACTCTTTCCAAGTATAATTGTGGATATCATTTGCCCCTGTATTTCCACAGTTCCAGGGTCTTCCAGTATATTTGAAGACAGCATTGAAGTCAAGTCAATTGGGAGTTACAATTGCTAGGAATGAATAGTAAAAGTAATGCTAGAGAAACAAGGTGTGAGGATGTCATGAGATCCATGGACGTTGAAATATTTCCCTGTTTCCATACCTACTTGTACTAAGTCGAGTGCCAGGTCTAACTGAGAACAAAGGGCCTGCCTTTGAGCATAGAGGTAGAATAAAATCTGCAGGTTAATTTCAATGACAACTTGAAAATCCTTTCTGCAACCATGAGTCTCCTGACCTAAAGTGATCTCAGCATTTTTGCAGGAAAACTATAACTACTCCTTAATAGCAGCTGAGCCTTCCTTGTGTGTATATTCTTCAGTTTCTAGAATATTCTCCTAATGGGTTTTTAAAGGCCTCTGGAATGAAGCTGTCTTCCTGCACTGCAGAATCACATTATACACAGCACAGTGCCTTGGGCCATTGGATAATGGAGTAGAACAGCAAGCTAATGAGATGTGATAGTAACCCCTAATCCAGGCCACACCTGACTGACCCCCGTAATGAGCCAATACAGTCCATCTCCCTGTCACGGTGCTTACACAGTAGGGCACTGGTTCAGAGTGTTGTAAAAGGAAACCTGGGAGTTGTACCAAAGCAGGGGCCACAGCTCAGGTTTTTATAGACTGTGTCCATCTGTCCCCTGATCTATGTGCTATCCTTTCTTACTCACCTCTCCTACTCACGTTTCATGTTTTTTTTTTTTTTAAGGTATAAAGTAATTATGTCCTTCTTATTAAATGAATCATGCACGTTTTACAACTTTGACTTTTTAAAAGGTTGAGGTAGAGTGGCTGAAAAATAAGGCTTACCATGGGACCTTTGCAAACTCTACTTCTATGATTTCTAGACTCTGCAGCTGGCAGCTCAGTACTCAGAGTGCTGCCATCCACCTTCAGGTATCCATTTCTGTTTTTTTTTTAATTCTTTAGTTTCCAGTGGTCTTCATCTTATTTTCAATCTATTAGCCCTAGGAGAGATCTTGAAGATAGATGCTTTGCACAGTTGTTCCATGTTCTCACTCACACCGGTTAAACAGTAAATGCTGAATATTCCAATTCAGATTGTACCTCTCAAGCCGTAACGGGTCTTGCTACTAAAAGGAGACCAATATATCCAACATAAGATGGTGCCCTATGATGAGTTAAATGGGCCCGTAGCAGGAGAATGATGACTTTATCAACTTCTCAGAAGACTGGACACAGAAAGAAGAGCCAGAGACTAACAACATAATTAGTGGAAAACATGAAGCACCCTCACACAGGCTTTGACTCTACTCCAGAATAAATCGATCCCACAAAAGTATAAAAGGGATTTTAAAAGATTTCTTTACTTTTATTTTGTGTGCACTAGTGTTTTGCCAACATGAGCATATGTGAGCCCTGTGGATGCACTGTATGTCAAGGCCAGAAGAGGCATGGGAATCCTTTGAGACTGGAGTTACAGAAGGTTGACAGGAGTCACTAGAGTCACAGTGCTGCCATGTGGGTCTCGGGAACCAAACCAGGGTCAGTTTGTTTGCTGGTAAAACATGAGCTCTCCACTGCTAAGCCATTGCTCCAGCCCCGGCGAATAGAAACTTTCAAAACTACAGGGGAAGCCTTTGGAAAGCTCCAACCCAGGGGAAGGGAAGTGTGGTTCAGTTCAGTTAACTCTTTGGGGGGCAAGGACCTCAACAAAGATGAGAGCCATGGGAGAAAATGCATAATAGAAGACGGTGCTGGAATTGGCTCATATTGTTGGAAACTAGGCACTTTTCCACCCTGGTTTACGTTTGCAGCTGTGTGTGCAGCAAAGAAGAAAAATACACAAAATGGACAGAAATGGGAGGAAAAGGGTAGAGACCAAAAACAAACTAAACAAACAAACAAACAAAAAAAAAACCAGTATCTTCTCACGTTACTGACTTCTGTTTACACCTGGACTTAATGAGATCTTCATACCCTGTGGCAAATGGCAAATATAAGAAGCATTTTTTTTTAATCTTTCAGAACCACCACAAATGATTAGTTTTACTTAATTTGCTAACATTTCCTCTGAAGATTTAACGTGTTACATTACCATTTCTAAAACAACCAAGTTAATAATCTGGAAATATAGAATAAGATAAAAGACAAAGAGCAGTCAATGGGCATATGAAGCAGTCAATGGTGGCAAAAGAATAGCAAATGAGACTAGAGATAAGAGATGCAGGAGAGTATTGATCAGTTGTGCAGAAGGATAAATACCATCATGAGGCAGAGACATTCAGGACTCAACTACCCATTTTCTAGACTCCCTTGAACTTAGATTTGGACCATTTGACTAGGCTTGGGCAGACAAGTAAGAATGGAAATACAGTGTCATTTGTAAGCTGAGGCAATTACGAAATGTTGTTTCCTCCATTACTTAATGTCCACATGTTCCTGGATCATTGTAGCTCTAGAATATGGTGTAAGATGCATATGTACTTGTCAAATTTCTTTGCCTTCTCATTAAATAGGTAAGATTAACTTTGTAATATATTTTCATCTTCTGCATCCATTCAATACATTATAAATGTTAAAAATAATTTTAATATAGTTTCTAATATTGTGCCTTATTAGGTTTACCAAGTCCAGACTCCATTTGAAATTTTAGTGCAACAGAATTCAGACTAGACTCTTCCCAAGTTCTTTGTAAGTTCTCCATTGCCATGTGCAGTCACAGGCTACTCTACCGAGTAGCAAAGTTCTAGAAAGTCTTGCTTCAGTATTAAACAGGGTTGTCCCATGTTCTTGAAACTTCCTCAGTAAGATAAAAATCTTCCATGTCATTAAGCCACAAAGATTTTAAAGTTTGCTTTTACTGCAGCCTATCCTATAATTATCTAATTAATTACAAATTCAAGGCCAGCTAAGAGATTTTGCCTCTCTCATAAGATTGAAGATATTGAGTGTGGCTACATAAAACATTTCCTGTGATGAGTAAATTGTGTGAGCTTATGTCATTAATAAGAACAAACTTAACTAAACAATAGGAGTAGGTGTCTCATCAGTAGAAGAAACATGTTATAAATAGAGTTAACAGTCTGACAAATTTTGTTCAAATGACTGTAGAAAACTTAGCTCCAACACAAAGAAAACAACTTAGGAGCCTACATCCCTATTTGATTATTCAAAGCTTAACTTTAGGAATAATGTAATTTGGCTGAACATTAGGTTACTGAGTTAGTATTTCTGAACTTTCACCTTTCTCATTTACTTCATCTTTGCCTTTGCCGTCTTCTTATTTTCACTTTATTGGACAGAGAAATGCCTGGCTCTCTGAGAAGCACCTGATAAGGGTGAAGTGACAGAGACAGGAAAGTTGGAAGGGAATTGAGGGGTGCATGGCATCCATATTCTTGGCCAGGAAAGCAGTCACGATGACTAGCTATTGAGAACCACAGTTAAAAACCCATGGGATTCCAACATACCAACTCTGGACCACTTGGTAGCCTTTGAGTTCTACCTGAGCACCTAGGTTATGTTTGCCTGGAGAAATAACTGACAGAATCTACTTAAAAGGGGGAAGACTTGTTTTGTCTTGTGGTTTTTGAGTGGTCAGTCATGGCCACATTCCCCTGCTCTCACGGTAGCAGGTTTATGGGACAGTGGCTGTTCTTCAATCCTTAGTGGAGGCAGAGAAAAGGAGACTTCAGAAAAGGGGAGAGCCAAGGTTTAGCCCCCAGAACACACCTTTTGTCATTACTTTCCTCCATCTAGGCCTCATCTCCTCAGTCTCCTAATGACACTATAGTATTATTGATCTAACAAGGAATTAATCAATTGATAAAGCCAGAACCCTTATTTTCCAATTGTCTCTGCAAATGCCTTCACAGACACGCTCATGCCTCCCTAAGTTTGTAGCATTTTTTAATCCAATTAGACTGACAATCAAACTTGAAAATTCTGGCACAATCCATCTGAACTATAGAAAGCATCCTCTTTGTTACTGAGAACTGTTCTGAAAAAGCTAGTGACTAGATTTTGATTCAAGTTAATTTCTCTGGCCTGTCCTTTATCCACATAAGAAAATTTTAAAATCTTGCCACCATTAAATGGAATATAAGAAGTGGACTATGTCCATTCTCACTTAAAAATGCTATTACAAATGATTTTATTCCATGTCCCTAAACTAAACTGTGGTTGTTATATTGTGCACCCCAATAAACTTATCTGGGGGTTTAGAGAACCAAACAGCCATAATATTAAACATAGAAGTTAGGCAGTAGTAGCACATGCCTTTAATCCTAGCATTCCAGAGGCAGAAATCTGTCTGGATCAAAAGTTCAAAGCCACACTGGAAACAGCCAGGAATGGTGACACATGCCTTTAATCCCAGGAAGTGATGGCAGGGAGCAAAAGGTATATAAGGTGTGAGGAACAGGAACTAGGAAGTCTGGTTAAGCTTTTAGGCTTTTAGCAGCAGTTCAGCTGAAATCCATTCGGATGAGGACACAGAGGCTTCCAGTTTGAGGAAACGAGATCAGCTGAGGAATTGGTGAGGCGAGGTGGCTGCGGCTTGTTCTGTTTCTCTGATCTTTCAGAGTTCACCCCAATACCTGGCTCTGGTTTGTTTTATTAATAAGACCCTTTAAGATTGGTGATACACTAAACTGTACGACAAACTTTTGTCAGAAAAATAATCGTACATTTCCTGATTAAAGTCACCCTGAGAACCTCTGGGCAGGTCTCCTGGGAACAACTATTGACATAGGAGGATGAGTCAGTCCCACCTACTTTGGTAATGAGGAGGGTGGACAGGAGAGTTATAATGTACCTTATACACACCTCTCTCGAAATCTCTCTGACTCTTCTCTCACTCATACCATTTTACTGTACCTCAGCAGAGCGGAGAGCAAAACCAGTTTTTCTAGTTCTTATAATCTCTTTCCCAAAGGCTTTAATATGACACCTAGCCAGGTTTCCACTGAAATGCCAATCTCCTTTTTTTTTTTCCTCCACTCCTTATAAATGTGTGTGAGCATGAGTATGAGGTGTGTTTATGTGAGAGTGTGTGTGCTTGTGTGTGTACATGCAGGATTTCATGTATGTGCCCAAGTGCTGCCAGAGGAGCAGTGATAAATGAGAACGAATACAATGTGTTTATTACCCCGTCACTCTGTGGATTGCCACTAACCAACACTTCACTTTTCCATCTGGCTGCCATGTGATTTCTGGGGCCTTGCTGCAGAGATAGCTGTTTCCAGGGATACGCAAAGCAGGTGTACAATAGAGTTCCTGAGAAAACCTTTTCTGCCAGGTTTTGTAAATAGATTTGACAACAGCTTCCAGGAAATTGTAGTTGATGTTTCAAGGCTGGATTTGCCAGGAGTACTTGCTGCTTCACAGCCATTGAGTGGTGTGCTGAAAGGCAGATATCTCCAGTTACTAAAGAGCCCTTGGTTTTGCTTCCAGATCTTGTTGTTATGGTCTCAAGGGTCAAACACAACTCTGAGTCTAATTAGTTAAGAACTAGAAACTTAAAACTCCAACGGTTTAACATGAAAGTCACATGGCTAGGGATGAGCTCATTAGCTCACTACTTGCTTAGGATATGCAAGGCCCTGGATTTGAACTTAATACCATCAACAAACAAACAAGAGTAGAAATAAAAGGATGTGGCATAACTGGTTTATTCAAATTTCTCTAGATTAAAAATAAATATAGAGGTAAAGGCCAGAAAAGTAGAGATTGAGTTCTCAATAATAGGAGAAATGGTGATAGAGTCATAGTCTTTAAAAATTTTCATTTTCAAATGTTTAGTAATGAATATGAGTCAACTAATTTATTAGAAATGGTAGCCTACAAATGACAAATTGAAACAGAATTATAGCCCATTAGTCAGAACTCACAAAATTGGAGACACAATTTAACTCGATAAAGTACCACTGGTGGCAGAAATGAGGTGTACGAATGTTACCCAGTTAGGACAAGAGCCTGAGCTCTGACTACCCTAACAAGCCAGGCTCAGTCACCTTTCCTCAACAAGCGAGCCAAATTAATAGTGAAAAGTAGGGAAAATGGCCAAACTGGGAGGAGGAGCAAATTGATCCATCAGCTACTCCCCTGTTCCCACTCATGCTCAAGTTCACCTGCTGGGTAAGGTTATGCTAACTTAAAGTTAAGATTTCAATAGACAGCAAGATTTGCATAACTCAACAGTCCTGGCCAAGGTGTGTTCCTTCCATCACTGTCCTGGCTTTCCTGTAAGGGGGTTCTGGCAAGTTATAAATCTTTTTTTTTAGGAGACAAGGTGCTCATTGGTTGCTGTCAGATCCTCAGCCGTTTTCTTCTTCCAGTATGAGAATCAAATTTGTTGGGGTCTCCTGTTTCAGTAGTCAGAAATGGAAGGGCCACAGCTGTCTCTAAAATATTTTCACTCCTACCAGGAGGTATAGATCCACATGATACCACACAAGATTTTAAGGGAATCAATGGAACTCATGACTCAGCAAAGCAGAGATTCAGTTTAATTATTTTCTACATATTTCCTTCTGTATGTCTCATCTGAGCTTGATGACCATCCAGACATAATCCAATCTACCTTTAAGTATTAAGAATATTGTAGTGGTTTGAATGAAGATGACCTTGGAGGCTCATGTATTTGAATACTTGTTCTCCAGTCTGTCAAATTTTTTGGAGAGGATTAGATTCTGATCTGGTCGTTCTCAACCCATGGGTCTCAAAACCCCAAGGGGTCAGATAGCCTGCATATCAGATATTTACAATAGGATTCATAACAGTAGCAAAATTATTTTATGAAGTAGCAATGAAATAATTTTATGGTTGGGAGTCACCACAACATGAGGAACTGTATAAAAAGGGTGCAGCATTAGGAAGATTGGGAGCCACTGGATTACAAGGTGAAGCCTTGTTGGACAAGATGTGTCACTGGGTATAGCTTTGAGGTTTCAGAAGCTCACACTGTTCCCAGTTAGCTCTCTCTCCCCATTCTTGTGGATCACAACATAAACATCAGCTACTGCTACAGTACCATGTCTGCCTACCTGGTGCCACACTCACCACAATGATAGATTCTAACTCTCCAAATTAAGTGCTTTCTTTTATATCTTAGCTTGGTAATGGTGTTTTATCATAGCAATTTAAAAATTGCTAAGACAGATATTCTTTATAAATTATAGATTTCTATACAAATGTTATATCTGTTGACAATAATGTGCAGTTCTCTTCAACATCCTTTGTTGAGAAATATAAAAATATAAATTATATAAAAACGTAAAGTGATTTAAGACTGTGAATTTCTACCTTTCCAACTACTGAGTTTGTATGGCATAGCAACAATTTGGAAAGTGCTTATAGGGACGTGGATACTTTAAAAAATGTAACTGCATCAAGAATGTTACTAGGATTCATTTCATCCTCCCTTAACAAGTATTTCTTTCTCATCATCAGCATAAACAAAGGGCAAGCTCTATACTGTTGATCCCTTATTCTTCTTTCCAACTGTATTTTTTGTGCATCCTCCTTAGGCTATGTCCTGTTTAGTTTTGAATATTTGGTACTCTTACTGCATTCATGTTTCTCTAATTCACCTTCTCACTCACCATTACATAGCGTCTACCGTGTCCATGAATATAGAGTGTTCCATAAGATATTCAATATTTGTGCTGGAACTCCCCAGGGTGTACAGAATGCTCTTGTATGTGAATTCTGGTGCATATATGTAAGGGTGTCTTGAGACTCTGCTTCAAGAGATGCAGAGGATGAGTGATAGATTATATACATTCTCAAGTATTAGGACTACTAGCCTAGGACAGGTCGCCTCAATAGTGTGTAAGAGTTCAGGCTGCCTTCTTTGCTTGCATTTGTGTTGCACATTTGAATTTTGCAAGTCATTTTGCCCTTGTCTCTCGGTCTCTTCTTCCTTCCTTCCCTCCCTTTCTCCCTTCCTTCTTTTACACTTTCTTCTCTGCCAACAACAACCGCTGACAGAGAAACTGAGAAATGCCTATGGCTATGTTTTCTAGGGTTAGGGGGAGGGGAACTGGTGAGGCTAGAAAAGCTTTTCTAGCTGCTTAGCACAAGCATCCTTACTTCAAACTCTGCGGTGAGGCTACCGTTGACTTGGTAACCCTTAATAGCATTTTTCTCCAGATTGCCTTGACATCATTGATTGCACAGAGCATTTAAAAGGTGACCTCCTGCAACAGTTGGGGGTCAGTGTCAAGTGCTTTAGAGGCAGAGCTGCTGTGTTGAGAATCTGCACCAACCATGTTTTAGAAGGAACACAAATAGATGAAATCTTTTACTAACCGACTGCCACCGCTGACTCCACTGTTTCCATAGCAACTCATCCTGGGCAAGGTATTCTGAAGACTTTTTTTGTTTTTAATAAATATCAAATTGCCACAGGAAGTCACTAGTCATCTCAGGCTGCCATATTCACAGTGGCAGAGATTATCCTTTGCTCCTCAGAAGAAAATAACCTTTCCTTGGATTTTGTGAGTTTCTGATAGGGCTTGAGAGGAACAAAATTCTTGCAAAGCCTTTTTCTTCATTTGTCTGTCTTGGACTTAATAAGGTATTTATTCATAATACCAACTGGGAGGAAGTAGGAGCTATAGGCTGTATTCATTCTGCCTCCAGTGGCTACTTGTTTGAGCTGTATGGAAATAATACACACTATGCTTCATATAGCCCATTGTTTAGTGACTCCTGGAAACTGCTGATTGTGCTTTAGCTGCTGGTTCTTGCTCTTTAAAATGACAGAATTAGATTAGATTAATTTACAGAATCTTTAAATTGTCAACTGAAAAATCTGATATGATGTTGTGAATGTCAGTGAGTACCATCTAAACTGACTTTCTCATCCAGGAGATGGTTAAGGGCAAAGGCAAAGTTGAAGGTCTCAGAACTGAGTCTGAGCTGCATCCAGGGAGTTGTTGTTGGGTTTGCCTTCCATACAGTTTTCATTTTGAAGCAAGATGGCTCTCTGGGGATGGAGAAGACTAGCCTTGGTAATTCTTCATAACAAGCCTCATCCTTCACAGCTCAGTCCACTGTGTGTTCATGCTCATCTTCAATGAATGTAAGAAAGTTAGGAAGAATTAGCAAACTCTCTTGTTTGTATACTAGGACAGGGTTGTTAAATCTGAACATGTCTATTCCTGTGCTCTTTATCATACTACAGGCTCAGACCTGCCTCCCTTTGTGAGATGACCATGTCCAGTATGTAAGAGGACAGGCCCCTGCCTGGAACCCCATGACCCAATGTCCATTCTAACCACTCAGTGCTCTTTGTCTTTGAATAACTACCTTATGTTCTTCAACTCCAATTTCTACACTTAAAAGATAGTAATAAAAATGTACTTACTAGACTAGTAAAGAATAAAGATGCAATACTTTCAAAGAATTAATAGTGCTTAGCATATTGTCAGGGCTCAATAAATAGTAACAATTATTACTTTATCATTTCCCTTGCATTCCTCGGGGTACCATTCAATGCACTAAAGTACTCATTTACTCAATAATAGCCTAGTTGTCCAAAGTTTATTTGCTTCCAGATTAAACAGTTCTTTGTTTGCTTAAATGTATAATACACCCAAACATATTTTAATCTACTTTCACAAGAGTAAAAACTTACTTCAATGTACTATTGTTGTTATTTTAGGACCAATACAATAAACAAAGAATACATTGAATGCAGGAAGTTTATGTCTTTAGAAAGTGTTTGAAAATTATTGTTTTTATATATGTTACTAAGTATAAAAGGAGTAAGAATAGGATTTTCTTATGTTGCCTTTAGAAACATGTTTTTAGCCTGTTTGGACAGCTTCTGTATATTTTATCATTACAAATCAGAGGTATAAATTTTTATTTTTTATTTTTTAGATTTTTCTGTGAATTCAGATTGATAAGATTTTTCATTTTTCCCCCTCCCCAAGCCTTCATTCTCTCCACGTACTTTCCCTTTATCTAAATCCTTCAGTTATTGGTTGTAATCAAAATTGTTCAAGAGTGACTTCAACAATCTAAGCTTTTGGTAACTTAGGAGTTTTAGTTACCAAAGAACTGTCTGAGGTAGATCACTAACTACAATGCAAGTATATTTATGAGACACTTAGTTATTCTTGATTTTTAAATGCATTATTTTGCAAATAGATATAAAACATTATTTTACTTAATATATTTTCTATGTAGATTTAAGCAAAAAAAACCTTTGGAAAGGTCAATCATTAGCATCATCCAATTTTCTGCATAGATAATGCATTTCTTTTAAGCAAATCTCAGTTGTATTTTTCCATCTTCATTAAGGGCAATCCAGCCAACTGCAGCAGGAATGCAGTGATATATTTGGAAGGCTTTCTACATTGCTGTGGCTGGTGAACCCTTACTCATCAGGCAGAAAGCTTTTTCTCTGAAGGTTTTAGGAACAGGATGAATAACTTGTCTGGGAATAATGCCATCCTGAAACACAAGGACAGACTGGAATTGCCAGATCACTTACTACAGTCCCATCTCATCACATGCTTATCAATCTTTCAATTCCTTCATTGAGGACCTGGCCTACAGAAAGTGATGTCACCAAAATGTGTCTCACTTACCTTTTCCAAATCAGTAAAAGTTAACTTCTTATGCACAAAAATGCAATTATGTTGGATTCATACAAAATAACTTTTTGCTTCTTTTTATGTTGTTTTGAGGCAGGGTCTCACTTTGCAGCCCAGGTTAGCCAATAACTCATTACTATCTTGCCTTAGCTCTCTGTGTGCTGGGACCCCAAGTATGTTGTGTGCCACCATACCCAGCTACAGAACTTTTTCAGAAGGCCATCCTTTCCTTATTTTGCAACAAGAGGGGTAGGGAGAAGCAGTGACTCCAAATATATTGCTCTTTCCACCAAAGTTAATTTTGAAAATATTATCTGTTAACCTCTAAAAAGAAAAGCCACAAAAATAGCTAACTGGGACATCTCGGTGCCACATTGAAACCAGTGGAAAATGGGAAAGATGTTTCCAGGAGTCTTTAAATTATAGTAAGTAGCCACATTCATCCCCTGATCATGTCTGAGTCCAAGATTTCTGGTTTCACCAAATTAATGAATATGTTCCTTGGAGAAAATTTGGGTGCATGATAATTAGATTCTTATGGAAAAACAGAAGCTATGTGCACCTCAGTAATTGACATTGCCAGCCATTTCATGCATGACAGAAGTAGATAATCCCTCAAGTGTTAATACTCATTACTCCACAGCTATTAAGAGCCATCAGAAAAGGAAGAGAGATGATGCTCTTCTAACATGTAATGGTTACTTTCAAGACACTCAGTGATTTTTGTCAGCATTCATAAAGGACATAAATACTTTAAACTAATGTAATAAGACTAAGTTAGTGGAATAAAGTGTTATCAGTTGTTCAGTTATATGCATTTTTTGCCCAATGGCTCAAAATTTGATTATTCAAGGATATAAACTCTTCAACCTTATGTATCAATTGGGCGAATTCATTAATATTAAGAAATGGATGTTTTTCAAAGTATATACATTTGCTTATAATTCTAAGTACATTTTTAAAAATAATTACAATGATGAGTCAATACATATTAGGTGATTTTTTATTTATTATAACTAGTGAATGATACAATTGTAAGTACCTTACAAAGAATTTAACATAGTAGGTATGCCAAAAGTTATTAAGTTTTTGTTTTTATGTATCTAAAGACCATGATTCTACCTATAGAAGAGGAGGTGGAAATACTGTAAGAATCAGAGGGTGTGGAGGACACCAGGATTAGAAGGCCCTCTGAATCAGCTAAGCAAGGCACATACGAGCTCACAGAGACTGAAGCGGTAAGCACAGGGCCTACATGGACCTGCACCAGGTCCTCTGACTATATGTTATAGCTCTTAGCTTAGTACTTTTATGGGACTCCTGACTTGGAGAACCAGTGGGTCTCTGACACTTGTGCCTGCTTTTGGGACTCTTCTTCTCCTGTTGGGTTGCCATGTCCAACTTCGATAGGATAGGTTTTGCTTCTTTTTATTATGTTTTATTTTGTCATGTTTGGTTGTTATCTCTCAGAAGCCTGTTCTTTTCCAGTAGGAGACAGAAAGGGAGTGGATCTGGAAGTGGGGGTGGGAAGAGGAACTAGGAGGAGTAGAGGGAGGGCAATTGTATTGTATGAGATATATTGTTTGAGAAAAAGATCTGTTTTCAATTTTTTAAAAAAAAGACCATTATTCTACTCTATGATTCCTTCTTTCTTATAATTACTTCTCTTTTTCTTTGCTGTTCTTATGATAATTTGCTTTATTATTAACTTTAACTTGGCAACTCCTATACTTTGAATCTTACGTGTCCCTCTAAAGGCCTTTGCACTAAAGCTTAATCCCCACCAGACAGCTATTAAAAGATGGTAATAATTTTAGGAGGCAAGGCTAGAAGGAGGCTTTTCCACACATGAGAGTACAGCGAAAGTACACTGGGAGCCTGACATGTTCCCCTTCCTCTTTGATCTCATACTCCAGCTAAGCAGTAACCAGCTTTGGTCTATGCCCACCATGGTGTCCTGCCTTTCCAAACGCCCAGCCAGGGGACTGACTGGCCATAAACTGGTCTCCCAAACTGTACACCAACACACGTCCTGCTCTTTGTTAGATGGTTGACGTGGGGATTTTCCACAAAAGCACTGACTAACAAAATAACAGCAACTAGCAGTTAGATCTCGTTATGTCATGGGACACAGGGACACGCTAGCTATCCATTGACTTCACTCTCAGACCTTACCATCATCTTTTGCTACTCCTTTGTAGATCTGCACAGTCATCTATTTTTTTTTTCCTTTGAAACTTTTTTCTGTTTGAGAATTTCATACAATTTGTTTGGATCACATCCACACCCCAACTCCTACCAGATCCATCTCCACCACCCTACCCACTCCACTTCATGTCTTCTTTTTTCACTTTCTGTTCTTTTTTTCCTTTGAGATTATAATATAATTACATCATTTATCCCTCATCCTCTAGCCTCCCCCATCCATCCCTCTTTTTTCTCTTTCCAATTCATGCTTTCTATTTTCATCAACTGTTGCTACATGTACATATACCTCTCTCTCTCTTTCTCTTTCTCTCTCTCTCTCTCTCTCTCTCTCTCTCTATATATATATATATATATATATATATATATATATTCATAAATACCACCTGTTCAGTCTGTGTAATGTTATTTGCATGTATGTTTTCAGGACTGACCATTTTCTATTAGACAACCAATTGGTGTGCTCTTGCTTGGAGATGGCTATCTTTCCTGTTCCCATAACTCCATAGTTGCCTGTAGTCCTTTGTGTAGGGTTAAGGCCTTTTGGATTATCCCCCATCATGTCCTAGTTAAGATGGCTCAGAGGTTAAGAGCACTGGTTGATCTTCTAGAAGACCCAGGTTTAATTGCCAGCACCCACATGACAGCTCACAACTGTTAACCCCAGCTCCAGGTGATTCAACACCCTCATATATACAAACCTGCAGACAAAATAAATAATAATGGCATACACAACAATAACAAAACCTGCCAAGGTCAGCTTGTGCTGCCCAAACAATCTGATTTAGGTCCTGCACTGGAGCAGAGTTGACCTACCAGGGTCACACCCTTTAAGAACACTAACTCTCTGTCTTCCAGCAACTATCCCTTGCCAATAGCCCCTCAGCTGTGGGTGGGACTTCATGCCTAACATTCCATGCTGGGACTTTGTCTGGCTTAAGCTTGCATAGGTCTTGTGCATGCTATCACAACCACTGAGTTCATACGTGCAATTGTCTAGTAGTATCTGGACAACTGCTTTATTGTACTAATCCATCCCTCATCTACATGGTGTTTGAGCCTTGAGAGGAGAGGTGTGATGTAGATGTCCAATTTAAGACTAAGCACTTCAAAGTCTCTAATTCTTGTCTGTTGAACAGTTGAACAAGACACTAATCTGTGAGTATAGCAATAAGTCACTAGAAGTCATTTTAATACTATGTCCATTTAGCACAAGAGCAGTAGATTCTGTACTGGGGCCTATGACATACCTAGCCTCAGGTTTTTGTACTTTATAATGGTATAGATATAGAAGCCAATCTTAAATACAATAAGAAAACATTTGGTTACTCCATGACAGTCTTGCTATTGTACCAGTGGCCATATTGCCAGGGTAGTCATTATTGTAGCTCACAGGTTCACAGCTGGGTGACAATGATGATTCCCTCTCTCCTCCAGTAACACTCATAGCATTTCCCAGCACTATAAAAGCTACTCGTAGGGATGAAACTTACAGGCCTGTAAAAGTTTGAGCCTAATCTTTTCACAGGAATGCAAGGATTACTGGATTGGGAGAAACCTTTTGTCTACATGGTATAGGACTAATGGTAAAACTAAACAACAAATGTGTTTCATAATAATTATGGGGGTATATTAACTTTTATAACTTGATTATGTGCTACCAAAAGGCATGGATTTGATTTTAGAAAAATTTGTATTTGCTCATTAATATATTCAAGAATTAATTATTTATTTAAAATATTATGAGCTAACCCCTCTTGTATCTATCTCCATTGTCACCATTACTGTGGTGTTTCTCACTACCAGCCTCTCTTCTAGACTCCTAAAAGATTTTCCCAACATGCTTCCTATTTTCTATTTTGTTCTTATTTTTTAAGAGTCTCCACAAAGCCAAAGTGGTTTCTTTAATTATATAAGATTCCAATGCCCTTACATTCTTTAAAATAAAAATTCTGGCTTATAAATCCATTCATGATTGCATGATATGGTCTTATGTTCTTTTTAAACTTCATATAACAAACTCTCACCTGCAGCTGATCTCGGCCTTTTCACATTTCCTCCTTCATCCTTCCTGCTTCTTTATCATTCAAATAATTATTTAAAGGTCATTCTCTCTCTTTTTAAAAAATGTATTCTTCTCTCATATATTATATCCAGCTCTGTAGTTTTTCCTACCCCACTCATCCCAGCACTCTACCCTTCCCTCAATGTTCACTCTCCCCCAGATCCACTCCTCCTCTGTTTTCCTTAAGAAAAGAGCAGGCCTCCCAGGGATATCAACCAAACACTCCATAACAAGTTACAATGAGAATAGGCACAAGCCTTCATATCAAGGCTGGACAAAGCAACCTAGTAGGACAAAGGGGTCTCAAGAGCAGGCAAAAGGGTCAGACACACTGCCCACTCTCACTGTTACAAGTCCCACAAGGATACCAAGCTACATAACCATAACAAAAATGCAGAAGACCTAGCTTAGACCCATATAAAAGTTCCATGATTGTCACTTCAGTCTCTGTGAGACCCTAGGAGCCCTGTTGATCCTGTGGGCCATGTTCTCCTGTTGTCCTTGACCCCTCTGGCTCCTATAATCCTTCCTCCCCCTCTTCTGCTGGGCTCCCAACCTCCACGAATATTTGGCTGTGGATCTCTGTATCTTCTCCCACCAGTTGCTGGATGAAGCCTCTATGATGATGATTGAACTAGGCTGCAATCTATGAGTATAGAAGAATATCATTAGGAATCATTTCATTGACTTTTTTTTTTTGTCAGTCATCTTTAGTTCTATCCCAGGTTTCTACGTCATTCAGGCTCTGGTTCCTGGTCCATGGAGTTTCAGGCATGGGCTCCTTCTCATGGTATGCGTTCTCTCTGGTTGTCCATCTAAAGTGGTCACTGACTTACTCTTGTCACTGCTCTGTTTTCTATGCCTTGGGGCACTGGGCAGTATCTGGGATCTTTCTTCCACTGAAGATTGTAAGTTCTAAGGAACACCTATGTGTTTGTAAGGATGGGGGTCTTTGTCTTACTCATCCATCTGTGATTAGTGACTAGAGAACAGCAGATGTTAAATGAACTATTGCTGAAAGAACAGAAGGAAAGGCTGCAAATTACAGTATGAATAATAATCATAACATATTTCTCATCTACAAGAATTTTCAGGTCAAGAGAAAAAATATAACATACAGCCTTATGGGGGAAGTATGTATAGCACACTATTCAAAAATAAATAAATAAAGCAAGAGAGTATATGCTCTAGTCACAGGGAAGGGGCAAAGTACAGAAGCTTTAATTTGAAAGATGGAGCAAAGGAAGGAATCTAAGATGAACTGAGTTCCTGACTTGGGACAGATTGGCATGTTGTAGAAATAACATGACACAAAGCTGCCTCAAAAACAGCTAAGTTTTATTTGGAACACATTGAGCTAAATGCTTCTAACTCAAGCTGAGATTCATGTAGGCAGCTGGGCAGATATATTTGGAGCTCAGACACAAGCATGCAGTGTGTGTGTGTGTGTGTGTGTGTGTGTGTGTGTGTGTGTGTGTGTGTGAGTTTTCTATACAGTTTTCCTCCACTCGTGTTTATATGCGCTATCTATTAGGAAATCACGATAACACTTTTAAAGTAAGGTAGATAGCATTTTCCACTCAAGTTAAATAAGTAGTTCAAAGGCAAAGAAACAATAAGAGAAATGAAATCCAAATCTTTTATTTCTTGTTCAGTTTATTTTTTTCACTGTCTTTACTGAAATAGTCAATAGTAGGAATGTGATTATTGATTGCATGGAAAACATAGTGTTCTTTGTGGGAATAGTCAAGTGGCAGAAGAAGTAAGGGCTTTCTGATTTTTCTAATATTCTTACATTTCACACTGAAAATAGAAAGCTTTGAGTTAATTTATGCCCTTCTTTGGAAGAAATTAAGCTTTAAGATGTAGAACCATCTATTTGCTAGTATGTATGAGGAGAGGATGAGAGGTTAAATGAAAAGCAAGATAAATTGGTGTTGGAGATTAAATTACATATTTGTATATTTTTCACACTGTTGCTTCCACATGAGTTATTTTATTATGAAGTCATCGTTATGTTGTATGGAACATAAACCATAAATAATTAAAATAAAAAGAATGAAACTTCCCATTTATTACGTCTTTGTATATTACCTCTTCTTACTCATGTCCCATACATTACAGATTATAAATTCCATGGTAATTTGTATTCACTTCTGCTGAAAAGAGCTCAGTGAAATAAATGCATGTAAGAATATTCAGTAAAAATATCACCATCCCTTAAAAATAGTGAGATTAAACTTCCATAATGTCTCTGAAAAATACAGTGGATTTGCTAGGGAAAGACTACTTTTAAATTCAGCAATAGCTGACAGAAAACAATGCTGGAGGGGGGATTTTACTTTGTTTGTTCCTAAGTAGAAACTGTACTTGATGTACATCCAAAGAGGTGTCTAATTGGCTGGCATAAAATGGGGACACAGCCAATAAGAATGATAAATATTTATAGTATTGAACCAGAAATGAAGTGGAAAAATACATTCATGGCATGGAGCCCTATGACCATATTACAATGCTTATCTTTAACGGTGTTTTGAATCATTGTGACTATAAAGAACATAGTTAGGGAAGGTACACATATAAGTTTGGATTTCCCTTTTTTTGAATATTTCTTTTGACACTTTCATTTCACTGTGGATTCTCTTATTGCAAAGTAGGCATTGTGCTATGTAGAGCTTGAGAATATGAACAAAATGTAAAATAAATTAATATACATTTTTTGCTTTTGTGACTGCATTATCTCCTCTTGGTCCTTATCATATACTTTATAAATTATAAATTCTGTTAAAAACTCAAGGATCACCTAAAAGTCATGATACTGGGCTTTGAAATAAGAAAATTTGGAGTTTAAATCTTGCAATCTACTGAGTGTATCATTTTCCTTAAGTTATTCAGTTTTCAAATATTTTATTTCCTGATAGATACAATGAGATTGGGGTTGGGAGAGCAGTGTAGTTTGGTGGTGTAGCACCGGCAGAGGAGTTCTGGGTTTAATGCCAAGCACTGCCCAAAACCTAAAGATAAACAGTGAAAACATGCATGCATCAGACTTGTATATATGTATACACACACACACACACACACACACACACACACACACTAGAGATAACAGAACTAAGATGAAAAGTAAATGGTATTTTGTACTAAAGCACCTAGCAGAGTTCTATCTATACACCAACTAGTCATTAAATTACTTACCTTAATGGTATCTATTATCTCACTATAAAGTTATGCTTACTTTTATTTCATCAATTCACACACACTACCTCTGTGTTCCAATTCATTTCTTTATTAATAGGTCTATAATGTACATTCTTTCCACAAAATCTTTCTTACTTCTGTCTTTTTCTTATATATTCTTAGGAGTCCGCAGAAGTGCCAGTCAAAAAGAGTATCTACATTGGTGTTTATAGCCATTCACATTTAGTCCAGGAAAGGAAAATGTAGGATAAAATAAAAGGGTCTCAGTGACATATGATGAGACTGTAATTTCACACTTCCTAGAGGTGTTAGAAAAAAATCAGAGTTATAAAATCATGCCCTTCACTGATGCAATGTTAATTAAAATGAATAATGTACAATGTGTGTATGTGGCTGGAGTGGGAAAGGCTGGCTATCGCAGGTCCAAGGTTAAGCATTTCAGAACATTCCATGCTTGGGAGAGAAGTCTGAAATAATTAACCTTGGAACCAGTTCTTTTAAGAGAACACTGACAGGCATTATCCAAGGAAGACGGAAGGAATATAAACAGGAAAGATGTCAGTTCCAAGGGAGCTGCTGTGCTTAATCCTGAATTCAGTCCACACATACAGCACAATGGTACACATTGATATATAATTACAAAGAAGAAAATAGCACAAATTATGTTATATTTTTTAGAGAACTAAGACTTCAAATACAATGAATAAATTTATCTCTGAAGAAAACTATCGGTAGAAAAATGAAATCAGGGGCTGGAGAGATGGCTCCACTCTTAAAGGCTAGGCTCACAACCAAAGAATGAGATCAGGGTATGACTGTGTTTGATGGAAGCTGCCTGAGGAATGTTAGCCAGGAAAGCATAGAGATTGAGGCTGCGTATGTTCTTTTGAATGACACACATTTCTTCTTGTTAGGATTTCTCTACGCCACAACCGTAAAGTCTTGTTGCCACGGAAAAATGTCATGTCCTGGCCTATACAGGAAATGACAAGTCTAGAGCCCTTCTCGCTCTTCCCCTCCCTCCCCCTTCCCCTCCCCCCTCCTTCCCAATAAGCATATCATAGAGTGAAATGTTCTGTGCCTAGCTTCGGATATAACGCATGGTTCCTTTGCATCTACACTTGGGTGAAATCCGCAAAATTTTAAGTGTAAGAAAAACAAGCAAAAAATGAGGGTCAACTAATAAAAAATCTCTATATGAAAGATTCATTTCTGCGCCCATTTCAGGGTTTGTACATAGCTTCTACTTTGCCTTTATGTAGCTGAAACATTTTAGAATGTCCTCAGTACATTAAGTTCCTAAAAGTGTGTAAAGGGAAATGAAAAAAAAAAAAAAAAAACAATGGCAGGGGGAGTATAGGATACTCACCTATTTTTCCTATAAAATACTATAAAATGGAGTTGAGAAATCAAATGTATGGTGCTGTGGATATCGCTCTATATAAATAAAGCACTGATGGCCAGTGACCAGACAGGAAGTATAGGTGGGACAAGGAGAGAGGAGAATTGGGGAAACAGGAAGAAGGAGAGAGAGACACTGCAGCCACCGCCAGGACAAGCAGCATGTAAAGATGCCGGTAAGCCACCAGCCACGTGGCAAGGTATAGATTTATAAAAATGGGTTAATTTAAGATAAAATAACAGTTAGCAAGAAGCCTGCCACAGCCATACAGTTTATAAGTAATATAAGCGTCTGAGTGATTATTTTATACATGGATTGTGGGACTGACTGTGGGGCTTGGTGGAACCTGGAGAGAAGCCCTCTAGCAACAGTATGGATGTTAAATAAACATATTCAAAATAGAGGAAACTTCAGCTTTTCTCACATGGCTAGAAGAATTTTTTCATTTGAAACATATTATCTATATGCATGATCTAGTGCATGATCTCAACCAGTTCTCCTAAGAACTTCAAGAAGGATGTTACATTCATACAAAAGTGAAATTATGTATCTTCTAAAATCATCAATGACTAGGAAAAGACATAGGTTTCAAATTTATGAATCTTTCACAACTCTGAACTCCATTATTTTGAATGCTCCAGTGTCCAATTCTGATAGAAACAGCAGTTCAGTGACAAGATGTACACACAAGAGGCTGGAGAAATGGCTAAACCATTTAAGAGTATTTGCTGCTTTTGCAGAAGACCAAAATTTAGGTGGCAACCACCTAACTTTAGTTCCAGGAGGTCCTTTGGCCTCAAGGCATCTGCACTTATGTACACAAACTGACACATGAACACAACCATGCACATAATAGTAAAATATAATATAATAAAATACTTTGTTTCTGTGAAGGTTATCTAGAGGAACAGAACCAAGGAAATTTTTTAAGTCAGCTTTCAAATAGCAGCAACAGCTAAAACAGACCACAGAATCCAAGAACAATGTGGTTCCTTGGTCCTTGCATCTGAGTGCTGTCTCTCATTGGGTAGTGACAACCAGTAGTTAATTAACAAAACAGGGGCTGGTCCTAATCTGGACCAGGAAGCCTGAAGCCTGGAAGGTTCTTGGAGAGCCAATGATGCTCAGTTCACAATGAAAGCTTGGGAACACCAATTCTGTGGTCAATGAACCAATTGCTAGCAGCAGAACAACAGGATGACTCAACCCAAATGGCAAGAAGGTAGGCCTAGCTAGGGAAGAGCATGATAATCTTTCTCAAATACCATTTTTAAATCTTGGCTGCTAGCAGAAGGTGTGGCCCACAAGTGGGGAGGGTCTTTCAACATCCATGAAGGAAATCAGGACAGTTCTTCAGGTATGACTCCCTACTCAGATGATCCTAATTTGTCACCTGATATTGAAATTTCATATTTATATCTAAGAACAAAACAAATAATATAAACTTTAACATAGGAACATTGGTGAGAACCTCATTTACTGAATTTCCAGTTTGAGTAGAAATTGGAAGGTTTAAGAATTCAGATAAAAGAGGGACTTAAGTAGTTGTAGTTCAAATCAACCCACTTCGTGCCATGAAAGTGAAATGAATTAATGGCATCAAAGGGATTGGATGAATAATATATATGAAAATGTGGGCAATTAATTTGGGAAGCATGAAAATAAAGATGAAGTGAAGCTGCTTGAAAGATTAATTGTAAGTGCAAAACTGTGAAATATGTCAAGTGGGAGAAAAAAAAAATACTGAGAAATGCTAAGATGGTTGGGTTGTCAAGGAGACCTCAAACCCTTCTGTGGATTATGACCTAGCTAGGAGTAATATTCATGAGAGGAAAGGTTTGAGGAGAGATATAAGGACAACCACACTCTCATACCACATATGGGAAGAGAAGCCATGCTAGAACATTTAGTTTTCCCAAGTCTGATAATGCTGGAAAAAATACCAGTAGACTTAGGAATGCCAAGGTTGAAAGAAATAACTGTGTAAAGGAAGAGATGCTAGAGAACAGTGTGTTTTTGCTGCATTGCACTGGGGATAATTATCTAGGGAAAACCACACAGGGACTTTGCTGGGGTCACTAAATCAGCAGCCAGATAAACAACTCTTATGCTAACTTACTCATAATAAAAATAATTTAAAATCCTGATTAATTGACTCATTGCTATGAAAGACAAGACCTACAGAATCCATATATTCTATTTGTCATTTGAAGCATTCTGTACATTTTGTATGTCAACTGCCCACTAACTGCTGATGCCGTATTTATATGGGGATGGTGACTATCACTCTAGTTAAGAGAAGACCTGAGCAAAGTACACTGTTCAGAGAAATCCATTTTCTTCTGATGTTTGTCTGGAAATTTGGTTTATTTTTGAATATTACATAGCACCCAGAGCCTTGAATGCCCTAATTAACTTTTATATTTTGTTGAACAAAGTATTAATTTAAACATTATTCTAATAATAATAATAATAATAGTTAAGAATAGTTTATGTTAATTTTTATGCAGAACTTATTTATAATTGTTTCCATTTTTAATGAAGTAAATATTAATATCATTTGTCAACTAATAGCAAGTGTTTGGCTTATATATAGCTCAATGACTTTTTGAAAAATGTTATAAATTAATTATAAATATTTCCTACTAGATTATTCTTATGTGTATGAGTGTTTTGCTTGTATATATGTCTGTGTCAAATGTACACACCTAGTACCCATTGAATCCAGAAGATGTCAGTGGATACTCTGAAACTAGAGCTATATGGCAGGTGTGAGGTGCCATGTGGGTTCTGGGAGTTGGACCTGGGGCTTCTGGAAGGGCAGCAATTGTTCTTAACCATTGAGCAACCTCCCAAATCTATACTTGTGACTGTTTCTTGAAATATCACCTACTACAGAAAATGAACATCAACTCAGGTCAACAAGAATTGTTTTTTGGTCAATCTTGATGTATTTCTTGGTGGAGGTTGGATGATTTTGTATGAACTTATGTAGAAGAGATTGGGCTCTAAGTGAACACTCGCGATTATCAGCAAGAATTTAAATATTTGTTGTATCACACCATTCCTGGGGAGACATGAATAAACACCTACTCATCACAGATAGGAAACTGATGACAGACTAATGTAATGATGCTCCCAAAGTCCAGCTTACAATACCCATAAGCTTGTTGGGGGTTACTTACAGAAGTATGGGTGGGATATTACTTACAGAAGTACAGATGACTTAATGGCATTGCTCACCAAAAACCAACTCCAGCGTAACTGGAATTTGAATCTCACTGTATAACTTGCAGGCAGCTAGAAAAGTTGGAGAACATCATCCCCTTAGCAGTCCTTGCCGATCACATAACCTTAGGAGGGCACAGAGAAGCCTTGTGCTTTTGGTAAGCTTCAGGGCCTTCCTGAGACTTGTTTATTTTCTGAAGAATTCTCCCTTTAGAAGTTCTCAAGTCTTAATGAGCTTCCTTCCAGAATGGAATGCTTCATTTCTGAGGAAACTGAAACACAGAACATTAAAGGGATAAGTAGAGATGAAACTGATTCAAGGAGACACTTAAATTGAGTATGTTTAAAGAAAAATGAGTTGATAGGGAATGATATTTAATCCATGATTTGATCTTGTAAACGTTGCTCTTGGTGTCCTAATGTTATGGCTACTCATATTTTCATGAAGAACGTAATGCTACAGCTGGTTGTTTCTATCTATAGGAACAAATGTGTTCATTTTTAAACTTGGCATTCAAGTGCAGTGTTAAAAGTCCATATCCTGGGCTGGGGAGATGGCTCAGAGGTAAAGAACACTGGCTGCTCTTCTAGAGGACCCAAGTTCAGTTCCCAGCACCCACAAGGCAGCTCACAACTGTCTGTAAGTCCAGTTCCAAGGGATCCGACACCCTGTGCACAGACACAGACACAGCCCAAACACCAATGCACGTAAAATAAATCATTCATTTATTTTTAAGTTCAGGTCCTTCCATCTCAAACATCTTCATCAATAGCAAGGATGACAATGCCCTTTTGTCCCCTGATCATTCTCTTCAACAGTAGTCACAACACTCAGTTGGATTCTTTATTCTTTTCTTTTCTTTCTTTCTTTCTTTTTTTTTTTTTTTGGTAGAAAAAGACAGAAAAGGGAAATTGATTCAATGTGGACACATAGCAAAATGGGACAAACAAATCCAGTAACTACGTAAATCCTTTGCTCTGGTCCTGAAGTTATGGTTTAAACATCAATTTGATTCTTAATAGTAAACCAGAATTAAGTGATGTCAATCAAGAAAAACTTTAATAATTGCTTTTAAAAAAAAATCAGTTCAACTGAGTAGTTGAAGCTTCTCATATATAGTGATTTCTATTCATTTGTGGCCTTGTTTGAGGTATTCATTTCAAACTCTTCCTTATTCACACTAGAGACCAGCTTTATCTTAGGAATAACCAGGCTACTATAATCCACAGCCCCAGAGAAGCTAGGTAACAAGGAGGACCCTAGGAGGGACATGTAAGGATCGCCCTAGGAAGGAGAAATAGATAAGATCTCCAGGGTAAACTAGAAGAGAGGGGGTAAAGGAGACGGTATGGGGCATGGGAACATGAGGGATCAGGGTTGTCCAGTTGGGAGAGGGATGGAGAGAGAGAGCAAGAGCAATGAAAGCGATATCTTGATGGAGGAAGCCATTATAGGGTTAAGGAGAAACATGGTGCTAAGGAAATTTCCAGGAAACCACAAGGATGACCCTTAGTCATTCGTGGAGAGGGTGCCTGAGCTGGCCTTCCCCTGTCATCAAATTGGTGACAACCCTAATTGTCATTATAGAGCCTTCATCTAGTACCTGATGGAAGCAGGTGCAGACATCCACAACCAAGCACTAGGCTGAGCTCTAGGGGTCCAGTTGAAGAGAGGGTGGAGGGATTATATGAGCAAGGGGGCATCAATATCATGATGGGAAAACCCACAAAGACAGCTTACCTGAGCTTGTAGGAGCTTATGGACTCTGGACAGACAGCAAGGGAGCTGGCATGGGACCAAACTAGGCCCTCTGAATGTGGATGACAGTTGAGTGGTTTGATCTTTTCGTGGGGCCCTTGGCAGTGGAACTAGGATTTATCCCTGGTGCATGAACTGGCTTTTTGGAGCCCGTTCCCTGTGGTGGGATACCTTGCTCAGCCTTGATGCAGTGGGGAGGGCCTTGGTCCTGCCTCAACTTGATATGCCAGACTTTGTTGACTCCCCAAGGGAGGCCTTATCATCTCTTGGAGTAGATAGGGGGTGGGGTGGGGAAGAGGTGAAGGGGATCTGGAGGAGGGAAGAGAGGGGGAATTGTGGTTGGTATGTAAAATGAAAAAAAAATAAGCATATTTCACTGGAACTGACAGCTGGAAGGCACCATTATTATGGAAGCAACGCCACTATTTTAACCTAAAAAAATTAATAATATAATTTTAGCTAAAAAATTCCTCTGAAAGAATAAAATCTACAGACTGTGTGATAAAAACATTATAGGGCTTATAATACAAAAATTCCATGCATCTTGTACACAATGTTAAATGTTGACTAGAGTTAGCTTTAGTTTTCTCCATGTGATAAAACTCATTCTATGGTAATATCTAATATTATCTAGTTATATCTAAAATGAAATCGATATTTTTTAAACTGGAAAATGTCGTGAGTTCTTTAGAAAAGGGCTAAATAAAAATGACAAGCAAATATTTCAACTATCATTAAAGGTTCCAGTGCTGTGGCATACCTCTGGGTTATAATATGACACAGGAATGTGCGATACCTTCTAGGACGATGCACAGTCCCTTGGTTGTTCTTACATTTTGCATCAGTGAATTCAAAACACAGTGGGAATGGGGTAGTGGGAGCCACACATGTGGCTAGGCTGCTTTTAGCATCCCTCTTTTCGGCAGACTACACTTAACTCTATTTCTCAGTCTCATGACTTACAAAACAAAGACTCATTCAGAATGCTACCAAAATCACTGCAAAATTATTTGACCTCCAGATAGTAGAAGATTTTTATCTTTGACCTTAGTGAGTAGTATGATTTTTGAAGAATGGCATTCAAGCTGGAAATGGTTATCTTAATTACATTGATTATTTTTAGTGTGAGGTAATAAGTTAAATGCATCTTGCTGCTTAAAGGTAGGGAATCTCTCTCTCTCTCTCTCTCTCTCTCTCTCTCTCTCTCTCTGTGTGTGTGTGTGTGTGTGTGTGTGTGTGTGTGTGTGTGTGTGTGTGTGTTTAGGTAAGTTTACAAGGGTATGAGTCTGAGAAGTTAGGAAGAATTTTTAAAAAATGTTCTCCAGTGTGTTGGGAAAATTGTGTTTGTACTCATTTCTTTATTTGCTTCCGGGTATTACCAATGTGGTTTTTGTACAAGAAAAGGAGTAGCAAGTTTGACGGTTGAGCTTGATCACTTTAATCTTTCCCTATAAGACAAGAGGTGGTTAAAACTTCATAAGAGGTGTGTAAAGTCTGAGCATGCTCAGTTTTAATCACCATAACATAGGGCTTGTTACAAGCTGCACAAAAATATAGTCATTTGTTGGTGGAAAAGTACAAAACCTACAAATTATTCCCATTGTCCTTGAAGCAAACTGGCTTCTGTGTTAAGAGCAATTCAACCCTGCATCTTTTCTAGCACACTTGTACTTTAATTGTTGGTTCTCTTTTCAACTTTTAACAGTCTCTTCATCTTTCCAGCAGATACACTTGGAGCTGGGGTCAGCCTCAGAATGCTTGGCTTCTAAGAAACTGACAAGACCTGGAGGGGCCTCTCCCCTCCCTGGCTGGGCTTCTAGGATGTTAGGTCTTCCTTGCTTTAGAATTCATGCTGTTCAAGCACTGTCACTTCTCTGGAACAGCTCCTCTCAGTTTCTGTTGGCCAGAGCACTGCTCTGCAGAGCGGGAGCTGCAGCCAAGATTCCTTGCTCAGCGAGATGGTGTCACTCAGTCAGAAAAGGTAAAAGCGCTATTTCGCAGAAGAGAAAGTTTATTAATTGTCTATGCCTCATTTTTAAAGGAGTCCTTTTGATGTCCTGAGCTGTACATGACATGAAACACAAAGCCACAATGACTCATCTTTGGAGAGCAACGTGCTTACACATTGTAATTTAATTAATTTGGATATGGGAAATTGGCACACAATGCTCATTCTGATTTTATTCTACCACAGCACACTGCAGAGGCTAGAAGATATATATATATTTCTTGCAGATAATATTTTAGAAACTATATTCACTATCTCCTATTATTTAAAAAGAAGTAAGGCAGGCTATTGTTGCTGGTGAGGCATCTGAGAATATGTCTGAATTTTTGCATTTGTTACTAGCTGCATGGACATCAAAAAGCCATTGTGAGGAGGCAGAAGCAATTTTCTAGTGATTGGATCCCACTTAGATGCTGCTGTTAAACTCCATCATAATAGCAGCGTCTTCATTTATATAGTTCTTGGAGAAAGAGATAGCAGGCCCATTCACCTGCCTAACGGGAAGTGGTTTTTCTCTTTCATCTGAAAGTTAGGCTTAAACCCTGTTAGTCATCTGTCCTACAAGATGAAGTAGCACCTGATTCGCTGTATTAAATTCCCTTTTGCCTGAAGTATTTTGGTGGTTTTAGCTTGTTGCAACTTTGTTTTCAATATGATTTTGCTCTTAGAGACTGGGATTCCTGGTAATTGTAGATTCCTATTGGAAACGGATTCTCCTTCCAAGAAGAATCAGAACTGGGGTAAATGCCATACCTGTGTAAAGGTAACTCCAACCAAATACTGTTGATTTGAAACAACCATCATACTAAAGTTTTTGAAGTTTAAAATGGCTAGAGGACTAAAACTTACGAAAATTACACATGAAACAAGGGGAGGTGCATGTGGAATTAAAATATTTTATATTTCTTAATTTCTACAAAATGAAACACACACACACACACACACACACACACACACACACACACGAATGTCTAGGCAATAGTCTAATAGCGTTAATAAGAAATGTTGAAATGCTTGACTAATTCAAGTAAAGTCAAATGCTGTGGCTTGAATGTGCCCTCCAAAGGCTTATATGCTGAAACATAATTCTATTAAGAGGGTGGAAGCAATCCAACTATGTTGCTTGGAGGTGGTGCTTTGGGAAAATAATTAAGATTAGATAAGGTCATCAGGATAAAGCCCCATCATTGAGTACTGTTGGCCAGAGGACACAGACAAATGCACTCCCTCACTCCTGCTAGGTGTAGCTCTGGGACTTTGTCACCAAAAAAACCATCACTAGATGTGGCCCCTTCACCTTGGACTTCAGAGTCATAAGTCACAATAAATTTAAAAGCATTTTTACATTGTATATGATTTTGTGTTATTGGTGAAACTAAGGGAAAAGGAATGAAGGAAGGAACGAAGGAAGGAAGGAAGGAAGGAAGGAACGAAGGAAGGAAGGAAGGAAGGAAGGAAGGAAGGAAGGAAGGAAGGAAGGAAGGAAGGAAGGAAGGAAGGAAGAAGGTGGGTGAAGACACAGTTTTGAGAAATACAAAGTACTAAACTGGAAAACTTAAATCTTAAAAATAACTTTAATTATTATTTGATTTAATTATAAACAGGAATGGACAAAACAGGGCAAAACCATCAAATCAGATAAAAACATAACTCCATGTCATATGCAAATTGTATGTTACTTGAGGAAACATGAGAAAATGAACATAAAAAAGGGTGTATGGCTTGTGAACTGCAGCAGAGAGTTGATAAAGCTGCTCTGAGAGGAAACAAAGTAAGATCTGAGTCAAAAACCACACAAAAAAGAGAACTGTCTTAGAATTATGAAATAGCCGATGCATCAGGGAAAGGTGAGCACACTAAATGTGTTTGGCATATCCTCCAATAAGTAAGGCAAGATGGATAAAACTAAAAGAAGAATGATATAAAGCAAGAGATTTCAACACACAGCCCATCAGAAACTAAGAAACCAAGCAAACAGAATTAAGTAAAAGGAGTGTTAAAAATAGAAAAGGATTGAACTACTAAGTATATACAAGACACTGACAGGAACGTGCAAATTACACATTATTTAAATAATTTCTAAATGCAAAAGACTTTCAACAAAATTATGAGCTCAACCTTCCACGCAGATTATGCCCACTCCTGCAACAGAGGAGGTACTGTTATATAGGTAACCAGCCGCACAGACTGAGTATGAGGTCCTCTCTACCAGAAGAAATCCATTCCTGGTTCTGGAAGGCTCATCAGCAACCCATGACAGGTGAGGTCATAGGCCCTAGGAGAGACCTGATTATTGCCTGTGGATGATCATAGATACAGAAGAAAAAAATGCAGAAAGACCAGGCAACCTTAAAACTATTATACTACTTGCCGGGCGTTGGTGGCGCACGCCTTTAATCCCAGCACTCGGGAGGCAGAGCCAGGCGGATCTCTGTGAGTTCAAGGCCAGCCTGGGCTACCAAGTGAGCTCCAGGAAAGGCGCAAAGCTACACAGAGAAACCCTGTCTCGAAAAACCAAAAAAAAAAAAAAAAAAAAACTATTATACTACCTGAAATTACCCTGGCATAAAGGCCACATTGTATATGATTCTGTAGATATGATGAGTCTAAAATAAGCAAGTACATAGACAGAAAGCAGATTACTATATCAGAGGATGAGTGTGGAGAACAAAGAGGAATACTTGCTCTGCGGTCTCTTTGTATGTACGAGTAAGTATGCACTTGTGTTCATATGGAAGCCAGAGGCTCACTTCATTACACACAAGTTTTTTTTTGTTTGTTTTTGTTTTTTGTTTTTTGGTTTTTTTCTTTTTGTTTTTTTGTTTTTTTTCTGTTTTTCTCCTTAATTTCCAAGACAGGTTTCCAATGAACTTAGAGCTCACTGATTCTGAAAGACTGACTGGCCCTTAGTCTTGAGATTGCAGGTGGCCATCATGCCCAGCTTTTTCATATGGGTTCTGGGGTTACATCTGAGTCCTCATGTTAAAAGTATGGCATGGAACACACGTTATGTAATTCTCAATAAAAAAAAAATGTGTGGTGTTATTATGCTAGTATCACTCAATGTAACCTTTATCAAAATAATATTACCAGAAAAGGAGGGAAATGAATTATGACAGGCAGCAATTCATCAATAAGATATAAGAAGTCCTACCTGTGTATGAATAATTATTATCATACGTGTGCACTAAAAGAATGCATTTTACTTTAGCTATAGAAAATACCTGTTGTAAAATTTAATGGAAGTGAAAGGAGAGGGAGACAACTCTATAATTATAGTCATAGATTTTGATACTTGTGTCTCCACCTACAAATTAAAGAAAACCAAAAAAGATATCAATATAAATAATATTGATTAATGAACATTTATAAAAAACAACCCACTTAGCAGCCAAATATGCAGTTTAACAAATTTATAGGGATATATCTTGCATCTTAAAAATTAACCAATTATAATTGCTGTCTGATGAGCACTGTAGAGCTCTGTGCCCATACCTGCTGTTCCATTTATAGCACTCAAGAGACACCACATTGAATTCTCACATGTTAGTTTTAATCAACCACTGTTTCCACTCCTGGCCTTGGCAACCAGTGATCTACTTGTGGTCTTGGCAGCTTAGCCTTTTCTAAAATGCCATGTGAATAAAGTCACACAGGAAGTCCTTTGCATCTGGCTCCTTCAATTTAGCAAAATGTCTTGATGTTTATCCTGGTTATTTCATGTATCAGTGTCTGGAACCTGAGACAGCATTGCGTGCTAGCACAGAAATCTGTCATAATTTGTCCAACCAACTTACTAAGTGATAGATATTTGGATGAATTCCTCTTTTCAATTGTTAGAAATTATGTTCACATGAACAGGAAGATATTTTCATTTTTCTAGGCTAAGTGCTTAGGACTGGAATACTTAGGTCATATGGTAGGTATATTCTTAATTTTCTAAAATGGACTAAGAGCTGTGGAAAGCGGGTGTTCAGTTCTGTAATCCTATAATATTGTATGATTACTAGCTTTTTTTCTCTCTCAGATCCACACTAGCATTTGGCATTTTGTCTGTCTTTTGGACTGCATCCCTTTTAATGTGAATCAGTAACAACTTATTGTAATTTGAATTAACATTTTATAATAATTAATGATATGAAGCCTCTTTTTATGCTCTTAACTGCTACTATTATAGCCTTTGTGATAGAGTGTCTCCTATAATATTTTTGTGTTTTTAATAGGTAATGTGAATGTTTTTCTCTTTAAGTACTATGTAATGATAATTCTTTATAATTTCTGGATATGCCCTTTATAGACCGGAAACATGCTTTGAACATAATTTTTCCAAGATTACATTAGTTAAGGTAGTTAATAATGAAGTCATTTGGAAAACAAAAGCTTTTAATTCTGTAAATATTGATTTGTTCATTTTGTGGTGAGAATTAATAGCTTTGGTGTCATAACTAAGAATTCTTTACCTAATCTCATCTATGTTTTTACATAGTCTTTTATATAGTATTCTGTGATATGTGAGTCTCTGATCCATTCTCAGTGAACTTTTGATAAGACCATGGAGACTATCAATCATGTTAAACTCCACACTTAAAATAAGCTTCAGCATATTTAAATGATTGAAGGTATGAGGATATTCATACCTTCATATTCCTGTTCATATACTTTCATATTCATAGTCACATAACTTCATCTTCATATCCAAAATAGCCCTAATGTGTGAGGTCTTGGGTTCAATCCTTGCACTGAAATATGAAAGAGTTAAAATCATGTAAATTATGTTTTCTACAACAACTGGATAGAATTTGAAATAAACAGTATATTACTTAGGACTTTCTAGAGAAATAGTAAGATATGTATCTATGCATAAAAGTAGATGAATAATGGAAATGCCTCAGATTTATTATGGAGGTTGAAAAACTCTATCATCATCCATTTGAAAGTTAGGAAACCAGGCTGGAGAGATGGATCAGAGGTTTAGAGCACTGGCTGCTCTTCTAGAGGACCTAGGGTCAATTCCCAGCACTCACGTGACAGCTCACAACTGTTTGTAACTCCAGTTCCAGGGGATCAGACACCCTCATACAGGCATACATGCAGACAAAGCACTAATGTACAAAAAAAAAAGATTTTATTTAGAAAAAGAAAAGAAAAGGAAAAAAGAAAGAGAACCAAGAAAGCCTGTGAGACAACTCTGTCCCTGGCCTGAAACCAATCTCAGAATCACAAGGAGGCCCCTGAAGTGCATCCTAGAACATGTAGGTCTAGAGGAGAAAAATATGAAGTCCCTGCTGAAGATAGTCATCATGCCCCACTCTGCTTTCTGATCTAATTGGATTCTCAATGTGTCTATGAATGTGATCTTAAAGAAAATTAAATACACACAAAATACTGAGGGCATATATTTTCAAAGGGTTTTGCTGTAAATGTTTTCTACCCAGAATATATAAAGAACACTATATGTGACAGATAAGATAATTAAAAATTAGTCAATTAAAATTGACTCAATTAAAAATTGAAAAACAGCTGAATAGATACAACAAAACATGCAAAATAAGAGTGGCCAATAAGCGGGGTGTGGTAGTGCACACCTTTAATCCCAGCACTTGAAAAGCAGAGGCAGTTGGATCTCTGTGAGTTCAAGGCCAGCCTGGTCTATAAATCCAGTTCCAGGACAGCCAGAGCAGTTACACAGAGAAAGCCTGTCTTGGAAAACAAAAAAACAAAACAAAAAAACAAAACAACAAAACAAAACAAAAAAAAAACCAAAAAAAAAGTCAATAAGTACAGGGAAATGTTGAAATTATTAGTTATCAATGAAACGTGATCCTCAAGAACTTTAGTTTGTTGGAATTCTGTAATTTTTGCATTTATATTGTCTTAAGTTCATTGGGTATAATCATTATACTTATTTTAAGTCCTTTCTACTAATTTCAACAACTTATTCACTTATGAATTAGTTTCTGTTGATTTTTTTTCCTTGAAAGGGGGCACATTTCTTGGTGAGTTATAAGCTGAATTATTATACAATGTGTTACATATTTTACAAGTGTTAAGTTACAAAGCCTCTGAGTTTTATTGTCAAAAGCCACTGACACATCTATTGAGATGATCAAGTGATTTTTATCTTTAAGTGAATTTCTATTATTTATTACGTTTGTAGACATATATGTTGAACCATTTTTCATCTCTGTAATAAAGTCAAATTGTTTGTAATGGGTAATGTTTTTAACATATACTTGTCATTGCAATTATTATTGAGGTGTTTTTTTTTTTCATGAGGTATATTGGCCTGAAGTTTTCCTTTTTGGGGCGAGCTGGGTCCTTATCTGGTTTTGATATTAAAGTAATACTAGCCTCATGGAAAAAGTTGGGAAATGTTCCTTCTGTTTCTGTCTTTATCTCTTCTTTATTTTTTTTTTAGTAATTAAAGAAACTGGTTGTAGTTGTCTTTGAAAGTCTGGTAGAATTCTACTGTGATTCCTGGGTTCTTTTTTAAGTTTGAAGGTTTTTTTAAAAAAATTATTGTTTCAATCTCCATATTTGTTACATGTCTGTTATTGATCTCTTCTTGGCTTAACTTTGGTGATTCTGTTCAATTGAGAGATTTGTCCATTTCTTTTAGATTTTTTTCACTTAATGGAGTATAGGTTGTAAACTATTCCCTTATGTTAAGAATTCCATTGTTATGTTACTGTTATGTCATTATATATATATATGTATGTATGTATGTATGTATGTATATATAGAGAGAGATGTTATAGATATACATGTTATACCAAATAAGATGATGATACTTCCCCTAAAATTTATAAGCTAGCTCATAAAACCTCAGTGACAGGTGTGCAAAGCCTCCCTTCCACTGTTGGCTAGGCGAGTCCAGGAGTCTCCTAAAGCAATATAGACATTTGCCACTTCCCTGGTTTGCCTCCTAGAACTTAAGGGTAAGGCATTATTGCTGCAGACACCAAGACTAGAAGGAATCCAGCTGGAATTGTCCTGGAAGCCTCTCTCTGAGGACTCGCTTTCATAGTACCAGAAGTCACTATGTGAGCTGTCAAGGGAGAAAAGCAAATCAGCAAGTCATCCTCAGCTGCAAAGACGACAAGCCACAACACTGATTGGCCTGGCAATATATCCCCAGTGCCACAACAATGGGGATAACCAACAGCTGTCTAATTAGAATTAAGGCCAAATTAATAGGAGGGAACTCATGCCTGGTACACAATACCTAGTCAATTATCCATGGCTGGAGAGGAGGCCACCGACTCTAATCTAGAGGAGCCCCTACTAATGGCCACTTTTTCCTCAACTAATATAATGGCTGACTATATTCTGAGTCCTTATCCTTACACCCATAAATGCTTCATCAAAGAAGCTTCTCGAAGCAGATGAAGACTGTGGGACTTGTCCAAATGAAGAGAGTAAGTGATGGCAGGGTGCACAGACCCAGTCGGTACATCTACAACTCAACCCCTGCACCTACAGCTCAGAAAACATCACTGAAGAGGGAACAGAGAGATTGTGAGCTGGAGGAACAGGACACCTGCTGCTAGAGACTGTCTTCTAGACATGGTAGAGAAGCTGCACTTATGAAATATTGATAATAAGGTTACCTAAGCAAGACCTGCATAATCACAACACCAGCTGGAATGTCAATATGTCCTGGGAAAATTTCACACACACACACACACACACACACACACACACACACACACACACACACACTAACTGGCAATTCCAATATTGTCACCCACTCCAAAATTGTTGTTCCCTATCCTTGTCCTTTATAATTGATTCCTGATTTTAAATCTCCTCTAGGGAACTCCAGCGGATGATAACTCTGGCTGAGATTGGTAAGAGGAGGCATGCTCCCATATAAGACTGAGGATTTCCTAAAACAAGAATACTTATGTTTGGTGGACCCAGCAAACCGCTAAGATGGAAAGCCACTGGTTTTCAAAATGTGGACAGTTTTTTGTTTGTTTTTGTTTGTTTGTTTTTTCCCAAGCCTGCAGTTTACTTTAAGTTCACAGTTAATGCAAACCCACTGGGTGTCTATGTGGAGTGAAAGAAGAACCAGGAACCTTTTCCTATGGGAGTGCGGCTCTTGTGTCAAACCACACAGCTCTCCTAGAGAGCAGGAAGCATTCATTGATTGGGCTGAGCAGAGATGAAGTCTCTCAGTGAGCTTCCGCACATATGTGTCCTGTCAGGATCCAACAGGCCCCCTGCTCCTTCCTTCTATCCTCATACCGTCTCTAATCGTTCCCTAGTGGCTGAAACCTTCTCTATCAGGACACTGTCTGAGGAGCCCCGGCTCTACCAAGCTTCCTACTACTGGGTGTACCCTGATATTTTTCAACCTCCTTACAAGCGTCGCCGAGACGCCAGATGACTCTGGGTGGAGGGAGGCACTGCCCAGAGTCTGGGGTGTGACTATGGAGATTATGTTTTCACACCTTGCTGTGGAATGAGTTCCAATGTTTGCAGTGTCCTGCAGATGGGTCGCTTTTCCATCTGAAGACTGAGGGAATTGGACCAAATACCCAAGAAATCAACTTTAACGTTGCGTGCTTTAAGAGGCAAAAACCATGTTAACAACTACAGTTTCTTGAGAACTGTTGAAACTGTGTAAGCCCCCTCCTTGCTGGTTAGGTTGACCTTTAAAATATGCTCTCTTGGTTCCTGAGAGAGACCGGTGAAGTTATTCTAACCTGCACCCTTCCTGCTGCTTTCTTGGACATTTCCTTTTCAAATGTATTTGAGAGATTTTTTTCTTTTAATTTTTAAGTTATTTTTTAAGTTTGTGTGTGTGTTCAGATGCCCAAGGAGGCCAGGGATGTCAGATTCCCCCAGCAACTCCAGTGACAATCAGTTGTGAGCTGTCTGATGTGGGCGCTGGGAACCCAGCCCAGGTTCTCTGGAAGACCACGCAGTGTGTGCTCTTAACCACTGCGTCATCTCTCCTGTCCCTAGAGATGATTTTTTAAAACCCCGTCATCCCAAGGCCAACAGTTTCCCTGAGGATCCACTCCGTCTTTTATGTATTTGAGAGAGGGGGTACTGACAGTTTTCACCCTCGCTTGGTGTAATTACCGCTCCAGATTGAACTAGATGGGGAGAACATTTGAGTTTCATGTTTCTACAAAGCCTTGAACAATGGCCGACCCATAGTAGGTCTCCATAAACATTAGTTGAATCAATAAGTGCTCCCGATTAGTGACAGAGCTGGATCTAGAATGTTCCACACCCTTAGCCCTCCAACCTTCAGTCCCAACAGAGGCTGTTCTCTATCCCCAGTCCTTCTTTTGGGTGGCTTTCCAGGTGCACCTGTTGCTGGGTGTGCGCAATCGAGGTCAGTGAGCTTTTCCCACCAACAGGTCCACCCAACCTGCTTCAGCCACGGTGCAAAGAAGAGAAAGAGAAGCGTGTAAGAAGGGCGACTAAAGACTGCAAAGAACGTCCCTGACTTCCCAAGGTCGTCCTTAAGGAGGGCCTGCTTGTCTCTGCTGCTCACTTTGCAAGCCTAGAAGGGACAGTTCTGCAACGCAGGCCCGGCTGGGAAAGGAGCTTGGGTCCCTCCCTGCCTTTGGCCTTGGCTGGGCGGGGCTCTCGGGGACTGCGAGCCTGGCTGTCCTCGGTGGGGCGGTCGGCTGGCTGCGGTAGGAGGCGGGGCCCGGCGCTCCCCCTCCCCGACACTGCGGCGGTGGCAGCGTCTGCCCCAGCGCCGCGCGGACGGTGGCGGAGCCTGAGAGGGGCGGGGACAGGCGAGGCGGGGCGGCCGCGGAGCCCGGCTGGGGCGAGCACGGGGCGGCGCTCGGCTGCGCGGGCTCTCGGCTGCGGCGGCGGCGGTGGCAGCAGCAGCAGCATCCTCTCTCTCCCTGCGGCCTCCTTCTCTTTCCTCTCCTTCCTTCCCTCGCTCCTGCAGTCGTCCGGCCTCGCCGGCTCCTCCCACCCAGGAGCTCTAGCTCTCCGAGTCAGCCGCGATCGCGGGTGCGTCCGCTTTCCGCGCCCAGGTAAGAAGACATCGTCCCGCCTCGCTCAGCGCCCGTCCTCCCTCCTCCTCCTCCTCCTCCGGCTCCGCGGAGAGGAGCCGCAGCCCGGAAAGTAGGAACCGGACCGGACCTGCTAGTCTCGTCCCCTGTGCTAAGGGAGACAGCCGGCGCAGGTTGGCGCTGTCCAGGCCTGACCTCTCCAGGTGTCACTCCGGGGCAAGGACCCGGCTAGGTCCCTAAGCTCTGGATTTGTAGATGAGCCTGTGACCTTGTTAGGTACCACTTCAAAACCACAGGAAACTTAAGTTCAGGTTAACTTACGTGTTTTGAGAGTTAATATTGCCCGAGCTGTAGAAAGAAGGGGAGGACATGATACAAAGACCCCGAGGAAAGGAATTTAAAGTAAAGGGTTTATTTTATTATTACTATTTTATATGTGTCTGCCTCTGTGTGCTCACAGCCTCAGAGCTCTGCACACTGAGGAAAGAGGTGAGTGAGGGGAACCCAGCCAATTTCAAATTTCAAATCATTTCTCCAGAGACCACAGGAAGAAGAAAATTGGTATACTGTGGTAATTTTTAGGAAAATGGAAAGCTGTTCCTTGGTTGTAGAGGGCGGGGCCCAAAGGTACAAGCCTGGCTGAGCTTGGATTTCAGCGTAGTCCTTTCTTCCTAAAGGAGAGGGGTGGGTACCCAGCGGCATCTGTTCTATTCATTTCTTAATTCTGAAGCTTTTCTTTCCCGAGTGGGGGACTCGAGTAATGACTGCCTTCTCCAGCCTCGCCTTTGTTTCGGGATGGAAATGTAAAGGCAGAGAGAGCCTAGGAACCAGGAGTGGGGAGGTGTGTGTTTGGGTGTGTGAGGAGGGGGAGGGGAGAGTGAGCTGCTAGAGTCTGAAAGCACCGTCCTCGAAAACTGGAAACTGGTGTTTTCCCTCCTGGCATCTGGGATTCTGGATTTTGTAAGCAGATAAAAAAGGTTAGTTAGCAACAAGCTGGCTTGTGATAATTACTGTTTGCCCTCTGTTGTAAGCTCTGAGTGTAAGGCATCCAGGACACAGACCTTTTGAAACTGGGTGTGAAGCTTTTGTCAAAGATGCACACACACACACACACACACACACACACACACACACACACACAGACGCCCACGCCCACGCCCCTGCACACATGCTACAAAATGGAGTGGGTAGCCAAAAGACAAATCTTTAAAGATTTATTTCCTAGGGTTTGAGGATTATGCTCTGAATGAAATTTATGTTTTTAAACAACAACACCCCCCCCCCCCCAAAAAAAACTGTCTTTGGGTGGTACAGAGTTTCGGGTGTGATACAGGGAAATAAATGGATATCAGTAAGGAACCAGCTTTCAAATGATCAGTGAGAGGAGATAATTGCAAACTGAAATGGAGGCTTGCAGCCACAGTGGGGCGATGGAGAACAAAGCCTTTTATGTGAGCCACATTATGCAAAAGGTCCCTGTGTGCGAGCTGCAGGTACCAGCCCAGGCTAAAAGCAGAGCACTGTCACCCTTTCATTTTACTGTGGTCCATTATGATATTTTTGGCAACCAAAATAGATTGAATAAACATAGGCCCTTTAAAATCCTTTTGATTTTATGCCCATGAGGAAGATTCCAGCCTGAGTGACAAAGGCACTCCTTTGAGTGAACCTAGTGTCTATTGTTTTTAGTAGAAAAACCTTAACAATTTGCAAATCATTTCCAGTCATTTCCCCCTTGCACTCAAGGACCCTCCTCCCTTCTAGACCAGGTAAAGGTCCTGCTTGTTCTTTCAATAGGAAAATATTGTGTTTGTGCTCATGTCCATGTACACATGTCATAACGTTAATTTCCCTGTGACTTTTATCTGATTCCCCATAGCTTAACATCTGCATTCGTGATTTTGTTATTCTCAGACTGGTTATTTCTTATTCAGTACATGCCATGTGTCTGTGGTTTACTTTATTTTATTCTATCCTGTTTCATGGTTGGCTGTAACATTATTTAATTTCCAAAGGTTTTTTAACCTCATACGTGGGAAATTGCATGTATCAAGACATCTAGACAATTTAGCAATTTGGCTTCCCTTTAAGTAAAAGAATATTTTAATGGCATTCATTTTTATTTTCTTTGTTTCTCACCTTTCTTAAACTCCCTTCCCTTCCCCAATAATCAGGCAAGCTCTTTCTTGCTGACTGTTCTTGTCCTGTTCCATGCTCTTACTTTTGTCTAGACTACCACAGGTGGAACCAGCATTTCCAGGCGTTTTGAATTTAGGATGTGCTTACTCCACAGCAGTTCTCTCTCTCTCTCTCTCTCTTCTCTCTCTCTCTTCTCTCTCTCTCTCTCTCTCTCTCTCTCTCTCTCTCTCTCTCTCTCTCTCTCTCTCTCTCTCTCTCTCTCTCTCTCTTGTTTACTGCACCTTCTCAGGGAGGAGGGAGCTGGAATGTGCTGAAAGAGCCCGATCCAGTGAAACCCGCACAGCAGTGACCTCATGCTAATAGGTGCTTCAGTCCCAGTGAGGGAGCCCACATCCTCTCAGTGGAGACCAAACTCCAGCAACACGCCCATCCCAGACCAGAGGCCCTGCTCTTCCCACAGTGGCCTTGGCCAACATTGCTCTGCTAAGGTTAAAGGCATATTTTTCTCTTTTATGTATTTCTTTTCAGGGATCTCGAATTTGGCCAGAAATACATAGTCAGAAATGAAACTTGGCACAGAATGTTCTAGGCCTGAAGGAACAATTTCATTCCATGCCCCCCCCCCCCCCCCCCCCCCCCCCCCGGTTTAAACCATTTTACACATTTTCTAAATGTCAGAATTAAGAAAGAAAGAAAAAAAGGAGGGGGGGCTTGTTTGGTAGATTTTATTTTTTGTAGATTTTTAATATTTCCTTGAGACACACATATATTCATTGAATTTCACTGGCAGTTAGATGACAGAGAAGTGTACACTTCTGTACATCGGCATCTAAAATCAAGCAGACATCACATTTGCCTAGGTGTAGACATGACAGCAAGTGTACAGTGTACGCCTCTGTAATTCATTGCTGTCCCTGTGAGGCAGAGCATAGGAAGTTGACTAGGGACCTCAGGGTGGCTCTGACTGTCAAATTCTTTTCAGTGCTTGACTTCCTCTTAGCAGATGAAAATAAAAAACCAGGGATAAAGAAAACACTGATCAGTATTACCCCTCAATGGGAGGATTGCTCTCTTAGGTAAAACACTAATTGAAGGCAGACGGTTTTGGAGCGTTTATTGCCTCTTTTGTGTCTGATCCCGACGAGTTACAGATGTTAATAAGCTCTTCCACTCATGTCATTATCTGAGGTTTATTAGTTCTTATCGATTTCTGGTATTCTCAGGGAATGATTAGCACCAGGGATGGCTCCCAAGCATCAAAGGCAAATATGGAATTGCCAAGTGAGAAGGGATGTGCCTGAGGCCCAGGGAAAGGGCCAATGGGGAAGTCTGGGTGTGTGGTGGGGTAGAGGGAGAGGAGGAATCAAAGAAGATTCTCAGCTGCCAGTGTTTGTCCATGTAGGGTGCAGATGAGAGCTTGTGGACGTGGGTGGAGGTGGAAGAAATCTGTTTCGCCTTTCTACCTCAGTGCAGTGTGGTGTTCCTTCTCCTCCTACGACATTGCTTTGAGCTTATGGCTGTGGGCACTTCCTTGTTAAAATTATATGGGACACATACTGAAGGCAGGTCTGTAGTGAATTAAAAAGTTTAAAACAATGTGAGCGCAATTAGTTGACTTCATGGGAAACATTTCGAACCTAACCTTTGAACTTTGAACTTTGACCGTTCCTCTCCAAGAGATGAGCTTTTCCTTTGCGTGGTCCCGTATTCAGCTGTGATCTATTTTCTTATACATTTCAGGGGAATTGTTTGGCAAGTCAAACAGAAGAAAAACAGAATCCTCTCTCACTCTGTTGTTAAGTTTATATTGTACACAAGGGGAAATGTTTTAAACATTGTTTTCGGTTACAACACATAACAGAAGGGACAAATTCATTAACTATCTGTCTGTCTCTCTATCTATCATCTACCTGATTTATGAGATGCTAATGAGATTATTAGGGCAACTTTTTATATTATTTATTATTTATTTATTCATTCATTATTTAGAGACAGTGAAACTCAAGGGAGCATACATAGGCCTGGAATTCCCAGTGCAAGCTCAAACCTACTTTGAGTTTCACTCTCTTTCCTCAGGCTCTTCTAGTTCTGGACAACAGGAAATGTGCTATGACATCTAGCTAAACCCATTTAATTTTATTTTCCATTTTTTCTTATATTGAAAATAGATTATTTTCTCATACAATATATCCCGATTATAGTTTCTCTTCCCTCTACTGCTCCCAGCTCCTCCCCACCTCCCTTCTGCACCGGATCCACCTCCTTCCTTTCTGTCTCTCAGTAGAAAAGAACATGGCAACCAAAGATGACAAAATCAATAAGTAAAAGCAAAAACTATCATGTCAAAGTTGGACATGGAAACCCAAGGGGAGCAGAAGAGTCCCAAGAGCAGGCACAAGAGTCAGAGACCCACTCATTCTCACGATAGGGAATCCCATGAAAGCACTAAGCTCATAGTTATAATATACACACAGAGGACCTGATGCAGACCCACGTCGGCCCTGTGCTTGGTGCTTCAGTCTCTGTGAGCTCTTATGCACCTTGTTTAGTTGATTCAGAAGGCCTTGTAATCCTAGTGTTCTCCATCCCCACTGGCTCTTACAGTCTTTCTGCTTCCTCTTTCACAGATTCTCTGAGCTCTGAGGGGAGGGATTTGATGGAGACCTCCCATTTAGACTCTCTCTGCATAATATCTGGCTGTGGGTCTCTGCATCTGTTCCCATCAGCTGTTGGAGGAAGCCCCTCCGATGATGACTGGATAAGGCACTGATCTATGAGTATAGCAGAATATCATTAGGAGTCATTTTATTGATACTTTTTTTTTTTTTTAAGACTAGTAGTGTTTGTTTTTACTCAAGGTCTCTAGGCTATCTAGTCTCTGTTTCTTGGTTACTCAAACAGCTTCAGGTATGGGTTCCCTCTCATGGAGTAAGCCTTAAGTCAAATCAGACATTGGTTAGCTACTCCTACAAGTTCTGTGCCACCATTGCCCTAGCATATTTTGTAGGCAGGACAGATTGTAGGTCAAAGCTTTTGTGACTGGGTTGGTGTCCATGTTTCTTTTTTGGTAGCCTGCAGAGTACCTTCCCACACCAAAGAGACTAGAATATAGGGGTGAAGTCTCCATGTAGGTACCAGCTTCAATTCTCCATATTCAGTGAATTGTGTGGGTGTTGTCCTCAGCAATGAACTCCCCTGTCTTTACCTGACATCCTGTGTCTATGGATTTGTAGTTTAGTTATCATTTACTTAGTAGATAATATCTACTTAGAAATGAATGCGTACCATATTTTCTTTCTGGGTCTGGGTTACATCACTCAGGACGATTTCTTTTTGTAGTCCACTCATTTGTCTGCAAATTTCATGTCATTTCTTAAAAATACCTGAGTAATACACCATTGTGTAAATGTACCACATTTTCCATTCTTATGTTGAGGGACATCAAGGTTGCTTCCAGTGTCTGGCTATTATAAATAAGGCTGCAATGAACATGGCTGAACAAGTGTCTTGTGGTAGGATGGAGTGTCCTTTGAGTATATGCCTAAGCGTGATATAGCTGTATCTTGAGGTAGATCAATTCCCAACTTTCTGAGGAACCATCATATTGATTTCCATAGTGGCTATACAAGCTTGCACTCCCACCATCAATGGAGGAGTTTTCCCCTTATTCCACATCCTCACCAGAATGAGTTGTCACTTGTGTTATTGAACTTAACCATTATGACAGGTGTAAGATGGAATCTCAAAGTAGTTTTGATTTGCCTTTCTCTGATGGCTAAGGTTACTGAACATTTCTTAAGAGTTTCTTAGCCATTTATAAATTCGTTTGCATAACTGGACTTTTTCTTATCTTCTTTTTTTCTTTTCTGTTTTCCTACTTTCCTACCTCCCATTCTTCCTTTGCTCAGTACTTTCAATTTGTAATGAACAGACAACAAAAACATCACTGATCCTCAGAAAGTGAACACAGAGGCTGCTGTTTTGTCTTTAGTTTATCCTCCATTATGCTTATATCTCTGTTTTAGCATGTAGCTTTAATCCCACTTCTCCTCCTTAAGACTTGTTCCTATTTTGGTCCTATGTTTGAACTTACTTTTTGTATATCCTAGGCATAGTCTTTTCCTTATCTGCAGTTCTTTCATCATGAATCATCCTAATCAATATGACATTCCAAATCTGGAAGTTGCTGCTCTGTATCTCCCCATGGATTTGTACTCATACTAGTCCAGTGCATGCAGATGACACTAGGTATCTTCCTCAGCTGCTCTTTACCTTGTTGGGAAGGGGGGAGGCTTGCTAGTTGAGCTATGAGCTCACTGGTTGGCTAGACTGGCTGCCTAATGAGCTCCAGGGATCCACCCCTCTCAGCTCCTTATCCCTTGGTCTCTGCACTTGGATTCTTTTACTTGGATCCTGGGCATCCAAACTCAGGTCCTTATGCTTAGCAAACATTTTACAAACTGAGCGTCCTCCTAGCCCCCGGGCTCTTTATTTCATGGAGAGTTACTCATGGCAATTATTTTCTCATCACCTTTCTTTAAATTATTTAAACATTTTCAGGGAACAATGGTACATTTACCTGATTAATTGCTTCAAAATGAGAATTTTGGCTAATGAAATGATTTTTTTTTAAAGTTATTTGATTCACCTGAAACCAAATCAGTTTGGCTGTTCTTCTTGTTGTTTTCTTTTTTAAGTTGAACAATGACTGCTAACAGTCTATTATTTTCATGTTAGATGGTTTAGATGAACCCACTGATATAGACCAAAAACAGTGGATCAATCAATAAATGTCAAACTAAGTTTAAGATTAAGTAAAACATTCCCAATTTCAGTTCTCCATATAACATTATTAGAAGCTAATCTAAAATCTGCCCAAAAATGACCATGAAACACAATGCTTGAATATCCACAATTTCATCCCTTAACTGTGTAGATTTTTTTAAAACAAGATTTATAAGCAAGCATACATATGAACTGTTTGAGACAGAATACTTGTGTCAGCATGAAGTCTTTGCGTTTCATGCTTATCGTTATTGAAGATGGTTAGGGCAACTGTACTGCCACAACACCTGTAACCATTCATTTTCCTACTGTCAACGGACCCATTGTAAATATACTGTGAATGCTGTAACACTGATTTGATATAATGAATTGGTAGGAGAAAGGAGCTAACACTCTGCACTGGAAAGAGTGATACAGCATCATTTCCAGGAGCAAAAAGGCAATTAAATAATGCCCAACTGTGGTGGTTTGGAAGAAAATGTCCCTCAAAGGGCGTGACACTATTAGGAGATGTGGTATTGTTGGAGGAAGTGTGTCACTGTGGGGGTGGGCTTTGAGGTCTCTTTTCTCAAGCTTCACTCAGTGTGACAGCCAGTTGACTTTCTGTTGCCTCTGAGTCAAGATGCAGCACTCTCCATTTCAGTACCACATCTGCATGCCTCCATGCTCCCCTCCCCACCATGCTCCTCGCCATGGTGATAATGGACTGAACTTCTGAACTGTAAGAGAGCCCCTTCAACTAAATGTTTTCATTTATAAGAGTTGCCATGGTCATGGGTCTCTTCATAGCAATACAAAACTTAACTAAGACACCAACTTTGAAGTTTTACTGCTGCATTTGTATATCTTATCCCCCCAAAATGGTAATATAGTTGTTTTCCATATATTCTTACTGGTAGTATGAAAATATTAATATGAAACCTACTTTTGTGGGCGGATGGGAGTCACTGTATCCTTGCCACTCACTGTGTAAAATGGGCAGAAAGTGTTTTTAGGATTCAGTTAGAAATTCCCTGTGTTTAAAACTGCCCTTTGGTGTAGCAAGGAACAGATCTAATACTTTCATTTACTCTGTGTACTTCATACTATTTGAACAAAAATTTCAATCTTCAACAGATAGTTTCTTTATTATAGTACCTATAACAACTCATTAGCCCACTAACTCTGTCTGCTTTATGTTGCACAGAGGAATAAAATGAGGGTGAGAGTATATGAATGTGATTATCCTCTAAGACAGTTACAGATGCACATGCACACATGTGCTGTGGATATCGCTCTATATAAATAAAGCACTGATTGGCCAGTGACCAGACAGGAAGTATAGGCGGGACAAGGAGAGAGGAGAATTGAGGAAGGAGGAAGGAAAGGAGAGACCTCTTGGAGCCTCCACCAGGACAAGGAAGATGTAAAGTACCGGTAAGCCACGAGCCACGTGGCAAAGTACAGATTAATAGAAATGGGCTAAATATAAAAGTAAGAGCTAGACAATGATAGGCCTGAGCTAATGGCCAAGCAGTTTAAATAATGTAAGCATCTGTGTGTTTATTTTATAAGTGGGCTCCGGCACTGGTAGGACTTGGCGGCGGGAGCTGGAGAGAAATTCTCCAGCAACACACATACGTGCACAAGCCCCTCTCATGCATTCATACATGCATGCAACAGTTTTCCATAGTTGAGATCAATTGTTTTTCAGTCCACTGGATTTTTTTATTTAATTTAAAAGCATACTACAAAGTTCCATATGAGAAATGTAGTATTCAATACAATTTATATGAAAAGTAGTATTTTTATGAAAGCAAAACATATAAAGTTAAAAGTACAGTTGGCTCATCATATCTACAGCCCTATAATCACTGTGATTTGATCTTTAAAATGTTAAAAAAAATTACCTAACATAATATAATTCCCCCACCCTGTCATTATTCCCTGAAAAATACAGTGCAACAGCTATGTACCTAACATTTGCATCTTGTGAAGTATTGGAAGTAATATAGAAATGAGTTAAAGTGTAGGAGGATGTATCATGTGCAAGTGTGACATGGTTTTCTGTAAGGGACATAAGTGTCTGATGAACTTTACAACAATGGTATCTGGGTTATATTGCTCCAAGCAGAAAGCTGTGAAATACAGTTGTTCCCCATATCTGGTAGGGGCAGGTTCCATGGATAAAGCTAACGTTTATACTCAGAGGCAAAGGGTCTTCTCTGTTGATGGAGATTGTCTAAGTTGAAACAACCTGCCACTTGAACTTCCTTTTTGAAAGATCGAGGTGACACTCTTTTGCCTGGACAATGCAGTTGACATTCTTTAAATAGCAGGAGTGAAGATGGAAGGGTCTTTAGGAATTTTGCTGCCTGGAAAACATAAGTACTAAAGCTACTAGAAGACAACCCAATCGGTAGGGAAGCAGAAACGCCACTCTAACCTGGCTGTGACTATTGAAACCAGCTGGGACATTGCACCTCAGACTGAAGTTGGCTTTGTTCGTAAAGTGTGTGCTGGATGTTGCAGCATGGGATAGAGTAGCCTTTGGTGAAACTTGGGTGTTTGTTGTTCATTTTGCCACTAATTCATTTTTCCCTCTGAGTGGGAAGACATTGAATGACTGTGGTTGGTACCCAGATTGGAGGCTGTGACAGCTTTGTCCAGCTCTGTACTTCCTGATTTCAGAGGCTCATGTGGACTTTATGGAGAATATCATGGGGACTTATGGACTCTGAAGTGCTTTATTTTAAGAGAAAGCATCACTGGAAATGAATTACTTGCATTTGAAATACAATCTTCACCTTTTTCCTCCTAATATATTTGTATTTAATAACAGTACAGTGCTTTGTAACCCTGAGAAACGTACTGCCTTTAAACGAGTATGTGCTTATGTGCCCGGAAATAGATCGTGTCATTAAATATAATATTTTAGATTGTTGAAACTAGGCTAGGGATGTAGTTCAGTTGGTCAAGCGCTTGCCTACCATGCATGAAGCCCTGCATTAGATTTCCAGCATAGCATATACAGAGTGGGGTGGTGAATATCTATAAAACCAGTACTCTGAAAGCCAAAGCACAGGGATCAGAGGTTCAAGTCAACTTTTGTGGCCTAACTTGTTGAGGCCAGCCTGAGCTACATGAGATCCTGTTAAAAAATAAATTATTTAAGTTGACAAATAAAAAAAATGTACATCATTAAGGCATTTCTTCTGTGTTCCATGTTCTACTCCTAAAGGAGCTTCAGCTATTAAGATGTTACTAATTACATATGAATTTAAAGGTATTCAATGGAGAAAAGATGTATCTGTAAGCCAGCTGAGGCAGGCAGCCAATGAGAGACTTTCCTAAGGTAGCTAATTTGGAAGCAGGTTTGGGATTCTGTCATTCAAGTCCATACTCAGCCCTTTTTTAGGGGTGCCATGGAAGACACATGTCACCCTGGCTCTGTGTTCCCAGGCCTCATTATAGTTCTGTTTTCTGAACTAAGGGTGGGGTAAGGTGGCAGTAGTACCTGCCCAATCTTGTGACTCAGTTGGCTTTCACATGGATAATAAAAGTGGGAGGGACTCGGAATTTAGGGCCATTCCAACTAAGCTGTGTGCCAGTTTCTCTCTGAAAGCCCAGAGACTAAATCTGATCCAGGAAACACTTATAGCCTCCTGCTCCAGGGCCATTCCTGTGGTTTGGATCCTGCAGGAGAGAAGTGTCAACTCTGGAGAAGAATGCCCAGACTCAGGGGACTTGGATAGCCTCGGAGTTTTGCTCTGACCTTGAACCGCCTTCATTGAAGCCTTCAGTTTGACTGGGTTTGTGTTTAAACTTGGTCCTCTGCAGAAAGAGAGTCCAACAAAAATAGCCAGGTTGAATTTTTTTTTTCTTCTGATATACAGCACCATAAAAAATTTTCTCAAAAATAGTTTCTGTGTTTCCCTCAGCCGTGGCATTTTTAGTTAAAGGAAGTGAACTAGAAAGCCTGTAGGCTGCTGTCTGTGCCTGGTTCCCACTCACCTCCCCACTCCTGTGTGCCTTCCTGTTTCCCTGCCTACAGTGCTCCATCCTTCTTGTGTTTCTGCTTCTTCTAAGGAAATAGCAAATTAAATGAGAATTAGGTGTTGCCATGGTTACTGTGTTCAGTAGCGCTACACCTGCACCCACGCGGCATAGGCATTGTAGCGTCTTCGGTAGACAAACATTTGACAGGCATGAAGAGCATCTTGGAGGAGAGAAATTAAGCAGAAACCATGCTTAAATATTTAAAGAGAAACATATTCTCTGCTGCTCAAAACCGAAACTCTAGCACTCTCAGGGGAGTGTCACTTTCTGTTGGAGAGTGCCATGCTGTGTGCCCCGAGTCTCTAGATGAACATATTTAATGGACCGTCAGAGTTGGAGTGACTATTTTATTATGGAGAAGATGGGATGGGAATGTATTCCTTACAAAATCTTACCTACACTTGGATAACAAATTCTGTACGTGGTTTTCTCAGAAGTGTCTTCATTTAAAGCCATTTACATGGGCAAACAATCTTAACTGCACACCAGCAAACAAAGCCTGAGGACACAGCTCTTGTGAGATAAATTATTCTGGGGCTCTTCCTCTTGGATCAGACTTATTTTGATAGTCTGAAATTTAAAATTATCTGTAAAGAGTTAAGATTGATTGTGTTGCATTTCTCTACATGACACTCTTACATGAGGAGGACTTGCTTTTCTCTTGCTGGTATGGCCCAAATGTTTGCTAAATTACGTATAATTATTCATCAGTGTATTTGTTTAATAATTGAGGGTTTCAGGTCCTGAAGGTAAAGTAGGTACTTTTCTGAGTATGAAGAATTTCAGGAGAAGCCATGCAAATTCTTGCTTTTAAAGAGTCAATGTTTATCAGCGGGACACAGAAATTAACAAATAAAACAAATGAATGGATACTTCAGACACACATAGATGATCTAGTTTGGTTTCAGTGGGATGCACTGTCTTTGTAGGAAAGAGAAGTAAACACAAAGCTATAGAAGGGTGGGAGCACTGAAGCAGAGGGAGTCACCTCAACACAGGCAGAAGCCTCGCATAGCTGAGAAGCCAAAAGAAGAGCAATCTCATCAGAGTCGGGAGAGCCTGGGTATCTAATAAAACAGGAGAGTGAAGCAGGAGGCAGATGCCGGACCTCGTAACTAGCCTGGATCGCAGTTTGACTTGTATTTGACTTGCAGCAATCAAGTTTTTGAGGTTGTAAAAGCAGAGTATTTTTGAAAATCCTTCACAGTTTTCAGAGATTAATTATACCTTCTAAATCCCTGTAGAAAGGTCTGCATCTTATCTGCACGTGTTAAATCACAAGAGAGAAATAATTTTGAAAATCAGAAACCAGGGGTGGAAATGGCAGTAGTGATTTGATCTAATCTAACAGAAATGAATACAATGAAAATCCTGTTCTTTTTCTGTTAGAGAATGACATGCATACTTAATTTAAACTGCTTAAGAGCCCTTTTTTTGATACCCACACCAAATTTCTCAAAGAACCTTAAACAAAACATTACAAATCCATATTTGAGAGAAATAGAAAAAAAAAAAAAACCACCCATCCATTCTCAACATAACGGTATTTGTTGGGTATCTTTCCATAGCAGCTTCAATTGTAAACTGTCCTGTGCCCAGGAACAAGCTACAGGGCATGAAAGTGCTGTGCAACTAACTGGGAAGTATGCTCTGCTTCTTAGAGGCAGTGGTGAAAATCTCCTGAGAACTCAAGTGAGCTGGTCTCATCCATGATGATCTTGGATCACCGGTGCAATTCTTAATCAGTATGTTTTCTGAGCGTATATTCTTTACAGTAAAGTATGTGATGCACTTTTCAGTTGTCTGCACATGTGACGTAATGCTCTTTTGAATTTAACAAGAAACAACGTGCTTGACACTTTATCACTTTAATACTTTTGGCATCATTTGAAGCCGTTTCATTCTCTCAGCTTGTCCTTATTAGGAAATAAAGTATTTACTCATTTTCCCCCTGTGTGTAATTATTTCCACCAGGTATTTTCAAAACACAGATCAAATGTTGAGTGATGGCCATAGGCATAGGCAGATCTGATTTGAACCAAAGGCGTCATTTTCTAGGGACAGCTGGAGAGGTGTAGCACAAGAGACTGTGACCATAATATTGTAGCAAAAGGCACAAAGTAAGTCAGATATTAGAAGGAAAGGCTTAAAAGTATTATTAGTCATGACGAAAAGAGGATGTCACTGTATTTCATCAAAGTAAATTCAATTTTGGTTAAATCAGCATTTTTATTTTACAATGAAATATGGAACTACTCTTAATGTTTCTTTCAGCTTCTTTCCTGGACTTCCATTATTTTAAGGCTTGCTTTATGAAATAAATTACTTCAGTACGAAACCATTAGCTACATTCATCTATATCTCCCAGCTGCGGTTATTCAAATGTTCGCATAGTAATAACCAATGGACAAATAATTCAAATGTGTATTAAATTCTGAATAGCAGTCTTAGAATAACATTCAACTATGGGCTGTTCGATATTGAGCTATTGCTAAACATCAAATAAAAAGTAAAATGTTATATTAAAAAAAAACTGATGGCAGGGACTTAAAAGGAGACAAGAAAATAATGAACTTCCATTGATGTATACAATTGTGTTTGTGTCACAGAATATTAAATATACAAACTGTTCTTTTATAGTTGACGCTAATATTGTAAAACAAAATGAGTATTAAGAATACTGTAAATTATGACATCAGTTATGCAGTATGCGAATTCAGAAGTGAAATCCATCACCACGTGCAGGAGTGAAAGGCTTCAGGAAGGAAATAGCACATAGTATGGGACCCAGAGAGGCTGGACTTGGAAAAGAACCCAGGTAGGACAATATTGACAGCAAGGGTGCTTAGGTGACAATGAGCATGACCTGTCTATTTGGGGCAGGGACCCAAGGGTGTGTGGTTTCAGGTCTGTAGATGATACAAGGGATATATAACGAAATCATCTAGTTTGGTTCCAGTGGGATGCACTGGATTTTTACCTCGTACTTTTAAAGAGTAACTTTCTTTTTAATTGTCCCATTAAATTAATAGTGAGGCCATTTGACACTTCTAGAAATGAGTCAACTGTGAGACAAGAGAGAGCTTCCCATGACAATTACCTGAAAGATCCTGGTATCAATTATACCTGACTTGGTAATGATTCTTAGACACAAGTAATCAAGGGATCAAGGAGTGTGATGAGGTAAATGGCGAAATCCTTTAAAGGTTAGGAAACATAGGAAAAACTATATTGTCATGAAAGGAAAAGGTAAATTGTAGAGTTCCTGGTAATCAGGCTGTCAGCCGCTTATTCTACCTTGTCAGGATCTACATATGAGCTTGGTTGTTTTTCCACCATTATTCTTATGGTCTAGAGTCAAAGAGAAGAAGAAAGTACAACAAGCTGGATTTTAATACAGTGAAACTTAGACAATTTGTTGAGTGACGGCCATAGGTCCATTTGAATCAAAAGCATCACTGTCCATGGGCAACTACAGACTTGTGTCCATGGTATTATAGCAAAATGTACAAAGCAAATAAGATATTAGAAGGAAAGTTTTTAAAGCATTGTTAGAGAGAGAGGAGGGAAGAGAGAGGGGGAGAGGGATGGAGGGAAGGAGGGAGGGATGGAGGGAGGCAGAGACAGACAGAGGAGATCTGTGAATTGAATCTGTAAATAAATACATGACCAACACCTACATATTTAACCATTTTTCTATTGATTAATCATTTCAAGGTTTAAAAACTAGGTTATATGCTATGGAACTCTTTTCCATATCACAAGACGTCTCAAAAACATAAAGACTGCTGTTAGAGATTTTGCAACAAATTAAATAACTAGGACTTTACCTTCTGTGATAAAAATGTAGTTCATCATGTAGTTAACTCTAATGATTTTATTTAATATTTTTCTGAAAACATAACTGGAAAAACCCTGCAGTAACGTGTTTATCTGTCTCTGAGGTTCTCAGACTTGAAGAGAAGCTGGTATGACTATGGGGCGGGGTACACACTCATAACTAAGCTCAGAGCTTTGGGTCCCTTCAGACACATCTGGAAAGTACTTCTGCTCAGCACAGAGCTGCTAGCTTCGACAGAGTAGCAGTTACTTATGCTGCTTCTGGACTTGTGTCAGAGTCCTCAGGATGGAGTGAAGATTTAACCTATGTCATGACTCCTGGCAGTTGAATTTCTCATGATATGTCACCCCCCACAAAATCTAAGTGTACATATGTCAAAGTGCGGTATATTTAACACAGAAACCACATTTCAAATTAGTGATACCTATATTATATAACTGTTCGTAATATAATCCAATAATAGAATTGAAAAAAATTCTTTTGGAAAAGTCTATAATGAATATTATGGATGTTATAGGGATTTCATTTTAGAGTTTAAGAAAATGCCAGTCTCAAAATGATGGGTATTATGCAATTTCATTCAGACATAGAATATTAAAAAAAAAGCAAAATAATTGAAATAGAGTGCTGGGGATGTAGCTCAGTTGGTGGAGTCCTTACCTACCATGTATGAAGCTCTGGCTTCAGCCCCCAGCACCTCATAAAACTGGGCATCTTGGCATATACCTGCAATCTCAGCACTCAGGAGGCAGATCCAGGAGGTTCCAACATTCAAGGTCATCCCACAACTTTGCAGACAGTCCAGTTCCATGTAAGATCATGAGAAAAGAAAGAAAAAAGGAAAGGAGGGAGAGAGGATGGGAGGGAAGGCAGGCAGGCATGTAGTGGAATGAATGGCAAGTACCAGAAAATGTAGTGGTTGGAGTGCAGGTGAGGAAATGTTGCCAGAGGATATAAAATTCAAGTTATGTAGATGTAATAAAATTTGATTGATCTAGTCTACAACATGGTAGTTACAGCTGATGATGATGTTGTATTTTTGAGGGATGCTAGGAGAGCGCTAAGTACTTTTACCACAGAAATGCTAACTACAGGAACAGCTGCATGGTAATTTTATGTTAAGTCAAAGCAATGTATTGAAAAAAACTGAATAATTTTTTTTATTCTGTTACTAATTAGGTCAATAAAATTTAAAAGTTAAGACATTTAAAATTATGCACAAATAGCTTGAAGATTCATCACTGAGTATCTATCAAGTGTCTGTATTTCAGTGGCAGCCCACAGTGACTCCAGCTTGTGGCTTGATTCCGTCTTGACTTAAGGTCAGAGAGTTCAAGCTTGTGTTTGCTCCTCAAGGCTGAATAACAGGGTGTTTGGCCAAAGGAGTGGTTACTAAATGTTTTGAGAATTAAGGAGGTGTTTACACTTGTTTCTTCCTTGAACCATGGTAAGGAAGTCTTTTGACCCCCTTGCTTTGGGTACAAAAAGGCTAAGAGAAATAAATTCGGGGCTACTGCAGTAGTCACTAAGAGTCCTCCCGATTCTATCTTCTGTCTCTTGTCTCTTTCGTTCTTAATCCTCACTCCTCTATCCAGGTACTGATTGACAGGTAGGCTGGTCCCGACCTATCTCCAAGATTGCAGAGGAGGAACCGCAGCTTAGAGAGGGGAATCGCCTGGGGTTTTCTTCACTACAATTTCACTTTCTACTGTTATTTCTGTGACACTGCTGCTCTGTTTTATTCGTCACTTATAAGACTACATTCTTGATCCGTTAAGTTCATATATGTTCATACAGCCACATATGGTTAAGATCTATATTTATTCATGTTAATACTACTTTGAATAACTTGACTGGTGTGTGTGTGTGTGTGTGTGTGTGTGTGTGTGTGTGTGTGTGTATGCGTGCGTGCGTGCGTGCATGTTTTCACAAAAAGGAAACTTGTCCACATAGATTTATAAATGAAGTATCTGGAAACTGAATTTGAGATATCTTTTAGAGAAAAGATTTATATATTCTTAGGGACTGAGAGGGAACATGAACAAAATACTCTCTCTGCCCCCCAGAAAATAACAGGCTTGGCATTTTTAGAGTTTTAGATACTATCAGACAATCCTGAGCACATAGAAAATAACATAACCATCCATCTTATTAAGTGATTCACAAAACTTTATATTAATGTTAACTTATCCCTGTACTGGGACTGCCATGTATAACATGAATACAGAGGCCATGTGTCAACTTTGGTATAGAATATTGTGTAACAATTTCCTCTGACCTTGAAACATTCCATCTTACAGGGAAGTTCTCTAAACAGGAAGGTAAACAACTCAAAAGTAGCTTCAGGAAGTCCCTGAAACTGAACAGATTCATTAGACACTTCTATGCCTGATTAAGCAAGAAAAACTGAGAGCCCCTCTCAGATTAACAGGTAAGGTGTTCATGGAAGACTCAGGCAAGTCAAGCTGCAAAGAAGATTCTTTGAGACCAGATCAGCTGCCTAGAAGAAGCAGAAACCAGCTCTGCTGCTTGGGACAGGTTTAGACCAGAGTTGAAAGGACATTTTTCAACCTGCTGAATGGCCTGCAGGCTGTGCAGTGTGCACTGGGTTTCCCAGCTTCTGTGAGCTGTCACTCATGCTTTGTTGGGCCTTGGTGATACAGCTGTCTTGGAGTCACTTCTCCTGTAAGTAATCCCTCACCTTTACATACTCCTGTGAATAATCCAATAAGACAAATTAGTTCACCAAGTTTTACTTTGGTGGTTATCTGTATTTTGGTCTGTCATGGGATCCCTCTCTGGGGTGAGTAGATGTGTGTGTTGAGTCTCCCCAGGAAAAGTCTTGTCATACAACAAATATCAATTTCTGACTCTTTTTTTGGGGGGAGGTTGTTACACTCTACACAGTTTTTAATAATGATAAATTTGAAACCATTCTATTACATTATGATTAGCACTTGAAATCATCATATGTGGGCCATGCACATTTTATAAAATGGTTAAGTTTTTGATACTTATTTTTGAATAATAAAATAATTTAACTTTCTAAGTAGATGACATGTCACATGTGAAGGTAAAGTTTTTCTTTGTTTCTATAATATCTACAATTGTTTGTATGATATCTACAGTAACATTTTGTTCTCACTTTCTTGTCATGATTCCTGCCTTCTGCCAAGAAAACTGTGGATAAAGGAAGTTCTCAGTAAACATTTTAAATAAATTTATAAGTAGTTTTTGAACAATTTGTTTAGGAGAGAAAAATTACTTAGCAAAACATTTTGTACCATGTATGAAAAACAGATATAGTGTCATCCCTTCGATTGGTAAAGTTTGGAGGGATCAAGTCTAATTCTCTTTTTTTTTTTTTAAACGTCAACCCAGCCTTGCCTTTTAAAGACATAGGAAGATTGTAAATATCTCTACCTTCTCTCTGAGACCTTAAGAAAGTCATCTGACTTTCTGGCCTTCTAGTTCCTAATCTACAATGTGAGGGAATAGGTTTAATTACCTCCATGATAGCTTCATATTCTATGGTCAGCTGGAAAAACAATGCAGTAACTCAACATTTGTGCAAACCAGTTCATCCTGTTACTAACTGTCAGCTCTGCAAAGCCTGTAGTGGTTAGAATGCCGGACAAACAAGGGTTTCATTAGGGAAGACCAAAAGTCATAGAGGATGTTGAGGCTGAGGCTGAGCTTTTAAAAGGAAACAAATTTGTTCACCGAGACCATTTACTTTACATGTAGCAAATGTTTATTAAAAACCAATTAGTGGCCCCCCTACTGTGATATGCCGTGTTAGCAATTAAAAAAAAATAGATTGCTTCCTTCCCATCCAGAGCTTGTCCAGTGTAGGGAAGCAGTCACCTCACACCATTTTGTAACTAACAGGCTGTAAGTAAATAGCTCATCACTAGCTTACCTGATTAAAAGCCCTTGAGACAACATCCTGGAGGTAGATGCTGGAAAGTCAGAAGGTTGGGTCATCCCCAGGTGCATAGCAAGTTCAAGGCCAGCCTAATAAAAAAGAAACAAAATAGAGTAAATAAAAACCACTGGAGAAAGTAATGTACCTATGATAAGCTTTAATTAAAAGCCACACCGTGATTTGGTTATTAGTTAAAATGACCATTCATGGTCACTCTGTGTGAATGATTTTTCACACATAACTGCACACAAGGATATAAGTAATCAAAGCTGTTGGAATAAACAAGGATGAAGCTAAGCTTTGGGAAGAAACCTAACCCTTTATCAACTATAATTGCACTTCTGAGAGCTGGTGTGTTGTTAAGACCATCATATCATGAGATAATAAATAAAATGTTTTTCCTCACTAAGCTGCATGATCGTCTGTTTTATTTAATTGTGTAGTAAGTCTTAAAACAATCCATCAGATTTACTACAAAGAAAATGTTTCTCAGAGACCCTTTGGGTTTCTCGTTGCCTGTAGATGATATACAAAAGTCCTTTTAAATCCTCTGAGAATGCCCTTAACTTGCTGTGTCCTGGAAGGACATGATGCTTTGCGAAAGGAGGCACAGCTAAAGGAATTACTGTACCGCTTTTCACAGTGGAGGGCAGCTGTTTGGAGCTATAATTAAAATGTAAATTATCAAAGGCGAATAATGAGAGCTGTTTCTTCCAAACAATATCCAGTGTAATCAGAGTGAGAAAAGAGTTCAGGGAGATTTCCTCCTATGGAAAAGCTGAGAGGGAAGTCATTTGTAAGGAACCAAGGGGACACAACCCATGGATTGTCTAGGATGCTGGGAAGCTGAATTAATCAGACAGACTTTCGATTCTGCTGGGCCCGAATCCAAATCACACGATAACTGTGCATGGAACTCAGGCACCACATCACTGCATGGGCACAGTGGTGGGGCTGTGAATAGAACTACAGTGCTGGTAGCATGAGTTGCCTTTCAATCCATGTGGTTTTATGAATTGAAACAGAGGACTTTTAATAGAATGCCATATGAGGACAGAATAGTAAGATTATAAACATACTCAGGGACTTTATACTATCCCCAAAAGGAAAACCCATGAAATCTTTCAAACGTAAGGTTTTTCATGAATCAGTTAGTTTCTGTTACGTGTGTGCTCAAATTTAAGTGCTTTATAAAGCTTTCACTGTCCTAATCAATGCTGCATATAAGCCAAAATGAAATATGTTCCTTTGGCTATACACATTAAGTCTTCATATTCAATGTCAGCCAGACATAGTGGCTCTGAAGTGATAAAATGGAATGTCAGTGGAAAGGAACTGTAAAACATTGATTTATAGCTTTTTTTAAAAAAAAAAAAAAAGAAAACACAAACTATTAAATTGAAGAATAAAATCTTAACCTCAAATTTTGGAGGGTATGGGGAAACTTATACAGGTTGCTATGAAATATTGATAAATGGTTTTGTCTTTTGTATGACTGTAACATCACCGAGGCTATCGTTTTTTAAGTAGTTAAGGATTGGAACTCAGTTCCTTCACTTAAATAAGAGAAGGTTTGGCAATGTATTTTCTCACGCTGCTGGAAGATTTCCATTGTCAGAGCATTAGCAAGTGTCTGTATGTTGCCCGTGTCCTAGTCTGCACATTCAGCTGGGGCTTCTTCCCCGAGAATCAGGCTCATATACTCAGGAACCTGCCAGGTGCCTTTACGTCTATCCCTAGACATCAGGAAGTCACCGTGTTCACATGACACTCGTTTCAGCAGCCACCTCGCTCCACCCCTCTTCCAGGCCCCATCTTATGTCATGGAACTGTTCCAAGTTAGAAACCAAAAGTTATCACAGGCTTCTAAATATACATTTCCTAAATATATATCTTTCCATTCTCCCCTTTTCATCTTTTCTCTAGTTGCTTTTTTTTTTTTTTCTGGACCTTTCATCTAAAAATGAAATATTTGATTCCCAGGCCTCCAGTCTTTTCCCATTAAGTTCGATCCTTGTATGAACCAGTGTTCTTCAGAAACTGCATTATTTCTAACCACATCTCTCCTCTTGAAATCCTTCCTTCAATGCCTTATTGATATAGCGTATTAAACTTAGCCGCACAAATCTGAAAGCGTCCCAGCCTCTCAATCTTATTTTCAGCCACTCCCTGTCTTTATTTTTGGCTTCAGAAGCCCCAAACAACTGGAGTCTCCAGACACCGCTTGCTCTCTTCTTTCCCCTCCTCCATCGTCTGACTAACTGCTTCCATCTCTCAAAACCAGCTTTTATATTTGCATCTCCCTGCATATTTATACTTCTTGCAGGAAGGAACTCTTGTATTCATTTTTACGAATCCAGTTTCTAGCAGAGTGTCTGGCGTATTCTGTGCACTAAAATAATTTTTTTTTTTTTGAGCAGAACGGCAATGCTGGTTCATGGTTCAATGTATCTTTTGCTAGTGGGGTCTTCACTTAAGTTGGTACTTGCCCGTTGTATGGTATATCACAGGGAGCTAGCTTCATTCAGATGGTCTAGTGTATCAAGTATGTTTTTCATGATGCCAATCTCTTCACCAGTCAGTATTAACATACTTGCCCCATCATTGCACCCAAACCTTGGTAAACTCTCTCTCACCCTGTTTCTTTACCTTGACCCTGGATTATTGTGAGGTTGTGATGGAGAGCTTATATTTAAGTGGTGTTTCAAGGTGAGACTCAATGTGCATTGGGATTCAATAAATACTTAGTGACTTTTCATGAAACATGAAAACTCTGTACTTTTTCTTTATTATTATTATTATTAAGAGATTTTCTATTCATTTTGCATACCAACCACAGATTCCCCTCTCCTCCTCCTCCCTTCTCCCAGCCTTTCCCCCCAACTCACTCCCCCACCCCATTCCCACCTCCTCCAAGGCAAGGTCTCCTGTGGGGAGTCAGCAGAGCCTGGTACACTCAGCTGAGGCAGGTCCAGGCCCCTCCTCCTTGCACTAAGGCTATACCAAGTGTCCCACCATAGGCACTAGGCTCCAAAAAGCTGGCTCATGCACCAGGGACAGTTCCCAATCTCACTGCCTGCCTTGGGCCCCCCTAAACAGTTCAAGCTAAACAACTGTCTTGCCTACCCAGAGGGCCTAGTCCAGAGGGGGAGTGGAGGGGGCTCCTCAGCTATTGGTCCACAGTTCATGCATTTCCACTGGCTTGGCTGGCCGTCTCTGTACATTTTCCCATCGTGATCTCGATGTCCTTTGCTCGTAGAATCCCTCCTCTCTCTCATTGATTGGACTCCTGGAGCTCAGCCTGGCACCCAGCCATGGATCTCTGCTTATGGTTCCATCAGTTACTGGATGAGGGCTCTGTGATGACAGTTAGGGTATTCAGCCATCTGATCGCCAGAGTAGGCCTGTTCAGGCACCTTCTCGAGTATTGCCAGTATTCTAAGGTGGGGTCATCCTTGTGGATACCTGGGAACTTCCCTAGCACTCTGTTTCTCCCTATTCCCATGATTTCTTTATTTATTATGGTATCTCTTTCCTTGCTCTTCCACTCTGTCCCTTGAACAATCCATTTCCCTATTTTCCCATGCCCCATCCCTTGTCCTCCATTACCCCCCTCACCCCTAGTGTGCTCATGTAGATCTCATCTATTTCTTATTCGCTGGGTGATCCATGCATCCTTCCTAGGGTCCTCCCTGCTAGCTAGCCTTCATGGAGCTGTGGGTTGCAGTCTGGTTATCCTTTGCTTTATTTACATCTAGTATCTACTTATGAGTGAGTACATACCATGTTTGTCCTTCTAAGTCTGGGTTACCTCACTCAGGGTGATATTTTCTAGTTCCATCAATTTGCCTGCAAATTTCATGATGTCATTGTTTTTCTCTGCTGAATAGTGCTCCATTGTGTATATGTACCACATTTTCTTAATCTATTCTTCAGTTGAGGGACATCTAGGTTGTTTCCAGGTTCTTGCTATTACAAATAATGCTGCTATGAACATAGCTGAGCATGTGTCTTTATGGTATGGTTGAGTATTCTTTGGGTATATGCCCAAGAGTGGTATAGCTGGGTCTTGAGGGAGATTGATTCCCAATTTTCTAAGAAACCGCCATACTGATTTCCAAAGTGGCTGTACAAGTTTGCACTCCCACCAACAGTGGAGAAGTTTTCCCCTTGTTCCATATCCTCTGCAACATAAGCTGTCATCAGTGTTTTTGATCTTAGCCATTCTGACAGGTGTAAGATGGTATCTCAGAGTTGTTTTGAGTTGCATTTCCCTGATGACTAAGGATGTTGAGCAATTCCTAAAATGTCTCTCTGCCATCTGAGATTCTTCTGTTGAGAATTCTCTGTTTAGCTCTTTAGTCCATTTTCTAATTAGATCGTTAGGTATTTTGATGTCTAGTTTCTTAAGTTCTTCATATATTTTGGAGATCAGCTCTCTGTCAGATTTGGGATTGGTGAAGATCTTTTCCCATTCCTTAGGCTGTCAAAAAACACCGTGCTTTTTAAAATGTTTCCACACTGTTACAGAACAATAAAAATAAATTACTAATAGGAGGGACCTGAGATAAAATTCTCACCTAGGAAAAGATGATGTTATGTGATTGTCTACTTTGAATATCTTTTTTTAGTTCTGTGATGTTATTATTATCTTAGTATAATATACAAAAGGGTGGGGTTCCTTATGACGCTTCGTACCTATGTCTCATCATGCTACACTCTCATTTGTTCCGGTCTTTTCTGTCCTCCCTATGTTTTATTCTCACCTTGCTTGATGCCTCTCTTCTTCTGCCCTCCCCTGTGTTCCCTTCCTCTCTGTCCTTCCTTATGCCCCCGTCCTTCTGTCCCAGATGCCCCTTCTTTGCTGGGAGAATCGTCCTTCCTGCTTTCATGTTCAGTTCCAAGTATTATTTATCACAAAGCATTCGTGTGTGTGTGTGTGTGTGTGTGTGTGTGTGTGTGTGTGTGTGTGTTGTGGTTTTTCGAGACAGGGTTTCTCTGTGTAGCTTTGAGCCTTTCCTGGAACTCACTCTGTAGACCAGGCTGGCCTCGAACTCACAAAGATCCGCCTGGCTCTGCCTCCCGAGTGCTGGGATTAAAGGCGTGCGCCAACACTGCCCGGCTTCATAAAGCATTCTTTTGTATAGTGGGTAAGTATTTTGCATATGGAAAAGTGATGCTAGCATTTCATAAAACCCAAAGGGGTGTGGTTAAAGTCTGTTTCCTTGCTTAACATAATGACAATAAATGGCCAAACAAATTAACCACTAATACCTGGAAAATTATTAAAAGTTTTCCTCAAACTATATCAGAAGTGTGGGTCCTTGACCTTTAAGTCTCTGTTGGAAATGAGAATTTGGAATTTATATGCCTCTCTCATTCAGTATTTCTGATATATGCCCAAGGATTAATTATACTAGAATCTGTGAATGAAAATTAATTATTTATGACTAAATCTTACACAGGTGAACATTTTTATAATGCTAATTAGTACCTTGTAATTAAAGATCTTGTGTGACAATTACATATGACTCTTAGGTCAATTATAAACACACTCTAATTGAACCCACCAGTTTATTAGCACTTATGCAGAGGCTGAGATACTGGAATAAAATTTTAACTTAATCCAGGTTGATCCTTGAATCAAGACCTGAAAATTATTTTTAGCTAGTTTGGTAGAGGAAAGATGAAAATGAAAATGCAATTCAAATCTCAATGTAGTAATCACTGTTGGGGTATGTGAGTCATTTTGCTAGAATTCAATTATAATGAATTATTTTGGAATTGAGTCACCATTGAGATTTAGTGTGCTTTTTGACAAAATATTATTTGAAAAAGCATGAAAGACTCCTGGTTTCTGGATTAAAATTTTTTGATCATGAGACATTTTAAAAATGTATTATTTAAGCATCTAGAAAATTTAAAAGTAATATACTTATAGAAATGCCGGTCACTTTTAAAAAGTGTATGGCCAGGTGCCAGTGTGATACATGCATAACCAGATATGCTGAAGAGAACCAAGTTCTCCCTTTTTGTCTGAATGCTACGTTGTTCTCTACTGATTCTCTAAGCAATAAATATTTCCCAAATTGTTTAGTCAAAGGCTTCTGGAAAAAAGCATTTCCTGGTAATGTGCATCCTGCGTTAGAACCTGTGGGAACATCAAACTCCCAATACCTCATCACACAGAAGGGCCTGGTGACCCTTTAAAATACTCTCAGACTTCAGCAATTAAAAAATTGCCCCGCATAATGTTTCAGATGGGAATTAGGGAAACTAAAATTACTGTCTCCATGCACTTAAAAAAAAAAAAAAGGTGTTTCAAAGTTGACTCCATGAGATGCCTGGTGGAATTCTCCTCGGGTTAGATGACGTTAGAGGTAATCATCACAAGAAAGTCACTGCACGTCTGTTTGGTTGTTCAGAACAGGTTAGTGGAGAGCTTTCAGTGTCAGGGTTTTTGTAAAACCCTAAGGTTAGGTGTGAGTTTTTGAGCACAGAGGTTGCAACGTATTTAAAACATACAGACAAATCTGTGAGTGGAGGACAAGACAGGAGTTTTGATGTTCTTGTTTCTTATAGAGCAGGAAAAGACTGAAATCACTCAGAACTCAAGACCCCGGGCACATCAATGATCTATTAAGAGAGTAAGATATCAGTTTTATGTAACATCTTATCTGCCGAGGCTTATTAAGTAGAATCAAGAAAATCATGTTCCACCAACAGGACTACGCTGGAGAAAAACAATCAGAGGCATTGGCAAACCATTTAACCGCCCACATCTCCCCGGAAAATTACTCATAATAGCAATTTGCATCAGTGTATTAAGCAGCATGTTTTAATGATATGTGGGCTTAAACACAACAGGCATACATGGCAGTTCCTTTCTTTTTTTTCTACAGACCATAAAACTTACTATAACCTAAATGAACAAAGGAATAGAGACAGAGACAATGAGAGCCAAGGTCCTGTTTTCTGCTCATTAGGGAATATCATTAAAAAAAAAATCACTGTTTCAGTTCATGATGTTAAACAGGATATATATCTGTCACACATTTCTAGGTCTAGAGTGTCTTCAGAAAAGGTGAAAAATACTTAAGAAAAAGTATTACTTTCAGTATAGTACCTACGATCTTTTATCCATAGTTCTATATATTGACTAATAAATATCAAACGTAAAAGTAAACACCAGTGCATTCCTAAATGTGCTCTGGATGGACCATTTTTTTTTTTTTTTTTTTTTTACCAGCACTTTGACTATAGTTGTTTTTAGACAAGTGCCTCGGATATTTCCCTCTTTTGACCTGTGTTTAATATTGTATTGTGCATTTTGTCCTGTTCACCATAAAAGCTATAGTTTGGATATATTTATCTATATCCAACAATCTTCCTTCTTTAAAAAAGGAGCTATTATATTAAATTATGTTGGAAGTGTTGATTATTTAATGACAAAAATGAAAGACTTCAAATTTTAAATAGTGTAAAGTTGGGGGTTTTTTTGTTTTTGTTTTTGTTTTTTTGTGTAAATCGTTTATTTGAATAACTTAGAGATGAATGAGCCAAGGAGAAAATTTATGGTAATGACATAAGCATCTAGAATCACAATATTAAAGTAGGCTAAGTAAGGGGAGAGGGGTCTCCAACTGTCTTATCTCCCCACCCAAAGTTTAATATTTTAGTTTTCTCAGGTCGTATGACATTTTCTCCTACTGTTTTTTTTAAAGATTTTATTTTTTGTTATTTTTAATTGTGTGTGCGTATGTGTGTATGCATATGCACAGTAGTGCAGTGTTCATCACAGAGGCCAAAGTCATCCTATCTGTCCAGAGCTGGATCTACAGGCAGCTGTGAGCTACCTGAAGAGGATGCTGGAACCAAACTTAGGTTCCCTACAAGAGCAATCAACATTCATAACCACTGAGTCATCTCTCCAGCCCTCTTTGTTTTAAATAGAGTAAATTCTCCAGATTCTGAAGCTACTGGCCCTCTAATGAGATTCAATTGGCTCATTTCTGTCCAGCAACAAGGAGCTATTTGAGATATCAGTTTTCCAAGACTACAAAGGTTAGACAGTAGCATTTCAATGATAAGTTCCTATAGATAGCGTGTACTGCTGTAGGTACCTTCAGACCATCAAGGGCCCATAAGCCAATAGTTCTTTCCTTCCAACAAAGCTTCAGATTGCCATAGCCCACAGCTTGCTCTCTCTGGAGATAATGTTTAGGTAAATGACTCAAAGCAGGCAATTTTCCCCACCAGAGTTGAACTTCAGATAGGCCTGAGACTGCCCTGGAGTGAGACCCTTTATAGTCAGCTCCATCCAACTGCTCATGAATTTTCTTACTCATAAAAATCTGTATTTTAGTGACTCACAGACCTTCACATTTGATTATAAGAACAAAGCCATTTTCATAGAAAATACCAATGCCATCTGAAGTTTTGTAGCCTTGCCTTCTTAACCTATTATGATCATCTTTTATTTTTTCAGATTCAGAATCTTGCCTTTCAGACTTTGTTAAAGCCATGATATGGCATTTTTCACAGCTTAAAGATACAGAAAGCTTCTTTGAAATATAGCATCTTCAAAACAATTTTCTCACTCACATGAGAAGTTCTTACTAAAAATTTAGACCATCAAAGCAAGACAGAACAACGACTCAGCCTAGAGTGTTTCAAAGGACACTGTTTCTTGCTATTCAAAAGAGCAGTCTTAGGTTTCTCACAAACATTCTTGGTGATTTTTCAAACCCCTAGGGGTCAAAATGAGTATTCCAGCTAGAGTCAGGTAAGAACTGATCCTCTGAGTTTGATATATTAGCACTGTTAGTTCTTTCAAATGAGAACCAGTTTATGTCCTGACCCAGAAGATAGAGAAGAGCACAGCCAGGCTAAGAGAGATACGTTAAGGGCTGGCAACTTCAGTAGAGAGTGGGAAAGCCCTGCTTGAAGTGGGCGGCTCATAACTTACAATTACACTTTAAGGACAATGGTTCCCAAAGTGTGTTCTATGAACTAAGTGTCATTACCTCCTGGGAAATGTTAGCAGTTTTAAGTTCTCAGGGCTGGAGAGATTGTTCAGTGGTTAAGAGCATTATCTACTCTTCCAAAGGACCTGTGTTTGCTTCCCACCATCCACATAGGGCAGTTCACAACCACCTGTAACTCCAGTTCCAGGAGACCCAGTCTCTTCACACACACACACACACACACACACACACACACACACACACACACACACAGAGAGAGAGAGAGAGAGAGAGAGAGAGAGAGAGAGAGAGAGAGAGAGAGGAACAAATACACAGAAACGCATATACCTGCACACATATAGACACACATACATACTCATATACACACATACATACTCCCATACACAAACACACATCCATACACACATACTCACACACACAAACACATGCACACATACATACATACATACAGATACACACATGCACACACTACATACATACTCACACACAAATACACATACATAAAACACATATGTACATACATACACATAAACATACACACACACACACACACACACACACACGGTACACCCAGCCACATACAGATAAATCAATAGATAAATAAAAGCTGTAAATCTCAAAGTTTGCCTCCACATCTCCTATCTTTAACAAGTTCTTCTGGGGAGCCAGCTGCACTCTGAAGTTCAGGAAGCACAGACGTGAAGCACAGCACCAGATGACCAGATGCCTTCCTTTCCCTTCCCACACAACACAGTACCAGAAAAAGAAACATCTCCACCATACAGTGTGTGTCAAGGAGCATTTGGTCAACAATAGCACAGAAAAAGCTATCCAGTGTTGATGCAAGGGCAACATCCACAAGGATGTATAGCGAGAAATCCAAGGGACTCTGCTTAAGAGTTATAAGGAGCTGATGAGGAGATAAATCAGAAAAGGCAACTCACTAAGCAGAATTTGTGAAACATCACAGGGTTCTAGAAGGCTGAGGTCTCGTTCCACGCTGCTCCTGCCGCCTGAATCAGTCCCACCATCCAAGCCCACAAGGGAGAGACGAGTGTGGCCTACATGCATTTCAGGTCTTAAGGATAGCCCTAAGGCCACGCCCCAGGGGCTGGTACTTGAAGGTCGTAGGTAGGTAGAGCAGCTATCCACTACATCTCCCCCTTTTGTCTAAATAAGAAAGTTCTAACCTAATACAAAACTATATACAATAGGAACGATCATTAAGGATTGTCCAGGAGATGGGAAAGGTAATAACATAAACAAAATACAAATATAACCAACAATAACAACACCAAACAAGAGACATATACATATCCAGAAATGTCTAGACCATAGGTAAATGGCAAGTTACAGAGATTACTCCGATAGCTGTTCTATCTTGAAGAATCTAACTTTAGTACCTAAAATGTTCTTAGCTAAGATACTAGAGAATTACAACTGTAACTATCTAGCCTTCAGCCCCATCAAAGACCTGAAGGAAAATAATGTTATCTGAGAAAACAAGAAGTGCAGGCATGCAATTTCAAAAAAAAAAAAAAAAAAAATGCAAGAATTGACCGACAGCTGGCAGCCTGGACAGTTATCTAGTGTTTCTCAGCACCATTGGGGCATCCATATTGGCTATAGGCCTAGAATGTCTGACAAACCATTTTCAGAAGCAGGAATTTTGAAAGACCGTCTTACCCTGTCTTGGAAAGGTTCAGCAATTGCTTTTCCTTGTGTCCTGCTGGTCCATAAAGGACAGTGTGCATACTTCCAGCAGTTGAGGCAAGGGCAGTTCTTTGTCAAGCAGGCCATTTGGTGCCAAGAAAAAGACAAGCTTCCATACGGAGTGTCTTTGAAGCCAAACACTCTTTCAGGAGTAGATCAGTGCTGCCAGGAGCAATTGTGTCTCACATCAACAGAATTCTAAGTCATCAAAAACATTTAAATGCCATATTCTATAGGTCTATGAAGAGTTTGAAGATTACCTATTCATCGTACATGTTTCTGTAAATCTGGAAAGTCTAACTAATATAACTATAGATATGACAAACCTGGATGACTATAATTCTGTAAGTCTTATCTACCTAAATAACCTAAGGACTAAGGCTTCACAGATGGAAAACATCAAATGTTTCCCACATAATCACTCAAGCTTGGGAAGAACATAAGCAATAAAACCATAAAAAGACTATTTCAGTAGTTTGAGCTGGTGACCCTCCTCTTTACATGTCTTCCAATCCAGAATCCTTAATAGTAACTATTTTTACTACATCCTGGTCATTAATAGAATCAAATCCTTAGACCTCCTACAGGGCTATAGAGCCTTCATTGGCTATATTAATTCTGTGTGGTTGCTGTAACAAATTGCAACAAACTAGGCACCTTAAAAGAGTGAAATCATCTCATAGTTGTTTGGATTCAAAGTGTAGACATGGCTGTAGTTCTTCATGAAGCTCTATGAGAAATCGTAGTCCCTGATACTTCTGGCTCCTTATTAGCTGTTGTGGGGATTATTTTGTTTATAGTACATAGAGTCAATCTTTCCATTTTCATACTAACATTGTCATCTCTTGTACCTCCTCCATGTCTCTTATGAGGATATTTATTCTTGAGATTTTGACCCTCTCCAGGTAATTCAGGATGAACTCTTCGCTTCAAGGCATTTTGCATAATTAATCTGCAAAGGCATTTCCTCCAGATAGTGTAATAGCCACATGCTCTTGGAATTCTAGGGTCTAGAAAAATCTTCTAGAGGGTGTTGCTGTTTTTACCAGGACACTTGTCTCTTTGAAGGATATAGTAACCATATGCATCCTGCTGGTATTGGGACAGAGTTTTGGGACTAGAGAGATAAGGAAATGCTGAAACTGAAATTAGGTCTATAGTATCATCATTAACATCCAAAGAGAGTAGTGGGGATAAGTCTTGTACACACCTGCTTCCATTCTAATCATCCTTAAATGTCTACTTCTTTCTGGATGTTAGAATATGGAGTTCCAAAACCAACACCTTGGCATCAAGAGGCAAACAGAGACTCACCCATCAGGTGCAAATGCCTTAACTCTCCTGTAGTGTGTCACCTCACTCATTGACACAGGAGGTGATGAACATGTTCTTTTTTTCAAGTTTACCACGCTTTATTGAAATATAAATTGAATATTTTTTTCAATTACTTCTACAATGAGATTTTTTGTTGTTGTTTTAGTTTATTTCTTTTTTTGTAGCTCTTTTTTATTTATTGATTTTTTTTTAAATATTACATGCCAATCCCTGCTTCCACTCCCTCCCCTTCTCCCACTCCTCCCACTTCCCCTCATTGCCAGGAAACCCACAAACACATCAAGACACTCAACTGCCACCCACATTCAGAGAGACTAGTGTGGTCCCATGTAGGTTCCCCAGCTGTCAGTCCAGAGTCCATGAGCTCCCAATAGCTTGGATCATCTATCTCTGTGTTTTTTTCGAATCATAGTTCTGACCCACCTTGCTCCTATAATCCCTCCTCCCTATCTTCAATCTTACACCTGTCAGAATGGCTAAGATAAAAAACACCAATAACTGATGCTGGAGAGAATGTGGAGAAAGGGGAACACTCCTCCACTGCTGATAGGAATGCAATCGTGTACAGCCACTCTGGGAATCAGTACCACAGTATGTCAGAAAATTGGGAATCAATCTGCCTTGAGGCCCAGCCATACTACTCTTGGGTATATACCCAAAAGATGCTCACCCCACCACAAGGACATAGGCTGAATGATATTCATAGCAGCATTATTCGTAATAGCCAGAACCTGGAAACAACTTAGATGCCCCTCAAACGAAGAATGGATAAAGAAAATGTGGTACATTTACACAATGTAGTTTTACACAGCAGTAAAAAACAATATCATCATGAAATTTGTAGGCAAATGGATGTAACTAGAAAAACCATCCTGAGTGAGGTAAGCCCGACACAGAAAGACAAACACGGTATGTACTCACTCATAAGTGAATATTAGATGCAAAGCAAAGGATAACCAGGCTACAATCCACAATCCCAGAGAAGCTAGGTAAAGAGGAAAACACTAAGAGGGACACGCATGAATTGCCTCAGGAAGGAAAAAGGCTTAAGATCTCCTTGGTAAACTGGGAGTGGGGAGTAGAGGAGAGGGCATGGGATGTGGGAACATGAGGGTTCAAGATGGCCGAGTTGGGGGAGGGACGGAGAAGAGGAGCAAGAAGAGAGATATCTTGACAGAGTGAACCATTGAGGAGTTAGGGAGAAATCTGGAATGAGGAAAATCCCCAGGAACTCACAAGGATGTCCCCAGCTAAGATTCATAGCAATGGTGGACAGGGTGCTTGAACTAGCCTTCCATTGCACACAGATTGGTGTCTACCCCAACTGTCATCATAGAACCTACATCCAGTGACTGATGGAAGCAGGTGCAGAGACCACAGCCAAGCACTTGGCCAAGTTCCTGGAGTTATTTTTCTTTTCTTTTCTGTTTTTTTTTTTAAACAAAGAAATAATAGAGTCATAAAACTTCTTAAAGAACAACAGGAACATTTAGCGAAGAAAAAGTAACCTTCTTACTCTAGAACTGCAGAACTACTTCATAAGGATGACATAAGAAAATAAGCTACTGAGGAGTGCCTTCTCCCCACTTTCAGTTAATTTATACCCATGATCTTAAAGACCTTTTGTTAATACATCATAGGATTAAGATAGTATTGAACATGTTGCCTTAAATTGTGTTAAGTTTTACGTTTTAAAAGTTCTATAACTCACAATTATGTCATTTTTATTATAAATATAAACTCAATATTAAATATGGGGAACACATTGCCAGGAATAATGGAAAATATCTTAAAATTGCTTTAGCAGCATTAGAAAGTATCCCCCCCCCCAAAGTACATTTTGAGTATCTTAGAATTAATGGCATCAAATGCAAGTATGACTATAAATAGTCTTGTTTCCTATTTCTTCGGCTGACTTCTTATTACATTGGTCTAGAATTCCAATGTCTTTTATTGAAAATAGTAGTTCCCAAACGTTGTCCCCGAGTTAACAGTAGCTGCCTTGGACATATAGCCCACGGCCTTTTATTTCCCATTCTGTTATTTTGCATTCCAGAATGATATAGTTAGGATTAAAAACCAGAAACCTGTTGTTGTTGTGTGTGTGCTTGTGAACTTGGGCTGCTGTTGTCATTTCCTAGTCTCATTTATGATGAGGAACATTTAAGTAGTTCATCTGTTTTGTTAGATTTCTTTTTTTCTTTTTTTATTTTTTTTATTTTTTTGAGATAGGGTTTCTCTGTGTAGCTTTGGAGCCTGTCCTGGGTCTCACTCTGTAGTCCAGTCTGGCCTCGAACTCACAGAGATCCTCCTGGCTCTGCCTCCTGAGTGCTGGGATTAAAGGCGTGAGCCACCACCTCCTGGCCTATTTTGTTAGATTTCTTAAAGGGAGCCACACAAACACTCACCTGGGAGCACAAAGTACTATGCACTGTGATCATCAAGAATGTGGAAATGCCTCTGACAAAGTTGACTGGGAACCATCCAGGTGTAATAAGGAGTGATTTTTGACACAGAGACTGTGTAATGCTTCAGTATCAACCTACAGATGTCAGAGATATTCACTTCAGTTTTTCTCTTTAGTAAAAATGTATAAATAGTTTGTCATTTATATACTTATACTATGAGAGATACCATATATTTTAATGTATCACTTAGTATATGAATATCTAAATTTTTCTATTATTAGCTTCTGTTCATATACTCCTGCATGAGTCACAATGAACAGGGGCTATGTATTTCTTCATGTCATTCATACACACACACACACACACACACACACACACACACACACACACATAGTATAAAATACCTTGTAAATATTTAATGCTCATAAATACTTAACTTTGTGGTTAAGGACTATGATAGCTCATTGGAAAAATGTATTGCTCTATTATTTTAAACATATTATAATGATTTAAGACAACAGATTTTAATAAGAATTACCTCACAATACCTTATTAAAATGGGCTCCCTTGTCCATCATAATAAAATATTAAAACTATATTTTAAACTCCAAGCTGCTATTGTGTAGCTAAAATTTAGAAATTCTGAATCCTTGTGATAGTTTTTTTTTTGAGAGCTATCAAGTTTGAAATTTGATCTTTATGTACTCAGCTGAGCATATAAGACAATATCCACTGAATGGGAAACCTGAAGGATATAATCTAAAGCCACACATTTTGAATCAGAACAATGGAATTGCTTATCCATAAATCCTGCCATGACACACCCTTGGGTACTAAGGTTCTCTAAAATTAAATTGGGGTCCCCAGCAGTATCAATTTCCTCTATTTTAGTGAGGAGAAACACGTGTAACCCTGAGGTACCTGTTGGGTGTGGTTAACAACCTCTGGGCCATTTGGTCTCTCACTGCTGTAGAGCATCCCTTCTTATCCATGGCAAAGATGCTTTCGTCAAAACCACCTGATTGATTCACATACTAGGAGAGCTGTAGTGCTACTTAAGGGTTCTCAGCACATTTGCTACCCGGTATGTATCGGTACCACTGTAGGAGGCTAAACATAGCTCTGTTCCCAGAATCTTGTTTTTCTTCTGCAGTTCTGAACCTCATTTGTGTGGGTTCGGCAAGGGCTTCAGATGCCAGGTTTCTCCTGCAGTTTAATCTCTGCATGCAGAGAGAACCTGATATTAATGAGCAGCTCTCCTAGTTACTGTTCACACAGTACTTGAATCTATGCATTTTCTAAATGCATACCTCAGCATAGCTGTAGCCTATTCTACCTTCTGTAATTCTATACACAAAGATTGTGTTGGTTGTTAATGGGATTTTAGCCAGCTTGAAATAGATGCAAAAGTTTTGAGGAGACAAAGGAACACCTTGAAATCAATTTTCCCCCCAAATAAAGCTTTTAGAGTCAACCCTATCACTTCTTTGAGGTGAAGAGTGAGAAGTAGTTTGAAGTGACAGATTTCCTCTAGGAATGGACCGGTGATCTCTAGAAGTACCCAGTAAGGGGGAGGGTTGACCTATATGCAAATACAAGAGACCTATTTCTTGGAGCTATTGGGTTTCCCTAGCTTCTTTAAGGAGATGAAACCTGCTTTCATCTGTCCCCTGGCAGGTTCTTCTCTCTAGAAAGGAATTTAATCCGGAACCTGCCTCTTCCTTTTGAGCACAGGGTCAGTTTCTTTCTTTTAATCTAAAAACATGCTGGTACATTTGGTATCTTCTCATATACCTAGGAAAAAGTCATGATATTCATTACATCCTTATGAGATCCTCAGACATATCTCAAACTGCTCTATTTTTTTTTTCTGCCTCTGATAATGACATTTCTGACAAAGGTATTTGCGGAATGCAACTGTTGGTAGGATTTGAATAATGCCTCATTAAAGGGTGGATGCGTATTTCAGCATATTTAGGAACAATGTGTTGGGTACCTGTGGGAGACAGCCCCATCTCTCATGTCGCCATTCTTCCTTAATGTACACTCAAACAGTAGCTTCTATGAGATATGAAATATGGAGGCATGCAGGCAGAAATTTTGTAGTATCTCCCTGAGGACTATTGCTACAACCTGACAGCAATTTTCCATGTGATAACAAAATGAGATGCAATGGGCCACCATCCTCTCTAGAAACACTACTGATATTTCTTGTTTATAGATAATAACAAATCTATACGTTTTTTTCTTTATTCGGAAAGAAATTGAGATGGCGGCCTTGAATATTGTTGCTCCTAATTCTTGCATTGCAATCCTGCATATGCTTTCTTTGTCCTTTGTTTTGTCCTGTTCATTGATATTTTGAATGTAGGATAGGCAGAAAGTGAATTCTGTCTTCTATAAAACGCGATTCAGGCAGAGTGGAAGTGTGCCTTGTGGTCTTTGTGCTCAGGGCTCTGTTATTATGTCTCAGAATGACAACATAATTGTAGGGATGTTGTTGTTCCTTTGCAGAATTGCTTGAACCCCGGATATTCGTCTGCTTAATGATGCATAATCATCCATTATCCATCTTGTATTTATGCTTCTGTTAGGAAATTAATGACAGACTGGCCCTGAGAGTAATAGTTTGGCACTTTCCTTGCAAATTAATTCCGACATTAGCCAGAATTCATGTTTTAAAAAGCAGGTTCCCCTTCAAGAAACAAAATATAAAATTTTTATCACTTACATCTTTAAATACTTTAATATTTGGACATATACTCCTTCTTTTAAATTTTGGAGACAAGGTCTCCATAGTCTAATGCTGTACTCAAACTGTCTATGTACGGGGGGATGACCTTGAACTCCAAACCTTCCTGACTCTGTCTCTAGAGTTTTGGAATATTTACATTTAACATATAGTAGTACAGCATAATGTTCTAATATGGGCTTCCAGAGATGTTTACATAAAATGCATGCGACAATTACTATTTACGTGTTTTTGTTTTTAGTAGAGGCTAAATCATGCAAAGCCTTTCACATGCCCACAGACAATTTGGAAATTTGCATTGTGCATCCTTCCTCTTAGAGCTCACTGAGGATCCACTTGTCTGCACACGCAATGGACAAAGGCGGTGACCAATACACTTGCTATTGCAAATATCCAATATTCTTCTTTATAATTTTTGTCTATATCAATTATTTCTCCAGTTAAGGGCCTCTATTCTGCCTTTACTCTAATGGAATAGGAAAATGCCCACACCAGACTGGCCTATGGGTAAGCCTGTGGAGCATTTTCTTGATTGATGATTGATGTGGGAGGGCCTAGTTCATTGCGGGTAGTGCCAGCCCTGGCAAGGTGGTCTGCAATTATATGAAAAAGCAGGCAGAGAAAACCATGGAGAGCAAGCCAGTAAGCATATTCCTCTATGGTTTCTGCCTCCATTCCTGTCTCCAGATTTCTGCCGTAAGTTCCTGCCCTGACTTCCCTAAGAGTTGTAAGCATAAATATGACCTTTCCTCCTCAAGTTGATTTTGTTCATGTTTTTTTTATTACTTCTTTTATTTCTTGAGATTATAACATAATTTTATCCTTCCCCCCTTCCCTTTCTTTCCTCCAAACCCTCCCATATGCCTCTCCTTGTTCTATTTCAAATTCATGGTCTCCTTTTTCATATATATTATGAAAATATATGATATAATTAAAATTATATTTCTAATATTAATAATTTTATAATTAATAACATATGATTATATGATGTATAAATTTATGATAATTTTGTAATAATTAATATATATGATCTATAATTAATAAAAATATATTCCTAATACATAAATATAATTTGTTCAGCTTGCATGTTACTTGTGTACATGCTTCCAGGGCTAAGAATTTGATATTGAGCAGCAAATTGCTGTGCACTTTCCTGACATGGCTCCTAAAACATGGTGATTTATCACAGCAATAGAAATCCTAACTAAGATACCTTCCAAAGCTATGATATTAGAAAAATCATAAGCATATTTTCTGAATACTAGGTAGCTTAATAATTTACATAGCAAAATGACTTTATTTTAAAATGTAGGATTTAAAATAGTATGTAGCAGCATGTGGTTTACAAATATGTGAAAACAAATATTCACATACTAGTCACATGTCTTGAATTCTCCTGACTGTGAGCCTGCAATCCTGTTACAGTTAGTTTAGTCTGCTGTAACATAATACCGTAGGTATGCTGAATGGCTTAAACTTGAAGCAATTTGTTTCCATGGTGACAGTACTTGGGAATCCATCATCAAGGTGCTTGCTTGGAGATGGCTCTCATCTTCTTGTGTCCTTATATGGTAGACAAGGTGGTGAACAAGCTGTGTTATCACTTCTTACAAGTACACTCTACCCTTGGGAACTCATCTAAACCAAATGACCTCCCACAAGTGCCATCTTCATGTAGCTTTACTTTGAGAGACAGCACATGAACATATAACTTAGAAGGGTAGACTTGATTTATTCCAGAACACATTTCTTATAAGAATCCTAAGTAGGGATTACCATTAACCGTAATTTTTCAGATGTAGAATCCGAGGTGAAGAAAACTATAGCTGATGTGTCCACATTCACTCGGAGAGTAGTAAAATTAGAATGTTTCTTTCAAAACTGTAGTGAGTAGACTTAATCATACCTTTCTAGATTCTTTCATGTGGGTTTGAGTTCAGGTTACCTGTGTGATCCTGATTGATTTTTTTATATTCTAGTATCAATAATTCAGGGTAACCTATTCTCATTCGTTCTTGCTAAACATTCATTTTTCTCTATACTTGTGAGGACTCACACTTGACTATTACCATTGCCATCACCATGACAAAGCTTATTTACAATTATAAGGCCAAGCATATGGTCAAGCACTATACTTACAAATATAATTTCTCGTATAATGGTCATAAGGATCTTGTTAGGTTAATTTACTTACACTTTACTGACAACTGTTTTGCCTCAAGATCAAAAACTTCTATATCTTTTATCAAAAGCAACCAAAAATCTACTCTACATGTGTGTACATGCATATGTGCATGTGTGTATACACACATACCTTCTCTAAACTCCAATATGTACATAAACAAGAATCAGATAAATCAAACAGCTCACGAAATAAGAATCCCATCCCACCAACAATTTATTACCATCACTATAATTAGTGAATATTTTCCTGTATAAAACATAAATTTCTGCATCATGATTTGGTCTTATAAAAGCTTCCTAAATAACTCACAATCTGATCTAGAAAGATATAATTGACATACATATATTGCCTCAGTTAGGGTTTTTATTGCTGCTATAAAACACCATGACCAAAATTGAGTTGGGGATGAAAGGGTATATTTCCTTGTACAGTTTTTGTCAAGTTGACATAGAACTAGCTAGCATATATATCAACTAGAGAGTGTGAGACAGCCAGTAGAAAATGGTAGGAACATGTGCTGGAGGATTCTGTGGAATCCCTCAATTTTGAAGCAAGAAATGGGCTAAAGATATTTTTTCAGCTTTTTTTTCAGCAAATGTGTATCCTGGGCTATTAGAGAATGTGTTCAACTTATGGTCAGTAATATTAAGATTTCAATTCTAATTCTTATGAGTTTTCTAACTTGACCATGCAGCACATGGTCTTCTAAGCATCAATATCTCATCCAGTATAAGGCAACAATGATATGCTCTTTGTATAGTTAACAGAATTGTGGAGACAGCCAAAAATGCCTATGTAAAAGTTTTTGAAGACTTCATGATGGCTGAGGAGTGTGGTGGGCTGCCAGTAAGCTGTGTTCCAGTTATATAAAGATGTGAATTTGTTGTAACATTTTCCATCCTTTCCAGAGTTAGGATGGTTCAGAGTAAGTCACAAGGCACATATATGTTAATATATGCTATATACTATGCTTCTATATACCTATACCCATTTCAGCCATTTAAATCAGTTGCTGCTGAAATGACAATATCTTCTTGTTTTTCTTTTTTCTTCATTTTGTTGGGACCATAAAATTTGTCTTTGTTAAATAACTAAAAAGGTTACATACAGTATTAGTTATTAAAGTGTCTTAGGGTTTGGGATAATAACATAAATAAATAGGTATGCATTTCTTTCTGACAGAAATCCCCACTGTTAAAATGCCAGGAATCCCATTTTATAAAGTAGGATCATTACAAAAGCCTTGGCTGTACTCCCAGAACAAGAGGTTCCCCAGTGAGAAACCACCTGTTAGCAAAGTCATCTTACTGTTCGGTATCAGAGAAAAATATAAATCATCCCCAGAAAGCAGTGCCGAGAGCCTGGAGGGAAATTACTTCCCCAAACAATTGAAAGTCTGCAAAGTTATACCTCAGTTGTGTGATAGGATACATTCAAACTACAAACTCTATTGACTGAAACCCTATGAAAGAATTAGCAACAGTATTATTGGTGTTAAAGGAAATAGCAGAGTCTTAGACTACTACCAGCTGGAATAAGTAACATACAAAATAATTCCATAGCTGGAACTCATTCATAGTTAGAGGCCAGAATTCCCATTGAGAAGTGGTTTGGAATGGCGGAGGAGATGGGTCACTGTGTTTGAATAATAGAGTAAGTGGCAGTTTAGAGAAGCAGATATTTTGATATCACAGATTTCCCCCAGTCCTTGTCATGTTTGCTTCTTATAATAATAATAACTCACATGGGAACATCACAGTGTTCCCAGATCTGAGTCATATCAGCTGTATATCTGAACTTCCATAGAAGTATATGACACAGTTAAGACTCTTCTCACTTACTGGGGAACAGTGGGAGATATGGCCAAGTGCAGGAGCTGTGTATTATCTTCTGGTAAATTCATGAAACTCACATTTGGAGTTTCCTCTCATGTCAAACAAACACATGTCTCAGAGAACTACTGCAAATGTTACACAGTTCATGTAAAATACTCAGAATAATCAAAGAAATACTAGTAGAGAAATAATTGTTGAACATAGTTGTGTGACTAGCCTGTTTAAATTAAGCTGTTTCTGTCTGTGAGATCCACTTTACCTCCGTCACACATTTTAGTATTTTGTCTGTACACTGGGAGCTTCCAGGCTTAGTCTGTGTAGTAGACTGGTTAAGAGCATGAGTTATATAGTGAAGTTTGCCTGTTATTTAATTGTGGCTGTGCTAAATATTCCTGGATTCTCAGCAAGCTACAAAACTGTTTCTGATCTGTAAGGTGAGGGGGAATCACAGAATGGAGTAATGAGTGTATGGAGTATGAGAAAGAAGCCCTGATACAGGGCTTTCCATGTGCTAAATGCTCAACCAATGACAACTATTAAAACCATTGTTTTCTTCCCCAACTTTCTTTCTTGAGGCCTGGGACCATGAGGTTAACTTCTAATATCTACCCTTGCCCACATGTTCATGGTGAAACCCAACATGTTAAAGAGGCAGGAATCATCTTTATGTCAGCATATCCTGTAGCTTGTTCTGCAGACATGTAAGATCTTGTTGAGCAGCTCTTGTGTCATTCCCATGTTATGGATTCTACTCTAGTTTTCTGCTAGAAATGCCTAGAGTTTCTTCCATTTTGGATTCTTTCCTGCTGCCTTATAGGCCACCAGCTGGAGTCCATTGGCAAATTTCTCTGATGGTCTCCCAAGGCTAAACCATCATGCATGTTTTCAATGATAGAAAACTCTGGACTTGTATGGTCATCCTAGTGCTTATACCTTCAAGGCTGTGGTAAATGTCTGGTAGGTCTTCTACCCATTTTAGTTGAATGGTAGTCAGCCAGTGGGAGGCTCTACATGTTCAAAACTCTGTGGGTTCCTGATGAGACTTCCCAAGTCTTAACCCCTATAACTACCTTCATTATTCAATGATAGTAACTTCCAATGAGTGAGTAAGACATCTATCTAGATTAATTGATTTTTCTGTGATTCCAGTCTCATTCACAAAATAAATACTTCTAGATAGAAAGGTAGAACAAAAACTTTCAACTCAGGTACAATTCAGTGATGTCAATCTATGTTATTTACGGGTTTGCTATTTCAGTGTCTATGTGTGCTGTTTCCTCCACAATATCTGGAGTTATAGCTTTCATATAAAGTCAGAGGTCCATAAAATAGATGAACAAATTGGCCTTCATAATGTATAAAAAGATTATTAATAGCTGACTGAGTGTGTTTTGATGAAAATGTGTCAGCAAATGACTACCAAGGGGAAGACAACATAAGTGAACTGAAACACAAACTGGTTCCTTTGGGTGTGGACACTGGTTTCATAATGAAGCTTTGACTTAACCTACAAAATCACTGCAGTGCAGTAAACTTAATGACTCAGGGGCCTCCGGTCTCATGGGGGAAGGAAAGCCATTGCTAGCTCTGGTTTTCTTCTGTTCACTCTCTTTTTACCTTCCCTTTCAAATAGTCATAACCAATGTCCTTTCACCCATGTTTCTGCTAAGTAGGTTTGTTTTGATGAGTAATTAAAGAATGGAAACTTTGAAGAACTGTCTTCAGGGAAACAAAAACAAACAGCAACAACTCAATGAATAGCCAGAAAACTTGCTTATAAACAAATTTATTATTGTGACCTGAAAGCCATTTAAGCAATTTAAATTAAGCAAAAACATTTAATACTAACATATTGCTATAATGTGAGGCGTCAACCTCTTAAAAAGAAGAGATGCATAGAGATGCATAATTAACAACTTGCAGGCCTGTTCTTCAGGTTCCCAGAACACTCCTGTTTGCACACATAGGCCCATAAGCAACGTGAAGCAAGGAGGTGTCTTCTCTTTCTGTAACCTTAGGATGTATTTCACATGACTGTTTCATGAGATCTGAAAAGGTATATGCTAGCCATCTAGCTCAGCAGGTAAAAATGCTTGTCAACAAGCCTGATGACTGGCATTCAATCCCTGGGAACCGCATGGCGGAAGGAGTACAAACTGAAAGTTGTCCATTGACCTCCATCTGCATGTCATGACACATATGTTCACACACACACACACACACACACACACACACGCACGCACGCACGCACGCACACACGCACACACACGTAAATCATTGTAAAAACATGTAAAGAAATTTGAAAGGGTAAAATGCAGGAAGAGGTAGAGAAAATGGTTTTATTCTTAAAAGTCATACCGCAGCTGAGAGCTCTCATTGACTCATTCTCTCCTAAGCCATGTCTTTTCTTGTGTTGTTGTTATTATTATTGCAAGTCGGGGGTGGGGACACATGCCACAGCATGCACCCATGTGGAGGTCAGAGGATAATTCGGTAGAGTCAGTCCTCTGCTTCCACCTTCTCGTGAATTTTGGAGATTGATCCCAGTTTCCAGGTTTACACAGAAAATGCCTTTACTTATGACATTCGCCTGGTCACATTAATTCTGACATACTCGATTTCACAAGAAAGTATGGAAATATTTCCTAATTTTTTAATGTATAGCAAAAACTGTCTTTTTTAAAGAAGTGCACTCAGTACTTTCTGGTCCCTGACTACATAAACTCTGACTTCAGTGGCTTCTGGATGCGTGAGAATGTTTTTCTTGTCCCTCCCTGGGGAGCAAGCCATTTTTAACCTATTCCTTTTTTTGTGGATTTTTTTTAAAAATTAGAGCAAAATATACTACCTAATTCTTAATTCCAATACATTTCTATGACCTATAGCTATAATACATTTTAAGTGAAAAAAAATCATGATAATGTATGCACTAAAAAAACTTATGGCCATTTTCACCACGAAGAAACTGGAATTTTGACAAGTTGAATTGCCCAGGATCAGCAGAATCAGAGACTAGCATTTCATGTTCTAAGGATATAATTGCAGTCATCTGTGATGCTGTCTCTCCAATTTCCTTACCTTTGTTAGAGTCTCTTTATTGAAGGTGTCAGTGTTTCTAAAATACCTTTGTTTGATGGAATCAAATTAGAGACTATGGAGTCAGCCTAGTGAATGAAATTGCCAGTGTTGAGATTGCTTGCTTTTGAACTGTTGCTCTGCCCCCAGGTTTTGGATGATTTATGTGGGTTCTGACAAACAGATGTCTTCCTCATTCTGGGATGTTTCAACATGAAGAGTGTGGCAGATCCTCAAACCCAAATCTAGGAGTGACTAATGGGCATTGGGAGCAGATAAACTGTGTTTATATGTATGTATGTATGTATATATATATATATATATACACACACACACATATATATAACATATAGATATTTGTTATGTATTAATATATAACATATATAGTATATAATATATAATATACAGTATATTACACACACACAAACACACACACACACACACACACACACACACACACACACACACACACACACACGTATAACTGTTAAAAGATCTGTCTATGGTAAAAGCCAGAATTTTAGGACTCTGGTCCATGTCATTCCTAGTTATATGAATTGTTGAGATTATCCAGTGACATTGATTAATTCTTTCAGCACAATGTTATGATAGGACTAGATTGCTCCGCGTTCACATGCTTAAGTTTCACTCTTTGTGAGAAAGAAATGCACTCACGGGTGCTTTGGGTTGAATATAAAAGGTACTTTACTAGGAATTCCTGTGTATTCTCTACCCTTGTGTGTGTTAGTGTTCAAGCATCTCTTCGTGCAATTATAAATTCATTTAACATTAAAATACTTTAGGTTGCTTCAAATTATGCTACTTCGTAAGGAAAATGTTCTTTGTGAATAGGCCTTGTTTGCGATTTGGGTAGGGAGAATTGGAAAAGGCATAAAGGAGGCAATGTTTCAGTTTTCCTGAAGAACTGATTGGCAAACAGCTATCCCTTATGGTTTCTACCTTGTGCTTGGTGGGTTCATTCTAAGACCAGTTGATTCATTCCAATCCACATCAGCTCTTTTACATTCGGCTAGTGGTACTAAATTTGTTAACACATTCACCATAAGAATGTCAAGGCTAAGGCTGCAGAGGTGGCTCCGTGTTTAAGCTTGCACTGCTCTTCAGAGGACCTGAGTTTGGTTCCCAGCACCCATGTCAAGGGGCTCACGACCACCTTAACTCCAGGCCCAGGAGATCTGAAGCCTCCTCTGCCCTCAGAAGCACCCCAAAATGTGTCATATTCACTCACACACATATACATAGGTAAAAATTTTAAGAAATAAATATTTAAATAAAAAAATGTCAAAGCTAGTAATATTGGTTTGTATAAAGGATAGAAAGCATGGGTTTATAATTATGGACAACTTATAGCATTTAAAAATAATAATGGTATAAATGTAAATTGTATTCTTTTAAAATCTGAAATTATTTTGTAACTTTTTTAAAAATTTTAAGTGTAGTTAGGATTTAGGTTTGGAGAGGGCATTGACTTAGAAACAACTCTTCTTTCTAGAACTGACCCACCCGGTTTTGTTTTCTGTAAGAAAAAAATTATGTAATTCCAGAATTTATTTCTGTCAGAAACAGAAAATGAAAGAAAACCCAAACCAGTCAAAGTATATTTACAATAGAGTTAAAAATTCAGATGAGTTACCTATCATTGGTATGAATAATCCATCATTTGCTATTAGGAGTTTCCTCTCATATTAAAAGTCAAAATGACTTCATATAATACAGCTTCTGTTATCCCCACCTCACTAAAAGAAGAACTCACAATGCACGGTAAGCTTATGGTCTCTCTCTTCAGAGAGAGTTGATCGCATGACTACGGGGAATGAACACATGTTGAAAAGTAAATCTGGAATTTGAAATTCTTTCCACTTATAATTGTCTTATTTCCGCTCAGGATGTAACCACTTGGCGTTTATTTTTCATATCTCATGTTTGTTCACAATAGCCATAATTTATGGTTTCCACATCAGTCTAAATGGTAGTTTGTCTCGGGGTCCAAGGCACATGTCAGTTCTTCAGAATAATGTGTGGTGATGATACCCAGAAGTGTGATTTATAAAATGTGGGTATCTTGGTGGTCTAGCTTTGATTTCCAAGAACAGGGGATGCTGGGTGAAGCCAAGCTTCCTCCAAGATCTAAGCTCAGTCTTCATGATAGCTGAGGCCAGTGGAGACTCTTGGACTAACATTCTGAAGAAACAAATGCTGGCACTTAGTTTAGGCAAAGATTATTTCCTTGCCAAATTACCCAAAGGTAACATTGTGTGGACGACTCCAAATATCATCAGACTGAACATGTTCTAACCAGCAAAAGGCCTTGTTATGCCTCAGAAAAAAAAATTGTTCTTTATTGTAAAAAAAATAGAAAATTATAGGTTTTGTCTCCGTTTCTTAAGTAACGTTGTATTATGTTTATTGTCTATTTTGCCACCTGAGGGAATGGAATCTCTGGTGTTGGCTTCTTATAGAAGAAAGGGTCTTTCACCAATAACTGTCTCTATCCTGTACATTCCTGCTCTAAGCCACACAGAACACGTTTTCTATACCGACCATCTCCCATAGCACAGTGACAAATAGATCCCAGGCAAGTTACTTTGTGTTACTATGACTCAGTTGCCCTCTATAAAATGGGACTTTTCTGTAGAATTCTGGTTTAAACAAATAGATCCATGGGACATAGGCAAACTGCAGTTTCCTTTATTTTCAGTGAGTACACATAGTATCCACCTAGCCAACCAAATTCTACTCCACCTAGGCAAAGCCTCTCACTCCCGCATTATGTCTCTCAAGTTGTATCACATCCACCTTCACTCTCTTCTTACCACTTATTTCAGCTCTCTTGACTTTAGATTTTTCTGATTTCCATATCAAAACAATGATAATGACTTATGTACTGACTAGTTTTATATCAACTTGATATAAGCTAGAGTCATTTGAGAGGAGGGAGCCTTGATTAAAATGTCTTCCTCAGATTAAGCTGTAGGCAAACCTGTAGGGCATTTTCTTAATTAGCGATTTATAGGGGAAGGGCCCATCCTGTTGTTGGCAGGGCCATCCCTGGTCCAGTGGTCCTGGGTTCTAGAAGAAAGCAGCTGAGCAAGCCAGGAGGAGCAAGCCAGTAAGCAGCATCCCTCTGTGACCTCTGTATCTGCTCCTGCCTCCAGGTTCCTGCTCTCACTGCTTTTTATGATGAACTGTTACATGTAACTCTAAGTGAATTAAACCTTTTCCTCCTCTAGTTGGCTTTGGTCATGGTGTTTCATTATAGCAATAGTAGCCCTAAATAAGACAACTCCTTTCCTGCAATAGCAATTGGGCCTACAGATATATATATATATATATATATATATATATATATACTATTCCTGTCAGACACTTCTCAAACTCTATCAATTCTATTATTCTCTTGATTAATCATCATCACCTCTCACATCTGCCAGATTTTTAAAAATGAAACTTCAGTTTCCATTCTTCATTAGGACTACTTAAAAGATATGTTTTATAGATTTCTTTCATGTTACCTTCTAATACTTGGTCAACTTAGACTAACCTACAATTTTAAGCATGCTCCCTTTCTTCTCCATGCTTCCCATCATCTCATTATGTTACTGTAAATCTCCTGATAGCCATGCTGTTTTTTGTTCTGCCAGGAAAAAAAATTATGCATCTTACCAAAGTTCCTAATCTCCCTGCAACTTCCTTGGAGCATGAATCATTCACTTACACCCATTTAGACAGAAGAGGCATATATGTGCACAGACCCTAGGAATAGATTGTTAGAACCTGACCTTAGAGGCATATGTGTGCAGAGACCCTGGGAATAGATTGTGAGAACCTGAACTCAGTTCTCTATACTTACTAGACACAAGACCGTGTGCAAATTCAAAACATCCTTGACCCTCATTTCCCACATTTTTGCAAAACAGGGACAATGATAGTGTCTTCATCCTGGGTTTTCATGAAAATTGAAATAATGGCTGGCTCATACAAAGTTCTAGTTTGTTAAGTAAAATAATCAAGAGTTGGTTTTAGCAATTGATTTTTCTGTCCTTCATGAAGTTGGCCAAATTCCTGCCATGTTGTTTACATGCATAGCTAATCAATGTTAATTGTATTAGAGAATGGAACGTGTGTGTGTGTGTGTGTGTGTGTGTGTGTGTGTGTGTGTGTGTGTGTGTGATCATTTTCTTTGCACATTGTGAAGGGTGAACATTTATTTTGGGGTTGGATAGAGAATTTTTTTAAAGATTGGAGTTGGCCTTATTAGTCTATTTAATTTTAAGATTTTAATAAAACTGAAAAGTCCCATGGAGCATTTTTTTGTTCTATCTAGTGCTTTCTAAGTGCACAAAGTCTTAGCTTAGATTCAGTTGATCTGGAGTTTGCCTCTTCAGCTCTTTAATCTCATAGGTCTAATGGTTCTTGTGTTTTGACAACTGTTCCAACAGATAATAATATGTTACCATTGGCAAAGAGTTTTACAGATTGCTTCTAATTAAAATGTGTGGATGTCTTTGATCATCTTACCCTCACTTAGTAGGTGAGGAAACCGGAGACAGAGACATGGGGCAGCCAAGTTCCAGTCCACTGCCTGGGGCGGCCAGCATGTGGGAGTGGTTACCAATTGCTCTGTCTTGCCAGGTTTAAGGATACCATCCAAAGTGATACTATCAGGACCACACCAAGAGTTCTGGGCTGAACTGGGTCATGGAATCCTCATAATAAGAATCAGAGTTAAAAGAGAGGTTGGAAATCATTCCATTCTTTACATGTAATTTAAATAAATTTATGACCTGAGCTCCTTTGGTCTGTGTTTTGATTCTTGCACTAGGATACTTATAATTTGATTTAGATCTCCACATTTGCCCCACCGATGGATAGATCTGCTTAGCATAAGGCTTTTCTCTTTCTGAAGTTTTCACTTATTTGCCTAAGTTCTTTCCTTAGGCCACACGCTATTTTATTTTTTCCTATCAGATAATGATTCTGCGGTGAGAAGGCAGATACCATCCTTTTCATTGTATTCTGTTGACCTCAATGTCTTTAATTCTCCCCAACATTCACTCTTTAGAATTTTTATTTATCACCACTGTGAAGGAAATCTGGGCATTTTCTTTTGTTTCTTCTCTTTTTCTGATCTTCCTCCTTGCTCCTCCTCCTTTTTCTTCTTTTTCTAGCTGCTGATTAACTAAGTAATCCTACCTTCATTTCTTCTCTACCCTCTCAGGAAGAGAAGAAGCATGATATCTTCATACACTCTTTCCTTTGTTAGTTCCCGCTGCATCTGCTGCAAGCTCTCTTTGCAGCCAATTAAGTAAGACCTTTGTTCTTTATCTCTGTGCCTCTGTCTCTCTCTGCCTCTCTGCCCCTATCTCTGTCTCTTACACACAACACACACACACACACACACACACACACATATGTGTGCACACTCAACACACACAGACTCACAGCACACACACTCATACACACAGCACACAATCATACACACACACACACACACACACACACACACGTGTGCACAACTCAACACACACAGACTCACACAGCACACACACCCATACACACAGCACACACTCATACACACACACACACACACACACACACGTGTGCACACTCAACACACACAGACTCACACAGCACACACATTCATACACACAGCACACAATCATACACACACACACACACACACACACACACACACACACACACACACACACACTGATTTTTAGGGCCTCAGTTCCCAACCCATCAGCCTAATGTTTTCCTAAGCAAAGTACTGCTCCTACTTGCATTCTAGTATGGTAAAATTGATGGGCCTTTCTCTCACACACTAAAACTTGAGTCTCAGATTACCACTTAAAAGTTCTGCTTGCCCCAACCAAATCACTCCAAGTCATTGTACCTCTGTTTCTTTGCCTGAAAAATTAAAATGACAGTTATTATTTTTCTCACAGGAAAATAGTGACTGGTAAGTGAAACGACAAATATGGACGTGCCAGTCTTCTGATAACAAGGAAGTCACAGCTTTCCATTCTTTTGTGGGTTACCTCAACAGCCACCTGCTAACTTCATTCTACACCAAACACAGACCTTAGTCATCCCTATTTTTTTTTCAATATAGCAAATCTTCAATGTTCGGACTTAGTGTGTCGTGCCAGAATTTAAATACTTGTGATTGAGAGAAGTGGCCATCTAAACAATGCTCTGGGCTGGACAAACGCTGTGCAGGAGACAATCTCTGGAAACAGCTTGTCATGGAGATGAGCAATGGCCCTTGGCACTGCTTTGAAAATGAGGGATGAGCAGCCTCACATACAGCAAGTTCTCGTGTGTGCTAATCCAGTCAGGCATGTTATTAATGTGTCTTTTTTTTCTTCTTAACAGTTTTCTTGTGCTATCCTGTATACATTTTTTCCCTTGCAGACTTTTCTCCTATTAAGAAGTTCACAATAGACAATCCTGCTCTTCAATAACTCCACATTTTTTCCCCTGAAAATTTCCTCTTTAAAACAAATAATACTCTGAACCGCAATAAGAGGTGGCAAAACCTATTGCAGGAAGAGACCTGTTGTTCCCAGCACATATTTTTGAACTCCACCTGTACAGTATTCTCACTGTTCTAGGGCGGTCCATCTCTCTATGGCTCCATGTACTCTGCCCGACCCTGAGGTTAACCAGGCCTTAGAATGGGGTTATAAAAACTCTCTGCTCTATCTTTCCCCATACTAAGACAGCTGAGTTCTACAAGTGAATACTGTTAGGGTCACCAGGACTTTCTTCTTAGTCCATTCAGGCAGTTCTTTATTCTCCAAAAGAATGAAATTACCAAGAAATACCTGGACAGGAGGTGGGCCTATGTATGTTGTTGGTCAGATAATAAATGCAAATTTTTTACTGCTACTTGTAAATTCACAATGAATTTTCTTGCAAAGGTTATTATCTCATGGTGATTTACTAGATATTTTTTAAGAGCAATGTCCTTGCCTCCATATTTAACAAAAGAAGAAGGGAGTGGTATTCAACAAAGCAACCATCCCCTTTATTTGATGTTGCTGTCAAAGACTGTTATTCATCTTTTGCGAATGAAGGTTTAATTTACTTTTAAAATGTCAATATAAGGAGATATTTTAATGATAAAATAAACCTGGCCTCTCTTATTAGTATCTTCTGACTTTAAAATGTCCCAACAGAAGCTGATACAAATGAGTTACTTCATTTTTTTCTACCAAGGTAGAAAAAGGAAAGAAATACAGTAATTTCATGATGCAATAGGATTTCAAAGTTGTCTGTTCTGCTATATGCTTCCTTCATGCCAATTATTTGCTGTTTCGCTGCATTCCCTTTCACACACACACACACACACACACACACACACACACACACACACGAATAATACATATCACATCATATCAGGACAAGTATGTATATGTGTTGATAGCCATGAACTTAGGCAATTAGGCATTTTAAGGTCACACTATTAGGATTGTGGCAGGTATGACATATTAAGCTAATAAGTAGACCTGGAAGCTCTTGAGGCCTGTGGCACCTGCCCTCTCCTTCATTTCCATGGAGCTCCAGTGTAGCTGTGTGACAAGAGAATTGTATAAAATAGCTGTCCAGAAGCCCAGGGACATAAATCTAAGGAAAAAATGAAAACTTACACAGGTGTCTTGTTTTCAAAGTGTTGAATGTAACGGGCAAATGCTGCATTGGCAAGCGTATCCACATTGGAATGCCGTTTTGTGATAAGAGGAGAAATCTGATACTGGTTACAAAAAGTTGTTTGTCCCCTTAAACCATGAAGGGGAAGGAGAAATGCAAAGGGTTGTGTAATACAGACATGAGTGGCTGTAATCACTTAAAAAAAATCCTCTCTCTAAATTGCTGTTTGTTTAATATTCAAGAACAGAAAATGTCAGTTTTTGGTTTTTTTTTTTTAAAGTTACACGATTTTATAGAATCCTGGCATTGGGTTATAAAGTTGTTTAGAGATTTTCTGGACTATGCTAGGGATTTTCAGTTATTTCATGCTGATATTTATTAGTTCCTCTCATGTCTTGTTTGCTATCTGAGTTCTAGGCACAGGCCATTGCCCTCTGGTATACGTCATGTCAGAATCTTCTGAAGTTACCACAGAATACTGGTTTTTCTGTCCTTATATTACCCAGTCACTGCTATGACATTCCCATCCAGTCTTTCTGCACTGCCAAATGACATTGTTGGAGCATCTCACAGCCTTTGTTTTTCCAGTGATATTCAGGTTAGTGCCTAATAATTGCTTCCTGCCCAGAACATGATCATCACCTAGCCTACAGATTTCTGAGTTTGGAAGTATATGTAGAAATGTTAAGGCTGAGATATAGTTCTGTAACACACTGTTTTTACCAAAATTTCCAAGAAAGTTGCATAGTTTTGTAGTGACTTAGGACCCTGAGATGTCTGGATTTTAATTCTAAATTTGGTATTTGGAGAAAATGAGAAAAATCTAAGATAATCGATAGATGGATAGTTGTCTATTCTTTTGAAAAAAAAAATTCATCATTGTTATTTATTTTATGCTTGTGGGTGTTTTATCTGCCTGTATATCTGTGCACTATATGAGTACATGGTGTCGAGGAAGGCCAGCAGAGGGCATCGGAGTCCCTGGGACTGGAAAAGTAGTCAGATGTGAGCTGTGAAGTGAATGCTGGTAATTGAACCCGGGTCCTCTGGAGGAGTAACCAGTGCTCTTACCCACTGAGCCACCCCTCCAGCCTGCCTGTTCTTGTCAGCTACTTTTGGTCTATAACATTAAGAAGTATAAGAATTCTAATTGAGTCATCCAAAGTAGTCTTGAGACCGCTTCATGAGTGTTTAATCAAGATTTTAGATATGAAAAATGTAATTATCAATTGGAGCATGCCAGGGAATAAAACTACAATTACAGATCTGTCTCTTAAACGCCCCTTGTTAAGCTGTGAGTGGACGCATGTTTCCACTACATGGTACAGCATGAATTTAAAAAACAGCAGCCTCATATTTTCTCCTATGATTTCATCATGAAAAAATATTTCTAAGAAGCTGCATTTAATTTGCCACCGAGATCCGCTTCTGTTTGTCTCAACCAGGTGAGTCTCTGCCCAGAGCTTTGCTCACATTCCACAATCCTGATTCAGGGTGCTTCCTGACATTGAATCCCTTAGAGGAGGAGGCAAGCCTTAGAAATAGGGTTCATTACCTCAGATGCTCTCTGTAGCAGCTCATGGCTACCCCAGGGGAGTCCTAGATACAGGAGAGCTGCCAAGGGGCGAACAAAGCAATTTAGGTAACAATTGGTTGTAGTTTTGTCTTGCACATGTTTTTTGCTTTGATGTGAGCTTTGGTTCAGCTGTAGCTGGTTGAGTTAAGGGAACTGAAGACAGGAAGTGCTGTGCATATCCATCCATCAGTGATATAGTTTTCTTAGCCAGAAAGTGAAAGTTACAATTGTTTTTGTATAATTTGTGTGTGTGTGTGTGTGTGTGTGTGTGTGTGTGTGCGTGCGCGCGCGCGCGCCATGGATATGTAGGAAGAAGGTAAAGATGTATCTTTTCTAGTAATTATTTATTGATTATTCCATCAGCCTCAAAATAGTGTTAAGTAGTCTCAATTTTAGAGCTGATAAGTGGTTTCTTAGTATATTCAATACTTTTAATATGCTTTCATTTGGAGGTATATATTTCTATGAGAAAGAAGGAGGGTTACATTATTACAATTAAATGTGTATGTAAATAAACACAGCAACTCTTTTAATACATGACATTGTAGGAAAAGGGTGTGCTGTTGAAATTTGAGAAAGTTATTTACAAAGTGATATTGTGCTACACAGTGAAGAAATACACTAAAGTTATTATTTTAGACATACTGTATATGTGTTTATAGATGTGTGTTTATGTGTTTATAGAAGTGTTTATATATGAACTTTAAATCTATAAATAGGAATAAGGGACACATAGATAATATTCCCAGTTTTCAAACAAGAACACTTCTGAATACCTCTTGAGAATTTTTGTGCTTTTTAATTTTTTGAAATTATAATATAATTATGACATTTCTCCCTTACCTTTTCTTCCTCAGACCTTTCTATACATCCCCCTCCCCTCTCCTTCAGGCTCATGACCTCTTTGTCACTGTTTGAATATGTGTATATGTATATACATATGTGCTCCTATTTAACCTCATCCCCCCTTCCTGTCAAGGAGATAATTTTTACAGACTTTCCCAAGTGACAGCTCCTCACTTCCTATCACATGACCACTGATTAAGTGGAAAGCATTCTTTTCCTTCCTCAGTTCTCCAAGTGTATGGAGAAGAATGCATTTAGCTCTGTTTATCTTGGTCCCACAGACTGGAAAATTGATTTATATTTATATACCATTGAGCACAGTCTGTTATATGGTCGGAACGTTTACTTAAAGGAAGCGACATCCTACTATGTGTTTATACACACAGGCGAACTACAAGCCGCAAGGGAAAACTGCCTTCTAAACAGTTCTTTAAAAAGCATGTTTGAAAAAAAAAGTGTGACTTTATGATAAATCTATAAATGATAGTTGAAACTTTGTTTTCTCTTTTGATAGAAACAATGGGAGACAATTCTGAATTGAAAGGCCAATTGAAAGGCTTGAGAATAACCATGAGACCACAATATTTGATGACACTGGGACAAAACATCCTGCCTACTTAACAGTGTTTGATGGAGTGATGCATACCACATTTTAGTGTCCATGATACAGGAGAAGCTTTGTTGAATGTGTAAGCGGAGGCTGTGTTAAAGTGTGAAGAGCGACATAAGGGTCAGATCAATATAAGCTCTATGAAAGTTTAAACACTGGTCTCTGTTTGTTGCTTCTCTTGCTTATATGCTTTATAAGTTTCCAACAGGGAAAGTAGTTCAAGTGGTAGAGTGCCTACTTAGCATGAACCAGGCCCAGAGCTTGTTTTCCTGTACTGCCTAAAGGAAAGTGGACCTCCATGTGAGACTCTAATAAAAAGTAATTTAGTGTGCAGTTTTAGATTTCATTAATCCATCTGTTCTGAAAAACTATCAGTTTTGTATCTATACGTTCACTTGTTGTACTATATATTTCACTTTAGTATTAAGGTGTTATCTCAGTCTTGTCATATGTCTTCTAATGTATAAGGTCAAGAAACATGAGCAAGGCAGGCAGGTCACAATGTCAGTCCAGAAGCTTCTTTGGACAGTCCCTAGGAAAATTGTAATTGTTTTTCTCTTGGAAAAATTACTGGATGAGAAGTCAGCATACCCTGTGACTTTGTTGGGGGAAGCTTTCCTTTCTCTTTGTCAGAGCAGGAGGTATTTCCACTGGGCTCAATGCCCCTATCCTTCAGGCTTAATATCTTTTATTATAATAACAACTTCGTATGTCCAAATACAGGTTTGGCCTGGCAGTGGGGTGCAAACCTATAATCCCAACACTCAGAAAACTACGACAAGCAATGCCAAGTTCAAGGCTAGTCAGGGTTAGAGGGTAAGATTCTGACTCAAATAAACAAAACTAAAATGAGTTCCCCAGACACACGTTTCCTATTTTCACATATATGTGTAATTACACACATGCAGAGGCGGAAGCAGGATTAGTAGGAGGGCATGATAAATGGTGGAGAATGTGAGCAAAGGACCCTGGTGAAACATTGCCATGAAATCCAGTGTTTCACTTGCTAAATTAAAAAATTAGGCCAAAAACAGGAAGCAAGATTCTCATCACCCATGGCAGAAAACAGCACCCCCAGGAAAAAAATCAAACTTTTAGAAAATGCTCTGAAATTGTCAGGAATTTTAAATTGAGACTTTCTCCTAAGAAACGTGGTTATGATCTCAGAGGAGCTACGGGGAGGGGACACCATAATCAGAACATATCGTGTGGGGAAAAAAAATCTATTTTCAATAAAAGAAAAATAGGGGAAAAAATAGAATGTGGTTCTGGGTCCTCATTTCATACTGGAGATGTAGATGGTCAGAAGTCAGAGTCACTGAGGTCCCATTTAGGTGATTTCCCATTGCTGGGGCTGTAGCACAGTGGTAGAGTACTTGCCTAACAAACACAGAGCACTGGGTTCCATCTCAGCACTCTAAATCAAATCAAATAGCAATACGTAAGGAAACAAAAAAATCATGGAGGAAAAAAAACAAAAACAACACATTGAATTCCCTTCATTGGAAGTAAATATCTCCTTGCACAGAGGCAGTGGAAAGAAAACCATTGACAGAAAAGGTGTCAGTCCTGCCACCGTCCTGCCCGTTTTCATTTTGGTTTTCATTCAGCCATGCTTATGATTCAGGCTGTCACCTGAGAAATGCATGGCTGCTCACCACTTGCAGATCCTAACAGTAAAATACATCATGCTGGTCAGAGAGCCATTTCCCTCATGGTGATTAAAACTGGGCAGAGAGTCCACTGTAATAAAAACAGTCTCCGGGCCCTGTCACCAACTTCAGGCTGGGAAAAGCAACATTGGAGGTTTCATTTCTTGAAAAATATACAATGTCCGTATGATGAAATGCTCTCTGTTTTGTTTTGTTTTTTTTCCTCGACCACAGAGTGCACCTCCAGGCCTTAATTATGCCAGCTGTTTTCTTAACTCATCACCTAAATATTGCTCTCTCATGTCAGCTGGCTTGACACGACACCTTTTAAGTTCTCTTTATGACAATTCATCTTTTTTATTCTAAACGAAATGTCTTTTCTTCATTAGAGTAAAGTGAGCTAGCTCTTCAGAGGGAAAAAAACGTAGAATTTTTGTTCTGGACCATGTGAAGGCAGCCCCTCACCACACACACACACACACACACACACACACACACACACACACACACACACACACACACACACTTTGTCGTCTTAATTGAATTCAGCTAAGCATTCAAAACTTCACCACAAAACTGCCTGAGCTATTTTTCTTTTTAAATGAGGCCAAGTCTTGCTGGCACCCATGAAGAAGGCCATACTGTTAGAGGGCAGTTTGCCAGCAGGTCTCAGCTGCAAGTCCAGAGTCTGACGGTGGCTTCCCAGTGCTTTTGCTGGAGTCTGCTGGTAAGATAGCTTGCAGGCCAGGCTGGCACTATACAAGTGTTACTGTGGGGGTTTTTCAGAGGAGCATGAGCCCATGAAAGTAATCCATTCACTTCTTCATATTTAATGGTGCAACTGGGGATGCTGGGTGATAAGTGTGCCCTGAATAGTGCTGTTTTACAGTGAGTCCAGATATTCTGAAACAAGAAGTCAGGGTTTTGTTTCCCTTAAAGACAATGAGGAATAGTACATGAAAGACACCAAGACATCACAGATGTGCAGCTCTATAAAAGAAAGAAAAATGTGGCGTGTTGTTGTTTGCATTTGGTTTTCTCTCCATTGCTTTAATGACAAGCGCTTGAAGCTTATTTCATGCCCCAGACCCCTCACAATTGTCCTTAATGGGGGCATGTGTGGACAGAACAAACCTCAAGTTTTTAATTTAACCAATGCAATGACAATTTCTATTGGATATTAAGAGATTTCTCCAAATTTTCTGTTCTTTGCTTTCCTTTTTTGGCCTCTCTTCTCTTTCTTCAGCGTATTCTTTTTTTCTGCCGGACTGCACTGACACTAACAGAAAGCTATTTTTATAAATTACCTACTGTACACCATAAGAAAGTGCTGATGAGTCTAAAGTTTCATAGTGCCTGTGTCAGATCAGTTAAATATAGGGAAAAGAGAAGAAGAAATCAATATACATCATGGGAGTCATGTCAGGACTGATCCCATTACCTGTTTCAAAAGGACAGCAATTTTAAGAGAAACAAAAGAGTTCAAATGAAAATCTTCATCATGACCCATGTAGGTGATCTCAAAGAAGTGGCTCTCTGTGCTTTCATGTGGAGTGAAGACAAGATTGTTGATCTCACATACATTCAAAAGCTATACTGGTTAACACATCTAAAGAGTCCTCCACTTAAAGTAACCAATAATGGTTTGCTTATTCATCTTAAAGCCAAGTGTGTGCGACTTTCAAGTTCTCCAAATGCATCTGGATGCTGATATACAATTCATAATACCATATAAGAACAAGAAACACTCGAAGAAAGAGATGGTGTGGTTGTGTCATCTACACCCATCATGTTGCAGCCACTGAGCTTTCATTGTGGTGTCCACTTTCTCAGCTTAAGTAGGGCAGGCACGTGTAAATAATTGACTTGGTACTGCTGCTCCTTACATCATTAATGAACCTACTTGCGGCGACTGTGATCACCCACTTGGTACACAGTTCTACAGTTTATGCTTTGTTGGTCTATGGTCTGATTCCTCACTAAACTTGGTTATGCAAATGGATTAGTTGATATCCTGGGAGATTTATCTTTAGTTTGAAGGACGTGCCTATATTTTGGACTGGACATTTTAACTGTAAGTGGAATGAAATTCAGTTGGCTTTGTGGGTTTTTCTGAGATGACTTTTGCATAAGTATCTAACTTAGCCAGTCACACAACTTCAGTGGCTTGACTTCACTTAAGCACTTTCATTTGTTGAGAAGCAATTAGTAAAATCCTTTTGGGCACTGATTTTGATGAGTATAAATTTCTAACCCTCCTAGCATATGCTGATTCAGTTTTAAGTGATGAAAGCAAGTGATTTGCTTTCTGTAGATTTCTAATAAGCATGAAATATTTTTAACATGAGAAAGTGCACTGGGTTCCAACTTATGGTTGCTATATTTTTCTTTGAAATATTTGTTCAAAAGACATATTTCCCATATGTATAAGCCACCATATTTAATTTAAATTAATGAAAGAAATTCTGGAGGTTGACTGAATTGGCAGAGAAATCTACTTAAAGTATTAAAAATAATTTATATGAAATAATTTATATGAAACTTTGTTGAAGAAATCGCATGGTATTTATGCTATTCAGGAGAGTAATAATATTTTAAGTCATGTAGCTGTTTACTTAATGGAGAACTATGTTGATAATGGTCATTTTGAGGTCAGTTGTGTAAAGCCAGACACTCAATACTTAAAAGCTTAATATTTGTTTTTTTTTTTTTTTTTTTTTTTTTTTTTTACTTTATACCTACCAGTGGAGAAATGCTGCTTTCATAGTCTTAAGAATCAAGGGTAGGATGCATGAAGAAGAATGAGTGAAGCCCACACACTGTAGAAAATTTCGGAGATTGTATAACTAGATATAGTATCACTCCTAGCTTGAGATAGAAAATTGTGCAACATTAAACTACTGAAAAAAACAATATTTTTACTACTACTACACACACGTACACATGAAGCAAATATTTTTTAAAAATTAAAGCCATAAAATTTAGTTTTCTTAATGGGAATCTCAAAAGGACTTGATACATTTTGACTTCTTTCAGCCTTAATAGGTATAGTAATTGAATGTTCCAACTGTTTTCAAATTAGGCATCAAAATAAAAAGTAGAAAGCCCAAATGACAAATGGTTTTTGTATCACTGAACCTATAAATATATTTGTTGTTACTTCTGTTTCCTGTATTTATCTTGAATATGTCAGATCCTTTTGTTTAATTAAGACATAGCTATTTATGTGCATTTGATGTTTTCCTCACCATCCCTTAACATTTAAAATGGGCATTGTAAAATAACCAAAATATTTGAGTGAATTGTAAACAGTGACTAAGTGTGGGCTCCATTGATTAGCTGGTTAGACTATGAGTAGTGTATTAGACTTATATAAACTCAGTTGGTAATCACTATGCAATAGAGGGAAAGCTTGGTGATGTTCTGAGACAGATGAGCTTCTAGCACAGGCGAATGATAAGTCAACGTTAGATATAACGCTGTGGACCACAGGTAGTACTCAGGTGTGCTGGCTTTATAAACTTGAATCTTTTATTCCATCTGGAGGAAAACTACTAGATCCCAATTTACATGAGAAATTGTAAAACTATTGCATCTTTTTTTTTTATTCTGAATTAGTTCATTTTATTGTGGAATTTTTGGATCCCTGGGGAAAATTTAAATATGATGACAAGCTAGTATTGCTTTATGTGTTTGGGGGGGGATCACCTACTTTTGCTTTATAAGTAACTTGCAATGGAGGCAATATAAAGCTTTTCTTTTTCTTCATTACATATTTTATTATAGCTTGTAATCTGCCACTGACCAAGCCTGACTCTGCCTTGTAAATCATGAAAATGTCTTACTTAATGTTAGAATTAGACTTCCTATCAGTATTTACATTATTGGGAAACTTCACCTGTAATTAAAAAAATATTTGTAATGAATGACTTTAACTAAAACTAGAAGAGATATCTAAAAAGTCCGGAAGTCGCTGGTTAGAGGTTGTGGGGCTCAGGTTAGCCCTGTGGTCATTAGCTGGCCTTGTTCTTGATACTGCTCTCACTTCCTTCTCTGTGTCTTCCTCTCCCTCCTCTCCTTTCACCTTTGTAGCTGGAGAGTTTTCTCTCTGGGTCCCGCCAAGTCCCGGCAGTCCAACAGCCCACTTATAAAATAAACACACAGACGCTTATATTATTTAAACTGTTTGGCCTAATAGCTCAGGCTTCTAGCTATCTAGTTCTTACATCTTAAATAATTCCATTTATATAAATCTATACTTTGCCACATGGCTTATGGCTTACCGGCATCTTCACATGCTGCTTGTCATGGCAAGTAACAGTTGGCAGTGTCTTCCTCTGCCTTCCTGTTCTCTCAATTCTCCTCTCTGTTAGTCCCGCCTATACTTCCTGCCTGGCCACTGGCCAATCAGTGTTTTATTTATTGACCAGTCAGAGCCACACATTTGACATACAGACCATCCCACACCACACCTTTACTCCAGGTCTCTATCCTTCCTTCTCTCCTTCTTTATTCAGGTCTATTCCCTCTTCATCCCTCTCTGCTCTGCTTCATCTTGAAGCTTTGACTGAACCACAAGGTATATATTGACTTTTCTATTACTGTGATAAATTGTTCCCACCAAAATCAACCCGGAGAACTATTTTAGCATAGTTCCAGAAAATAGAGTTGATTTTGGCAGGGGATGCATGGCAACAGTCAGAAAAATTGTCCTAGTTAGGGTTTCTAGTGATGTGAATAGATGCTATGACCATGACAACTCTTATAAAAGAAAACATTTAATTGGGGCTGGCTTACAGTTCAGAGGTTTAGTCCATTGTTGTTATGGTGGGAAGTATGGTGGCACACAGACAGACATGGTGCTGGAGAAGGAGCTGAGAGTTCTACATCTGAATTGGCAGGCAGCAGGAAGAGGGAGAGACACCAGGCCTACCTTGAGCATCTGACACCTCAAAACCCTACCCCATGACACTTCCTCCAACAAGGCCACACCTCCTAATAGCACCACTCCCTGTGAGCCTATGGAGGACCATTTTCATTCATACCACCACAGAAATTTAAAAATCTGCTGATCACATTTTCATCTACACACAGGAACCAGGTAGACAGAACAAAAAGTAGGATGAAGCTGTGAATTCTTAAAGCCCATCCCCTAGTGACCTACTTCCTCTAGCAAGGCTCCACCTCCTAAAGGCTCTACAACCTCTTGAAAGATAACCTCCAACTGGGAACAAAGTATTCAGATACGCAAGCCTATGAGGGTCATTCTAATTCAAGCCATAACACAGGACTTCTCTCAATGGCAAAAGGATGGTACATATGGTTTCAGGCTTATATGGTGGTTATGACAATGTACTTAGCACAGAGGAAAAGACTCTGTCTGTCATGTAGAGTCATAGCAGTATGTCTGTGTCACATAATAGATTTTTGTGAGAAAAATAGTTTAGCTTACAGAGTATTTGTTGTTGTCAGTGCTTATGGAGAGGAAGGGGGAAGAAGGGAATGAACAGAAGAAGGAGGAAGGGAAAAGATGAACTACTGTGACATCCAGTGACACACTAATTGATTTAAATAAGTCTGAAAGACAGCAGAAGCATTGTCATATTCATTCATATTTGGAAACCTATGAGTATTGCCATTGTGGATATAATTCAGGTATCTTAGCTCTTTTACTGAATCACCACTCCTTGGGTTGGCATGCTCTCAATGTGTTTTATATCTCAGAAAGCATATACATACAACAGTGTACACTGTATACATGTAATAATAAATGTGTGGGGATGTCTCAATAAATTAATGTGGTCCCTTAAAAAGTATTTATAAAAATTGCAAGTAGGGAAAATAAATATTATGTGAAACAGTAAATTTCATTTATCAGAAAATTCAGTGTCAGCATTGTTGGATACAGAGCCAATAGTGCCTTTAAACTTATCAGACTCATAAGAACTATGGCAGCCGGGCAGTGGTGGCACATCCCTTTTATCCCAGCACTCAGGAGGTAGAGGCAGGCAGATCTTTGAATTTAAGGTCAGCACGATCTGCAGAGCAAGTTCCAGAACACCCAGGGCTACACAGAGAAACACTGTTAAAAAAAAACAAACAAGCAAAAAAAAAAAAAAAAAAAAAACCAACTATGAAAATTCTTCCCCACATAGCAGTATGTGTTTGGGTTAATACATTGTCAACCACAGAAGTCAGTGATTTTTGTTTTTAAAGATTTGTTTTTATTATTTGAAAAATATGCGTATATGTGTATGCCTGTGTGTGGGTATGTGCAAATGAATGCAGGTGCCTGTGGAGACTGAGAAACATCAGATCCCCGGAACTGGAGTTGTAGGTGGTTGTGAGGTACCCAACATGGATGTTAGGAACTGAAGTCACATTCTCCAAAAGACAAGTATGTGCTCTTAACTGCTGAGCCATTTCTCCAGCCCCTAAGCTAGCAGATGTTTACAAGCGTGTGGTAGGATGAAGAACTGAGCCTTCCTTATGTATTAAGCTGCCTGCTATGCTTTTGAGCTACATTATCTCAATCTTCAAATAACACTGGGAAACAGGCATTGTTATCTCCATTCTAGAGATTAAAAATGCCAAGACCCAGACATAGTCAAACAATCTCAAGATTAAAATACATGGCCTGGGATGTTTTCATTTATAACAGCTACCTTGAATTTTTGTCTGTGTACTATTAAAAATATTTATAGTATAAGTGTGAAAATATGGCTCGGTGGTTAAGATGCTTGCTGCTCTTACACAGGGCTTCATTTGGGTCCTCACTACTTTCATGGCAGTTCACAGTTGTCTATAATTCCTGTTCCAGAGGATCAAACACCTTCCTTTCGCCTCCATGTGCACTAGACATGCATATATGTGTATATGTATACATATGCAAGTAAAATGCTAACACATATAAAAAGTAAATAAATAAAATGCAGTAAAACATTGGAATACTGATATACCCCATGATTGTGGTCTGACTTATTGAGTTGTCTACGTTTTGCTAAACTTTAGCACATTATCAAATAGGTAGGGGTGGACCTCAGTGTCCTTATTATGGACTTTTGAAGTGAAAACATGGTAGTGAAGCAATGGATTAGAAAAAAGGAACATGAAAGTGTACTTATGGCTCTGTTAAGAGTAAATTATTGATACAACTTTAATAACTGTGAACCTAATTTTTAACTCTGGTTTTGAGTATTTAACTTAATATAAGAATTGCTTACTAACATTACAGAGAGGAGATGTCATACCAAATTAGTTTTGTTAATATTTTCCTAACTGTATATAATGTATATGTATTATATTAAGGAAAACATTAATCTAAAAGAAGAAAATTTGCAGTTATTTAAAAGTTTGACTTATTTTAATGTTTATTTTATCATGGCCACTGCTATCCATACTCAGTCATGCATTTGCCTTTTGATGAAAAAGTGGTATCCTTAAAATTACCTGTTGCATTTTGCTGGTACAATCTACCTATTATGTTTATGTCATATATAAGAAAAATACATTTTAGAATTGGAGGCCATAGTGTCATAATTGCCTCTTCCATTTGTCTTGTAACAATGCTGGAGTGATGGTAATCTTTCAAAGTTGTTGTGGCATGTTTTGTCTGAAGGAAAAGCCATTTGCTTTCATCCATCCTTTCGTGGTAGGAAAGACCAAATGGAAATGGAGGCGGGAAGGTGGCTGACAGCTGGGAGAGATTTTCTTCGAGGCCTCGGAAGATTGATTATTCCAGAAGATTGATTATGCTCCCGTTTCTGCCCAATTCTGTTTGTTTTACCCAAGTCATCATCCCTTGAGAGAGCAGGAATCAGACCGCATTGTATTCCTGACAAGTTAAGGCCACTGTGCAACATTCCTGTTCTCTCCTGAAACCTGGGTTCATATTTCTGGGTAATAAGGGTAACGGTGCTGACCTCTTTTGAGTTTCCCAAGGAGGGGAAAAGTAGAAAGGAAAAGCATGCTGGGAAAAAGGATTTTTGTGGTCGCCATTTATGTTGGCTGAGGTAGAAAAACTGCTGCTCGCTTTAGTGCAGGGGAATAACAGGCTTCCTTGTTAAGCAGCAAATGCTTACTAATACAATTGATGGTCACTGCTAGTTCTGTGGTCACTAGTTTCATAGCTTCGTGCCAGCAAGTCAAAGACCTCTCTCTCTCTCTCTCTCTCTCTCTCTCTCTCTCTCTCTCTCTCTCTCTCTCTCTCTCTCTCTCTCTCCCCCACCCCCTCCCCTGTGTGTGTGTGTGTGTGTATGTGTATGTATGTATATGTGTGTGTACATGCATGGAGATATGCATGCAAATATTTACACATGCATGTGGAGGTCATAGGACAGCTCTGAATCTTATTCCTTATGAATCATATTCCCTTTGGTTTGAAGACATTCTCTCTCACAGGCTTGAGCTCACAGTAAGTTTAGGTTGCTTGGACAGCAAGCCGCAGGGGTCTGCCTGTCTCTGACTCCTCAGCCCTGGAATTAAGAATGAGTGTCTCAGTGTCCATCTTTCATAGAATGTGGACTTGAGGCTTTAACTAAAGTCCTCTTCTGTTTGTAAGGCAAGCACTTTGCGGATTGAGCTACCGCCCCCCGCCCCCAGGCCCAAAGGCTCTCTCTTCCTTTGATGCACCATTCCACTGCGCCTTCCTCCAAGAATTTTTTTTGGGGAGTAAATTACCGATGTAAGCAAACACTCACTGTCTGACCCGAATCTGCTTTTTGTTTGTTTTATTTCAAATGATTTGGCCTTCTTGATTGGGTTCGAATAAGAAGTAAGCCTCTTCAAAAAGTTTGAACATCTCGTGGTCGTCGTCGTCAGCGAATAGTGAATGAGAAATTGGAACCTGCTGTTCCTGTTACTAAAGGCCAGCGAGATTCCTGCAGCTGGGACTGCCATGGCAGTTGGGCGGCGTGGCTGCAGTTGTGACAGGCACACAAGGGAATCAGGTGACCTGGCTGCTTGTTGCAGAAGGATGACCCCTGTTCACTTTCTCCCACCGCTGCCCAGACCTGGAGTTAGTCTGTTGTGACACTAGGTCCATCAATTGCTGTCTCTTCCCAGAAGTGACAGGGAAACCTGTTGTCTACGCTCAATGAGCTGTGCTCTTGCGAGCCCTGTGGAACAAACAGGGTTTGGGCCTTGCCTGCCTGCTGTCAAAACTTATTTCGTCTCTGTGAACTGCTTGATGATTGATAGACTTACCAGCAGGAGCTTAATCAGTGGTGTATGGTAAATAATTTTGTGCTTGGCCCAAACAAGAAGAGATAATCAATTCATTATGGACACATTATAAGATTTACTTTCTATGGCGTGTTTTGTAATCAAAAGTTTGGAAATGAAAACTCATACTTTTGGGGAACATTTTACTGGATGAAATAGCAAACGTTGGGCCATTTGCTTTCCTTGATTAGCTGCGTGATTTCTTTCTTGGATGGCATTTGAATCTCTGTAAGGTAGACAACTGAGAATAAGTTGCATATTTAATCATTTATAGCATTTTACTTGTAACTTTAGATTCATGATTTTTAAAACTGTAAATATATCACTGACTATATTTCTTTTAATTACACATACTCTTTTTAATAACTTTTTTAATTAATTTTTTCATTTATTTTACATCCCAGCAGCAGTTTCCCCTCCCTCCTCTCCTCCCGTTCCCTCCTCCTGCCTCCCCTCTGTGCCCCCCATCCACTCCTCCTCTGTTTCTGTTCAGGAAGGGGCAGGCCTTCTATGGGTGCCAGTAAAGCATGGCATATCAAGGTGAGATAGGACTAAGCTCCTCCCTTTGTAAGGCTGGACAAGGCAACCTAGTATGGGGACAAGGTTCCCAAAACCTAGCTCAAGTGTTAGGGACAGGCCCTGTCCCCACCTCCAGGAATCCCACAAATAGACCTAGCTACATTACTGTCACACGTATGTAGAGGGCCTAGGTTGGTCCCATGCAGGCTCCCTAGCTATCAAGTCCAGAGTCTGTGAGCTATGAGCCCAGGTTAGTTGTTCAGTGCTCTTTGTGGGGGAAAAAAAAAGGATTAGCCGTTGGTTTGTACAGGTGAGAGATAATGGATTCCAAGGAAATAAAGTGTAACATGAATCCTACATTGTTGCTTTCAACTCAGAAGAAATCCTTTTTCAATCTAAACATTTTATATTTTTTATAACTTCATATATAAATACTGTATATACTTTTGATAACTTCATATATGCATATGTATATACAAACAACACCTGTCCAGTCCATTTAATGTTACTCATATATAGGTTGCTTTAGGACTGACCACTTGGGATTGAATGACCCTTTCAGGGAGCCCAGACCATGAAAAGACTGATTCTCCCCCTCTCAGTAGCCACTGATTGCCCATAGCTCTTCATCTAGGGGTGGGGCCTTGTGGAATTCCCCCCATCAACCTTGGCATGCTGGCTGAAGTTGTCATTATGCTGGTGTTGTTTAGACAATCATATTTTTTTTTTGAGATTTCATGGATGCAGCTTCCCTGACCTGTCTAGAAAACACTCACAGCAGACCTCCTGGTTCTCTGGTTCTTACAGTCTTTCTGCACCCTCTTTGGCAAGCTTTCCTGAGCCTTGGGTGCATGGGTCATACTGCAGATGTATCACTTGGAGAGAATACCTCATGGTTACTTACTCTCCGCATTTTGACCGGTTGTGCATCTCTGTAATATCTACTACCTATTGTACATAGATGCTTCTTATATGAGGGGTAAGAAGCACATTCCTCTGTGGTCATAAAAACAAGAATCTAAAATGCATTTAGAAATAATACCAGTTTAGGAAAGAGGCAGTAGTAATTTCTCCTCTAGGGTCTGTGACCTCTATAGCTGTGGTTAGTTGACTAGACTTACAGTACCAGGCATGAATTCGCTTCTATTGAGTGGGTCTTAATTCCAATTATTCAGTTTCTCCACAATAAAAAAGGTCCCTATTCCACTATTAGGGACAGCTTGTATATCCAGTCACTGTTGTGCTTTGTAGGCTTTAAAGCTGGGCATGACTATTGACTGTACTTCTCTCCTTTGATCTCTGTGAGCCAGTCCTTAGGGAGGAGGCTTCCAGGTCAGTTCCAATTCAATTTCTCCCAGTCCCGTGTCTGGTGTCTGGTGTTTTCAGCAATAAGGTCTGACCTTCACGTTCTGGGAGACCAGCAAGGGCAGTGGCAATAGCTTCTATTGTTTTAGGAGTCTCTTGGACTCCCCTGAACAACTACTGGAAGGAGATTCCCCATGCCTGACACTGTGGTTTTTGTTAAATAGCTTCTGGCACTTTGGGGAACCATTATCACTCTGCATGGCATTTAAATTGTTCTTCTCTCTCTCTCTCTCTCTCTCTCTCTCTCTCTCTCTCTCTCTCTCTCTCTCTCTCTCTCTCTCCCTCTCTCCCTTCTTCCCTTCATGTAGGTAATATATTTTAAAGTCATTTTATAAAGTTATATTTTTTTCTTTAGCCTTTAAAAACATTTTTCCTATAGCCTTTTTGAAGGAAATCTAATGTTTAACTTTTGCTGCAGCTTTTTTTCTGGGTCCTATACATGTAATGAAATGTACTGAGAATATTAAAATGGATATAAATGTTCTTTTACATAAGTAGTACTGAAAAACAATCTTTTTATGCCCTTCAGAAGACTTTGTAATTTTTAATTTTGGCTCTTTGAAGAATCAAATTTAACAGAAGCATTGGTAGACTTAAATATACCTAGACTAACCCAAAAGAATGTTTCTGATGGAGACACCTGAGCCTCACAATGTGTGGAATGTGTGAATTTGACTCGCTAGAACCTTACTGGGGTTTTCAGGAAATTGGAGATTTGGGGAAAAGATTTGCTTCACTACTAAAATTGGATATAATTGTATATTCCTTCGAAATTCAAGCTTTAGTCATATGATGAGATATTGTTTTAGCAGGTCTAGGAGAACTTATAATTTCTGAAATGAAGGAAATCTAGGTAGCTTTAACCCTGAAAAGCATCATGATTTCAGATACAAAGGCACAGTTCCTCCTGATGTCTGCATTGTGTAGGCCCTTCATTTTTACATAGTGCAGCTGTAAACTCAGGAATTGAAGAAAAGTAGTTCCATTAAACACTTTCGGCAAATAGTGATGCATTCACTTTATTCGCTTTACTATAAAACTATTTCAAAAACCCGCCATCTTTAAAGGCTAATTACTTGAGTAAATGAGTAGGTTTTCATGCTGTTAAAAATCAGCTTGTCGGCTTTTATAGATTCATTACTCAACTCTGTTTCCTTGTCTATAGGATACAGCATAACTCAGATGTACTGCTGGCTTTCACAGTTGTGTGGGTTTTTTTAAAAAAAACAATATTTTCAGTAATTCTTTTGAGTATTTTATACATGTATTTTCATTATACTGATCTGCCCATGCCTCCTGTAACATCTCCCCAGCCCTCCAACCTCAACTTAACTCCTTTTCCATTTTTTGTTTTTAAAATTATTTCTTTTGATTTTTAGATTATATTTATATCACTTTTCCCTTTCCTTTCTTCCCTCCAAACCATTCCATGTGTCCTTCCTTTCTCTTTCAGATTCATGACCTCATTTTTCCATTAATTGTTCCTTACACATATGTGTCTCAACATTGAGCATCATTAGAATTAAAAGTAAATGTGAAGAAAAGCAAACGCATTATGAGGCTATCTAGGGCATTTTTGAACATGGATTCTTAAATGTCAATAAAACATTTCTTTAGTAAATAGTGGTTAGATGCAGATGCAGCTTAATTTCGTGAGGACTTGCCTAGCATACTTAGAGCCTATGTTCAATCCTTAATGCCATGTAAGCCAGATGTAGCGATACAAGCTTGTAATGCCATTGCTCTGAGGCAGAGGCTGGAGGATCAGCAGATCAAAGCCACCCTCAGCTACGTAGCACATCTAGGTGAATGTAGACTCCATGAGCCCTTATCTTTAAAAAGTTTAAAATCAAAAATAATAAAATAGTGACTGTCGTCTCCTAAAACTTTGAATCATGAAAATTCTTAGAGCAAGTGCTATGGGAAATTAGAATCTTAACATTTCAAAATGTTAAGATGTTATTTTTCATGATTAGTTTTCCAAAGTTTGTTTGTCCTTATGGCTTCTGTTTGAATTTCAACCTGGCAAAATTTAGTAAGGAAAATTTATCCATGTCTTAAGTGTAAATATATAACATCGATATGTGTGTATTTATATTTGTATCACACGCATATATATACATATATAGTCTAATTTACATGTATATATGCTGTGGGGCGTTTACCCACCAACCCCGCAGTTCCCCAGAGTTTTCTTGAGTGTGAGGAGCAGGGAATATTAGATAGAAGGATTTATTGTGGAGAATCTTGCAGAGATAAACAGATAGAAAATAAAGGATAGCCCCAAGAGGGCCTGGAACCTTTTCCAACGGGCCCTGACTGTCTCTGCCCCAGGGTTTTTATAAAGATGCCAAGGGAATGGAGCAAAAGACCTCCTCCCCCAGCACAACCAAGTGCAGACCATTTCAGACACCTACACTCAGGCCTGTGGTCCTAATCATCCTCTATGCACACATGCTGGGTAAAGCCACAAGGAAACCGAAAAACGGGCTCCCATAATATACACACACTGACCAGCTCCTAAAATTTATGCATGATTTTAATCTTATCTCTGTTTTTTATTATTTCTTTTGCTTAGTAGAAGACATTTGTGGGCTGGGAGTAGAAAAATCAACCAATTCTTTTCCATGCAAGCGTGAAGACCTGAGTTCAATCCCCAAGACTCACATACAAAAGCTGGGTACGGTGGCAAACATGCTTGTAACTCTAATGTTGCCTGCTGGTCAATCAGCCTTGGCTATTCAACAAGCTTCAGACCAAGTCTCAAAAAAAGTAGACAGTGCTATAGAGGAACACTAGAGATGGACCTTTCGCCTCCACATGCCCACATACATACATTCACTCCCACACTTACACCCTCATGTACCCAAACAAGCATGTATGCACACACACACAAACACACACACACACACACACACACACACACACACACACACACACACACACACACACACACAGGAGGGGGAACAGAGAGACAGACAGACAGACAGAGAGAGGAAAGGAGGAACGAAGAGGGAGAGAGAGAGAGAGAGAGAGAGAGAGAGAGAGAGAGAGAGAGAGAGAGAGAGAGAGAGAGGATAAAGAGATAGTATTAGTTGAGAATCTGCATCTTTTTTAGCAGATATCATAAATTTAATTTCATACATTTTTAAATTCTTATGGTTTGCTTCTGGAGATAATGGTAGTATATGCTGCATCTTCTTGTGTGAGGATTAAGTCAATCGTATTTGTCTTGCTCTGTGCAGTACTCGGGTTATATGAAACACATTTCCCTCCCTTCTCGTTATTATTTTTGTTGTATTTGAAACAGCACTCTCATTTTCATTTAGAACTACCATGATTTAAGCATTCAAAGTCTTTTTTTTAAATTTTCTTTCTGTGTTTTGACAGTAAATAGGTGAATTGTGTCCAGTTTCCCAGCATGCAATGAGTCTTCTCAAATTTTAACTTCCATTTCCAGACTTTGTTGTGGCAGCTACAGCAAGCATGTCAGGGTACAGAACATTCCATCAAGAGCAAAGCCTGGAGCCTAGCTTCCTACGATTTTGTTTTATATGACAAATAGTGTCTAGAGGTGAAGCTAGTTGGAGTGGCCATGACTCAGCCTCTTTCTCTAGGGAGTGACTCATTTCACATTAATAGATCCCTGTCTTTGTGGCATGTTTCACACTAAGTGCCTGGGACGCAAACATAGATTTGCTGGGTCACTAACCTAGAGCACCCCAGAGTCTGGGGAGGCCGGATATGGCATTGATTAGCTACTATCTGGCTTACAAACAGCCAAGGCTCTATAAATGTTATACTTACTTGTCAAGGCAAAGCATGATTAAGTACACAGTTATGGGGGCTGGCTAGATAGGCAGCTAGATTGCCTAATAAACATGCAATTCTTATTCCATGTTGATGTAGTCTAGCCTACATTAAACCCTTGCTGTCTTTGTTTCAGTATTAAGTAAAATTTCACTCCCCTTCGTATCACACAACATCATGCCCTTCATGAATAAGTCAGTCATCTGTCTGATGGACATCTTTCCTTTATGGTTCTGCCAGAAACTCAGCCTTCATGAGTATAATAAAGGCTTGCTTAGAACCCAATAATACTTCAGACTTCTAGTCTAAATATGCCACCACCTTATTGAGTGCTGGTTTCAGACTCTCAGAACCTCTTTTCACTGTCACACACTTGTCTTGCCATTCCTTATATCCTCATGCATATTGTTGGAGACGGATTGTAATCCTCCACAGTTCATTTGTTACCAAAGTCCTAACCCACCAATGTGACTGTATTTAGAACATGAGCCCTTAGGAGATGGTCAATGAAGTGAATTCACAAAGTGAGGGCCAAGTCCAGAGGGATCCATGGCCTTGTACAAAGAAGGGAAGAAAAAGCTTTCTTTCTTCTAAATCTAAGAAGATAAATAGATGGCTGTTCACAGTTTAGGAAGAGAATCTTAGTCAGAGCCCAACCATGCTGGTACCCTGATTTTTTTCACTCCAGTCCCCAATGAAAAATTCTGCTCTTTAAGCCCCCCATGTATTTTCGAGAAATACAAAGATAACAGCAGAATGAGAAGGCAGTCTCAAGGTGTAAGGACATTGTAAGCCATGTGACTGATAACTGGTTTACATCCAAAAGGTACAAGGAATTCATACAGCTCAATAGCAACAAACAAAAATTACTTTATTAAAAATGAACTAAGGACAAAATAGAAGTTTTTCCAAAGAAAAGGTAAAAATGACCAATAAATTGAGAATACCGTGCTCAACACAGCTGACCAGGGAAATGTAAGTAAAAACCAAAACGAGGTATCATCTCATACCTGTTATTATGACTTTGATTAAGGTGATTAAGTATAAGAAGTGCTGGCTGGGAAGCACCTGGAGAAAAGGGAACAAGCTATGCCTTGGTCTCCAGTCTCGGCTGTGACTCCTCTGTTTCAACACTGTCCCCAGCTAGTGGTGCTAATTTGGGAAGTGGCAGAACCTTTATGGTTGTGAACTAAGTAGTCACTAGTGTGGGATGTAAAGGGTATAACGGCTTGGCTCCAGGCTGAGCTTTCTGCTTCCTGGCTTGCCAAGCTATTTTGCTAATTAGTTGGTAACTATCCCTGATGTTTCCAGCTTTTACTCATTGTGAGGTGTACACAGGCTCACATCTGTTTGTTATGTGGTTTATGTACAATCGGGCCATCACCATATGATTTAGTGTGGACATGAAAACATTTCTCATTGACTGAAAAAGAGAACAAGCTCTAAAAACTGACTCTTGAAGATTAATTTCTGGCATTTCTCTTGCCCCTTGGGAGAGGAAAAAGAGAGGCCAGAGAAATGGTGATTTTAATATGCTGATACAGTAAGCTGCCTGAAGGCAGATGCCAACTCCTGTTGAAAATAACTCTCTTTGAATTATGTTCAGGGCTTTGTTTAGCAAAATACTACACAGAAGTCTTGACCTGTGTGTTTGAAGTGGCAGATGTTCCCTGTGAAGACTGTGCCGTAGGGCAACATAAATCTTCACTATTTTGTGCCTCTTTGCTCAATAACTGGGTTGCATTTTTTCCCCCAAAGTTCCAGGTTGCTGCTGAGGAAGCACCTCAGACAGAAGTGTTTCCCTTAAACACAAACAGGGAACCAATGAACCAATGAACACCACAGGATACACAGGGCTCACTAACACAAAGCCAGCAATTCTCACTCCTGTTTCCATTAAATACTTTTAATAAAACTATTATACAGTTAAGGGGTATACAATAATGTCTTGAGATATGCATGTAAGTTTAGAGTCCTACCTACACAATAACATGATTCCCCACATTGAGACAAATTTCCTAAGGAATGATGACTTCTAATCACCATGATTAACGTGCACGTATACGCAGTGTGCACTTCCTGTTCTTCTGTGACCTAGTGCTCATGCACATTATAGTAGCCATCTCTTGCACACAGGATTGTGCACATGTCTAGCAGTCACACACATGCCCAGCCACAAATAGAGCCAGCCATTTAGTGTGAACACACTCTCCTTCCCACTCTTCTAGCATTATTTCCTCATATATTTGGGGTGCATTTTCTCTACTTAAATTTCTGCTTTCATCAAATTGTTAATTTCTCCTTTTCTTTGAATGTGTACTGTTAAAACTTTGAAAGCTATTAGCTAGTAGAGAATATTTTAGATTATCTCAATATGTGGTACCATTCAATTTAATTAATATGATAGGTATTTATATACTGGGAGCTTAAATAGTACTTTGAAATAATAATATGTGTGGATCAAAAGAAAATTATTTTTTATTTTGTGCTGGAAAGTTCACAATAACTTACTGCTGGGATGTGTCCGCACTAGTTACTGTTTCATTCTCAGACTGTGAAGTCACATTAGATTCTTTCAACCTTATTTCTTATTTCCAATTGATTTTCATGTATTGCCATTTATTTCCAAATGTCTTAAAAAGACCATTTTGGGAAGCCATGATGTCATTGATGGTGCCTCATGGATATTGTATTTTTTTAATGTTGAAAATACTTCCTTATTCCTTTGTGAGTTTATTTGGTACCATAGAAAATATGATCTATTTGGAGGAATGTTGACTATATTCAGATAAAGAATTTTGTATCAAAGTAAAATAATGTCAGATGTCTGGCATGGAGGTAGACATACTGAAGTATAATTTTTTAAAGCCCCTGATAATGTCCAATTAAAAAATTTCAACAGGGACAATGGGGTGGGGGACACAAAAAGGAAAAGAATGGGTACTGGATTTGTTCAACACACATTATATATGTGAATAAAGTTCTCAAACAATAGAAAAGAATGTCAACTGGTTTATCAACCCCTCCTTTCATTCTTAGATAAATAAATTATTTTTCCTATTCACAGGCTCTGAAATAAACACCAACAATTCCATGTTGAGTGGTATGTTTTGTTGGTGCTGACTAGTATTTCTATTATATTACTTTATGTGATTCTTTTCACTAAATCAAGTTTGTTGGATGTTAAACTATTGGATGGGCTTTGCCTAAACATCTAATGATGAAACGTTTCTGACTTAGGCATAAGCTACCTTCCAACAGTTAAGCTACCTGGTTTTCTTAACTGGAGATGCTGTTATGAATACTTTTTGAAGCAAGTTGAGAATTTCACTCTTTGTCATTCCTCAGACTTTTCTTTGCTGGTCTAAATGATGGGCTGATTTTCACCACAGACTTTGAAAAATTGTTTTCTCCTTAATTCCCCTTCTCTGTTCCTTCCCTCTGACAGTGTGCTTTCCCACATATTTACTTCTCAGCATATTTTAATGGCCAGGCTTATGCACAGGGGACCAATGAGAAGACTGATAAATTGCCAATGAAATTGTCTTCTTTGACCTTGACTACCTTTGGACTGATTGATGATCCTGGACTAAAGATCTACAGACTCTCTGTGGGTATTAAATCAGATTAAAGATCTGTCTTAGACAGTCAAGACTGTTATAACAAACATACCATAGATGGGCTGACTTATAAACAATAGAAATTTATTTCCCAGGCTCAGGATGCTGAAAAGACCAAGGCCATCAGTTCAGTGACTGATGAGGCTTGGTTCTGTGTAGAGAGATGGCTGGCTGCTACTTTGCTCTCCTTACATGGCAGAAAGAACAAAGGAGCTTCCTGTGTTGTTATTTCTGATGTACAGTAGTCTCAATTTCTTTATTTCTGAATTTCTCTTTTATAAGCATGCAGTTGTCTCCAGTATCCATCACATTGAAAATTAGGAGATGGAAATGGGGGTAGAGAACAAGGGACTCTGTGGCTGATATGTAAAATTAAATTAAATTATGAAATAAAAGTTTAAAAGAAGAAAATTAGGATCTCAGCATGTGGTTTAGATAGTGTAGATAGTGTAGGTAGAGAATATAAGGCAGGGTGCAAATGAATTGATTTTGTTATTAAGCAAATCTTCATGGTAAATAGTAGCATATTACAAGTAGACTGTGGGTGTTTTAGATTATATGCTTAAGGATTCTTTGAATGCACAAAATGCTGAAAGCAAAAATAGGACCTAATTTTGACATTTATTACACATTTTAAAATGAAGCTTAAAAATGACTATGAATTTAAAAAGTTATTTCTACCTAAGCAGGGCATGTTGTAAAGCGATCTGTGTCGGCCAGCATATTTTACAGTATGCGAAACAAGTTGTTTAATGTCTGACTTGGGTTTCTTCCTTAGACAAAGAAAAGCCAACTTACTCAACTGATTTAGTCTAATGGAGCTATCTTTTCCTTTCAGATTTCTATTGATCTGATCCAATCTATATTGTGACTGCTGGCTGGAATTAAGGTCAGTGCTGTGCTTATATTGATCATGAACAAGCAAGCTTTTACAGGGGATTTTTGAGTCTTTTACTTGATAGTTCAGGATATTCTAGTCAACTGTGGCAAAGAGCAGGCTAGGGCATAAACTGCATATATCAAACCCTTGGCTCACTAATAAATACGATTCTCAGCATTGTTTGATTTTATAGAAGTTGTTCAGTTGTTGAATGTTTTACTTCTTTCACTTTACTAACTAAATTTTGGTGAAATAAAAGCATCTGCATTTTAATTCCTTCGAAGAATTAAACAAAAACTGGCTTATATTTTTAAAGAATCGTTTGCTTTCTGAATTTACAGGAAAACACATTTGGTTCTACAATTTGGTCCTCACAGAATGCATTACCTAAGAAGAAGAGAGTTGAAAGTGCATTTGTGAATCACACATTTTCGTTAACCAGCAGAATGTTAAGATGCCACTTCTTCTGTTCTGTTTTCTCTTTAGCTGGCTTTTGTAGGCCACTCTAAATCAGCTCCCATGAGTTTGCAGTAATAACAGAGCCTTAGGGGACCCTCACACCAACAGGACTGGGGATCCACTTATCTCCTCTATTGTCTTCTCTAAAACTTGAATTCAGAGTCAAAATAAAATGATAAACCAAGCCCTGAAAGCAATGAGGATTTTTGTTGCTCATAAAGAGCAGAATACCAGGCGCGGCTAAGCTTTGTGCATGGTCTTTTTGTTAATGAGTAACTTGAAGGAAAACACTGGGTTTTCATTCATGCTTACATTAATCAGGAACTTCCATTTTAAACTCCGTATTTAGCTCTTTAAGCTGAAGTGCCTAATATATCAGGCACACAGTAAATACGTACTTTTCTGGCCACAATTCTGATATCACTCTCCATTGCCAGGAACAACACACACACACACACACACCCTCCCTCAGATGAAAGGGTAACAGTATCACTTTTTAAAAAATCTCTTTCAAGTACAAATGGTGCTTTCCCATTTTTTAATCTGTATGAAATTAAATGAAACATGTTGGACTTACATGTATTGGTATTTGGGTATTTAATAAAGAAAAAAAAGTCAGGTAAAATATTTGATGGGGATGATTTAAAGTCTGTTTATAAATTATGTTATGTTATTTTTGATAAAGTTTTGAGTTGAATGTGCTGGAAACACTTAGCTTAGTCTGGCTTCCTTTTAGTTCACTCTTTTCTATATGCCAAATAAATTTATATCTGTTTAAATATGCTATATCTGTATTAGTATTACTAATTGAATTACCTCTGACAATTTCACGTATACAATGTATATAACACATACCAATCACTCTTATTTCCCATTCTCCTTTCCACCTCTGTCTACAACAACCCCCTTGCCTACCTTGTCTTCCTAGCATTCCTGTGTATTTTGTGTGCGTGTGTGCGTGTTTGTGTGTGTGTGTGTGTGTGTGTGTGTGTGTGTGTGTGTGTCCCACTGAGTTTGACTAACCTACCTGTGTGACCGACCATAGATTCAGAGCTGTCTATTGGAGCCCAGTAGGCTTTGTGGTAGATGCACAGGCGAAAACAGTGACTCCCCTTCTCCCAGAATCAATCAATAATTAATAGTTCTTGAGTAAAAGGCAGGGTCCACTAAGCCATTCCCCCATCCAGGACTGGCTGTGAAAAGAGCCAGCCTTGTTCAGGCCCAGTGCAAATACCTACGGCTGTGGAGTTCATGACTGCAACGGCTACATTTTAACTAGAGGATGGCATTCCAGAGCCCTTCTCCTGGCCTCTTGGCTCTTCCAGTCTTCCTGTCCCCTTGGATCCTTATTGTCAGGATCTTGGACAGCCATGACTCTGTATTCACCATCATTCACTGCAAAGAGAGGCTTCTGTGATTGAGACTGAGAGTAGCATTTCTCTATGTGGATGACAGATATTTAGAAGACAGTTTGATGCTATGACAAGTCAGTTCAAGAGCAGTTAAGTTCCTTTCTGGGCACCTAGGGCCTTCCAAGGGACTATTGTTGACTGGATTTTTAGTAGTAGTCATAGATGGTCTCCTGAGGAGTAGGCCTCAAATTCGGTCAGGGGCCTCTTGGTTTTCCCCACAGCAATTGTGCTCTTCTTGAGCAGGTGGGCACAACTTGCTTGTCAGTTTGGTTCTGTAGTTCACAGGGTTCCCAGCTTGGTAAGTCAGTCCATCAAGGCCTTTTCTCTCCCAGCTGCTTGCACTGAACCTCCAGCACTTTGAAAATTAGCTACCAAGGAAGAAACTGCCAGCTTAGTTCTGTCCTGCTTTACAACTAAGGGGTGTGGTGTCCTCAGACACAGGGTCTTATCCTCTAGTTCTGTGGACAAGTGAGTGGATTCACAGAAGCCTGTGTTGTACAGTTGGGGTTTGCAAGAGGGGCTCTGGCATCTTCCAAGTAAACAATTCCCATGTTAAGATAACGTACCTGGACCTGTAATTTCATTTAGTAGCCTACCGTATCCGGGAGCAGCATTATCTAGTCATGCAGGGTGTCTCCATTTAATCTCTAGTTGTGTTTTTAAATTTAGTTACAAGATAATAAGCTTCCATATAGCTTTAAAAAAAAAAAAAAAAACTTCAGATTTGTTAGCTCTTCCCCCTCCTCTTGCTCCTTACTACATTTTTTTCCTTGCTATACCTCCCCACCCCCATCCTATTAGACCTGGCAAACAGAAAGTAAAAGTCTAGGGAGAGATTTGCCAGGTATCTGTACTTGCATCAGGAATAGTTTCCATGCTCAAACTTTTCCCGGTTTCAGTCTTCTTGTCTCATTGTATTGTCTAAATAGAAATTTGAATTCCCATCATGCTTTGACTACTTTTCCGAAAAAGAAATGATTAAAAGTAAATAAATTTTTGTCCAGAAAACAGTAATGCACAATGTTTTGCCTTAATCTGATATCTTACCCACTGCCAATGCTGAGAGTTTCCTTTGTGTGAACATGAACATTGTGCTTTACCAAGATGTGAAAAATCAGAAGAATAGATATGTTCAAATAAATATGCTAATTGAGATATACAAAAACTGGAAGCCTATTTAAATCTCCATTATCAGGTCTTTCTAATTGAAAATGAAGAAATTTTTAAAACAAGTTTGATGGACAGTTATCTATATAATATTTTATAAAAGCAGCTAGACACAGGAAGACTTTAAAAAATACGTTAGCTCATCAGAAACAATAGAGTTGATGGGTTTGTTTATTTATTTGAGACAAAGTTTTATGTAGCCCAGGTTGATCTTCTACTCACTATGGAACTGAGAGTGGTCTTGTAACCCCTATCCTCCTATCTGTACCTCAGAAGTGATGCTCTTACAGGTGAGTCCTTGAAACACAGTGTCAGTGAATGCACACTGGGAAGACATTTCAAATCATCTAAAATGATTGGATGAGGGAATATTGGTGTAAGGTCCAGGAAGGAGAACAGTAATCTCGACGATGCTTCTTTACAACACTTTAAAGTGTTGAGCACCTCAAAACCATGGTTCTCTATTCTTATCATTAATAGCACCGCCAGGTTAGTGTATTGTTTTTACAAACTTAAAATTCAACTTTGCCTTTTGTAATTTCCAGTTGGTTGAAAACAGGATTTTTAATGTGGTTAAAGTGTCTCGATTAAATTTCTTTTGATTTAGTATCAGTAAATGTTTGATTAGTATACCTTTTCATATAAAGGAACAACATAAAAATTTCTTGGGGATAAAGGGATAAGAGCTGAAAAAGTTTAAGATGCCTTGATGGACAGTCATCGTTTCCTTTTATCTTTACATTTTATAAACTATATGACAGTATCAATTTAGAAAGATGAATATTTTTAAAACACTAAGGATAGAATTTAAGAAAAATCAAAATACCAGTTAAAAACTTATGATCCTTTTTTCTAAGTTTTTAAAACAATATTAATTCTTGCAATATTCCAAACATCTCCAGAAAAAGTTAGTGTACTATCTTCTACATCACATGTTGAGAAACACTTCAATTGTAGGAATGTTCAGGCTGTCACCCTTCCATTTGTCAGGGTTCTTAACTTCCTTCTCTGAGCAGCCATGATGAAATAAACATCATTGTACATGATTGTTACTTCAACAGTGGAAGTTGAACAGTCTTCTGAAGTAGAAAACAAAAAAGCCGGTAAAATTAACAATGTTTAGTAATTCTATAGAACATGAAAGTTATGCTGCTCGGATTAATATTTAATATCTCAGGACCATTCCTTAATGAGCATATATTTCCTATCTTATACTCAATTATTTAAAGATCCAGAAACCATTGGGGCTATGGGGATGGATGGGGAGATGTTGAAGAGCTTGCAATGTAGGCAAGAGGACCTGAGTTTGATCTCCAGGAGACATGCATAAGAGCTGAGCATGGTCACTTTTGTCCCACTGCCAGGGAGGTGGAGTCTGGGGAATCACTGCAACTTTCTGGCCCGTCATCTTAATCTAATCATCTCCAGACCAGTGAGAGACCTCAACGTAAGGTGGATGGTACCTGAGGAGTAACACCCAGGGTTGTCCTCTGCCTTCCTCATGCATATGTACATATATGCATCCATACACACAAACACTTGTACACATAGGAAAAATGCGCGTGCGCGCGCGCACATGCGCGCGCGCGTGCACACACACACGTTAGAAATCATTATTCCTTGCCACTTTGAGAGGGAAAAAATGAAATCCTAATTTTAACACCAATATTGAAATGGTGACATTCATATAGAATATGCCACCAATAAAGTGCTCACTGGGACAATAGTCCCGAGTAGCCCAAGTCAGTCTCACAACTTGTTTGCCACTTCAAAGACATTAATTTCCTTAGATTGTACATTTTTTAAATTGATACTAAATGCAATGTTAAAATAATCCGCTGAGTGGAAGGATATTCATGGCAGTAATCTTTATAGAGTAAGATATTAGAGATGCTATCTAGCAATGGGTAAGAATTAAATTATGAGATCTATTTTGTAGGTTTGATATATATATATATATATATATATATATATATATATATATATATATATATAATTTTGACCTTTTACTAAAGTTTAAAACAATTTTGCATATTAATGAGGATGTCCTGTGTAGTTTTACAGAAAGAATTAAACCTTGGCTGAATATTCGATACTCTAGGACGTAGGTTTTCTTCAACATTTTTCAGAGTTGATCATTATTAAGAATGCCACATCACAGCCGAGTGGTGGTGGCGGCGGCGGCGGCGGCGGCGGCGGCGGCGGCGGCGGCGGCGGCGGCGGCGCACGCCTTTAATCCCAGCACTCGGGAGGCAGAGCCAGGTGGATCTCTGAGTCCCAGGAAAGGCGCAAAGCTACACAGAGAAACCCTGTCTCGAAAAACCAAAAAAAAAAAAAAAAAAAGAATGTCACATCACATAATTACCTAGTACACACAGTCAGGGACATATCAGAAAATGCTGGAAATTATTACCTCATCCCAAGCCAAAATTCGCTTAATTCCTTTTTATACATTTAATTCAAATGAACAACTCAAACGGCAATGTTTACAATCCAGCATTCTAACAGTGTATGATCCAAAGTTGCAGTACTCTGATGCAGGCTGAGGCACGATGGTAGGGAAATGTTAAGGACCTCTGGTTTCTGTAGGAAAGAAGACTTGGTCAACAGTGGTAGTGCTTTAACGGATGGCACACAGGGGGCTTGGCTCGGAGCCAGTGTTCCAGGAAGCATCTTGCAAGAGTGTGAAGGTACATGCAGTGGGTAGTGTACATGTGGTGTGTTCAGACCCAAGACTTCAGCGAATTCATGATTCAACGCAGGCAGACACTGCCAGAAACAACCTGGATTCAAGACCTATTTTATTTCTAATTAAGCTCTGATCATTGTGTGCTCGGATACCTTTTCTTTTTGCCAAACTTTTGCAGTTCCAACATTAATACCCCATGTGGTTTCAGAAATTATGCTTGCTATCTTTTGGTCACATTTTTTCTTCATTGTATATATGAACGGGCATTAAAAAATGTCTCCTAATGCATGTCAGAACAGTGTGTGTGTGTGTGTGTATGTGTGTGTGTGTGTATGTGTGTGTGTGTGTGTATGTGTGTGTGTGTGTGTGTGTGTGTGTGTGTGTGTGTGTGTGGTTTCCATTGACACCCACCTTCCACCCTTAAAGATAGATAGCGTCCTTAGAATGAACAGCTTATAATGTGGCGTGTATTGCTTACCATGAGCATCTCAGCACTGAGTGCAGCCTCCCCTCTCTGGCTGGCTGCACAGTACTTCTAGTCATGTTGGCGAAAGCACTTGTGTTTGAGGTTAGAAGATGCTGTGATTTCTTGGTGCTCTGGATCCTAGATGCTTTCCTATGGGTGAACCAATAACAATTGCATAAAATTACTGACAAAAGGCTTGATTGCAGCCCATGTTCTAGAAACAGTCTGGGCTCTGTTCCTTTTGCCCGAGTCGGCCATTTTGCTGCCTGACCTCTGATGCCCTCTGCGTGAAGACTGCTGAGTGTTCCCTGGTTAAATTTATCACCTGGAAAATGGGAGCTGCCTCATCTTAAACTTCACTTCCCGACAAAACAAGGCTTCATATGACTGTGGATCCTAACACCAAAGTTTTCAATGGCTTTTTAAACATCTCTATCAAAAGCATTTTCCTTTCTGGAATTTTATATAATAAATGCTGATGCTTCTCCTAAGAGAGGAAGTAAAATTAATGAGGATCTTAAAATGACTGTTATGGAAATTTCCGAATGTGGAAATGAAATGATACTGTGTATGGCCAAAAAGTAATTTCTCTATGCTGTGCTAAGCGATACATTCCCTTTCTCTCTTCTCTTCCCCATCTCTTCTTTCACCCATCCCTCCCCAAATGTTTATGTGTGTTGTGTGCATATGTAATGGGTCTATGTGCCCATGCAAGTCCAGAAACTGACAACTGATACCGACTTGTACTGCTCTCTACCTTATCACTGTGTTTTAAATGATAACTCAAGGTTAATTTAGAAGGTTCTAGATGGTGAGTTGTCGAAAGTTTCATGTTTGAACTGCTGCTTCCCTATCAATAATCACCAGAGCCCACGAGGTTTTAGTTGTTATCCCAGCAGCCCTTTGGGAATGAGTTTTGAATTGTTCAGCTACTTATACAATAAATGCTGCCCCCTCCCCTTTCTTCTTCTCCTAATCTCATGATGAAAGCCTTCTTCCCACTCAGCCCTCTTCCACTTTCTTGTCTTCTTTCTGTGCATGGCCCACTAAACCTATGGATTCTTTTTTTTTTTTTTTTTGGTTTTTTGAGACAGGGTTTCTCTGTGTAGCTTTGCGCCTTTCCTGGAACTCACTTGGTAGCCCAGGCTGGCCTTGAACTCACAGAGATCCGCCTGGCTCTGCCTCTCAAGTGCTGGGATTAAAGGCGTGCGCCACCACCGCCCGGCTCAAACCTATGGATTCTTGCCAGAGCGTCGTGAGAGATTATTTACCAAATTAAGGCAACTTATTAATGACTAAACCACTGGGAAAAAAATGGTACTTCCTCTCCCAACAATATTTAACTGCCAGTAGTGCCTTGGAGAGGATTGGGACCTCATAGAATCATCTCCTACCCATGATAACATGATCTGGGCCCAGTGGTGCATGTATTGGGGGACAATAACCTCAACTACAATGACTTCATAAGCATTGTATCTATGTCATATCCAGAAAGCATCTTTTTGCTACACATCTCCCTATCTGCTCATATATATTCTCTTTTGAAACAGGTCTTAAGCTCACCAATTTGACTAGGCTGGCTGGCCAGCAAGTTTTGGGCTCTGGTTGTCTCTTTGCATCATCATCACTGGGATAATAGAATGAGTACCATGCCTAACTATTTTATAAGGGTGCTATGGACTTGCTCTTAGTTCCTCATTTTTACACAGCAAGTGCTTTACTGAAAGCCACACCATCACCCCAGCTCTGATATGATATTCTGCAATAAAGATACCATTAAAAAGCTAAATAGTATATCACCCAAATAGTGTGTGTGTGTGTGTGTGTGTGTGTGTGTGTGTGTGTGTGTATTTAGAGAGAGGAAGAGAAAGAATATTCTAATGACCTCAGGGATGAGGAGCAGAGGTTCTCTTAGTGTTCTATTGGTGAGCTGTGTTGCTTTGAGCCATCTCGATTCAGGATGAAATGCCACAAGCTTCTCAGTCAGCCTCCCAACACTGTCTTGAGATGGAGCTGTGTTTATCCTCATGGCTTCACACATCTCTCCCAGCATGTACTCCTACCTTACTTCCTTCTGTTGTGACTATTTCCAGTTATGCCCTACCCCTGAAACAACCCCTAGGCTATTTGGGGAATGCTGGTATCTTAACCCTATGTTCTCTGCCCTGGTAGAGCCTTCCAGAAGTAGATATTTAAGGAACATCTGTGCAATAAATTATAAAGATGTTAAGCAATAAACAATTTCATTGCATATAAATATGTTAAGCAATAAACAACTTTATTACATATCTATGAAGTAGAGACTGTCTAGTGTTTATTTGCATATGTCACAGTAAATTTTTTCTTAATTATTCTGTTCCTTAGTGGTGGGAAAGTTTTGAAAATAAAAAAAAAAAGACTTGAAGGCATAATCACCCAAAAGATATTTGAAGAAGAATCAAATTATTTTTACCTTGGAGATTTTAGAAAAGAAATGATATGGAAAAGGTGACTCATGTATTCTGTTTTATTCCTACACATATTATGATTATTGGGTTGATTTATGATAGAATACATCTTTAGGGATTATTTAAATGCTTAGTTGTTAGTTTAGCATTTTCATGAGCCATGCAAAGCCATGGGGTCACATTGCTGACTGGAAACACGAGTTAGTCCTAGGAGGGTCCTTCTGCTTTCCTTTGCAGCTTTCTGAGCTCTCATAGTCATTTGCTTTCGACTTTTATTTACTTATTTATTGGTGACATACATCTCTGGATATAGCTCAGGCTGGTTTGGAACTTGTGGACTTGTGGTTTTTCTGCCTAAGCTTCTCAAGTGCAGAATCACTGCTGTGAACCCCCAGATTCCCCCCCTTTTTTTTACTTTTAAAAAAGGTAGGGTGTTTTGTTTTGTTTTGTTTTGTTTTGTTTTGTTTCCTGCTGACAACATTTCAACTGGTCCTGCAAGATGGCCCAGCCATAAAAGAAACTTGTCACCAAGCCTGACAACATGGGTTTTATCCCCAGGGACTCACATGATAGAAGGAGAGAACTGACTCCCACATGTCCTCTAACATCCACACATGAGCTCCGGTGCAAAGCAAAAACAATGGAACAGCGGGGAATGACCTAATGATAGGACTGAAGCAGAAGATGGTCTGGTGATGAGGAGCGGGCAGCAGTCAGCCTCACGGTTGCTTCTCTTCTCCTTACATGACCTACTCAAGAACTTCGGAAATCTATGTCCTGGAAATTGCTCCCTTTTTGGCAGTTTGACACAGTGAGGAAGCGGGCTGTGGATGTTGCAGGATATAAAAACACTGGAAATATTTTAAAGAACAAGTGTTGTATCTTGGCTTTTCTCCATATGAGAAAATAATAGTCGAGCTGATCCCCTTTTCCTTAAGTAAATGTAGTATCAAACGACTATAAAAGATAACCCTGTGGACACATTTTCATACTGAATCTCAGCTTGTGAAACTGACGCTAAAGGTTTGATTTACAGACCAGCTATCCTTATTCTTCTCTTACATTTATCAGAAAGGAAGAATGCCATATCATAGAATAACACAGCTAAGCTTTTTTAACTTAAATTTGAGCCTTAAATCACCTTCAGGCACTTTGGATAGCAAAGCAAGCAGATTTCTACTTATGTAAGGGGCCCATCCATTTAGAAATTTCTTACCTTATGTCCCACACATTGAAAAGTAAGAGCTTATATTTTGGAAAGGGTATATTCATTATTGCTGCTCTGCTTCTGTAAATCAGCATAAGGTTTGTGTAACTTTGTTATTTATTTTAGAAGAGAAAATGAGGAATTGTTTATCAGAAGATAAATATAGAGTACGTATATGTCATATGTAGTTAGGTAGATAGATATGATATACTAGATGATACACAGATGGATGATAGATGATTAGATAGACAGATGGTGAATAAATAGATGTTTTAGTAGAGAGATAGGAACAATGAATAATACAAAGTCTTTACTTCTGTTTTTTTTTTTGCCTCATTCCCACAGAGAATGTAATTATTTTCCTTTTCTGAATGAAAACCCTACCAGTAATTTAAAAACATAAAAGCTTTCTTTTAAAAATCACTCGTTATATATACAAACCAGTGTGCCCTGGATTTCATTCCATGTCACCGAGTGCATCACATAACACTCTGGAGCTTTTGCTCAGTTTACTTTCCTTTCCATCATGTCAGATTTACTTAATGAAGAGCTGTATTGTATGAAGCACTCAATGCATTATCCATCTGTCTGTGTCTGTGTACCCCTACCCTGCCAGCTCTCCTTTCATAAGATTTGTGTGCCTTTCAAATAAGATTTATCTTCCAAAGATGGAGCAAGTGGTCCTTCGAATATGACTTTGAAAATGGAGATAGGGGTTTGGAACTTTAGTTTGATTGTCTTCATTTTATGAATAGAAGAATTTAGTCACACAACCAGTATAATTTTATAACACATTATTCTGTGGCGTGAAACAGCTTATAAAAATTTAGAAAAGATCTTTATGGAGTAAAAATAAATAGAAGAGGACATATTTACCCAACTGTAATTGCTTGCTTATAATATGCATGTATGAATCATCCTGGGATGGCTTAAATTGGAAGACAGAGATCTTTGGAATGATCAATCCAAGCAGGCTCTTCATATTTCTGCTTAAAGACTGCTTTGACTCTAGGATGGAAACCCCTTCCAGCTTTTCCACCACAGCTAATCACCACATCCTACAAGCTCATTAGCATTTATAAAAATCTATGGTTTCATCTTTAAGGAATCTTAAATCAGCTACTACAAATACCATCCCCAAAGTAGAGAATAAACTATAAAAATAAATATCAAAGGAGAAAATGTGTTTTTATGGGGAAAGTGGAGGGCTCAGTTTTGATCATTACTAAAAGTAGTTAAAAAAAAAACCCACCATCTCCCCATTGCCGTTTTTATTTTCATAAGTTTCTTCTTCTCATTGTTCAGTGGTGTTAGAGAGATTTGATTAATGAGGCTGCAAGCAGAATGTTTACCTGGATGAGCAGCTTTCTACATATACAGTTTTTCCAATTTGACTTTAACTTTCTACGATCTCTTAGGGATTCAGGGTTTTTTGAGACCATCTGGCTGTAATATTATAGGAAAGGACCTTGAGACTTAATTTACCTCTGGGGGGTTTCTACCAGTTTTACATATTTAGAAATTAAGGTGTAAAATTTTTCTTATTAGTGATATGAATGAAGCATGTACAAGTGTCCAATTAACCTATAAAGTTAATGACCAGAAATTACATGTACATATTCAGCATTGGCTATTGTACAGACATTAAGTGGGGAGTTTCACATGAGTGTTGAACAACATAAGAAATTTCCATTATTCCATATTAATAATGACTTCAGTTACCTTAAAACACTTCATGCTGGTTGACTGGTCATATATTTACTGGAATTATCCATCCCAAAGGAGTTAAACAATTTAATTGTCCTCTATAAAATATCTTCCTCCCTCTTCCTGCTGACTTGTAATTACTACTGTGTTCATTTGACTTTGTGGGGACTGAGTAAATATTAGCTATTTCTTATGTTCTCACATTTGGGCACTTTTGGTAAGCATCCTTATTTGTTATCAAAGATACCTAGTACCCAAAATTGCAGAAGTCAAATACAACATTTAACAACAAACTATAAGAAAAAAATTAGAAGCATTCTATGACTTGCTATCACAATATAAGAGGAAATGCCAATGGGAAACATAAAATGATTTTAGAATGTGATTGGTTTGATTTGTTGTGTTTTTTTTTCTTTCAAGAGAATTCTCAGGCAAATATTTTCTATTTGATTGAATAGCATTTTCTCCTCTAGCTGTATGTCATGGTTTGCTCAGAGATACTTTTATAAGCTTACTACTGATCCATAAAGTCCTCATGGCTTTTGCCATGTGTCTGCCATTTCATCATGGCCATAAGTAGTATCTCACCCAGACTGTCAACCAATGTAGCTGAATGTAGGAGTCACTAGGTAACGTGACCCCACATGGAAATAGAGCACTGAACAAAGCTGAGAGGGGGGGAAAAAGATGATCAATCAACTAACACGAGATGTTTCAAGATAACAAGTACTTACTACCATGACACAGTAAGAATTCTTTATGTTGGACAGCAGTGTATAAAACAGGCTAATTATAGTCTGTCAGTCTGTCAAATGAATTGCTTTATACACAAAGATCCTAGCCACAAGGTCAAAGCCTGACAGAATTTTATTTTAATATTTAGTGAAAAATAGCCCATCTCGTTAAATACAATAATGCTAAGGTAGTAATAAAAACCACGTTGATAGGTCCAGAAAGGAAGCTGATGACTCCCTCCTGAGGATGCAGTTTAGAAGGAAGGACATGGAGGCCATGTCCACATTGAGATGGGAAGAAAAGGATGAGACAATGTATTACAGAGCATCTCTCTCAGCAAATTCCAAAGAACCAGTGATTCTAGCCTCTATGAATGTTTCCGAAGCATTAAGAATTACTACTTTGTTCTCTAATACTTTACAGACTAGAAGGAAAGGGAACATTTGCATAAGAGTGGTAGCAAATGCATGACAATTCAGTGAAATGCTAAGTGCAGACTTAAGTTTGTGAGGAGATGCGGAGCTGTGTGATGTAAAAGGACCACGTTTTAGAAAATTGTCTCAGTGGGGTCCTTAAAGACAAACACGATGTAAATAGGCACAAAAGAGAAGAGAAGTTTGCAAAAGATACTTGACCAGGATCTACATGTGCCTGGCATAGAGAAAGGAATGAGGCAGGAAGCGGGCACACCTGACGGAGTACCAAACAGATATACCTTGAACTTTGTTTCTGCCTCTTCCCTCTTCCCTTTATCTTTCATGAATATTTGCTGAACTGCTCTTACGAATGTCTGTTTTCTATACCAATGTAAGCATGAGCCCATATGAAGAATTTTCATGTTCTGTGTATATAATTGTTATATACAAAAATGTTCTTGCTGATGTCAGTTTCAACAGCATATATATATATATATATATATATATATATATATATATATATATATATACATATATATATATCTTAGGTTTTGTGAAAAGAAAAAAAAATATCAGTATCTTAGAGCACTAAAAATTCCAGCTAATATAAGACATAGCCATATTTATTTTGTCTTGGCATGAGTATTATCAAAATTGCTTATAATCAAAGGAAGATATGATAATAAAATTAACTACTGTGTCTTTTTAAAATTCCAGATAGAAAAACGTGCATTTACAATCTTTTAAAAAGACTTAGAAGGGTTTCTTCCCAGGGGAACGGATTAATTGGAATATAAACTGTAGGGGAAATATGTGATTAAAAGTAAGTTCTTTAAACCAAGCAAACCTCCTCACAACAAGACTGTTGTAGGAAAGAGAAAATACTTTGTTTTTTAATTGTTTTGTTTTGCTTGAATAAGCACTAAGCCAGAATACACTGCATATTCCAGACAACTTGCTAAGAGACTGCAGAGAATAAAAACCCTAACCTTTAATACATCCAAGCAAATACCACCCACTCAGTACAGTAACAAGCAGAAAGCTTATAGCACTATCCTAAAATCTGGTAACAGTGATAAACATCTGTTAGCCAACTTGCTTTATGGGGGAGAAATACGTATCTTGTACTTTCAAAAGGTTTATGTTTATTTTTAAATTATGTCTATGTGTGTATGTCTGTGTGTGGGTATAGGTGGCTGTATGGTTTTGAGCTGCCTGACATGGGTTCTTGGAACTGAACTGAGGTCCTCTGGAAGAGTGGTATAAACCCTTAAGCACTGAGCCATCTCTCTAACCCATATCTTATACTTTTGTGACAGAGAACAGTTCTGTAGCTTGAAGCAAGGAGCCCACTGCAGGTAAGCTCCAACTCCAGAGGGAGCTGAGAAACAGAGAAGGCCTTTCCTTCCCACATGTGTTCCAAACAATGGCTCAGGGCCCTCTTTGTGAGATTAAGTTGAATCTTATTCGACCATTATCCAATTTGTATACATTGGAAAAGTAAAAAGCAGAAGCCATCACAGAAAAGTAAGAGTGTACAGAGGTCTCTATTGCCTTTTCTTTTCAATTTCCAGAACCAACTCCACTACTCTTTTAACTGGTGTGTACCCTCACAATGTAAAATGATTAAAGTAATTGGTTCCTAAGAAAAGTAGCCCATGAGCAGTTTTGATTCTTTGAATATTTCTAGTGCATCCTAAAAACAAAGACAAAATTATATTAAGTAGAAAGTGATGAGTAAAACTATTACTACCCAGTGACCTGAGTGCTGGGGGTGTTGCCGGGGATGGGACCATGGCAGGCTGAGCTTTGAGAGGGATGGAGGCCTCTCCATAAAGAGCAGAAGGGACAGCATGAAAGAACTTAAATGACTCTTTGACATGTGTCTGTGAATGGACATTTCCAGCTCTTTGCCACATTTCACTTAAACTGCTCAACTTTAAGATCTGTGGCTCTCATTCAAATGCTAATGCCTGGCCATCTGCCCTTTCTTTAAAAAAAAAAAAAAAAAAAAAACGTATAAAAAACCAGCAGGAGCATGCTGCAGGTCATGGGACCCTAATCACTGCCATTATGAGCTTTCTGGGAGTAATCACTCAGGTTGCACCCAGGGTGAGCATCTGCTGATGATGCAAAGATCGGAAGAGGGAAGACTGCTAAGGACAGGCTTCCCTATAGACAGCCAGTGATTCATTGCCTAACAGATCTACAGATGCAGAGCCCAAATCCATAGGCTCTAATAATAGCATTCTCTCCCCATACTTGCCTCTTTGATTTGAATTTCCTTAAAACTTACTTGGAATTATTTAAAGTGCCTATTTGCCTGTAAATATAATTAGAATCCTAAAGGAGGGTGCAGAGAAAGCATGCTAATAATGATTAAGCCTGAAACGGGAGCCTTCACCTACACAAAATGTGCTTCTCTGTGCAAGGAGAAAAGAATGTCACCAGAGCTCAGTCTTTTGGAGGTATCATTGTGTGTGTGTGTGTGTGTGTGTGTGTGTGTGTGTGTGTGTGTGTGTGTGTGTGTGAGTGACTTTATCCTGCTTGGTTTTAAATTGGGAGTGAAGACATAATTTTGAATTATGAGAATGGATGTTTAAAGAAGAACTCTTCTAGTCACTTTTTGGAAATCATTCTTGAGCAAGGAAAAATGTAATTATTTTTCTCTTCCGTAGGTCAATTGCCCATCACAATGTTGCTTCTTAAGACCTTTTAAACAAGATTATATACGCTGTGCCCTACTCTGCTAACTTTCACGCTGTGAGGGGCTGTAGTTTTAAATGTCTTTGCACGCTATCGGATTTATATTTAACTTTCTCCTATAATGACCTTAAGCAAAATTTTGTCTATACTAAATTGCATGCCGAGATATGTGGCAGTTATCTTTTAGTGAGTTGGTTGTTTTGCCCATGTAAAGTTAAAGATGTTGACATTAAAAGATATGTATGGCTTCTCTCATTTCTGAGAGAGGCCTATTCCACCACCATCTAACCCTAATCTTTATTTTTAAGAGACATAAAACCTCATCAATGTGCCTGACAGTGGTGGCACATGCCTTTAATCCCAGCACTTAGGAGGCAGAGGCAGGTGGATCTCTGTGAGTTCAAGGCCAGCCTGGTCTACAGAGTGAGATCCAGGACAGGCTCCAAAACTACACAGAGAAACCCTGACTCGGAAAAAAGAAAGAAAAACAAACAAACAAACAAACAAAAAACAAAAAACCCTCATCAACTGGAGAGATAGTTTAGTGGTTAAAGATATTCTCTGCTCTTGTGGAGGACCTAACTTTGGTTCTCAGTACCTCTGTGGTAGTTCACAGCTATCTATAATTGCACTCTTGCTGCCCGATATACCAGGCACATGTGTGGAATACATACTTGTATTTAGGCAGATGCTCATATCTATAACATAAAAATAAATCATTTTTTAAAAACCAGGATATTTTAGCTCTGGCTGTCCTGGAACTCAATTTGTAGACCAGCCTAGCCTCGAAGTCACATTTAATGCTCAAATGCTGAAGATTTTTTAAAGCTTGGCTACAGCAGCACTTGTCCTGGGCCCACTTTGTCATCATGAGGAAATGCCAAGTTTCATTATTCAAGAAAAGGATGATGAATTAGACTGTCACATTTTTCTCTTTCTTTCTTCTGTCTGTCTTTATGCTTCCTCTTTGCAAACCCTTTAATTTCATTTTTAAAGGAGTCAGTGGGAGCATTTCCACTGTAAGGACTGGTATCTCTCCTTGCCTAGTTCTCAAAGAAAAAATGCAAAAGCATTTGAGTTTTGGACCTCTGTCAGCAAAGGCCTTGAGCCTTTCAAAGGTAACATGAGCAACATATCCACGACCCAGCTGAGCAGAACTCCAGGAAACTGGGATTCATGCTTCACAGGTCACACTTTACCATGTGTTAAAGAAAAACGTGTGCATGCCAAACCATATGATAATTGTCTCCATAATTACCAGAGCCCCATACTGTCATTCTCAACAAATGATAATGTAATGTCAACATGTAGCAATACAGTTCAGTTATGCTTTATAAGCATTTGCATCAAGTCATATGTCATATTCAAAACCTTTTTCATAAGTAGAAGACATGTCTCAGTGACAAAGTGCTTGCTTTCCAAGCATGAAAACACAAGTTTATCTACCCATGAACCCATTTAAAAAGTCATGTGTGGTAGCATGTGTGTAACTTCAATCCTGTAGGTGTGGTGGGAAAGGCAGAGACAGGAGGACTGGAGGATTCCTGCAAATGCTGGTGAGCCAATACAGCCAACCAGTGAGCTCCAGGTTCAGTGAATGGTCTTGCCTTAAAAAGAAAATAAGGTGGACCCTTTCTATTGCCAAGAGGTGTGTCTTTGATAAGGAATGAGAACTATACATTCCTGTGGGTACAGGACAGATATTTAGAATACATTTAGGAACTATGCTGCCTTAGTATACTGGCGGTAGTAGGTTCTCTGCTAAGATCCATAACATCACTAGCTCCAGGAGGTTTGCTTGGTTTCCAGTAGCAACACAGGTTTCCCCCTGTTGAGCAGGCTTGAAATACAATTAGAGAGCCATTGGTTACCATCAACATACTAGCACCACTGTTGTGCCCTTAGGGTTAACGGTGTCCTGCTGGTTATTAAAAAAAAAAAAAAAAAAAAAAAAAAAAAAAAAAAAAAAAAAAAAAAAAAAACCGGGGTCAGAGCTATTAGAGCCATAGCAAGAGCGTGGCAGTGGTGGCACATGCCTTTAATCCCAGCGGTTGGTAGACAGAGCTAGGTAGATCTCTGTGTGTTCAGGGATACAACCAGCATTGGAGACACACGCCTTTAAGACCTGGAGGGCTGTACTTACAAGCAGTGATGAGGCAGTCATGTGTTTGGGTTTACAACCAATGAGAAGGCAGAACAGAAAGACTATATTAAAGCTAAACACACAGGAAGTAGCTCTCTTTCGGAGAGGTAGGAGCACTGCAGGAGGAAGGGTAAGACTTTAGCTCTGAGCTCTGACCTCTTGGCTTTCTCTTTTACATTGGTTCTGTGTTTCTTATTTAATAAGACAGTTGGTTACATCTACAGGTTATCGCTGTGGCTCATAGGCATTGCAGCTGGATGGAACGATCGATCGATGTTTCCTTCCCTTGCAGGCTATACTACAACAAATTAAAGGGCAGAGAATAAGTGACAGGGTGCCCAGCTCCAATTGATACATCTGCAAAACACGTCCTGCCCCTGAAGCTCAAAAGACAATTTAAAAGAGGGTGTGGAAAGATTGTGGGAGTCAGAGGGCCAGGAAAGTTGCTGTGAGATTGTGTTCCCTAGAAATGACAGGAAATCTTCCCCTATGATATCTCAACCATATGGATGCCTAAACAAGAACTGAGGAAGAATAACGCCAGTAGACATGCTAATGTGGAAGGGAGAGATATAAGGGGTCTCACTGAATGTCAAAGAACTGCAGACATGTACATGCTGACAACAGGAGAAATGGTCTTCCCCAGGGATGAGCCCCTGTTTGATTATCCAATATCAAATGCTCAGCACTTAAATCACACACAGCCAAGTAACGCCAAATGGAGTGAGCAGGTTATATTGATATATTTATGTATATACACATGCACATGCACACAAGTATGCATTACAATAACAAAGAAAAGAAACCACCATTTCGAGAGTGAGCAAGAGGCAGAGGCACATGGGAGAGGTTGGAGGGAGGATGGGAAAGGGAAATGATATAATTCTATTTTAACTAAAAAATAAGGTAGAGCGTGACCAAGAGAGATCTGATAGCAGCCTCGAGTTTCTCTATGGAGGTGTTCCTTCACACACATGTGCATATACACAAGAACACATGTACAGAAGCATATACAACTCCAAACTAAAGACAAACAAAACTTTCAAGGCCATTCATTTAAGTTTGTGTTCACAAAATGTCTTTGTGGATAGAATCCAAGCAGAGCTTCTTAATTCACATTTAGAGAGGTTTCAGGACCCATGAGGAGATACTTCCCATGCAGTATGTCCAGTTCAACCAGGTGGTTGGTTCATTTCGACAACCGTTCCGGCTGTGGCCCCATTATGAAAGACTGCCTCTGTCTCACCGAATGGGTCTCACTTCTGACATGAGGGTGAGGTGAGAGCCAGGAAGTAGCAAGATTATGTCTGGCAATGCAATTCCTAGTCATGCCAGAGCGGTGTCAGCATGGCCAGAGCCAAAGCCATGCAATTGGCTACAAAACAGCTCAGAAACTGAGCATCTGAGACCTGTGTTGTGGAGGTGGGGTCTGTAAGAGGCCTTGTTTTAAGAAAAAATTGTGATACATACTTTTAAAAATGCTTAGATGTTCTGTACATATTATTGGTACTGTGTGATTTGAGGTCACTCATAGAGAACTCTATAATAAATATGTAAAATAAGTTTGACATACTGATTTTTTGCCAGAGGTGTAGCTAGAGTTTTCCTGCCTTGCCCACAGTCAGGGCAAATCTTTGTCACCCGCCAGTCCCACAGCTGCTCAGACCCAACCAAATAAACACAGAGACTTATTTTGCTTACAAACTGCATGGCCATGGCAGGCTTCTTGCTAACTGTTCTTATATCTTAAATTAATCCATTTCCATAAATCTATACCTTGCCACGTGGCTCGTGGCTTACCGGTACTTTACATCTTTCTTGTTCTGGCGGCTGCTGCAGGCAGTGACCCCTTCTGCCTTCTTGTTCTTTTATTTCTCCTCTGTTAGTCCCACCTACACTTTGTGCCTAGCCATGGCCAATCAGGTATTATTTATTGACCAATCAGAGCAACTTGACATACAGACCATTCCCCAGCACAGTCAAGTGCAGACCATCTCAGACACCTGCACTCAGGCCCGTGGTCCTAATCATCCTCTATACACACCTGCTGGGTAAAGCCACGAGGAACCCAAGAACAGGCTCCCACAGGACATACAGAACATCCCACAGCACAGAGGCTTGAATCTATTTGATGTGTATGGCAATAATGGGAATTACCTAGGATTTAAGCCAATAATTTAGTAGTAGAGTCACTAGTTAGGATTTGTTTTTCCTTGAGACTTGATCTCCTGTAACACAATATATTATTGAACTTACAACTATCTCTGGCTTTCCAAATACTGGAACTATAACCACCATCCCCGTATCAATTGGGATCTTTTTAAAAAGCTCCATGTAGAAGTTATTTTTGGCTATTTTTCTTTGATAAAATCTTAAATATTCTTCTTTCAGGGCAAGTATTAGTAATTCTAATACAGGTGTTGCTTTCAAACACATTACAACTTGTAGATAAGAAACCTAGACCAATAAATAAAAGATAATCTCACTACCACCCACAATTGCTGGGGGTAAAATAAGTGTGGTTTTGACTCTTAGGAACTTCACACTTGCCTTGCTTGTCTAGGGATGCCTAAGTCTAGTTTGTGCAATGGAGTATATTTCATGTTTAAAAGCTGGGTAAGGAATAAGTTAAATTATGGTACTTGTAACTTTAACTTAGGCAGCATCACTAAATAGATTTTTAGTTTCTTGGTGTATCTTATTCCTATATTCCTCCTTTAAAATTTTCTGTTGTGCATTAATACGTAGGCATCGTTTACTCAAAAAATATCTGTTTATACTAGACTAGATGTTCTTACTGTATTTTTGCACAATTCCCCAAATGTGAACTATTATAGTGTTCCACTTTATGCTCAGTCTCCAACCAGTATTCACTTTAACAATGACTACTAACTCAATCATAAGTTCCTTGCAAGCAAACATCTTGGATCCCTTTGTTGTGGTCTTACTGGAGCCTAGCCTGTTTCCTCGCTTAGGTCTGGTGCTAGCAAAGTATCGCCTACATCGTTAATACTCTCGGTGTTGTTGCTGCTTTGCTGGGCCACTCTGGTGCCTTTTGTACCTCTCGGTCACACTCTTGACTCCTTTCTCACCACCCTCTGAGAAACTTCTTCTGGTCTTCCTAATGCTAGGGGCTGGACTCAATTAATGCCGGGTATACTCACCAGTCCCTCTGACCAACATGGAGGGCTTCATACCCATTGGATACTCCTGTCAAGTTCAGCAATCAATCCAACTGTAATATGTACCTTTAAGGGACATGATACATGAGAAGAAATCTCTTGATACTGCATGAGAGGACTATGCAGACCTTCACGTCGTCTTTGGGCATTTATACTTTATTTTTCCCTTGCCAGGTGGTCTGAATGCCCTAGATTCCAGATTTGTCTTCTGTAGATTTGGTGCAAAATGCTTACTGTTGTTTATATCTCCAGCATCACTTATAAAAACTCTGTTTGGAAAAGCTATGGCTAACTATGGATGTACATAAAAAGGATATTAACAGAAATGAAAAGGCTCCCTCCAGACGGAGTGTCCAACTCTGTCTTTATTTACAAATGCAGGGCACACTGCTTGCCTCACCCGTGACGGGTGTGGTCTGATTCTCCCTCGGCTGAGCATTCCAAATTTACATAGACTGATCTTTTAAAAATGAGGAAACCATTTAGGCATCAAAGCCACGCATTGTGGTGTGTGTAAATGTTATTTCACAGCTTATTTTTGTATTCTAGAAAGGTTGGCATGGAAACCCTGAGGAGGCATTTCGGATGCTCAGTGATACATAAAGGCTTTTGCTTCTAAAGTCCTAATTTATCTTTATTAAGATTTAATTTTAATGTAATTTATATAAAATTTTGGGAGCATGAATTTCCTGCAGGCATAAGCAGCTATTATCCTTTTTTTTTGTAAATAAGATAATATATTTTATATGAAAATGGTAAGGAGGTAGTAGGTATCCAGAAAATTTTGCAAAACTAAGTAATATAATTCACACATATAAACAATAGGAACCTGCTGACCTGTGTTCAAATACTGCTTATCAGTTTTATGAAAATTACTATATTAGTAGTCTCAAAAGTTGAGATATGTTGGAGCAAGGATAGTGATGTCTGTGGTAAAGATATCATGGCATAATAATATAGACTGAATTCTCAAGAATTCCATGCTTGCTAGCTAAAACTGTACCAGCATATCATTTGAATTACAAGAAGACTCTGTTGGTCAAGGAGCTATTGGCAGTTGTCAGATGCTGAGAGGAGGTTCAGTTTCTTCAAGAGTGTTGAAGCCTCTGGTAGTCTCTGGTAGTCAGCCATGCTTGTCTGTGCAAGGCCACAAATCCTAGAATATTTGAGGAGCACAAACTGACCTCAGTGTTAGAAATAAAAGGACACAAAGTTGGGTGAGTTGAGAATGGGGGTGGATCTTTAAAGACTAGGGGGGGAAAGAAGTAAATATGATCAAAACACATAGACAAATTCTCAAAGAAATGACAAAACAATTTAAAAAGAGAAATTCCATTAAATAAAATCACATTGTTTTTCTCAAAAATGCATTCACAGGAAATTCTGTATGCCTCAAGACTGCATAGACGGCTTTGTTCAAACTTTCAGTTTTTGCATGATTTTACAGTTTCTTTCTTGTTTTCCTCCATTACAAAAGTCAGTAGAGAGAAGAAAAACCTCAGTAGAGAAACCAATTAGTTCCATTTCCTGTAATATTTCTTTTCTTGTGGCTACTGGACTCCAGCCAATTCTATTTTTGTGATTCTACTTTCCCCCATTGCATTCAGTTATTTTTTTTTCTGGGTAGAGGGATTTGTGTTTTTCATTTTGTCAAAATGGAATTCTTATGGCATGTCATGAGTCTGATGTTTTCAAAGCTTAAATGGTACACTGAGGAGATACAGGTTTACATCAACCACCATATCTAAGGCTTTACAAAAACAGTCTGATAATTCAGAAAATGTTTTCAACTAGCAGTCGATTAGGAATGCCCAAAGAATTTTTTCCTAAGCTCTGTGCTTTTGGATAGAACAGTTAGTCTTGTGCAGCTGTGGTTTAAAAGAGGAAACTGGGAATCTGGGAAGTGATCTCATGAAATTCAGAAACTGAAAGACAAAATGGGAACATAGACAGGAGATTTCCCTAGGCAAGCACATGTGAATTCAGAGAGTGGAGGGAATTCTCACTCACAGGATCCTCATCTGAACCCACAGGCAGGTATGGGAGCAAGGCTAAGGATTTCCTGAGGCTTTGGATTGCTGATTGGTTGGTTTCTTTTTCTTGTTTTCTTTTAGGTATACGTTTTGCTATGTGTTTAGATACATTCACGTTTCTCTTACAGGATATAAGAGTTTAAAAAATAAAATAAAGTTTGTCTCAGAACAAATCATTGTTTCTTATCTTTTCTATATTGTGTGTTGAAATTCATTGGATTTGCATTTTCCTTACAGAAATGCCAGTGGCCCTAAATCCTATATTGTTATCCTGAAGTAAAAGACGAAAGGGTTGCTGCAATAAGAATTGTAATGTTCACGAAAATCAAACAGCCCCCCTCCCCCCCTTGCACTGGTGGTGGGTGGTGTGGTAGAAGAGCTTCTCTTCAGACGTGAGATCTCTTTCCTCAGATCTCTTTCCTCAGCCTGGTCTGAACTGCGCATATGGAAGAGTTGTGGTTTGACCGTAAAGCCAATGAGCTACAAAGCCAACACATGCCTCCCTTTCTCTTCCAGTATACCTCAACAAGGAGACCTTTGAATACATGACTATAGCATGTGTCTTGCATGAATTCCACTCTGTTTATCTGTAGTTCTTTTTACTGATACAGGTATATAGGAGATAAGAAATCACTAACAATACATGGAATGGTCTCTGTTTTGCCATGGTGTCTCTTATATCTAACACCTGGTAGCCACCCTCCCTTTTGTATAAACAAAGAAACCTTCATCCTCTATCTGTCAGAGACAATGTTTTCCCTCACAGCAATTTTGCATTATTGATGTGCTTGCTTTGTTTTTTGTGTGTAATTATTTGTTTGTTTCATTTACCTAGCATATACTCATTGTCAGACATGATTTTGTTTGATCCCTGGTGAGTTCCTAACACGTAGCTCAGCTCAGGGCACATGGTAAGTGTTTGTCTTAGTTAGGGTTTCTATTGCTGTGATGAAAAACCGAGACCAAGGCCAACTTGGGCAGGAAGTTATACTTCCGGGTAACAGTACATCACCGAGGGAAGTCAAAATAAGAACTCCCAACAGGGCAGGGACGTAGAGGCAGAGGTTGATGCAGAGGCCATGGAGAGGGATGCTGCTTAATGAGTTGCTTATCATGGCTTGCTCAGCCTGCTTTCTTGTAGAACCAAGGACCACCAGTCCAGGGATGGCACCACCCACAATGGACTGGGCTCTCCCATACAAATCAATAATTATGAAAATGCCCTTCGAGGCTTGCCTACAGCTTGATCCTATGGAGGTATTTTCTTAATTAAGTCCCCCCCCCCCCCACACACACACTCAGATGACTTAATCTTGTGTTAAGTTGACATTAAACTATCCAGTACGGTGCTAACGAATATTGTTCATTCAGTGAATAAATCCAGTTACTAAGCCTATTCACCGACAGGTGTGCCCCTTTGTGATGGCCCTCCGACCGCACACATGCACTTGGCCTCTTTTTTCTTTCTATGTCCCACGATTTCTCCTTCCTGTGTTAGTTTCCTTCCTGACAATTAGAAACAGAGCTGATGAAGAAACTAATGCTTCTAGATCTTTCTTGGTGCCCGATAGTACGCCGTGTGTGGCTAGGTTGTCACAGAAGTGAAGACTGGGTTCTGCTTTCAGCTTCCCTTTGTTACTCCTTGATGTGGGACAGTGGTTTTTAACCAGTGTCCCCTCCATCAACAGCATCAGCATCATCTCAAAGATTAGAAGAGTATGTTCCTGTGGCTTACCTCAGGTCTTCTGACTCACACGAGTGTGACTACAACCCTGCAACACAGGTTGTTTAAAGTGCTTCAGGGGATCCTGATGCTGAAGTTGGAAAGCCAGTGATAGGACAAGAGTAACCCCTACATTTCATGTTTAACTTTTTTTTTCTTGGTTTTTTGAGACAGGGATCTCTGTGTAGTTTTGGTGCCTGTCCTGGAACTCACTCTGTAGACCAGGATGGCCTTGAACTCAGAGATCCACCTGGCTCTGCCTCCCGAGTGCTGGGATTAAAGGAGTGTGCCATCACCGCCTGGCTTTCATGTTTAACTTTTAAATCCCTCTAATTTCTTTGAGTTTGTTTCTTCAAGCAACCCCCCCCCAAAACATCATAATTTGAAATTCTCTAGCCCAGTTAATGTACTACTGAATTGAGGACAAGGTTGACAGAATATATTAAATTGCGTATCTTCATAAAACTTTGCAGCATAGATACTATAAACCCATCTCTCACCAATTCCAGGAGATGCTATTTCCAAAAGACTAAGATGCACTCCTCATTTTTTTTTGAATGACTATCTCCTCTATTCTCTCAAAGTCCCACATGGTCTATATGTAACCAGAAACAATAACAGGTGATCTATGGTTCTTCAGGTGAAAATAGCTACTGTTATTTTTACTATAACTATATTATTACTATAATAATAACTATTTGTTAGTGATGAAAGAGGACAGAAACTCAGATATTCTGCAGTAACAAGAGCAGTGGTTTTTATAAGTGTTTTAAATTTTTCATTCCACTTAAGGAGAATGGCAACTCCCCACAGAAAAAAAGACTCTAAAACAAAAGTTAACTGAAGTAAACAACAAGTTTGGCATAGTGTTCTATCTTAATCAAGAGCCCAGATCGGTCTGTATTTCCACCCCATCATTTTCAAAATGTAACTTTTTTTTTCTAATATGACTGCTCAGCTCTATCTTTTTTGTACATTCTAGAGAGCAGGAGGCAGGCATTAGAGGAGAAGTGTACAACTTCCTCATTTAAAGCATTCAGTATTATTTCCTAGCAATCAAGCATCTCTCTTTACATATACTACTGCTATAGAGATGAATATGTTGTCATTAAGAATAAATGTATCCAATTAACCCCCAGAGGATTACTTTGTTTAATAGAAAGGCAGGAAAGGATAATAGAGGGCAATTTAAGCCTCTGCCATACAAGAATTAGCCCTACTGTTTTTGATAATCAGAGGAGAAAGTGTAAATTATTAGGGTAGCAGTGAATGCTCAATATTCAGTTATATGATTATGGGACAAATATAGACAGTAAATTAAATATCTCTTGAAAATTGTGTAATTGGAGAGCTTAATCTTATCCACTACTTATGAGACTGAGTATTTTTCTCAGCATGAATTAAATCATAAATCCTAGTAATTTGTGTTTATAATATGATAAACATTTATGAAGTTCCAGGCAGCATGCTTATAATATACTACCCTTTTTCCTTATAGTCACCATTTCATCACTGAAAAATCTAATGTTCAGAAGAACTGATTTTCTCCAAGACACATAGATAATAGAAAAATGCAGCTGAATTCCAAGCTGTCTGTAGGACTCCTTTCCTTTCCTGTATCGTTCAGTCTCCTTGTAGCGCCTCCATTTCCGGAGCGCTGCATTTAATTTCCTCTGATCCTCCACATTGCACAAAGGACATGTAGCTGCTGATTGAGCCTTCCACTTTTATTGATGCTGAGAATTATTTTGCAGAATTTATGGACTATTCAAAACCACATTGTTGCCATTTGATTCATGATAGAATCCAGAAAACTGCCTAGTGTTTTATAGACAAAATTAAGTGATGTGATGAGTTAATTCTAAATCTTACTGTTCTTCTTAAGAAAAACAAAAGGGATAAAGAAACTAAAGGGGAAAAAAGAGATAATGTTGTTTTGTTTTGTTTTTGACTTCCAAGCTTGCCCCTGAATGTTCTTATGCTGTGGGCTTTTGTTGTTTGCCTTCTGTGTCCCCAAACATCTGTTCCTCCATTCTCAAAATGTTCCTACATTATTTAAGAGCATGGCTTTTGAAGCCACCAATTGAAGACAGCATGTCTTACTCCATGTAGTGGTCATTACATTTAAGTGCTACAGTAAATAAAATGCAAATGTACCTTTTATGAGCCTGAAACAGACTTTTACCAAATAAGCTATGAAATAATTTGAAATAATTAAGTGTGAATTTGCCACACTGACATTCACAAGGCTTGAAACTAATTAGTCAAAAGCCAAAGAAAATTTCCCTTTTGGTTGGCTAAAATGGGTTACTGTTTATAATAATTTAAAATGTTTTTAAATGGTACAAGCTGAAATCTGAAATTTGAATAATGAAATTTACAATATATAGGTGATTACCTTAACCTATTATTTTCAGCAAATCCACCTGTTTTGAATGCTGCATTTAAAATGGTTTCGTTGTTCAGTATAAGAAATGTTGAACATTGAACAATTTAGGATGTTCTTATGAAGCCAACCCCCGTGTCCTATCAAAGGGGTCTTAATTGAGAAAAGACATCACTGGATAATGTTTAAAATAACAATGTTGGCTGCTTGCATAATTGAGCTAATTATAAACCAGGATCCTGTGGTGTGATCTGAACATTCATATGCTCTGGAGTCTATTCATTTTCTGTGAGCTCTTCATTACCATCAGTTTCAGTTGGTATTTACTGAAAAGAAGATCCTTGCTAGGTATTGGTTCTCTAAATTCTTATTGTAGCTTTGGGAGCATGGTAAGTTTGAGGCTGATATGAGATTTATTAATATCAAACAAACTTCACAGTGCATGGCTGAATGGACACGGGTTCAGGTTGACAGTACTCTTGGATTCTGCCCTCTAAATGTCCACATGTGCCTTGATTCAGATTTAAAATTTTAAACTGGCTCTGCTTTTTAACATTGTTCTTTGTGCATAGTGGCTCAAGACATTAATCCCAGGAAACTCATACTCAGGAAACAGAAAACTCAGTGAGTTTGAGGCCAGCCTAAGGAGAGTTAAAGGATAACCCAGATATACATAGAGAGACTCTGCCTCAAAGTATACACATACATACATACATACATACATACATACATACATACATACAATATGTCTCTACAGAAGTCTATTTGCCTTGGTCACTGGATTTCATTGGTTAATTACTGTAATCAACAAATTTGATAAATTTCTCACTAGTGAACTAAGTGATTAATTTAGTGCATCTTATAAAGGTAGGGTTAGCCTGATCTTTAGTTAACTCACAAGAGAGCTGAGTTTTGACCACTCCCATGGCCCCCTAACTCATCCACATCACTGTCAGTTTCAATCTCTTTGTTTATCATCCAGTTTTGACGTCACTCTATCCTCATAATCGTCTGTACCATTTCAAAACCAAATCTTGAGGAAAAAAATATAGCTTTACTTAAACATTATTTTTCCCTAATGCCTCTATTTACCCATCCAATCTATGCTTTTAGATAATTGTTTTCTAATTGTTCTGGTTTTGCTCTGGAAAGATATAGCAGATCTGTATAAAACACAGAAACAGCAGTGGAGTCCATGACTCTAGCAGCAAGATGTAGCTTCAGCACACATTCTTGCAAATTCCAGTCTTCTTTTGTTGGTGGAAGTTTCCAAGGCACTAATTTTTTTAACAGGATACAGTGCTTTAAAACAAAAGGAAGTCAGGCTTTACTTCTGGTTCCAGAGGAAGAAGGATCAGGGAGTAGATTCGAATTGAGAAAATCCATATTATGTCATTCTCCAAGAAAACGCAGGAATATTGCTTACATGATGGAGGGACTTCCCTAGGGCAATGGAGAAGGGCAGCTTGCCCAGGTAAGATAGTTGATAAGACAGGGTCAGGACTTTCTAGGAGGGTGGAAGCAAAGAGCTGACCCAGCTGGAGATACTGAGAGCTGAGCATTGGCAGAAGGAACTGGGCAGTCCCTAGAGACCTGGGCTCCAGAAAGCTACTCAGTAGTCTCGCTTCCCCAAGGAGCTATAAAAGATCCAAGATTAGCTGCCCACCTTAAAACTGGGCTGATACTATTATTTCTGACCCTGACCCTTCGACTTGAGACCTTTGGTTTGTTTCTGGTTACTAATAGGCAACACAGTTTCTTGAATATGTGTCCAGGAGCTGCTGATCAGTTTCCTGGTATTATCTCATTTATAGCCCTTACACAATCAGTCATTGTAAGGATCTCTGTTTTACAGATAAGGGGTTGGAGGCCATGAGAAGTCAGTGGCTTTCACAAGGCCACTTGGATAAAGAGACAAATAGGATTTCCAGCCTAGAGAATATCTGATTCCAATTTCCATTGGCGCTGTAGTTGAGCACTTTGCTGGTAGCTTATGGTAGGATTCTAACCCCTTAAGAAAGGGCAGTGTTGCTGGAGGTGTGTGTCCGGGGTGGGGGTGGGGTGGGTGGGAGGGGGGTTCTAAAGGTGCTCAGATGATATATAATAGCATTGCTCTGCCCTTCAAGGCTGCTCTCTGTAAATCAAATGTAACTAACTTCTAACTTTGAAGAATTATGTTTTTTTTTTAATTTTTGTTGTTATTCTGTTTTGTTTGCACTAGAGCTGGATTTCAGTTTTATTCAAATAGAACAGTGAATTGCTTAGCTACAACGTCTCAGTTGTCACTAATTTGGCAAGAATTACAGTTCAACATGAAGTGAGCTGTTACTTTGAGCAGCACGAGGTTTAAAGCTAATTCCCATTGGAGACTTAGTTTTGCATCCTATCCCCAGGGCCTGGGCACTACTATGATTTCAGAATTGGAATGCTTGCACTTGACTTCCTACACTGTTTTATTGGCCCTCAGTACAGTGGCCATTCCTCTCATCTAAAGGATACAATTTTGAGGATTTTAATATAGTCTCAGATATGTGCAACCATTATCACAGCTGATTGTGGGAAATTTTCATCAGTTAACAACAATAAATAGAACCCTCCATAGGGCCTTTAGCTGCCCAACACACTAATATCCCTCAATCCTCCCCCAACAAAATATTGATTAACCACCAAGATACTTTCCCTTGCTATAGATTTTCCTATATTCTGTAAATTCATATATGTGGACTTGACATATGCTGTACCTTCTTTCACTTAACATAGTGTTCAAGGCTCATCCAAGTCATATCAGGTATTCAATTGTCTTTTCATAGATTTATTTTTTTTATGAGAGAACTTGGTCTTAACGTCCACAGTTTGGCCACTCCATTAATCCTTGAAAACTTCACTGGATGACACTGGCATTTCAAAGACCACTTTAAGTTCAAAGCTTTGCACAGTGTTATAGACAGGTCTCAGTTTCTTTCAAAGCTCCAAGAACAAGTTGTGTAGCTACATGTCCTTGTTGTCCTTAGCACCTTTTCATCCTTTGAAAATTACTTTTTCCATTTCGTGTTCTTCCTCTAGTAAATCGCGTCCTTGGAACCTTACAAAGCATTTTTATTGAAGAGAAAAGTGATTGACAGCTTTGAATTAGAGTAAAAGGAAAACAATGAAGCAAATGTGGTCAATATATTTTTAGAAGATTTATTGTTATAGAATTCCATTAATACATTTTAGTAAAACTAATGATAAGTAGCATTAATTTTATATACTACTTTTGAGGATTTTGTGGGTATGCCAAATCAAGCATAATTATTTGATTAGGGTGATATGATAGTAATATAATTTTAAAAGTTACTTATTATTCTTTGTTTTTATTCTCCTTTCCTATTTATTACCAACTAATGAGATTAAAAATTGTTAAGTTATTACTTCATTCATTGCAACTTTTTGACTAATTATAGCAATATTTGGTAATAGACTGATAAACCCAGAATGAATTTTGTATTAAAAAGCTCAAAGAATCAGCTTCTTCAAAACCCTTTTGGAATGAGAGAGAAATGGATAAAAATAAAACAAAATAGAATAAATTAGCATTTTAACTGTTATGTATTTTACTTCACCAGTGCTTCATCAAAGTTAGTCAATAACAACTCATTAAACTGTCTTTTTGTAGTTATAAATGAGTCTCTTGCAGATTTATTACTTAACATAGATTCAGGGTTTCTCATTTATAACCTTATAGTGGCTACCTTTAGCAGAGCCATAAGGTATTTGATTCTGATGTATTTATGTTGAGATAGTAACTATAGAATTATATAAACAAGTCTGTGATTTTTTTTGAAGCTTTCTATTTTTGTTGTTGTTGGCTTGCTTGTTTGATTTTGGCGCTCAGTTGTAGCAGGAATCTTAAAAGTTCTTATTAATAAAATCAAACCTGAGGCCAGTTACTGGGGGGAATGCTGGACGATCAGAGAAGCAGAACAAGCCACAGCCACCTCACCTTGCCATTTCCTCAGCTGATCCTGTTTCCTCAAACTGGAAGCTTCTGTGTCTTCATCCAAATGGATCTCAGCTGAACTGTGCTGCTCAAAGCCTAAAAGCTTAACCAGGCTAGTTCCTGGTTTTCACGCCTTTTATACCTTTCTGTTTTCTGCCCTCGCTTCCTGGGATTAAAGGCTCACTTCTTGGGATTAAAGGAGTGAGTCACCATGCCTGGCTGTTTCCAGTGTGGCTTTAAACTCACAGAGATCTGGATGGATCTCAACATCCCAAGTGATAGGATTGAAGGCATGTGTGCCACCATTTTCTAGCCTCTATGTCCGTCTAGTGGCTGTTCTGTTTTCTGACCCCAGATAAGTTTATTAGGGTACACAATATTTGGGGGAACACAATACCACCGCATTCAATGCTTTTAAATTTGTTGGTCTATTCTTTAATGGCTCTGAAATTATATCTTGTATCTATCCAAGTAATTGCCTTCTTATGTATATTTTTACAAGCAAAATGTTTACATATTGAAATATAAAGATATTTTAGACTATCACTTTTGATTCTAATTTAGCTTCTTTTTAATGTAAGTAAAATTTAAAATACTATAGTAACTTTTCTATAACTTTGATGGCCATTTTGACTAGGCTGAGCTACTCATCAGAGTTTTGTAATGTGTGCCTCTTAATGTGACCCTGAGGATGTTACCACAGGTTAACTAAAGGGGAGGAGGAAACCTGCCCTGTGTAGGCAGCACCATTCTGTGGGTATAAAATAGCTAGAATAAACAGGGGCAAAGAAGAGAGCCTGCTAATATAGACCTTCTCTTCTTATTTCATGGCTGATATGAATTGAGATTCTTTGCACCAATGCTCCCCCCGCTCACTGCCCTGCTATTACATATGCTGAAAACCATGAACCAAAATAATTATTTCTCCCTTGAAAGTTGTTTTGCTAAAGTGTGATGTTGTCACAACAACAAAGCATGACTTCATGAGAAGTGGAAGCACCGATTTGGCAGAAGGAACATGAGTGTGTGCCTATCAGGTATGGAAGGTGAGTGTGTGCCTATCAGGTATAGAAGGTGAGTGTGTGCCTATCAGGAATGGAAGGTGAGTGTGTGCCTATCAGGTATGGAAGGTGAGTGTGTGCCTATCAGGTATGAAAGGTGAGTGTGTGCCTATCAGGTATGGAAGGTGAGTGTGTGCCTATCAGGTATGGAAGGTGAGTGTGTGCCTATCAGGTATGGAAGGTGAGTGTGTGCCTATCAGGTATGGAAGGTGAGTGTGTGCCTATCAGGTATGGAAGGTGAGTGTGTGCCTATCAGGCATAGAAGGTGAGTGTGTGCCTATCAGGTATGGAAGGTGAGTGTGTGCCTATCAGGTATGAAAGGTGAGTGTGTGCCTATCAGGTATGGAAGTTTTCGTGGTAACCTTTTAAATTCCATTTGGTTTTTGAAGCGGCATGTGTTTACTATACGTGTTAAGTTTCATATAGACAAGTTCTTTCAAAGATATCGTGTACTTTTGACCGTATTCAACCTCTTCCTCCCTTTAGTTCCCATTCCTCATTTCTCTCTCCAATTACTCTCTTCCTTTCCTATAGTCTCCGTTATGCTTTCCTGATCAGATAATTAAGTAGCTGATATCAACGGCAAATAGGTTTTTAAAGCCTTCACATATCTATGAAGTGCATTAAATACTTCATTTTGTTTAGAACTATCATGCAGCAGCTCTAAATATCAGTTTTATCAATGACGTGAACTTTAGGTAGATCTGGAGGAACATAAAGGTTATTTATTATAGTCTTCAGAAAATGCTAGCTATATTATATGACTAGTCCAGGCATTCTGATTCATGTATTACAAATTCAGTGAAAGGAATTACAGAGTGGATATGACTATAGAATTAATGAACTCCAGCAATTTGTTACATATAGAGTATCCTCACATCTATGGCAGAAATAATATTCAGTTACCTGTTCACTTTGGACTTTTGATTTGCCATTCTTTAAGAACAGAATCAATTATGATGAGTTTAGCATAAGCCTAAAACGACTGCAAAATCCTCAGGTCAAATGAACACAAAATTTAAATGAAAAAAATAAGTTGTAATTCAAAATGCCGTCAATTACTGCTTTCTGCTTTACTTATCAGAAGTGTAATGAAGCCCACCATTAAGTTATATCCAAAGAGGTTAACATAGGAGCTTGTAATATCTTAATCCGAGTTTACCAGGCATGTGCATTCATCTTTTCCAATAAGTTAGCACAGTGCCTCCAAGTCACTTCCTCACTGTTTCACATTTATCCAGAGTCACGGAGGGAAACAGATGACAGGCACTCTTCTGTCCTTCTGCTCTCACCCTCCGATTCCTTAGATTGAACTGTGTTTTATTTCTACACAGCAGACATTAAACTCATCAGTCTTGAATAGGATCTGAAGAACTTGCTGGAGGGTGGATGATACAAAACAGCAAAGCTGTTAAGTTACGATAGGGAATTTACTCACAACTTCTTGAACATTCATGTGGGTCTCCACAAATGTCATGAATATTGGCATAGCCCATAACTTTTCCCATCTATCCTCTAGATATTATTTTCAATGTTTCATTCATTTACCAAATTGTACAATAAATTAATATGAATCACTTGCAAAGTGTTAGATAAAGCCAATATACAGGGGAAAAATCAAAAAAATCCAAGTACTCTTCTTCAGTTAAAAAAAATAGATTCATAGGTGAGGCAATACCAGAGTGATATGCATTTGGGATTAATGTGTTCTCGGTTGATGCGCAGTAAGTTAGTCAAGGTTACCTCATCCTGATTGTGACCCTGATGACCTGCTTTCTACCTTGGTCAAATGACCCTACTATCATCTACAGGACAGTCTTGCACAGTGTGTTTGGTAAAGGTACTGAATGTCAAACAGTGTGGATGCTATTATTATTTAATACTTAGCCATATATCTGTGAGTAGCTGAAGATAAAGGAAATTAGGCTCATATTGATCAGGAAGAGCTGCTTAAGAAGATATACCGAAGGCTGGATCTCAGGCAGGTGGAGGAAATAGCAAGTAACTTACACAAGATTATCAGTGATGGCATCTTCACCATGAATTGGGTTCATTATAATTACCCTATGGCTTCATTCAGACCATTAAAAGGACTTGACCTAATGGTAAATCAGTCCAGAGATACTAATGAGATAGTCATTATTATTACTCCTAACAATTTTTCAGTATAACATTAGACAATGATGTATGCTGTAATACAATTACATCAGTAATGTCTTTACCCTTAGAACCCTTGGATATGGAAACTGAACTCGGGTACACACAGAAAGAGTACACAATGCTTGCATACATCTGCAGTTAGTTTCTGTGGTACATAATCCAGAAGACCATACAAATTGTTTTATGAGGACTGAGTAAGAAATTTTATTCATTTACATTTCATCAAATATTGTCCCCCAATAGAAACACCAGGCTTTTTTTCTTGCCTAATTAACTTGTCCTGTGCCTCACCAGCTACAAATTCACCCCAGTTATATTTATAAATTTGTGTTTATTTCTTTCAGTGAATCATTATTAGTAAAAATTGAATGTGGGTTTTCAGACTTAAAATTTGTATAGGAGATGTGAGATTATATCAGGTAAAGGTGGTAAAGCTTTGCCATCTCCATTTTAATTCAGAATTTTTAAACAGATTTATTTGAATACAGACTTACTACAACTTAACAAACAATTAAAGTAGGAAACATAGAGGGGGTGAAATCTGTACTTAACAATTTTACAAAGTATTACTTATTCATCATTACAATTAATTGATAATAATCTGTGGGAAGGGTATCCGTGTATGTATTGATGTATTCATTTCTAAGCTGCAGTTCTGTAAGGAAGGTATTTTAGTGCCTTTTGTGCCTCATAGATCTAAAGAGACGTAACTTTCCATCAAAATCCAGTGGATTAGTCCTAAAGCCAGAATTCCTATTCAAGCTTGCAGAAATCCAGAGCTTGGAGTATTTTCACACTTCCTTAATATGACTCAGTTTATTTTCCCCTCTGTTACTTAAAAATGAATTTGGAAATCATAACACAGGATAGAGTGCTTTTGACCAATTTTGCAAACAAACCACTTGATACTTTAGCCCGAAGGTTCTCAGCCTGTGGGTTGTGACCCCTCTGGGGTCAGAAGACCCTTTCACAGGAGGTGCTATAGGAAAACACAGATATTTACATGATGATTTAAAACAGTAGCAAAATTACAGTAATAAAGTAGGAACAAAAATAATTTTATGGTTTGAGGGTCCCTACAACATGAGGAAATGTATTAAAGAGTCACAGCATTAGGCAGGTTGAGAACCACTGCCTTAGTCATATATATTAAAATAAAATTATAACATCTGTCAACTATGGATACAACAAAATTCAATAACAGTGGAGATTGTAACATATTTAACCTCATTTAATAAAATAGGAACATCACATATCCCATTTGGTAATAGATATAAATGTATTGTATGTATTGACTTCATAATGGGTTATAGTATTTGCAACTGTTCCCTGAACTCAGTTAAAGCTAATGTTAAACTAGCATGGTTGTTAAAATATTCAACAGTATTTGACAACTCTTTTTGTATTTTACAGTTGTTCCGATTTTCTTTAGATGCCACATATGCATGATGAAGATTTGAAGGGCACCTAACTGTTCTCTTTCTCTCTCTGAAGAAAGCAGGTCATTGAAATTTTGATTTAGAATTACAAGATCATATGAGATCTAATTTTATTTTGAGGTTGATAAAATAACTCAGTGGGTAAAATCACTTACCACACAAAGCATAATGACCTGAGTGAGATTCTCCAGAACTCGTGTGAAAAGCTGCATGTGGCATGCTCTGCCATCCCAGCACTGCCGCACTGAGGTATGAGTGAAGACACTCCAGAGAGCCTTCCTTGAGAGCCTGGAGCATGCAGTACAAACACAACAACACAGACCCTGCCTCAATAAGGTCCAAAAGAACCGCCCCCACATATGTGCTGTGACACACACACACCCTTGTGTACACATACGCACACAACTCACCACCACACGTATATGACTGCACATGCTAATAAAAACCGTGATTGCTTTACAAATGATGTCGTAAACATGAGGCCTCTCTCCCTGAGAACATTTAAGTACTGTAATATATCCTTAACAAAGCAAAACAGAGTGAAAACTTTCCTTCCTTTCTGTGCCTTCTTTTCATCTCTTTCTTTATGGTCTTTCCTCTAGCAATATCTGCAACAGACCCAGGACCAAGTCTTTAACACATGGCCTCTAGGGACATTCAAGATGTAAATCATGACAGTCAGTGTCTAGATTGCCTAGGCTTTGTAAAACTCACATATTCTGAGCATTTCACTGCCCATTCAGCTGTCAGAACATGAACAGGGGGAAGGGAAGCAGATAAAATGGAATCCACATTATTTTTTGTCACACTTAAAAGAAAAACACTATGGATAAATTTCAGGGAATTTTAGCAATGGGCTAATGGTAAAAGTTTTCTTTTTTAGTTGGGTGGGTGGGAAACTGGCACTCCTTAGGTTATTTTACACATTTAAATTAAGTTATTTATGTTCTACCAATTACTGAAGGTAGTTGTGAGTTTCCTATAATGTGCAGAATCTTAATTTACACTTTACCATCTGTCTGTGTCTTAAGGTTTTAAGAGATTTTGCTTCATAGTATCCTCATGTAAATGCAATGCATCTTTGGGAAGACATCCACTTTGTGAAACACAGCCAATCCACACCGTATGGTCTCTAAGTTAGACACAAGTCATAGGAAAATTCAAGAGAGTGGTAATTGCTATTTTAAAATGATTCCTTGTTTTATTATCATAGTGCAGAGCTTTGAATACACACTAATCAACTGACCAGTGATTAAAAAAATTCTGGAAGGAATTCACTTGGAGGTCCTGGAAATTTATATAGCTTGTATTAGATTAGCTTGAGTGTATTACTTGCTGTATGAATTAATCATGAGTACCAGATGTAACAGATGACTAGTAAGTCAAGTTCAGACTTACATTATTGTTTGATTATAGAAAACTCCTGCAACATTTTGCTATTATTGGAATGTACCTCACTCAGGGTGATTTTTTTCTCATTCCATCCATTTACCTGTGAATTTCATGATATCTTTTTTTTTAACAGCTGAGTAAAACTCTGTTGTGCAAATGTTGCACATTTTCTTTATATATTCTTCCATTGAGGAACATCTAGGTTGATTCCAGTTTCTGGCTATTATGAATAAAGCCTCAATGAACATGGTTGAGTAAGTGTTCTTGGGTAGGATGCCCAAGAGTGGTATAGCTGGATCTTGAGGTAGATTGATTCTCAATTTCCTGAGAAACTGCCATACTGATTTATATCATGGCTATACAAATTTGCATTCCCAGCAGCAATGGAAGTATTCCCTTTGTTCCACATCCAAGCCAGCATGAGCTCTCTCTTGTGTTATTCTTCTTAGCCACCATTCTGACAGGTATAAGATAGAATCTCAAAGTAATTTTGATTTGCATTTCCCTGATATCTAAGGATGTTAAACATTTCTTTAAGTATTTCTCAGCCATTTGATTTTCATCTATTGAGAATTCTCTGTTTAGGTCTGCACCCCTCTTTTCCCCTTTTGGTTGCATTTCACACTTATTTATGTTTTAATTTATTTATCAATTAATTAATTTATTTAAATCATGACTGCAGCCTCCCCTCCTCTCCCTCCCTCCCTCCCCTTTTTCACTCATAATTGGATATTAACTATAAGTTAAGGAATAAGAATACTACAAGCCGGGCGGTGGTGGCGCACGCCTTTAATCCCAGCACTCGGGAGGCAGAGGCAGGCGGATCTCTGTGAGTTCGAGGCCAGCCTGGTCTACCAAGTGAGTTCCAGGAAAGGTGCAAAGCTACACAAAGAAACCCTGTCTCGAAAAACCAAAAAAAAAAAAAAGAATACTACAATCCACAGACCCAGAGAGGCTAGGAAACAAGGAGGGATCAAGTTTGATATATAATTTGTATATTAGTCCTCTGTTGGACATGGAGTTGGCAAAAATGTGTTATCATTCTGTAGGCTGCCGCTTTGTCTGATTGACAGCATTCTTTGCCTTACAGAAGCTTTTCAGTTGCACGAGGTCTCATTTATTAATTGCTGATTTTATAAAGTGCCTTCACTGTCAATGTTCTGGTTAAAAAAAAAAGTCATCTCCTTTGCCACTGTGTTCAAGGCTATGCTCCACTTTCTCTGGTATGAGGTTCAGTGTGTCTGGTTTTGTTGATGTCTTTGATCCACTTGTACTTGAGTTTTGTGCAGGATGATAGGTATTGATCTATTTGCATTCTTCTACATCCAGCCATCCAGTTTGACCAGCACCATTTGTTGAAGAAGCTTTATTTTGTTTCCATTGTGTATTTCTGGCTTCTTTATCAAAAGTAAGGTGTCCATATGTGTGTGGATTAATGTCTGGATCTTCAATTCAATTCTATTGATCAATATTTCTATTGATGCCAGTACCATTGCAGGTTTAGGTATGCGAATTTTTTTAATTCTACATACAAAAATTAAATTATGTAGTTACATGCTGTCTATGTTTTCACAGACAGTGATACAATTTTACTTTGTGGAGTCAATTAAAATGGATTCTCACTGACTAGCCCTTACTGCCCAATATGACTTTGTCCTCCTCACCTCTAGGTGAATGCATATCAAAAAGAATATTTGTTGGGCTGGTGAGATGACTCAGTATATAAAGGTACTCTCAATATAGCTTCTTTGATCCCCAAAATCTACATGAAATGAACCGACTCCCCAAAGTGCTCCATAGTAAGACTTCCTAAAGCAGCTCTATTAGGAAACAAATCATTCAGCTTTGGTATGGAAGCAGAGAGTCCCCAAAACCTTGTTTATTATTTGAGTATAATAAACTCATATTCTGGTGTGACAAAGATGCCAGGTGGCCCTCCTAGGTGAGTGTGCCGTGGCTTCGCTGTCCTAGTTCAGAAGGGGTTCTTTCTTCATCTGTATTTTTTTTTCTTGAATACTTTATGAATCAATTTTTGCAAACATGAAGCAGCTTTTTCAGATGCCATAGATGGAACAGAAGTGCAAGTTATCTGCAGTCTTTAGTTAATAAAGCAATCAGTTGTTCAACGATGCCCAATAATGACTTGCATACATACCTCTTTTTCCTTTATTTCCATAATTGTTTGGGTTTTTTTTTTTTAACAGAATCATGGCTTCTCTGTATAAATTTTGCTCTTTGCTTCATAGTGGTAAAATGGCTGCTATGCCTTTTTGTATTAAACTGTATTTCAAGACAGAAAAAAAAATACAAGAATGGAACATGCTTTCTTTTCTTTTCCAGTATTTTGGCTAATCTGGGGTGCATTATTTACCCACCCTTCAACCAATCACTGCTAATTGAGATGGTGAACAATGTGCTCTTAGAGCTCAGAATATGCACTCTCCCCTTCCTGTGTTTTCTCTTGTTTCTATTTGAACAGCACTACAAAGAAGCCAAGTGCACTAGATTAGTTCTACACAAAGATTCACACTTAGCTGTTGATTTAAAAAAAATAGTTATAGTATTAGACTCTGATAACTTGCACCCTGCCAAATCAAACCCCTCCATTAGTCAATCAACTGCTCATTTAAATATTCTCTAGAACTCCATCGTTATTCCTGAAAACAAATCTTAACTTCATCTAAGAGATGGTTAGACATATTGATACCTTCTGTTCCTTCAACCTTTAGATACAGCAATGCAGATTTAAATCTGTCAGAAAACTTCTTGTAGCATATTGTTTGTGTGGCTTTTTTCCTCGGCCACTCCTATATATTTTACTGACTGTTATCTTCATGGTTCCAATCACAAATTGAATGCTCTTTTTAGTTATGATGAGACTATGAGGAATAGGCCAGCTGAAAGCCATTTTACAAGATTCAGCAATCACTTTATGGTAATGGATATTGGTGTCTGGCACATCCATTCCGGTTTCTGCCTTGTGAAACACTTTAAAAGCAGATCCAGTTTGCTTAGCTTTACTTTCTGACCCTCTGGGAAGTGTAGGTTTGGGCATCCTTTCAAATGGGGTTGATCAGGCTCAGCTGATCTTAATTGTACATGTTGACTTTGGCTTTGCACAACTAAAGGTACCTGGACACATTTTAATAACAAAGTTTGACTTTATGTTGTTTCAAAGATGAGTAATTACTGATTCATTGTAACAAAAAGCCTCAATTGATTCAGTTTGTAGAACATTCTAGAGTCTTTCAAGGGGTTATTTTCAATTGTCTAGAGAAAGGAAGCAAACATCTTGTTCATCCCATTTTTGCAAATTCTGGTGGCAACTAAATAAATTGGTGGTGAATTAGTTCTTCAACTGATTTCATTAGAAACATAGTGTGGTCACTGTCTAAATAAGATACTTTATAAAAATTTAGAACTTGAATAGTGTCTTGGTTTATCCTTTCAGTCCATCCAACCGTATTCAAAATGTTGAACCTGAAGCCAGGGAGATTTCCCAGTTGATAAATTATCTGTTGCCCATGCAGGACCAGAGTTCATCCCCAACACCCCCGGAAAGGCTGGGGCTGGTGGGAGGCACCTTTTAACCTCAGTCTTGGGAGGGTATATAGACAGTGAGATCCCTGAAGTTTTTGGCTGGCTGGTCCAACCATTTGGTGATTTCAAAGTTCAGTGAGAGACCTTATCTCAAAAAATGATTGAGGAAGACACCTGATGTTGCCCTCTGATAGTTGAACTGTACACTCATACATAAACACAAACACATGGACATACCATAGTCATACCACAAAAATTGCTCAAACTGTTCACAATATGTGTTTTATGAAAAATACATGTTCAGGTAGTCTATACACTCATGATTGGGGAAAAGAAATATACATAGCTTTATAAAATAATATTTACTGTAAAATTTAGTTCCACAAGATTCTGAGTGCTATGTTACAAGTGTGTTATTTGGTCACCTTAGAAAACTTAATTAAAATCCTTAAAGAAATCAAAAGTTTATTTATTCCTTCACAGAACTAATTGGCTTCTGTAATTCTTAAGCTTGTTATTTTCTCTGAACTTAAAATAATACTTGTGAAGTACTTGTTCCACATGTGAACCAGCTTCCTGGGACACAGTTATTCATCTCTCAGCCAGAATTAACCAGATATAGCTGAATCCTCAGGAAATACTGCAAGAGTCCACTTCTCCATAATTTATAAATAATTGAGATTAGTTATTGAATTTAACTGCGGGCGGCTGCATTTGTGATATTCAGAAGACCCAGGAATAGCACTGGCCTTATCGTGGATTAAATCTTCCTGAAAATACTTACTGCTCATCTTAGTTCTTATAATGTATCCTCCCTCCATTTAGTATAATTCAGAAATTAAAAATCTTAAAGTTTAGTTGGGTTTAGTTCTTCTAAACCAGATGCTAAATTGTGTATCTAACCTTCTCTGGTTCCCAGTCACATTGAAAGTACCTTATTTCTTCTTATATTGTTCTTCCTTTCATAGTCATTTAACTTTTCTTTTCGTCTTGAAAATATTAACTTTTACTTTTAACTGAGATATAAAAACATAAGGGTTGTACATATTTATAGAGTACCATATAATATTTTGATATATGGATACATTGCATAAAGAGTCTAATAAAATCTAATGAGAAGATAAATTCCATTAGTGCTGTCAGACCCAAAGTCCAGGGATTCCGTGTCATATCATTAACTTGTATTAGCACCAGAATAAAGGATGGGAATGGATACAAAGTTGCAGAGCTGGGAGGAAAACCTGACAGTGCAGCCTTTTTACTGGGCGGGATTCTGAAGCCTGCAAAAGTGAAGGCTTACATATAGATAAAATGGATTTCACGTGGCATCCGTCTAAAATGCCACCCCAATTCAAAGAATGCCAGTTTGATGGCATTCTCCTTCCTCAGTCTTAATTCTCGTCAATTAATTTTATCAGCTTCTGCTATCAATTTCGATTTCATGGCTTCTAAAAGTGTTATCTTTTCATGCCATTTCTTTATAATGCATTAGTTCCCCCAAAAAGTTCATTCAATTTCCTTGGCCATGTAGGATTCATAACTGCTTAATGGTGATTTTTGTTTTAAAAGTATTATGTCCCTGTATTTTTGTCCCAAACCCCCAAAGCCCTGGAACATACCTATAATCACAGAATTTAGGAGACTAAAGCAAGAACATTTTGAGTTCAAGACCAGCCTGAGAAATATATGAGCTATTGCCTAGGTTGATAGATTATAGATGGCTGACATATAGGAATTAGTTTGATAATTTCATGATATGTAGAAATAATGTAATAATAAGTATAATTCTATTTATTATCACTTCTGTGGGGGTTTTTAGTGTTCTGGATTTTACGTAAATCATCATTTCATCTTAGAGATTTTTAGTCTACTAAGAAAGCATCTATGATTTTAACAAGTTTGTACAGAAAGGCTTTTTTTTTTGTTTAAAGAAGACACAAACCATCTCTTTCTTAGAGAATCCAGACAATGGTGCTGTAAAGTAGGCAAGAGCAGTGGCTGCTGGGAGTTCATGGATGTGCTGTTACTCTGTATACATCAACCTATGTTTTCTCCATGATGATCTTGTGCAGGAGATATTTATGAAATGGCGAGTTGGGGAGGCATGCTTACCCTCCCTAAAGCACTACCAGTAGCAAACATCACAGCCCCATTTTGACGTTAAGACTCACAGCCAAGCATCACTCAGGAAGCCATGCTGCTAGTAAAATTAAATGGTTCAAAGTGAGTAAATCAACTTGTTGATACAATGAGGTACATCGGCGATGGAACCCCAAGGCAAAAAGTTTGTGCCCAAGAAAAAATTTTGTGTGAAATTTTTTTTCTAGAGCAAATAAATAATCCAATATTTTATCTACTGTAAATTCTGGGCAGGGACTTTTATGAGTAAAAATATCTATAATGAAATACGATTCAATCATGGAAAGACTTAGCCTTGTTTACCACGAAGTTGTTAAGCTCTCACTTGTTATGTACAAAAAATGAGTCCCGAGCTATTTGGGCTTTGGCTGAAAATGACTTCCTGCAATCATGCACAGACTTCTAATTTTAAACATTAAGGTTTAGAGGCTGACAGCACAGTGCCAGGAGCAAAGCATATTTGACAACCCCTGGGATTTAATTTTAATGCTAAAGTCTAGAGTCAAGAAAGCAACGTGATGTCCCTCACTCATCTTGAACTTGCATGCCTCCGTCATCATTTCCTATAAAAACTACTTCTTTTAAGTTCTGTTACGTGTGTGACAACAAATGCATATTTAAAGAATTCATTTAGCTTGGGGAGCGTTTAAGAACCTAGCAAACATTCTCTGAGAGCCTCTAGTATTTGAATTTTCACAGCAAATGCTATTAGTAGGCAATGCATTCATGTCAAAGTATCAATGACTGCCTTGAATATTGCTGCTGTGGCTAAAGTCACCATTTAATATCTAAGGTAGGGCTTAATAAATAGCAACGTTATTGAACTGTGCTGGAGTTCATTGGGGATTTCATATCAATTTTCCTCTGTTGCTCTTAGTTTATGGTTGTCTCTGTCACATTGCTTAATCGACCTTACCCCTAGATGAGGTAATTGAGGACATTACCATGACCTAAGGATGAAGATAACATGAAAAGCAGAAGGGTCTCAAATCTTCTGAGTATGCATAGCATGTGAGTAATCTGCCTCACAAAGGAAATATGGGGAAAATAAGGAAAACAGCCCTAATTTGTAGAGTTAGCTAGTCTTGGTGCATAAAAACTCTTGTGTGGCCAATTGCTAGCTGTTCATTGATCATGTGATTGGGAAACCATGCATGCATTTGGTCTTGGAAGAGGGTAGGAAACATCCCTAGTATAGAGATCATGGAGCAGGGTTCAGGAGAATGGCCCAAAATCAGAGCTTCATAGCTCTTCTTTCCCAATAGAAACTGCAAAGACCAAAGATATTGCTAGAAATATGTGTGTGTGTACAATTACACACACACACCCATAGATATGTGTGTGTGTATATATATATATGTGTGTGTATATATATGAGTGGCTGAACAAGTGTTATCATATAGCCCTTGCTTTCAGTGTTTTTAAAAAGGTATTTTTTCCTAGTTATTACATCATTTCCCAATCCCTTTACTCACTCCATACCTTTGCATATACCCCACTTGCTCTCTTCCTAATTCATGGCCTATTTTCATTATTTATTGTTACATATATGTATATATACATATATGTTATTATATGTATTTAGAAATATATTTGTTATTTTCCTAAATACATAAATATATCCTAACCAATCTATATAATGCTACTTGTATGTGTCTTTTCAGGGCTGGCCATTTGGTACTGGATAAACAATTGCGTGCTCTTCGATGGAGAATACTATTTCTCTTGCTCTCAGTATTCTTTAGTTGCCTATACATTGGGTTGACACATTTTGCCTCCCCGCACCCCATGCTCTGTCCACTTTAGCAAGTCTGTTGTTGCTGTCCTTGTTCAGCTCATGTTTAGGCAGTTGTCTTGGTAAGAGTTTATGGGTATGTTTTCTGACATTCATAGGTAGACACAACCTCATAGCAAACTCCTTGATCTTCTCCCATATCAAAGAAAATTTTCTTTGCAACAGAAGTAGACCATTACAGAAAAAAAATCAAAATACATTCAGGAATTTTAAGGAATAACTAGAAAGAGGCAAAAAAAAATAGAGAAAGAATTCTAAACAGCTGTCAGAACCCTAATTATCTTCCTTTTGTGATCTTATATCATTTTTTCTTGCTTGTCTATTTTATAGGTTGTTTCTGTGTCACTACCTAGAATTCAACCATGAAGTTTCAATTTGTAAAACTAATTTGCTGGACGTGGATTTAGTTCACTTTTGAAAGCATGCATGAGTGTGAGCCAGTGAGACAACTCCAGGGATCAAGGCCCTTGACACTCAATATTGCAAACCAGACACCAGAGTTTGCTCTCCAGAACCCACCTAATGGTGGCAGGAGAGAACCAGCTCTCCACAGCTGTCTTCTGACTACCCACGTGTTCCGACAGCACACATATGATAACAATGGAGAAAATAACTTTCAGTGCCATCTATAGTCTTAGAAAGCCGAGGTGCTAGCAAGTATTTAAAGAGTTTATTCATTTGTTAATCATCTGTTCACTTTTTCAACATGTACAAAAGTGAACTTGAGGTTGCGCCCTTCATGGTCTCAGCTTCTTAGGAGGCTAACGTGAGGGTGTTGTTTGAGCCCAGAGGGTGGGAGACAGACAGACTGCACAATTGAGAAAGGACTGGTTTCTAAGCAAACAAACAAGCTTGGGTGAAATCTGCTAGGTAGGGAACAGGGACTTTTTTTTTGTTTTTTATGGGGGCAGAGAGCTACTCATTTTGATTTTTAGAAAATTCTGAGAGGATGGAAATACTAGAATGGGATTCTTCACTGATATTTGTGATGGGGCTGGAGGTAAGGCACATTAATGCTGAGAACATGTAGAACCACAAAGAAAGTTCTAGTCATTAAGTAATGAAGAAGCCTTCCTACAACTTAGATAAAGTGAAATTAAAATTGAAAGTTTTCCTTCTTGCCGGGTGGTGGCAGTGCACACCTTTAATCCCAGCACTCAGGAGGCAGAGCCAGGTGAATCTCTGTGAGTTTGAGGCCAGCCTGGTCTATAGAGCGAGTTCCAGGAAAGGCGCAAATCTACACAGAGAAACCCTGACTCAGGAAAAAAAAAAAAAAAAAAAAAAAAAAAAAAAAAAAGAAGTTTTCCTTCTTAATAAACTGAGTTTCTTTGACTTGTCCACTCAGCAGCTGTTGAGCTTAGAGGGAATTCAAGGCCCAGAGTTACCAAATGGCCTTCTTGTAATTAGTTTGTGGTATGATTTGAACTCACTGTATGAATTAAGTAGATATCTGTGGACTAGCCAAGAAGCCCAAGTAATAATAATGATCTACTTCTCAAGTTGGGAAATCTTAGTCTTCCACTCCTGCCCTTCCCTGAAGGATGAACTTCAAAACATGGCCTCAATCTCTGCTTCTGCAGTGTGTAGCTGGTATGGCACTAGTCAGCATGCTAATGACTATATTCCAGTTGTCCTGTTCAGAGTGCTAGTTCTAGGCAAGGGAGACTTTCTGCTTAAGAAAACTAGAAAACACCTTCAGGTATTCTTTCATTTGAAGATTTATGGTTCTTCTACTTCTTAGGGTTTTTTTGTTTGTTTTTGTTTTGGTTTGGTTTTTTGTTTTTGTTTGTTTTTGTTTTTGTTTGTTTTTTGCTGCTAGGCAAATTAATTTCTTTTATGGGCTTGAACTTCATCATCTGTGAATAACACTTTCTTAAGTATTAGGTAAACCTTGTGAAGTGCTTAGCACAATGCCTGGTATACAGTGGTTCTCCTACTCTGCCCTCTACAGCTGAGAAAGAACACAGAGATCAAAATTGGTGCCAAGTTCCATTTCATGTACCTCCACCCATCTTTGTGAACACACACATGCAAACACAAAGACATCATGACCTGGTTTATTTAGAAGTGTTTCAGGGTCAGAATAACATAACATGTGGACCAATAAAGGAGTGGTCAGATACTTTTATTGAGGTCCCACAGGTCAAGAAATAGACATCTTTTAACTCTTCTAGTTTAATATGTAGTTCCTTTGAACTACTAAAAACAATTTGACATCATTAAGAATTAACATGAAGTAATCATTGGGAAGTCTGTGGTCTCCCATTTACTGGTAATTGAAAAGAATTTATTTTTACAGAACCCACTTAGATACATATGTATTTTTGAATTCTGTGCTTCTGATTTTCTCTATGAGATCAGACAATAGATTGTTGGCATCATCTGGTTGACTCATAATGAGAACATTCTGGCTGCGTGATAAGGACTTAAAACTTCAGAGCTGCATGAGAGTCTGATGACAAATGATGCTTGTCTTGCCTGTCTGGTAAGAGGAGTGGATTGCTGAATTATTTTCATGGGTAGTAAGAAATGGCAGGAAAACAATTCCCAGTTTGCCTACTGTCCCACCCACCTGATGAGAAGCTTACCTAGGCTCTCCTAGTAGGTCACAAGTGCCAAATGTTTATTTGCCATTTTGAAATGAGCTTGGATCCCCAAGAGGTACTAGGGACAGAGTGAGCTATGCTCTCTTGGGATTGGTACCTTTTATTAAGTAACCAAATGTTGAATATTGGAGAGATGAAAGCTGAAAATATGGTGACACAAGGCCAGACAGGATGGGAATGCCAAGAAGGGCACAGAAAATGGATGCAAGAAGGAGCTCACACTTGGCTCAGTCTCTCCTGTGTTCGCATGGATCGTGTGAGAAACTCACTGGGGAGCTTACAGCGTTGAGCTTGAAATAATGTACTTTGGGGTGCTAGTGATTGAACCCACGACCTCATGATACCAACCATATTCTCTACTGATCTCTCCAAATTCTAGTCTTGAATTCTAAACATTTTTTTACATACTCTTAATGTTAGCTCTTTGGAATCTGAATATCTTTTGTTTATAGTTTATGCTACAGAATAGTTGATAAAATAATATCATGATGTTCATGTGACTCCCAGATTCACCTCTTTTTAATCTGGCAACATGTTAATGTCATCCTTCTCTTATCTCTACATTCAAGAACACATTCTCTCTCTCTCTCTCTCTCTCTCTCTCTCTCTCTCTCTCTCTCTCTCTCTCTCTCTTTCTCTCTCTCTCTCTCTCTCTCTCTCTCTCTCTCTCTCTCTCTCATTTTCTTTGGAACCATTTGCAAGAAGAGAGTCATTGACATCATGACATCTTCAGCTTCAAAGAATCTTCCATCTTTAAAGGCCTTGACCATCCCCTTACCACATCATTTGCAGAACCACTACAAATGAAGTTAATATTTATTCAATATTATCACCCTGTAAAAAACTCTATTTAATTTTCTTCAGTTTCTTAGAAATATAATTATTGCTATTTTTAAAAAGTAATCCAAAGACTAAATCAAACTTACCATGTTTCTTCAGTGTCCTTTGATCTATCAGACAGTCTCTAATTTTTTTAAGCAATACACTGATAATTCCAGAACTCCCAAGTGTCTTAGATAATGTCATACACTATTTAACTTCTTATTGATTCCTAAGGGTTTTGCTCAGTTTATATTTGACAGTGGGAAATTCTGTTATTGAGGACTTCCTAGCAGCTGGTTGTTTAAAGTGTCCTTTCACCTTTAATGCGGATGGAATCTGTGAGTAACATTGTGAGCCCATGGAACCATCCTGTTTTTCAATAACCCAATAGTTTCCGCATGTATTTATAATCATGTGGATTCACTATTATACTGTGGATTGCAATGGGCATTTAAATTTCTTTAGTTCTACTTTACTCTCATCCACCTCCTATTCTGTAAAACTGGAAACTCATGGATTTTCTTTGTTCAATGACTCACAAAATTTAACATGATTGTCAAGTTAAATGGGACTAGAATCCATTCTAAGATATCATTGATGAGCCCTATAAGTACCTGCCTTCAGTACCTGCCTTTTTCTGGTGCAACAATACAGCCAGAATCTCTGAACTTACCCTAGTCCAGTCTTGGGTTCAGCAACTTTTCCTTAAGGACCTCAAGTCCCTTTCATAAATGATATTTTTGAAACCAAGGCTGGAGCATCATGGCTTTTAAAAGACGGTGAAATCCTTGGCTGTTTATTGGGTCATCAGAGAAGCAAGCCTTCCACTTATTTGAAGAAATACTGGCACCCACATGAGCCTCCATGTTTTGAAAGTAAGTAGCAGACACAGGACAGATATGAAAGGGGAGGGGGAAGGAGGGAAGAAATAAGCTGGCTTTCTCACAGTGTAGACCCTTGTCTCAGAGTTCCACAAAGGTTAATAGAACTGACCAAAAGACTGTGGACTATATTCTAATCTTTCCCTAAGTGTTAGTTGGAAAGTTAATAGAGCTGACCAAAAGACTGTGGACTATATTCTAATCTTTCCCTAGGTGTTAGCTGAAAGAAATAACACCTTTTATGTTGTGGACAGACTGTAATCTCTTTTGAAGCCAAAACATTTGTCTTATGAATGATGAATCTCAAATGTTCAACTTCTAGATTTACCCTTATAAGTGATTTTGTAAGTCCTTTAAATATGGTGGTTCTGAGAATTTGATATTGTTTTAACTCTTTGATATTTTCCTGATGGGTGAAGGACCTGTGTCACAGTAAAGGTGCTCATGTCTTGATATTCTTAGATTATTTTTTTTGAGTGTGCAGGCAAATATTTTTTTCTATTATGCTTCCTATAATTTAACAGCAAATAAAATCCAGCCTCCTGTCTACAATTTCATCTTTAATTCATACTATAAATATCACTTGTTTTAACTTCCAGGCTCTGCTGAATGTGCTGCATAATTTTCTACTCTCTAATTAAAACTCCCTTTTAATATTCCCCCTGTAACCACAGGTAATGACAAATTGGGCAAGAAAGAGAAGAGCAAACGAGTGCTGCTTAGCATTTCATTAATTTCAGGGAAGCAAAGCAAAATGGTCCAGATGTCTAGGAATCAAAAGATCATTCCTTTTAACTATGCCAGGAATTTTTCTCTTTTCTAAGGATGAGGGGGCAAAAGTTGGATGAGAACAGAGCAAGGGGAACACGCATAGAAGCAATGGGTTTAGAGCACCTGTTTCCACATGAAGCTAGGCTAGAAATAAAAAAAAAAAGAGCAAAGGTCTTGTGATTGTGTGATCTTTGTGTTGGTTTGTCCTTTTTTTCTCTGTTTTCTTTTGGTGTTACATTCAGACCAGAGAGAGGATACCAGATGCCTCTTGTGTGCTCTGGCTTGCTGGGGTAGGAAAGGAAGGTGATTGGTTGAGTTTGGTAGAGTGGTAAAGTGCCATTTCAGGAATTTCTCATTTTCTAATACAGTGCAGAAAAGGTGACTCCAGAGTAGTTCAGTAAGCACATAAAATGTTCAGGCTCATGGAAAAACTTGGATCAGATGGTCCCGGTAATATAGCTGTTAATGTACTCATGGGTTGGTTGCCCTTGGAAAACTTATGCAGCATCCTTGAATATCCATTTGCCCACCTCAAAATAGGACTGTAATTCAACCTTCCATATAAGATCATATCAACAATTTCCTTAATAGGATTTAAAATATTACTAAGCATTCAACAAGCTCTCCTTTTCATTATTTATTTATGCTAAGTAGTAATGCTTAAAAATTTTCCTTATTATCAATATTTGAAAAGCTAAGAACATTCCAACTAACAAATGAATGTATCAAAGACCCCATCTCCAAACTGTGTTTTCCAACTTTATTTTGTTGGGTTCTTTAAATGCCTTCTTTTATTGGCATTATATATTAAAAGACATTCGTGTTACCTCACTTCACCTATGTTACCCTATGTTACCTCACTTCAACAACTCAATGTAAGAAACACTGAGGAAGTAGCTGTGGCTAGGCCTGCTTTTAGGGTTGGAGGTACAGAAATACAATGCAAATATAATGCAGTACTGATGCAAAATGCAATTCTCTCTTCAAAGGCAGTTTATTCTGGAGCCAAAAATGTGTGACCATGTCCATGGAGACCAACTCAGGATTCCAAAATACTATATTATATAGTGGGAGTGGTTGCATGAGAGTTTTGTTAGTTACAGAACAAAGTCTTTCTAAAATATTTTTACAGAGTGACAGGCAGGTGGTTAAGCAAGTGGAGAAAACTCTGCTAGAGTTTTCAGATGTTGTCTGATGACATTCTTAGCTTTTGGATTGGTGGAAGCTAGTGGTTTGTTAAGAACAGAATGTAAGGTTTTGATAGTCACAAGGGTGTTAGGTTAGCCACAGATGTGAGCAATGGGTAGCTTCAAAGGAATTAAAAATGATCCTAGACAAATTTGTATTGGTCTGCAACATTTTAACTCTTCCTAATCTCGAGGTTCAGTCATTTGGCTGTGTAGAATCTTCTTTACCATGAGTGTGACTTTTCCTACCCTTTCTGTTGTCTCCCTTCATTTCCTTCTGAGAATTTCAGTTAACAGTAGTGCTTGTCTTCAAGTGGTTCACTCTGGTGGGATGGACCATTATTTGGACAAAGAAATGCCATATTACAAGACACAGTGGAAATATGAACCTGAGGGAATCAAGGAATTCCTTGTACTTTAGAGTCATGAAGGATGAGCAGATGTTCTCCAAATTAAGAAAGCTGAAATGGATTTTTCAAAGTGGAAATTATTCTAAGAACCATCAAATAACTTGACTTAGTAACTGAAAATGTCTTCTAAGATAATGCTTTAACTCTAAAGCAAGCATGAGCATGCACATGATTCTAAATATTGTAACTTGGAATCAGTCATAAGGTCCATGGCTCTAATCAACATTTATTTATTTGTATTTTAAAATGGGCATTTGTAATTTAAAATAATGGAATATCATTTATCTTTTCATCTAAAGCATGGGAGTCATAAAAGTACCTACAATTGGATGTATCTACTTCTACCTTGGGAGAACAAAATCCAGAGTGATTCTAGATCATGGCAGGTCCCAGAATACAGGAGATTTTATTACTTGATTTCTACACATCCCTAGCCATATAACAGATTAAAGTTTTTGAGAATTTTCATCTCTTAATGAAATAGTGAATCATTAATGTTAATTGTTTACACACCCTAGAAAATTAAGGCTGTGTTGTTTTAAATATGAAATTGGTCCCTAGCTGCCAGATTAATCATATTATGCATATTACTGATAAGAGCTTACATATCCTCAGAATTTTCATCACAAGGACTAATATGCCAGTCAATAACCTCTTCAAGGTAACCATTTTTTACTATGTGAATAGTGTAGATTACATGTAGATCATGTGAGGGCATATAGTAGTGGAATATAGTTGTAAAGGCACATGACCTGACTTTTTTCATCTACCTGTCTCCTAATTTTCTCATCTATAACATAAATCTAATAGTAGCTCACAGAGTTGTTCAAGGATTAAGTGAATTATTTTTAATGGCTCTAAATTGCCTAGTGGCTACTTCTTATTAAGCACTTTATGAGCTTCTCGTTATTCTTCATTGAGACCCATGCAAATCACTCTTTTTTGGAAGTCATCAAAATCCAGATGGGAATTGCCATAATCTCTCCATCTTACCCCCAAAATAGTTCTCAAGCTCATAGTGAAGTCCTCTGGCCTCCCTCAAAGGAAATAAAACACATTGCTGGAATTCTTCCTCATGGGAGTTACCCCCTAACTTTATTAAACCCAATCTATATTAACGTTCATCTGGATATCTCCCAGTGTGCATGCTGGCTCTGCTGCTCCCAAATCCCCTATGGAAGGTTGTGTTCTTCCACTCTGCTAAAACTCTGAAGGATCAAGGAATTTAGAACATTCACCTTTATAATTTTGCAGTTGAATTAATACATGCTTTGTTGTTCATATGTGGCTACTTGTTTGTAAGTATTAGGTTGAAACACCACTAAATAATAAAAAAATGTTGACAGAATGGATGGACAAAGTTGTAATTTTATGAACTATATTCATAGGTTCTTTTAAAAGTATATGTCATAAATAGAGTTTTGGAGTCCTCTTGGTACTCCAATCTGTCTCCACTGTCAGCATGAAATAAAGGTCAGGTTTATCTTTAAATGTCTTTGTTTGGAGTATCTGTCTTTCACAGATTTTATCTATTATTACATATTGTAGTTAATAATGGAAAGATAATAAGGAAGGAACAAAAGGTAGAAAAATAAGTAGAAACTCTAAAATGTTGTGACCTTTAAAATGAATCTATGATTTTAAAACAATTTTCAACTGAAGAGTATATTGGTAGAACTTGCTACCTCTTTATACAAATTCATATCCACATGGAATACGGATACAAAGGCCCATGTTTGGAATCAACTGATAGTGTCTCATGGGAGACAGATACCTTGATATTTGTTGAAGAAAGAACTTATCCTGGTGACTTTATTTTTCAGCTGTAGTCCATGAATTATTAGCACCAGAATCAGCTGATTGTGAAAGCCACATCATATTGGTGAACCACTTTTGGACTCCTAAATGAAATCACATAGAGGTGAGGCCCAGACTCTGCAGTTTAGTACAGCTCTGTGGACTCAAATAAAAAGATGATGTGAGCCATGGTCTCCAGTTTCACACTCTGCCCTTTAGGTGGTGCTAGGGATGCATGCTGGGGCCTTACTGGCATATAGCCGGCTGCTTTGAACTACAGGTGCAAAGAACTGAGTACCTTACATTCCTCACTCTTTGGTCCTTGGACATAGACCCATGAAAGTTTTTGTTTGCCTTTTTTTTTTTTCTTCTAGTTTCTTTTTAATCTCTGATCATAGCGTCCTTCCTCTTCCCCCACAGGGCCTTATTGCACATGTTTATGTGTATCTCTCCTTGATATTGTTATCATTGTGTTTACCTTCCTAATTCAGAATGGTTGCTTGATCCCTGCTTCAAAGCTTCCAACAGTTCCTGTTTACAGGATTCTTCTGTCACGTTTGAGTTGTCAAGACTGCTTGCTCTGGGACCCTCAGTTGTCTTTAGTTCCTGCCATTATAGACATCTTAATCTGCTTCAGGCAGACTCCCCTCTCACTGGTTCCCTTGTGAAAGCCTTGTGTATCTTCTCATCTTGTAATCTCTTTTTAAATCTGGGCTTAAAAAATGTTCTCACTGATGATGTTTCAAGCTACCTAGGTAGCAAGTGTTCAGGAAAACTACAAATCAGTGGAAAACACCCTTAAATTGCATTATGGAGTGAATTGTGTCTAGGTTTCCCTTAATTATGTCTTTCTAGCCATGATTTACACATTCTTAAAAAGAATATCCATAGATACTTTGAGCCAAAAGTTGGTTTTCTTTTATTCACAATTGGCATGCTATTATATTGCCTAGCTCCTGGAGCCATTAGAATTTTGTTAACTAACCTATGTTACTAAGAAAGTATGATGGACAGCCACAAATCTATATATTTACTAATACAAAACATGTGTCTTTTGCTAGAACTACATGCACTCAATTCAAAGCTCACTGTGATGGATTCTGCAGTATTAGTTTCAGGGGCTCAAGATTAAAATACTGTGCTTGCACCTTTTATCTGGTACCCAGACATCTGAAAAGAAAATCACTTTAAGCAAACATGTGTGCCTCTGTGTGTATGTATTTAACACAAAGAGAATGCAGCCACTAGGGCCGTGGTGATGACATTCACTCCTTGTGTTTTTCATTCTCCCTCTGTAAGTCCCTGTTCACTTGCATCTCCAAGCCCATGAGCCTATTGAGAGTGATATTCTCTCTTTCCAAGATAATCATCATGGTAGGACTAAGTTAATTTATGCCATTGATGGGACAGAACCAAACCCACTTGCATATCATTGATACATGTGAGTCCAAAGTAGAGAACCAACCATCCACAGAGAATGTCCTCCGTCAAGACTTGCTGAATCTAGCAAATTCTGGACTAATGATGACTGCAGGTGTTTGGCCAATATTGATGTTGTACACGATTTATAAGGCTCTGTTGAAGGGGGCATGGAGCTCAAGCTTTCCTTGGAAGAGTGTCTGTTTAAAAGCGCTATCAATCAGACCCAGCTGGGCATCCAGAAATGCCAGCCACTGGATAAGACCCTTCAAGTGGCTCAGCCTGCTTCACCTGGCAGTGTGCTGAGCTGGTTTATAAATGAAGTTCTGTGTGCTTGCAAAGCTCCAGACCCTCCAATCCTGTCATACAGACCTCATTCCTCTTGTTTTATCCTTGGAACTGAGTACTTTGGCTCTCCTCACGTACACCATCCATGTCCATTTACTTTGTCAAGTGATCCTTGGAGTAGGATGTAGTATTTCTGGGCTGTTTGGTGATCTTACACACACACACACACACACACACACACACACACACATACTTTTTAACTTTTTTTGTTATTTCCCCTTTTATCCCTCTTTAAGTGAATGTTGTGCCAATTTCTCAACATTTTCTTTGTGCTTTCTTTGTGCATTTCTGTTTTTTTTTCTTTTTAAAACTGTTATTCTTTGACTAATTTCATACATATACGTAATTTATCTCTGTTTATTTCTTTCTTTCCCGTGTATGCATGTGTTCTGTGCACACATATGTATATACATATTCACATGTGTGTATGCAGTTGTGCACGAACGTGTGTGCATGCCTGTGCACATGGCTGTACAGGCCTAAGTATGATGTCTGGTGTCTTCCTTGCTCTCCACTTTATTTACTGAGACAGAGCCTCTCACTGAACCCACAGCCTGCTGGTTCCAGCTTGTCTAGCTAGCCAGCTTGTTCCAGTGATCCCTATCTCTGCCTCTTGAGAGCTGGGATTACATATGGCCACCAGGCTTGTCAAGCTGTTACTTGTGTTCTGAGAATCGAACTCCTGTCCTTACTCTTGAGCAGCAAGTATTGTATCCACCAAGCTCTCTCCATAGCCCATCCATGCATTTCTCTCTCTCTCTCTCTCTCTCTCTCTCTCTCTCTCTCTCTCTCTCTCTCTCTCTCTCTCTCTTTTTTAAAATGGGTAATAGGGATTTATTGAGATATAAATTGAAGAAATAAACTCATGAATATGGAACCTAGTAAACAGCTGAAGTCGTCCTTTGATCTAACCAGGAGCAAATGGCAGTTCGATCAGACCAGGAAGCGGGCAGCAGGGAGAAGGGGCCCAGCTAGTGACCCTTCTCCCTTTCAAGAGGACACATACAATGGCAAGAAGCACCGCCTCCTTCAGGCCCTATAGCCCTAGGTCATGGGTGGAGCAAATACCACTACATTTCCCCTTTTTGTCTAAATAAGAAGGTTCTAAACTTAACGCAAACTGTATTGGTGGACAATATTTGACAAGCATTTCTCTCTCTTTTAAAACTTTTTGACGTGTGTTTGTGCTTTCCCTGTGTGTGGATTTGTGCTCTGTGTGCATGCCTGGTGTGAGTGGAGGACAGGAGAGGGAATTGAACATCCTAGGACTGGAGTTATAGATAGATGGTTATGAGCCATTGTGTGGATCTTGGGAATCAAACTCATGTCCTCTAGAAGAGTAGCCAGTGCTGTTAACCTCTGGGCAGTATTTCCAGACCGGTTTGTGCATATCTGGATTCAGACTTCACACACCCTTCTCCATGGGCTAATCAACAAATCATGCAGATTATTGAATAGCCCCAAGGTAAGGAGATTATGAGTGGCTCTTGCACTCTAGAAAGCCTGATCATGGAAGAATGTTGAGCTTTCTTTAGGTATTCATCTCTCTGTACTCACAGGGCTTTGGTACTATGGTAGGAAGTACGCTTAGCCTGGACATGTGTTTCCTTTTTCTGTTTTTCTTGATTTCTTTCATTTCTATCTTAAAAATAATAATGCAATGCTAAAGAAAAATGGCTGCAATAATATATTTTTGCACACTTCTCATTATTTTTACCTATATCAACATCCCCAAAGCCATTTCATTATTGGGTACAATTTTTTAAAAGCATCTATCAGATACTATACAAAGATAAAATGATACTAAATTTGTTCTTTCAGCTAGCATGAAACTATACACCCATGTGCTGGCTAGTTTTTAGTCAACTTTACAAAAGCTAAAGTCACCTGGAAACATCAGTTTAGAAAATGCCTCCACCTGATTGGCCCATGGGAAGGCCTGTGGTACATTTTCTTGATTGATGATTGGTCGGGAAGAGTCAAACCCATTGTGGATGGTGCCACCACTAAGCTGATGGTCCTGGGTGTTGTAAGAAAAGAGGATGAACAAGCCACAAGGAACAAGCCAGTAAACAACAGCAGCAGCATTCCTCTATGGCTTTGGTTCTCAACCTGTGGTTTACAGCCCCTTTGGCAAACCTCTGTCTCCAAAAATATTTACATTATGATTCATATCAGTAGAGAAATTATAGTTATGAATTAGCAATGAATATAATTTTTTGATTGGGGGTCATCACAAGATGAGGAACTGTATTAAAGGGTCAGAGCTTTAGGAAGGTTGAGAACCACTGCTCTCTGGCCTCTACCCTGAGTGTCTTTGATGATAATGAACTACAAACTGTAATAAAAAATGAACCCTCTTCTCCCCAAGTTGATTTTGGTCATGATGTTTTATCACAGTGATAGAAACATTAACTAAGAAAGTTTGTATCTTATTTTCATACATTTTAAAAATTATTCACTGAATAAATATGCACATTTTTAGAAACCATGCTAATGTGGTATGATACTTATTAACTTCACAGCAGATAAATTATGATTTGTGTGGAATTTTCTTTTTTTTTTTATTTCATGCTAGGGCTTGGGTCACACTAATAAGAGACAAGCTTGCTATCAATAGACTACTCTTGGAATCCAGACACCTTACCATTTGATCTGAAAAAGACTCTCTATTTAAAAAAAGGCACCATGAGTTGGGCAGAATGGAAACGTTTTCAGAAGAGCCTGGTCACTTTGAGGTTAAAGATAGTCTCATTCAGATGGAATGGTGCTAGGTGACCTCCCAGGAAGGTTCCCTCTTCAGTTTTGTGTGTATTAAATACAAAAGGCATGGCAAGAATTCAGAAGACCAAGATGAATTCTCTTGGTAAACAAATAAGTCCTCTAGTGGTTTTCAAAAAGAAGTCCAGAATTTAGGTCTAATGTCACACAGCATTTGATTTTTTGTACCATATAACTTTGTAGCAAATGTGTGTGTACCATCATCTGCTTGTCTGTTAAACTGTTATGACCCTATTTGCGTAGACATTTGATAAAAAGGAAAGTTCATTTCCTGCATCCTGCAAGATCATCCAAGAAATTAATGAGGTGTGCAGGAGATTGTACTTGAAAGACTACTAAATAAAATTTTTATTTAGTTAAATTTTCCATATTATTTTTTCTCCATGTCTTGTCCATTTCTCTTGCAAAGATGATTTGCCTATAGTGTGGTTGTAAGTCTAGGGGTAAAGAAACTAGGCTACCCCATCTTTTAAGTTTAGAACAATGGAGGTAAATTTAGAAGCTGTAACTGAAGATTCGCAAGCAGATAAGGAAAAGGAGCAAAAGAAAAATCTGTAAGCTTTAAAAAAAATCCTGAAGCAAACGAAGTGTATTTAGAGTGGCCATAAATGTGCTAAGGATGAAAGCTTGAGACATGTATTTTAAAGTTATCTAAAACCAAACAACAACAACAAAAATACACCACATGATTTCTGCACCTGAGCTCAGAGTGAAGATTTCTGGAGAGGAAACTCATCTTTTACGAATTTTAATACTTTATATTCAACCATCAATACAACTTCAGTTGCATTTATACAGTTACTATTTATTGTAAACAATATGTTATAGGAGAATTTCATAGATATTATTCAAAGTAGGACAAAGGACATTAGAAGTAGAAATTCTATATTTTAATAACATGGTCAGGTGAAGCCTTGTAGAGAAAGAGATATCTATGGAAATATTTGATAAGAGGGGATGGAGGTATTTGCAAGAAAGTAGCCTGTTACCCAAAACTTAAATGCAAATGCTTTTAACTTGTATGGGATATATATTTCCTAAAGTGACATTGATAGGATGCTTTCTGGTGCTGCACTTGATACTGCTCATGGTATTGGATGGTGTCTATGGATACACTATAATGAGGAGAACATCTCTGTTCAGACGTTAGTTTTATTATTATCATCTATACTTATTAAGTATGCAATTATTTGGGGCAAGATATTTAAAACAAATAAGCCACAAATTATCAGATAGCAAAGCATTTTTGGAACAGAATTGCATTTATTTCATAGTATTGTACATTGCCTGTCAAGAATAAACCATATTCTTCCTGTAAGCAGCCTGTGGTAACCTGTGAAAATGGTTTCCTACTCTGTTGACCCAGAATGCCCTACAAAATCATGCAAATCAGGAGGTTCAAATTTCTAGGTTCACTTTAAGGACATCCATCCATGAACTGCCTCACACCATCAAAGGTATGCTTGGCAGAAAAGCCACCAAGTATCTGAAACATGTCACTTTGGAATAGCGAATGAGTCCCCAGAGTGGAATGTTGGTAGGTGTGCCCAGGACAAACAGTAGGGACTAAGCATAGGATTTGTGGTCCAAAAGGAATGCTGAGTCTTTGGTGATCATGTTTTCAAATGCAGAGAGCAGTGCTGGTCAGAGGTTTAGATGTAGATTCACTAGTCTTTGAGCAACCAGGAGAACAAACGAACTTACAGAGGTCATGATTAGATCAACCCACTGAGCTCCCCTGCCACAGTGTGAGTGGCACTGAGAAGAGGAGGGTTCATAGAAGAAACAGATCAGAGAAGAAATACTGTAGAAATAAAGCTTGTGGCAGGAGAATAAATTCTGCAGCAAATAAATGCAAAGAAAAGTTTAAAAAAAAAAAATGGGCCATAATGTAGATGTAGTGTTGCATGTAATCAGAGCCCTCAAGCAGCTGATGCAGGAGGATGGGAAGTTCAAGGCATACCTGGGATATGTAGCAAGGCCTCACTACAACATTCAAAAAGAAAAGAAAGGACAATGTAAAAAAATTTTTAAAGGTTGACAAAGTGGCTTGGTGTGCAGAGGTGCTTTCCACCAACTCTGAAAACCTGAGTTCAGTCCCTGACTACCACAAGTTATCCTCTGACTACCTCATGTCTTCGGTTGAACATATATCCACACACACATTTTCATGTGCACATAAAAGAGAGAGAGAGCTGGGCAGTGGTGGTGGTGCATACCTTTAATCCCAACACTCAGGAGGCAAAACCAGGAGGATCTCTGTGAGTTTGAGGCCAGCCTGGTCTACAGAGCGAGATCCAGATCAGACACCAAAACTACACAGAGAAACCCTGTCTCAAAAAAACAAAAATGGGGTGGGGGAGAGAGAGGAGAGAGGGAGAGGGAGGGAGAAGGAGAGAGAGAAATAAACAAACAAATAAATAAATGTAAAACAATAAACCAGAAAGACAGAAAATAAGAATGAGGTTTTCCTCAACTGTAGGGATGATTGTATTCAATATACATTATTTATAAATACAAAGTGGTCATATCTGACATTCTGAGTAAAAATACTGATTTGCAGTCTTCTCTTTTGTGCACAGCCTACTTATATAATGTGTAGTCTGTCTTAAAATGGAAATTTCTTAATTCTATGTTTAATTTCTCTCTTCCCTTTCTGGTGCCTTGTTAAGTGTAAATGGAAAATTCTTAGTCTATCGTTTAATTTATCTCTTCTCTTTTGATATCTTTTGAATGTTATTCTGAATTACTGACTAATTAGCTGAAACGTCCAGTATTGAATTTTTGCTTCACCATTTGCCAGCTATGTGGCCTTGGACATTTAAACTTAACTGGACTTATTTCCCCAACTGTAAAATATGGACCAGAGAGGAGGTGTAAGCTTGGATAGGAAGAGAAAAAGACGATGCCAGAAATAAACTATGATGATCAGTGAGTTTAGTGGGCAGAGGATACCTATGGAAGAAACCATATTGAAGATGTCTGACTACTCTATTGTAGTGATAATGTACTTCAGTAAGGGTTTCTATAAGAAAAAAACTTTCACTTGTTGATATGATGCTCTTAAAGTAGATATTTTTCTTCTTTTTTTTTACATTTGAGTCGCTTTTTATTTATGAAAAGTCAATGGATAATATTCTCTTTCTACCAGGAAAAAAATGTTCCTCTACAAATTGTTTATTCAACATAGGCATCCTTATATAGCCCTCTTTATGCAGTCATGGTTACAGGGCATGTTTGCAAATATCTTCCCATATCAAGCCCTTTTGCACAATACTCACAGATTTGAAATCTGTCACAAATGGGCTTTCTCAACCAATGACAGCATGTTGCTCATTATTGTCATTATTAAGTAAGGTGTAATGCATGTAATAGAGTAAACACAGCGTCTTTCGTCCACCTCCCACATCACTACTACTAGATCTAGAAGACATTAGCTTTCCTCACAGTCAATGTCACACACCCCGCCCCAGAAGGAAACACTGCCAAAACTTTTGAGTATTAATTTTGGCTGTTCTTTAATTTCAGTTAAGTGGAATGATGTAGCATGTGACCATTGTGTTGGCTTCTTTCATTTGTAATTGTGTCTTTGAGGTTTAACTAGGTAAACAACAATGGTATTTTTCTTTCCTTTTTGTGTAAATAGTAAACTGTTGTTTGAATGTGTCATCCACTCTATTCTTGATGACAATTTGAGTAGTTCTCAGTGTTGTGTTGTTATGAATGTTACTGAGGGCATGTGTTAAGTGTGTTTAGCTGACATATGGACTTGTTTGTTTCGGGTATCAATCCAGAAGCAGAATTGCATTAGTAGATATTGCCAAACAGTTCTTCAAAGTGGCTTTGCTAATTTGCACCCTCAGCTGCTGTGTATGTGGATTTCAGTTATTCTGTTATAGTTTTCTTTTCACTCGCTGGGGAACATTTTAATCCTAACTCGGCCTTTACAGCAATATATGATTACTAATTGATAAGTTGAATTAAAAATTATTATTCGTTTTTTTTTTTTGTGTGGTTCATGTGAGCTTGTCTTTTAAAGGAGTTTCAAAGTAAGTATGATCCAGCTTGCTTGAGTGAAAATATGTGAAAAGAACAGAACAGAATTACATTACAGACATTCCATCAGTCTAGACAGGGATGGCCTATGCATAGAGATAGTAAGGTCAAAACACCAACAGGTAGCAGGAGCCAGCACGCTGGTTCATGGACCTTCTTTTTATTCATTATTTTACCTTATTTACAATTGATGTTTTGCCTGCAAACATGTCTGTGTGAGGGTGTCAGATCCCCTGGAATCGGAATTACAGTCGTGAGCTGCCATGTGGGTGCTGGGAATTGAACCTGGGTCCTTTGGAAGAGGAGCCAGCACTCTTACCCGCTGTGACATCTCTCCATCGCACCCCTGGAATTTTTTTTTTAATAATCAAAATTTTCTGCATCTTGTTTGTCATGCTTGTTTGTATATGCATTTGCTAAAACTCAGAGAATTATATACCAAAAGGATTTTGCTGTATGGAAGTTTTTCAGTAAATGTAATTTTAATGAAAAAGAAAAGAGTTGTTCTTATATTTTTGGTTGTGAGCCTAGCCTTTAACGGCTGAGCTCAGCCGGGCGGTGGTGGCGCACGCCTTTAATCCCAGCACTCGGGAGGCAGAGCCAGGCGGATCTCTGTGAGTTCGAGGCCAGCCCGGGCTACCAAGTGAGCTCCGGGAAAGGCGCAAAGCTACACAGAGAAACCCTGTCTCGAAAAACCAAAAAAAAAAAAAAAAAAAAAAAAAAAAAAAAAAAAAAAAAAAAAAAAGAAAAGAGTTGTTCATCTAGCTATTGCACTCAATTGCACTCAACCTTTATGTTGAAAGATCAAGAATTCTATTTCTCTCTCTGTTTCTCTCCCTGTTTATCTTTCTGTTCTGTTTCTCTCTCCCTCTCCCCCTTTCCTCTCCCTCCATTTAAATCATCTTGTTGGTTTCACCTTGATAACTAAGATAAAAAACCCTCTTGCAGTAAAGAAAAATAACTGTTTTTAAATTATCTACAAAGTTTTCCAGTGAAGTGTGAACTTTTCTGAGGTTCACGATAGTACATGTTCCAAAATAACTTGAAATATATTTTATGCTGATATTAGATAAGAGTGTAATTCAGTTTTAGAGCAACACACTATATATACATATATATATATATACATACATATATAATTTCATATATGTATGAATATATATTATATATATTAATATTGTCTTCCTTGATAAAGAAACGATGAATGTGGGCATGTAGAGAATGAACAATGTATCTTGTACCCTTCTTAACCCTTTTTGCTTAGAATAACCCCTTAGCATTCCCACTGCAGGCCAACTCTACACCAAACTTCAGTGAAAATGTAAGATGGTCCCAGGCAACCCAAGCATCACTGGGCCGTTAGCTTCTTTGTAAACAAACTGTGTTTCTCGTTCATGCTTCCTGAGAATTCAGTAGAGACACTGAATATTCTGCCTCCCAACAGTTCCTAGTGAATTATATGTGTAAGAGTTGGTTCAATAAGTATTATAGTACAATAAATGGCCTTTTAGACAGATTTCCTCCACTTATAATGTGTGTGAGGCTTGTGTTATGTAGAATATATCAGAATTTAAATATATGGTTGCCAAGTAATATCCATTGTTTGTTTATACCACAACACCATTTTATTTCCTATTATCTTCAAACTGCTCATGGGGTCCTCATACCTGTCAAGCTTACATTGCTGCCATTTGTCATTTTTTACCTCTGTCCCACATATTGTTTGATGTCCTATCTTGGTACCTCTTCATTTTTGTATGTCTGATATTTTGAAATCCACATATCGATGAGATTACAACAATATTTTTCATTCTGTGTCTGGCTCATTTCATTTCAGCTCCAGCCTCAGGCTCATTGTGGCAAATAATAATATCTTGTGTTTGTTTTATTTTAGGATTAATAATGTCTACACATATTTTTGTTCAGAAGCATTTGCAGCATACACATTTTTTTTTGTCTGTTCACTTGGCATCTGACACTTGGGTTGGTCCTGTATCTTGGATTTTCTGAATAGTGTTTTAATAAAGATGAGAACCATTTCTACTCAGTTCTGTATACTTTCATAGTATCTCCTGGTATTAGACTGACCCATCTGACATTTCCATCTTATGAGTAAAAGTAATTGAATTTCATTTCTCTGTATAGTTCAGGCTGTGATGATTCTGACAATTTGTCTCCTTCTTGTCCTCCCCTCCCTCCCTCCCTCCCTCCCTCCCTTCCTTCCTTCCTTCTTTCCTCCCTCCCTCCCTCCCTCCCTCCCTCCCTCCCTCCCTCCCTCCTTTCCTTCTATCCATCTTCTTTTTCTTGCCTGTTTAACCACAGTATAATTTTATGCGGACCAACTTGGCTGAAGGAAAAAAGTTTGTGACAAATAGGGTAAGACAATATTTAGCAGACTTTGGTTTTATGATGCTTTGCAAAATACATACACATCTGCTTATTAGCTAGAATAACAAACTCAAGAGGGTTAGGTGAGAGTGTATTATTTCCATTCATTTTAAAATTAAAAATAACATTATTTATGGCCTTATTTGTGTTGAAACAAGGTCTCACAGTGTAATCCAGTCCGGCCTTGAACTTTCATCTCTGCCTTTCTTTTATTTCTGAATTCTAGGGAACATAGGCATGTAACACTGTGCTCAGCTATAGTCAAGTTAAAAAATGTCACTATATTTTTGTCCCTGAGATCACCTTCATTAACTATTATAATATTTTTAATCAAAATATTAAAATATAGTGTATTTTAACACTAACAGTAGACAAACAAGCTCTTTCTGGTCATTTAAGAGCATGTAGCCTCTTTTAGGTACTTCACAGAATTCAAAGAAAGTAGGAGAGAAATCTCTATTTTCAATAGATTTAAAGCTTACAATAGAAATCATAATACTGATCTTATGGAAATGTAAGTAAAATATGATATTCACATAGAATGCTTAATATAAAGAGGAGGGAAAGCAGTATGGGCCCAAAGGATGGCTTTCCGCGTGTTTGAAGAGTCTAATTTATCCACTAGTGTAATTTTCACATTTGCGTTTTAAAAGATACTTTTCATGCATAAGAGTTGTGTATACACCATTCTGGCCATTGCCTCCCCACTCCAACCCTGACTACCTCCATGAGTCCCCACCACTTCCACTCAAATTCAGGATCTCTTCTTTACTATTGTATCAGTACACACACGCACACACACATGCACACAGGCACACACACACACACACACACACACACACACACACACACACACACGCACACACACACCACACAGGCACACACACATATTCAGAGAGAGAGAGAGAGAATTGACCTAGTCCATCCAGTGTTGCTCATGTATTTAGGGATAACCTTTTTAGACTGAATATCCAACCAAGGGCTGTTGTTGGAGAAACATCGTTCTCACTCTCTCGGCCATCATTAACTGACTGTAGCTCTTCATCTAGGGCCCAGTGAAATTTATCCCCAGCCACATTGGCGTGTGAGCTGGTGCCATCATTATGCACATCTTGTTTAGGAAGCCATACTGTTATGACCACATGAGTCCCGCCCCTTTGTGGTGTCTAGGAGGAGGGAAGTGGGGACACCATCACTCAGCAGCCCCACCAGCACTGACGGTCCTCCCAGCCCCTCTTCTACAGTGCTCCCTGAGCCTGGGGTAGAAGGTTGCAATGTAGATTACCAACTATGACTGGGCATCCCCATAGTCATTTATTCTCTGTGTTTTCATCAGCTCTAGATCTCTATAATGCTGCTGTCTGCTGGGGTGAAGGGGCCTTTGATAAGTGGTGAGAACTGCAGATAGAAATTAGGTTAGTTTAGGAAAACGGCAATAGTAGATCCTGCTCTAGGGTCTGTGACTCTCCTGCCATGGGTAGCTGGCTTGGGTTGCATACAGTACCAGGTATGGATTCCTTCCTATGGAGCAGTCCTCAAGTCCAAATAGACAGCTCTTGGTTACCCCCAAAATAAAACTGTTAACACACCATTGAGGATGACTTGCCAGACCAGTCATTTTTGTGATTCATAGGCTGTGGATAATCACCCGAAAATCACTTCCGAAACCTCTGGTGAAAAAGAAAAATAGACATTTTGAAGAGATCATATTTAAAAAGGCACAGGAGATGGTAGTGGGGAGAATACTAGCTAGTGGATAGGATTCTCTAAAACATGAACTCTTTTATAGTATCTATGACAATCATATATATTTAATGTGATTTATTCATTTTGTAGTTGAACTGAGGTACAGTGAAAAGAGGATGGTGGTGGTGGTGATCTGCTTATTGTAGATACTTAGAAAATCAGCATGACTATCTCTCTATAATGTGTGTGTGTGTGTGTGTGTGTGTGTGTTTGTATTGCTCATGGCCTTTTGCATGCTAAACACATGTTCTATAACTAAGCTAAACCTCCAGTCCTGAAAGGAAAAAAGAATGAAAGAATGTGTAGTATATAAACAGAAACAACGCCAAGCTACATTTTTTACTAAGTAGTTTAAAAATTAGATTTTAGTAAACATTACATCCTCCAGTGGCTAATTATGAGTGACACTTCCACTTATTCACACACACACACACACACACACACACACACACACACACACACACCATCAGAACACTCAGTTTCCCAGCTTCTTTGTTTTAGATGACCCCAGGAAGATTTATATTGTCATATCTAGGGGGATTCTGGCTCATTTTGATTATTCATTTTCATCTTTGCAAAAAGAGTGATACCGGTAATATCAGAAGTCCCAGGACTGAATGATTAAGCTGGTTCAACAAGACAGATCTGCGAAGAGTAGTTGATCCATCTGATTACCAGACTAGAAAAGAAAGAAATGCTGTTAAGATAATCACCCAAGATTTTGTGGCCTCACATAGTCCAGCACAGACATTAGGTGAGGCCGGTTCTCAGGATGATTGCAGTGTGTCTGAAAAGAGAAGATTGTTGCTTTGGCAAATCAAAGGTTTAGAAAATCAAATACAATGGATTTTTAGCGGATTCTATTTTTCCTGCAAACAGCATAAGAGAAAAGAAGCGAAAGAAAGCCCCTTGATGAGAGGGGACAGTGGGCTAGTCAGGAAGCCAGCCTGCTGCTTCTGCATGGGAATTTGGTTTGGTGGCAGGCCTCAGGCCTCCACTTTCGCATCTATAAAACAAAGGGTATTGGGGTGGGGCTGGATGGTTTCTGCGGATGCAGATATGGATTGGATCGATCTCATAGAAAAGAACAAAAATTTGAATATTTATGAAAGCAAAATTAGCGAGTGATCAAAAAACCGGGGAAGAGCGTGGCAGAAGGAAATGAAAATCCATCTTACTGAATTCAAAATACAACACAGAACTGTCAGAAACCAAGCTTTTCAGAAGGAGGAGAAGGGACTGTGTCCTTTGTCTCCAGATTTTCTCCACTGTGGTCTTGTTCTCTCTTCCCCAGCATCACCTTTTTTTTTCCTCTCTCTCTCTCTCTCCCTCCCTACTTTTTGTTTCCGGTAACCATGGTGATGCTTCCTCTCAGCAACCTTCCTTGCAGCTGGCCCTTTTGGTACATAGCAAATTTACTCCATTTACTGGTGCAGGGTTCTAACAATGCTTTAACAATTCATTTATTAACATGTTCTCCAGGATAACACATGGGGAGAATTATTCTACAGTGAAGACCCCTACATAAGGGGCACTGTATAACAGGGATATTCAATTGTTAATTTCAGTAGCCAACATTGGAGGGGAGGCTGATTATGCCAAACACTGATTTCCCTGTAATGGCCCTCACCTCAGGGACTGCAAAGGTCCCCACTCAAACTGGTTGCCACCTCCTTTTGTATGGAACCAGAATAAATGATTGCATAGAGATATCACATGGCAATCCTTGTAAGAGAAACATTGCCAAGTGAGTAATTATCACAGCTACAAAGCCATTGAATTTTCTGTAGAAAAATATATGCCAGTATATACATTCCCTTAATGAATCTTTTATTTTGGAATATAAATAAACAATGTGCAATAACTTAAAAATATTGGATTCATCTTACAATGACAAAGCCTCAAACAATCTTTAGTATCCCTCATATAGATAATAAAAATTCCCATAAATGATCATTTACTTATGTCCATCTTGTATAGCTTAACTTTCTTGTAATCCTATATGCCTGAAAAAAGGTCTCTAAACATTCTCTGTCTCTGTCTCTGTCTCTGTCTCTGTCTCTGTCTCTGTCTCTGTCTCTCTCTCTCTCTCTCTCTGTGTGTGTGTGTGTGTGTGTGTGTGTGTGTGTGTGTGTGTGTGTAAAACACAAAGGAGACCAGATGATGACATGCATAGGCTTATAGACTGGACTCCTGGGGACACACTTGGATGGAGGCAATTAAAATGCCTGTCAGGCATTTGGTACCAGAAGTCCCCGTGGCAAACCGCTAAATCCTAAGCCAGGGCACCATCCTATTGTCAGTGAATGATGGCGGAGCTGAGTGGCTTGTCATCATTCTCGAAAATTCCGGGGCGAGTGAGCTCTCTCTCCCTCTCCTATTCGCCTTATTTTCCTTTCCGCCACTGCGGGGACTTTTTTTAATTTGCAGCTTCCCTTTCCCCGGCACACACAGACAGGAGCTGGTGGCTTTCAGACTGCGTCTGTCTGGAGCTAGAGAGACACAGCAGAGGGAGTGTTCTTGGAGAAGGGTTCTGCAGCAGCAGTTCCAACGGACTGGATTCAGGGGCCATTGCTGCCTATGCACTGGTAATGCTTTAGGGCTTTTGCATTCTATTTCACTTTATTTTTAATCCACCATTTCGAAGGATCTGCTTTATGTGGTCTCGGATTACCGTGTTTTAAATACGTTATTGGAGCTTAAAATTCAAGCGCTGCATTTGCTGTACTACAGGCTGCAAGTGGTAAATGTATTATCTGGCTATAAGGGATAAATGGACTTAGTGGTGAGTTACGATTTTTGATATTTAGTTGACAAACCTATATGTATGTACGCGTTTTCTTTTGTTGTTTCTCTAGATTCTTCAGCTTGACTCTGGCAGAGGACGTACTGATTAGGAGCCACTCAATCAGAAAATTAAAAGGTACTGCATGTTTTACTTGGATGTTTAAATGAGGGGATATTTAGAAAGAACTGGAATGTTTTTTATTTAGGTTTGTCTCTTTGTAGTTGGTCTTTATCCCGGAGACCATGCTGATCATTGTCTATAAGATGTAGGGTTTCTTATGCAGATTGTACCACCAACCGAGGCTATTTTGAATAGAAAGTATCTTAAAAAAATATGTCTTTTGTCTATGTTGTAAGGAATATCAGCATGCCTAGCTGGTTTGTAATGTTTGAATTTTGTAATTGTGACAGTTAACAAAATGTCTGAAATTCTGTATCACAAAGAAAATACATTCTTTTGAATTTAAAAGAAATATGTTAAAAATGACTTTAACTGAAGGTTTCCTATGGATCCATGGATTTTTTTTAAAAAAACATTCTAAATAAAATGGTTCACTTTTTGTAGATGGGACCAGCACTGGAGATCGAAGCCCAGGCATGACTCAGTGTTGTTAGGTTTTGTGAATAAAATATTGTAATTTCTTTACTAATAGCTTAGTTTACAACAGGGGATATTTTTAAAGTAAAAAAAAAATGGTTAATCCTTAAAAGAATTTAGTATCATATGCTTTATTCAGAATTAATAGCATAAAAAGGAATTCCTCTCTCTTACTAGGAAAGCAGCTGAGCCCATTGATCTAGGCCTTATGCCTTACATGAAAAATATCAGTTTTTAAATTTAGCATCAGGGATGTATATTGATTTGAAAGGGCAATTATGGATACTGTCCACCCTTTAATTTTTTTAATATTGTCTTTGACTTTAAACATACGTTCTTGCCCATAAATCCTATATAGTAGTCACTTGCCTTTTAAAAAAAATGGAAGACATTTTCTGCCTTCCTGAGAAGAGACCAATACCACCCCCCTAAACCTTCTCTTGGCATCTTTATAGCATTTCTTCTTCAAGACTGCCAGTTTGAAATATTTCACACAGAAGGTTTAGCATTTTAAAAACGGTAACTTAAAAATGGTTGAGATAGCTAGCCTAGGAGTGAAATATCGTAAGTGTACACCATGAATGTGAGTCTTTGCAGCAGCTGAGGGAGACTTGTGCATTGTCCTCGGTCAATTTTCTCTGCAATGTGCAATCACGAATGACTTAATTTATTCATTCCTTAAACATTGCTGAAGAGCCTGGCTTCTGTGGGTAGTTCCAGTGCAAGAGAGGGGAGAAACAGATGACATGGTCCGCAGGCTCCCAGAGCGTAGGCTCAGCCACACAGGATTTTTGAACAGGAGAATGTTTTTTGTTTTTTTTTTAATAAATTAATGTGCTCTCCAAAACGATGCTATGTTATTTCAGGTATTGCATACATTCCAGTGGACTGGTCTTAAAGACAGATGAAATGATTATGCGTTTTTTGGTCTCAGAAATTATTCATCCAGGATTGTGTATGTAAGCCTGAAACAAAACTCATCATCCCCCCTGGATGTTGTAAAACTCTTAATATCATTGCTTTTTTGATGTTTTACTTAGAGTAAATGAAAATATTTCATGTTTGGTGAAAATTATCTGTTATTTTCTTACCTGACCAATCTATGTAGAATACACACACACACACACACACACACACACACACACACACACACACACACCCCTCCCATGTGGTCTGATTCTTAGCTTTCAGATGTATCAGAAACTTGTATTTATTTTAAGCTTTGGGGTGTCTGTGCTAATTGGAAAAGATGGAATTATCATTGTCCTATTCGACAAGAAGTCTGCAATACATTGTCAATACGAACTGCTCCACTCCATTCCAATTTGCCTAGGCTTTGGAAAGGCAGCACATGACCACCAGGAGCCTCCTATTGCCTCCCTTTCCAGGGCCACTTTGAAATCATCTAGTGGGGATGATGATGGACTCGGTAATAAGAACAAGCTTGTTAAAATAGCTGTCAGTGAGTCAAATCCAAGCAGACCCAGCTCTGGGGTTCTAAGGCAGATCTCAGTGCCATGGTGACTAATCAATATTGTCTGCACAGTTGTTAACTTCTTCACTGAATTTTCTCTCCATAATATTATTTTTAATACACAAAATAGTGGCCAGACCACAACAGTTCAGTTAATATTTATTTATTTAATTACTTAATTTGCAAATGAATTTGTTATTTCTCATTATTTTTTTATTTTGCTTTTCATATGATGATGCATGAAGAATAAAAATTTGATATTTTCGGTGTTTAGTTACCTAAAATTTGTGTGTGTGTGTGTCCTGTTATTAATTATTAATGTTTTGTGGTGCTGAGGTTTGAACCCAAAACTCCATAAATTCCAGGCATTGGCTCTACCATTGAGTTACAACCCCAGTTCATAGCTATTAATTATTAGATCAGTTGTTTTGGTAGAAAAGGAAAGCTATGTGTCAAAGTTTTTTCAGATTATGTGGGAAATGATTTTTCTGGATTTGGGTTAAAGTGGAAAAAAATTCAATTTCATTAGAAGAAGAAAAAAAAAGGTGAACTGCAGCCTGGGCTTTGCTATTGGCACCTCCTACACAGTCCTCCCAGGCTCCACTCCAGGTCTCCTGCCAAGCTTCTGCAGTAGCAGAGGAGCAGAGGACCTCATCGCTTGATTTCTCTACACACACCATGCTAGAAATGATAAGAGATGAGCAAGAGAACAGTGGGGAGTAGATGATGTAAGCAGGAATGGTGGCACCCCTGAAATCTCAGCATTCAGGAGACTGAGGCAGGAAGATCACCAGTTCTAGGTTACAGTGAGCTACATCGTTAGAAGCTGTCTCTAAAAGAAAAACAAAAAGTACATAGATTTTCATTTTATATACATAAAGACTCTGTAAGGAAACTTCTAGAATCATAATAATTTTGGAGAATGCCATTTGTTCCTATCATGTGCTTTTGTTAATTAGAACTATAATTTGTTATTGCTAGCTATGTGCCTGGCATTATCCTAAGCTCGTAGCATGTGATGCCCCATTTAACTCTCTCTGTAATCCTCAGAATTAGGTTCAGTCTCCATTTTATATATGCGTGAACTGAGGCTCCAATTGTGCAATTTCCATGTCTGGTCCAAAGCCCTCATAGAGATTCATAAATATTAAATTTTTCCAGCAGATTTTTTTATACATAGTTATTTTCTTAATACTATGTTTATGTGGGTAATACAAGGCTGCAGTGTGATCAAGAGTATACGTTGCAGATTCTCACATGTAATAAAAGTATGTCTTCAAATAGTTACACCCTTCAAGTTCTTATATGTTAAACATATATGTAATACTCATATTTTCATACATCTTATATAATATATTTAATTACAAGCACTTTTTTCAAATAAGGCTGTCAGATAAACTCATAAGTTTTTAAATAAATTAATGATACATTTCCTTGTCATTTTCATGGGGTTTTATCATTAATTGTATAGTCTGTATGTGAACATTAGTTGGAGAATTCAAGAGCAAAATACCACAACTCATATTATGTTTGTAAGGTCTTTTACAATTGAAATAGTCACAAGAGCTTTGAGTGTCTGAAATAAATAAAGGGGAAAGTTATGCCATGAAAACTGTTAAAAAATATTCAAACTCAAGGACAAGCTACCCATAAAAATCACCAGGGAAATAAGAGATATAGAGTATGTATTAAGACCCTCTTCTTGTGAAAGAGTGACTTCAACAGAATAGTTCCTGAGGTTAGGTGGTGCAGTAGGAGCAGGACAGGGAAGCATAAAGCATCATTTTAGATGCTCTCATAGAGAAAAAAAGGTCCAAAGAGCATTGATTGTACCATACCAGCCATATAATTTCCTCAGGGACTTCATTGTATGGCGTTTATGCATGAGGCATTTGTGGTGAGATTCAGGGATGGCCAGAAGTGTCAAGGAGTATACTGCATTGGAGGAGCTTCAAGAAAAGCAAAGATTAACATAAGCAGTGAAGGAACTGGCCAAGCCTGGGAAGCACAGATGGATCTCAGATGTCCCAGAACATAGGTCAGATCAAGGGGACTCTTGGAAACAAAGGGTGGATGAGTACATGAATACTACAAGGCTATACCATATGAAATGACTGTTCCCCTCTTTGAATAGCAAAATAAAAATGTCATACAGTTGAAGAAGTTTTTAAAGAGTACATTGAGTTTTAAATTTTTTTGCTTCGTATTTGTGTGGGTTTTTTTTTCCTATTCAATAGGAATATATTTTTAAGCAGAAGATAACTATGACCGAAGCCATTTTCAGATTATTTATCTTACAGCTCTGTGTAAGACTGTTAAAGTAAGCATGTTGCACTAAGCATCATTTTAGATGCTGTCATAGAGGAATGAAAGGACCAATGAGCATTGCTTGTTAATATGAACAATAAAAGGTCATGAAAGTGAAAGATGCTTCTGAGCCCAAAATTACACTCAGATACAGCAGCTGATTGACTGATGGGAGAAATAAAAGGCGGAAGAATAATTCACAGGTGACTTCAAAGTTTGAAACTGATAGAAAAGTGACTTAGAGAAAGGTGTCTAAGAGCTACCTGAAGGAAGGAGTCCTTTTTTTTATTGATCCTTGAATGTATAGAAGACACAAAGCCAATTATTGCTATGTGAGTGGTAGAGGGTGTGTTAAAAGACAATGATATGTGTGTAGAGCATGAAGGTTAGACTCTGGGTGATACGGACATGTGAAGAGATTGGGGTGAGAAATTGAGGAGCACGTAGACACAAGGTAGAGAAAGGTCTGAAGGATGTGGGTGATGCTACCAAGCAAAAGGGTGAGAGGAGAACCTAAAAGAAGATGTGTCACAGCACCCTCATTATAGACATGGGATGAGGCAGAAATTAGCAACATAGAAGGAGGAATAAGAAGACAAACAATAGAAGTGTGTAGTGAATGTGTTAGAAAACAAAACTAATATTTGGACTCTTCAGAAAATTAAAGAATAAAAATAATTCAATCAATCTACGTTTTATGAAACTTTATAAGTCTACATTTTATATAAGAAAAGAAGTGATGCTCACCGAGAATTTTATAATGTATAGGTAGTGGCTAATACTTTACGAACACTTTATCTCCTTTTATCTCATTCTGTTGTGTTTAAATTTATATAATCAGGACCAGGGAATACATAATTGGGTTTTGTCCTTTTCCCACTCATCATGATCTTAAGAATCTTACATTTTTCTCACTTGCATAATTTTCTGACACACAGACATTGATTTTCTTTTTCACCGTGCTTTCCAGTTTGCCATGGTCATCATAAGGTTGTAGTGGAATCATCATAAGGTTGCAATGGAATCATTCATACCTCACCCCTACAGCACAGATGTCTTCCAATGGATGTTACCCAAAACCAAAATCACATTCTATATTGTTAAATCCTTGGCCAGATAAAATATACTGGGTTCAAAATGTGTCTGTGGTTTGCTCTGGAACACAGTGTCAGTATCTGAGAATCTGTCAATGTCAGGAATGTGCTAGCTTGTGGCGGATACTTTCATTGTAACTGTGGTGTACATCACTCACTTTATGAATGAAGGGACAGAGACCCCAATGGTTGTGCTTCTTAGTTTTTAATCTAAGACAGTCTACACGCCAGTCAAATTATGGCACAGCCACAAAATCTTATGAAGTAAGTAATGTAAAAATATGCTTAACAAGCTAAAGACTCAGAGGAAAGCGAGTTAAAGTCGGAGGAAGGCAAGAAACCAATGATGGAACTCAGTGGGCTTTTGACACTTGTTAACATAAGAAGCCTCAAGAAAAGGGTTAGGCAGACAGAGAGGGATGGGGGATGGCTACATATATAAGCAGAAAAAGAATGCATTTATAGAACAAGGTCCTAATAAAGTATGGAAATGAATAGAGACAAGGGTTTAGGGCTGAGTAGCAAGATTCTACAGACTAGAGCAAAAGAAAAAAAAAAGTGGGGCGTTCTTGTGGTAAGAAAATGATGTCTAGACTTTATCCTAACCTGGAGGCAAATTCACCCATTCAGCCAATGAATACTTTGTGCACTCTAGACTCCAGGTTCTTTTCCTGGCCTTTGGCAATTTCCTTCTAGAGGAGGAAATAACCAGTGGGTTAAAAGTAAAATCCGTACATTGTTGCCATGGCCACTGTGCAGAGAATAGGTCCTAAGCAGGATAGAGGAGATGCTAGGAGATTTACCTCTGCAACCTTAAAGCAGAGATGAAGAGAAGGGAGTCTGTTGAAATTCAGATTCTGAACGTTAAGGCTAGAAGGAGGTCCGAGGTTCTGTATTTGGACAAGCACCACGTAACAGCATTGCTGGAACTACACTTTCATTAGGGAGAAGCTAGAAGGCAAATGGCCCCCAACCACAGAAATGATTAGAGCCACTGTTAAGAGCAAATCCAGTGTGAGCCCTTGTTTTTGTGCAGTAAGACTGCACCCTCCCCAGCCTCTCTGAGGTAAGGGAGAATTGCCTCTCTTTACTCCTGAGATTCTGTCATTACAGCCAGTTATTTTTGCAAACGATCCATTAAACCAGCCATAATGAGCTGTTGGCATTTCATTCCCTCTGTCCATGGTCTCTGCTTATTACAACATAATGAATTCTTGTGGTTCAAGTTTGGGAATGTGAATCTATATAACCCTGGGCCAGTGTCTGAGCTCCAGTTCTCTATTCTTGAACCCTAATTTACTCGAACCTCTTCTCTGACTAGAGCAGAGGTTCCCAGCCTGTGGATCATGACTCCACTGTGGAGGGAAAGGTGTCGAACGACCCTTTCATGGGGTCACATAGCAGTATCCTGCATATCAGATATTTACATTATGATTTGTAACAGTAGCAAAATTAGAGTTATGAAGTAGCAATGGAATAATTTTATGATTTTGGGTCGCCTCAACACGAAAAACTATATTAAAGGATCACAGCATTAAGAAGGTTGAGAACCACTGATTTATAGGATCAACCCAGTATCTACTTAGTCCTTGCCATATATCATCCTCTTTATGCAAAACTCCCAGAGTTTGCATCATATCCTTTTCTACCCACATCTTAATGCAAGCTTTGGGTGAGTCTTCTAGGACCACATCGAACTGTTAAGATTAGTCTCCAATTTAAGGAAAGAGCCTCCAACTCACACTCTGTCAAAATAATTTCTCTCTAGTGGACCATTTTGTTGGTTGAATTGTATTGCTTTGAAGAGTTCTTCAGACTGTTGCAGGGAGACACATGTGTAAACAGCTGAGTGTCTTGAGTGGCTAGTATTCTCAGGAAACCTTGGTGCATGGGGCTGGAGAGATGGCTCAGCAGTTAAAAGCACCTAGTGCTCTTTCTTGGTGATGACCCACTTTTGCCCCAGCACCCACATGGCAACTCACAATCACCTGTAACTCCAGTTCCAGGTGAAGGGCTCCCTCCTCTGGCCCCTCTGGGCTCCTGCACACACAATGCATGTAAATTGATGCTGGCAAAATGGGTAACACACAAACTATGGAACTCTTTTTAAAGAAATCTTGGTACACTCAGAAGGAATATTGGCTTTCCACTGCCATTGCTGGGTTATAATTGAGATTTCCCCTTTAGCATCAGAAATCCAGGAAAATTGACTTATTTGAGTCTTTTCACACCATGTATGATAATTTTAAAATATCTGGAAAAATAAGCCATTGGACAAATAAGGCTTACTTGCCTATAAAGGAAAAATATCTTAAGTGTGTTTTGAACATCAGTGGTACTTTTTATTATCATTTAACATTTGTTTCCACATAACTAAATTTATTTCTAAGCATGCCATGACAAGGTCTCTAGACTAAGCACTTTCATTTTGCAATTTGATAAATACTTCAGCAGCCTAATGGAAACAAAGAATATCCTAGAAACTTGAATTTAAAAAATTACAGAGAAATATCAAGTTAAATTCAAATAAAGAAAAGTGAACAAGCCGATCACTTTTTTCCCAAGAATGTTTAAGAAAGATCCTTGAAAAGTGCAGTCTCAGGCACCTTGGACCTATTCTGTCTACACAAAATACACCAAGGAGAAGCAAAGGAAATGAGAAAAGTGTGTGAAGTGTGTGTGTGTGTGTGTGTGTGTGTGTGTGTGTGTGTGTGTGTGTTCATCTTTCAATATGGACAATGCTGGTGGTTTTTGTATAATGAAGCTGAAACTGGAAATTTTTTTTTCAGAATCTGAATGCCATGCCTTCATCATTTTGGCATTCCTTCACATTCCTTCAAGGGTTGAATGGTTGAGCATTTCAAAGTGACAGAGTATCATCTCTGGCCCCTCCCTCTCTCCCTTCCTCCATCTCTCCCTCTCTCCCTCTCTTCCTCCATCCCCCCTTCTCTTTCTAACTCCCCGAACACACACACAGATGCACATGTGTGCACACACACAGGTCTTTCTCCCTTCCCTCTCTTCATCCCTCTTTCCCTCTAAATAAAGTATGAAGCAATCATCTTTTTCCATGGATTCTGTTTAAGTCTGATTCATATGGTTTTCATTAACCTTTCTTAAAATTCCCTTCCCGTGTTAATGACTCTGGATTATGACCATTAAAGAAGCCGGATGTATATTAATCTCCATCTGGCATTAGTTAAAACAAAACTAGTCCATTTAACACCTCATAACCAAAATACAGTTTTCATAATATGTAGGAGTTGGAGAAATAGTGGTTCTTTTTGGAAAGATCCTGTTCTGTATCCAAGATGAACAATAGATATATTTTTTCCTATTTATTGTCAGTTTTAGAAATTTCTTGCTAGTGGTAAGCATTTGTGACTCAATACAAGGAAAAAAATATGACATGTAGACGTTAATGGTTCTTCCCACACTGCTTTGGGTTAGCATAAATTTTAGTGTACTTAAAGGTGAATTTGAGATATTCCAGACTCTTAAAAGTAAAAGCCTAAGTAGGCTGCCTAGTCTCAAAGCGTGGCTGCAGAAATCTCATGTAATTGACATGATTATGTTGGTGGTACTTTGGAAATATGGGAAGTAACAATCAAAAATGTAGCGGGGGGAGAAGAGATTCAGGAAGAATTCATGACTCCATGTTAGTCATATAACTGCTCAGAGTGTTGTACTTTTCATTTCCAGGACAGTGGATAGCTGAAAAGATAAGAGATAACCAGGAAATGTAACATCAGGGTCAATGCATACATGTTTTCCATTCTTCTCTCTATGCTATGCCCATGAAACCCCAGCTTATACATTTTTGGAGTAATGTATCTGGATTTCAAAAAGAAAAAAGAAAGATAGAAATAACCTGGGAACCAAACTTGAGTCCTCTAGAAGAGGAGCAAGGACTCTTAACCATTAAGCCATCTATCTTTTCAGCCCCTGGTTTGGCTTGTAACACTATGAAAAGAAAAGGGAATGAGATCATAAACAACTGTACTCAAAACACTGGAGTAAATTTAAGCATTCCTGCTCATCTAGTGTCTTAATTTGCTGTTGTTGCAAGGGGCTGGTACACTTGATTTAGTCCTAGCCTGTAATAAGCATAGTTCCCATTACTTTCACTCAGAATACCTTCTCTTTCCTCTTCCATAACAACAGACCCTCTCTTTGGTAGGTTTCCAGAATATATGACCATTCAAAATAGAGTTCCAACCTTCTTGAAAAGGATGTGTAGCCATAAGACTAGTTTCTGGCCAGCAAGTTATAAACTGAAGTTAGATGTGGAATTTACACCAGGTGCGTAAAAAGAAAGAGTACAACATTCATCATTATTTCGTCCTTCTGCTAGTGCAAACACAGACTTAATGGCTGGAACCCCAACAGCCAATTTCAATGAGAGATAATCTTGCAAACAAATTTTGAGTTTTCTCATTACTTACCACCTAAATTTTCATTTTTATTTAAATGCTTTGAACCTTCTTTTTACTTTCTAAGACTTTCAAGTATTATCGTTACCTACCTAAATAACTTCCATACTAAAATTGTTTCTATGCTGGATGTCATAAGCATTTGCCTAAAATCCCACCTTTTGCAAGGCAGATGCAGGAGGCTCTTAAGTACCAGGTCAGACCGACTGTATCAAGAGACACTATTTTAAAACCAAATACACCAAACAAAACAAAAGTCAAGTCCGATTTGTAAGCTATACAAATGTAAACACTTACTGTGTCCTATCGCTTCTACATCTCAAGCTCGCTTCAAATTCACCTGCTTCTCTCTTCCCACAAGGATGTTGATGGTTTTGACTTCCATCATGTTTGATCCAAGTCCTGACAACATTTCCCCATCAATCTCCCCCAATACAAACCATTATCTGAATAGTAGATGGACCAGTCTTTTCAAAACACAGTCTAATTCTTGATATTTTAAGGCTATAAACATTTTTATAGTTCCTCCCAGCCCATGACATTCACCCTAAGGTCCCGAGTCTGTACACTGTTGCAGACCATCTGTGATCAGCCTCTGCCAGATGACAGGTCCATCCAATATTGGTAATCCTGGAGCTGATACACATTTCTTTCCTTTTATTCCTCTGTGTTCTTTCTGCATCACTTCCTTACCTTCCCTACTCTCCTTCTTAACTTAACTCAAACCCTGCTCTCTGGCCATATCTCAGAGTTCATGAATGAGCCTTTGACATCTTCTGGTCTAAGTTATGTTAGCACCTTGGGGCACTCTCATAGCTGAACTTGTCCCATTATCAGATTAACACATATCTTCTCCACAAGAATGGGATCTCCATGGTGGTTAATCTTACTCCTACCTAGATCCCCAACACTACCAATAGGGACTTGTCCAGAGTCGGTTTTTCAGAAAACACTGCTGAGGTACAAGACTTACTAACTGATCCAATATCTTTTTTCTTCCCCTCAAAGGCACCTTTAACATCTCAACCAAAGTTCTACTTCTCAAAACCCCAGCTACCTTCCATTCTGTGGGATCCATGCATGTGTTCTTACCTTCTAATTAGACACTTGTAATCTTCTGAGAGACTTCAGTTATGTGTTGACAGTATTCTAAATCACCATTAAGGATACATGCTAGAAAGTGCAAAAATCTTAGAAAAGAGTTTTATTGTAATAACTTCATACATTTAAAGTTATTTCATATAATCACCTTCATCTTGCCAGAATAGGTATCTCTACAATCTGTGGTTGGTAAACTATACTTTTTTCATAAGCATAATACCAGGCCTTAAAAAGACTTTAACAAATGCTGGTATGTAGTACTGTAGAGTTAGATCCCCTTGGGTTCAGATCCAGGGTCTTCCTGTTATCATCTGGGAAATGCTGGGACCTTATCAAGCCTCCATTGTGTAAAACAAGAATAATGTTGTCAACCGGATTAAAATATTGAGAGAGTGCATAAAGATAATAATCACATTAGTCATGATTATTGTGTTCTGAGTTTATATTTTGCCATCCTCTCTTTAGCAAATAGGGCAGATGCATAGCTTATTTGACTTATTATAATTTGTTGTTATTGTTATCTATGCTGTTTGTAAGCTGAATGGTAAAGTTTCAAAGCTTCCCTGAACCAAAGGTAAGATCTGTAACAGGAGCTTTGAGGCCCTGAGCAGTTTAACTGGGTGCGCTCCTCTTTTCTGCCCACTCTTCTTCTGGATTAAAAATAAAACTGACGAATGGAAAGCCACAAGAGGAAAGATGGGTTACATATGATCCAAGGTCAGCAGAAGGGCCTGGAAATTACATGCATGCTAAATTACACCACCTGAGGCCATCTGAGTGTCGGGAGGGAGTCTGAACAGGGTGTTAAGAGTTCAGCTGTCCCTGTGAGGCTTATCTGCAGTGTAGATTCTGCTGAGCCGCCTCTGGCTCTTTCAGCCTCCAGATGACCAGCTGCTCTCAACCCTCCCAACTGGCTTGACAGGATCTGTCTTCACTTTAGTCTGTTTCCAATGGTCGGCTGCTAGAATGCATTGCAGGTAGCTTTCCCTCCTGACTAGTCAGTGTTAGAGGCATCCCCAATACCCAACCTAATCAATTGCCTCCAAGGAAGGTAAATGACCAAGGAAGTCTTTTGCTGACCTTTGTCTCTAAAAAGTGACATAGTTCCTTTTGAGGTCAGGACACCTCGGGTGAACACAGAGGTAGCAGCCAGGACTCTGTGAGTAACCATGGAGCAGCCAGACTACCTCACTTCAGACATGCTGGTTCCCTCCGCAGTTTAAGTGTGGTTGGCATCATTTGAGTCAGGCTTGTGCTAATGTAGCTTTGAGTGCTGGTTAAAGTTTCCCTTCCTTCACATGGAAAGACTCTTACTTGGTGTTTGGTATATGTGTTTATTAAGTTGCATATGTGTCTATGTGCCACGTGCACCTATATATGCAAATGTATAACTAAGCATGACTTGTTGAGAAGGCAATAGCTCAGCTTGGTTTAGGATTTCTCCTGCTAATGACAGTTGTGTGCTCTTAGGTGGGTTAGTCTGTGGAGTCGTATTTCTCCCCAGTAAATTTCAATAATAGTTTCCTCGAGGATTCACGAGAAATAACTGCATAAGAAAGTTGCCAGACTCTCAAACATGAGCAATAAATGTAGCAAATAGCCTATTTTTTTATTTTCAAGCAACCACTAGCTGTAGTTATAGGTAGCCAATTAGTTTTCCACTGCTCTCTTTTATCATAAAAATTCAGGGTTTTACCTCTTTGAACAGTTTCATGGAGTATTTTATTTTTTCTACTTCTTTCGGGGAAAAGAATTCTTCAGTCACGTTTCATACTGTGAGCCTGTGACTTTTGCATCAAAGTAGAAATGCTATTTCTTTCTAAAAGACATTTAATAACATTTAACATCTAAAGAAATGCTTTTAAAAATAATTGCATATGGTTTATAATGAAAACTTGGATGACTGAAGCATAATGCATACTCTAGTAAGCTGTGCTCCTGGGGGCATTGTATCTTTAATGGTTTCGCTTGTGCTAGTAGTGATGTGGGCAGTGTGCTAATGAAATAACAGTTGATTTGTTCTGAGTTCTGTGGATAATGACTTAAATCAATTGTAGATTAGTTCTGAGGAAGGCAAACCACTTGATTGGCAGTGTGTTTTTCTCTGCTGTGTGAGACATGCAATAAAACTTGCTTAGCATCTTCATCATATCCTTTTAAATCATAAGGATGACCACTTACATTTTTCTTAAAAGTTCTAATTTTAAAATGTACCTACAAATACATTAAAATGTAAAACAGACTCTCTGACTGACAACCTTTTCGGAAATGAGGTTGTTTGTGGTGTGTATGAGCTCTTCACAGCATAAGGACTTGTTGTAATAAATCTCTCTTTTCACACACATTTTGTGTGTGAAACACACAAACAATCCCTAGCTCAAACTCACCTCTTTAAAGACCCAGGATCTCCTAAGATCCTTAGTGGAATCTAACTATGGCAGAACTGGACTGACTTCCAATGTGGTTTGCATACATGTGAACTGCTGCTTCTTGGCTCAATGCTGCTACTTTAATGAATCTTGAAATGAATCCCCAGCTTGCTCTGCTCTCTAGAAATAGGTGCTAGACTCATAAGTGATTCCTGGTGATGGCAGGTCTCTGGCAATCCTGGAAAGGGGGCTGATGACTCGTGGACAGCTGTCTGTAGTTCGTCAAATACTACTTGGTATGAAGCCATTGGGGGTAAAAACCATGACCCGTAAATATCAAAGATTATTAGACCTTATGAAGAAAGGAGCTCGCTGTGCATAGCCCATCTTTCATGAGACTCCAATTTAGGGCCAAACTGCACACATGGAGAAAGTAATAGCTGGTTAAGTAAGACAGACCTGGAGCCAGGTCTTGTTTTATTGAAAACAAAAGCATAATGTAGATTCTAAAATAAGTAGATATCAACATTATTCTTTTCTGACCTTGCATTTTACCCACAGTGCCTAAGAATCAGGGGCACTATCATTATCAAACACAGCATGCCTACATACATCGCTCCTTCATATAGTCACTGTGTCATCTGATGGTGATAACAGAACTTATTACAAAGAGTCAGCAGAATATACATGCACACAGAATGGTGTTCTCTTTATCTTTTTTTTATGGAGAGAGGGGAAGCAAGTAACAAGTAAACACAGAGATCAGCCCTTTCGAAGTTGACTGCATGGTTAAGGCAGCTCTTTTCATTTCTTTACTTTTTTATGAGTGTTTCACCTGCATGTGAGTATGTTCACTATGTGTGTGCCTGCTCCCTGTGGAGGTCAGAAGAGGGCATCAGCTCCCTGAAACTGGAATTAGAATAGTCATGAGTGGCCATGTGGATGCTTGGAACCAAACCCACGTGCTTTGTAAGAGCAACAAATACTCCAAACCATTGATCCACACAGCAACTATTAACAACCAGCAGGAGCTTCTTCCCAATCTCTTATTTCCACAGAAAACATCATTTCATACCTGTATCTTCTTTTTTCAACCACGTGACAGAGTAAATGGCTTTGGATGTGTTTGCCAGAGTCTCCGTGTTTAGGTATGATGTAATGAGAGTCTTAAAACTCTCTCAGTGTTTGTAAGAAAATGCACGACTGTTCATAGTAGTCTCAGAGTTCATCTGAGATCTAAAGGCCATATGTGCAAGCAGAAAGAAAGAGATTAGGAAAAGTTCACATAATGCCAAGATAAAGGCACAGATGTTGTGCTCTGGGTGAAGAGAGGACTGTGTAGTTTTGGTGAGAGGTCCTGATAAATTCCTGTTAGACAAGGGTTCTGTCTTGTGGAATTGCAGATCATGTGGTCCCCTGGGTGTTTTGTTTTGCCTCCTTTGGTACCTTTGGTAGCAAGCAGCTAGAGAAACACTTAAGTCTGCCCACCTGGGAGGAGAGGTATCAATGAGAGAACAAGAGATCACAGAAAGGACCAAAAGAGAAGCAGACATTTGCACTTTTAAAAATAATACTCATGCTGGTGAGATGACTCATCGTGTAAAGATGTTTGTTGTCAATCCTGACTACCCGAGTTTGAGCCCCAGGACCAGCATGATAGAAGAGAATTGACTCCCATGGGTTGTCTTCTGACTTCCACATGTATGTAGCAACAGGCTCCACACCCCCAGATTTAATTAAATTTTTGTTTTAAAAAATCATACTTATTGTCCCAAGGTGAGACTACAGTATTCACACGTTCTGTGCCAAGTACCCTTGAAACAAAAATACTGTATAAATCTTAATCTTAATCCCTGTTAATCCAGCTAAGCTGATTTAGGCTTTTGGCTCTTGAGTTAACTAATGAGACTGTTATAGGAGTTCAGTGTACTGTGTATACAATCATAGATTGCAGGAAAATTTGTTTCTGGTCTTCAGAAAACCATTGGCATCTATTCTGGTGATACATTTGTTATCTGGTACGAATTCCAGCAGGTATGACATAATAATAACTCATAGACGAGAGGTCCTTTTGCTTGTGATGAACTTGTGTCATTATGGAAGGTATAAAGGATTTCACAAGCTTCAATGGAGTAACCTATAATGGTGGTCTGTCTGGTGGAGAGTGGGTCCAACTTCCCATCCTCTGCACACAGACAAGCCTAACACTCTGCACATGCCTTTTGTCTGTGGAGAGAAAACTGTGAGGTTCTTTTATTACTTAAGCTAAAATAACAAATAATTATCTCGCTATAAAAGAAAATACTGATAATTATAGTTTGCCAAGCATGTTGTAGAAATAGACAGGAAAGACAAAGTACTCGTGTTAGCAAACTCCAGAACAAAATGCTTCTGCAGACTGGAATAAACTCCCATGGCTAATGGCCTTTCCAAACAAATGCTACAAATTCCAGGAGCTGTTGAAAAGGCTTGGTGGTTATGGTATAATTGGAGGATGAAGACTGTTAAGCCCTGTTGAGAAATTCCCACTGTGTTTAGTTTGTGCAGCCGTTATATGGTTGTAGAGAGAGGAAGGCGGGAGAGAGGAAGGAAGGAAAGATATAACAAAAGAAAGAAGTTGAAGTTAAAACTGTAGTCTTGTCACTGTGAATGAAAATATCATAAGAAATCAGTTAGCATCTATCCTTTTTAACGTGGGCACATGGAAGAACTAGAAAATAATTGTGCAAATCCCTTCCTTTGCTTGGTGACATCATTTTGAATGTAAAAATAATAATAATGACATTTCATGGTTGAGATCATGTCTATGAGTCATTGGTGTCTGCATCTGTGAATGTCTTCCCTTTGTGGAGGTGAGTAACTGCATAATTAAGTTGTCGTTTAAAGCAACAATAACAGCAAAATGTCAAATGCTAACCCCAGTGTCATATGGCAAATTTCTGATATTTGTATTTTAAGGATCCTCTGCAATAAATTGATAGCATGCATGATATGAAATTTATCATTTGATGATGCATTCCTACTAATCTCTACAAGGAGTATTTATTAAATTTAAATATACTTTGAAGTTGTTGTATTTTAATGATCAGTATAGCATCTACCAGTTTGTACAAGATAATAAGCACAAAGCATGCCTACTCAACAATGCATCTTCATTGCACAATATACATGTCAAAAGTATATTCCTATATAAATGACATTCTACTTTCAAATATGTTGGGAAACTGTATAATTATTTATCATTTAAAACATTTTCAAAAGTTTTAATGTTCTGAATATTTAATTTTTTCTTACAGTGCCTTGAGATACATAATTAAACACAAAGAGAACTAGCTGTTCCATCAAGTGCAGACCAAGGTGATTAAAGAGATAATTTTTGAAAAAAAAAAGAACTGTTCCACTGGGAACAATGAAACTTATAAATCCAGCACTTGGGAAGAAGAGATGGGGTAATTATGTGTTTGATGCAAAATTAGGCTACATCGTGAATTCAAGGACAGCCTGAGATGCGTAGTGAGACCATGTCTCAAAAAATGTCAAGGGCTAGAGATATATCTCACCAGTAAAGTGCTTGCCTAGCATGCTCAAAGCCCTGGGCTTGATTTCTTTTAAAACGCACAGAGAGAGAGAGAGAGACAAAGACAGAGACAGACAGACAGACAGAGATAGAGAAACAGACAGAGAGAAGAAATAAATTTAAGGATAAACCTAGAACACATTTTGAAAATTTTTAAGCTAAAATGTCCCTCCCAGAGTCTTTACTCAGAGTCTTTGACTTAGCAGCACACAATGTCTCTGCTGTTTGCTAGACTCTGAACTTTCTGGTACTCAGTTATCCCTGAATCTCCCTTTTCAACATGAGAAGCTGATTGCTTAAACTATGAATTCATATTTCTAGCTACCATCTTCTTATTCCTTTTCTTATTCACCCTCTCCTAGCATACGTGGCTTCAGCTTTTCACCTGTCAAACTCTCTCTCTTCTTAGCACTTCAGTAGATGCTTCTTTTTCCCAATTGTGGTAGTCATTTCTCCAGCCCTATGACACATACCTGAGACATACAACTTTTAAAAAAAGAGGTGTATTTGGGCTTATGGTATAAACTGTTTCTGCCCATGTCAGTCGTCTCAGTTTGGGAGTACATGTGCTGAGACACAGTACATTGGTCTCATGGAGAAAGGTTGCCCAGGAGCCAAGGACTCGGTAGCATCTCAAAGGCATTTCTACAATGTCATGCATTCCTTCTCCTAGACTCCACCCCACGGAGGTTTCTTCACCTCTGGGAGGAGCCACTCACTGGCTTGTCATCACCAATCCTATAACATGCTATTCTGAGGGTGGGGATTAAAATTGAAACCATATCTCCACTCTACTAGTGGCTTACAATGTTTTCTTGAGGGTTCACTTACATAATCTTGCTAAAACTAGAATGGCTAGCCACTATTCTTCACCTGTCTTCAACACAGCAAAGATTCATTCCTAATTCTATGGCCCTTTGAGATCCTGAGAAAATAAGGAAGCATCAAACGTCTTTTAAAAAGGTCAATTACCAACCACATATATTAAAGGATATTAGTGGCCCCTTGTTTTTACCTGAAATCACTTGTTGATTAAATTCTATGGTGATTTTAGTCTTGTCCCACATATATTTAATGTGGTCATCCATTTCAATTCAGACTTCGTTTTTGAAGATTTCTCTACCTCACACTCTCCATTTATGATTTTCCTTCTGCTGTTGCCTAGTTTCTTTTTTTCTATTGCCCATGCCCCCTTGTCCAAATTACATGTAGTTTTACAAAGCTTACCTTAAATATTGTACTCTCCATAATAATTGATATAGAGCATAATCTGCCCTTAGATTCATCAAAGCGCTGAACTATATTTTCCTTATGTACTCTCAGCCTGTGCTTTGTGTTATAGTTAATTACTACTCCAGACATGGTTATATAAGCTTCTTGAAATCAGGGAGGCTGTGGTAGCATTTGTAGCAGGATCCAGCTGGACAGGGTATAATTCAGTGTCTGACACATGGTAACCAATGAAGAAATTCTAAATGAGTGTTCTGATTATTGTTTCATTATAAGAATATTTTCCCATTGCTCAGGCTTGTATGTCCTTTAAATAGCTTAAATGTCCAAGAGTAAATAATTATCTATTCAATTAGGTTTAGAGTTGGATACTAACAGCATAAATTAGTACTGTCCACTGGAATGTTGTTTTGTTCTTTAGAAACAACTATTTAAAATGTTTAACTTTTTAATTTCATGTTTATTTTTGCTACTGGTATTTTACCTGAACAAATATCTGCACACCACATAAATACAGTTTCCAGGGGCTCAGAAAAAGGCATCACATCCCCTAGAATTGGAGTCACATGTGGTTATGAAATGTGCCATGTGGGTCCTGGGAGTTAGACCAGGGTCCTCTGGAAAAAGTGACAGTGCCCTTTACCTCTCCAACCTCAACTGTACTGAAATTTAATTCACATATAAAAATTCATTTCTTTTAAATATTCACTACATTGGCTTTTCACTATATTCACAGTTACACAGCTATGTTCCCTGTCTAATTTTGGAACATTTTTATGAACCCCCAGAGAAACTCATAACCATAACAGCCATTCAATTTCTGCCTCACTGCTATCTTAGAAAATGCCCAAGGGGCTGTCTCTATGAACTGTTTTATTCTTTCAGACATTTCACAAACACTAAACAAATGACCAATGCTTTCAGGGTTCATTCACATCGTGGCTAGTAGTACTTTGATTTTTTTTTCATAAAGACTAAATAATAGCTCATTGAGTGGACATAGAACATCCTGTTAATCCATTCATCAGTTGGATATTTGTGCTTGTGAGTCATTTATTGATTTAAAAAAAAAAACTGCAAGCTGGGCAGTGGTGGCACATACCTTTAATCCCAGCACTCAGGAGGCAGAGGCAGGCAGATCTCTGTGAGTTCAAGGCCAGCCTGGGCTACAGAGTGAGTTCCAGGAAAGGCTCCAAAGCTACACAGAGAAACCCTATCTCAAAAAATAAAACAACAACAAAACAAAACAAAACAAAAAAAAAAACACAAATTTTTAAACTGCTAAAAAAATTCCCCATGATTATTTAGTCTAACAAGCTTGTTTTTATGCTCAGAGTTATATTTAAACTTTCATTTATTCAGTTGTTGAGATTTTTATTTTAGATACTAGGCTAATGTCACGTGATGCATTCATCCATGTACTCTTCTATTTATTCTTCTATATGTTCAAAATACTAAACAGAGAACCAAGTCCTGAGGATCTAGTTAAACATAGATAATTATGGTCATTGTCTTCAATGAAAAATCACACAAACAACTACAAAGTTAGAACCCTGACAAGGGTGATAAAGAGGAGATTCAGAAACTAACCTTGTCAGCATGGACAGTTGATGGATAAGTAATAAATAGCCAGAGACAGTAAAAAAGAATAAACCAGACCAAGAAGGAGGGCACTCAAAAGCCCTTTGGCTAAAAGAACAAAGCCCATCAGGATGAATGTCAGAAGGCTAAAGGGAGAACAAGGGGTCTGAGGGGCATAGAGTATGATGAGGTCGGAGAGCTAACAAAGCTAGATGAGGCAAGCTCTAAAGGAGAAAGAGCTTTAGTCTTTTTCCTAAGAACAATGGACCCTAAAAGCAAAATGAAAATGTATAGTCCCTTACACATTTCTATCAGGGCTTAGATGAATTAATTATGAAAGACAGAACTTGCTGGATAGTTCATAACTGTTAAACCCAACCTTGTAGTAGAATCTGCAGCATCTGAACTTCTTGTTTGGGGACTGGAGAGAAGGCTTAGTATAACAAGGTGTTTGCTCCCAATTTTGACAACCTGAATTTGATCCTTAGAACTTACAGGGTGAAAGACAAGAACTCAGTTCTAACAGATTGTCCTCTGATCTTCACACACACATACTGTGGCATGCGCACTCTAACACACACACACACACACACACACACACACACACACATGCATACATGCAGGCATGTGTGTGTGCGTGTTCGCGTGTGTTCAGGCTCACACACACACACACACGCACACACACGCACACACACACACACACACACACATAAGTAAAATAAAGTTTTATTTTATGTGTTTACTAGAGCCATTTTTTCCAAGCAAGAGCCTTTTGTTATTTTGACACAATAAAAACCCTACTTAGTATAATTTTCCAACTCAATTTTGAGAACTACTCTTTTCAGCCCTCCTACAGAATAAGCAATCAAAGCTGCTCGAGAAGAAAAAAAATAGCTATAAAGGTCATATTTCCCATTGTACAATGGCTGTATTTTAGACCTGTGAAATCTAATGAGTGCAGGCACATTTGTTTTCTAAATTGCAAGTGGTTCATACCTAATTCTTTAGCACAAGTGCGTTTAACTTGAGGTTCATTGCTCTTAGGCAGTGTATGAATGGGACCCAGGAAGCTTTTATACAAATAAAGGCTATGCCTGGGTGGACATGAATTCAAAGGTTTCATTAAATTATGCCAAAAAAGCCATCACAACATAAAAATTAAAAACAATATTTTTAGAAAAGAAAAGAAAACTTCATACGTCACTAGGAAGAAAAAGTATTTGGGCTTTAAAAAACAGTTATTGATTTTAGACCTAGAGATTTAAAAACAAAAAGTAAACCTTGAAACTAACAACTGTCACTTCACTATCATCTTGGCGACAGTATCTTCTTTTGTAAACAGATGCAGTGGTAGTCAAGACGATCAAGATTATGCCAAAATAATTAATCAAAAGCTATATAGCTGTAATTTTTCAAAGTGTGTTCCATGGATCATATTTTTAGTGCCATACTGAGTACTTATGAGAGGTCTAGATTTCTGTACTCATTCATCTCTTGACTAGAACTCAAAATATTGATTATTTTAACCACGATTCTAAGTGCTTAGGGTGCCTCCCCAGGATTGGAAAGGGTTGTGCAGCAATAGTAAATGCAGAACTCTTTGTTCAGTATTTGAACAAACCAATTTCATACAATTCACTGGGTGGTGTGATAGTACTAGTCCATTGTGATAACATCATTGAATGCATGGATAGGTAGATGAGAGGGAACTGATTGTAACAGGAATCTTAAAAGATCTTAAAATAAAATCAAACCTGAGTCAGGTATTAGGGTGAATGCTGAATGATCAGAGAAACAGAACAAGCCAGCCAGCCTCACCAATTCCTCAGCTGGACCTGTTTCCTCAGACTGGAAGCTTCTGAGTCCTCATCCAAATGCATCTCAGCTGAACTGCTGCTCAAAAGCCTAAAAGCTCAGCCAGGCTCTAGTTCCAGGTCCTCATGCCTTATATACCTTTCTGCTTCCTGCCATCACTTCCTGGGATTAAAGGCGTGTGACACCATGCCTGGCTGTTTCCAGTGTGGCTTTGAACTCACAGAGATCCGGACAGATCTCCGCCTCTGGAATGCTAGGATTAAAGGTGTGTGTGCACCATTTTCTGGCCTCTATATCTAGTGGCTGTTCTGTTCTCTGACCCCAGATAAGTTTATTTGGGTATACAATATTTTGGGGAACACAATATCACCACAACTGATAGATAGAAAGGTAATCAAACCATGTGCAAAATACATTACTTAACCTCTCCTTGACCTTTTAAGTCACTTTACAAGAAGATAATTATTGTGATTCACTCTTTATTGGTACAAAAATAATGAGACATGATCTTGCTTGCTATATAAGGGTCTAGGTGGAGGCAAAGATTTGTCTACACTCTGCTTTACAACCTCTTGTAATGACTATGCTAGTTCCCCACCCAGTGAGTATCCAGAAAGGTGATGGAATTGTTTCTGAGCCTGTAACTGCTACATTAAGCACCACTGAAACTCATGGTCATCAGCAAAGTTATAGTCCTAAGATGGGCAAAGTATAACATGAGTCTCTTGTGAGTATAACTGTCTGTCACTTCTAAAAGAAGCTTCCAGAGGTAACACATCATTGGCAAGAATGGTGTGAATGTGAGAAAATTGCTCCAAGATGCTCCACTTTAAGAAGGAGAAAATATGAAGGAAAAACAAAGATTACAGTATGTAAGGTAGCCTCAGAGCCTACCAGCTCACATCACAGGAAGAAGAAACATTCTGTGGGACTTGACTGAGGAATGAAGACAGTTGAGTTATTTGAAAATATGAGCTCTTATGTGATGGTTGCCAAATAGAGGTGGCTTTGTGGTGGACATATGTTCATAGATTGAGTTTCATTTCGTGAAAGACTCTATTGGATGCTAATGAGGAAAAGATTCATTTTTATTACCCTATGTTACTTATTACACAATGTATTTCACTATAACATTTTCATACATATGTGCAGTGTCTTTTGATGTTATTTATCTTTCCTTACTCTCTCTTGTACCATGATCACATGATCAAGTCAACTATTTTGAGAGAGACAAAACTGAACATTTTCTAGTTATTGCTCTAGCTTTTATTTCAATATAGGTTTTCATTTCAGTCATGAAGATCAAAGTCTTTAATGATTTTTAATGTAGCTTATTACAAAAACACCTTAAAATAGCTTACTGAATATTTCTTTGGAGAGGAAAATAATTTTAACTCAAATTTCTTGAGAGAAATTGTTGTAGAATATTATTTTAAGGTATGTTACCTTTGTTTATGCTGCATTTGTTTAACTCTGTAAATCTGTGTTACTTTGTCTGTCCAAAACACTGATAGTCTAATCAACAGATGAATGGCCAATACCAAAGCAGAAGAAAGAATGGGTGGGGCTGGCAGGCAGAGAGAATAAATAGGAGGAAAAAAGAAGAAGCTAGGGTAGGAGGAGGACTCCATGGGCCAGTCACCCAGTTGCACAGCAAGTTATGGAGTAAGAAACAAAGAAAGGTATACAGGAATAAAAAGGGAAAAGCCCAGAGGCAAAAGGTAGATGGAATAATTTAAGTTAACAAAAGCTGACAGAAACAAGCCAAGCTAAGGCCAAGCATTTATAAGTAAGAATAAGCCTCCGTGTGTGATTTATTTGGGAGCTGAGTGGTAGACCCCCCAAAAGAGTAAAAAGCAACAACATTTTGGCACCAATTTTAGGGTCATGGGTGTTTTAGGGTCATAGGCAAAGTAACACAGCTTCACAGAGCTAAACAAATGCAACATAAACAAAAGTAACACACCTTAAAATAATATTCTACAATAAGAAATAACTTTCCATTTGCACATTTCTCTATGAAATTGAGAACCAAAATATTTCCCTGGATCTACTGAACCTGAGTTTACCAATTGTCATATAATTGCATAAAAACTATTCCCTGTATTTCCAATTGATAAGTACTCTGCCATTCACCAGGTAGCTGTTGAAAGTAATTTGTTAAATCAAATGAAACACTCATTTATATTGACATTAAATTTTTAGAAAATTCTATATGGTGATATAATGGCCAGTACATGATGAGCCATGAATGATAAATATCTATTTTCTTAAACCTGGGTTCTTTGAGGAATAAAAATGTCAGAACAAGTTTCAAAAGAATTATATTTTGTAACAAATGTGACAGATAAGGATTGGCATCCTTTGGGGGAGCTGTCACATTGTGTATGTTTTGCTACAAAAATGTTAATAGAAAGCTGTAATCCAGGTTGTGTTTTTTTACTTTTAAGTTACATTAGGAGCTAGTGATTCTTGGGCCCTTCATATCTCTTTTTAGTGAACTCTGAGTCCCATGTTACCAACTAAAGCTGAGGAATTCTATCATTTGGGATTGCAAACTTGAGTGAAGCACAGATCTTAACTTATGCCACGGTGTGTGTGTGTGTGTGTGTGTGTGTGTGTGTGTGTGTGTGTGTGTGTGATAGTTTATATTGATTTTCAATATGACAAGAACACTGAAGAAACAAGCCTCTGGGTATCCCTGTGATGATGGATTATCTAGATTAGTTGAAGTGGGAACCACCTTCCTAAATGAGGGTGACAGTGTTCCTTTGGTTAGGGTCCTTCTCTTCCATGAGTGTTTCACATCACCTGTGGTTACCATAGGTCTCCAAAGAACCAAGGAGAGTACTGTAAGAGCACTTTAAGAGGATAGAGCAAGCACTCAGTTCAGGCTAACTAGATACAGCTGCCATATGGGAGACCAATGCCTGAATCAAGAGGGGTGTCACAAATGACTTCCCATTTCTCTTTTCCTTATCTTTAGCTTCATGAGTTTTCTTTAAACTGGATGACTTTCTACTAAGACATATATCCAAAATATAAAATGTACATGAAATGACAAAAGCAAAATCATCATTAAACCTAAACAATACGCTTCAGAAACAGCACTACATTTTCCCTTGAGGCAGACTCCTCTGCTAAAGATGAAATGGTGCAAGCCATGAATTACATGGGACACCCACTGAGTGAAGAAGGCTTCTGACCTTCAAGGCCTCTAGATAAGATGGGAGATGTCAAGCGTGGGTGGTGGAGACCAGATAAGCCACTCACACTCAAAATGGAGCTTTACAAAACTGTAATGTAAGCTCTTCAGGCCTACAGTTTTAAAAAGACAATACATTTCAAAGTTTTTGCCTAACCACTGGTTTAGAGGAGGCTCTAAAAACCATTCAAAGAGTGTGAGGTTAAAAACCTATTACTGAATTAGACTCCTAGGCCTACAAATAACCAAAGGTGGTTGGTGTGGTCCCAGGGGCACCCAAGCAAGGAGTCATCAGTGCTAGCAGTACTCCTTGGGAACAACAGTCATTAGAGCAGCTGGCATCTTTATAGTCTCATTGGCTCACTGGCTGTTGCTTTTTAGTTGAGACTTTAATCTTATTTTCATACATTTTTGGAGACACATGTGGCTTGATTATAGACATTAAGTGGCTACTAGGAGCTTTAGATTAAAGCCTTTTGTGAACACAAGCTGCCTGGGTAGCCAGGGCTGCCCATACCCCCTGTGGTCCCTATCTCTCCTTTGCCTCTGTGCCTCTTGTGTTAATGCCTATACTCCCCCTTGCTGTACTCCCATTGCCCTTCATCTCAGTGACATCTATTTACTTAAATCTAAGCCAATTAAACAAAGCATAATAATAGAACACCCTTGTGAAAAGAGCACAAAGGAGGGGAACTGTAGCGCTCGGAACAGAATAATGAGAGTGAAAAACATTCTAAAAGAGCTCCCCAGCAGACAATCTACCTCCTACTCCGCCTTCTATTTATGGGGAGGCACAGTCTTTGTTTGTTTGTTTCTAACATCTCTATGCCAAGTCTCCACCCCTCATCCATATCCCCACCTTCTTCAAGGAGGAACCTTGATACATCCTTGTGCATTTTAATATTTCTAAGGTTACTGCTGTGAGCATTATTATATAATGCATATGGGAATATTGTTGTAGTATTTCCAGAACACTTGGGAGTCAGATGTGTTTCATGACTAGGTTTTATGTTGATTTAGTGTCTTAGTCAGTAAGTAATATTTTCACTCTAGAGGTCCTCCTTTTTTCTAATGAGTATCACAGGCCATTTCTGTAGTAATAAAAATATTGGCTGCCACTGTTAAGAAAATAACATGGGAAAGCAAGAAGATATTTCAGATTAGAGTTACAGAAGGAAGGGGAATGCCAACTTCCTTTCCACTGTTTTAATTAAGTTATCACACACTGCCTCTTGAATAACATGTAATATAAGTACCTGAAACAGCCTGACCTAAGCCTAAACTGTAAACTCTTCCTCCAGACTTCAGTGACTTGATGGTACCATTCACTCTTAGAGGTTTAAGCTCTTCAGGATGAAAATTGATTTATCAGAATTTCAATTTTCTGGTTGGATGACTACAGTACCATCTTCTCTTTGGTGTGAGGCACAGTCTCTCCCTTCCCCCTCCCATTTTTAAGCATGCCTTTCTAAAGGATATGCAGTCAAAGATGTAGTACTCTGTAAAGGAAGAGCATGAAGCAGCTGGCCAACTGTATTCTAGTTTCTTTATACTACAGCTGGAATTCGATTGTTCACATTGACCTCAAAATTGTCTGATGCTCTGGTCTAGCCAAATGTCTGCTCTATCAAATCCCCTTATGCTGCTACAGATTGACAGATGGCTCCCAGCAGGTGAACTCTGAGCTATCAGTAAATGAAATGACTCCTTTCTTTGGCAAAAAAAAAAACCCTTCTAAAAGACATTCTGTGTCTTAAAGATCTAAGAAGGCATTGGGGTGCTAAGCAAAACTAGAAGCTTCATTGAAACTTAGAGAACACTGACACACCTGAACAGAGGATACTAGGTATCCTAGATTCTGTTCAAAGTAATGCCAGTTTTTTTATCAGAGAGCAGAGTAGTGCTGAACCGTGATGATGTAACACTTGAAGACTGATGCTGATACTTCACAATGTTCAACAATTCTCAAAATAGTCCTCTGACTACATGTGTTTGCTTCATCATTGCAATAGCTCAATGGGAAGTCTCATTAGTCACTACAACACCACTGGGGATCTATACATTTAGAAGACCTACCCTGAATTAGTACACATGATAAGCTGAAGTTTCAACACAGTTTGAAGCCTTTTTATTTCAAAGACTGAATTTAATTTCTACTCAGAACCATTAAGAAAATTAAACTACCATTCTTAGATCTTTATTAATCAGGGAATTAAGCCACACATAAAAAGATTCTATTGCTTATAACACAGGAATACATTTATTCAAAGATAACCTGCACCAAGCACATCTTTTGGTACAGACTTTAACTGTTCATTTGTTGAACAGTTACTGAACAAGCATTTTCTACCACATAGGGTGTAGTAAAGTAAATACAAAAGATATTGGCATCTGCCTTCCTACAGTGTAAAGATTAGCTGGAATAAAGTGGGGTAGACATTGAACAAATAAATCATATACATTCATGGTGATGATCTACTATGTGGATTCCTCTTCCCTGGCTCTCATGAATGACTATCACAGAATAGGCAACTGAATCTGTAGAAAAGTATTTTACCATTGCTCTAAAGTTTAGAATCAGGGATTCATTTGTTGTGGAGACTCTCCTGATATTTAGGTTTGCTATAGAGGAGCTAATACTGGAAATTTTCAGGGGGTCTTTTTATATATTATTCTTTTGAGATTATAATATAATTATTTTCCCCTTCCCTTTCCTTCCTCCAGACTCTCCCATGGACACTCCATTTTGTTTTCCTTCAAATTCCTTTTTCTTTAATTGTTGTTACATATATGTGTGTATGTATATATAATATATTCATAAGCATATAAATTCAACTTGTTCAGTGTGTATAATGTTACTTATATGTATGCTTTCAGAGCTGTCCATTTACTAGTAGTATCCAATTGGTGTGCTTTTCCCTGGGGAAGACTTTTTTTTCCAATCTCAGTATTTCTTAGTTGTCTATAGTTCTTTATCTAGGGTTAACTCAGAAGAAGATAAATATGGAAAGAAGGAGGTTGGTAAAGTAACTATAAAGATGTGTGGAAAAAGTCATAAATCATACTATTAACTATCTACCTAAAATACCTATAACATACATAAGTTGGTTTATGAAATACACATACATAGTTTAATAGAAGTTTCCCATCTGAGCTAACAATTCTCCCCTCAAGGGCAGTAGACTATCTGACAAATTCCCCAACACCAGTTACAAAAAGGCCTCTTGTGTGTTATTTGTAGGGTTGTCTAAGAAAATCCCCAAATATTATAGGCTATTGTTATTACCTTTGGTTGCTCCCTGGAGGTAGAGAGTAATTTCCTATTGCTGAATATACCATGCTCTTTGGGCACAGGTCCCATTGGACCAGAGCTTGGTCTGGTGTATTATTGAGAATAGTAGGTCCTTTGGTGTTAGTGAGATTAACTCGAGAGTTTAGATGCAAAATGATCACACAAAACTTCCACAGAGCTAGTATTTTTCAGATATTTGTCTTGTTAATTCAAAGAATGAAAATCGTGTGCTACAAAGGATGAGTTTTAGACATAAATATTTTATGATAGAGTTTTCAAACAAGACAAAAGGCAGAGTTCTCATATAGCAGATATGGGTTCCCTGGGAATGGTATATCATGGAAGGGTCACTGCCTTGAACTTAATAAGGCTTTACTGGATTGGAGGCAGGGTACAGTGAACTGTTCAGTCCAGTACCCATTCACAAGGTGTCCAGGTGCCTCTTAATTTCAGTCATGTCCTCATGTATGGCTCCCAGGTAAGTGATGATCATTTAGGGGTAAAGAGATTGTGTGAAGGGCACCTGTTTCTGGCATCCCTGGCCTCTGGCCCACATACAATCAGAGACATTTTAGCTTAAATACTTTTGGTATTTTTTTTTTTTTGACAATGGCAAGGTAAAGCTGCAGAAAGGAACCAATGACATAGGCAACTTTCAGTCAAGGAAAAGAGAAACTGTTCACTCTTGGGGTCCTCTGTCATAAACTACAGAGATAATTATTATCTCCTATTCTCATCAAAAGAAGGTTAGTATGAAGACAAAGGTGGTAGTTACAAGTTCTCCTCCAAGATCCTTGACTTTACTACCTTGTGTAGTTGGCTAGTGTCTGGAGCCAGGTATGATTTTCTTCTTTTTGGGTGGGTCTTAAGTCCAATTAGAGAGCTTTTGGTTACTACCAAGGTATTGCATGCCATTATTGCATCCTTGGGTTATTATGCCATGTTGTTCATTACTGTTGTTTGTAGGTATCATAGCTGGTTAGTACTGTTGCTTACTTTGCTCCCTTGGAAGAGTGCACGGCACTACTAGCATCATGAAATCTAATACTCAGGGGAAGGTATTCAGGTCGGTTCCAACTCAGGGTCCTTTGGACCCTACATCTGAAGTGCATGTCAATAGGTACTTATCTTCTACCTCTGGAGTCAACCAGGGCATTTAGCAATAGCCTTTAGTGTTTTGGAAGTCTCTGGAATAATCCTGACCAACAACTCAAAAGAAGACTTCTGATGCCTGGTGTTGGAGGTTTTTGTTAAATGGTCTTTAGCTCTTGAAGAGAGTGCTGTCAGCCCAAATGAGAATTTTTCTTTTAAACTAAATATGTATAATTATATACAGACTTACATGTTTTATAGGGTTTTTTAGGCATAGTTAATAATATGATTCCTTATGACTTTTTCAGACGTTCTTACTATTATTTTACCCTCCTCTTTCCTTCTTATTTATTTATCACCCTTTCTCTCCCCAATTAGGACCTCCCCCCTTTACAAAGAACAGAGTTAGTTAAGAAAACCACAGCCAATCAAAATGCAGAGGTGTGGTGCCTAGTGACAATGGATATGTCTACATAACAACTCCAGCACTTAAGGCTCAGGGAACATTGTGGAAGAGTGGGCAGAAAGATTGTAAGATCCAGAGGACCAGGGACTTTGCTGTGAGATTATGTCTTCTAGTGATGTTAAATGGTTCACCCATAAAGCCTGTGCAACATGGCTGCCTAAACATGACCTAAACAAAGACAACACCAATAATCATGCTAAAGTGGATGAAGAAAAGACTGAGGCCTCAAACCTACACAAAGAACAACAGGCAACTCAGGAAATCTGAGAGCAAAAGTAATGCATCATCAGAAACAAATTGATAAAATGTCAGCATTATTTAAAATGCATCATGTTAGGCAGGAAAGGAGGAGGGAGGGGGAAATTGGATTGGTATGTAAAATGAAAACAAAACTATTTTACATACATACATATATATATATGAAAAACTAAAATGCATCATATGCTTGTATGGCTTAATATTTTAATCCTATATATGTATTCATTTTCAATTTAATTACCATGAAAACTAATATATATATTTCACAGATAGAAGTGGTCTCAAATAGTCTTTCCCAGGGAAGATCACAACAATTGGTTATCCAATACCAAATGGTCATCCCTGAAAACATCCATACAGGTAACATTACACAAACTAATCAGGGTGGTATTTGGGACTATGCATGTACATACATGTACATATATGCATTCAGCAATTAATGTAAAAAGAGGCCATAAATTTAAAAGAGAGCAAGGAGGGTTTATGAGAAGGTTTGGAGGGAGTAAAGGGAAGAGGAAAAATGGTGTAATTATATAATAATCTCAAAAAATGAAAGAAATACTAGAAAAAGAAAGATAGGCTCAACTACCAAATGGACAAAGGCAGTTGGAGCTTTACAGGCAAAAATGAAGAAGTGAATCTCGAGGATACACCAAGAGCAAGAGATTCTTATTAAGTTTTCTTAATTGAGTTGAGTAAACATCAGATGTGGGACAGGAGGAGTGGATGCAGCATGGGTGACAGTCAGATATGCAAGATTGGGGAATTCTCTCTAAAGTGACTGATGCTCAGTTTATAAGGACAGAGTTAACATCAAGGACTGGCTCAGAAGGGGCTCAGAGAAAACCCTAAAGTTTAGTCAATATGACAGTATATGTTTCCATGTTCTTGTGGATGAAAAGAATGAACTATGGTGTCCTGGTGTTCTTGTCTAGATGAAACTCCACCCTACCATCTCAGGTAGCTTTAATTACCTCCCTGAAAGGCTGCATCTCCAGTTCACATTGGAGGTGAGGATTTCAATGTAAAAATACTGACCTGGATGTGATTCAGTCCAAGATACAAAGTAATACATCATGAGAGACAAAATGATGATATGTCTGCATTATTTGAAGTGCACTGTGTGTGCATACGGCTTAATATTTTGAACCTTCATATGTATTTCTTTTTAATTCAATTTCTATGAAAACTAATGCATATACTTCAGATACTAGTGGTCTCTAAGAATGAAATCAAATGGGGAAAACATATGGGGCAGAGGCTTCTTTTGGGTTCAAGGAGCTTTAATTAACAATGTATCTTATTGTACAACACTATTCCTGAAAAAGCATGGACAAACATCTACTCACTTCAAATAGAGAACCAAAGACTTGCCAAAGTTAACTTGTTAAACCAAAAAGTTTATTAGGATTACTTAGAGAAGTGTGGGTGACTTACAGGAACATGGACACCCTAAGGGAACTTCATCACCAACAGTCCATCCCACTATGGGTAAAGGGTGATGACCCATGAAGAAGTGGAACCCTGAACTTAACTGAATGACTTGCAAAAAACTCAACAGGGCAAGAGGTATCTTCTCCTTAGCTGTCTTTACTGCTTATATCGCCCTGGAGAGAGAGGGGGGCTTTGTAAATCTTTTAAATTTCATGGACTTCCTGAAACCTGTGAGTTATTTCCTCAGTTGTTTGTTTGTTTATGTGCATATGTGTGTTGGGGAGGGGGTATCATATGTGAGTGAAGGGCTTATGAAGACCAGAAGATGGTGTTCAATATCATGAAGCTACTGTAGCATGAATCTTAAAAGTTCTGATTAATAAAATCAAATCTGAGCCAGGTATTGGGGTGAAATGCTGGATGGTCAGAGAGACAGAACAAGCCACAGCTAACCTCCCCTGGCCAACTTCTCAGCTGGTCTTGTTTCCTCAGACTGGAAGCTTCTGTGTCCTCATATCCGAATGGCTCTCAGCTGAACTGTGCTGCTAGAACCCTGAAAGCTTAACCAGCCAATTGCTTAACCAGCCAAATGCCTAACCAGCCAAATACCTAACCAGGCCAAATGCTTCTAGTTTCTGGTCCTCATGCCTTATATACCTTTCTGCTTTCTACCACCACTCCCTGGGATTAAAGGCGTGATGAGTCACCATGCCTGTCTGTATACTTGAACACATGGATTTCTGCCTCTGAAATGCTAGGATTAAAGGCGTGTGCTACCACTGCCTATCCTTTATGTTTAATATTGTGGCTGCTCTGTCTCTGACCCCAGATAAGTTTATCAGCATGCATAATATTTGAGGGAATACAATACCACAAGCAACAGTTGTAGATGGTTGTTAGTCACTCAACTTGGGTGCTAGACAATGAACTTAAGTCCCATTCAAGAGCTGTTCAGCTCTACTTTGTGAGTCTTAATGGCCCTCATTTTAGAACATCATGACTCTTAGTGTGTAGTCAGAAGTTTTCCTGTGTCCTGCCCAGCCTGGGGTCAGAACAAATCTCTCCCACTCGCATCCTGCAGCCACTTGGCCCCAAATAAACACACAGAGGCTTATATTATTTACAAACATATGGCCTATGGCTCAAGCATTTTGCTAACTAGCCCTTATAACTAAACTCAGCCCATTTCTATTAATCTATATGTTGCAATGTGTTCTGTGGCTTTACCTGTGTGCCATTACATGTTGCCCCCTTGATGGTAGGATAGCATCACTCTGCCTTCTTCTTTCTTTTCCTGTCTATCTGCTTGAATTTCCACCTGCCTCTAAGCTGCCTTGCCATAGGCTAATGCAGCTTTATTCATCAACCAATCAGAGCAACACATATTCACAGCATACAGAAAGATATACCATAGCACTCCTCCTTTTCTGTCTAATCAAAAAGGAAGGTTTTAACTTTAACATAGTAAAATTAGATATAATGGAACAGTTATCAAACAAGAATTACAGTAACAGTATCTAGTCTATTTATATGAGGGCATTTCAATGAAGGATGGGATGTTTTGATTTGGAGGATATTCATATACAACAGCTGGTACTAATGAAATAAAAAATAAGTGTAATAGGAGTTTCTATAACCAAACCATAATGAATAGATACATTCTATTTATCCTGGAGATTATTGGAGAATATTCTTAGAGAAATCAGCTTCAGTTGGAAAACCTAGAAAAGGAAGGGGGGAAAAGAGAAGGGAGAGAGAAAGGGGAGTGAGAAAATGAGTAGCAGAGACAGGAAAAACACTTAACTGAAAATAAGGAAGAAGAGGGACTTTACTGAAGATGACAGATGTATAAAGATGGAAGGAAGGGGGCAATTAGTAGATCTACAAAAGAGCTAGCCTGAGATGTGATGAATTTGACAGTAGATACTTGCAATAAAGTTGAAGAAGGCAGATGTGATTATGTACAGAAGCCTCTGAAGCTCACCTAGGTTGTATCCTTTGAAAGAGGAGCTGTCATGATGAGAGCAAAATCTTCAGATAGGAACCTGACCTGGTAAGTCTTATGGTTACATGTGATCTGCTTCACTTCTTTAAGCCTCTTCCCAATTTCTCCTTATAACACAGAATGCTGTCTATTTTCCTTAATTTTATGTTTTTTAAAAGGTTAGGGGTATTGTCTATTACCAAAAGGATAAAGGTGTCAAGTATTATTGAGGATGTGAAAAAAAAGGGGGGGGGGATTCTTTAGCACTGTTGGTAGGGATATAAACTAGTGCAGCCATTATGGAAAACAATGTAGAGGATTCTTAAAAAAAAAAAAATAGAAACTGTCCTATGGCCCAACTCTAGCACTACCAAATATATAACAAAAGGAGATGAAAGCAGTCCACTGAAGAGTCTCACTGATGTGTCTATTGCAGGACTGTATGCAACAGTCAAGATATAAAATCCACCTATGTCCATCAGAGGATGAATAAAGGAACTAAAATATACATACACAATGGAATTCTCTCTACGCATAAAAATGAGATTCCATTCTTTTTGACAACATGGATAAACCTGAGGAATGTTATGTTAAAGAAAATGAAGCCAGATTGAAAAAAAAATGATCTTACTCAGAATCTAAAACTGTAGATCTCATGGAAGCATTGTAGAGAGCTGTTGTGGTGATATATTGTGTACTCCAATAAAGCTTCTCTGGGGATCAGAGGACAGAGCCAACTACTAAATTAGACATAGAGGTCAGGCAGTGGTGGCACACACCTTTAATCTTATCACCCAGTAGGGAGAGGTCCATCTGGATCTCTGTGAGTTCAAGGCCACACCAGGCTACACGAGAGAAACAGATCCAGGTAGTAGTGACACATGCTCTTAATCCCAGGAAGTAATATGGCAGGACACAGAAAGGTATATAAGTGTGAGGAAACAGGAACTCGCTCTCTTGAGGCTCAGGATTTCATAGAGGTAAGAATGTGGCTGGCTTGTTCTGTTTCTCTAATTTTTCAGCTTTCACCCCAGTATCTTGCTCCAGTTTTTTTTTTTTTTAATTAATAAGACCTTTTAACATTCATGTTACAAGATGTGATTACAAGGGACTAGGGTGATAGCAGGGAAGGTACTGAGACCTTGAAAAAATGACCACAAAATTTTAGTTAGATAGGAGAGAAGAGTTCAAGGATTTATTGAGCAACATGCTAAGTTTAGTTAACAATAATGTATTATATGCCAAAAAAGAAAAAACCCTGAGTAGATGCTTCATTTAGCCGCTTAACAATATATATTTCAGTTATTTGTTATATATATATATATATATATATATATATATATTTATATATCATAATTTATCTTTAAAAACAATAAATAAAATAAAATATCTGATACCCATATGAAAATTAGAAACAAATGAACAGATGGCTTTCTTTCAAGTAAAGAAGTGTTATATTTCTTCAGATATATTCCTAATGCTAGGCAGAAAATTGCAATGAAGTATAGAAATAAGCAAATTACTTACATGTGTGCCTCATTTCTGCTCAAGGTACTTTATATCACAATATCAATTCGCATTATATTGTACACACACACACACACACACACACACACACACACACACACACACACAGTCCAACTCTGATTCTGTTAGCCATTTAGGGAATTTATAGGTTTTTAAGTTTACTTTATGGAGTGTTATCATTGCATACCAACCCTTTACAGGAATAGAGGGCACTGACAGTAACTACTGGACCATCATGATGCTTCATTAGCTCTGGGAAATGAGATGTCTACTGCTCAAAGTATCCTCAACTGCTCGCTTATAAGGAGAGCCATGTTCTGCCCACTCAATTGTGAGAAGGTGGTGACGTGTATATTCTTTTCCTCACTGAAATACTGGAACCTGTGCTCCACTCCCCAGATACCTTCTTGACCTTCTTGCGTACTTTCAAAAGCCTGTGGGTCACAAGAAAAAAAAGTGTAGCCAGATATCTTGGTCAGTGCATGAAAAAGGAGTAACTGGAAGATTTCTCTATCCATCAGAGTTTGTGTGAACTGAATATAAACCTTAATTCTATAAACCCTCAGAGAGTCAAGATGAGCTTTCCCCACTAATCCAATCCTTGATACTTTACCTTGTACAATATTATGTCGAGATACTTTGAACAAATGTAAAGCACCTCTCCTAAGGCAGCTTAACACAGCTTTAGATGTAGCCTCCAGAGTCAGGTTTGAGGATAAAATGACACAGTGCTTATTAGCCACTGTGTCCTGATTCTCTGCTCAGATGAGGACCGGATGCTTTGTGAATAGGATTTTGTTAACAGTTCTTATTTCTTCCAAGTATATATTTGATATATATTCTGTTTGAAATAAACATAATCTTTGAAAAACAACTTTCACAGTAACCCCAAGAGAGATATTCTCAACCGTCGATGACTTTGGTTCAGCATACTTTCTTGTATTTACAAATATATAGATAATAAGTGATTTTAAGCATATTAGGGAGTATAATGGTTTACTAGCTTGTTAAACTGCATGACAACGTTGACAGCTGCTTGTCTATTTAAAAACTACTCGATATACTAGAGTTTTCCCCTAGTAGATCAGCAGTCCAGTCCTCAGTAGCTAAAATCTTTAGATTTTTGACAGGTACATTGAGTTTCATGAACTGTTGAAAACCACATAAGAAAGAAGATTGATAAATGGGTGGGAAACAGTGCTGTTGTTCATTTGGAGCTGACAGAATAGTCTAATGCCAGCGATTGTAATTACAACAAGTTTTCAGCACCCACACTTCATTCTCCAGCAACTTCAACCACCTCTGTTTTGCTTTTTTGAGAAAGTTCATCAAAACAGAAAATTAAATAACTAAATGACACTTACAGCAGAATGTGTTTTGAAGGTAAATGAGGAGAACAACCTAGTTCAACAGGGAAGATTTTATTATGAGACACATCTTTGAGGAAAATCTCACCTTGGCATTACTGTTTCACAATAATCTAATTTCTCATTCTGATTTCAATGTTATACATGACATACATTCAAACATTAATAAGCCTGAAGACGTGGCTGAACTGGGTCAGTGTTTATCCCAAAAGCTTGTGGAGCTGAGTTCAATCCCAAGCACCATGTAAGAAGACAGGCATATGAGTCACTCTTCTTTTGATGGGATAAAATAGGCAACGTAATGAAGAAAGGGGTTTATTTTTTTTTCTGATGGAAAAATTAAATCCATTATGGCAAGGAAGGTTTAGCAACAAGTAAAGAAGGCATAGTATCAGCGGCCTGAAGCTGAATGATCCCAACATTTTCATCTACTCACAGGAAGCAAATATATATACAAATACATATTATAGTCTCCATATATATGAAGAGAGAAGGAGGAGGAGGAGAAGAAGAACAAGAAGAAGAAAAGAAGAAGAAGAAAGAGAAGCGGGATTAGTCTATAAACGCTCATTGCCTACCCCAGGGCCCTTCCTCCAGCAAGGCTTCCTAAAGTTTCCATAATCTCCACAAACAGTACTATCAGCTGGGATCTAAGTGTTCAAATTTGTATAGGGGCATTTATCATCCAAACTACACCACTAGGTGTGTCAATACAAGAGGATCCTTAGGGCTTTCTGTCAGCAAGTCTTGCTCAATCAGTGAGCACCAGATTTAGTGAAAGACCCTGTTTTAAAAACAAAAATGTGCTGGGCGGTGGTGGCGCACGCCTTTAATCCCAGCACTCGGGAGGCAGAGCCAGGCGGATCTCTGTGAGTTCAAGGCCAGCCTGGGCTACCAAGTGAGTTCCAGGAAAGGCGCAAAGCTACACAGAGAAACCCTGTCTCGAAAAACCAAACCAAAAAAAAAAAAAAAAAAAAAAAAAAAAAAAAAAAAAAATGTACTCCAGAGCAATGCAGAAAGGCATGTGGACCACTAGCCACCATGCTCTTGTGTACACATGGACAGACTCATGTGTATGTATATGAACCCTCCAGACATGCATGCTCTCGTGTCTGTGACATGCAAAGTAACAGAAGCAAATACAGCAGAAACAACGGTGCACAAAAGAGGCAGAGCTGCGGCAGAGTCGATTTCAGTCTGTCCGAGAAGCTGAATATCCCGAACAGTCGATGCTCTCAGTATTTCTAGTCCGAAAGCTGCCGTCGGTGGAATTGCACGTCTTGGAAGAACCACAAGCTGGAGATGAAGTCCTAAAGTCACTCTCCTGTGCCTGTTAAGACCTGGTTTGCCGTGAAGGCTTAGCCACTTTCTAAGTGCATTCCTGGAATGGACACTTCAGCTATCTTGGCCTGTTTTCCCATCTATAAACTGGGGATATAATAACCAAAGGGAGATGGTGAAGAATGAATTAATTCATATGTATGAAGCCCTCCAAACACTGGCAAATGAGAGTCGACAAGTGCCTGCTAGTATTGGTGTACATTCCACCCTATGGATGTATCTGATGTTAAAACTGACAAATATCCATGACAAAAGTTGTGTTAATTTTATCCTTTGACTGTGGTATAAAAGCTGACAGTTGTATCTGTAGGAGACTAACTGAAAATTGGCCATTCAATTTGATGTCCCTTATGGAATAGTTCATAAGTTGCTTTTTAAAAATAAATCCCAGTGGCATTTACATACCTCACAGGAAATGAAGTCTATAAAAAAAGAGGGGGCAGTCATTTTCTTTTGTGTAATAAAACGCCAACACAAGTGAAAATTATAAATACAGAGTATTATTTTCATGACTGGGGGCACTGAGTTTCCCAATCATCCCTTCTTCACCCTTTGACCAATAATTACCCATTTCTTTTGGGATAAAGTTGTCCCTTTATATGTTTAGAACTGAAATTTTATTTTCATGTGTAACTGCTGAGTTCAGTTTTGGAAGGACTAGGAGGATAGCCTTTGCCGAGGCTAATGTTGCTGATATTGTGAATGTGCCGTTTTCTGTTTGCTGTTGCAACAACGCAGGGGCCCAAATGGTAAACAATGTGAGCTTGTGTCCCTCGGACCTGCTTAGCTCTGGCATTGCAGCATGAAAGCAGCCCTTGTCCACCTGGAAATGAATGGGAATGGCTAGGTACCAGCAACACTGCGCTTGGGACAAGAGATAGCAGGAGGATGCAGCTGTCCCCTGAACTGCAATGTGCTGAACTTTGCTCTGGAGATTTCTTTTTGTCTCCTTGTTACAAGAGTAAAAGACAGGCATGCGCGTGCACACACACACACTCACTCATATTATGTACTTTAACATTTACACACATGTATGTGTTCTTATTAGAAAGTAAGGGCAACATACAAAAATAGCACTTTCAGACATTAAAAAATCTTGAATTTAAAGATAAAAAGTATGATATTTTGTTTAACACTCATATGGTAAAGACTAGAAGGCCCTCTTATCTGAACAGTGTCCTGAGCTTTGTGCTACCTTTTTGTTGTTGTTGTTGTTGTTGTTGATGATGATGATGATGATGTTTTTGTTGTTCTAAAACCAATCAAGAGGCTGGGAATGGTGCTGTACTCCTTTAATCCCAGCACTCTGGAGGCAGAAGTAGGCACATCTGATTTGAGACCAGCCCCTACATAGTGAATTCTAGGAAAGCCAGGCAGCCAGGGCTATATAGAGGGAGCCTATTTAAAAAAGAAAAACAAACTAAAACAAACAGAACTTAAACCAATTAGAAATTTTCATTTGCTTATAATTCAATTTTTAAGTGATCTTAAGTTATTATACATACTTCTCTGCATGAATTTCTCCTTCCAGAGAGTCTGTCATAGATGGAATGGTAGATGAAAGATGGATAGATAGATAGATAGATAGATAGATAGATAGATAGATAGATAGATAGATAGATGTGCAAGAATGTTTGCTAAAATCTTTGCACACAGCTTTCATCAATCAGGATATTTCTTGAAAGGAATAAAAAACTACGTGCAAAATTTCAGCAATCATTCTTGCTAAAATAATTACTAAATTATTACAAGGAATGGGAAATTCTGCCATATGTCTTTTTGGCTGTGAAACTTTCGTTATGGTTATTTAGATGTTAAGTATCCATCATACTTGAAGTTACTCACTGTGAGTGTTCACAGATCAAATGAGCAAATATAAAAGAAACAACAAATGCAATCAGTATTTGTTGCTTTGAGTCAAAGTCTTATCTCCTCCGCTATTTATGTGAATTTATTGTTTAAAGATCCAGAAAATGGCTGGGTTCATATGTCAAAGGTAGAACATTCATCTAACATGCCTAAGTCCCTATCTCTGATCTCTAGCATCATATTTTAAACAAAAAATTCCCGACTAGACAAAAGAAGAACCAGTCCATCCATATTTTCTGTTTGAATTTCCTTCTGGATTCTAAAGACATGTAGAGGCTATCCATTAAGGTCCCGAATTTTTTAACAATAACATATCATCGTTCTTGACAATTGGATGGGGTGTATCTATTGGGATGAACATACATCAGTCCTGGTGGAAATGCATAAACATGTGGCTTTAGAAACCCAGTCTGGAAAAGCTGGATTTGACCAGGGATTTACACACTGTGGGTTTTTGTAGTCTTGCCACAGATGAGGGTGGCTGCACCTGGACAGCTTGTAAGACAGAAAACAAGCCTGGTGCCTTCCAGTAACTGTTTATTTCCAGGAACCACTTCAATGGGAAGTATTCCATATGATGCTCAGTGGCATTTTTCAGCAGAATTGCTAATCCAGAGTGACTTTCAGGTTTTGGAATGTCAAAGCAAATTTAGTACTCTATGGAGAATATTTAATTAATTGTTAAAAAAAAATCTCTCTCCATCCTGTGCTTCATAAAATCAATGCAGACTGGGCTAGAGGCCCAGTCTTTTTTAAAGCTTGCTGGATATAATTAACAATTATGACTATATTATTTGGGGGAGATTATATAATCTGCTATTTATTAGCTGAGAACAATTTAAAAATTCTACTCGTCCTTGGATGTTACTCTTAAGAAGCATTAAGATGTAAAAAGGTAGGGAAAGCATTCAGCAGGTCACCAATGCTAAGCAAATGAGGAGCAGACCTTAGGAAATCCATCCTGCAGTCTCACTGTTACCCAAATTCAAAAGAGAAAGCTTTGAGTTGTTTCACGTTGACATGGTTGCCATGTGTGGGTCAGAAATTAATTCATACATTTTTCTCTGCATTCTTCTTTTTCTTTTTTTCTGACAGAAAGAAGCCAGAACATACTATCAGTCCTTTGAGAACACAACAAATATCACTACTTCACAACTTCCTTGAAGAGGTAAGATCGCGTCCTCTCTACCACGAAAGAGTGACCCACTCTCATGAAAAACGCTTCACTTCTTTGCTAACCATAGTTTTGTTTTTTTAAGTTTTAATTGAATGCCAGTTTATTTTTTAAGGAAAAAGCATTTTGAATTTTACAGCTAATAGGCTTGGAACTATAAATTATCACCTCACATGAAGCTCTTCACAGTTGATGGCTTTTGGCAGGGTGGAGGTTGGGAAGTAGTCTTCTTTCAGGGCTGGCCACCGGGAGTCTGACCATGCTCCAGTGAAGACACAAGGGTGGAGAATGGACCTGGGAGGACTGAGAGGGATCGGGGTGCATTATATGAACTTTCCAAATAATCAATAAAAATATTGTTAGAAGATCACTTCATAGGTTTTAGACTGACTAAATGAAAAGATCTTGCTTTGAAATGAGTGTTGAACCAAGCCCCTCTTTCCTGCTGTTTTGCGTGTGCCTTTATGTAAAGTAATGCACTTATTCCCTTCCGTCGGCTCTGTGAGGTAGCTAACAGATGATGTCCACTTTACAGATTAGGGGCCTGAGACAAAGCTCACCCAAACCATGCACATGGGAAAAGGAACCCCAAAGCTGTGCACATGGGAGAAAGATAACCCCAGCCACAGTAGTAACCTGGGGATAGCTGCTTGAGAAAGAAATACCCAAGAATTAGATTCTCCTATGTTTGCATAAATTCCATCTGGATTTATATAAGAAAACAAGTAACATTTACTGAAAACGCAGTCAATGCACAGCAGGCACACTCTTACTGTATATGTGCACCTGTCCCATATCCAACAATCGCATGAATGAATAAATGAGCACTTTAGCTCAGTTTGCAAATAGAAACTATGTTTTCTTTTACTTGGCACCTTGTAACTAGAAACTTCATAATAAAAGCAGAATAAAACTATTCAGAGATTGCCAAGGAGTGACCTCTCATTCCAGAAAATGCATTTTAATTTTAACTTGTTTTTTATTAAAGGTGTTGAATATATTATTGATAATTGGCCACGGAGTGTTTATTTTATGGCTCTCATAAATTCTTTATTTTTGAGTGAAAAAAAAACTGTAATCATGTTTTCATTGCAAAAAGACTCAACATGATTGTAAATACCTAAGCATCTACCATACAGATCAAACAGCCTCACTTATGGCTATCTTAAGCTCTTTTCTGAATAGACCACCACAGGAGGAAAAGACACTTCGCTTTCTTCTCATGCTCCTGCTTTCGTGCCAGGGAGTATCAGAATTCTAAAGGTACATAGTGTCCTTTGTGTGTTCTGCTATGAGACAAACAGATGCAGCACAGTTACATCTTCCAAGTGTACAGAGCTGGTGTCACCCTGCAGGTGTTCCTTCATAGGTCACTTTCACTCACTGTTGTATTTAGATGCATCCACGTTGGCAGACAAGATTGGTTTGGCTCATCCCAGCTGTTACCATGGTTACTGCCTTACATATTAAGGTGCTTATTATTGCATCTAAATCTCTCACAGCACTTTAAAGATTCAGTGCTACCATGGCTTCCTCATGTCTTATAAAACTTATTTGGAATTTGTGTCCAAGAGAGCTGACATTCTCTGAATATGATACCATGCCAAGTCTTTTTATGTTTCATTTTTTTTCCCAGCTGGAAACACATCTTTAATTGGCATGTAAGGATTTTGCTAATCTACTGGGACCCACGGTTTTCACTGTTCTGCCATAATATAATAATCCCCATAGGTTTTATTTCACCATAGATGAAATTCTAACTAGTCCCAAACCTAGTATAAATACTACATATGAAATTTAAGATACTTAAAAAGAAAAATACATTTTGGGAGGTCCATGTTAATTGCTTACATCCCTTAAAAATCAAGGGAGGGGTTTTAATAAAGACCCTTTTCAAATTATTGTCTAACAATACAGTTAATTCTAGAACTTGCAAACATGTACATGAAAGTTTAATTTATCCCACCATCATTTATTAGGATCTTTTGTGTATATTGGGGGCTAATGCTAAAATACCAAGAAGAGCCGGGTGGCAGTGGCACATATCTTTAATCCCAGCACTCGGGAGGCAGAGCCGGGAGGATTTCTGTGAGTTCGAGGCCAGCCTGGTCTACAGAGTAAGCTCCAAGACAGGTATCAAAACTACACAGAGAAACCCTGGCTCGAAAAACAAACAAACAAACAAACAAACAAACAAAACGAACAAACAAAAAAAGAGACGATATTTATCCATCCTGAGAAAATAGTATCTATGAAAACATGAAGATTCATGCAGTGTTTCTGCACAATTTTATGCAAGTATTTCTATTTAGATATGTTCTTTAATACCATGTGATCACCTCTGATACCACTGACTTCACCAAGTGGATTATACAGAAGGGATAATCACAGTGAAAATGTTTGGTAAAGAGCATCCTTTAAATTATTTACTAATGTTGCTAATTACTATATTGTATAAAATTTGAAGTTGAATATTTCCAACCTAACACATGCAATGCCAAATCTAAGTCTTTGTCCCTGAAGTTTATCTTATTGATGCCTGTGAAATCAACATCTCTTTTCACACAAAGCTCACTGGGTATTACAGTGCACTGTTAATCGCTATGAAAATCAGTTTGCCTCTCGCTTCCACCACCTGTTAGAATCATATGACTTGACCTCTTTAAGCCCCATGGGAGAGCATCACAGTACTTGATGAGACTTACCAAGTCTCATCATCTCTACCTATACATTTAAAAGTCATCAGTCTCACACTCCCATAATCTGTTGTCTACATAGAAGAAGTCACTACAAAAGTCCTTAATTGATATGACTCCCATGTTCCAAATACATGAATGGTCACTTGTATAGAATGAATCCCACACTCTTATCGTAGCCAACAAGATGGTACAGGATTACCATCCTCTGCAGCCCACATCACCTCAATATTGTCTCCTCCCTCCGATGGCAGAAATTATATCATGTTTTGAGCTGTGTCACTATTACCAAGGCCAGCACCTCCCTGGTGAGTTCTCACTTGATGAAGGGATGAGTGGATATACATGGTTCCTGGGAAACATAACAGGTAGATGCTTTGCCCATAGATTACCCACAATGCACATCAACGATGATTGGTAGCTCTTAAAGCATTCCTTTATGTGTCTTAGCAGAACCCATTGCTTTTTCAATGCTCAAACACTTTTTCCTGGACTCAAGTCATAATTTTTATGGTTTTATAGTATTGTGAAAAACTTGGTTGCTGATTTTATCGTCTCTAATCTTCATTTATAATACAAAAGTCCCAAACTACATATAAGTTAGGAATAAGCTAGGTAGATGGGCATGAGGAAGATATTTGAAGAATTAAAAAATATGTATTGTTCTCTAAGTCTTTCACCTAAATATTGTAATCTACTACAATTCAACATAACTTAGGTTGTATGTTCCTTCGGAATATTTATATTTTTTCTTCATTCATAGCTGAAAGGAGCTTATCTTTTGAGAATTGTTTTGTGTAAGAAGATGTCTTTAGTTTTATAACTAGGAGCTGCACTTGATGACTATTTATATTGTTGGGAACACTTGGCAACAGAAAGACAAACAGTAGGGCCACCATGCGCCAACAACTAACAAAAAGAGAATGAAAACCTGGTATTTTTGCCATCTTCTCTAAAAATAAGGACCTTGGCTTACACTGATCACTACCTCACAAAGATTGTTCATGGATTCTATGGCGACTGTTTTCGAAGTAGATTATGCATTCTAAAAATAAATTTGATTGATGATTTTGGGATGTCTGATCATGCTTTTACAGAAACCTTTTGTACTCTGCTGTGAGCTGCTAAACCACACCTGCCACCCAGGTCTCCCGGTTCTTATTGACTAAGCCTGGGTGAGGTTTGAAAGAGGGATCTCTACTTAGTTATCTGGGGACAGGGAAAAGGAGAGTTGCCCACATCCTCTGGCAGGAGTTAAAATAACAATGACAGTCCTCCTACTTAGCAGGCTGAGTCACAAGCACATTCTGTTGCTTCCTCAGCAGTCCTAAGCAGATTGTTTGGGCTGGAGTTTTGGAGGCAGAGGTGGCCACCACCTGCTGTAAAAAAGACTGCTGCGATTAAGGATTGTCTTTTAACAGTTTGGCCAAATAGAAATAGAAAAAGAAAACATTTGGTACTGATAAGCACATAGCCTAATGTTTGAATAAGTGAATAGTGGTCAGGGAGAGCTGAGAAGGTTCAGTTGAGTATATGTTCTCACCACCATACCTGAAAACTTGAGTTCCATTCCCAGAACCAACAGGGTGGAGGCAGAAAACCAACTCTTACAAGTTGTCTACTGACTTCTACACATGAAATGGAGCACTGCGTGAGTGTGCACACACTCATGTGCACACACACACACACACACACACACACACACAAATAAATGAATAAACAAGTAATAAATAAATAAATAAATAAATAAATAAATAAATAAATAAATAAATAAATAAATAAATAAATGCAATAGTGGTGTAGTCATGCTTATTATCCAATTAATTATTTTATAGGCTTTGAGAATAAGTCATTTAAAAAGGGAAGCTGGTTGTAGGTTTCACAGTTCAGTCCTGCTGTACTCAGAAGACATTTGCTGTCTGATAGTGATAACCTTGTCTCAGCCAATATAGATAGTAGGTTGTATTGAATAGGAATATAGTTTTACTTAAGCAGAAAGATTGTTATGTGTTACTGAGCAGCCTTTTAGTAGAACATTGTTGTTACAGAAGCAAAGTACCTTGTAAAGAAAAGAGTTTATTTTGGTTCATCCTTCTGGTCTAAGGTCTAGGCCATCATCTGGCAGGGTCACAAGACAATGTTGTCATTACATGGGAGAGAAGATACATGTATGTATCATCTGGTCTCTCTTCCATTTCACATAAAACAACTAGTAATTCAGTTAAGGGGTCTCTACCCATATGACCTTATCTAATTTAACTCCATTTCACACAAAACAACTAGTAATTCAGTTAAGGGGTCTCTACCCACATGGCCTTGTCTAGTTTAACTAACCCCACTGCTAAAACTTCTGAGAGATTTGAGTTCCTTCTCTTTAAACCTCACAATGGGATAAAATTTCAGTATATGAACTCCTGAGAGACGAAATCTGTATCTAACCGGTAGCATACAGTTTTCTCTGGGACCCCTCAGCTTCATCTCTCTTTGCTCACTTTGATTCCACATGATAATAACTTCTTTTACATAAAGACAAGATTTTCTTATTGCTTCTCACCCAGCCATGGCTCATCACCTTGCTTCTCCATCAGTGCCAGGTTTATGTAGTATTTGCTTATCAATTTTTAATCACCTCAACTTTAACCCAATAAGCTGTGACCACTAAAATAGATTAGAAAGTACATGCATGGTTGTCAGGCTTCTACATCCTTAGGTGGGGAAAAGAAGAGAGCTAACTGCAAGAAATGCATGGTGATGAACTAACACCTCCAAAGCAACTAAAATATCTAAGTCTATTTGCTACCTTTCTCTTACTCTGCACTATTCATTGATAACTGGCATGTCCCATTACTGTATTCAGAGGGATCCATAACTTGACAGTTTTTCTGAAGCTGTGTAAGGACATGCAGGCTCCTGTATTATAAAATTAAGGGTTTTGTCTGCCCTCTGTTTGCCACCTGGAAGGGAAGTTAGAACTTTTTGAGACTAAAGCATCAAGAAGCCAGGTGAAGAAAGAAATGAAATCCCCAGAGATAGTGGGAAATAGGCAAGTGGCTGGAGGGAGTGCTCCAGATGCAATTAGCATTCCATCTTTAGCTCTACACATAACTGCAAAAATAAGATGCATTCACTTGGCCCTCCTGATGAAGGATGAACTAGATATACTTAGCAAGAGGTATGCACATATTTATGTGTGTATGTGTGTTCACATGCACACCTAATTCAATACACATAGTTGCAAAAACCCATATTTCTACAAAACACTTTGCACGCATGTGACTGAGATTAAGGCATGTTAAACTCAAAGTCCTGTGATAATTCAAACTAATTCTAATCAGGGACAGTTTATGTTATGAGGAACTTTTCAAGCCAGCCTTCAGCCACTATCCCAGAGATCTGGCTATGTCCTTACAAAGTGTACTGCCATTTTCTGGAGTTGTGTGATTGGCTTGTGTCCCTTTTGCACCTCAGGCTTCTATTGCCTGCAACAAACCAAATAAAAAACCTGGAGAAAGCTGTGGAGTGTCCTGCCTAGAGTCCCAGTGCTTGGGAGGCTGAGGTAGGAGGATGTTCAGGAATTCAAGGCCATCCTGGCTGCCTTATTTCAAAATCAAAACAAAGCCGGGCGGTGGTGGCGCACGCCTTTAATCCCAGCACTCGGGAGGCAGAGGCAGGCGGATCTCTGTGAGTTCGAGGCCAGCCTGGGCTACCAAGTGAGTCCCAGGAAAGGCGCAAAGCTATGCAGAGAAACCCTGTCTCGAAAAACAAAACAAAAAAAAACCAAAAAACAAAATCAAAACAAAACATTTATGCCTCATTGCTCACTGGAGCAATTTTGTCATCATTCGGAGGCTGAGGCAGGAGGATTGTGGTGAATTTGTGGCTAGCCTAGGCTATGACTACAGGGTGACATTTTATCTTAGAACGCAAAGGTTTCTGAGCAGGATAATTTGCCCTGTGAAGCTTCACTGGATGGCAAAGATGCAGAATGGATTAAGGGGTCAACTCTGAAGAAGAAAATTTGAGATTTCCACCATTGACATGCACCTCATGTAATGGTGACAAAAACTTTGTAGGAAATGCAATCTGTAGATAGTGGTGAGGTAAGAATGGATTTGTGGACTGAGGATGTATATACTTAGCGAATATATGAAATGCTGGGACTACAGAGGTATGGAGAAGATGGTGCCATAGGAAAAAAGCAAAGAACACTGAGGACCATTCACATTGTGGGTGAGGGAAGAAGAGAAACAGAAGAGTTTAGCATAGTGTAAAAGGAGGTCTCATGCCTAAGGTGAACCAAGAGTGCTCTTACAGAGGCCTGCATTGAGTCGAGGAGAATGGAGAATTTACAGCATTAAATACAATGAATTATTAGTGAGCATCAAGGGGCATGAAAACATCAGTAACTGCCCAGCTCCCACTCTAGCTGTACTTTCCTGAACTTTTTCTGCCTATCAGCACCTTAAACATCTCCATTGTTACCTACTGAGACACCATGATAGAAGTCAAAGAATTTATTTTTAAATTAGCCTATATTCAAGTGATGAGTTGTAATTTGATATCAACCGTCCTCTCCTTCAGTTCTCTCATTTAACTGGGCTCTGTGATCTCAGAAATCTCCCAGATTTTATCCCTTCAGGCCAGGCTTCCAATATGTTTGTCTGAATCAAATGACTTTGATTCTTGCCACTTTCCTGATCCTTATAAATAGATGGCACTCTCTGTGCTATGACCATGGAATGCTGAGGGTACATCACCTTGTTTCTTTTTCCCATATAAAAATTTCCTAAACAAACCCAAACAGAGCTCATGGCAGATATCTCTGAACAATTTCTACACACACACACCCTCACTAATACCATTGTTTCTTCCCCTTCCAACCACAGTAGAATACTTGTTGATTCCTAGTTAAATGTACACCTTCCATTGTTATCATTGTCTTTATTCATTATGCTCCTTCTATTTGAAGGCCCCCATTTCCCCTCTGTATATTATCTATCACTTCAAAGTTTATACAAACTGTGAATAGTCCTAAAAATAACTTGTATTAATAATAATTTGTATTGTGTCTCTGGTTAATAAGACACATGCATAGTCTTTTAACAGTCTTAGACTAAAGAAAAATCACATATGATACCTTACCATTTCCATCTCTGTCTCCATGGCTTGGTTATGTTCTCAAAGACAAAGATTTCACCTTTCCTATAATTGTGCCTTCCCAACAATAGTAGCAGATAATATTTAAAACATTGTTGATATTTGTTACTGAGTAACCAAAGATTGAAAAGAGTCCAAGTAATCAATAAAGAAGTGATAGAGAAGTGACTACAGATTTTATGGATGTTGGTTTATTGACATTCTTCTCGGGGTCTGTGTTTGTTAAGTGGGTGCATGTGTGGGTGCCCATGCTCCCGTGTGTGTGTGTGTGTGTGTGTGTGTGTGTGTGTGTGTGTGTGTGTGTTGTTGTTGTTGTTGTTGTTGTTGTTTTAGATAGGAGAAAGGGTATATTTATAGTCCTCTGTAAGAAAGAGAAAAAATAGGATGACATTTTGGCATTTGAGATTGCAGGATACTATTATTATTATTGTTGTTATCATCATCAACATTATTATTGTTATTATTGGAACAGGGTATTGTAAAATGCAGGAAAATGTTACATTGTTACATTCGGGCAGATTAACAAAGCAGAGAGCCTCCTAAAGCAATAAGGAGGGCAGATAGAAGGGTCACAGTGACAGGCATGTGTAAAGGTTCTGTCTTTGCTTCACTTTAGAAAACTGGATGCTTTCACCATGTCCTTGGGAAAATGTAAAAAAATAAAATAAAAATAAAAATAAAAAAACCTGTGCTCCTAGGAAAGTGACTGCAAATTCTGTCCTCCCTGTGGCCCATATTCCAGAAGAACCCACCTAAAGCATGGACCATCTGCACTCCAGCTACACCCGAGAGCAGAGGAGCACAAATCAGAGAAATACCCTTTCTCCCAGTTTGCTCTCACTTCTCCCACACCAACACCCACCGCTCTTCTCGTGCCTGTGAGGATTGGCTGTGCAGGCAGCAACCTGGGGAGGGTGACTTGAAGTGTTTTGTTTAATACTGTCACTGCTCTTGGTCTTCTCCTCTGTAAATGTTGCATTTTATTATAATCTCGAAAAATAGAAGAAACAACTTCTTTAAAGGTTGCATTTTCCAGACATGGTGGTACACTCCTGAAATCCCAGCAGTTAGGAGGTAGAGGCAGGAAGATCAAACGGTCAAGGTCATCTTTGCCTACATAGCAAGGTCTATGTCATTTGGGGGATCTAACGCTCTCTTCTGGTCTCTGAGGGTACCAGCATGTATGTACATGCATGCAAGAGTGTGTATTTGAACGCACACACACACACACACACACACACACACACACACACACACACACGCGCGCACACACACACACACACACACACACACATTATTTTTAAAGTGAACAGAAAAATTGCATTATAGTTTTTTTTTTCAGACCAAGTATGCTATTCAGGTTATCTAAATGCTTTAAGAAGGAGTTCTGGAACTTTTTGTCATAGCTTTGTTTTGGCCTCATTCAACAGTACTGCTTGGGGTGGGAGGTAATCTTTGTAGACAACCAAGGACCCAGGCTCCTGACGTTTGTGATTTTGCTTCGTCATCATCTATAGTCAACTGATGGAAGAGAAGAAACCAAGAAGTACATGGCAGGTACATACAGACCAGGGCTGCATTTCCACTCACATGCTTTTTTTCTCATTCATCTGGGTAGAGAAGGGGGCACTTTACCTAAATGCTCAGAATAAGAAGAAAGCAGTTCCGTAAACTGCTAGTAAAACGTCTGAGTTTTAGTAGCAGTCTATGAAGCAGGACCTTTATATACATGGGTCACATAGCTTAAGTGCTGGCAAAGCCAGACGTCAGTCACACTATGCAGACGCAATCGTAAATCATAATTCCTATATCATGTTAAAATAGTAAATGTAATAGGCAAATCAGTCTATCAAAGTTAATTCCTACAACAGTACACAGATATGTTTCTTTAAAGACATTCTTTATAGAAATAGTGTTTCCAAAGATAACAGCTAACAAACTCTGATGTCTGGTATTGCTGTTCACTTACTACAATAACTTTTTGTTAAGAGAATTAACTTATTAATAATTTTCAAAGCTTCATTGTAGGATGAATAAATATTTATACTTCGATAGTTAAATTCATTATTAGAACCATGAATTGGAGTATCAAATAAAAGCACTCTGAATTTAAGAGGAATGTGTGCTTTTAAGGAAAAGTAGAGTAAAGGTAAACTAATGAGGAAAATACCCACACTATTTAGCACTTTTTTAAAAATGTGAAGTTTTTTTTTTACATTTTGATGACCTCCCAAGTAATCACAAAGTCCCCTGTCATATTTTACAATTGTTTCATCAGTATTATGTATTTGGATGGTAATGAACACGTGGCAAGTACCATTGTATCCAATTATTTTTAAGAAATTAATATTTGTCTTAGGGTTACTTTTTCTATGATGAAACGCCATGACCAAAAGCAACTTAGGGAGGAAAGGGTCTATTTCACTCACAGTTCCATATAACAATTCATTATCAGAAGCAGTGAGAGCAGGACCCTGGAGGCAGGAGCTGATGCAGAGGCCCTGGATGGCTGTTGCTCACTGGCTTGTTCCCAATGGCTTACCCAGCCTGCTTTTTATAGAACCCAGGACCACCAGCCCAGGGATGGTGCTACCCACAATGGGCAGGGCCCTCCCTTATCTATCACTAGTTTAAAAAATGCCCTATATCCAGATCTTATGGAGGCATTTTTTATCAATTGAGGTTCCCTCCTTTCAGAGAAGTCTAGCTAGTGTCAAGTTGGCGTAATGCTATCCAGCACAGTATTGTTTCAGTGTTGTACAAAAGTAATTCTGTCGCCTCGGCATTCCATCAAATAAGCTTATTTGCTAATGAATTCTGCCACAGAGTGTTGCTTTCCTCTGACTATGGAATTCTAGGGGGTTTGTGAGTAAGTCCTTCACAGTCAGTGTGTGATCACTATTTATTCCGGAACGGTTAAAATTTCTTCTCCCTTTGAGAGTTGGTGACACTTTAATCACATACCCATGGAACTGGAGAACATTTAAAATGGAGAAATCCCAAGAGAACCGGCTATTTGCTAAAGTAGATGAGGAAAGACAGATTGGTGCTTCCAACTGTGAGAAGTTTGAGAAGCAGTGAGTAAAAACCACATGGTTGAAGTTGGAGGCTGATGTTTTCTGGGTGTGTCTGTCAAATCTTTCCTCCTAAGAAGTGTGATGATGTGTCTAACCGTGATAATGTCTTGTAATTTTTTTTCCTACTCATTTCGCTCCCACCTGCACTGATTTTTTTAATGAATGTCAAGGATTCCAGTTGTGCTCAGTAATTACTACAGGCGGCAGTTTGATTCAGAGGCAGCTGTAATCTCTGGAAGAGAAATTGAGAATTCGCTAAAGCAAATACTTCAGTGAGAGGGTGCCAGAGCCTGAGTCATTTAAACTCACTGTGAGCAAAGCATGAGGCAAGATCCAGTAGTCATCCATCCTGAATGGAGAGCCAAGGGCAGAAAAACACAAAAGACCTTTTCAGCAGCACAGCATTGTGGCTCTGTGAGTTCTTGTTACCAGAGAGCAATGTTTAGTTAAGTCACTATGAGTTTTGACTGGGGGCATATATTTAAAATTATAGTGAGCCTTGTTTGGGGGAAATAAGAATGTTCAAGGAAACGTTGTTGACAAACCAAGAGGAATTTTCAAATTACAGTGCCCTATACAAACCGTGGATATCTAAATTGTCACACATGCCTACATAATGGACTTTTGTATACACTGAGAAAATACTATTGGAACAGAGCACAGAGGCAGGCACGTTTTTCAGTGAAGCTCTGCAGGAAAGTAGCAAACTCATAGGTATTTATAAATATAATGTTCTTATGGTAGAGTGGAGTAACTTTATTATATAATATAAAATATCTGCTAATGGCTGGGGCTACAGTCGGTGATAAAGTACTTGCCTCACATGCACGAGGCCCTATGTTCAATCCCCAGTCCTGCAAACAAAAACATAAACTGAAATATTTGTGCTTGGATAAAAACATATTCAGCCTTATGCGCTCCACTGTAATTTTTTTGATTTCAAGAAGTCTGTTCTCTAGCTAGTGAGCCTGGCATCGAGAATCCACCACCTTCTCCCAGGTTTCCTCAGCATCCTGTCATCAGTCACCATCCTGTCTCCTGGGATAACTGTGAGAGGCTCCAAACTGAACTCTAGGTGTCTGTTATTGCTCCACTACGACCCCCTCTCTTTTCCACATAGTAGCCACGTGATTCTTTTAAAGGTCAACACTACCCTGTAAGAAACTATTATATTTTGAGATAAATCTAAACGCTTGACCAAATTGTCTATGAAACAGTTCTCATGGCACTCTGCCTTTGTCTAAAGCCAGCCTCACACCAGGAAGCTCATTCTTGCCCCGTGGCTTCTGTGCCCACAACAGACTCTGGTCCTTCAGGAGCATCCTTGCCCCACACAACACTCTCCTCCTTAATGGGGCATCCTTTCATACTTTGCATAGATAGTAACATCACGTCCGTTTCTCCTCTGAGGTCACCACCTCAATCCATCCTTGAAACTGAAGATTATTTAGGCAACTGGAGAGAACGGTTGTCACACAAACATGAGGACCTAAATTCAGACACTCAACATCCATGAAAAAACTAGGCCTTTTCTGACTTTCCTGTCCAACAATTCTGTCACCAATCATATCTTTAACCTGCCGAAGGAGTCTCACCATCTTCAGCTGCCATGTTCTCTTGCCATCAAAAGCCTAAATCTCCTCTTCTTTCTTTCTTTCTTCCTTCCTTCCTTCCTTCCTTCCTTCCTTCCTTCCTTCCTTCCTTCCTTCCTTCCTTTCTTTCTTTCTTTCTTTCTTTCTTTCTTTCTTTCTTTCTTTCTTTCTTTCTTTTTCCAAGACAGGGTTTCTCTGCGTAGCTTTGTGCCTTTCCTGGGTCTCAGTCTGTAGACCAGGCTGGCCTCAAACCCACAGAGATCCTCCTGCCTCTACCTCCCGAGTGCTAGGATTAAAGATGCACGCCACCACCACCCAGCTCCTTTTCTTTCTCATAGTTAGGTCCCAGATGAAATGTTAACATTGCTGTGCTTTATAAAAAGTAAATGAAGCATGTTGTCTTTTAAAAGAATAATATATGTCTCTGTAGTATTTGTTACTGTCTAGAAGTGTGTATTATTTTAATTTTATATTTCTTTGTTCTGTTTTTTGGGGGGGTGTTTTGTGGTGTTGGGTGCTGAACCCAGGGCATTGAGCATGAGTAGGCACTCACTATACCACTGAATAACACCCTAAACTTGGTCAGATATGTTTTTTTTTAATTTTGCTACATAGGTGCCTACTATTAAATTAACCATTACATATAAGATAGAAACAGTTAAACAGTTGTTTGTAGAGAAATTCATTGCACTGGTTTTTTTTCATTTACTTGAAAATATTTTACCATCTCATAACCTTGGACTAATTATATACATTTCAGGCCTGGGGGTTTTCAATATTTTATGTCACATTCTGTCGCTGCACAAGTTTGACCGAATGCAAGTAGCCAGCCATAAAAATTGACCTTGTTTCTAGAATTCACTCCAGGGTACAAAGACGTCTGTTCAAAGAGAGAAGTCAAACTGTATGTGAAGGCTGACCCATTTGGATCCAACCTGAGTTGTGAGGGAATTCCAAATGATAAGGGTTTTATGGACATCCTTTCAGGCTAGACTCACTGATGTAGTAAGTAAGGCAACTTTCAACTTACCTCAGAATTCCTATGAGTCACAATTACAGCCAGCAGCAAGCACACCACAGCACATAGTCTGCCCCAAATCCATAACAAATAAGAAATAAAAGAATTTGCTGTTTCGTATCATTCAAACTTCACTTTTATATGGCTTATAGAGTCATATAAAAGAAATTTCTAGAAGTCAGTGTCTGCTATCACTAGCTGGGTTTAACCCTCTATCCATGTCATAGGGTAGCATCTATTAAAATGTATACTTTCTAATATATGTGTGTATAACTTATATAAATTTATATAAACTCACTAGTTTATGCCTATAGTTTTTTTTATAATAATGACTTGGAAGATTGATATTTCTTTGTTCATTCTCCATTACTGTGTTTACTATGATTGAAGACTTCAGACTCCTCTGTCTTCCACAATTGAGTGTGAGCTGTCTATAGAGAGAGTCCATATGTTAATCAGCATTTTATTCATGAGGCATAACAGAATTTCTGGTATAAAACTGCTAAGCAATAAATGTTTATTGAATGAATTCGAAAAAGCACAATAACCACATTAATAACAATCTTAAAATTAAATGAACACTTCAAGAGAATCTCATTAAAGCAATTTGAAAATTGGTGCCTTTCAGAGAAAGATCCAGTTCCACAGCCACTGAGCTGTCTCCTACTTTTCTCACAACCTTTATTTCCTTGCTCTAGCACCTTACCATTTGAATGTAGTTCTGACCATGTCTGTCCACACGCACAAGTTTAGCCTGGTCTCACATCTGAAAACAAATGACATTCGAAATAACCTCATCAGACTTAGACTGAACAACAATTTTTAAAAAAACTCTATAGCTCGTTGAAAACTAAGACAGTCAATAATAAATTTCAGTGAAGCAGAACTCTTCAGAACATTGGCATAGGACTTAAAATATTAATAATGAAAACACCTTTCAATATAATATGAAAGATAATGTTTTATTCTCGTGAAAGTAGATCAATAAGTTATATAGTTAGATAGATAATAGACAATTCAACATGAAGACATTAGTTGACAAGGCAGTTTTGTAAAAACAAATCTATTTAACATTATAGCAATGTGAGGTTAGGCTTTGTTAATTAATCATTATCAGTTTAGCTCCTCACATAGAATCCAGCCCAGTTGCATCCCAAACACAGTCATAGTTCAGGTCCATGTGCCCTTTTTCTAAAGCAACTGTCTCTAAGAGCATCTCCATGCTTAGTCATGTCTTCCTCCAGTTCACATTTCATTGGTCCATTATTGCAACAATCATTCTAAATAATAAACCTGAATAAGCCACACCCTTCTTCCTCATCTTTCACGGATGCTGAAGCCCTCCAGGACAGAGGCTGGGTGTGACTTAGTGCATCTCTTATGATTCTGTCTTTGCCTCATTTTTCCTATGTCTTCCTTTACTTCTGGGCTACAGAGAACAATTGATGCTTTACATCTGTCCTGTCTTCATTCATTAGTAGACATGTGTTCTTTAGCCTCCTTTGTGCCAGTGGACAAGGTGCTGTAAGTACAGAGATGAATTAAATGCAGCCTGCCACCAGGAGCTCACAGCCTAGTGAGGGGGACAGATGGGACAGTGAAGAACTTCTAACCTGGAGTGAAGAATCATGTAATGAGAATACTGGGAAAGTGCCCATTAAAGTGTCTTTCCAAAAATTATTCCCCAGCCTAAGTTTTAAAAGACAAAGAAACGTGGAGGAAAACGTATTTGGGTATCAACATTCTCCCTTTAAGTTTCCTGACCTATCTTCTGCTAAGTCCTATTCATGCTTTATACTCAGATGCTGCCTGTCATGGGAGGTGCTGTAATAAAAGTTTTCTATGCATGCCTAAAACTCTCCCCATCTCCCTTACAGCACATATCAAGATGTATGTTGTTGTTGTTGTTTTCTGCAACCTCCTACAACAGCATTGTTTCAAACATCTTTTCAACTCCCAGATGCACTAAGCCTTTTCTTTTAATGTTTTAGAGAGTAAACTAATTAATTGTTTGATGAATTAGAGTTGTAATCTTAGAGTGGATATCTTAACATCATCAGTTCAGCCTTCCATCATACTAAACAATAATTGATTTTTGCCATGTTCATGACAGAATGGCCATTTGACTTTTGCTTAATCACAAGCACCGACAAAGAGTAAATGAATTTCAAAACACACAAACAACAAATGCTCTGACTAATGGTGGTCTGCATCTGGTTATACCCACTAGATGTGACGTAAGATTTTAATCTTAACATGTTAGAAGCAACACTTCATTCACCTGGCTCTATCTTAGAGGGAGAATTATTCATCAAAAGACTGCCATATTAAATTTAAAATTAAAAATACAATTTATATTTTAAAAAGAGTTTGAAGGGAGAGACTCAGAATGACTGGGAAAATCTGTTCCTAATGGATTATTAAACAAAATACCAGATGTGGGATATCACCTTTTGAATTGATTATAGGAGCCCCAGAGGTTTCCCAAACAAGAGAGGCTCTTGCCAGTCCTTTCGGCTGCCCACCAGAACTAGATGATAAGACCCCATTGCTGAAGATACTATACACCTTAGTTACATGATATAAATAAATCAAACTAGAACTGAGGTGGAAACTTCCTTCCTGATGGCTAGAGTTCATGGATCTAGAAGGTTCTATAAAGGTTACTGGGAAAGAAGGAAAAGGTGTCGACAGTCTTACCTACCTGTGAACTACAATACCAACCTTCCAGTCAAGATGTGCCCACGTGTCAACTAGTGTCAATAATGTTATAGGGGTAACCAATCATTCTCTGTTTGGGATTTGAAGCCCACTCTACAGACAGGAATGCATGCCTAGTACTGTGAGCCTGATCAGAAACCAATGGTAGGTGGAGCCATAGGCCTTAGTAGGGAACTTAATATGGTGGCTAGCTAAATTAGAACAGCTTCAAACTGCTTTTGAAATATTTATGTTTATGTTTAGAAAAATTCTACTCAACCTTAATCAAAGAAGCCTTGCTTTCCTGTGATTGTCAATAAATGAAGTAACTCATAGTTTCACAAGATGCTAAACATAAACAATGGCTGGGTCCTCAGCCCTAAACAAAACATTTATGCTGTCCCCTCTCAGGCTCAGTGGACATTGCAGAAGATGGAACTGAAAGAATGTAGGAGGAGAGAGACAGGAAGAAGAAGTGCAAAAATGCCATTTTCTGGGCAAAACACAATAATTACAGTCAGGAGCTCACAGCAGCTGCAGATACCTGGCTCTGCACGTGAGTGGGCAAGCCTGTCCACAACTAGGCATGGGTAGAGGAAGGGCCCAGGGAACATCACTGCTGAACTTATCTGATAGAGGTAGAGTATTTTAACTATTTTACAGGGACAGGTGGAGTCACTGCCTTGTTGTTTAGTCATCAATGATCCCCGCCCCCCCCCCCCAGGCTCCAAAATGTAGTTCTAATCCAAGGGTCCTAGAGATCACCCTGATTAAACTAAACGGGGCTCAAACACAACCCAAAAGTCACGAATCTAAGAAAGGGACTGGTAGGCAGGAGCAAGGCATGAAGGCATAGGAGAAAAGTAAGATTAGGTGGGAGAGAGAGTAATAAAAAAATCCATTATATGTGTGTATGAAATTGTCAAAGAAGCAACTTTTTAAAGAGACAAGCTAAGATGGAATGATAATAGCGAGGCTGAGAGAAAGTGCTCTTTCTCATCATTGACCAAGACTTTGTCTTCCAAAAGCAGATCCAATTCATGAAAATCAGAGTTTCCAGATTTGGAATTTATGTTCTAAAACATTTTTATTAGAAGTTTACATCCCCTTATTATTTTTTCCTGTGTTTTTAAGAACTGTCATTTCCTTCTTCACCTTTTAGAATCTTGTTTTTAAGCTGAGTGCCTCATTTTGTCATAAATAACATGGCCTCTAAGATTACAGATGCCATAACCTCCAGGAAAGAAATGCCCAGGGTATTTTATCCTTAGGGACTGACCATTCTTTTTGATAGTAGCAACCTTATGAACCAGCCAATGACTTCCCCTCTTGAGGAGTTAAAAGCTCCTCATCTCATGGTGATGTAACACCCATGGCCTATAAATCTCCTTTGGAGTATCTGTAATTCTATATGATTTTCATCACATTTGTACCCAAAGAAGATTTGATTTTTACTGTGTTTTTTTATGTGATACTCAACAGAGTCTGACAGTCCTTGGATCACAGTTGATGCTGGGTATCTTTGAAATGAAATCATCCACTTTCAAAAGTCCAGTTTATAATTTCCTTCTTAAGCTTTATATCCTGACTTATACTAGTTTAAAACATTATTAAAGTCATGATGATCGAACTTCAACATTAACAGTAGTGATATGGAGATCAAATCTTATCTATTCATTGCTTCAGTAGTTCATTATACCCTTCAAGTTTGATGCCATGTGTAAGTTGACCTATTTAGTAATTTGTAGAGCCGTGATTCCATCTTAGTTTTCTTGTTGGAGACCTATTACTTATCTCAGTGCAGAGAACTAGCATCTAAGTGCAAACCCTTAATTAAAAACCATTAGTAGAGCTAGAGTTCTAGACTATAGCATTTAGACTTTATTTCTGAGAGGTATTTGATCTTCTGTATGCATAATATATAGAAGGGCCTAGACATATTACACATTTGTGAAATATATGTTGCATGCCAAAGTCACAGTAGAAAACTCATTATTCAGTTTGGGATGATGAGTTACATTGGATGGTATGGCAGCATTTAGTGAGCATTTCCAGCCTGCTTAGAATTATGACTCATTTGTATTATCCAGGTTTAACAATAACCTAACACTGGGAGTTTTTATATTCCATGTCTATCATCATCAGAGTTAATGTCTTCTGTGCCCACTAACTTTCTTTATACTAATTTTTAATTAGCGTGGTGTGTGATGAAGAATGAGTCATCTGATAAAATTGTAGGTATTCTATATTCAGCCCGAGAAAAGCAGAAAGGATCCAAAACAAATACCCAGGTTTTCAGCTTCATTTTTTTCATGTCATTATGAACATTAACTTTGATATTACATGGAAGACAAAGGGCAGCAATTTTGGGTTTTAAGCCATTTATTAGCAAATGCTTAAAGTTAGAAACACCCTTCGAATATGTGCTACATGAAATTGTGATACCTTTAGAGATCAAACCAAGTTTCTCTTGTGTGGTACTGGGATTGGGTAGTAACTGTACAAAGCATTATTGAGCCTCCATGAAAAGAGAAGCAATATTCATTTGCTTGATTCTGTTATGAAACTGCTTGTTTGATTGTTTTGTTCCTCTCTAGAAAAGTAGCAGAACAAAATTATATGCCCTCTGTTTGGATTGAACTGCACGCTTCATGACTGATAGGGCAGAACGTCTCAAAGAAAATGTCCTAAAGTCCCTGTGCCAAGGTACTATAAAAACTGAGACTTGTCTGTCTCAATCTGACACATAATACAGTTTTCCTTTAGACTTTCCCAGTTTCCCCTTTTGCCAGTTCCTGACAGTATTTAATGATGCCTGCTAATAACTATAATTGATGACTAAATATTTTGTACTCTTTCCAATATTTAATCCAAAGACAAACAATGAAGTACATGTTTGTACAGGAATCCTAAGAGAAAAGTTCTAGTCCACTTCATCCCTTTTAGCACATACATCTGAATTATTCAGCACATTCAGAATCATCTACCACACATTCGCATCGAGAATCACCTCATTCATATACAAAGCCATCAATCAGTAAAGAAAATTAAGCAAGTATACTTTAATAAGCCAATAGTAAATGCCAAGTATTAGGCAAAAATAAACACTCTAATAGCAATTTGAATATGTTCCCTAGTCTGTCCATTGTTTTACAACATGGGCTAGTTGTCTTGCCATAGAAGAGGGACAAATTTAAAAAGAAAATTCCTTCAAGGTATTTCTACCTCTTTCAAGTATATCTATGTACAAGTTAAAAATTACCTTATTCCCTGTAAGGTAGAATACAAACAATCTATCTCATGATTAGACTCTATCAACTCATCATAAAAGTTCTGGGCAATGGACATGAAAAGCACATCTATTTGTAAGAATGGTCATGTGTCCTCTCAACATACTTGACTCCACCCTTTACTTTGGTCACTCTGTAGCGATATTTCTTCTCTGAAACTTTGCCGCTCTCTCCTGACATGACTGGCTTGTCTGAAAACACTAGTCCTCAAAGCTTTGTCATAGTCACCAGTAAAAAAGACTAATTTGCAAGCCCCGCCCCCAGGGAACTGAAGTACTACATCTGTTTTTGGGGGGGGGGTGTTGAAAATATTTGAGGATTCATTGAAATGGTTGGTAATCTAAGAGCATTTCATTTCCATAATTTTGAGACTTTTTCCTGAGATGGGTGATAGTACTTTATTGTGGGGATATTTCTAAACTCTTACTTCATGCTCTGCTATATGCACTCAGTCTTGCTTGGGTCTCTTCATTTGTTCTACTACACGTGCTTTAGATGGAGTTAGAACTTCAGTTGCTTCTCCTCCACCATCGTCCACAGCTCCAAAATGAAGTTCTTTTCTCTTCAGCTAATGGTGGCAAAACATCCATCTCTAATGGAAACTTTCTCCTCGTGTTTGCCTCATGGTTGGTAGTTGAAGACTAACTCAGGCAACAGTAAACAACTATTTGAAACACACGTTATGATACCTGCTGGCTTTTACTTTCCTGTAAGTTATCAGTTACGTATGTCTTTGACTAACCTCTTTGACACTTGGAAAGGAGGGTAAGGGAAAACACCAAATCATTAAGCAAGTAGGTAGAAAAACAAGAAAGTGGCTTCTTTTTGCATAAATTGTCATGATTTGAATCTTACCCCTAGATTTTTCTTGGAGAAAACAGTCCTTGGTAACCCAGAAAGGTGTCAGAACTGTTTGGAGGATTGTCTTCTGTCGTTTCTACTTTCCTGTTTCTCCTTAAACAATGGAGGCAATGTGACAGCTGTATTCTGTTTTCTCATTTCTACACAGTCAAAAGACATACAAACTAAGGAACCACTTTTTCATACATTTTATGTATATATGTTACTTTTTCTAAGGAACAGATAATGAAGGAATCGTCAAAGCGTACACACAAACTTTTTCATGCGCAGGATCCAGCCATTTTGATAATAGATGCAGGGACAGAAAAACACTCTGTATTTTACACCAGGTGGTAAGTGCAGTGTGTCTTAATGTGCACATCTAGTTTCATAAATAATGAAAACCTGTTAATCTGCCATCACCAACATAAATCAATGGTCATTTGTCAAAAATTGTCATCTAAAGTCATCAGCAATATTTGTGTGGAAAATGGTTGAATATTCCAAGAAAGATGAACAAAACTATACTTTAAAACTAAAAATTTTTCTAGAAATCACCTTTTTCTGATAGAGTATGCTCACCTATAATCTATCTGAACAATCTAAATTATTAAAGTTTTACACAAGCTTTTCTATAGAAAAGACTAATTGATTCTGTTTTGTGTCTAATACACTTTTTGTACATGAATAGAAATTTATTGTAGGGTGAGTAACACGTGACTTTCTCATAAAAATCATGACTTAAAGTGTTGAAAGTTAATGTGACAATTATTATTCTCTTACTATATAGCTCCTACTTGGTTTCAGAAAAGATTTGATAAATGTTACCAATTAGTCATCATAAAGAACCAATAGCAACAACTTAAAAATGGGAGAATGCAGGAGGGAAACATTAAACTCTTGACAAAGAGAATGTGGGATATAGATAGTCTGGTAAACTAAGAATTATCAGAAATAAGTAAAATATATTATTTTATTTCTAAATTTCAATGAAAGTTTTCTTACTGTATAGATCCTTACTGCAAGAGTCAATAATACAATAAAACAATATTTAAATATTAATTTATCATATTTAGAGACAGATATTTGGGCTGTCTGTGGTCAGGTCTAATTTTTTTTCTCACAAACACAAAAACATGAATCCTTTTACCACACCCACACAGATGCTTGAGCAAACTGGTCAAGTTTGGAAGCACAGAGTGTAATCTTAAGCCTAGAAAAATGTTAAAATAGGTATTTAAATATAAGATAATCTCAATACTGTAAAAAAAAAAAATTAAACGAACAGCACTGATAATGGGAAGACCTACCCATAAGCCACAAAACTACTCTGCAGGGGCATATATTAATTAACATGTTAAAAAGAGTCTAAGTAGGCCGGGCAGTGGTGGCACACGCCTTTAATCCCAGCACTCAGGAGGCAGAGGCAGGTGGATCTTTGTAAGTTCGAGGCCAACATGGTCTACAGAGTGAGATCCAGGAAAGGCTCAAAGCTACACAGAGAAACCCTGTCTGAAAAACAAACAAAAAAGTCTAAGTAATTGAAAATTGGAATACATTTGCTTTAAAGTCATGAATTGAGTTTTTCTTGAGTTTTTCATCCAACTGTTTCCTTGCTACCCTAGTTGGATTTTTCTTGCTGTGATAAAATTCTGAGCAAAAACAACTTGGGGAGGAAAGTGTTTATTTCTCCTTACAGTTGACAGAACGTCATCAAGAAAAGCAGAGGCAGGAACCTGGAAGTGGGGACAAACGGAAGCAGAAGCCATGGTAGAATGCCTCTTACTGGCTTGCTTCACCTTTGTTGCCCCGCTACATTTCTCACACAGTGTAGGTCCTTCTGCCTTAGGGTAGCATTGCCCACAGTGAACTTGACCCCCCATCAATTAACAATCAAGAAGATGCCCCACAATCATGCCCACAGGTCAGTTTTATGGAGGCAATTCCTCAACTGAAGTCCCATCTTTACTACTGTGTCAAGTGAACAGTCAAGGTTAGCCAGCACAAGTCCACCTCTTGGCAACTTGAAACACAAGAAAAGTGTGACTCCAGAACTTCCATTAGAATTTAAGTCAAATGCATCATCCCATTTCAATAATCAGTTGTGAACATAAATTAGCATGATCCAATAGTGTCTTCTTTGATGCAAGAAGCTCCATCTCCCAAAGCAGCAGCACACTTTTTCAATCCTACTCACAGTAGCTTTGTCAGTATATGAGGACTGACACTTAATAGACAGACTACACACATTTCAAACTTAGGAAATGTCTGAGGAACCCACCATTTGTCATATAGTTGGGTAATGCTTTGTAGGCAAGGACTTTGATTTATTTGCAATGATGGTATTGAGTGAAATTAGTGTGCTGAGGTAGTCCTTCTTCCAAAATTAGTTTTTTATTAATTTCTAAAAGATCCAAATTTTAAAAGATTAAACACTCAGAAATTTACACTGTAAAATGTTTAGTCTCTTAAAAACAAATTATGTGAGTCTTTGAAGTAGATGACCACTGAAAAGCATGCTGTCTACTTAGATACTGGTCTGTTAGTTAAATGTGAAGAGTTTTTGTTCACTGAGAAATTTGTTCCAGATAGTCCTGGGAATGAGAGATGACAGATAGTCAAATTTAGATGAGAGCTGTAAGTAATTATCATGCTGTTGTTTTGACTATCAAGAACTCCCAGATGTGTAAGAACTATTGATGAGTGGTTTTTGTTTGTTTGTTTTGTTTTGTTTTGTTTTAAAGAGCAAAAGTATATAGTGCTTTTACAGACAACCCAAGTTTGGTTGTCAGCACCCACACTGTGTAGCTCACAACCACTGTAATTCCATTTGTAAGGGTTCTGATGCCCTCTTCTTGACTCTGTAGTCACTGCACTTACATATGCACACTCATACAGAAACAAATGCATAACCACACATCAGTGTCCTTTGGTTTCTAGATAAACTTCATTTCTAAAAAAATAAATAAAATAAAAGTTTAACTCTTAGAGTTGAAAGTACACTACAGACTTAAATATTTCCCAGATCCTCTTAGATATGCTAATATATAGGATATTAGGAAACAGGTACTGGCCAGTTATTTTGGGAAACTTTGCATCATCATATCAACCTGAAATGGAAATACCAAGTAGCATAGGAAGCAACTCTGAGAAGATTCAAAGTGTGCACACTTGTGTGGAATAGCACCTCTTCCACTTCGGTGAGTGCTTAACCTGTTATTTCCTTCATACACATATAAACCAAAATTAATCATTTAAAAACATCAGACATTTTCAGTAGAATCCAATTGTATGGTTTATTTGAATAGGACTCCTCAACCCAGGAGGTCAAATCTTCGAAAAATCTAGAGATGAAAATTAAATATAGTATAGTATCTCAACTAGAACCCTGAAAAAGACAAGCAAAAAGATTCCAGCTAATAATGTATAAATATTGTTTATTAACTATAATGTGTCATATTAGTGAAAGACATTCAGAATTGAAAAAATTGTAAATGATGAGTTTGTGGAAACTCTATGCTTCCTGTCCATTTTTTTACACATCTCAAAGTGTTATAAAAAAACAAAGCCTATTCATTTTTCAGAAAGATACATTAGCAAAGCCTGGACTTCTTTATGTAAGTTTTTTTCCTGTATTTACTATTTGTTCTGCACACACACACACACACACACACACACACACACACACACACACACACACACAAAGAGATTGGGCCAAAGAAGAGTATGGAAATTTTGATCAGGAATAGTAAAGGACATTGAGGCACACAGAAATTCAGATGCTATGGAAAACAGCTCTTTATCTAGAAGGTGACTATTTGAATCTGGATAATTTACTTCATCTCTAAGATGTGTGAAGATACCATAACAATTTAAAAAGCACAGTGTTTATATCCTTCTATCAGGTAATTTGATATTTGACTGGTACGTGGTGCAGAATGGAATGGGGGGTAGAATGTTGCTGGATCACCTTTATAAAATGGGCACATTTAGTTTCTCATATGTACACAGAGGGATGTTAGTCCTGAGGGTACATTTTCCCATCAGGTTCCATTCTGGGCTGTTTGCCACCTCTGGGCATGCTTATTCAGTCCTTGCTGATAACTCAGGACAGATTTACAAGTAACTCTAATTCATGTACTTGACCAAGTTTCCAAGTTCCTGTTATTTCAGCAGAAATCGTAGAAAAACGACTTAAAATGATTACATGTAATGACTGGTGGTACAGTAAGGGGTGGGCTAATTATAACCATAACAAATGTAACTATTAACTTTTCCTTTGCATTATTTGCTTTAATTTTGTAATCAGTCACACTAGGAATAGTTGGAAAAAACTCTTTGGACCATGAAGTTCTTTGCACGTTGTAGGTGATGTAGATACTCCTAGTTGGTACATGAGTCCTTCAATCCATGTTTTTAAAGCTAAGCTCTGTATATGCTGTTTAAATATGGTTTTATGGAAGATAAACAGAATACTTTTGGAAACAATTTGGGAGGCTCTCCGGTGTTATAATTAGTTGAGATGAATGGACTGGTCTCCTTCTTTTCGATATGAGTAAAAAGCATAGGAAGCAAAGAATAGCATTGGATTCAGAAGCAGGTCCAGCAAGATAACTCAGCAAGTGAAAGTGCTTGTTAGCCAACAGAGACAGCCTGACAACTTGTGTTCAGTCCCCAGAACCCAGATAAAGGTGAAAGGAGAGGGCCGGCCAACTCCATAAAGTTGTGCTCTGACATATACAAGAACACGCTGACGCATGCATGTACACACACACACACACACACACACAAATAATAAGTAAATATAAATTGAGAAACAAACAAGGGGTTCTTGGAAATCTGGTAGGAAAGCTTGATCCACAACAGTTTAGTTTATATGCGGGATCTCTAAACAGCTAATAGTAAGAAGTAGGTACTCCCAAACACTGCCTTGGTTTGTTTGGAAGTCTTCACTTTGGTTACTCTTTAAAAAAAAAAAAAGTAGTGCTCTTGGTTTCCATTAGAGAGAGTTATTACGTATGTTGTCATCCATTGTGTGGGAACGATAAGCCATCAATAAGACTACATCACCGGCAAGAGCTTTCCAAATGGAGGGGTGAATCACCCTGTCAGTTACATCTCTAAACTTAGTAGCATCCGCATGGAAGAGAAGGTCATACAGTATCTTCCATTCACTTAAGGTTAAGAAAATGCCTCCTCCACAGTGAATCCATCCTCTGCTGTAATTCACAGCTTCCTCGCTCACGACAGCACCGTAGCATTTTCAGATCCTACTTGACTTAGTAGTGAAATGAGATCATTAAGCACAACGTAACTCTAACACTATTGTTTTCATTTTTTTTAATCTGTAAGATTTGGGCTTGTAGAAAAATATCAGACCCTCTTATATTATAGGTAGAGTTAAGAAATGTTTATTGAAAAATTTAGTGAATAACCTTCATTCATTACATCAGAGTACTCAGAAATTTATATCTAAGTGGTTTGACATGAATACTTTTGAAATGAAAGTACTGGCCATTTTCTCTTCAGGTTCTTTTGGGAGTTGTATTTTTAAAGGGTAGTTGAGTTTATCTGATAATCTAATATCCTCTAGACATTCCCTTTCCTGCCTTTTTTTAAATTTTTCTCATGCTGCAAATTTCCCCAATGCACAAATTCTTTGACTAATGCATCAATATTTAGACTGTATGTCAAAGACATTGGTTAAGATGGGTCCTGAGGTATGGTTGTTGTTGTTATTGTTGTTTGGGAGGGGGCATTAAAAATATATATGATTTCATGGAACATTCCAAAAATTCTTTGCAAAAGCAATGTAAAGGTAAAAATTGTTTTGGTAACATGTTAATTTTTTAAAAAAAGAATGGTTATCGATAAAGTAAGCCACTGATTTGACCTCAAATTTTCCTCTACTTTACTACTGATGCGTTTTTAGATCAGGAGATTGCCCAAAGTGATAACTAACACACACACATTCTGTCTTCAGGAGACAGTACAAAGCTCTGAAGGATGGCTGATGAGCGGAAAGACGATGGAAAGGCGCCACACTGGACGTCAGCCTCACTGACCGAGGCAGCTGCACACCCTCACCCTCCAGAGATGAAGGACCAAGGCGGGGCAGGGGAAGGGCTGAGCCGCAGCGCCAATGGATTTCCATACCGAGAGGAGGAGGAGGGCGCCTTTGGGGAGCACGGGTCACAGGGCACCTATTCAGATACCAAAGAGAACGGCATCAATGGAGAGCTGACCTCGGCTGACAGAGAAACAGCAGGTAACTGAGGGCCGCCAGGATTTCTTTGTGCTTTGTAGTCCGGTGACTCCGAAAGTGAATTAATTTGCAGCAGCTGGTCCTTTCACTCTGCGAGGACTGGAGTCTGGTCAGGAGAAGTCGGTGCCCTAGCAAGTCAAGCATCAAACCCCGTGGCAGTTAGCCTGACTTCCCCCAACTTGGTTGTGGTCTTGATCTTGTTTCTCACTTTAATTTTTACTACCCTAATCTTTTTAGGCAAATTCTCAGCATATGTACATTTTGCCATGAACTGTCAGTGTTTTAACCCATTGGAGAAAAAAAAATAACAATGCTTTGTTCTTATTACCTTGAGTCACATTGGGCCTAAGTCCAATGGATTGATTAGTAGCATATTTCTTTTTAGTGTAGAAAGAACTGGGAGCCATCTCATCAGCCTTCCAAAGAAGCAGGAGAGAGGAGAAGGGAGATGAGCATGCATGTTCAAATATAGAGGCCTTTCACTGTTTCTCAGCTTTCTAAAAATCAATACCCTGAGGCTTAAAGAACAATATATCACTGATAATTTTTACTTTTAATCTTTTTTTTGTTTTGTGTATATGAGTATTCTACCTGCATATATGTCTGTACCACATGCAGGCTGTGCCCACAGAGGCCAGAAGAGTGCATTGGATGCCCTGGTACTGGAATTACAGATGGTTGTGAACCACCATGTGGTTCTGGGAATAGAACTTGGGTCCTCTGGGTGAGCAATCAGTGCTCTACTGAGCAATCTCTCCAGCCCCCAATATAACTAACTCTTGCGTACTTCTTTCTAAAGTACTCTCATTGATACTATCCTAAATGGCCCCATAAGTATAAAGTACAAATAAAAAGAAACATTACCTTACAATATAGCATTCTTCATCAACCATTTCCCCTTTTTCTGATATTCAGAAGTTTATCTATTAGAACTTACAGACAGCGGATCGCTCCTTCAAAAACCTGAACAAGCTGCAAGTAGTTGAATAAAGAGGCAGCTGCACTGTCTCCTTCAATCCCTTACTTATTTGAAGATCGATTTCTGTGCCACATCAATTAAACTGTGATGTTTATCCACTATACACTGTGGTCAAAACCTTACATATAAGGTGTGGGGGTATACTCAGTGTTAGATTACATACTTAGCATGCACAAGGTTCTTGGTACAAATTGTGTGTGTGTGTGTGTATGTGTGTATACACGTGTGTAAACATGTATATACATATATATGCATGTCTGATTTTAATGAGGAAATAGTGAAGACATTGTAAGTGACAGAAGAAAATTTATAATACACAGTATAAATTTTTAAACACAAGTTTAGTGGGATGTTTTCTATATAGTAAGTGTTGTATTAGCTTCCATACAAAATCCTATGCCCACACTCCATAGATCCAAGGGTCTCATGACATTATGACCTCTATGTAAATTAATTTGCATACAAATCATGGGGTGTTAAGTGCCAAATGAGAAGTATGGAAAGGCAACATTTAAAAGGGATTGTTTTTACTTAGGACAATTTTTCCCAAATGTGTCCTGAAGTGCCAAATAAATTCCCAGGGATATAGCAAGATAGTATATCTATTCAGTGAAGTACAGGGTAACTTGGTCTGCCAAACACTGCAGAAGCCATTAGCTTGTGGTGGTTCTGTTTCACCATTAGCACACTCTGTCTCCCTCTTAAAGACTGTGTGTCTTCTTCACTAAGTTCAATCTTCTCCAGTTGCTCTGATACAAGGCCTCTGAGAATTCCATAAAGGCTCTGCAGAATTCCATGTGCATGGGAAAAGAGGATGGCAGTATCTCTTGATTGAACCAGGAAATTGAGAAGCTGTGTAGTGCTCTAAGGAGACAGACATCTTAATAAGACATTGTGATTGAAATGGAATGAAGATATTCTTGCCTTTCATGGTTGCAGTGAAGATTATAAAATAGTATAAAGTGTATAAAGCCAGTGCTCCAAGACATAGTGTCTATTAGTTACCATCATTGTGGGTGACAGTGGTGGTGACAGCCTTGAACAAGGACTTTTGATCTCTGGCTGAGTACAGTGGAACTTGATGAGGGTGGGACTCCCCACTGAAAGGACCCTGATAGGTTTGAGGCAAAAGGGGATGAACACCAGCTACAGCATCATGGTTAGAAGGAAGGAAAGAGATAGTAGTGCAGACCAAGAGTTTCCTTATCATCCATCCTGCAGCCCCTGGCTTTACAGCTGCAGCATTCAATAAATGTGTGTTGGGCCAGTGATTGCATGATCAGGCAAAAGCAAAGACAGTTAATTTGAAGACTATACTTTTGTCCTCTGAGTTTAGAGACCTTTGCATTGCTGTTAGTTTGTTTTTGGTGTTTGTTTTTTGTTTTTGAGCAGGGTAGCACTCTGTAACCCAAGCTGGCCTTGAACTCCAGACTCAACTTAAAGTCAAGGTTATCCCCTGATCTCAGCTTCCCAAGTGGCTGGATTACAGATACATATGCACCACCATGCCAGTCTAGCTTGGTCTCTTCAATACTCAACACATGACCCTTATTGACTACCATGGAGTAATACAATGCAATATAGAAAAAAAAATCACTGTGTATAGTATGCGTGTTCAAGCCATGGACAACTAGTATCATTTAATATTCTATTTATTCAGTGGTCTTAATGAAGTATTTAACAGCATCAGAAAAAATCTATTTGTCAGGTCAATGTGTACTTGCCAGCGTCCTTGAGAAAATAATATAAATTAAATTCAACTCATTGGTATTTCTTTTGAGTGATGGTGTCAGGAACATCCAGTGTTTATGGTGGACTCATCTCAACACGTATTAAATGAGTCTTATGTTATCCTGCAGAATTTGATTTCTCAATGTTCATAGGTATGCTCACAGTGACAGAGGTGGTACAGCATCATCTGTGGGTTGCCATAGTGATGTTTTCAGTCTAAACTATGGTGTGATTTTTAAACTAATTCCTTCTAAAAATAACAGACCAATTATTGAATCCCTAAGATGTGCAAGTGTGGAAAGCTGTAGGGAGAGCAGGAATGTAAAAGTTGGTTCCCTCATGCTTACAAAGAATACTCCAATGATAAGTTAGTACACAGTCAGCTTCTTTCCAAACAAGTTTAATAAAATAACTGTTCTTGTGGATGTTTTATAGGTACCTTCCTTAAAAATGTGGTGTAAATCATCACCTGTATAAGCAAATCCTCTTAAATCTCAATATGGAATTTTTAAAATGCTATGCTTTGAGGATGGTGACCTTATGGGAACTGGTGTTATATTTGGAGGTGAACATTTCAAGGACCAAAGAGTTCATTCTTCTTTTCACTTACCTGCAGTGCAAAAGTATATTGCATTTCCCCCATAAAAAATAATCTTCAAAAGCAAAACTGTTCACATAAAGCACTCCTCAGGGGAAGGAGGTCCTCAGCTATGCTTGTAGTAGCCAGGAAATTCCTCAAGTTGACTCAAAACTGTTTTTTTCTGCTTTCTTCTTGGCTATGGTTGCCTCTTCATTTCCAGAAGTTTTTTCCCCTGAGCTTGTTTGTAATCATCTCTATAAACAGGATTACAGAATGGAAGCATCATGTCTTCCTAACACTGGGCCTCCTCCTGTCCTACCTTCTTCTCTCTCACGCACCATTTGAATGTTCATTTGCATTTATGGGCTTTGAGACGTTTTAAAGATGAGCATCCATCACCAACTTATCTTTGTTCTTGTGCACTGAGACCAGTATTGGAAATCAGGATATGTTAGAAGGGAATAATATTTTAATTTTACTGCTTTACCCTTGTCTAGATGTTGACTCCTGCCATACAATGTAAATGCATGCCCATGGAAAGATGGGTGGAACTATTTTCTTAACTCTAATTGATGCTTTATTTCTTTGTTCTTTTTAAAGGACACATAGGCACATATAAAAACATGTGAAGCTATTCAGAATCAAGCCACCTAACCAAAGGGTAGTATTTTTTTCTTTTTAAATTGTTTTCCAAAGTATAATTGAGAAGAAAAAATGGTGTATAATAATCCATTCCTTTCTTTAACACTTTGTTGAAGAAAGCAAGAGAAATACATCTTGGTCCCCATAGAGTTCCAAATCTGAGTGACAACTAGACACCTCACCTATAAATTTCTTATCCAGGAGCAAGGCTCAAAGTTACATTAGAATCTATATTAAAACTGCATGAGGTTACTTGCAAAAATACAGAAAAGAGTTGATTTGTATCTATAAAATCTATAAATCTTTGTATCTAAAAGTCTATAAAATTTCATCAGGACATCATTGTAGGAAGTGGAAGTTTTAAAAGCTACCTTTCAAGTGATGCTTTAAGGATGTGGAGACAGTTTCCATAGTTAGTGTGCTCATGATTTGGCAATATAACTGATTGTCACTTCATTTGATGTCTTGTTATCTATGGTATTGAATCTTACCCTTACTGAGTCTATTTATGAAATCATTTTGATATAATGTTTTCTGGTTGTAACAGCCATATCCACAAAGTATTAATTCTGCATTCCTCACCTTGCTCTGAATACCATTATCTATCCAGGGATAGAAAAGACTCTGGCTCCTTTTCATTCCCCAAGGGTAGTTTGAAAAACTGGAGCCTGCTCTCCTTATCCTTATTGACATCCATGGACAGAGCCAACTGTGAATTAAATGAATCAGAAAGAAATGGTGTTAGGACAGGATAACAGTGTGTTTTCCTGCAAGTCATTGTTCCTTACACAATGCGGAATATCAATTATTAACGTAGAATTTATACACGGTAACCAGTAATATTCACAGTCTAGAGATGGCATATAGGAGGATTGCAGAGGCTTTATGCAAACATGGCATTTTATGTAAGGACTTGAAGAACAGAACTTGATGTTAGAGGGGTCCTTCAGCCATCACCCCACTCAAAGACACCAAAGGACAACTGTGTACTTAGAACCACAGCTTGGAAAATTGTATATTTCCACAGCCTTGCATCACAGGTTTCAACATGACTCTTCAGTTTGCATACCATCATGGCTTTGATCACATTCTATCATTTTGGGATGTCCACAAAGATATCTATCATTAGTGTGTCCATTTACAAATGAGGAAATCAGGACACAGTCTGATTAAAAGAGTTATTCAGAGATGCTCATTTAGAAGATGAGGGTGTTGAACTGAGAACCCAATGACCAGGAGCCTTGGGCAACTTGCTTTCATTCTGAGTTGTCCATTCCCCAAGAAAAGACTGTGTAAATTTTGTGTGTCTGCTTTATCATTTATTTACTTTCTAAGCAGGCTACTGACTGTCAAAGCTTTTAAGATTTCTTTAGAATAGAGTTAATTTGGGGGGGGGGGTCTCAGAATTAATCTTGTAAATTTCACCATTTGTCTTTTATTGGAAAACATTAATGGAATTTGGCCATTCCCTTGCCATACTTTCAAATAATACAACAGTTATTTGGAAGGAATCTAGAAGATGAGCTTTCCTATCTAACACTCCTCGGGTGTAGTCAACCCCTGAAAGTATTTGCTACCTGGTCCAGGCTTCTTGTCTAGTAGAAGACAACTCCTCTACTGCCCCTCTGCATCAGGCCCCATCCATGGCAGGCAAAGTGCACATTTCTGTTACAGAACTCACATTCACACTCCTGGAGCATGGCATAAAATCATAGCGTGATTCTCAGTTTCCTCCTGGGTGGAGAAAGAAGGGAGGCAGAGGGGGGAAAAAAGATATTTATAGATGTCAGAATATGCAAGTGTTCACAAGCAGCCTTTGGTGACTTCAACAGGCCTCAGGCATGATGGTTGGACAAAACAAGTCCTGATATGAAGTGGTTCTTTTTTGGATATCACTTGGGGTAAATATAAAAACTAAAGGGCATTTCTTTACCTTACTCCTAACCATTCCCTACAATGCCTTTTTTCTCCCTAGCATGTCTATATTTCTAGATCTGCCCCCCCACCACCACCACCCAGGAGACAGTAGAGCCTTCTCTACACTTTAACATCCCCATAGCTCAAGCAGCCCCGTGACACACAGACCCGGACCCAGACACATACATTTATTGTTGCAAAGATCACATAGTGGAGCTGGAAAGCACAGGATGGGGCTATGAGGGCGAGGTTGTCATCACTCATATGAAAACAGCAGATAGCTTGAACCTTCTCTCTGTTCGTCCTTTTCAACCTTAGAAAAATGAAAACTGCTTTTTGTTATCCTTCTGTCTTCCATGCCTCCATTTCTAAATTGAGACCCTCCTTAAAATACGATCTATTGCGCATACTTTATTAATGTATGCAGAGCAAAATAGTGCAGGGCCCTTTCTCCAGCAAAATGACTAAAGCTCTCCGCATCAGCCCCTGAGGCAAATAAACAAGCAGGCCTAACAATACAAAAGGTTGCAGATTTTCTTCTTCTTCTTGTTGCCATGCCAACCACTCATTGCTCTGGCTGCCATTTCCCTGAGCTCCGCAGAGAGAGGCGTGTGCAGAGCAGTTACTTAGCATTCAAGGGTGGATCTGCAGGAAAACACACAGCCTCACTGCAAAGCGTCGGGCCTGGCGGCACCGGTGGACAAAACCAGAAAATGGGGATCTTTTCAGTGTTTTCCTCATGAAGGTTAGGCATTTGGGCTAGAAAGAATGAGAGAGAGAGAGATGGATTTTTTTAAATTAAGGCAGTTCCACGAGGTTTGTATCTGTTGTTTGCTTTGTCCTGTGTGGTCTCTAGCAGATGAAGTGGGTGTGGGTGTTCATTTCTGTCATACTATGTGGCTTGTGGTGTTGGTGCCTACTAGGTCTGAACCTATCAGGTCCAGCTTACATGGACAGTGTCATAAAGAATGTGACTCTTGCTCTTGGGAAGGAATGGGCTTCTGTGTACCAGGTAATCCCAGCTAGAGCTTTCTATGCCTTACAAAATAGAGGAAAGGCTGAGCGCTGGATAAAGTTTGTCATTTAAATATCCGGTTGGATGGTGGTTGTCACATCATTGTTGCTTCTCAGTCAAAGTGAGAGTGAGATGACATTGTCTTAGGCCAGTGATTCTGAGTCAAAATATTAGGAAAAATCAATTTCTCAAGACCGCTTCGATTAAACCCAATGACTCAGCAAATTGAAGTGTTATTTTCTTTCTTGGAATTTTAAATGCCTACAGACTTTTGAGTTGTGATGAGCAAATCTCTATATACACACAAACACCACACACATACACACACATTCACACACACATACACACACACACACACACACACACACACACACACACACACACACACACATTGAATGAATTAAATGTAAGTATAACTTAATTATATTTTGTTTTTCAAACTTTCTCCTAGTCTGTATTTTCTAGAATCTTGCCATGGTTTCTCCTTTCTAACTTGCTGTTGTATTTAATCATTGTGATTTCGTTCATTGCTTTTCAACCTGAGGGCTAAAAAAAAAAAATCTCGATTTAGAAAAAAATTCTCAGCAGTTCATAAGATCTTTTTCATTTAAAATGAATACGGGAAAATAATAAGTAATGGAAGTGACTCTTTGGAGATTCATTCCTAGACTGTAGTAAGCCTTTGAATTGATTAATATTATGAAGGAACTTTTGATGTCCCCTGTGTTTGTAAGTATTCTATTCTCTCCTCACAAAACAAAAAAGGAGAAAGAAAGAGAGGGAGGGAGGGATTGGGAGAGGAAGAAATGTGGCGGTAATTTTTAACAATTTTTCCAGATATCCTGAGAATTTATGAATCATCGAGCAATAATGTGTTATTTGAGTTGTATAGTAATATATATTTATATATCCATGCATCCATAAGTATATAGATACTTTGACAATATTACTGGCTTTTATCAGATGTATTTGGCACTGGATGACAAGTATCTGGGCTTTCAGTTTGCTTCTGTGGCCGTCGGAAGGTTACTGAGTAGATGGGGAATACTTTGCAGTCAACACGCCTCTTTTTTCCCACAAGCTACTCAGATACACTGATTTTCTGCTTTGGTGTGTCGAGCCCTCCTCCCTTCCTCCCGGTACCTTCATGCTTCACTGCTCCTTAGCAGGTTACAGAGAGCATCTGCACCTGCTCGCAGAGGAGTATGGAAATTCACGTCAAGAGCAGATGAGCAGCCCTGGTACTTTCAGTCTTCTCTGACCAGGCATTGTGAATCCCGGGAGAAAAGGCCAAACCACATGCTACCAGCTCACCATGCAGCAGCTCTCAGAAAATGAGTCACACCGTTCAGCTACACTCATAAAAAATACAGTTCTAACCTAGCCAAGCTGCTGAGCAGAGAGAAAAAGGGGTAGGCCTTGGGCTCTCCTTCATCTTTTAACAGCTATGTAAATGCTAGGTATCTACCAGAATATGAAACTAAAATGTCTGTGTTCAAAATTTATTGCAAGAATATTCAGAATTTCAATAAGCATTATACTTAGGTAGATAAAGAGGAAGAAACAATTCCAGGACAAATCATCTATACTACAGCATCCTGAACACTAGACTTGAGTCTAAATTGGAAGCATGGATCAGGACTGTACTGGCAAATGAGTAACGCCTTTCTTTATGGGCTTCTGCAGTCCGAATGATCAGTCCTCTGAATGAAATAAAAACCTATTTTCGTATCACAGTTTTATGGTACCAAGCCAATCTGTGATGGTTTCTTTAAGAGCAGTATTGTGTGACATAATTGGGAAATCATTTGGGAAGGGTTCTCAGAATTCTACCAGCAAAGGCAGAGAGCTGCTGTGATCTCAATCTCTGGTTTAGCTTTCCTAAACACCTGCAGGGACTATGGTTATATGTTTCTAAGAGCATCCATTCAGGTGTCCATCTACTGAGGTTATTTATTAAACTAGTTTTTATACCAAGACTGTAAATGCTTTGAACTTGTACTCTGCTTTTCTTTCTTCCTTTGGCATACATTACTCTATTTATTTCCTGGTGTAGATTCTAGTAAATATTTTAATTAACACAGAAAGAGATTGAGAACCCATGTATGGAGTTAAGAATGGAAATCACATAGACAAAATTGTGCTACAAAAAGGATACTGCAGTGTTAGTAATGCATTTGTGAGAAAGACTGAATCAGAACAATATATTGGGAATGAAAGAATAAATTGAGAATCAATGAGATGAAGCTGGAGTCATTGTCAAGGTGAGAGAGCTGGTTGCCATAGAAAGTAATTTCCCCATTTCAGTGGGGAAAATGTTGCCAGAAGTGACTTTCTGTAAAAGTAGGGGTGAGAGTTGGATGGTTGGGGATAACAAAAGCACATAGCACATCTAATCAGAGACATTTGCTTGATAACTGCCGAATCGGAAATAATATGAAAAGTTAAGATCAACAAACTGTTGCTGGAGAATTTCTCTCCAGCTCCCGCAGCCAAGTCCCGCCAGTCCTGGAGCCCAATTATAAAATAAACATGCAGATGCTTACATTATTTAAACTGCTTGGCCATTAGCTCAGGCCTATCATTGTCTAGCTCTTACTCTTATATTTAGCCCATTTCTATTAATCTGTACTTTGTCATGTGGCTTGTGGCTTACTGGTACTTTACATCTTCCTTGTCCTGGTGGCGGTGGCTCCAGGCGTTTTTCTCTTTCCTTCCTCCTTCCTCAATTCTCCTCTCCCCTTGTCCTGCCTATACTTCCTGCCTGGTCACTGGCCAATCAGTGCTTTATTTATATAGAGCGATATCCACAGCACTTCCCCTTTTTTTCTTTTTCAAAAAGGAAGGTTTTAACTTAAACATAGTAAAATTACATATAACAAAACAATTATTGAGTAAGAATTACAGTTACAATATTAAAGAAGATATCTTATCTATCTTATATTTGTGAGTTTAAGGTTTTATATCTAACTTATCTTTTATCATAACTAAGGAAAATTGTAAGTATCTAGTCTTTAACCACATCAAAGACCTCAGAAGGATATAATACTACCTGAGAAATGGGAGAAGGATGCAAGCAACTTTCAGAAGTCTTGCAGGGTAGACAGAGACAGCTGACAGCCTGGACAGTCATCCAAAGTTCTCTCGTAAAGTTGGGGCATCTTGGTAGAGCATGAGACTCTTAATCTCAGGGTCGTGGGTTTATGCCCCATGTTGGGTGCCATTTGTTGCTGGAGAATTTCTCTCCAGCTCCCACTGCCAAGTACCACCAGTCCTGGAGCCCACTTATAAAATAAACACACAGACGCTTACATTATTCAAACTGCTTGGCCATTAGCTCAGGCCTATCATTGTCTAGCTCTTACTCTTATATTTAGCCCATTTCTATTAATCTTTACTTTGACACGTGGCTCGTGGCTTACTGATACTTTACATCTTCCTTGTCCTGGCGGCAGCGGCTCCAGGCGGTTTTCTCTTTCCTTCCTCCTTCCTCCATTCTCCTCTCCCCTTGTCCTGCCTGTAGTTCCTGCCTGGTCACTGGCCAATCAGTGCTTTATTTATATAGAGCGATATCCATAGCACTAAACTTCTGAGAGACATAAAAAATCTAACAGATAAGAATCATACAGATGCCCAGTAATTCTCTCTTTTCATTCTTACAAAACTGAGCCCAATGTAACCTTAGCCGATTGGAAAATGTCCCCAAAATAGCTTGAGATGGGAACACAGACATGTATGTTCTATTTGATCCTCCGGTTGTAAGGTAAAGATTGATTTGCCCTTCTGTGTCAAGAACACTGCAAATCTCAATCTTGATTAAAGGACAGCATGAGCCTTGAAGCATATTGTATGTTCTCCATCATAGGCTTAATTGTACTCATTTAGAGGAGTACAGTAATACTAGCTTGGAAAGATAATACCCTAATTTTGAAAATCATCTGAGTAGACTATGATTGATGTCTCATTTCCTCTGTTTCATCTCTGAGTCCATGAAATGACTTTTCAAATGGTAAGGGTTTAGATAGTAATCAGTACTTGTATATTGAAATGTGAAAATTATACACTGACTATAGGAAAAAGAAATTTTGCTGTAGACAGAGATGAGCATTGAGCCTAGGGCCTTGTTCTTATAAGCAAGCCCTCTACTGTGAGCTACATCCTTGTCCTAGGAAAATGCGTGTGTGTGTGTGTGTGTGTGTGTGTGTGTGTGTGTGTGTGTTTTCAATTGGATGTATTTATTTTGTCTTGTTGTTTAAAGGTGGGCTTCCTGTGATGCATTCTTTTCTTTTTAGATAATAGGTTGAGCTGTAAATAATACCTGTTTCCTTTATAAGCAGCACAGAAGGTCAAATAATTGAATGTGTTTTCTCCTTGGATCATGTTTCATTTGAATGCCTGAACTTGTCATCTCCCTTTAACAAAAGGTTATTGGTTATTACGAACTTGAAAAGCAAAGATTTGAAACATTGCAAAGAGTGAAATAGGGGTTGGAATGTAGCTCAGTGTAGTCTCACTGCCTGGATGTGTGAGACCCTGGGTTTCATCCCCAGGGCTGAAAAATAATCCCACTAGACTGCAGTTGCTGTTTGTGGTGCTTTTCTAAAAGACAGCACACATGGTAATATGTAAAAACTGGCTTATCTTTTCTTTCTCCCCAATCCCTTTTTTGTTTGTTTGACATGAGGACTGTAGATACACACCAATGAGTTGTGAAAATTGACCTTTTCCTAAAAAAGCAAAGCACTATGTTGACTCAGGATTATAAAGCATGTTAGATATTGTCGTCAGGCCATTTCTTCATTTCTTGCCTAACTTTTCTAAGTCCTTATTTCAATAGGAAATAAATGATTATGTTTGCAACCCCAAATGTAGCCACTATGGAAAGCATAGTTTAGGAAGGTGAGGTCATTTTTAGTTGAGATATCAGTTACCCGTTGCCTTCATTCAATGACATGTCAGCGGATTGTAAGAGAATATTCAGTACTTACAATTCTCATTTAACTTGTACATCTGATCCGAGTACATTTGGGATTATGCTCAAGATCTTAGCTGTTGTGTCATAGATTTCCTGTCTTGTTGTTAATTGTGAATTCACATTTTGTAACCAGGATCAGTTCACAAATATGAATTTGGTATTTTGATGTGAAAATGTATGCTCCATTGTATATTACAATGAGAAAATGTTGACCATTTCTTCACTGGGAGAAAACGTTCTGAGGCCTCTGCTCTCTGGTGTAACAGAAGGGCAAGTAGAAGCCCCACAGAAGCACAGGGTCGCCCTCTTCACCAGATCTGATGGAAAATAATTATGATAAAACAATTATGATGAAATATCTTAGAATTTCTATTTTATTATAACACTGAGATATTCTTAATTACATCAAGATAATCCTTCCATTATGGTCTACAGATTTTCAGATAAGACACTAGTTAGTATAGTACTATATTAAAAACCTCTCTTTCCATGACTTTTGTTGAGCCAAGTCATTCTGCCTCGTTTCATGTTACGTTTCCCAATTATATATGAAAAAAACTGAAGAAAAATAAAGGAGCAGAAGTGGATTCTTGAGGCTCTTGGGTTCTTGGGAGTGTTTTGCTTTACCTTTTCTTCCTTAGGAAAGGGAACCCACACTACCAATTCACATCAAACACTCTTGAGGGGTGAGAGGTGGCTGTAGATACTGCGGATCAGTGGTTCTTCAGTGCAAGTGGGATGAAAACAAGTAAGAGAAGCCGGGCAATCTTAGATATGCTCTTAGAAACAGAAATCGGTTCAATGATATTTTCCTATGAAGGTTGTGGGATATCATAGGAAATCTGAGTTTCCATATCCTCAGGAAGCTCCATAAACCTCTTTCACAGACTTCTCAGACTTCTGATTGCCTTACTAAATCAAGCGCTATCTGTGGTTATAGAGTGTAATGTAAGCTATAGCCTCATCTTCCCACTGCCCAAAGCAAAGTTCAGAAATAAATCAAGCATGCGTTGAGCACTCTTCTGATAGCATTCTCAATTCTGTTTCCTTAGTGTCCTCAAGTTGTCTGTGGTCACAAGCCCATACATAGGCTACTCACCCACTTCCCTCTTGCAAAGCCTGCTCACCTTTCCCCACAGCACCCCCTCCCACATGGCATCCTATCTTGTATATTTCACTCTACCACGCCATCAAAGGGCATGCACCATTCTCTTTCTGCTGGACTCCAATTTAAGAGATAAATGTAGTATTAGAGATGGAAATACCTGAATATTAATAGAGATTGAGAAAAGTAAACAATATTGAAGCAAAGTCATCTATGTAAAATTTTAATTTGGATAGGTGCCCTGGATATATTTAATGTCATTTGTAAGTTTGTACAGATTTTTTTCTTATTTTCTACTGCTTGTGTCTTACATATCTTTCATAATGAACCTTTTGTATCTTACACGTGAAGGAATACTTGCTTGCATGAGTCCAGAACAAAATTAATCATTACTTTAGATTTTTTGGACATAAAAATTTTTAGAAATCATCAAATGCTTTTCTTTTATTTTCATGATTATATCAGTTGCAAAGGCAATATTGCGCTTTGCATTTCTTTTTCTACTTAAAATTATGCTCTTGGAAAGTCGTTCCATTTTTGCTACTAATTGGTTGGTCCCAGCGGAATCTGTTTAATGTTCAACAGTTGTGCTTGTTTGGAAGTTTCCAATGAAGACATCCACCTATGCTGTGCTGTGGCTGAACTTTTATTTAACTATATTATTAATAATAGGGGGTTTGCTTACATGTATACTTCTCTTCTCGTGTTTCTTTTACTATAGGTGTTTCAATTCTCATAATTTCACTGTACTTTCCAAGATTGTGAACAACGATTCTATGTATACGTGCCATTATAATTTGGAAAATATAAAGAATTACTACTATAAGTAGCATATAATCAAGTCCCTTTCAGTGCTGGTACAAAGAAAATACATGTGAACAGCATTTTATACAATTACTGGGTCTAAAATAAAATATGTGGTTAGAATATGGACAATCAATTACTTAGTTTGTAGTTTATGAGGCAAAGCTGATTGCTGCTGAGAATTGCAAATTCATTCTCAGAAATGTGTTAGGACTGAACATTTAATCAAACTGTCCTTATGCAGAAATCATGTTGTCTTTCCTGTATGGTGACTGAGTGTACTCTATGATATATGTGAACAAAGTAATTTAACTGTGAAGGGATTCTTAAATTATGTAAGATCTCCCGAAACTTGATCAAGTTATGCTGAAGACAAGCAAGAAAAAGGAAACAAGTGTTCACTGACTTGTTTAATAGTTTAAATCATATTATGACACTGGTTACAATAGAAAAAGCTATGTTTAGGTAAGTAGTGAAGACTATTTCTGATGTTAAAGGAATTTATATTTCAAAAATCTCATCCCAATGGCTCCTTTTGAAATATCTGTATTATGTTCCCATTTTCTTATCATGTCATTGCCCTCAGGCATTTCTACTTTTTGTTGCGGCAGAAACAATACTTTCATCATGTGAAACCTTACATTCACTCCTGATGCCCAAGTCTCTCATGAAATCCAAACAGAGATTAAACCTTAAAAGCAGGGAGAAACTCATGTATATTTCAGTGCGGACACACACAGACAGGCATGCACAGGCACACGTGTGTATGTTTTGTGTATTCCACAGTTATTCTTTTTAAGAGTAGAGTTGTTCGAGCTCTCATTGTTTTACCAATAATTTATATTCACATTGTTTTATATTCTAATCATTTGATAGTGTAATGTGTTTCAAGTCCTAGCAGAGAAGACACTACAAGTTTTCAAAAGTCTGCAAAAAATAGTGCACTTTTAATAAGATGTAACATAGAATGTTTAAATCTCTCGTTTGGCATTATCAATCCCCTTATGCCAAAATGATTATATTTAATGTGTTAAGATTGGAACAGTTTAAAATTTTCAGGAAGCAAGTTTTTCATTAAATTTATGTTTACCCAATTAATTTAGATAAGTGAAATATTATACTTGACTTTTCTGTTTTATCACCCTTCTGTTATATGAGCTACAAGTAGCAGCAAGTGTGTGTATACATATAGCAATACCAGAAATCACTCCCAAACCTTAAACCAGAAATTGTAAGTATAAAGCTAGATTGGGAACATATTCACTTAACTATGTGTCTTTTGCTTAAATATTTTCCCCCTCTATGTCCATCTGGGATACTAAATTTAGAAATAGAATTTCCCAGTAGTTTGTTTCTGATCTATGCTTGTCTAATTACTTTTGTCTCAATACTTGATCATCCTTACATTGTAGTCTTATCTCACTGATACTTACCTTAGCTTGCTACACCTTTCTCCTTAACCAAATTTGAAAATAAGGGCAGTCCAATTAAATCTCTAAAGAATTTGTTTGAGTAGGCCAAGGTATAATCTGGGTAAGACTATGGATTTGAACACATTTGAGTTAGAAAGAAAAGAGAGTGGAGAGGGATAGAGCAATGGCGTAGTAATTAAGAGTGTGATGTTCCTGTTCTTACAGAAGACCTGAGCTCAGTTCCCAGCATCTAATCAGATGGCTCACAACTGACTCTAATTCCAGCTCCACGAGATCCAAACCTCTGGCCTCCACCCACACCGGCCATCACTTGCACATACCCACACTTAGAAATACACACATACATGAAATTGTTTCAAAGGGAGGTTTATAGAAGAATCAGTCAAAAATCCGTGGCCACTAATGGAAAAGAAGAAAGAAGAAAAACAAAACGTGTCCTTCCATAAGATTACTCGGACTTCAAAAACAATGTGTGCAGGGTTGCCACATCTTATCTTTGTATTTCCCAGTAATGGCTAAGCATTCCTACATTGTCTGAAACAGACACAAAATAAACTCCCTTCCAGAAAACAAACAAACAACAAACAAAACTGAGCTCTATACAACTGTGATTTCTTCTCTTAAATGTCTTTGTCTTCATCAATTGACTCTACTTACAATGTATTTGCCCCCTTAAATAAGGTGGAGCCTTGTTTCAATCAGTATATCTTCAGAAGAAATGTTCAGGAGAAAGGGCTGCTGAGCAAAGATGTGTAATTGCAACATTGCCTATTGTGATGCTGTGTGTCAGTAGAAGTCTGAAGGGTGGGGTATGCCAATGCTGGCCTCCTTAATTAATGCAAAGATGCCAGGGGGACAAACAAACAAAACCCTCCGACAATCTGCTCTTTAAATGCTTTCATCACCAGCTGATTCAAGGAAATACTTTCATAGGAGCCATTTACTCTCCAAATTAAGCAAGAAGCAAGGAATTTTCCTTCCCCCCACCCCTTCTTCATGAATTTATGGAGGGTGTTTGTTCAGCAGAGCACTTCGAACTACACAGTGCTTTCCTTGTTGACTGGATTCCAGCAGCAGCAGCAATTAACATTGGTTTCCTAGGCAACCATTTTGTACCCTACTGAGAAGAACCTTCTTGACAGGAGCATTCTGTCTTAAATTGTTTTGTTTTCCTTTTTTCACCAAGTGTACGGTAGACTGATTTGTCATTTCTTTTAACACACCATTATTGTACCCACGATGCTTCAAAGCAGAAACATTTAGTGGTTTTTACAGCCATATGGTTGAATTTACTGTCATTGCGTCTTGGTTCACTTTTAACAAGCTGCAAAAAATCAACAAAAATATGTGCCCTGGCATATGCCGATTTGCTTGCATTTTGTGCTCACCGTCCAACTGGTGAACCATTGCAGGTTTAAGGAGGCACAGCTGGTCCTGATCCAAATCCACAGGCTGCACATTCAGCAATTATTGGGGCTACCATCAATGTTACATCTTTGCTCAAGAAGCAGCTTAGAATTTTCAGAGCTCTTGAAAGACTGTCAAGTCCATCAATTTTGCTAATCAACTGGGATTTAGTAAGTTAATATCACAGAAACCACAGTCTGAAGAGGTACTGTGTATGGATCCTGGACCTGCCTTTAAAATTCTGCCATGATGAAGACTGAGAACAAAAAGGTCCTAGGGAAGGTGTAGTGTGAATGATCTGCTGGAGGAAAGCAAGGGGCTGGAGCAGCTATAAATTCTGAGCTGTACTGTAGAACAGCGGTGCAAGGCTAACTTAGACACCTTTTGTAAGGGACAAAAGCCTGAAAAAGTGTCTGGCAAACAGTGCCCAGCATTGAAGCTAGGAGGTATTCCAAATGTTTTCCTAAGTGGTGATACATTACCCATCTCTGTGTTCTTTGTACTGTATCTTTATGTCACGTATTCTTTTTTTTTTTTAATTTATTTATTTATTATGTATACAGAAGAGGGCGCCAGATCTCATTACAGATGGTTGTGAGCCACCATGTGGTTGCTGGGAATTGAACTCAGGACCTCTGGAAGAGCAGTCGGTACTCTTAACCACTGAGCCATCTCTCCAGCCCCCATGTCATGTACTCTTATACTATCCAATAATCAACAGCTTTACATCTTTGTAAGAAGTAATGAGATAAATTAGATTCAGAGAAGTTACCTTTCATGTTTCCTTCTAAATAGTTTGTAATCAGATCTACTTGAGTTATTTCTGAGTTATCGTTTTGTTATGCAAGTTTTCCTTATAAACCTTTCTTACCTGTGACCTGACTTTACAGCCAAGCTATTTTCATTAATTGTAGAAATTCATTGTTATATTGACATTAGTGATAAAATAAAGACTATCACAAGTTTAACATTCAGACACTAGTCAACTACTAGCAACTTCTCCAATGCTAAGCTGATGTTAATCGGCTGAAGTCCTAACATTCACAAAAGAGAAAAAAGAAATACCATGTATGCTCCCTGACTAATGCAACTTATGCCATAAGCTAAAAAAACCTTTGCTTCTCCAAGTTTTGAAGTTCACAAGATAAATAATATTTCCAAATAGCTACTTGCAATAAGCAGTATTATCCTTTCAACTATAGATGTCAATATTACCTTTTAATTGTGTGTGATAACTATGCAATTTATGTATAATACATTATTTTTAATCATCTCAACAGCCAATTTCTAGTCGTAAATTTGCATATGTATTGAAAAAGAAAAAGAGAAAGTGGAGAAAATAAGCAAAGAAAAAATTAAATATCTTTTACTCTCTTACCTATAGGAGGAGATTTCCTGCTGTTAATTGTCCTAGGGAGCTTTAAAGCTACCAAGCTCTTTGGAGCTCCATCTAGATGGCAGTCCAGAGTTGGGACTTGATGATAGGAATCCCGAGTAGATAGGACCCAATATTTATGCAGTCAGGTTTGAGACCAGAAAATTTAAAAAGAAAAAAAAAGACAGTGTTTTCTTCCTTCAGAATTTTGTCTTTGAAAAATACTTCTTCTGATCATCATTATACTCACAAATATTAACAACAATGAGTTATGATATCAAGAGATAGCCTAGAGGGGCTGGTCCCTCAGAAACCACTATCATGGTCGTTAGTTAGATATGGAGGTGGTTAGAACTGTCTGGACATCCTCCTTTCCCTTCAAATTCTTGGTGTGCTCTTATATAATAATGTAATTACCTAGCTGAGATCCCAAGTGCTATTACTTGTTCCATTTTGTGAGTGAAACTTAAAAGCACAGTGAGTTTGAATGAATTTGTTAGGATAAAATAACTAGAAGGTCAAAATTCTTCAGTACAAACCCATATTTCTCTGAACTAAAGACCTTAATAATTCCTTAATAACTTACCCTAAAGGATAGTTACCCCCTAAATAGGTAAAAATATGATGGGTGGATGGGTGGGTAAGTGGATAGATGGGCAGGATAGATGGATGGAAGCAATAGATATATATTTAAGAATGAATGAAAACTATCATACATGATTAAATATATGAAAATAATAGGTGTATATATATGACAAGAGTCATAGTTTTTATAATTTTATTTTTATTAGTTTGATTTTTTTATAACTCATACTTGGTCATTTGTGTTTCTTTGGTACATTTATTCTTAATTATCTGTGAACTTACCCAAACCCTGAGTGAATTTGCTCCTATCCCATGAGTCAGTCAGAGGAGATGCAGAATCCACCCAGGAGAGCTCTGATTACATTTCTCCTGGGGAAATAAGCCATCTCTTACTCTGTAGGGAACACTACTGTTGATATCCTGTTGATAAATTCCTTTGCTGCTTTCAAGGAAGACTGCAAGTTCACTGGGCCAAATGAAGCCCCCAGAGCTCCTGTTCATGGCCATGTATTTCCAAGTACACTGAAATTTTGAATAGAAGGTATATTATTTTCTATTTGAAAAGATTTAATAATGTTATTATTCCAAACAACTAGAAGACATTAGGTAAACCAATATGAACTTAACTTCCTAATATACTATCAGAGTATCTTTAAAATAGAATTTTTAAAATCAAAAATGGGTGCTGGGAGTTGAACCCAAGGTCTTATGCATGCGAAACAAACACGGTATCACTGAACTACTTCTCCAGCTCCTGATAAATTCTTTAAAAAAAATAGAAGTTTACTGAGACTTCCAAGATCATGTTAAAATTATTTTCTGACAATTATGCTTAAAATGTACATAAAACAAGTCACCTCGTTCATAGATTACATTCAAATGGAAACCAAAAGCACATTTCTAAATGAGTTTTGCCTCAAACAAAAACAAAAGAAATTCAAATTTCTTATGATTTCTCTTCCAAAATAAACAGAAACTAAATTACTGCTCACCAATGAAACATGATAATGTGTATACAGTGCGTTTTGTGTGGGATGAATGTGACTGCATGGACCAGAGGCATGCCTTCAGTTTTCTCCTCACTTGTCTCTACTGAGACTGTTTTAAAACCCCTTTATAAAATGCCTACAATGTTATTTTAGCTATTATGTATGAATCCATTCTGTATTATCAAGTTCTATTTTGTTATAAACAGTTAAACTAATTCTCAGTTGATACCAACATGCAGTCCTACACAAAAGACTGAAATATTATAGCAAAGCTCAGTTATAATTTTGTCCCATAAGCTAATGATAATTGTGCTTTTTAAATATTGTTTTCCAAATAAAAAGAGCTTTACCTCATATAAAAAGTTGTAAACTATAGAAAGTTAATTAATGCTCAAGTACTTATGACTCCAATTTAAATGATACTCTTCTGAAACATGTCAAATTCTTACAAAGTATATGAAGTAATTGTGCATTTTTAAAGTTGGCAATGATAGTGTGAAGTATGGATTGTTTCTAATTTATACAAATAATAGGAACAAAAACTTTTATGTTCATTTTCTACCCTTTCGCCAAAAAAAATCAAATCGTATTAAGTATCCAGTCTAGAAAAAAAGTCGGTGAGGAAGGCTTCAAGAATTGTGTGCGTGTCAAAAAAAAAACACCCAGGACTGTGATGGTTTACCAAGTAGATAGTCACATGTGTCTCAGTACAGTTCCCTGTGGGGTGTTCTAAATGCTGCTGGAGGATACTAAATATTACATCAGTGCTAAAAAGAAGATTCAGGAATGATCTATAAGACAAGGTTCATGCTGTCCCAATGTCTACTCTGTCTACCTCTTTTTTACTCCCAATTTTTTTTTTTATTTTTTTTTTTTTTGGTTTTTCGAGACAGGGTTTCTCTGTGTAGCTTTTTGCCTTTCCTAGAGCTCACTTGGTAGCCCAGGCTGGCCTCGAACTCACAAAGACCCGCCTGCCTCTGCCTCCCGAGTGCTGGGATTAAAGGCGTGCGCCACCACCGCCCGGCCACTCCCAATTTTTTTGTACCACACTGGAATACTAGAAGAAGCATTCTCAATGAACGACTTGTAAATGTTAGACTTGCACTGAACAATTAATGTATCTGAGAAATCCCAAATCCTGAAATTATTCTTTTTAAATGCTGTTGACAATTCTTGAAGCTATTTGGTTGACTTCTGGTCATTATGTGTTCTTCTGTTATTGTTTATTTGCAGAGGAGGTGTCTGCAAGAATAGTTCAAGTAGTCACGGCTGAAGCTGTAGCAGTCCTGAAAGGTGAACAAGAGAAGGAAACCCAGCACAAAGACCAGCCTGCAGCTCTGCCTTTAGGTAAATAAGAAGAGCCTAGGTCAGGGCAAGCATTTGCTGCCCCTTGTCACAGCATAAAGTCTACATGTTCAACAGATTCATTCTACTTTGTACATACTTTGTGCATGTGGCATTCACTTATCACCTCTGTTAGAAGCAGGAGGACCTATTTTGCACCCCTCGGTGAGTTCACTGGGTTGTTTTGATAGGCTTTAGGGTAATATGCTTTTTGTTAGACATGGTGACCCATTTTGTTTATTAAATCAGGATTTATGACTCCATGCCCATGAAGAAAGTGAACTGACACTTCAGTTATAGATGACTCTCTCTCCTTATGGGTTCAAGTACACAAAACCAGTAACCAGAGCTTTGTTAGAATCATCAGTGGCTTGAATCACATAGAAAAGACTGACCTTGTGATTTGAGAATTGACCACATAGCTCATCCATCTAAGAGCACTTCAATAGCCTTGCCTTTTCCCATGGTCATAAACGCCCTTCGGTGCCACAGAAGACTGCAACACATAATTACTGAGGAAGGCACTCAGCCAAAGGCTTGCTGCCCAGCACAGAGAGAAAGGTTGATCCAGCACTTCAATATAGATATATATTTTGATATACAAATACATAGATACAGGTAATAGATACAAAGATAAATTACAGATACATAGATAAGTGATATACATAGCTAAATGATAGGTACATAGATGAGTGGATAGACTGATACATATATATATATATATATATATATATATATATATATATATATACAAATTATAGCTAGATAAATGGAGAATGGGCAGATCATAGAGAGTTGGATAAGTAGATAGATAGATATATATGTATAAATGGAAGGAGGCTTTCTAGGATTCAGTTTTTCTATTTCATACATACATATGCACAACCTGCCAAAAGGCATGGCTTCTAAATCCTAAAAACATTTCCCTATTTTATAGCTCAGTGTATCCTTAAGATTTGTTTTCTTGATTAAGGGTCCTTGACATGTCTCCTAAAAATAAAGAATAAGAATATTTTCCTTTCCCAGATTAAGAGTTTAGAGTACAGTCAATATGTGTCATTCTGAGTGTTTTGATTATCAAGGACTATCTTTCTCATAAACAGAAATGGGGGGAACCCTAATTTAAGACATTAACCTTTAATCTATCATTCATTCCCATTCTTAATTTTCTCTGAAATAAAAATAAAATTTGAAATCATATGTGCCACAAATCCCAAAGAGTCAGGGAACTAAACATCTGTTGTCACAAAGCCACCTCGAAGGTGCCATTGTGTTAGGAAGCTTCAGTTCATAGAATCTATGAAATCTGTTTAGCCACTGGCATCAAGTGGGAACTGTTTCCTTTGAAGTTCCTTCCCTGTGTGGGAAGGTCATAAGGAAGGTAAGTGTCCAGGAGGACTTCAGAAAAGGCTCAGAGCCTTTCCCAACATACTCCCTCACTGTGATGCCAAAGCCAGAAGGTGGCCCAGCTCCCACTAGGTGGCTAGAGCTTGCCTGGTGGCCACTATAGGCTGTGCTGCCTTTACTTTTCCTTCCTGAAAGGGAAAGATACAGAAGACTTAACCTTAAACTGGAGGTGAAGTTTCATTTCAGATGTTTGCCAAACAATATGACTATGAATGATCCAGATAATTTTTGTTTCTAGACCCAGCAGAACATTCAAATTTTTGTTGTTTTTAATTAAACAGTTCTAATCCCAACCAAAATGCTGGTCTAGTTATGTTTTAATGTAGTATCTCAGGGCTAAATTAAACACATTATTAACTTTACAAGTTCAACTTGGGTTTTGTTTTTTTTTTTTAAACAAACGCAACAGAATTGTTTCATTGGTTTCTCACTTGTTTTTAATGGAGAAAATGATTTTGAAAAATATGAAATGTTAATCTTCTAAGTTGTCAACAGGTAAATCAGGTGAAAGATAAGAGTTTGATAGGAGTCTGTTTGCCGATGGGAGAGCCACTGGGCTGATAGAATTAACTGTTCTGTCTCGTGTCTTCATTTTTGACCTGTAGCAGCTGAAGAAACAGCTCATCTGCCACCTTCCCCACCACCATCGCCAGGCTCAGAACAAACAGTTGCTGTGGAGGAAGGTAAGGTCTTGACCTTATCGGGTTGGGCCCATCCAAAAGGGTAAATAATAAACTCCAGTCCACAGCCAGGAACACCAGTGCCAGGTAATGTAGATCAGGGATGGTGTTATTTCAGATAGTCAAGAAGAAAATAAGCCCATGAATGAAAATAGAATCAGTTTCTATGTACAATCAGAAGTATAAGGATATGGTAAGTATTACAAAAATGGAAAATATGACTATGTGAAGAAAACTGTGTGTTCAAGATGCTAGAATAACTATAAACAGTTAACTTAATGTGGAGATGTTGGACAGAAATGATATGGTCTTCTTATGACTGAAAAGAAATAACAAATATAATCCCCATGACAGTAGTAGTCAGAACTTTCTCATGGAAGTGCCAGAAATGATATATTTTACTCATGGTTATATTGCCAAGAACTTCCCCAGAGTCTGCCCCAAAGCAAAATCTCAAAAAAAATATTAATGAATAGACCAGGAAGCTAATGAATGAACAGACTGAGAGCAGTGAACTGGAAGACCATGGCTACTTCCCCGCTGAGACCTACTGCTATGTATCCATGAATACTTTTATGCACTAGCTCCACACAGAACACCACATCAGCATTTCAGTTCTCATTGACAAAACAGAGGGATGCTTTGAAGAACATTCATTCAGAATGTGAGATGAGAGACACTTGATTACACTGCTTCAGCAGAGACTCAGTCCCAGGACTCAGCATATACATAAAGGCTAGCTGATCTGTGTAAGAGGAACAGCAGCAGTTTGTTTTCAGTTTCAACACACAAAGGCCATTGTGTTCCTTTTCTCCTCCATTTCCTTTTATTGTCACTTCAGAGTTCATTTGCTATGTCAAAGATAAATAACATCATCATTAAATATTTATCATGTGATAATTCATAATCTGATTCATTTCAATATTTCCTAAATATAGAAAGCTAAACTACTCAACTGCATACTGTTAGCTCTGAGGCAATTTTTTTAGTCACAGATTTATAAGCAGTGCCTTTTCTTCGCAACAAGCTGTTTGTTAATTAAACTATCCCCCTCCTAATCTGATACCTGAAATAACATTAAACAAGCAAAATTATTCAATGAAAAAAATTTGCAACTGTAATTAATGTGCAACAGCGATTGTCTGTTGGTTAATCTTCTTAAATGTGGTGTACAATATCATTTATACATCTGAAAGATTCTCTTTTTTGCCTTACGCTTTTCCAGTCATCTGTACCATATTTACTGAGCACCTACAGGGCCCCACAAACTTCAAATTCTGAGCAAATGCTTGAGAACAAAACATTATCCATGCTTTCAAAGGGCAAACTGCTTAGTGAACAAGAATGGCATAAATAGGCTTACAAATAATTTAAGTGTGTTACCTCCGGGAAGGATAAAGACCAAAGCCTCCAGACAGAACAGCAAGGGGATCCTTCTTTCATTGTATTGCTAGTTCCAAAATAAAAGGGAAATATTGATAGATCACAGATGGAAAATGTGAGGCAGAGGAAACAAGATGCATAAACGCATACAGATAGATGAAAAAATGCTGTATTCTAAGGCAAGGAACCATGGCTGCCAGGTAGGGAGGAAGAGGGAAAAGATTAAGGAAATAGAGTGTAGGAACTAGCAGGAGCCAAGGGCCTAGATGTCATTCATTTCCTGCTGGATGCAGTAGGAAGCTGTGTACGACAATTGTACTGCTCTCAGGTCATTGAAAGTGTTTCTGAGCTCCCACTTAAAACCATTAGAGTGCCCCAGAACCCTATTAACCCAGAAAGGGCTATGATGTTGACAGAGCTGGCCCACTCCAAAAGTCTGCTTGACGTCCGGTTATTGACTCCTCTTACTCAATGGAAATTGTAGCAGAAAAGGAATTAGATTCCTCTCATCTATCTGGAGACCCAGCTGGTCTCTTCCTTACAGAAAACACAATGCACACAGTGAAAATATGAATAAATAAGACATGGATTCACTATCCTGTAAAGAATCACCTTCCCCACATTGGTCCAGTATATTCAGGGAAGACACTAGCTCACTTCTCATTGCAAACAATTCATAGTTATTTTCAAACCTTACTTTGTGTTTTCCTTTTTTTTTTCAAAAGAGATATTAAGGTACATAAAGATCTAACAATAGACCACCATATTTTAGTTATATGAAAAGATATATGTGTATATTTTATAAATGCTACATTATTCATTTAAATGGCACATGATAATCTCATCTTTAATGCATGAAAGATGTGATCAAATCAAAGTTGTATTAGTTATATCTAAAACCCCAATAAAATTAATGTTCAACAAATAACAGACTTTTAAAAAAATATTTAAAATAAAAAAGCCACTGAGAGCTACAAGAAAAAAAAAAGATGTATTCAGTTTCTTAATCAAATTTTCAATGAGTTACTAAAGACCCAGCCTGGAGTATTACTGACAGCAGGTCAGCTGGGAGAGGGAACAGGTGGGCTCCATTGCTTTGTCTGGGAGATTCTTTTTCCCCCAGGACACAAACTCTCCCAGCAGCTTTGAGGGCACAGTGACAACCACAACATACAAATATACAAATAGAAGAGAACGCTTGATTTCAAGTTGTGTAAATGGGCGATTCTGCGGACTCTTACTTCTTGAGACATTTTTTAAAAGTGTTCTTTCCTAAAGGGAAAGTTTCCATTGAAAATAATTTGACAGTCATCACTTTAAAAACATCCATATATAGCCAGGCTGTGGTGGCGCATGCCTTTAGTCCCAGCACTCAGGAGGCACAGCCAGGCAGATCTCTGAGTTCGAGGCCAGCCTGGTCTACAGAGCAAGATCCAGGACAGGCACCAAAACTATATGGAGAAACCATGTCTTGAAAAATAAAAAAAAAGTCCATTTATTTTAATTAAACTAATATTAGCATATCCCAGAATGTGTCCTTAAATGGGGAAATATCTAGAAGAGGTTTTATTGGGAAAAAGTTAACAAAAATTATAAGTAGCTCACCTAGGAAGAAAACCACGGCACTGTTATCGAGGGCTCTATTAGAATGTTTCCGCACTACCTCTGATTCTTCCTTGGTCTAGCCATAACACTTGTCATTTGGACTGAGCAGTTAGAACATGGAAGTCCGTGCAAGAACAGTAGAATACTCTGAACCAGGGTTTCTCCTGTCTTGTTAGATTCATCCAGAATTCCGGGTGTTATTTTTCCAGTGTCAGAGAGACAGCCACATAGTTATTGTTCTCTGAAAGTAGTTCATCTCCATGTCATTTGGGGGTGGCAGTAACCACCTGGAAACTGAGGAATCTTTGATCAAAGCTTGCATAGTGAAGAAAGATAATGGGGAATACTGGAAGTGGGGTCAGCTGCCTTCTGCTGTGTGTCATGATTCACAATAATTAGTCCTTGATATCCCATGAGAGCTAGATTCTCATAAATGTGACTGCAAATTTGTTCCAAAAAGGTCTGACCAACCAAGGCTGAGTTTGGAATGACAAGTCTTCCTTTTGCCCAATATGAAATTTTAAATATATTAATAGGAAGTTTAAATAAAAGCAAACTAAAAGAAAAATATTCCTCAGTCAAAACCAGCTAAATTTCATTCCTGAAGTCTGTAGTTATGCAAAAGGGCTATGTAAAAAGGCCAAGATTCACAAAGTCATCATATCCTTTTATATGTCACATTGTTAAATGAAGCAGATTATTTTGTGACAAAAATAGTTCCCAAAGCATGTTTACTTATAGTAGTGGATAAATGCATTCAATTGTTACCTTAAGCCATGAATTCATAAAATGAATTCACATTTTCCCTAAGTTTCTCAACTCCAAATTCAAATGTCAAATTAAGGTAAAGAAGAAAACTTGAAACTGAGCATATATATGGAATACCACATGCAAACATACATGTAGTCATACACTGGGTCAATACAATGGTTAATCTGGTAAAGGGCACTTGCCCCCAAGCCTGACAACCTGAGTCTGATCCCCAGGAACAAAACTGTAGAAGGAAAGAGCCAAGTGGTCCTCTGAATATCATATCACATGCATATGATAGCGTGCATCGCACCTGTAGGCAGCGCACACACACACACACACACACACACACACACACACACACACACACACACACACTTAAACAGGCTATTTTGTATGGTCACACATTATGCTTGGCAGTTTTATAAATGTCTTATCATTAACTTCATCCAGCAACCCGCAAAGATATTTACATGTTTTTGTCAGGGATATCATTGTTTACAATTGGATAAATGAGTCAGGTAGAATTTATATCTAAATATGAGTCTTCTAACACAGAATTCCATACTTCCCTAAAGCTATGTCCTCAGGGTTTTTAATCTAGGACTGTGAAAGTCAATTACCTTCAGACAGGAGTTCTTTTACAAGCTACTATTCTTATATGGATTTTTATAAAACTTCTCCCAAATACATACTCCATTCCTTATTTATTTATGTTTATATATTTATTTTTAATTACTTACCCACCCCTAGTGGGTGGTAACCAAAAAGCATTTTTACTTACTTGACAGTCTGTGAAATCGGCTGAGCAAGTTAGACATTTTATTCGTCATTTGCATGCATGAGAAGTCGGAGAGTCACTGGGGAACATGTGACTGACGAGGACAAACCAAAAACCTGTGGAGGGGACCCACTTGGTCCTCAGCCCCTGCATCTAGTCTCTGCTGCAGAACAGATCCTGAACAGCTTGTCTCCTCAGCTACTACTAAGAACAACAGACATCATTTGGGGATTATTTCCCAGAGTATAATAACTACCATTATTATGAGAAATTTCTGTGTACCCAACCAGGAATAACCTCCATGGGACTATCAATAACCAGTGTGCTGACTAATAACTAATATGCTGAAGGGTTAAAAGCATTCTCTCCACCGAGTGTTATTTTTAATCATGTTTGCAAATTTATTTCCAGTTGGCAGTACTTGAAAAAAAAAGTTACGGTCTTTACATTACAGTGTGTTTGAAAAATAAGGCTAGAATACTGGTTGTTTAACGTCTGAAAGCTGAAAGGTTAATACTGCACAGAGAGATATTACAGGTGTTGTTTCTGTCGTTGAGGGTGACAAACTTTAACTGAGGTCTAGATATAAGTAATTGTGATTAGTGATTACTTGGGTAACCTGAACAGAATTCTGAGAGACAGTGACCACATCAAAATTCAAATAGGGCACATCCTAAAGGTTCCTAAAGCTCATTGACTCATAGGAGAGTCCAGGCGGTCCTAAGCAGACTAATCTACCATGGGAACTAAGGAACTGTATTACTTGCTGGTTGAAATCATTATCTAAAACTTAAATTAACCAAAATGTTAAGTATTTGTACATGATTGGATAATCACAGTTTCAAACAGGAGCCTTTTTTTTCCCAGTCATTGAACAGACATGGTACCCTGACAACGTTTCTCTTTCTTAATTTCTAATTGGAATTTCTTTGAAAGAATGCATTTGTTTTGTGACGTTTTGTTTCTGTTCCAATATTTCTTTGGTTATTCTGAATTCCTGGAGAAGAATGCACAGATAATTTCCATTTCGCAGCATGGGTGTCGATTTTTTTTTATTCTTTTAGATCAATAGCAAAATTTCCTAAAGAGTAGTTTAAATTAAGTACCCAGAAAAGCATGCACCATCCTCTGCCTCCATCCTCCATCAGCCCCCGTTCGTCTCAGCCCCTCCCATCCTGCTGTGCTGCTTTGGTGACCCTTCATGTCCTCCTGCAGCCGTCTGTCTCGTCTGTCTGATCTCACGTCGGTCTTGTCCAGTTCTCCCTGCAGTTTCTTCCTGTGTGTCTGTCTGTAGATGCAGGGGCTGAGGACCAAGTGGGTCCCCTCCACAGGTTCCCCAGCCATGAACCTGCCACCGGCAGGGAGAGGCGCAGGCTTCTGGCCCCCTCCATCTCGGTGTCTGTGCCTGATGATGAGCCTTACAGTTCGGATGAGGAGTACTATGAGCATCCTTTGTTCCGCTCAGAGTGGACTGGTGTGCTCCCCAGTGTCCCAGCCCAGAGCGCAGAGGCCCACGTGGGCCAGCAGAAAGGTGAACAGGAGCATCGTGCCTTCTTCTGCTCCTCCTCCCCACCTGCAGCTCTGTCCACCATGCATCACGTTCCGTGTGCTTTCGTGTGGGCGGGGGATGGGCACGAGCTTGTTTTGTCCACATGACAGCGAAGTCCCTACGTAAGGAGTTTCCCACTGAAATGCCTCAAAATTTATATGAAATTTGTTACAGCAAACAAATGACCATTCCTTTTTATACTTTTTTATATATATATTATTTCCTATGGGGTGGGAAAGGAGAAGAAAAAGGGACAAGAAATAATTCAATTGAAGTATGGCACCTTTTTGTTCTTTGTCAATAAATGATTCAGTGAGAACATACTATTTACCTAAACTGAAGAAGATGAGCCTCATAATTGTTTTCCTCCTTAGATGTGGACTATTCTTAGGGCCAGCCTTAAATGGAAGTCACCTTTTTACAACTGTATTCATATGCGTGTTCTTAAAAAAAAAAAAAAGAACCCACTTAGAAGCGAATAGATGTTATGGGATGAATTTATGACTCCACATCAAGAAATGTGAAATGGTGGGGAGTTCTTAGGGGGCTGTTCTCAGCTCACCTCAGCAGAGCTGGGGGGAAATGAAGACTGAGAGTCGGAGCCTCCATCCCATAAAGCTGAGTCACCTATGTGCCATGTTGACTATCATGAGAGTGAAATTCATGGGCTGCTATTAACCTCAGATTTTAACTAGGGATTTTTGTGAAGAAGAATGTGTAGCTAAACTATTCTGCTTAGACAGGAGTATTTTCTGGTGAGGATGGTGACTTGCTGTGTGCAGAAGAGCTCCTTTTCCTGTAAGACACTATGTCATGGGAAAGACACAAGGACGGACATTTCCAAGGCAGCCAGGAGTCAGCCCACAGACTGCCAGCCACAACCAGGACAGTAAGGTTCTCCCAAAGTCATTTTGAAAACCAAAGACCTCCAACAGCTGAAGCCCCGAGAACTATGCTCAGCATTAAAAAAGACGAAGTACTTTTAAAACAGTGTGAACTTCAAGCGATTAAAATATATGAGAGATTTTTAATTAAGATGTAGGTACAGGCCGGGCGGTGGTGGCACACGCCTTTAATCCCAGCACTCGGGAGGCAGAGCCAGGTGGATCTCTGTGAGTTTGAGGCCAGCCTGGGCTACAGAGTGAGTTCCAGGAAAGGCTCCAAAGCTACACAGAGAAGCCCTGTCTTGAAAAGAAAAAAAAAAAAAAAGAGGTAGGTACAGAGGACACAAGAATACTTAATTCAAAATTTAAAAATTAAAGGTCAAAATATTACGTGGATCTGAAAATTTGTAAATTAACTTGGTTAGACTTCATCTAATAAGCAGGCCTTGGTGAAGTTAGATACATTTAAAGTTTTTTTAACTTTAGAATCAAAATGCATGCATTATAAAAAAAATTCTGAATGATAAGGAAGAATTGAAATTTTTAAAATATCCCTTCCAAAATTAAATTACAGGCACAAAAACGTCTGCATGGTAAATATGGAAAGATAGATGAGGGAGTTCTGCCACCCTCCAGGGTATTAGTATTTCCTAAAAAAGAAAATTTCTTCCCTTTCCACCTGTAATCTTTCCCACAGGGCCTTTTGCACAATGTCCAGTTGTTTCATGGAAATATCAAAAGAATCTTTCCACTGTAGACTTCTAAAACAGCTAATGTAGTTTCCCTTAACTTAATAAAGGTTAGAATGGATTCATTTATTTTGTGGACATTTGAAGTGTAAAGGAGAAGAAAAAATGAACAAAATAATTCATGGCCTTCAGAAGCTTGATGATTGCATTTAAAGGCTGACATTGTTTCCATTTATACCTTTGGGAGGGATATTTTGAGGAGTCTGAATGCCACTCAGTCATCTTTCCTTAGTGATTTTATTTTGAATTGCATAGTAAGATTATATTGCTAATATAATCTTTTTTTTTTCTTTTTCTTGGTGTCAAAAAGAACTATACATGAAGTGTTGCTGATTAAGTAGCAATAAAACAATTGTATTCAAGGGAAAAACACTTTTATAAATGATAAAGTTTTAACGTTAAAAAGTATTTTACGTTCAATCTTTCTTTTCCTTGTGTATTACATAATTCAATGGAGGCAACATAAATTGACCTTTAGCCCTTTTTCAGAAACACTGTATTTAGAGTGCTCTGATGGACTTTCTGATAAAACTCTTAAGCAATTGAGTAGGTAATGCTTTGAGGCCAAGCCTATTTTAATCCTAAAATTGTCTTGCAAAGATTGCACATTTTAAATAAAGCAATCAGGCATTCTTGTATAGGGACTTCCTGCATTGGAGAAAACACATGTCTAACCAATTGGAAGGCTTTTTTTCAGCACACCAGTACATCTGTCTTCTCACCATCTGCTGGGGCAGCACCATCTCTAATTTCCAACAATCCTTCCCACGTGCTCATCTTTACTGCCGTTCCCACTAAGAGTGATCAATCCATAAAACCCTTTCAGCTCTCAATTTTTAAAATGAATAGCAAGTCTTTCAATTAGAGTTTTCAAAGGCATTTCTATCAGTATATTATACATCATAATTTTCCAGTGAGTACATAATGTGTCTGTCATTCAGTTATTAATTCGCTCATCCAGATGGAAAAGGAAAATATACCTGATGCCCTGGAGAGGTTATTCAAACAGAGCTGAAAGTGTTCCACGAATAATATTTCTGTCCTTCCGTGGTGTATTGTTCTGTGGTCATGATGTCAACATCTTTTTCATCCCCAAGAAGAAGAAACGCTAGAGGGTGCGATGGCTGAGGGAAAGAAACCTGCTGTCCTTCCTGGAAAAGAGCACGGGGCTGCTAAGTCCTCAGACCACCTCCAGGGCCTCAGTGAGGGCCAAGTGGAATCTAGTGCAGAGGCGCAGATAGTTCCAGAAGACAGTGTAAAAGAGGTCCCGGAGGTGGCTCCAGATGTAAAAATCCCTTCCTCTCTCAAGGAAGGTGTGTGTCTGTCAGGATTTGCATGTGTGCCGCAAATGTGCTGCCATGGATTTCACTAAGCGAATGCCTTTCCAACGCTGGTCCAACGCTGGGTCTCCTCGTGGTCCTAAGACACCATTTCAGGCTTCGCGAGCAGAGACCGTGGCTTGTGCAGATGCTGTGAGAAGCTTGGTCGTCCCTGGCTGCAGCTGGTTGTCCTTTGCCATGATACAATACGCTTTGCCGCAGGCTAATGACGCTGTGTGAACTCTCTTGGTTTTACCCCCTCCCTCCTCATCGCCAGTGTTTGCCAGTCACATTGCTGATACATGTATATTTTTGTTTTTATGTTTTGGGACAGCAATCCATATGCTTTTTTCTTTTCAAACCCGAGAGCTGGGTTTTAGCACATACAGGCTTCAATGATAGGATCGCTTTTGTCTGCAGCCGCAGAGCGCTACGTGTTGTTTAATGCTTCAACAAACGCTGGTTTGGTTTCCTTCAGAGACCCTGTGGGTGCTTCTCTTGTTGTCTCTCCAGGGCAGCCAACCCCTTCATCATGCCTGTATCGCTTGAGTTTTCATCCATCCAGCTTTCATTGTGAGCTTAACGACTCCATTGCTCTCATTACAACAGGACACACAATTCTATCAGGTCATGGTAACCCATCTTCAAGAGATGGCTGAATTTTTATGAGTCACTGCCAAATCCTTTTCCGATGACTACGCTTAGCTCTAGTGACCACAGGAAGTCGTTTAAAAGAGACACTTGGGTTGGCATGCAAATAAAACCAAGACTCTGTCATTTATCTGATGTCAAGTATGTCTGAGGCCAATACTGGACAACGTTTTACCAGCTGGCCAGGTCCAGGGAATAAAATCAGGACCCTGGGGCGAAAGATATTGTAATAGTTGACTCATTTGGAAAATGCCTTGCTCTTGCGACTTCCCATTGTTATAATTCAGAAGCCGTGACTGCAAATTAAAATTTTAGATTAAGTACAAACTGGCTCATCAACTCTTAGGTCATGTATATAAAATTGGCAGCAGATGTTGACTTTAATCTCAGCTGTCTTCTCAAACTTTATGCCAGTAACTTTTAGTATCCCCATATGGGTCCTCACAATTTTTTATCAAGTTACCTGGAACTGCTAATACTTGAAGAATCATTATGTATTTCTTGGCATCTGCCCCCATGGCCTGCCAGCTTATTTTCAAGTGAGAAAACTCAAAATACTCAGTAAACATCCTTCATATATATGTTCTTGTACCCTCTTAACTAGTTCCTTGATGTGGATTAATTTCAACTTTTATCAATAGAAAAAAAGACGACTTTTCTTTTTCATTCTAATACACACCATATAGTGTGTGGAAGAGACCAAATAAACAAAAAGAATACGTAGTCTGAGGCAAACTCCTCTTATAATATGTACAAAATTCATTAGGAACAGGACTTTACTCAGTACTAGTATGTACAGAATCCAGTCCTGACATTCCATGCTCATTTTTCAGTGGGCAGCATGCTTGCATGGTCCATAGCTTCCCTTTTGCCCCTTCCATTCATTTCCTATTTGTAAGTATGATTTTTAAGCTTACTGCTCGAAAGCTGTTGCCTATTGTTTGTTTAAAAATCAACCCGGTTACTTCAGATTTACTTACAGCCTCGAAGATGGAATTCCCAGAGCAGCAGAAATTGACTTCCCCTTTCGCTGAGCCTTTAGACAAGGGAGAAAAGGAGTTGGAGATGCAAAGTAAGCCTGGTGAAGACTTTGAACATGCTGCCTTAGTTCCTCAGCCAGAGCCAACTGTCACTCCCCAAGATAAAAAGGATCTCCAAGGCACGGAAGGAGAAAAGTCGCCTTTTGCGCACACTTTTGGTACCAACCTGGAAGACATAAAACAGAACACAGAACCAAGCATAGCAGTACCTAGCATTGGCCTCTCTGCAGAGCCTCTGACTCCAAAAGAGCAGAAAGACTGGTTCATTGAAATGCCAATGGAATCAAAGAAGGATGAATGGGGTTTAGCTGCCCCAATATCTCCTGGTCCCTTGACACCCATGAGGGAAAAAGATGTGCTGGAGGATATCCCGAGATGGGAAGGGAAGCAGTTTGATTCTCCCATGCCAAGTCCCTTTCATGGTGGAAGCTTCACTCTTCCTTTAGATACTATAAAGAATGAAAGAGTCACAGAAGAACCACAGCCCTTGGCTCCTTTCTTCTTCCAAGCAGCTGACAAAACATCTCTGCAGGACACCAGTGGCCTAGCTACTGCCAAAGATAGTTCTGGAGATGAGAAGCCACAGAAAGATAAAGCAGACAGTGTGGTAGACGTCCCAGTCTCAGAAGCTGCCACCATACCCAAAGATGCTCATGGTCCAGTTGTGGAAGGCTATGTCACAGAAAGTGTTTCAGGGGAAGAAAAGGGTGCCACAAATCAAGAGAAAAAAGAAACTTGGACACCCAGCAGACAAGAACCTACAATCACTGAAAATGAACCGCAGACAAAGCTTGAGGAGAAATTATTGGTCTCCATCGAAGAAGCTGTGGCAAAAGATCACGGACCCTCCAAACTGAGAGATGATGAAACAGCTGTCATTCAGCCCTCCGCCGAGCGTTCTTTCTCCAAAGAAGAACAGAAAGGCCAAGAGCACGTGACCGATGAGTTAAAACAGGGCTCCTTCCCTATAAGTCTCGAACAAGCATTTTTAGATCCAGCCATGACCTCTGAGACCTTGGGGAAAATTACATCTGAGCCAGAGGCAGTAAGTGAGATGAGAGAAAGCCGGGGGCTTTTTGAGGAGACCGTAGCTGGCAAAGATAAGTTTGAAGGAGTTGGGGCCGCAACAGTAGCTGAGGTTGGCATGCCATTTTATGAAGATAAATCAGGAATGTCCAAGTACTTTGAAACATCTGCATTGAAAGAAGATGTGACAAAAAGCCAACAGCTGGGCAGTGATTACTATGAACTGAGTGATTCAAGAGGCAGTGCCCAGGAGTCCCTTGATACTGTATCTCCCAAGCATGGTGAAAAGGAAAAAGAATCCCAGCCCAGTGCTCCAGCACAAGAAGCAGGGTATAGCACACTTGCCCAGCGTTATCCATCTGAGTTACCTGAAGAACCAAGTTCTCCTCAAGAAAGAATGTTCACTATTGACCCAAAAGTTTACGGGGAGAAAAGGGACCTTCACAGTAAGAATAAAGATGATTTGACACTTAGCCGAAGTTTAGGGCTTGGTGGTAGGTCTGCAATAGAACAAAGAAGCATGTCCATCAACTTGCCTATGTCTTGCCTCGATTCCATTGCCCTTGGGTTTAACTTCGGCCGGGGCCATGATCTTTCCCCTCTGGCTTCCGATATTCTAACTAACACTAGTGGAAGCATGGATGAAGGAGATGATTATCTTCCCCCCACCACACCTGCCGTAGAGAAAGCCCCTTGCTTTCCGATAGAAAGCAAAGAGGAGGAAGAGAAAGCAGAGGAAGCAAAAGTGACTGGAGAGCAAACTATTCCAATTGAGACATCCTCTGAGACACCCTTCCCAGCCAAAGAGTATTACAAAAATGGTACCGTCATGGCCCCTGACCTGCCCGAGATGCTTGATCTGGCAGGAACCAGGTCCAGATTAGCTTCTGTGAGTGCAGATGCTGAGGTTGCCAGGAGGAAATCGGTCCCATCAGAGGCTGTGGTTGCAGAGAGTAGTACCGGTTTGCCACCTGTCACTGATGAAAACCAAGTCACTGCAAAACCAGACAGTCAACTGGAAGACATGGGATACTGTGTGTTCAATAAATACACAGTCCCTCTCCCATCTCCAGTTCAAGACAGTGAGAATTTGTCGGGAGAGAGTGGTTCGTTTTATGAAGGAACCGATGACAAAGTCCGCAGAGATCTGGCAACAGACCTTTCACTGATTGAAGTAAAGCTTGCTGCCGCTGGAAGAGTGAAGGATGAGTTCACTGCTGAGAAAGAGGCATCTCCACCCACTTCTGCTGACAAATCAGGACTGAGTAGGGAGCTCGACCATGACAGGAAAGCTAATGACAAACTGGATACTGTCCTAGAAAAGAGTGAAGAGCATGTTGAATCAAAAGAACATGCCAAGGAGACGGAAGAGGCTGGTGAGAAAGTGGAGCTCTTTGGATTAGGTGTAACCTATGAGCCAGTCTCCACCAAAGAACTGACAACAGCTGAAGATACATCACCTGAGAAAGCAGCAAAAGGTCTCAGTTCAGTGCCCGAGGTAGCTGAGGTAGAACCAACCACAAAGGCCGATCAAGGGCTAGATTTTGCTGTGAAGAAAGCTGAGCCTAGTCAGCTAGAAATCAAAGTCAGTGACTTTGGACAGATGGCTTCAGGGATGAATGTAGATGCTGGGAAAGCCACAGAGCTCAAGTTTGAGGTTTCTCAGGAGCTGACCCTCTCATCCAAAGGACCTCAAGAAGAGGATTCCTTCATGGGTGTTGAGTCTGGCCACATGAAAGAAGGTGTAAAGGTCAATGAAATAGAAGTGAAAGAGAAGGTGGCAAAGCCCGACCTGGTGCATCAGGAGGCTGTGGACAAAGAAGAGTCCTATGAGTCGAGCGGTGAGCACGAGAGCCTCACGATGGAGTCCCTGAAGCCTGATGAGGGCAAGAAGGAAACATCTCCAGAGTCATCTCTGATTCAAGATGAAGTTGCCCTCAAACTGTCTGTGGAAATCCCTTGCCCACCTCCTGTTTCAGAGGCTGACTTGTCCACTGATGAGAAAGCTGAGGTCCAAATGGAATTTATTCAGCTGCCCAAGGAAGAAAGCACAGAGACTCCAGACATACCCGCCATACCTTCTGATGTCACCCAGCCACAGCCTGAGGCAATTGTGTCTGAACCAGCAGAGGTCCCAAGTGAGGAAGAGATAGAAGCCGGAGGAGAATATGACAAACTGCTCTTCCGCTCAGACACCCTTCAGATTACTGACCTGGTTGCCCCAGGAAGTAGGGAGGAATTTGTGGAAACCTGCCCGGGTGAGCACAAAGGTGTAATTGAGTCCGTGGTGACCATCGAGGATGATTTCATCACTGTAGTGCAAACCACAACCGATGAAGGGGAGTCGGGGTCCCACAGTGTACGCTTTGCAGCTCTGGCTCAGCCTGAGGAGGAAAGGAGACCGTGCCCCCACGAGGAAGAGCTTGAAGTAGAGATGGCAGCAGAAGCCCAGGCAGAACCCAGGGATGGCTCTCCAGATGCCCCAGCTACCCCTGAGAGAGAAGAGGTTGCATTCTCAGAATATAAAACAGAAACCTACGACGATTACAAAGACGAGACCACCATTGATGACTCCATCATGGATGCTGACAGCCTGTGGGTGGACACTCAAGGTGTGCTTCTTTTTTCAATCTTCTCCCAAAATAAAACCCAGTAGCCTAGTGGGGAATTTGTTTTTTTCTCCTTAAACATTAAAAACAGGTCTCTATTTATAATACATTGTGTTAAGTATGTGAAGGCTTTTGTGCATCTGTCACTAATGTTCTCACTGTTCTTGTTGCTGTGGTTTGCTTTGATCCACAGATGATGATAGAAGCATCATGACAGAACAGTTAGAAACTATTCCTAAAGAGGAGAAAGCTGAGAAGGAAGCTCGGAGACCATCTCTCGAGAAACATAGAAAAGAAAAACCCTTTAAAACCGGGAGAGGCAGAATTTCCACCCCTGAAAGAAAAGTAGCTAAAAAGGAACCTAGCACGGTCTCCAGGGATGAAGTGAGAAGGAAAAAAGGTTCATTTCACAATCGCTTCTTTTCAAATGTGTTTTTTTTTTTAAATTAATTTCTTAATACTCTACTGAAAACGCAACTGCCTTACTGGTTACTTATTAAAAAAAAATTGTTCATTTTTTTGTTCCAAGTGTATTTTCTTTCCTGATGGTATGCTGTTTTGTGTTTTCTTATTCATAGCAGTTTATAAGAAGGCTGAACTTGCTAAAAAAACAGAAGTTCAGGCCCACTCTCCTTCCAGGAAATTCATTTTAAAACCTGCTATCAAATACACTAGACCAACTCATCTCTCCTGTGTTAAGCGGAAAACCACAGGTGACTTGTTTGATTCTGCAATGTGGCTGGCAAACATAGATGTGTATTTTATTTTAATCTCATTACTGTAGAAGCTTCTTCATTTTGTTTTACTTCCAAATCTCAGCAATCATGAACAATTTCGCTATTAAGTGTCTTGTATCATTATTCTTTTTTTTTTCCCTCCCTGCAGAAGAGGTCATGACCATCTGTTTCTTTGTCATGCTCAGACATAACAGTGCGTGATTGTATCTTGGCATTGTACTCTAGTGTCACGTTCTGGGGATCCCTATTTTCATTCTGTGTGTTTGGTTAGACGATGGCGATGAATTTAACCGTGGTATGCATTCTCATTATTTTGCTTATTTATCTCCTCCATGCTTAAATCCATGTATATTTGTCCTATTTTCTCTATTGTTACTGCCAAATCTGTTACTGGTGTTGACTTTACTAAGACAATGTATAATGACTTAAGATACTGGAAATGAAAAAACCTCCTGGAGTAATACTAATTTTCAAGATTATTTTGCTTTAGATGAAAAAAAGAGACAAAGAAAGAAAGAAAGGAAGGAAGGAAGAAGGGAAATTATGTCTATCCCATCAGATTGTATTCTTCAAGTCCAAAATGAATACCTTTTCAACCTCCTGTACTTCATCTTTGGGATTTTCTTAAAGTTATTGATCCAAACTGTCAAATGTTCTAATATAATTCAATGTGCAGAATTCTTAGTTAAAACTCCAGTCCCTTGAAAGTTAATTAAATTAGAAATAAACACGTTTCCTACAATCTCAGCACTGGGGAGACAGAGGTAGATGGCTCTAGACTTCCAATGTGAGACCAGCCTGCGCTACATCGAGACACCTTAATATAAGAGAGAGGGGAGAGAGATCTCTGTTTTGTCACCTACTTATCCCTGTCTCTCCCAAATATACACATCTATGAGCTTGAAAGTCCAGTAGAACAAAAGAATGAAGCATGGTAGAGATCATCATAAAGGGGTCTTTCGAGATGGCTTATTGTTACAAACACTCACTGCTCTTACAGAAGACTGTTCCCAGCACCCATATGGCAGTTCACAACCGTCTATAACTCCAATTCCAGAGGATTCAACCCCATCTTCTGGCCTCTGTGGGCACTGCACACATGTTCTACACTTACATGTAGACAATACACCCATGCACATAAAATAAAAATCCCTTTTTATTAAAAAAAACATAATAAAAATCTATACAGCTCTCTACAATGCAATTTTATTTTGAAAATTCACTATAGAGTAGCAGGGTATTCATTTTGTGTGCCTAATTATGCTCTGATAATCTTAATTTTGTATTTATTTTCTTAGTATCTATGTGGATATGCTTGCAGTCTACAAAATATCAGGAAGAAATGTTCTCTTTTCCATTATACATTACAAGTAGTTTAATATAATAGGTCACTTAAAGATTAGAGTGACAGCATTAATGTAATGGGTCATTTTCATGATGAGGAGTTCATCTAACTGAAAAAAAGATGAGAGTCATTGATCTTCTAGAACGACCACCAAAAGTCACTAGTATTTTTGTTTGTTAGATTTAGGGCTTGGGTTTTGGGGTTCTGGGGTTTTGAGATAAGGTAATTGCATGTAGCCCAGATCAGCCTCAAATTCATGATCCTCATGTGTTAGTCTCCCTGTTTGGATTGCTAGCGTGTAACACCATACCTGGCCAAAGTTCCAAGTAATGTGTGTTTCTGTTCTACATATAGGAACCATATGGTGTGATTTGTGTAAGAACAATACCCACGCCAGGATTTGAATTTGGAAGGCTCTTTTGTACACAAATATTGAGAAAGGATCAGGGTACGGAGCACTTCCGAATTAGAAGTTAGGAGTTAGCATATCATCTCCATATCTTGTATCTTGATTCGCTGATTCTATCAAATTTTTAGAAATTGTATTTACTCAGACAAATTAAAAATCTCTTTAAGAAATCCTGTATTCTGACAGCTAAAACTGCTGTCAGAATTGCGGGAATTAAGAGGAACTATAAAATAGTTAGTAAATAGTTTGTGTGACATGCCTGCATGTCAGTGGCCCTCCCTCCACCTCCCTCCTTATATTTATTCTTTAAAGGAAATTTAAATTTGGAGACTAACTAGGGCCTCCCCTTGTTGAAGTCAAATACCAAAAGACCCCAGCAGGAAGCCTATACACAATGTAGGGATTATTGAATTAAAGCAAACTATACAGATATGCTAGAGGAATTTTAAATATATCATTGTAGTGGATGACATCATTTTCACTGCTTCTTGAAAGAAAAAAATAAACAGTGCTAGGATCTGAAAAGTCCTCCTAGGCAGTCCCACAATGAATAGAGCACACTGTAGGTAGCCATTGTCTTGATATAAGAACCCTCATAGCATAGGACTCCTTTTCAGAACTAATATAAGGCTTATGAGGATATTTTTCCCCTGAAAATTTCTTTACCAAAGAAAATTAAGGAGAGAGTAAACATTCAAACTAGAGTATTTTACGTCTGATGATACTTGTCAAATACTGTTATTTTTCAAGACACAAAGGATGATCTTATACTGTAAGATATTAAAGTCCAGTCAGGTAAGTCATCCACACAGAATGTGCCGGAGGTGGTGGAATTTAAAAGTGAGACCAGAAGCAAACAGCAGCATCAAGAGAAACAGCAGTAACAGATGTGGTAACGGTGTCATATAGGAAGTGCATGTGTAGAGCTCATTTTGTATTTACTGGACTGGAAGTTTCTCTCATGCTCTGTCCCTGAGAAGCTGTTTTCCTTCCCTCCTTGTAGTAATTTTCACACCAGGCAAGTATGTCGATCATACTGCAAAGTGAAGAGGTGCACAGGCAAAGGGGTTTGCTGATCATGACAGCCTGGGAGATAAAATGCAGAAGGACCCGCAAGAAAGCCAGTGGCTTACTTCTAGGACAGGAGGGATGGGCATGTCTGTATTGTGACAACTGAGAGAGAGACAGAGACAGAGACAGAGGAGAGACAGAGGGAGAGAGAGGGAGAGAGAGAGAGAGAGAGAGGGAGGGAGGGAGGGAGGGAGGGAGGGAGAAGAGAGAGAGAGTCAGTTTCCTTTCCTTTATACTAGGCAGCCTTTACCTTGATGTTCTGTGACGGTTGATCTAAAGATTCTATGTGTACACAGTAGATACTCAAAAGTACCTTGACGTCCCACAGAAAACGAGATGTGTGCTGCCCTCCCTTGTGCTTTGGTAGAGGCTGGTCTATGTTCATTCACGCACACTGTAGCTGGAGCCACATAATGCATTACTGCTACCCAAGTTTCTTTGGTTATTGAATTTGAGCCTCAAAAGCAAGAAGTTGTACGTTGCACTAGTCTCGTACCATAGCAGGACACCCAGGTATTGGAAAACACGTTCGTGTAAGTTTTAGCCGCTAACTTACTTGTTTCTTTTCCCCAGCAGCAAGTGGTGAATCAGCTCAGGCTCCCAGTGCTTTTAAACAGGCGAAGGACAAAGCCACTGTGAGTAAACCAAGTCTTCTCTTGTCCTTTACTTTTAGTATTTATTCAATGTCTTGCACAATGTAGGTATCAAGTAGACAAGTATATTTATTTTAAAGGTCCATTTTAGACTGCTTGCCACCCAGCATTATCTCTGGAGCATCCAGACCCAAAACTGACATCATCTAGAATGACCAATCATGGTGGTTGGTGAGGCTGCAGCCAGGCTTGCTCTCTGTTAGCAAGGTAAAATACAGAAAATTGCACAGTGAGTCGGGTGCCTGCAATGGGGAAGAACAGTTCACTGTTAGCCTTTATAATTAACATAATGTTTTACATTTTCGTTACAAAATAAGTCTAAATGGAACTATGGAGAGGAGCAGGAAGTAAAATTAAGTATAATTCGTTTCTCTGAAGATGGCTACAGTTACCATTTAAATTTTTAAAAAGTCTATTTTTTTCTCCAGTTTTATAGGTTTAGTAATCAAAAACAAAACACTGTGTATTGATTTTTAATTAAGTAGAAGCATTATTACAACCATTTTAATGGCAACATGACATTCCATTTTATTAATTCATCACAACATAATCAGTTTCCTGTTATCTGGCTTTCAAATTATACTTTCCACTGAATTATAATAATATTGCTATTGAGGTCTTTTGTGCCAGTTTCCTTAAAACAGTTTTCTCTCACTGAAATTATTGGTTAAAGACAGTATTGTATTTTAAAATCAGTGCTTCATATTGTCAGTCATATTGTTCTCTATTTGCTAAATTATGATAATAAGTATTGTTTAAATGTGGATCTATTAATAATTAACTATTTCATATGTGTGTCAATCCTTCCTACCTTTTTCTTTTTCAATTTTTATAACATCAACTGTGTTTTAAAAAGACAGAAACCAACATGAAATATTTTGCTCTTTTTATGATTGGAAGAAAAACAATTAAAGGTATACTAATGAAATCCTAAATTTATAATGAACAATTTGAAGGATTTCAATATGTAGATTATGAGATAATTTGGGGGGCCCCACAATCATACATGATATTTAAATCACAGTTCTTAGCTTAAACTTAGGGTCTTGGGTTGAGGATTTAGCTCAGTGGTAGAGCGCTTGCCTAACAAAAGAACTTACGGTCTTTATTTGATAACAGAAGAAATTCATTCTTTATATGAACACATATATAAATTAAACATATGCCTTAATAAATGGTAAGTAATAGAATCCATTTATTGCCTCAGTAAATATGGAGCTGTATTTTGAGTGCAATGTGATAGTGATATTTGGATCTCTATTGTCTATTTCTGATTTTTTAAAAAACTAGTGTGTTATCATGTCTGAATCCTGAACATTTTTAGCTATATGATCTTTTATCCCTATATCTTAATTTTCTAAATTTCCTGTGCAATAATTCAGTTGGGAAAATTAAGTATAGTAGTTTTATAAAACAGTATACTACCTAGATACAATAGTCATTTAGTATTTATTAAATAGGATTAATTATTAGTTGATATTATATTATTTTTAAAAATATAGAAAATTTCAGTCACAGATACAAAAAATAAATCTGAGAATTTCCTATTTAGGAAAAGTTTCAAGTGGACATTATCAGGAAAAACTTCAGGAAATTTTCAAGTTGCTTCAGGTCCAAGAAACTCATGGGACTGGCATTTAATACTTTGAACAGATGCTATGTACATTATTGCCATGAAGCTAACATTTGCCCTTCCAAATGTCATACATTTCATGTGTCTAAAGAAAGATTTACTCTATTGTTTCTGCTTTTGATTTATCATTTGTTCCCCCTCCTAACACCTAATGTACTTCTTTATAATTTCCTAAATCCCCAAATTCCCTCATACTTGATTTACTGCTGATAACGTAGTTCAACTCTAAGATTTTCATTGTTCTTCACTAGCAAGCTCACCAACCCCTTCCTTATTTTGGTTAAGGTTTGGGTGGCCGTTTGCTTCATATCATTGCTTGTCTTGTTCTTGTCTTAGAAACAATGTCGCCACTTCATTCTTCTTTCCTGGTTATATTTTTGAAATTCATGCTTCTCCAGTAAAAATCAATCAAGAAATAATGGCTTGTGCTAACCCAATTACACTTCCCACTCAAGGTGCTGGTACCACAGAGGAAGGAGAAAAAATGTGCATCTGTGTAAGCTTATGCCTCCGCAGAAGTGTCTGTGGAGTCAAAGCTTGGGATGAAAATCTCGGTTTCATCCTCTATTTTTATAACAGCCAAGTCAAAGAGATGATTTGAAGTAATCGGTTTGGCTTTGTCATGCCTGTCTACATTTCTAGCAGTGTCTTCCAGGAGACACGTGGCACACAGCACGGCCTCTGTCAGAGGTACCAATCTATACACTCTTCCTTGTGTGTTGTCTCCCCTGGATTTATCCTTACCTGTAAATTAGGTCCTGTGCATTTTTTATTGATAATCTCTTCAGTACTGATTGCCTTGTAGCATGCATGACATATTATATATGATTGTTCTGTATCCATAAAAGTCATTTAAGTCAACAAAATAGCTTGGCCAGTTTGTGTTTTCTAAGGTGACCTCATACAATAATTCTTAACATTTTGCTGAGTAAGTCATGCAGATAATCAAAAATAATAATAAATTTTCTTAATCTTCAAGGTAATATTTTTCCATGACTTGGAACAATAAACATTGTTCCAAGATTCTTAAAACATGTTCAAGTTATGGATGGTATTACCATCATAAAGGCTACACTTACTAAAGGAGCAAGGTGCCCATGACACTTTCTAATGACACCATAACTGGAGAACCTACAGATTGTTTGGGAACCTCAAACATAAAATCCACAAAGAATATTTTATCTGTGTCCTTGTTAAATACATACATATAACCTTGAGGTGATCCAGAATCTACTGTTTCCCCTCATCTTTTAATCCAGCTCATAGAAAGCTTTGCTTATCGCCATTATATTATTCCTATCTTAATACTGATTCTCTGCTCAATTTTCTAAGTTGGCAACACATCCCTGATGATTCACACTTCATGATATTAGAGACTTATTGTAATCTTAAGAGTAGGGTGATTTTACTCACAAAAATACTAGCAGTTTGTAATTTCCCAGTATTGGCTAGTGCACTGATTCTGTCATTTCCCATAAGGAACCACTCAAACAGCATATTTTTTTCCTGTCTTCATGAAGCCACAGATAAAGAAATAACTAACTTCTTTTCAAAGTGAATTCACTGAAAATAATGTAAATTATGAATGTATATCATATGCACGGCATGTATAGTGAAAGTTGCTTTAACAAACCCTGTATAGCTGACTCCTCGGAGTAACCCGTCTCTTTTTTCTGAACAATACACTTCAGAAGAGAATGGACTGTCATGTCTTTTCGAGGATTGTCATGTCTCTTTTTATAATCCACATTTCAGAACCAAAGTCTAGGTTGGCCTTCAGCCATGAGAGATTTTGACGCCAATCCGCATCATCCTAAAATAAATAAATTAATAATAATAATAATAATAATAATAATAATAATAATCTTACATGTTGCTGTTTTGCACAGTTGATGAAGGTGTTTCCACCTTGAGTCCTATCATTCACCTCTTTAGTTCAAGTTCTACTCCTTTGTCATGTAATTTTGTAACCATGTGACCACGTACAATGCTTTGGTCTCAGAATTACACAAATCCAGTCCCTCTGTGTCTAAACAATACTATTTGTTCCCCCATTCTTCTGCCTATCCATCCTTCGGCTGACTCACTGTTTAACAACTATCATTCATGTGCCTCCTGTGTGTGGAGCATAGACAGTGTGAGCATTTGAAAGGAAAGGAGCAAATAACATAGATGCCTGTTCTAGATCAGATACACACAGGATCTAATGCTTATTAGCACTCTTCGTGCATTGACATACAGCTGACATTTCTTAAATGAGTATTCTTGACTGAATTCCATCTGAAATTATGCTATTCAGTGAGCATACTTTGTCTCACATATTCATCTGTTATTAGTTACAGTCATTTATCATGTGTTTTATTAAAAGCAAATGCTTAAGTTCTTAGGTGTTTATGTATTTATAATTTTCCATTTGCTTTCCAGTTTCATTAATTGGGTACTTATTTTTGTTTTCTTTTATGGCTAGAATTTTACTATGTCAAAGATTCCCACTTGACAGGCTAGTACAAACTCCCCACGAGACAGCCCAGCCTACCCTAGCATGACTAAACCCGTTGCATGTTCTGACAGCTTTTTAATACAGCCTGCCTCCGCAGGCTCCACACACCACTTGCCTTGCTCAGAATCAGGGAACAAAGTAAGGGAGAAGGTCAATAAATGGTGAAGAAAGGAATAAAATCAAGGAGAACGTTATATGCCGTGATGCAGAAAAACCTATGAAAGGAAAAGATGTAAAATTAGGAAATCTTTGACAGTCTTAGCAGTAGATCATATTAATAACAAATACAACTGAAAAATTTCGATGGACCACTTCCATGTTAGAAAAGAAACACGAAAGTTTCCATTTTCTAGAGCCTATTCATTATTTCCTATTTATTATTTTATGAAATATCAACTAAAAACCAACAAAATAAAATGCATTCCACTGTGACATAATCTATATACAACATACGCAATAGATAATATGTAGTCTAATAACAGTAAACTGCCTTCAGTATGACACATAGACTCCCCATCAGACACATCAGGGTCCACTACTATCTCTGCCACAGGCAAACTCTGGGAATTTAAAAAAAAAAAAAAAAAGAAAGAAAAAAGAAAAAAAAAAGAAACGTTATTAAGCTCATTTCCTCAGCTTTAAATGTGCATAATACTTTGCAGTGAGAATGAAATTCTAACTTGATATGGTACACTTAAGAGTTCCTGTCAGATATCTAGGTGGTTATGTTCATGGGTGGAATGTTATACTGCAAAAACCTCCTTCCAGTCCATTCTGACTTAAAAAAAAAAAAAAAAAGTTAGGCTGATGGAGCTTTTGGCCCAATTAGCAATTTATAAAGTTAACATTCATAAGTTCATTCCATCTACATTTAGGTTTAAAAACTGAAATTCATTATTCATGTCCCATTGTGTCACTCCAGGATAATAGACTCTGATAGAACTGGAAAATGCGAATTCTAATGAAAGAGAAAGCTTTATTAGTATATGAAAGTTGGTGGTTTATAATAAAAGAATTTCTCTACCAGGAAAAATGGGCAGAACAGTGTAATCACTGCATAATTAAAATGAACCTAATTTCTTTGTTTTCCCTCATCAGGATGGAGTCACCAAGAGTCCAGAAAAGCGTTCTTCCCTCCCTAGACCTTCCTCCATCCTGCCTCCTCGCCGAGGTGTATCGGGAGACAGGGAAGAGAACTCATTCTCTCTGAACAGCTCCATCTCTTCAGCACGACGGACCACCAGTAAGCTGTCCTTGTTGGCTTCCCTTGAATCATTGTCTAATCCATCCATTGAAAGAAGAGTTTCCTTAAAGAAAACGAGCCTGTATTAAAAAGATATGATCTTTCATAGATAAGAATTAGAAAAATTCTAGATTGTAGATTGTTCCAAAATAACTTTGAGTCAAAACAAATGATGGAAGACATTGGAACAGATTGTCTCAGTGTCTACTGAATTTGAGATGGTCATTTTTAAAAGACTATTTTCTCTCTTGTTTCAAAGTTAAAAACAAAGAAATCAATAGATAAAATCACACGGTGAGTTGCTTTATACATCTATACAAGCTTAACTCTTACCAGAATTCCACATCTTAAATTTGAAATGGAAAAGCAGTCAAAACCAACCTACCATCCCAGGTTAGAGAGATATTTATTAGGCAGAGTCCTTCTTCAAAAGCCCGAGGCCCTGAATCTAACTCCCCAGCACTGGTGTAAAACTACGTACAGTGTTGGGCATCTGTAACCCCCGCCCTGAGTGGAGCAGGAGGGTCCCTGAGCTCAGTGGCCATGAACCTTAACAAATCTCTGAGCCCTGAGTTCAGCAAGAGACCCCGATTCAAAACATAATTGGTAAACGACAAAGGCACCTGATGTCAACCTTGGACTTCTGCACGCACCACACATTCCCAAGCAGACACCAAAGAGAAAAATGGGAATTCTGCTCAGTTTCTTAAGTATTTTTTATGTCAAATGACCTTTAAAACATGATGTGTTCTGTACAGTATCTTCAATTCTTTTTTACTCCTGGCCCATAATGGACTGATCAGCCATTATAGCAACCTGTGTGGTGTGTATAATGTTCCGGTCATTACACTGTGGTTTACATTGCTGCTGAGGCTATCTCGTAAATCCTGTATTAGAATGGTGTCCCACTTTCCCACTCAATGAAAATAGCTACCATTTTTTTAAGCACATATCAGATACAAAACTGTTAACACTTGCGTTAACAATTCTGATGGTTATTTGTTAGCAGCCCCAATTCACTGACAAAGAAACCAACCTAACAGAGAGGATAACGTATTGCATGCTGCACAGCGATTACCTGGATGGATTTGGTCTTCAGTCCATTGATAACTTCACAATTTGCCATAACACCTTAACATTGATTTGGAAGAAATCTTGTTAGAGAGATGTTCTATCAAACTATATGGAGACCCAGATCTCTGTAATTTGGGAACTAGTATGTAAGGATGGAAACTGTCACTGCTGTCACATTGTAGCTCATTTTAACTCAACATTTGCTTTCAAAAATTTTAATTAATCGCCCTATGCAAACTTCACTCTCACACATGATACTTCGCTGTTTTTTTCACAGTGAAAATGTTATTGCCGTTAGAACACTTGTGCCCAACACTATTTAATTTCATGGAATATTAGCATCCTTTGAAGTCTATGCTAAGAACACTTTGAAAACCTTAAAACTCTTTTACAATAGAGAAAAATAAACTGTTGGGAAAAGAACTAGCAGGAAGGACATATAAAAGTTCGTAATCTCCAGGGGAGCAACTTTAACTCCAAATATCTAGGGTTGGAATTGGATGCAAACAAGAACCCCAAGACAAAAACATCAAGTGCTGCCTGAAGGAACGTCTTAAATTATGCCTGTGTGTTGCTATGGAAACAAAATGGCACTTTCTACATAAATCCACTTCTTCGAGCCACCCTGCTCTTCCCTTTAAGAGGTGTCTGTATATAGACTGCTTTTTAAAAAATGTTCTGATCCAGTGCTTTGTGACTTCTTTGTTCACACGTCTGCTGAACTGTGTCACTTGATAGTGATTAAAACTGACGTGTTGACATCTACAAATATTGGGCCTCTTTTAGCTCTGTACAGCAATAGCAAAAGCATACATAGGCAATTAGAAAGGCAAGCATTTCGCCCTCCTCTGTCTGTCTGCCATCTCCTTAACTACATACAGGAATGTCCTGGCATGTATGCAACCTCTGAAAAGGTGTGAAGGAAACAATTCTATGCAGGAATCTCATGAACTCTGGGAGAAGGGAACATGTGTAATGCTGGATTCATTCAGTAGTTCACTTAACTCAAGGTATAATGAAAGCCTCTTACTAAATGTGTTAGTTTGGAATTATCTGTGCTCTCAATATAAACTGAGACATGAACATTGAAACCCACACAGGCTAAAACTATGGGAAACAATTACACAGTTGTGTATGATGTATACATCTGAGTCTCAGAATGGATGTGCTTGAAGAGAAGAATGAATGATCCATGCACCATTCAGGAGTCTTCCCACAAGCAGGGATCCACATACCTCAATAAACGAATGCTGTTTCTAGCTGCAGGTCATCCATGTGGCCCAATAACAGAAGAAAAGTTTCCAAGGATTCCCAGTAAGAACTATGAAACTAAATCGGAAAAAGTGCAAGTTTTAAATTTGTATATTAACATATATCCAAAAATATCACCAGCTTATGAACATAAAAAAAGGAGGATCTCACCTCTGAGCATTATTGTGGTCTTTCATAGAGTCCTGAACACATTTGACTTTATGACTACCATGCATGGGAAGAAGGATGAATTGAAGAGTTTTCTAACGCTGTGTTGTGTTTTTCCTCTTCCTCGTGTGTGTGTGTGTGTGTGTGTGTGTGTGTGTGTGTGTGTGTGTGTGTATGTTACCCGGTTGTTAACATAGGGTCAGAACCAATTCGCAGAGCAGGGAAGAGTGGCACCTCAACTCCTACCACCCCTGGATCCACCGCGATCACGCCTGGCACTCCCCCAAGCTACTCTTCACGTACCCCAGGCACTCCTGGCACCCCCAGCTATCCCAGGACCCCTCATACTCCAGGAACCCCCAAGTCTGCCATCTTGGTGCCCAGTGAGAAGAAAGTCGCCATCATCCGCACCCCTCCCAAGTCACCAGCTACTCCCAAGCAGCTACGGCTCATTAACCAACCACTGCCAGACCTGAAGAACGTCAAATCCAAAATCGGATCAACGGACAACATCAAATACCAGCCTAAAGGGGGTCAGGTAAGCACTCCGTGGCATCACATGCCTGCTATCAGAAATCCAGTCCCCTTCACCGTTAAGTGGCTTCTTGTGTGTTATAATCTGACAGTTTTGTGCACAGGAGATGGGGATGTTACAAGGCCACTGGCCACCATTCACTCCTCAGTCTGCATCTCTCGTCTGGAGAACCAAGCTTAGGAAATACATTGAAAACCAGTCAGTATGGCATTCCCTTCTGATCACTAATGGATACCAGTGGGCTTAACCATAGGCAAGAATCCGGTAGTTGATTTCTGAACAGGTCTCTGTAGGTTTCGGTATAATAAAATTAACTGGTATTACAGATTTGAGCTTTCTCTTTTGGATTTAGACCATGAGCTCACCTGACTCTAAACATTAGTGATTTCTATTTTAACTCCTTCATTTATGACTGATGATAACTTGTGATATGTTTTACCATTTCCTAATATTTAGTCCAGAATCACAATGTGGTTCACCAGGTGGCTGCCTGCCTGTTATTGCCTACATATTGAAAAGGGTGGGGATTTCGGTTGATACTAAACAGACAACTCTATACAATTCTAGTGAACAGAACTGTAGCCATGAAAGTTCTATTTAAGAATGGTACTGTTATGAAAAAAGCTCTCTTTCCCCCCAGCAGCAGGTCTAGAACAAACACTTATTTGCTTTCTAAGCAGAGGGCTCTGAGTTCTCTTCTGACCTGGCTCTTGCTTGGACAAATCATGGAAGAAAATGATACAAATACTGTTTAATATAGCTCAGACTATTACTATAGTATTGGATGGTTCAACTTCAAAAGGGTTTTTTTTTTTATTATTCTCAAAATACAAGGCAAAAGCCAATGTCTACCTCTGTCTGTGAACAAAACACAACGCTCCATTAGATCTCAGATCTCTCTGCATCCTACTGTTTTTCTGTCACTCCACCACTTGTGTCCTATAATTTCTGCCTCTGACTTCTGACATCCTTCCTGTCTGCCAAGAAAATGCTATCTTAGGAGGTTTCAGAGAAAGTTCTTGCTGAAATATGAAGTCTTCAAGCACTCCTGCCTACCATCGGTACCCCAATTCTTTGCTGATCCATCATTAGTTTTAACATTATGATTCTGTTCTAGGAAGGCCCAAGGGCTTAAGAAAGATCAGCTGATGAGCCAGGGATGGGGAGGGTGACAGGCCCCTTTAAGAACGGCTGTAATAGTGTGGTCACAGACAGATAACATTTCACAGAAGATGCTGTGAAAATATGAGGTGTAAGAAACTTTTAGAGCCAAAAATATAACCCAAATTCTAACCAATTTGATTTACAATAAAAAATAAAAAGAACAAGAATCATCTCATATTTCTTAAATTCATCAGTTTTACCCATATAAGAGAAGGAAATCTTTGAGTCATTCAGAAATAGCCATCTTTTGGCATTTTTAACTATCATATGTAAATCATTCAGAAGAGTAACTTGAATAAAATCCATTTAGCATACCATTAAACTTAAATGGGGCCGGGCGGTGGTGGCGCACGCCTTTAATCCCAGCACTCGGGAGGCAGAGCCAGGCGGATCTCTGTGAGTTCGAGGCCAGCCTGGGCTACCAAGTGAGCTCCAGGAAAGGCGCAAAGCTACACAGAGAAACCCTGTCTCGAAAAACCAAAAAAAAAAAAAAAAACTTAAATGGAATGTTCTTCACCATAGCTTTTGATAGGAGCTGTCTGAAAATGGAGTAACCTGTTTTGAAACAAGGTTGTGCTACAAATCTCAGGGTGGCTTTTAATCCATGCCCCTGCCTCAGCTCCCCAGGTGCTGAGATTACAGGCAAGCAACACTGGACAGGTGTTATGAAAACTCCCATGTCTGCCAATTCTTCTTCACTCAAAGTGACTTTTTTTGTCTCCTGGAGAATGTTGATTTTAAAGCCATCATCTCTTAGATTCAGAAAAAAAAAATGTAATTTCTAGGATGTCATAGAGAACCTGAAAGGTAAATTTAATAAATATAAAAAAGCATTGATACCATTTCATAGAAATTTTATAATGTGTGATATTCTTTGAGGGTTCTTGTAGGTTGCCCTAACCTTTCTGCTTTAGTTTTATCCATAGATTTGCAAGACCCTTTAAACTGATTCAAACACAGGAGGATGCCCATTTTCTTCTCTTTTTGTTTGTTGATGTTGCCAGGCCCACTTCAAATGGACCTCCACCAAGGTGCCAATTCATAAAGTTGGTATATAATTTTGATCTGAAATTTAAAAAAAAATCCCCAGAGAGTGTGCTTAAGGACTAGTTAAGGCATATTAACCCAAATTTATATCGTGAACAAAAATAGCTTGAAAATCATGGCATTATTTATTAAAAATCTTCTTTCACTGGGAAGGGGGTTAAACTGACTCAAAATCACCCTGTCCCAGCACCAGACAACTCAGAAAGAAATCTACAACCGAGAAATGATGCCATGACTCTTGTTGCAGAAGCAGGAGGTCCTGCTTCACCAAGATGAGAGGCAGAGAGAAAATATGCCGCCCCCCCCCCCCCCGCTCCCGCAACTTTTAGTGAATGCTGTAAATTAATTAAATTTACAAAGGGAAAATTGATACTTGCAATTGAGCTGTCTGTAGAGGAAATATTTATGTCTGAACACTGTAGCATTTTCCTCCTAAAAGCCCCCTAACAGTGAGTGTATCTTCTCAAATACTGGGAGTGAAGAAATCTTTTTGTGTGTTGATGTCTACTGGAGGGCTTAACTACAGTGTTTTACAATTCCTACTTTATAGAATGAATGGGAAATATGTTACGTTAGGGTGTCATAGAAATTATCAGGGCAATGTGTTAAAGACCTTTATTATCTGGTGGCACTGAAAAAATTGAAACCACTGACATGCTACTTTCAATTACAAGTTCATTATAATAGAATTTTTGAGCAGGCAGCAGCCAGCTCAGAATTATCAAAGACAGAGCAATCCTGAAGTTTGTGCAGAAACTAGGTTTTATAATTGTGGTGTGCAGAAATCTGGCAACTTTGTTATTTATCACTGATTGGAATATTTGTTGATTTCTGTATTTGTAGCTTTTTCGCCTGTTTCTTATCTCTTACCTTAAGGTCTAGTTTCTGTCACCAGAGAAGCTCAACACAGTCAGATAAGGCAAGGCAAGCCAGTGTCTGATGGAACAGATGAGTTAGTAGAAAATGTGATGAGCTTTGCAGAAAGTAATGTAGTTAATCCTCTCAGCCCAAACACGGGCTCATTCTACTGAGGAAAACAAATACACAATCATGATGGATTCACTGGAGAGAGCAAAGTTGGCTCAGTTCACTCAAGGTATAGCTGCAAGTTGTAGCTGGAGAGTTTTCTCTCTGGGTCCCGCCAATCCCCAGCAGTCCCTTAGCCCACTTTTACAGTAAACATGTAGACACTTATATTATTTAAACTGCTTGGCCATTAGCTCAGGCCTATCATTCTCTAACTCTTACATTTAGCCCATTTGTATTAATCTATACTTTGCCACATGGCTCGTGGCTTACCAGTACCTTACATCTTCCTTGTCCTGACAGCGGCTCCAGCAGTCTCCCCCTCTGCCTTCCTGTTCCCTCAATTCTCCTCTCTGTTAGTCCCACCTATATTTCCTGTCTGGCTACTGGCCAATCAGTGTTTATTTATACAGAGCAGTATCCATAGCAGCAACTATCTTATGAAATATTTTAAATTAAAACTATCTGTAGCAAAGTTCTCAATCTCAATTTAATATAAATTTTAAATTAATATTTCCTTTTAAGAAGTAGATGAAACAAACACGTAGCTTAAGAAAATTTAGGCAACTTGTGTATTACCTTTTCTGTGAATCAAGCTTATAGGGAATCATCCTATATGCATTGAGACATTTACTTTTTTTCCCCCCATCAACTGTATCGAGATCATTTTAAAAAACACACGTTTTTCAGAGTGTCATTCCAGCACTAGGGAAACAGCAACTGGAAGATTGCGAGTTCAAGGCCGGCCTGGGCTACATAGTGAGACCCTGACAACAAAAGCCCCACAAGATCTGTGCCCCTATAATAGTTGCAGGTTACGAATGGGACCAGTCAATACAACCTGTTTTCTCACATTGTTCATTGTCATATGGCTAGAGAAGGCTCGGGCGTGGGGATATGCGTGGGGATTTGATTGCTTGCCTTGTGAAGTCTCATTTATTGCCTCAGTCTGTCTTTCTCAGATTAGCTGGGCCAAAGATAGTGGAATTTCCACGAAAGACTAGGGCATAGAGAGTAGATAAGACTGTTTTCTCATTCCCATATAAAGGTCAATGAGGTTGCCGACTGGTCTATGACAGATGTGCAAGAGAGAGCAAAGCGTGGTCTCTAAATCCTGAGAGACTGGACAGGCTCTGTTTTGACTTCTCTTGCCTTCTTCTGCTGCCTTAATTAAGGCTATGGTAAGTGATAAATGGGCAAATAATAAAATAACGAAGTTGAAAATAGTGTCAGTCACCTTAGTATGAAGGGAGGAACTATTCACTGAAGTCCAATGCATTATGCTGAAAAGACTTATTTGCTGATCGTATTGATCTCTTTTTGTTATTAAATTCATTGCTATCTCAAAACAAAAGGTCCTTAGATCAGTGGGCCTGTCTATATTCAACAGAGATTGTGAAACGATAATTCAAAAGTCTTTTGTAAGGTGACAAAATTTCTAGAGCTATATTTGTAAATATTAATTATTCAAACCCCTGAGAAAATCATTACTTGGAGTTCACAAAACTGAGATCTGTACTGCCCTGTTTGGTTTGCTATTTGTACAGCCAAACAAGGGCATGAGCAGCCTAGACCTCAGGGTGCAGTGGGGAGCTGAGCAAGGGGGTTTAGAAGTTAATTTACTTCAGTGACCTGGTCTTCTAGTCCTTAGAATTTTCTAAACCTTTTAATGACAGGAAAACATCAACATGAAGAAATCGCCCAGCATGACTTTGAAGGGACTCCTTGCTTGTCGCTTGCTGATTTTCTAAAATCACGCTGGCGGCTGAGTTTATAGTGCCTGCCCCTTCCATGCCCTGTTGGGGTGCTGCTTTGAAGTCTTGACGTGTATCAAGTGGAAAAACTTTTCCAAGGTCTCAGCATTGCCTGCTCAGCGTGGGGGTTTCAGTGTGGTCCCACTTTCTGTGCGATGTGATAAACTGCTCTGGATAAACAGTCTCTAGGAAAGAGTCTGCCCCTTCTTCGACTTATACTCTCCCTCTAGAGTTTCATGTTAATTCTACATGGAATATAAGTTTATTTCAACTTACATGTCTATTTAAGATTATCTATTATTTACATCAATTTTGAGGACATTATAGGCAGGGTTAATTAAATTTCTGAATTAACTGTAGCAGTCCTAAACCCAAACGTGTGTTCATGAGAACATAAACTTTTCGGATGAGTGCATCATTGGCGTGGTGACTTTTCATCTTCAGGATATCTGACATATTCTTGCTTTTGCTTTAATCTGATGGTTTTCAGCAACCAGATCAATAGTTTCCATTCCAGTGGAATGGGAGTTCCATTTGAGAGAGGCAGGTGATTTTGTAATCAAAGGATTTTAAAAAAATTCTAAGATGTGCTGAGGAGTAACACCAAAGGAAATGGTCGTTTTTCCGAGAGGTTGCAGGGAACTCACTGCCCACCACCTTTTCACAAGATTCTTAGGAGACAAATTCACCAGGGAGAAGATAGCAACAATATTGCAGTTGAGGTCCATCCCTCCAGGGTGTTGGAAGATTACAGAGTGCTGCGTTTGTATGATATCACACACTGGCATTACCTGTATCTTAGCAATGGGGCTGACGTGTAGTTGTTTAGATAAAGACAGACCTCCTCAGTGTGTGATAAAATGAATAAGTAAATATCTCCTTGTGCAAGAAATTCAAGTTGATCCCCCGCGATGAATGTCTCTCACTTATATTGGTTTGCTAAAAACAGACCTCCAGAGATTTATCTTCTTTCATTTTACAGGTTCCAGAATGTCCAAGTAACTACTCAGATTGGCTCTTTACTGGCCTTTTCCTAAAATAATCCCATTTTTGTGGGAGAAATGTTAATCTCTCTAAAGGAACAGTCTATTGTATGTACAGGATATGGTGATAAGTTGTCACAGTTAAAACACCATGCTGAAGTCCCATTAGAGTTATGTAAATAATATCCAGAAATTAACTATGTACTTCTCAATCAAAGTAGAAGAACAGACAGAATTCACAGTAATTTCAAACTTCTGATTAAATGTCTAGTGATATATTGACCTATACTTATGTTGTGATGATATTGTGTTACCCAAAATATTGTGCACCCTAATAAACTTATCTGGGGTCAGAGAACAGAACAGCCACTAGATACAGAGGCCAGAAAATGGTGGCACACATACCTTTAATCCTAGCATTCCAGAGGCAGAGATCCATCTGGATCTCTGTGAGTTCAAAGCCACAATGGAAACAGCCAGGCGTGGTAACAAGAGCCTTTAATCCCAGGAAGTGATGGCAGGAAGCAGAAAGGTATTTAAGACGTGAGAATGAGGAACTAAGCTTGGTTAAGCTTTTGGGCTTTTGAGCAGCAGTTCAGCTGAGATTCATTCTGGATAAGGACTCAGAGGCTTCCAGTCTGAGGAAACAGGATCAGCTGAGGAACTGGCAAGGTGAGGTGGCTGTGGCTTGTTCTGCTTCTCTGATCTTCCAGCATTGACCCTAGTACCTGGCTCCAGGTTTGTTTTTATTAATAAGACCCTTTTAAGATTCGTGCTACATTATATACTGCATCAAAATTATGTTACTGTTATCTGAACAAAAATTCAGCTAAGCTACTGAATCACCAATGTCAGAGTAAAATGCAGGAGACTAGAATCACCTTTAAGCATTTAAATTGAGCCATTATGCAACATGGAGGACTATGTATTTTTATTTGTCATGCTTTTCCTCATTTTAAATAAAAATGTTACAAAGCTATTGCAATACATATATTTGTAAAGAATATGTCATTATTCATGCTCAAAGCCTGTTTCACATTACAAATTGAGTAGAGATGTAACATTTTAAAAGACCAGTTAAGTTTTTCCCTGGGAAATGAATGACTCTGGGAAAAATTAACAAAAGCAAGCTTTTTAAATTATAGGATTTTTAGATTCTAGAACATTCTAAGTGATGTTGGCAAAGTGAGTCTTTTTAAATCACATATTTTGGAAATCATTAAAACTGTCAAATAAATGTTAGGGTCAAACAGATCTATGAAGCTGAACGTGTGTTTCTGTTCTTGCAATAAGTGAATCAGAATCAATGTCTGGGTTCCGATGATTTAATGGTGAGTCACTTGAGACTTTAATGATAAAATTGAAATTTATGAAATAAAATTAGAAATACCTTTCATCCTCATAGATTAGTAAAATGGCTCATATAAATTCTATTTCATTTCCATAATTATTTAAAATATTACCACTAGGCATAATAAATTGAGAAGATAATTTATGATTGAGGTTTTAAATGTAATGGTCTTCACGGTTTTAAAAACAACTACTTCTGCCACTTATGTAAGACTCGAAGAATGTGGTACATTTAATGGTAGCTGTAGATTCTGTGCTATCCCCACAGTTCTTACATTGAAAGTTTTGTTATGCCCTAGAGAGCAGCCTAGCATCATGTCTTCTGAATTTAAATGTTGACAAGAGGTCCTTGCCTTGGGCTCCTGATGAGAGCTGCCAATGATATTTCTCTGCAAGGGACAAGCTGTCTTGTTCATGTTAGACAGACACTGTGATTTAAGCCTTGCCTATCTAAAAATAGGATTCTGTGCCATTTTGAGTCTTAGATTCTTTTCTGCAAACACCGATAGACTTGTTAATACTCTCAAGAAAACTTACATTTAAACTAAAGTTGTTAAGATTATGTGCAGAAGATAAACTGTGCCTTAAAGATGTAACAATGTGATTGTTTTTAAGCCATCGGGGAGATGTATCCAAAAGAAAGAAAACAAAGTATACCAATGAGCATAACAAAAGCAAATCCTTCTTTTTATATTTATTTTGTTTGTCCTTCAAAACATGCCAGCTTCAAAAGACAGATGAAAGAAATTATGGCAGTGATGACTCTTACAGTATGTTAGAGCACAGTAAAGTCTTTCCAGGTCCTGATTTGCTGTGGCTTTCAGGAAGAATGCTTGACTTCCTGAATAACTAAATAAAACGTTTTGCCTCAGGTCTTGAGGCTGCGACCAAATCCTAGGTGGCCTAACTTAAGTCAGCTGACCGATGGACTTTGGTTTTCTTACCTTGGCATGTGAAAGCAATGCTTCCGAATGTCCACTAATGGGTCAAGGTTGCTCCGGAGCTGTTGCGAGCAGGGGGCCTTTAAAAGATGCAGCCACCCTCACCACAGACCCAGGGGTTCTTTGTTGACCTTCCGAGGGAACCAGGAATTCTTGCATGAATGGGAATCCTGACTTGGGACTGTCAACCAGACCAAGCGTGAGCCCCACCCCCACCCCACCACCCCACCCCCACCCCCGCGCTTACTCAGTGTAGGGTAACAGAACAGTTAAGTGTAGGAGGTGGTTAATAACTGATGACTGCAGGTGGGGGGTGGGGAGGCTGAGAGTAGCACTGGCATATCCTCCAAGATCTTGGGCTAACCTACACTGTACTACACTACTGAGCTACTGAGTAAACCAGAGCCCCAGTGTTCCAGCCTCCCCATCACAGATGATCCGAGTACTATTTTTCCATTCTCCCTGTTTCCAGATTCTATCTATAGAGCTAGGATACTTGGCCTTTGGGGTTCCAGGAGAATGAGGACCCATACTCCAGGACATCGCTACAGTTTGGAGGCAGCTTAGTTTCTTCTCCTTCATGACCGTGGGTGGAAGGAAGTAGAGGGTCTCTGTAGTACTCCGCAGCATGCTAGTTCCTTCCTCTCAGGACCTGGAAAGAAAAATGTTGCCTCCAATTCCTTTTAGGTTAGGATTTTAAACAAGAAGATCGATTTTAGCAAAGTTCAGTCAAGATGTGGTTCCAAGGATAACATCAAACATTCTGCTGGGGGCGGAAATGTAAGTAGACGCTCCTCTGAGAAAGCTGTCTTGAAAGTGTGTGGAGCCTCCTGCACAGCCAGTTCCCTCTTCCTCTTCCTCTTCTTCTTCTTCTTCTTCTTCTTCTTCTTCTTCTTCTTCTTCTTCTTCTTCTTCTTCTTCTTCTCCTCCTCCTCCTCCTCCTCCTCCTCCTCCTCCTCCTCCTCCTCCTCCTCCTCCTCCTTCTCCTTCTTCTTCTTCTTCTTCTCTTTCTTCACATTCCTCATCACACACTTCTTTTTTTCAACACTTGTCATCTAGTGTGCTGGCTTGCTTTCTTGGTGATGGGCTCCTCGTCCCTTCCTGTCAGATCGGTTGAGAAAGAAGAGCTGGCTAGATGTACTGTGGTTTCCCCAGGGGATGGCCAACCCTCCTCACCTGCTAACTGTGTCTTGGCCTTTTCAGGCAGCAGGGTGCTTCTGTTGCTTTATCTTTTCCTCTGAAAAAGTGAGCCAGGCTCACATTTTCCTAACTCCATTTCATTTACTCTTGAGGCAAAGACTGGTATACATGAAAGCACCCAGAGTATGTCTTGTCATTCCTCCATGGTTCATTATTCATGAAAGTTAGGGTATCTCCTGGAATAGTACAACATTGGCAAAGCATGGCTCATCTATAATTCAAAGTAAAAAGACGGTGGTTCCAGCATACATTCTATCCTGATGGGCTTTTTCCTGTCTCTTTCATTTTGTGTAAATAATATCCTATGAAAAGAAACGAATACTGAATCCACACTTCTTACCTGTTGGTGGAGGCAGAGTGGAAGCAGTCAGTTACGCTCAAGCTCAAGAAATCATGGTCCCCCAGAAAACAAGAGTAATTTCAAAGGGTAAATCATGCTGAGTCTACTTTTTTTTCTGCCATCTAAGCATGAAACTCTGATAATCTGTGACTTAAGTAATGTACAGGGCGTCAGACACTGAACCTTCAGTAATCTAAGATTCCTCTAACTTCTCACTCATTGGCTAAGCAGAAATGGATTTAAGCACTAAAAAGAAAATATTAGTCCATTCTATAAAGAACGGTCACCTGATGATCAAAGCAGACTGAGCATGAAACCTCTGCTATGGAAATGCCACAGTAGTGTTTGCTGGGCTCCTTCATGGATGCTGGTCTATGCCTCAGGATAGGAATCCACACTGACTTGGTTGCTCTCCTGAGTATAAGTGTGCATAACATCATGTGATACTTCACGAAAGAAGCTCTGGTCCAGTTTATTCCCTTGAGGGTAGCAGAAGATGAACCATGCTGCCCTACATGGCAAATGCCTTTGGTCCAAATACAGCAGTAAAGAATAAGTTCAGATAACGTAAGATCTTACACTAAGCTTAGGCTGGCGCTTCCAACCTGCAAAACGGTGGTATTAAACTTCCCTTAAGAGAGGAATTACCTGTTTTATTGTGCATATTCTCTGTGTCTGAGGGATTCTTAGATTCTTCTGATGCTGATGGACACTGGACCATTCATTCCAACAGGTGGTAGAAAACTATGCTTCAAATATTGACAGATGAAACATTTCAATGAACCATAAAAAAAAAACAAGAAAAACAGTATCATTTTATAACTCAGTGTGCAAGAAAAATTCCATTTAGCCAAGCTAAGGGAACAGTTTAGGAAAGCCCACTTAGAGCTCTCTTCTGTCTCCATGCTGGTCTTGTTACTGTAGGCAGCATTAGTCACTTTTATATACAAGTCACCTTGTACATAATAGCCCATCCTTCTCTTGGTTCTTTGCTGTGGAAGAGTTTAACATGGTGGGACTTTTCTCCGGGGATGCTTGCCTTATTAATACAAATTTCTCCATGCTCTTACAGCATTACCTATTTTCTACTAATAAAACTTCTCTTCCAGGGTATTCACTTACTTGGGTTCTCCTTTCCAGTTTGAAGTAGGGGAAACAGATGGGAAATTTGTGTGTGTGTGTGTGTGTGTGTGTGTGTGTGTGTGTGTGTGTGTGTGTGTTTATGCGTGTCTGGGTGTGTCTGTGTCTTGTGTGTGTGTATGTGTCTGTGTGTGTGTTTATGCATGACTGTGTGTGTCTCTGTGTGTGTTTCTGTGTGTGTGTGTGTGTGTGTGTGTGTGTGTGTGTGTTTCTGAATGTGATGTTACATGTTACAAGTGTGGGTGCATGTCCCGATTTGTGCCCGGCTTGGGAGCCCTGCATGTCTAAGCTATCTAAAGTTCATTTTCTGTGATTCACACAGGTACAAATCGTTACTAAGAAGATAGACTTAAGCCATGTGACATCCAAATGCGGCTCTCTGAAGAACATCCGTCACAGGCCAGGTAAAAAATATTTGTAACAGTTGAAGAATACTTAATTGGATTGAAGAAATAGACAAGCAGAATTCTTGATGCTTTTGTAGAAAACATGAGTGAAAAACTGTTTCGAACTCTTGATACTTCATGATTTGTTAATTGAAATTTAAGTTCAAACTGTCAGAGCAACTTCCTCTGAGATCAGTGAACCTAATTACCTGGAGGTGACCATGTATATAGAACACTGGAGTTCTTTTAGAATATGTAGACTACAAAATACATCAAGTCTTATATGTAAGAACAGTGACCGAAGATAGTATCTCCAAATATTTTTCCGAAAATTTTTTTTCTACAATATGTGAAAAAGGATTGGGTCTCACAGCTTAAGAAAGTCATTTATCTGATTCACTTCTCCAACTCTTTCTTGAGTGAGTAATCACTGGGAATCCTCAGCAGAAGGCAATATGGCATCTTACTTGGCCCTAGACTCTTTTGTCTTTTAAGGGTTATCTCATAGGCTGGTACTTTAAAGTAGAACTTAAATTCCCACTTGGTGTGGTGGAAGATCTTCATTTCAAATGTATGAATGTGACACGAGTCATGTTTTTGCTCTGAGTATTACAAACAGTTTATTTGTGCTAAATTTTACCTCCAGACATATATAATAATGGGTAACTGTCAAATGTCTAATGTTCTTGAGGATATTTTGACACTGTACAATTTGTAACATACCATTGGATTACAGGATGGCAAAATCATTGGCTTTATCCATCTGTTTGGCATCTTAACATACAAGCCAAATGTAGACTAGTAGACTATCATCTCAAATATTGTCAAAAGTAAGTTATAACAATAATTGAGCTGAGACTTCTAGACAGGAAATTATTAAGACCCTTTTGGTTGGATACAAAGATGGGTAGAACAAGTCTCAGAGTGGACAGCTACATTAGAAATAGCTAGAAATGAGTCTTCACTGTGCCAAAGGGTGTTCATGGCAAATCAAGGAGATTGAATCTTTGTATATGGACTCTGCATTGCTGGTTACAGAACTGCACCAATAGACCCATCCTTTCTCCTTGCCTTACCAGCCAGGGCCCTTATCTTAGTTCAGATCTTCAAAACCCCTGTCCATAGCTGGTCACTACCACTGAGGAACTGACTACTACTATTAGTTCAGTTTATAACATAACTTGGGTATTTTGCTACATTGCCAATTTTCTTACAGAATACAAAAAAAAAAAAAATGCTGGCTTCTTTGATTCTAGGCAGATGGAATTAGTCAAATTCACCTGGAGTTTGGATACACAAAAACCATCATAGAAATAAAGGCAATATTCTGTGTCTAATTTACTGGACATAAAAGACTATTGTCACAGACTCCTACTTGTTTCTAAATCTGTCTTCTATTATAACTAAGTTGGATGACTAAATTCATAAAGGAAGTGTCAACCTGGTGATCCTTAACAATAGCAATCTTTTCACAAAGTTGCTGTGGAATGTAAGCATCCACACTGAAAGAAAAGTTCAACGCCCAAGGGCACAAATAAAAATATCTACACTTCACTTTAAAGCCTGATGAAGATTATAGTTTTTCATGATTACTGCTCAGGGTGACTGCCAAAGTATTTTAAAACCAGAGGCATATATCTTTCAATTCAAATGGGCTTGTCTAAATGTTACATAAGACTCTAGTGAGAAACCAACAGAGCTAGCCTTTGTTGGATGTAGTTTGTGTCAATATATTATTTTTCTATCTTTTAAAAAAAAGTTCAATAACATTTTAAATGAACTATGTTAACACAGCATACAGTCAAAGAAAAGGATCTTTGGAGAGGAATTTCTACCAGAAGCTACCAAAAAAGAAAAATGCAAAAATAAGATTCCAAAGCAATTAATATCCTTAGTTAAAAGGTCCAACATTCTCCAGCTACTCAAGGTGATTACATTTGTGTGAATCATTATGAATAAAGCTAATCTCATCACAATCAATAAGTGAGACCCACAGGCTAGGTAAAACATAGGAAGAACAATGCTCCATGAAATGATGCATATTCTGAGGTATCTCCCATAAATGAGAATTATATAGTAGTTTATACACCCTAAATTCTGGGAGAAAATGAATGCTTTTGAAAATGTACTTCAGTACCTTACAATTACAAGAGGTCTTTGGCCAGGCACTTGGGTATTAACATCAGTGTCTAGAGTTAGAACAAGAAAGATGTCACAAGCTCAAGAAACATGTGATTGAACCTTAATGAGACCTCTTTCTTTATCTGGTCGGATACTTTGATCAGGAAGGTTTTCTCAAGGCGAGCCTCCCCTATTGCCCTTGGGATGTGTGGACACTTGCAATTCCCCCCAAATGTGGAAACTTAACTGACCCCTAAAAAGTTACAGAGATCCCTAAACATCAAGAATTCTAAATTGAAAAGTGTTTTCCATATTTTTTATAGATCCTTTCAACCATTTTTCTAAATCAAAATCCAGTGGAAGTATCAGATTTTAGGATGTGCTTCTTCCAGACAAATGCATATAGCTGAAACCAAGCATCCCTTGAAAATCTCTTAGGTGCAGATATATTAAAAAGATTGTAGTCTACCTTTCTTTTTTATTAAAAATTTTTTATTCATTTTTACATACCAATCAAAGATTCCCCCTTTTCCCTCCTCCCACCCCTCCAACATCCCCTCCCAACCTACCCCCCATTCCCTCCTACAAGAAGGTAAGGCCTTCTTGTATACCCATGGGGAGGTACATTAGTAGAGGCAGGTCCAAGCCCCTCCCCCTGCCTCAAGGCTGTGCGAGGTGTCTCATCATAGGTAGTGGGCTCCAAAATACCCTAACTGTCATCATAGAGCCTTTCTCCAGTAACTGATGGAAGCAGATGCAGAGATCCACAGCCAAGCACCAGACCGAGCTCCAGGAGTGCAGTCAATGGGAGAGAAGAGGGATTCTATGAGCAAAGGCATCAAGATCATGATGGGGAAACATGTAGTCTATCTTTCTAAGTCAAAGATACCAGCAGACATTCAGCCATGGTTAACAGTCTGAGAGACACTGAATAACTACTAAGTGTAGAAGGAACCCCTACATTCAAAAGTCTGCAAGAAGTCTGCAGGGAAGGACAAAACAACTCTAAAGGGTGGTCATGGCACCATAATCATCAGCAGATTCTCACACTCAGACTGTTAACGATATAGGAAGTAGCGTGATCAAAAGCCTGTCTCCGTGTTATCAGAAGAGTGGCCTTGTCAGCATCTGTGTAGGAATCTATTCAAAGTCTGTATGCTAATTAAATGGAGGCCTTAAAACTAGTTATAAAAATGCAATGCTTGACTCATTTCATCAACAAAGTTGTTGATATTGAAAACGTACAAGTGAGGGCAGTCTTCTCTCTCATATGTAGAGGATTGGTTCCAAGACTCCATGTGGATACCCAGATCCTCAGGTCTCTGACATAAAATGGCATGGATTTCCCTTTCTATATGTTTTAAATCATTTCATTATTATTTATAGCATCTAACACAATCTAAATGTTATATAAACTTGATTATATAATATTTGGGAAATAATGATAAGGAAAAGGTCCCACAGATGTTCAATACAGATGTATTTTTTTTTCAAGTATTTTTTTGTCCAAGGAGGTAGACTCTGCAGATACAGAGAGCTAGCTGGATATTGTCCACATACCCACTCTCCCAGTTTGCTTTCTGCTGCTGTTGAGTACCATAACTAAAAGCAATTTAGGGGAGAAAAGAGTTCATTTCAGCTCACACTCCTTGGTCACAGTCTATCGTGGAGGACAACAAGGGCAGGAATGTAAACAGAAACTGAAGCAGACGCCATGAAGAAATCCTGCTTTGCTGGGTTGTTTTCTGACTTGCTTATTGGCTCCTATTCACCTAGCTTTCTCACAGCCCAGGCCCACCTGCTCAGGGATGGTGCCACCCACAGTAGGCTGGGCCTTGCCATATCAATCAACAGAGACAGTCTCTAACAGACAGGGCCACAGGCATTCTGATCTGGACAAGCCCTCAACTGAGATCCCCTCAGATAACTCTAGATGAGTCAAGTTCACAGCTGTCTAAGACATACACCATTATAGCCTAAAACTTTTTTAGATAAATGGATTTTTATCATGAAGATCAATAAACAATAGTTTCATTTCCATTTAATTTGTTCTGGTAAAAATAAAAGATTACATGTCTGAAGTTTTAGAAGAATGCAATAGGATATTTTCATGACTGTGTTATTTTTAGAGGTATTATAACAATTAGGAAAACCTCTCTGGTTTCTAAAGCAGACATGGCTAGAGAAGTAATGTATAATGTGTGAGGCAATCTATACAATGGTATAAAAAGAATGTCATTCTGTTGCCTCATAAGGGGAAATGATGTGGACTGAAGATTCGAGCAGATTCCTCTCATGTCTGGTTAGGATGGTAGAATATAGCACCTCTGGCGTCCTATATGGTTCATCCTTGTGTGAGGATGGTTTTCATAAATAAGAGATTTTATTTCAGCAAGGAATTTAGAAGGCTTTCTCCTCTTAAAGGTGGTGGACGTGTGAAAATTGAGAGTGTAAAACTGGATTTCAAGGAAAAGGCCCAAGCTAAAGTCGGTTCCCTTGACAATGCTCACCACGTCCCTGGGGGTGGTAATGTGAAGGTAAGAGATGAGGCCATGAACCAGTCATGTGTTTGTGCAAACTTATTTCTTATGAAATTTTTAAATATTTCCTTTATTTTTGAAATTATAATACAATTACATCATTTTTCCTTTCCCTTTCCTCTCTCTGAATCCTTCATTCTCTTTCAAATTCATGGTCAATGTTTTTAAATTTATTGTTGTTACATACATATATGCATGTTTATCTACATAGATGTCCCTAAGTGGAAGAACATATTCCCTAACTGTATTCTGAAATAGCTTGATCAAAATGGGTCTCTGGTTAAAGAACTTGTCCAACAGGAAAGAGGGATGCTGAGCTGAATAGACATCATATTCTTATCAGCTTTGGGATGCAGGGAAAGACCCAGGGACTGGAGAAGATGCTTGGACTAATGAAAACTAATGCTTCCCTTACACAGATTGACAGCCAAAAGTTGAACTTCAGAGAGCACGCAAAGGCCCGTGTAGACCATGGGGCTGAGATCATCACACAGTCCCCAAGTAGGTCGAGTGTGGCATCACCCCGACGACTCAGCAACGTCTCCTCTTCTGGAAGCATCAACCTGCTTGAGTCCCCTCAGCTTGCCACTTTGGCTGAGGATGTCACTGCCGCGCTTGCTAAGCAGGGCTTGTGAATACTTCTCCTTTAGCTCTGGAGTAATATTTAGGCATGAGCTCTTGGCAGGAGTGGGCTCTGAGCAGGTGTCATATTCATTCTTTACAAACCATAGATAAATAATCTCACCCCCAAACTGTAGTAATTGTTACAATTTTATATAAAAAATGAATAGTATATGCAGAAAATGACCTGATTTCCATCCGCAACAGGAACACATGGCTTTATATGGATACAATTGGACAATTATTTTCGCTCTGCTGTTTTGCATGGAGTATTATTATTATTTTTAAAATTGCATTTTTACCTTTCATGTGCCTGAAGGCTATCCAACTCATTCTGAAAGGCCTTGTTAAAAATTCCAAGCTGCTCATTTCACTATTCTGTTTATGGTTGAAAAGATTAAAAAAACCGCCCATTGTCCCTTAATACAGGTTGAGTGAAATCAAGGAGTCTGAAGGCATCTATCTGATTGGGGGAAAGAAAGAGCATGTAAGAAACACATGTTTTAAAGTGTTATTTTGTATAAATGGGAAGAAAGATGGAACTAAGTTATTAACATTTGGGACCTGGATGATGATATCAGAGTATGCCATTCCAATAAATTATTTAACTAAAAACTAGATATAAAGCATTTGAGCTGTGGTCGAAGAAGTTGTGTCAGAGTGCATTTCTTAGGGTTGATGCACTTTCATTAGGATGGGCTTGTGTCTGATTAGAATGTCAGTTGATTGGCTAGATTTGTGTCCACACAATCAGTTTCACACCCCCATTCCATCTGTTTGATACAGTATTATAGATATAAATATATATATATTTCTCTGTGGCCATTTGTGATACTTCCTCATATACTTGAATATGATACTTCTTTATTCACAGTATCTGTGTCTCCTACACCCTTTGGTGTTGCAATTTTAGGTATGTGAAAGTAGATGTTAGCAGGGTCCTCTCCCTATTTAAAAATACATTTTAAAAAGACAAAACGTTTTAGCATGAAGTTGCTTTCTGTAACAACTCAAAGCTGTAACCCTGTTTCAGTGCCAGAATCAAGTCTCTCCTGTGATGCTAGAAAAGTTTATTTTTCTTTGCTTTCACCAACATGGAGTTTGTGGAATGGGTCCAGTTATACATAAAAGGGTTTACAGATTGTTGCTTCAAAGATTATGGATTTATCACATGTTCAATCACCGAACAGTTTGGGTTTTAATCTTACAATCATTCATGAAACTGATTCCTTATTATTTGTTTCCTCTCTTTCTTCTCTTTCTTTTTTTTTCCATTTGCTAAAGTTGAAACTATGAATTTTGGATATGTTTTCCTGTCCTCCAAATAGTATTTGTTCATTAAATTCTCTGATAGAAGATATTTGGCTTCCTTACCCCTAAGATCCCTTGATCAAAAAAGAAAATACAACATATGGAGAAGCTACATATGTAAAACCTTTGAGACACAGATATCTAAATCCATCTTTCCAGGATTCAACATCACAGTCTGTACAAGAATATGATATGACTTATTTATCAGTAAATACTATTTTTTATTTTATATAAGTGTAGATATCACGATTCAGTTAATTCATTTACAAATCATATTTGATGAATAAGCAATAGTCAGTGGCCCAAATAGGACAAAGCATTATCAAATTGGATGGACTTTTTTTTTATATTTTATTCCTTCTTTTTCTTGCTTGGGATTGGTAGACTGAATCTGAAAAATTAAATACAAAAAGTTGACTACGTTTTTTATGTCTATGAAGCAAGCCAAGCCCTACATATAAGGGAGAAGATGAACAAGAACAGGACAAGTGTAGGAGTATTAAAGAGAGAAGTCAAGAGGATGCAAAGCAGAGAGACACTGGTGGCATTTTGGTGACCCATTGAGTATGATTGCCATTGTAACAGTCAAACAGAAAGCTCAACATCAAACCAAGGCAGTCTTCTCAGCTAGGAGGTTGACACACCCAAAAAGGATGTATTTGTTTGTAAATAACTTATTTTTGAAATAACTTTAATGTCTGTTTTCACTCTGGACAATTCATTCATTAACTTCTCTTGAAATGCACAAGAAATGGAAGATGAGATATTGGTATGTGGAGAAGTACATTCTTTTCTTACATGTTTTGATAGTGCTAGACAGGGATTCAAGTTACCTAGGAAAAAAAAGAAATTAGCAGATGGTTAGGGTAATTTTAAACTATAAGGAAAATAATTTCAACTTTGTTTATTATAAAAATTAAGGCTAAGCAAACATGTTCTAGGTGTTAAAATTCAGTTTCTAGCAATGTGTGTTCAAAATAAAATTATGTAAGCCCCAATGTGAATAGATTTGGCACCAAAATAATCATTTATTTCTAATGTTAATACAATTATAACAAATACAAATCCTTTTTTATATGAAAATGTTGATCCTACAAAAGTTAACATAAAGGGACTGACTTTTTGAATCCAGACAGAGGCAGAGAAATGCACAGGCTAAAAACATTTTCTTATGGGAATTTGGGATGGATCCCACCTTACCTACTCTCTTAAGATAATGACTCAAATTAAGCTTTTTGGACACCACTTTTGTGGGGATACACATACGCTGATCTAGAAATGAAAGCTTCACAGTTCCATTTCCAGATCGACTCATGCCAGTTTCTCTCTGGCTTTAGCCTCGGAGAACCTGTTTAAGAATACGTAAGTATCCAGAGTTCTGAAGAGTTCAAAGGCCAACTTTTGCAATGAACTCACACACTCTGGGTCTCCTGCAACTGAAAATTGGGTACCTTTCAACAATGCAGGAAGGATCCGAGTTCATGATGAGTTTCAAAGGCCGTGTTCACTTAGGAACAGACTCTTTCTGGATCTGCCTGCTGGGTTCCAGCAGGATGGTGGGCTGAAATCTCACCCATAGGAAAGACGCCTGTGTAATTCCAGCTCAGTTTGGCTGAAGGTAGCTGAAGGAAGAGGTCAGCACACTGAAGAGTAGACTATAGTTGGCCTTCTACACACGCACACGCACACACACACACACACACACAGAGAGAGAGAGAGAGAGAGAGAGAGAGAGAGAGAGAGAGAGAGAGAGAGAGAGAGAGAGAGAAGTGGTGTAGAAGAGAGATCGGCAGCAGTCATATGCAGCATCTTATCAGTAGTAGTAAAGAAATAATCTCAATGTGGATATTCTGACCTAGCTGTGTTTACAGTTTTTCTCTTATTTTTCATGCCACAGGAAGGAGAGGAAATGATTTGTGGTAGAAGTAGAAAAGAAAAAATAGATTAACTTGTTGGGGAGGCAAGTCCAGACGTTTCTTCAAAGACTGATGTGCTAACATCAACACTGATGTTGTGTTTTTACACCTAGATATTCAGCTTGGCCATGTAGGTTGAGGCCAAATCCCTGTGTAGGAAAAAGATTTTTTCAAACCCCAAAAGAATGCCAATCATGAAAGTCCACTTCAACTTTAGCAAAAAGGAAAAAAAAAAATTCAACAAAAAGTGTACTCTGTATGCTGGGATCCCAAGGTTCCAACACATCACTACAAATCTGTTGGGGGGTTCTTTCTTCTGATAATTCTAGAGCCTGTTACCATAGAAAGGCATTTCTTCAATGGCTGGTTGTAGTTAGTTCATGTTTTTCAATCAATTTGCAAATGTATTTGTTGCTGTATAGTGATTGTTTTGCAAAATAAAATTGCTTGTCACCTAACTACAAATTTCAGAAAATTTTTAAAAAATTGTTTCTTCATCTCTGGGGGGGAAAGTAAGTGTGTGTGTGTGTGTGTGTGTGTGTGTGTGTGTGTGTGTGTGTGTGTTGTGATATGTATATGTACACACACATCATTTGATTCAATCAAAGAAAAACAGATTTTTTTTTAAAGCCACAATTACCTTTCAGATTCCTACTGTGCGTTCAGTCCCTATAAAAGGCAATTTTATGTTACCTAACCTAGTGGATAAACAAATGGTTTATTGTTTTTTAGTGCTGGGCATCAATTCCAGGGCAGTGTTCATATCTGGGAAACGTTCTAGCACTGAGCTAGCTCTCCAGTGGAAATGCAGTTTTCTATTCTAAGAAAATAGTATGAGTGACAGCCAGGTCTTGTGAAAAGTCTTTCAAAATTAGCATCTGAAAAAGTAAGTTGACAAAGAAAAAAACAGATTCCCCACCCCAAACCCAACTCACTCTATTGGCTCCCTTTCAGTGGTACTGCAAGATGTTCCTGAGTAAATACAGCTCATTATAATACTAAAATGCACACCCCTGGATGGAGAGTTAAGATAATGAAACACTCAGTCTATTAGCTTCTATGTAGAACTACATGTGACAAGACAGAGCATGAACAGAAAAGCTCATGTAGAGTTGGACTTCCTTGTCAGACTTTCTTTAGACTGTCAGCCCCTACATAATGACACAGAGACTAATTATCAATTATGAAAGCTTGGCCTTAGTGTAGGCTTATCCCATTAGCTTTTATAACATAAATTAACCAGTTTCCATTCATCTGTGTTTTTCCCATGTGGCTCTTTACCTCTTCTCAGCACTGTGCATCCAACTGGCTCCACGCCTCCCTGGCTGAATCCACACACCTCATATTCTTCTCCAGTTCACCCGCCCCCTCTCTCTCTCTGGAAAGCCTGCCTTTTCTCTCCTGCCTAGCTATTGGCCATTCAGCTATTTATTAATCCAATTAGAAGGTGCCCCAGGCAGGGTAAAGTAGAGACACAGCTTCACAGTGTACAAAAAGATTATCCCACAACACCCATGTTATGTAAATGAGCCAAAACCCCTATGCTAAGGTAATTTGTGCCCCAGCTTGGTTCAGTGGTGCCCATGGGCTGATCAACCGTCTCCTACATCTGTAATAAATCCTCTCATTGTGCTTGTCACTAACTATAATTCTTTGTTCCAGGATATAAGAACCTGAAACTCATGATGGAACACTAAACTCCAATATCCGCCGACATTATTAGCAGGATGCTGTCTGTTGCCGGTACTAGAAATTTAAAATAGCTTAAGCATAGGTTCAATTTCTTGACTCAATTAAATATTTAGACAGGTCATCTGCCTGCTGTGTTCCCGTTTCCTGGGGGACACAAGAGAACATCTAGTCACCCCAGGTTTGCGCCAATGACAGATCAAAGCATGATTTCACCAAAGTCCAACTTGGTGAGACCAAGAAGTTTATTGAGCTTTCTTACTGAGCATAGGTCAGGGGTTACATCCAGGAGCATGGGTGATTGCACAAAAACCGACCCCATCATGGATGCTGACCTCATAGAAACTACACCATAAAGTCTCATTTTTAACTTTTTATGTTTAGTATACTCTAGCATCTTCTAAGAACACTTGTATCTGGAGGAGGGAGTAATAGAAAGGCTCTGCTGACTCTCCTTGGTAAGAGTCAACATGTCCGTTACCATAGATCTGGCTACCATTGATTAGTATTCTGCTCTCATTGATATGGCTAAGGGTCAAAGTCCTGGAAAGGCATCTAGTTATGAAGGGAGGACAATGAACCATACAATACTGTTTCAGGCATGGTTGGATCCAGACACCCAAAAGGCTGGTCCAGAACCTCTCTTTTCCCAGCTCTGAATCCAGTCATTCAAAGACATTACTAGGAAATTTTCAATTTCAATTTTTAGTTCAGCTTACTTGGTGTTGCTTTTCACTTCAATCAGGAACACCCTCTCATAACAGACACCAGAACATCCAGACTCCATAACCTGTCAGTGAAAAACCTCATTCCTGCTAGTACTGCCCACAATTCATACTCAAGAAACCATGGAACATATTTGGATCTCCTGCCCAGATATCTCATAAACTTTGGGCACAAAACCAACCCCATCACAGGCCCCTGGCATACGAGGAGCATGGGGAGTACAAGAATACCTTCATCTGAGGCTCCATGAGTTTATTGTTGAGGTACAATGCACCACCATAGTTAATCCAAGTGGATCCTATCAGAAGAGGAACTAATCACTTTAGGCCACAAAACATACCCACATCATCGACTTCACCAAGCTGCTGTATTTAGTTGCTATTTAGTATCTAGTTATTTACTATTAAAACAGAGACCTACACACCTTTAGGCCTGATTCAGGCCATAGGATAGGGCCACACATCCCTGAAGCTTTCTCTGGAACAGAGTTTAGAAGCAGTTCATGCTATGACTTACCAGGTCATAGTTTATGGTGCCTGACTCCTCCCTGTCACATATGTCCAATTCCTGCTACCATGCTTAAAGACAAGAATCTATTGAGTTCTCTCGCATCAAGAAGACCCTGATGTACGCAGAGACAGCGCTGCTACATCCGATGTCAGTTTAGAACTATGTGATAGGGTGGTGGTGCTGGTCAAAGAGATATCTTCGCATTAGAGATTTAGAGCTCTACCTTGTCTAAATCAACTTACAGTCATTTCATAGTTTCCAACCACTCAGTGTAGATATTTAGTGCAGTCTGGCCCAAATCATTAGGGTGCTCTTTAATGTTTTTTTTTTTTTTCTCAGTTCTAGGAATAAAACCCAAGTGCTTACATGTGATAAGCAAGTGTTCTACCACTGTGTTACATTTTCACCCCTTGGATCTCTGAGAGAGATCTCACTGCACTTTGAACTGTTAATCCTCTTGCCTCTGGAGTGCTCTCACATCCAGTAATTACATATATATTATTACATAATATATTACTGATATATATTATTTTATATATTTTTACTTCATACACACACACATACATATATATATATATATATATATATATACATATTACTTTAGCTTACATCCATGCTGTCCTTCAGAATCTTTTAAAATGAAGGAGATTAAGACATTTGTCCAGTAGCATAAATCATAATGAAATTCTGAGTCCCTTTTTATTGACAAGGCAAAGATGATTTTACTTATCTTGAGAAGAGACAGCAAAAATGTAATGTAGGATGACAGGATAAGATTCTGTGCAGCTTACAGCAAAAGGCACCTCTTTTCATCTATCAACTGGCAGTTTGAGAACAGTGACCCAAATCATTCATATGGAGATAACTGTCAACACTTCACAATCGAATTACCTAAAATTGTTTCAAACTGCTGAGTACTTTGCCAGTTTCTCTTAAACATGCTGAAGGATCAGAGACACACTTTTTGAAAGCATGCTACCCACTCCCTCAAGCTGAAGAATCGACTCATGGCTTGCTGGTGTGCTTTTATTTTGTTGTTGTTTTGTTTTATTTTTTTCATTTTTTTGTCTCCACAATGTTTTCAAACCCAAGGAACACACACACACACACACACACACACACACACACACACACACGCACGCACACACGGGGCTTGTCCATTTGACCACCTGTAAGTTTTAGAACTCAAACCTGCACCTTTAGTCCGATTGTGTAGCCTGAATCAGGCCACATATCCCTGAAGCTTTCTATTGATTAGAGAATTAAGAAGCTGTCTGTATTATTACTAAAAGACTCACAATTTATGGTAACTGCCTCCACCATGCTCCCTGTCATGTATGCTAGGCTAAATTAAATCGTGTAATGCGAGACCTTCCACTACTTTCTAAAAAGTCAGACTTCTATTCAGATCCAAGACTCCTCAGGGATGCTGGGAATTTGATCTAGAGATGAAGGCCGCTGTCTGGAGAGGCTCTGCTGGTCTCCTACTGCCCTGCCTGCCATCCTCCTCAAGGTGGCTGTCTCATTGTCTCTGATTCTCTCTCTCTCTCTCTCTCTCTCTCTCTCTCTCTCTCTCTCTCTCTCTCTCTCTCTCTCTCTCTCCCCCCCTCTCTCTCTCTCCTCTCCAGGCTTTAAAGGGAATTTCCTCCTCCTTTGTTTTAGGGTCCCATTATGTTTAGGTTCTCTATATATTGTAATGTTTCTAGCAAACCCTCTTTTTTCTCACCATGATGCCCAATCATGTCATTGGGGTTTTCCTTATTGAAGGAAGAAAATGAATCTTGTTGAAGTTTGTGTGGGCTTCTTTGGGGACTAGCTGCTGTGGTGATCTTCTGATATTTAGTACCCAGCTGTTCCTATCATCCTTCTTGGCACACTTTGTTATTCTTTACAGACTAAAATGTAATGGCATTTATATACTTTTAATAGGATGCTGTAGACTAAAACAGGATAGGAATTAACCAGGAAGAAAACTTCTTGGTTGATAAATGCCATTTTATTACCAAGGAGGGGTCAGAAAAAAATAGAACAAGTTAAAATTATTAGGAAAACATTCTAAGACAACTCCCAAGGTAGCTAGGACACGTGTTAGGATTCAAATGTCAAAATTAAGTATTACCCACTTAATCTACAAATAAAGAGAGAGAATCCAAAATATATTGTTTAGTATAGGCATTTCCACAGTAAATATTTGGCCGTTTGTTTTTCAGAAAGTGATACAGCAACTTTTAATAGTTCTCGTTATGCAATGGCTAGAAAATCTCAAGTGCAGCTAACAGGCCATGCAGCAGCTCAGCGAGCACCATTACGCTGTTCTGGAACAGAATGTGCCTTTCATTTCAGTGCAGAAGTGACAAATTTGTATTTGAATGTATTACCATAGTACGTTTTTAAAGTTCCCCCCCTCTCTCTCACTCTTTTCTCTTCTTCCCTCTTCTCTCTCTCTTTCTCTGTCTCTGGCATCTACTTCTGTAAAATGCCAGTTCATGAATACTTCTTTCATTCCACATTAAGCGTTATACAATGGTTGAAGGAAGCTATCACAAAATTCTGCTACACCTAATATACTTCAAACATTGCCTTATTTACTTATTATTTACTAATGAATTTATACAGAATCTTACTTATATAGAATAAAAGCCACATATAATTATTGACTGGGGGCTTTTTTTTTTACTTTTATATTATTGTAGGTATTATGCTGCAAATACCTAGTTTGTAACCCCGGCATAGGTCCCTTATCTTTTGCTACAAATTTCCCCTCATTCAGAGAAACCAAAACCCAAAAGAACCGTACCATAATCCTAGAGACGTGTTGGTTAACTGACACTAGAATTATCAGAGTAATACATATCCTAAGAAAACAATATTCAATAGATTTTATTCCCTGTTTTAAGGGCAAAAAACAAAACTTAAAGTAGTATAGCATATTAATTTGACTATAGCAACTGATAATATTCATATCTATGATAAAATACCTAAGAGTCTTCCTGACACCAATATTTATTGCCAAATTATGATAAAAAGGAGACTACAGGTGGTGGAGCACGTGTTTAATCCCAGCACTGGGGAGGCAGAGCCAGGCGGATCTCTGTGGGTTTGAGGCCAGCCTGGTCTACAGAGCGAGATCCAGAACACAAACCACACAGAGAAACCCTGTCTCAAAAAAAGGGAACTACAATGGAATCTATTCTCCACTTTTCTATCCTACAATAACTGAAAGCTCATTGTCAAGCAAGACATGACAGAAATTATTGTCAGATGCTTCACATTTGCGCAATTGTCAAAAAAAAAAAGTCCTTGTAGGAAGAAAAGCAAAGCATTCTGGGAAAATGCCATAGACAGGTTGAGGAGAGCTGTGTTTAACTCAGGATGGCCTTCAGGCAACAAGAACCCTCTTCTCCCTTACTAGTGACTGCCTTTGGCTGCTTAGAAGTACTACCCTGTGTTACACTGTCACTCTCCAATCCTAGCACCTTTAAGGTCAGTAACAGTCACAGCACAGAGCCTCCACAATCGTGCTCCATGCCTCTGACAGTCCTCATTTCCCAGTGTCATCTGCTACCCCCCAAGAGGACCTAGGTGGTGAACCTCTTTCTTAGCAGTTCTTGTAGCAATCACAGGGACACTGTAGGGGGTCTATGACACCAATGACAAGATCAGCTGGCCTGCACAACTCCTACCAACCATCCTTGTGCCTGCCTTGCCCTGTTCTAGCTCCTGGTGAGAATACTGGAAGCACACAAGAGAAGACATCCTCACAGGCAAATGGATGGTACTCATCAAACTATGCCTTGCTCAACCTGTTACCAGAATTCATTTCCCCAGAATTTCCCCCACGTGGTCTTACGGAAACTACAGTAACCACAAGTCTTGGGTTCATCAGTATGAGTGATGGGAAACACGAACCGAGGGATAGTGGGGCTCCTAGGGCTAGTGACAGAAGTGCTGTACAATAGCTGTGTCTCTTGGGGTGACTTTGGGTTAATAAATGCATAATGTAAAAGCTTTTATGGTCCTCATTGAAATTGTCCTCATTTTAAGCCCCACCAAATTCCAACTGTCATAGCCATTAACAATATTGATTTTATACTTATTTAGTGATGATGCCAGGCATCCTTTAAACATATTTCAATACCTACGAGTTCTGTAATTCTCAGCAACCTCATTTTATGGATGAGGAAACTGAGGAAAAAGGGAGGCTATTTAAAATTTAGTAGAATGGCTAAGGATTGAATCCAGCAGTCTAAAATAGAAGTCTAAACTGATGAATGGTTTGATCTAATCATATATTGTAACCACCATTTTATAACAATCAATTATAAAGATGTCAAGCAGACATTCTGCAAAGACCTTGGCGTTACTATCGCTAAAGAAACTCCATGTCTGCTGTTACTTCAGCATATGATGAAATAGGATTATGAAAGCTCTCTGTCAGTTACATAAAGACAAAATCATTTTGCTGAAATAAATACCATTCATCTAGTGACAGTGAGTTGAGACGCTGTAGAAGTCTAGATGATTCTCTGTGGAAGTCTGGCTCAGTAGAGACATCATTTAGTAAGTAGCATTTTATCAAACAAAGATCAGTCCTTACTAAAGCTTAAAAACTTAATCTGCAAGTTATTTGGAAAACTGGGTGACGTATTGTATGGCAACCTATATCATCTGACAAATAAAATTTTTAACTCATAGATTTGAAAGTAGTGGGGAGTTTTCCTTTTTTAAATTTCTAACTCTTAAAAATATGTATTTTTTGAGATTATAATATAATTATATCATTTCTCCTTTCAAAACCTCCTCCTTTCTCTCTTTCAAATTTGCAGCCTCTTTTCTCTTTGATATATATTCATACATATAAATAAATATACCACATGTATACGTGTGTGTGTGCGCGCGCGCACACGCGATCCTAAATACATAAGTACAACCTGCTCAGTCAGAATAATGTTACTTGCAGGTTTGTTTCAGGGCTGACAATTTGGTGTTGTGTAACTAATTGCTACACTCTTCCCTGGGGAAGAGTATTTCTCCCACTCTCAGCATTTCTTACTTACCTGTAGTTCTGGTCTCATGAGCTTGCCCCGTCCAGGCTAGCATGTCTCCTGGTGTCATCTTGTTCCAGTCATGTTTGATCAGCCATGTTGGGGTCTGTGTGCAGCTTCTGGCATTTCTAGGAGACACAATCTCATAGAAAATTCACTGCTCGTCTGGTTTTTACATTTTTTCTGCCCCCACTTCCTCAGTGATCACTGAGCCTTTGGTACAGGGGTTGTATTGTATTTGTATCAGTTAAGACTAGACTCGACAATTCTGCATTTTGATTGGTTGTGGTTTTCTGTAAAGGTCTCTATCTGTTGCAAAGAGAAGTGTCCTTAATAACGGAGGAGTGCTACACTTATCTGTTGGCATAAGAAGAAGTATTTAGAATGTACTTAGGGATTACTTAGTTCAGCAAAGTGACAATTGTAGATTCTCCTCCAAGATCCATGACTTTACTAGCCTGGGTAGTTGTCTAGGTTTACAGGAGCAGGCATGATTTTCTTTTTGTTGAGCAGGTCTTAAGTAAATTAGAAAGCTGTTGGTTACTCTCAAGGTATATGTGCTACTATATGTATATATTTATTTTTACATAAGTTTATGTGTGTTAAAGGTATCTGGGGTGGATAGTATCATGAGCCCATCTCAGACTTTTCAGACCTCCTTACTGTTACTTTGTTTCTTCCCTTCTTTTGTATTTATATCCCTCCCTCTCCCTAATATTTTATTATTTATTTACACATTATTTATTGATTTATTTATATCTTTCCCTCTCCCTCATTTTTTCTATTTCCATAAAATTAACCTACAACAATGTACTACTGGCCAAGTATTCAACATCATACTTACCTTCAGTATTTTATAGCTTTCTTAGAAGCTATAGTTTTTTTTTTCCTGATATCACACCGTTACATTTAATTTCTTGGAATTTATTACAAGTCTATCATGTCAGTTTAATTCTTATTAAGAAAATAAGGATCCACAGCTCACAGCATGAAATATAAAAATGTGTGAAATATATTTCAGAGAGTCTTTTTGATTTTTGAATGTTCCTAAACAAAAGTTTGCTGATTATATTAACATCAGGATATGAAGACACAAGTACATACCACAAGGTTTCTCAGCAATTTTTCTGCCGGAAAGGTAAAAAGAGCAAAAAGCACTCATTATGTAGACACCTTTGTACAAGACCAGTGTACTGTCTTCCTCTGTATAGCCACTACAGTGAGTAATTGTGACTGATATGCAAATTGAGATCAAAACACAAACTTGCTTTTGGTTCCAGATCTGTAAACATTATCCTATCAAGAATCTCTCTGCTAACTCAAGCTGAAGACTTGGGCGGACTCCTGACTTTCAAATCATGTTCAGACAATAAAACTGTGCTACTTGTAGAGAGTCTTACAAAGAGTCCTGGATATTAAAATCCAGTGGTAAAGTAGTCAAAACTTGGAGCCTGCTGGTGTAAAATAGACACCGTGGTGGACTTGACAGTTTGCTTTACTTTGGAGTATTCTTCTCTGTGGATTCAATTTGTTTACCCTGGCAGGTGCTGTTTTCACAAGTGATGAATCAACTTAGAGTAATGGCAGGATACATTTAGAGACTGTCATTCTGTGACCACTACAGCTTAAATGGATTGTTTCTCTTTCCCACTGGGCACCCAATAGCTTACCTCACCTGCATTCTGCTGAGTTACAAAGGAACTCTTCCATGTGGTTCTCCCCTGGCCTTCATGGACTTCTTATCCTAACAACTCTAAACCTGGAGAAGCTCCTCTCTCAGCAGCATGCCTTAGCCCTAAATCTCAAGCCACCAACTTTCTCCTGAGTACTGGATTTCTGTACTAATCTAATGTCTTCCAGTGTCTTTGTCTTGAAACCTAATAGATCTCATTTGAAGGCTCTTTAATCATCCCCTTGGATGTCTTCATTAGCCTGTGGCTAAGCAGCTAGTACCTGCCCACCTAAACAGAAAATGTGGCCCACAAACAACACTGAGACTCAGGCCCCAAACCCCTTATCAATCTTCCCACATCAAGCTACACTCCTGGCCTTCAATGTGTGCCCATTGACTGATGAGACAAATTCTTCATGTTACTTCCATTGTTAATTTATGTACCACAGGAGAGGACAATTTTCACATTGTCTTAGTGCTGCTCTATTGCTGTGAAGAGACCTCATGACCAAGGCAACTCTCATGAAAGACAGCATTTAACTGTGACTGGCTTACAGTTTCAGAGGTTTAGTCCATTATTATGAGGGTAGGGAACATGGCAGCATGCAGACACAGTGCTGGAGAAGTAACTGAGAGCTACATCCTGATCTTTCGGCCAAGAGAGAAAGGAAAAGGAGTAGTGGGGTGCAAGTTGGGCCTGGCAGGGTCTTTTTAAACCTCAAAGCCCAGCCCAGTGACACACTCCCTCCAACAAGGCCACATTTCTTTTTTTGTTTGTTTTTTGTTTTCTTTCCTTTTTAAAGTTTTATTATTAAGAAATGCTCTGTTCATTTTACATACCAACCACAGATCCCCCTTCTCCTCCCTCCTCCTGCATCCCATCCTTCCCCACCAACACAGCCCCCATTTCCACCTCCTCCAAGGCAAGGTCTGCCATGGGGAGTCAGCAGAGCCTGGTACATTCAGCTGAGGCAGGTCCAAGCCCCTCCCTCCTGTACCAAGGCTGCGCAAGGTGTCTCACCATAGGCACTGGGCTCCCAAAAGCCTGATCATGCATCAGGGATGGATCCTGATCCCACTGCCTGGAGGCCCTCTAAACAGTTCAAAATAAACAACTGCCTCGCCTATCCAGAGGGTCTAGTCCAGTCCCATGGGGGCTGCTCAGCTACTGGTCCACAGTTCATGAGTTTCCACTAGTTTGGCTAAGGCAACATTTCTTAATCCTTCTCAAATAATGCCACTCCCTGATGACTAAGGATTCAAATACATGAGCCTGGGGGCGGGAGGATTCTTATTCAAACCACCACACCTATTTACTTTTTGTAACCTGATATCAATCAACTTAGCCACTTTTTAGTTTCTCAAGCCAAAAGAATACCATCCTATCATTCTGCCTTTTTTGTACTTTTGGCTAGTCTCTTGAAGTATAGAATAGAAAGTGGATGAAGGTCATAAACACTGAAAGCCATTGCACTGTCTTCTAGAGTCCTATAGGCATTCAGGGACAAGTGAAAGAAACATTCTCCAGGACTAATCAGAGCTCTGGATAAACTGAAGTTCACATTCACACAAAGACCCAGCAGGAAAAGGAAAGGATGGACAGTGGGACAGAAGGGGACATCTGAAGCAAAGGCAGACAGTTGTGAATAAAAGGACACACTCTGAACATAAAGTCTCCAGAAATTTACGTGAGTTCAGTGTTAGTTTTATGTGGCACAATGTTATTCATTAAGCAGTGCCATTTACTGTGCAAGAAAAGCCAGGAGGTAAGACAAAACCCACTATGATAGTTTACTAGGGGAAGGAGACAGAAGAGAATGTGCTTAGGCCTACTTGGAAGACATGTGCAGAAAAGGGAGGAAGAAGAGGAAGAAGAAAGGAGGAGGAGGAGGAGGAGGGAGGAGGAGGAGGGGGAAGAGGGGGAGGAGGAGAAGGAGAAGGAGAAGAAGGAGGAGGAGGAGAAGGAGAAGAAGACGAAGAAGAAGAAGAAGAAGAAGAAGAAGAAGAAGAAGAAGAAGAAGAAGAAGAAGAAGAAGAAGAAGAAGAAGAAGAAGAAGAAGAAGAAGAGGGTCTGTGACCCACTTTTTATGGATTCCCCCGCACATGCACACATGAGCTTACATAGCTACGTCATGCAAGCACATAGATTACAGGATCACACTGCACACAAATTACGCGACCATGCAGCATGTGGATTACACAGAATGTAAGAGATGACAGCCTCTTGCTTGGCTCCTGGACAGTGCATGTATCGTCTTATAGCAACGTTCAGGAAAACAGAGCCTGGAGACCATATTCAGTATTGTGACGTGTTCCAGAGTTGATATCCTACTGTACAAGCTAAAGAGCAGTTATTAACGGTTTCTGAGGATTAGCAATAGCATTAGATCATAATTTTAGAATAGCAATTTTCACACCAATGGATCAAGATTCAAGTTAAAAAGTGCTGAGGTGACTAAAGCTTGGGCTAGGAAGATGAGTGACAGTGAAGTTCAGGTGAAAAGAACAAGATGAGGATGCTTCTGAAATAAAAATGACAGAACCTAGGCTATGGGCTGGTTAACAGGGAAGAAGAACGAATGAGGCTTAAACTTGCGTAACAAACAGGTAACAAGTGTTAACTCAAGTGAACTGTGTTGACAAAGCATTCACAGAGAATGCACCAGAAAACAGTTACTCTCATCTTTGTCAGAGGTGGAATGATAACCACAGGCGGGCCCATGATACCAGCACCATCTGTGTGGTCCCATGCAGAGAGACAATGTTCAAGGAAGGGCCAGCTTGGCTCAGTCATCTCTAACCTGAGCATATTATTAATAATGGCCACCGGTAGAACTAGCCTTTAAAGTAGGAAGAAACTTCTTGGATGGAGAATGATGCAAAGTTAGAAATGACAGCAACAGTACCATCCCTCACAGTTCATCCTAAGCTATTGTTTCCTCCAAGTTTAGACACGATCTCTTCCTGATGGGTCCAGTTGACAGTAAATGTGTTGGTGACCCCATGAATTGTCTGCTCTGGGTCTCTGTAGATTTGGCTTGGGAGAAACAGACACTGAATTTTAAGGCCTCTCACAGCTGATCTTCATTGGACAACTGTGATTGGGATTCATTTTTTGTTTTGTTTTGATTTGACTCTGGTTGGGTGAGTTGAGACAGAGTAGCCCAGGCTAAGTTCAAACTTAAGCTAATCATCCTGCCTTTGCCTTTCATGAAAGGGTGTTATTAGAGGCATGTGTCACAATGCCCTGTTTCTGAGCCTGTTAGATCTAAGGTTGGGAGAGGGTCTTTTTATTTCTAATTTCCCTATTTTCTCTTCATATTAACTCATTATTAATAAGATGTCTTGGTCCCATTTCCTTTTGGATGTAGGTGAAACATCCGGTAATAATCCAGAACAAGGTTATTAATTTTGCAGTATCATAGGTCTTAATTTTTTATCTATCATTTTTTTATTTAACAAGATTAATAATCTCTCACAGAACTTTGGAAAATTCCTAACATATAAATGATGACAGTCCTAAGGAAAGGATGAGTTTATGTAAGCTGTGTTCACAAAAGAAAGAAAAAAAACCTTGAGAGTGAAGGCACAGAGGGTAGATGCCGCCCAGTCTGCAGTGAGCAGGATGTGAGAAATGAGATGCTGGGTGAGCTGTAGGACAGAGTACACAATGACTTTGCAGAAGAGTCAGTGGTGAAGACAGAACAAGGTGACTGGGCTGCACTCTTCATTTCGTTTATCTGTAACTGGGGCAAATCATATCGCAGAGTCCTTTACGACAGAATGTTTTCTGCACCTCTGAAAGGGCAGACTGAGATGTTTCCCACATACCTGGGAACCTTGATGTAAATGCTTTCCTCTTGCAAAGCCTCTCATGCAGGGGATATGGCATTTGTCAGCACCACCAATGGTAAAAAAATGCTAGAGCTTCCCTATGCCTTCACCTCTCACCCTGTCCTGCCAATCACTATTGGTGGAAGCCAGCTTCTCCCTGCACGGCCTCGTAAGCACATCCACTATTGGCTGACTGACATGTGACTGCCGTCTCAGACACTAGCTTCTAAGTGAATATAAGTAGATTTATTTGCTTGTATAATAACAAGCGCAAATGCAATTTTCCAAAAGTCTGAGCTGGCCTTAGTAAATAATGAAGCCACATCGGCTCAATGAAATTCTGGGGGAGGAGGGGTAAAGGAAAAGTGTCATATCTGCTGCACTATTGATTTGCATGCCCAGCTCGAGTTAGTTCTCTGGCCACAGAAATGGTTATAATAATTCTTGCTTATCTCCTCGTGTTCTAGATTAGATTTTCAGAATAATTTGTGATTCTCAGATGAAAATTATTGAATTTTCTCATTTATACATTGTAAGTGTAGAACAAGATGAGGTGATAGATTTCAGATGCCCTGCCTCAGAGCCAGTCTGGAAAACTACAGTAAATTAATTTTGGTTTTATAATTTATGGGGATATCTTCTCTAGATAGACTTCAGTGAATTATACAATCATAGAATCATTTGTATTTAATTGCCTTAAAATTATTTTCTATTTTGACTCCTATGTTTACATATGGATGTGTGACCACATACTACAAATAATCTACTTTTCATGGTACACACATTCTAAAATTAAGTTAATTTTCATTTTATTGGTTAGTGAAATGCTTCTGTCAGTTCGGTTATGAAGGTGGAGGGGCTGAGCTTGAAGATTAGCTCTTATCTCTTGCATAGAACTTGATATTCTTACTTAAACATTTCTTGGGTGCTACGGCAATAGCACTGGATTTAAGAAATACAACCACACAGTTTATGAAAAGCAGGAAAAGTCCAGCTGGAGACGGACAACTTACTTTCACTTCGGAAGGAAATGTTCCACTAATATTAAAACAAAAATCAAGCACCAAGAATAGTAGCTCACACCTGTAATCTCAGCACTAGGGCAGCTGAAATATGAAGATCACCGCAGGTTCAAGCCAGCTTGGACTAAATAGTAAATTCCAGAATAACCTGGGCCTCGAAATGAGACCCTGTCTTAAACATAGTACCTAATAAGAATTCCTAGAAGTTATTGAAGATATTCATACTTATGAGGATCTCTTAAACCTATAGCCATATCATTTCTGAAAAATAAGTGCTAGATTGTATACCCACAATAAAAAATATACTGCCCCACATGGATTTTCTAATCAACTTTTATATTTGTTTTTATCAACCTTTTACATTTCAATTTACATAGATCTTGCAACAATTGATGAAATAGTATTTTTTATTAAATTTTAAGGGATTAAAAAAAAGAATTGAGGCAAAGAATGTGTCCTAATTACTTTACTGTTTCTGTGATAAATATCATGACCCCCACCCCCCACCCCAAAAACAAATAGGAGAGGAAAGGGTTCATTGGCCTACTAGCTATAGCTCAGCATGAAACCAAGGTAGGAGTTCTAGGCAGAAACCACAGGAAAGCACTGCTTACTGGCTTGCTCCCCATGGCTTACTCAGCTTGCTTTCCTATACCACCCAGGGCCACCTGCCCAGAATGGCACAGCCCATAAGTAGATTGGGTTCCTTTCATACATTAGCAATTAAGAAAATGCCCACAACCAATCCCACAGGCCAGTCTTATGGAGGCAATTTCTCAATTGCCTTCTTTCTACCCCGAAACTATCTATGACACAAAGATTCAATTACAGGTCTACACGATTATTTTCTAAGAAGCCAAAGGGTATATATACTGTAACTGTACTGTACTCTAGGCTGTATGTTCTTCCACACACCGCCTCTCTGTCTACTCATTTCACACATATAAAGTAGAAACAGACAACACATACATAAATGAGTACGGCTATGTCCCAGTGTCAGCTTACTCGTGGGAACTAAAGTCTAAAGCTCATATAATATTTACACTTCAAATTTTTATTCTTTTAAGAAAACTTTTCCTAAAGAAACAAAGGATCTGATTTTCCCCTGGCTCTGGTAGGCTGGTTCTGATTTGGATAGGTATTTTATTGGTCCCTGCTCCCATATCTCTCAGGGGCAAAGGAAGAGGAGGAACATAGGTGAGAGATGAGCCACTCTCGGCCCTCGGCCTGAATAAGTTCCACCTTTTGCAGTCCAAAATGGCTTCAACCCCTACTCTTCAGCTTGATAACTGAATAGATTTAAATTAATTAGCTTTTTTGGATTTCAGCTTTTGCTTGTCTGTAATGAAGCTGCTGGAATCATTCAGACAGTACCTCTAATTCACACGAAGCAACTAACAGTCAATATTCTTTGCTTATTCACATATCAAATACTGGACACATGGATGAAAATGCACAGATGAGCAGATGTTTCCTAGTAAGTGGTATTTCGGCTCTTTCCTTGCAATTAATCTGACACTGGTACCTTGATGTAATTATTCCTTTATGTGTGCCTAGTGCTTTTAGTGTGAGTAAACATCTTCAACATCTTATTTATTTAGTCATTAATAAAATCCTATGAGGTATATAGTCTTGCTGTATTTGACTCAGAAGAGTGGTAGGACCTGGTTTCCCAACATTATATAAAATATGGCATGTGAAGAGAAAAGCCCTAAAGTGGAACACAGATTTCTACCTGCAAATCCGGGCTTCCTTTGTCTATAGCCAGATGGATGGCATCATATTTGAAAAGACTAAACAGCTGCCTTCTCTGATGCCCCCTGTCCTAGGGCTGCCATTGAGTGCTGGATCTCCTGGTGGTTGAGAATGAATCTTCCCCCACAGCATAGCTCTTTCTATTGTTGATAATCGCGGCATACACCATGGCTTTTTGTTCTCTCAACTCCTTCACAGCCAGTGTTGCTAAAGACCCTGTGGGCCAACAGCAGTCATCTGCAGAACAGGCATCACGAAGACCAGCTGGCAACAATGAAGACCCGCAGAATGCAACTGACCTATAGAATAGGATTAGAACTAATCTTGAGGTCCTTGTTGTACATGTTTCTCACCAGGAGTTTTATCTGTGGGATGAGGGCACAGCTTTGCTAGCCAGAGACTTTGTCTTCTCTCAATACTACTGTGAATTTAGGCTTATCTAAATGAGCACCCCCTCCTTCCCATAAAATAAGCTCCAAATAACACACCCTGATTGACCCTTTAAGCATTATTTTCCCTGTACAATATATGAAGGCCTATGCAGGCCCATGGAATCTGGGGCTAGGGAAATGAAAATAAATATATTCACATATAAGATAGTGAGAAATTAAAAAACAGCACTTACATTCCATAACTAGGTATGTATGTAAGTATTGAGCAGTATTTTAAAGACATGAGTAAGGCAGATGAACTAGGTTTTGTTTTGTTTGGAATAATATTTTTATTAATTCTTCAAGAAGTTCATATATTTGATAATATTAAACTTATTTTCACATTCCTCCTACATTCCTTCTAACATGTAATAGAATCTAATATTTGCCCAAAAGATCATGAAATTTCTATTCTTTCATGATCAAATGTTGATCAAAAGCTTGAAGATAAAAAATGAATAAATTATGGGTCTTTGTTGGGGGCATCTTTTTTTATGCTCTTGTGGTTGACAAAGTTCTGTTTTCTTGGCTTATCTTTCTTCTTGCAATAATCAGTATTATCTATTTTGTTATAATCCATAGCTGTATTTTCATACTAAAATAATGAAAGTTGGATAATTGTTTTATGTGTTTAATACATTCAGCTTTGTCCTGAGAATTTATTTTCGAGTCAGTTGAATAATGGCTTTGCATCCTACTTGCACATTAAACCACCTGCAAAGTTTTATAGAAGCATCTAGAATCTTACCCCTCCCACTGAAGAGTCCAGATGCTCAAGGATGATCCTTCTCTATTAATGTCCTTTAAGGTTCTTCCTCAAAGTATGAGTTCAGGATTGAGCACCACTAGTTTTAAAACAATTATCCACTATGTTATAGAGACCCAGTTAATCACATCACTAAGGGTGTGGTTTATGTCATGACAGATAAAGGGATATTGACCTAGGTGCCCCACACTCAGGACCAGGATGCAAGAATCTTGATACAGTGGGAAGTGGACATTCACAGAGGGCTTGGGAAAGTTAGTACTACCTTGATTTTAATCAGAAAGAGGGATTATGCTAAAAGTAAAGTAAAATTGCTCTGAAACTATTCTTTATATTTACTTATAATCACAACAATTTAAGTATGACTTAAAAAATAATTTTATCTTGATTACAAAATGCATATTTCTTTTGCATTCTTAAATCTCTGTAGAGGAAAGAGATTTTTCTACTCTTGAAAAAGAACTGTATGATAACTGATAGAAATCAGAGGCCTGTAGTAATTCCTCTAGTGAAATCATTAAAATTAAAGCCAGAACAGAGATCTGTCCTAGTCTGGGTCTGATTACTCATGTTTAATGGTTTCAAATAAATGATTTCTAAGTGGTGTCCAGAGCTAGCATCCACTGTGTGCTCTGCAGGTCCCAGTTTGTGCTGCTGAATCACATAAGCCTGTGCCTCGGGGAGGATGTATTGACTAATAAGCCCCAAGAGATGTGAGCAGGAAACAGAGTGTAATGTGAGCGCTGTGGCCTCTTCTCCACTAACTATGTGATTTATATAACATGGTCTCTGACAGTCACTGGCCCAGTACTTATTCGCTTTCCCGAGTCACTCAGCAAAATATTGTAGATGATAACATTTAGTTCAAAATGACAATGAAGACTAAGGTATAGGAGAGTTTGTTGGAAAGGCCCAAGGCTATGCCATCAGGTCAGAAACATAGCAATAATGATTTCATAGAACAGACAGTTTTTGTGGTTATGTAACTACATGACAATTTTTTGACACTTCTCCTTGTTGGACATTGGGGTCTATTTTGTTTCCTCTTGACTCTGGAGCCATGTTGCTCAAAACCATTAGGCTGAAGGTGAAATGTTGCTTTGTGACATTGAAGCTAGGTGGAAAAAGATCCGGAGCTTCTACCAGCCTTGTCCTGTGATACTCAATCTGAGTGAAGTGCGCAGTAAAAAGTCTGACTGCCTGAGATCACACTTAGGAAAGGCATGTGCATATGCTCCTTCTGATGGAAAGTGCAAGCCCCCAGCTGCCAGCCACCCATGTGAACTGTCTTGTCTGTACATCCCATTCATATCTTCAAATCATATCTTCATATCTTCAAAACAGGACAGTCCCAACCACATCTCACTAAATGAGAGATTCTGAATGAGACCTGTCGTGTTGAGCCCTCCCGGACTCCTGACTCACAGATCCTGAGCACAGTAAAAACTGGTTGATTTTTGCTGCTAAGATGTGCCCTAGTCATTTTTTATGCAACATTAGAAAACATACTAATTCATTTCATCCTCAGGACAGCTTTTACAGAATGGATGCTCTTCTTATTCTTTGCACTAAATTTTTTAGCTTGCCAAAAACTAGGCTTCATTATGATTTCAGATAAACATATCACCATATTTTGTGCCCATTCAGCCTCCCATCACCCTTTCTTAAGCTTCTTTGTTCACTTTTGCCCCCCCCATAGTCCTCCTACTTTGATGTCATAGTATACATACAGATAGGTCTGTCTGTAAATAAGTACAAATATGTTCATATGTATGTGAATGTGTGTGTGTGTGTGTGTGTGTGTGTGTGTGTGTGTGTGTGTGTGTGTGTGTATTCTACAGAGACAAAATGATTGTCATCTGGTCTTTTTCACTTAAATGATCAATATTTCATTTGGGAAATGTGTTAGAAGCATCTGTATTAAAATGAGTTTTTCTACCCAGGAACATGGTAATTTAAAAATTTTAAACCTATAGATAATTCATTTTATTTTTCACAAATGATAGATAGATAGATAGATAGATAGATAGATAGATAGATAGATAGATAGATAATACTTTTGATTAGACATATTCCCTGATGCCTTATAGACTTTTTTCATAGTTCTAGATGGGTAACAACTTAAAGCTTAAAATATTATATATTCAGATAGTGATGAACTTTATAAAATACAAAACAGATAAATGTAATAAAGGATTTTTTTTAGCACAGAATAGAAAGGAATATTTTAGGCATGTTGATGAGCAATTTTACAAAAGAAGGTTGTATTTGGGCTGGTACCCAGGCACATGAGGATGCTGAGAACAAAAAGATCAGCAGCACACCCATCCTGAAGGGTCAGTGTATATAGAGTAAAGCGGGCAGGAGAAGATGAAAAGAATGAAACCAGATCATGGAGAACCCTACAGACTAGAGTAAGGAGCCAACATAAGGATGGATCCTAGATTCAAGACACATAAGGTATGTCCACTTCTACCTCTTGGGAATAGATTTTAACCTACTTCTGTAGGAATGCAATATCAGTGTAATTATTCACACACTTCTGACACTTAGGCACATGATACAGCTACCATGTTTCACCTCCAACTTTGAAGATATTGTCATTGAGTTAATGGGGATTCTTTCCCTGAACTGTTCCAATGAATTACTATGGACACCTTTTAAGTTATTATTATCAGCTCTCATACACTTACATTAAAGTATTCCAAACTGGGTTTACTGCAACAATCTTTTCTGAAAACTCAGCCAAGGGTTCTCCTCTGTTCAGCTTATCTGCCAAGAATGTTTATTTTTGTACACAAATAGCAACTTAGCATCTGGCTACTGTCAAAACACACTCTCTTCCAATAGAGAGTCTAGGCTTCAGGGCTGATATATATTGAAATAGGTCTTTCAATTTACTCTCACATGTTTCTGAAATCCAGTAACCTCTTGACTCTTTGGACTGAAGGCTGTCCCTCACTTGAGACCACCTTTGGAAAAGTGATACATTAAATACAACACCTCCCATAGTGAGATATTAAAAACTCATAGATGCAGAGCTCAGTCATTTACTAGGTGATTTCCATCAATCAGATGGACTGGTTCTTGACTTCCTGTTAATAATGCTCACCTAAATTGAAAAATAATGTGTGAAAGAATACAGCAGAGATAATACATTTGGAGAGAGCATGCTGCTTCCCAAAAGGTAAAATAGTTGGGGCATGGTTTCAGTGAGTGTCTGAAGAGTAAACTTTATTGGCAATATTAGTTCCCCAGTAAGATACTGTTTGGAAACTGACTTTGACAGTGCTTGTTATAGATTTCTCCTACCCTGCACCTGACTCACTACCTCAAGGGTATTCAGGAATGGAAAGTTTTATTAGCTCTTTTTCAACTTCTACCGTCAACAGTGCAATTTCTTTCTGTCTTTGAGATGGTCTCATGAATTTGACTCACAGCATTTCTTCAAATACCCCAACTATAAAACCCTCAATATTATGCTAGAAAGTTAGATCGGAGCTTTGAAGCTGGACTGCACAGCTTTTATTTCACCACTTACTTAGTAACATCAACTGAGTTACCTCATCTTTCTGTGGCTCAGTTTTCCCTTCCTTGAATGTTTAATTTTTTTTCATCTTAATGCATTGTTGCACCTAATATAACCCTGGATATATAACATACGTTTGAAAACTTCTATACCCTCACCATCAAACTCATGGCTAGAAAATGACTATCAATCTGTTCATAACGGACATGGGCCTTTTCCTGAAAATTCCACCTCTGCTAGTCTTACTTTATCATTTCCAATTACAAGAATTGTTTCTCTTTCAAGGATGAACAATATACCAGGTGTTGGCTCCTTCAGGATTTGTTTATTAATTATTCTTTCCTCAAATAACCTCAACATTGCCTTGTTTTATAACTTTCTTGCCCATAAGTATGTCGTGCTAAAATACTGTCAGTACAGCAAGTTTAAAAGACAGTTTGCCCTTTCCCTAGTATGTTGTGGGGGGGCCCGCCCTCACTTTTCCCCCAGGGTACTCTTGAGAAGAGAGGGATAAGAGATATTAGGTAGAAAGTCAGATGGGGAGAGAATCAGGTAGAAACCAGGATGGCCTCAGAAGGACCTGGATCAATATCCACCAGCCCCTTCTGTATCTTTTAAAGGGTCTTGTATAGGAATGCCAAGGGGTGGAGCAAAAGATCTCCCCCTAGCACAGCCAAGTGCAGACCCTTCCAATTGCCTGGTAACCACGCATGTGTGGTGGTATTGTGTTCCCCAAAATATTGTGTACCATAATAAACTTATCTGGGGTCAGAAAACAGAAAAGCCACTAGTTAGGCAGTGATAGCACAAGCCTTTAATCCTAGCATTCCAGAGGCAGAAATCCATCTGGGATCTCTGTGAGTTCAAGGCCACATTGGTGACTCATGCCTTTAATCCCAGGAAGCAAGCCTTTAATCCTAGGGAGTGATGGTAGAAAGCAGAAAAGTATATAAGGCATGAGGACCAGAAACTAGAAGCATTTTGGCTGGTTCAGCATTTGACTGGTTAAGCTTTCAGGCTATGGAGCAATACAGTTCAGCTGAGATTCATTCTGGATGAGGACTCAGAGGCTTCCAACCTGAAGAAACAGGACCAGCTGAGGAATTGGCAAGGTGAGATAGCTGTGGCTTGTTCTGTCTCTCTGACCTTCCAGTATTCACCCCAATAACTGGCCTCGGGTTTGATTTTATTAATAAGAACTTTTAAGATTCATGCTACACGCATGTGGTCAAGCAATCCTCTAATGCAACCCTTCTGGGTAAACGCAAGCTCAGATCTCACTAGGAAGCCTTTGTGGGCCTCCACAGTATGTAAAATGAAAACAAAATATTAAATAAAAAAAAGACATTTTGCCTCCTTCCTTCCCCCTCCTCTTTATTTTGTGTCACAGTGTTACCAGTGTATCACACCTCTGTGGCTGGCTGTAAGCTTCATATGGAGAACAAACTGGTCTTAAACTTGTGGCAATCCTCCTGCCTCTACTCCCGAGTGACAGAATTCTGGGCATGTGCCACCACAACCTACAAAGTTCCCTATAAAATTGATCAGTTTTATTATAGAATACAGAAACTTAGGCTCTTCGAACTTAGAACCAAACATGTTGAAAACCCCATGTCTGCAAACAACTTATATGGAAGTATTTGTAGCAACTAAATTCACAGTTGTCAGAAAGTAAAAGCAACTGAAATGCCCTTCTGTAAGAGGCACATTGGTCCTTATGCTCACAGAAAAGCACTAGAGAAACCAGGAATGTTAAACACACAGGGTTATCTCTTCAAAGGGAGACATGAATAACCTGTTTTTTACCCAGAAGGCGGGAACGGATGTGATTAATAGCCTGGTGACCTCTATGTGGACAGGCTGCACCTGCCCCCCCAAATCCTTATCTTGATCTTTTCTGTCAATCTATACTGATATCTTTCCCAGGACCCTTATCATGAACTTGTTTATCTTCATTCCACTTTCTCAGTTAATCTATAGAACCCTTCTTTATGGAGGATGTCACTTGTACTTTACAAGAGTTTCAATGTAGCCGTGTCTTCTTATGCACATGGGATTGAGTTAGTTATCTCAGGGAAACTTTTTCCAAATTGTGCTGCATTTAAATATGCCTAAGATACACTACTTGAGGTCAAACTCTCAACATTTGAACCCACTGCAGCTACAGAGTTGTGTTAAACCAAACTGCCTTCTTATTTCTCATGGGTCAATGCTCTGCTGGTTTTGGTGATTGCAGAGACCCTCAAGTCCTTCAGTGGACACAATGGAATCATGTTCAATAATGAGCTATCAAGACACTAAAAAATGGGAGAAAATTTAAACACACACACAAATGTGAAACAGCCTGTCTGGAAATGCCCCATATTGTGTGATATTCTGGGCACAGCAAAAACTCTTCAGGCAGTAAAAAGATCAATGGTTGCCAGGGGTGGGAAGAGGGGAGGAAAGAGAAATGAATAGGCTGAGCATAGGAGAATGTGAGCAAATGAAACTGTAATACATGCTACTCTAATGATGGGTGTGTGGCATTATTGGGACACACACACACACACACACAGTTTATATATGTATATATAAACTGAGCTGTAAAAAAAGTCAGCACTACTATAAACTATGGATTTAGTTAATAATAATGTACCAATATTGGTTAATAAATAATAAAGACTTTACCACAATAATATACAATGTTAATAATAGAAAGAACTGTGGTTGAGGGACAAAGGAGTATAAGGGAACTCAGCAGTATCTGTTCATTTTTGTTTATTAGCTTGAAACGTCTCTAAAATATAAAGCCTATTAATATTGATAAATCCAGAAGGTTTACATAAATCTCTTTATAGCCATGCTCAAAGTAGAGTTCATTGAATTTCTAGAAGAAAGTGTATATGGACAGCAAAGTGTGGGAATCTTAGGGTTACTTTCAAATTCTGCTAATGGACACTATTTTAGTCTGTGTGTTGTCTCATTTTGTCAGCACCCTTTCTAACCATATACTAAAGTTGATGTCTCCTGTAGTTTCAGGTCAAGCCCCTCTTTCATTTCCTGTATATTAACCCCGATCTCATCTTCTGTCATGGTTTCAGTGAATTGCTATATAAAACTAACCACAAAATTGGTCTTTCTACCGTGTTACCTCTTCTGAAGTCTGTATGTGCTTGTCTAGCTCTCTCATGGTGGCCATCATTGGAATTTCCAATGAAGAATTGAGAATAACTCACGAATGCTCCTACACACACGTGCAAACAGAAACATGCTCCTCCTTGCCATTTTTTTTAAATGAAGTCACCGTATATTCAGTTGTCCAAAATTTCAATATTTGACTGGTACTTTCTGTTGTGAGCACAGACAAGACATTATTAACATCTTGTCATCCCTGGAGACCTTGGCATAGTTTCTGCTTTTGTGGGGTATATACCTAGCAGATAGTGGGTGAGAGCCAAACTCATCTAGTTAAAGCCTTCAGTCTCTGCCACTGCTGTTTTTCTTTCCTCCTGCCCACCTGACCATCGAGTCCTATTCTGTCTGTCTTGTGACTTTAGTATCATGACATTGACTTGGGCTTTCATAAAATACTTTTCTCGCTCCCCTCCCTAACTCTCTCTGTTCACATCAGCCACACACAAAGGACATTTTTACTTCACCGTCAGGAAGTTTCTTTTCAACAACAAATACCTGTCTGTATTTTCTTCCTTGTCCTTCTGTTCATAACTGAACCTGTGCTTATGTTTGCTATAAAACTCTTCTCTGCATGTGGCTGTCTTCTCTTCAACACTGGGAGCCTTTTGTGAACAGGAGTCAACATAAAAACAGTTCCTGGTATATAAATATACTTAATAAATATTCATTGAATACATTTTATCTAGTCTCTATCTTAGTCTGTTTTAAGATCTATGTTTTCCTGGGTATGCATTTCTATAATCCCAGCACTTCAAAGGATGAGGCAGGGGGATAGCTGAGAATTTGAGGGCTGCTTGGGCTCCCTGGCAAGACACTATCTAAAGTAAAATATTTATTTTGAGGTCCTTATTGAAATATATCTTCAAGAAAGAAAATGAAAAGTTTATTTCCGGGTCTTAAAGATCACTATGTATCATAGTGTTTTCTCCATATGGGTTCTGCATGTTGTCAGAGAATATCAAGCCCTATGTCTTAAGATAAAGGCCTAAAATCTGACATATCCTTTCATGTGGTATAATCGGATCTCTGTTCAAATGGGGGTATGACTACTTTTTTTTTGTTTGTTTGTTTGTTTTCATTTTGATTTGTTTTAATCATTGGCAGGTAGGTAAATCTACAACACTGGTTTTATAGTCAGCTAGTGTCACCCCACCTCACCTCACCCCCCCCACTTGTCTCAATGTTAGATAATACTTGTTAAAGGAACACAGCTATAAATTATGGAGGCATTTGATACACGGAAGAAAAAAATGGCAGCTATCACTGGAGTCAACAAGACCACCAAAATGCATTTAACGGCCTGTTAATAAACCATGCTTCTCCACGTGATTCAAACGTTTGCCTCTTAACTTGCAGCTAGCTGAAGCCTACCCTGGTGAGTTTGTTCCAAGCCCGCTTTGGTAAATCAAGCCCTGCAGGCTGACTTATTCGCGCTACCAGTATGAAACCAATTCCCACATAGGAAAACTTCTCAGTTTCCTCTCACCTGCCAAGCCTGCCTCCTGCCCTGATTTCATTTTCTAGCGATTCCCCCCTTGCATGCTTCCTGCTAAACCCCGAGGTGGACTGCTGACCTCTTTGCAAGAGGTGCGAATGATGCCACCGAGTCAGTGACTGCTCTGCGGCTCTCCAAAGCTCCTCCTCCCCAGAGGTCGACAGTCCTTGGGACGCAGAGGCTGGGGAAGCAGGACAAGGGAGACACACTCGTGGGGTGCACTCCGAGAGGAGCCAGCAGAACCCTGGGTGCCGAAGAGGCCGCGCGGGGGACCGGCGTGCCCGTGCCATGCGGAGCGTGGGCTCCCGCGGCCACCCCGCAGCAGCTGCAGCCCCGGCCCCCGGCTCTGCTCCGCGGCTGGGCCGCCCGGCGGCGCGAGCCGCTGTCCACAGTGGGAGGTGCTGAAAGCAGGGCGCGGGGGCGGCGGGCCGGCCGGCTGCTCCGAGCGCCCCCCTCCGCGGCGCGCCGCTCCTCCGGCCCTCCCCTCCTCCATCAGCCATGTTCCGCGCGCGGGGAGGGCTGGGGGAAGGGGCGAGAGCCGGGGGCCGGCGGCGAGGAGAGCCGCCTCTGCCTCGGGGAAGGAGGGGATGAGAGCTGGGGGGAGCAGCGCGACGAGGAGGAGGCGGCGGCGGCGGCGGCGGCGGCCGGCGAGGAGCCCGCGCTGGGTTCTGCGGTAGGACTCCCCGGAGCCACCATCATGGTGAAGAGGAAGAGCTCCGAGGGCCAGGAGCAGGACGGCGGCCGCGGCATCCCGCTGCCCATCCAGACCTTCCTGTGGCGGCAAACCAGGTGAGGGGCGCCGGGCTGGGGGCGCTCGGGGGTCGCCGGGTCGTCGCCACCCGCAACCACCACCACCGACCGTGCCACCGCCACCGAGGCCGCGCCGCAGCCTGCAGCTAGCAACGTCCCTGGGGGTGGAAAGCGAGCCCTCTGCACCCACTTAAAAGCACGCATTTAAAAAAAAAAGAAAAAAGAAAAAGAAAAAGAAAAAAGAAATCTCACTGAAGTTTGACAACAAGCAGATTGGCAGTTTTCGAATAAATGGCTACATTGTCGAGGGGTGAGAGGGCAGAGAGAGCCTGGGCAGAGGGGGCGGGGAGCTAGGAAGGTAATTGGGACTGGTTCGGCTGCTCTCCTCCAGTTCCCCCTCCATCTCTGGCTGTAATCCCTGCCTGGTGACCTGTTGTTTTCTAGTGTGTTTGACATAGCTGCTGTGCCCACTTGTTAACCATATTTGCTTGGATTCCGCCAGCGTCGTCTTCATGATGAAGCCCCTGAGCAGGATGATTTTTGATAGATTTATCTCACCTGGCCGGACCTGACACCCGTGCCATAAACAGTAAAGGGCTCTCTTGCTATTTTTTTTTTTTTTTGAGAATGAGTACGTATGAAAGAAAATAGATGCTGGGGATTATGACCCGTATCTGGGCTCATTTTTCAGTTTTTAAGATAACTGCACGCATGGGGAATGCACCACTTCTGACCATTGACGGTGTAGAGTCCGACTCAAATGAGAGTGGTATGGAAAATTGTATAAAGAGCCACGTCTTTTTTTCCTGCGTGTAATTAACGTGTAAAAGCAAATGTCGTCAGCTGTCCAGCAGCTGCTCATTAAGAAGCTATAAGGAAACATGAAATTTGAGTTTCGTAGCGCCATGCCCTGTTTATTGAAAATATAATATAAAGATGCTTTAAAAAATAGTTTTGCTCATGTTTATAACAAAAACCTTTACTAATTTTTCAGTGCATTTTTGAGGCCTAAGCTGGGGAAGCAATATGAAGCCTCTTGTGTGGTATGTGATTCTCACCATTTAATGATTATTTCCATATTCTGTGTGATAGTTTAAGCCAAGGAAAGACGGAATCATATTAAGATCCCCGAGTTAATTCAATTGACAAATATTAGTGAGCATTTACCATGTACCAGGCACAGTTCTACTGTTGGGATAGGGTGAATACATAAACAAAACACAGTGTCTACATCCTAGCATGAGGCAGAAGAACCACAGATGAATATATACAAAAAATACATAATAAGATAGATGGTGATAAGCACCATGGAGAAAAGTAACAATGCATTATCAGAAAAAGTATGGTAGGGGTTTTATTTTATAGGCAGTGGGTGGATACAGCTTAATTACTAATGTGATGCTTGGGCAGACACAAGGGCTGAAGGAAGGAATCCCATCTTGAGAGGAGAGCTGAGAGAACTACGAAGGATCTAGCATCGAGTGGAAATAAGCTAGAGGAATGAGAGGGATCGAGGGGGCAGCAGAAGAGAAGACAGAGAGAGCAGAACTGGGCCTAAGGGAGCCTTTTAGGGAATATTAAAAAGTCAAGTCATTAATCAACAAAACAGACTATTTGTGGGCTGGTTATTCATACAGGGAATGGCTGTGGAGTGCATAAATAACTTAAGAATCAATGTTATGCTTTTATGTCTTGCACACCTTCTACAGGTCTGAAAGCCAACGGCCTAAAATCATCATGAAAATAGTGTATTAATATTTGTAAAGAATGAAGTGGACTTGTCCCGAGGTTCTAAAGGAATCCCATAGCCTTATAAGACCTATTTCGCAAACTGAGAAAATAAGACATGAAATCACAATGCAAAAGTGAAATGGATCTTAACAGCTCTACAAATGGATTTAGATCATGTATAGTATAGAAAGACAGTAGAAAGCTGTACATTCCCATGCTGCCAAACGTATTTGTAAATGGCCATATGGATGGTCTTCCAGGAAGGACTTCTGATGTGTAAGATCCACAAATTATGGTGCAAGCCAAACACACATGTGCACACACACATACACACACACACACACACACACACACACACACACACGCACGCACAGGCACAGGCACATGGAGGCTTGGCTTTATTGGATTATCACAAAGATACTTTCAAACTTGCCTTCCTTGTCAATATGAGTGGAATTTCTTGTATCTGAATCATTATAACAACTTGACACTTTTAATCTTCAAGCCCTTCCTTTAGCTTAAAATAACCACCATTATTCTCTGCCTGGTAAAGATATGTCTGATGTTTCTAAAGTACTCACAAAGTATCAAATAGTTAGGTTTCATGGGAAGATAAGTAGGCAAGTGGGGAATGATGTAAATCAATGTCAATGTAAGACACAACTTCAGAGTTTCAAGTAGCCAGAAGTTTCTCTGGGCCCACCAGGCCCCTGCAGTCCCGTGGCCCACTTTAAAAATAATCACTCAGAAGCTTATATTAACTATAACTGCTTGGCCATTAGCTCAGGCTTATTACTGACTAGCTCTTACATTTAAATTAATTCATAACTCTTACTTTTGTTACAACCCTCTATAAGACAATTGCACAAATTATATTGACCATTTAGGGCACTTAAGCATGAATCATGTTCAAAGAAGTTAAATCTGCATCAATTTTCTTCCAGTAGATGGTTGGTACCTTATGCAGGCATTCTCTACCCTTAACAAGAAACCAAAACAAAGGAAAACTTGTGTAGGTCAAACTTGTTTATTGTAATTTTGTTTACTCTTTGAACACCTATTTGTTGTGTTTTATCAAGTTATCTAGCATATGCTAGTTACACTAGATAACTTGATAAAACACAACAAGGCAAAGATGGCTCATTTGACTGTTGTCAAATAGGCATGAAACCTCTTCTCCCTTTCTGATTTAGTTAAGGAATCCCTTTGTTGTATCCTTGCTTTGAAGATTAAATAAGTCAGTGGCCCCAAATCAGATTTCTTGAAACAACCTTGTATTTCGGTTAACACCTGTTGAGCACACTGATATAAATTCTGCTCCTTAAGACACTTTCATAAAAGACATCTCATTTTGCTCTAGAGCTGTGACAGCCACTGTGGATACTCAGCAACATTTTTATAAAATATTATAAGTATAATATAATAATATAATATAATATAATATAATATCTTAACAGCAAATGGGTTGTTATGCAAAGAAGCTTATTTTAACAGAAATAAAAATACAGATCACATGCCAGGCAGTGGTGGCGCATTCCTTTAATCCTAGCACTTGGGAGGCAGAGGCAGGCGAATCTCTGTGAGTTCGAGGCCAGCCTGGTCTGCATACAGAGTAAGTTCCAGGACAGCCAGGGCTACACAGAGAAAACCTGTCTTGAAAACCAAAACAGCAGCAACAACAACAAAACCAAAATAAAACAGAGACAAAAACCTAAGCAAGACAACAAAAGCCCAGATCATTTCAGCCCATATCCCATGTACTTTGGGTCCAAAGCCTACAAAGTGGCAGTTGACAATGACCTATGGCCGAATGACTGCAGGTCAGTGTACCCTTGGCAAGAATAGGAGTGACCCGGCCCCTAAGAAGACAGAGCTCTGTGATTATCTTTTAGGATATGTTGTGTGTTAGCGTTGATTTTGAATCGTCTCCAATCCTTTATTTTGTAACGCTCCCTGCAACTGACCTCTGCAGTCCTTTGAACGAGTGCTGGTCGAAAACAAACTGCATGGCCTCTCCCCGGCCCTCTCGGAAGCCATCCAGAGCATTTCCAGATGGGAGCTGGTGCAGGCCGCCCTCCCTCATGTTCTCCACTGCACTGCGACCCTGCTGTCAAACAGGAACAAGCTAGGTGGGTGCTGCAGCATCGTTGACTGATACTGTCCTTTATGTACAATGCATACAAGAACATGGGCTAAGCAGTTACCACCATCCCAGGCACTTTGCTGTTGCTGGAGGGCTTCTCTCCAGGTTCCCCAAGCCCCGCAGTCCCACAATCCATGTATAAAATAATCACTCAGACGCTTATATTACTTATAAACTGTATGGCCGTGGCAGACTTCTTGCTAACTGTTCTTTTATCTTAAATTAACCCATTTCTATAAATCTATACCTTGCCACGTGGCTGGTGGCTTACCGGAGTCTTTACATGCTGCTTGTCCTGGCCATGGCTGCAGTGTCTCTCTTCCTTCTTCCTGTTTCCCCAATTCTCCTCTCTCTTTGTCCCGCCTATACTTCCTGCCTGGTCACTGGCCATCAGTGTTTTATTTATATAGAGTGATACCCACAGCACTTTGCATACGTTATCTTATGTAATTATCATAGAATGTCCTTTCTATCAATACCATCATAGTTGGGCATTTTGCAAAGTGGACCAGGCCTCCTTGTCTTTAACTTTGTGTCTGTGAATGGACTCCCCCAGGTAAATGTTAAAATAACATCAGGCGAGTAAAGATTCTGACCCAGCCTGCAGTTTGCCATATAGCCTCCCAGTGCCTAATGCAACTGTGTTCATGAACTTGGCATATTCCCCTAAGGCAGTGGTTCTCAACCTTTCTGATGCAATGCTTTGCTGCAGTCTCTCATGTTATGGTGACCCGCAACCATGCGATTATTCACATCCATACTTCATAACTGTAATTACGATACTGTAATGGATTGTAATGCAAATATTTTTGGAGATAGGTTTGCCAAGATGGTTGGGTCTTGACCCACAGGTTGAGAATCGCTGTCCTAAAGTGTTTCCTCAGCTTCACTGTATTATTTTACAAATTGGTTTTCTCTTCTAGTAATGTGTTCTAGCCATTTCTCCTACGTTAGAGTACCCACCTTTCAGCTCATTCTCTCCCTTTGTTTGTGTCTCTGCTTTGATGTTACAGGGACCTTTCCAGGTCAGATCTAAAATAGAATAGTTTTTTTTATCTTCACGGTCTATGCTTGTCTTCATGGTAAGACGGGCCTGTTTGGGAAAACATTTAGGAATCTGCCTGATGAGATACAGTAGCATGCTGTTCTGCAGAAATCCTAGCCTGTAAGAAAGAGCCCCAAGTGGCAATGAGCCTTATAAATACTGGTTGCTTGAAGTTTGGAGGTTGCTAGTGTCTCCTGGGAAATGGAGTTAAAGAGAAAAGAGACATTCCTCCAGACCAAAGGGTCATATCCGTGATTCCGGTCAGAGAATTTACCTTCACCTGGCTGTGTGGTTGTCCCATGCAGGCCACCAGGATAAGCTGGGTGTTGCAGAGACAAAACTTCTTCATACCCTACACTGGATGCTTCTAGAGGCCCCACAGGACTGCAACAGCGATCAGTTTGGGGGTACGGACCGAGGATCCAGCTGGGGTGGCGGCAGCAGTGCTTTCATCCACCAGATTGAGAACCAGGGTTCTCCAGGGCAGCCTCGCCGAAGCAGCTCCAATGATGAGGAGGAGAACAACAGAAGGAAGATCTTCCAGAACTCCATGGCCACGGTGGAGCTCTTTGTGTTTCTATTTGCCCCTCTTGTGCACAGGATAAAGGTAAGGAGGAAGCTAATGTTAGGTGTGGGGTGGGGTGGAAGTGAGGGAGAGTGGCCTTCAAAGAATGCGTCCATATTTGTTTGACCATGTCTTTGCATGACCTTGCAAAGGCATGGGAACTTTTAGTTCTACCTTAAACACTGATTTTACTTAAAAAAAAAAAAGTCTCCATATATCTTTTATCAACTCAAAAACCTTCAGTGTGCTGTTGTCTTGTGTTTTTTTTTTTTACTCTTTTGGGGGGCCCACCCCCAGCTCCCAAATAAATTCACAAACAGAGGCTTATTATTACTTATGAATGCCCAACCTTAGCTTGGCTTAGTTTCTAGTCAGCTTTTCTTAGCTTTACCCAGCTGTCCTTTTGCCTCTGGTCTTTTCCCATTTTCTCACTTCTGTAAATCTTACTCTTAATCTGTTGCTTGCTGTGTAGATTGCTGGCCCCTAGAGTCCTCCTCTTCTCTGGCTCCTTGATCTCAGTCCCCTCTTCCTAGATTTCTCCTCCTGTATCTTCCCTCTGCCTGCCAGCCCCGCCTATTCTTTCTCCTGCCTTGCTATTGGCCGTTCAGTTCTCTATTAGGCCATCAGGTGTTTTAGACAGGCACAGTAACACAGCTTCACAGAGTTAAACAAATGCAGCATAAACAAAAATAACACACCTTAAAATAATATTCTACTACCGTGTGCCTACATACAATGCTCCCAAATTAAATGTGCTATATACATTCAAATATGATCTGTGGCTTAAATTCTTTTCTTGATTTATTAACTGTTAGCTTCTATTCATCACCTCAGGATCCATCTTTGGGAGTTGTAAGAGTCATTTGTGAAAGTGCTCTTGCTGTTTGCTCTGCATACCTCTCCATCCTCTCTTCCTTACATGGCCCTTTCAAATTCCACTCCAATGTCATCAATTCCATGAAGTTTTTCTTTGGACCTTCTCCATGTAGATAGAGTTGTCGGCTTCTCTCAATTTCCATAGCCCTTTGCAGCTACCTGTATTATAAATACAGGATCTGGCCGGGCGTTGGTGGCGCACGCCTTTAATCCCAGCACTCGGGAGGCAGAGGCAGGCGGATCTCTGTGAGTTCGAGGCCAGCCTGGGCTACCAAGTGAGCTCCAGGAAAGGCGCAAAGCTACACAGAGAAACCCTGTCTCGAAAAACCCCCAAAAAAAAAATAAAAAATAAAAAAAAATAAAAAAAATAAATAAATAAATACAGGATCTGGAGCAGAAGCTTCAATTTTTATGTGCCAAGATCTTCTGACAGTGATATAAAGCAATTGAATTTTTATTCCAAAATTTCTTAAATGCATAAAATGGGAAACACAGGGTTGTATATTATAGTGAGTATGGTAACTTTCTAGATGTATGAACCTAGTTATATCAATTTGTCTCATATCTCATTTGCATAAAATCATGGAAGCCTCCAACACTGTTAAATATATGTCAGGACATGCATATTCTATTCCATTTCAGTACCAAGATAAGAGATAAGAAACTATTCATATGCTTAGCTGTTCTTCAGTATTATAACCCTAATGAATAGCTATGCCAGTCAGCATTGAATATACAAAGGTGTATGGGACCATTAACCATTAACAATTACTATGAAGGAGAGGACTAGTATCAACTTCAGTTTTCTTTTATAAAAAAAGCATTATTCATTAAACACACTAAATGTTTTAATGCTGTTCAATCAAATTGCTTTAAAAAGCTTTAACTTTCAACTACTAAAAGTCTTTTATAAGAGTCACTGAAGGGAAAGCATTTATTCAACTGAGACAATCCATTTGCTTATGGGACCTGAAGATTCTGGCCCCTGCTCACCGCTTCAGCCTCATTTCTTTTCATGTCCAGCCTCATCCTCAAACTCCATAAACCCATTCTTATGTTCAGGTCTTTGAACTATTTTTCTTCTCTGCTTGAAACATTTATTCCTGCCCTCTACCTTCACAGTCCATGTGGCCATGTATTTCTTATCAATTCAGGCACTGTCTAATGTCAACACATAGGAAAGTTCACTACTTTTCACCACTGGCATTCACCCTGTGTTTTTCCTTAGCAACATTCACTACCAGGAATTATCAAAGGTGTCTGAGAACATCTTTAATGCCCATTACTGTCACTTGAACAGATTCTAAATGAAGGGATGCTGTTTTCCTATGTCACAACTATATTTCTAGTGTCCAGATGAGTGCATGGCTCTCAATAAATGTTTTGTTACTGGCTCACTGAGAAAGTGATTATTATCAGGAACAGATCCCAAACCAGCCATTGTATGTGGATGCATAGTCCTTAAACACGAAGAAGACAAAGGATATGGTTCCCAAAAACAGCCCATAGAGATGTCCATGTGTCAACAAATAACATCTGAACTGGAAAAATAGGTGATCCCTGAATAGCTATGATATTACTTGGAAGACATGGCTGAGAGTTCAAGGTCTGAAAACCAATGACGTCATATTTTGAGTTCAATGCCTGGAAATGGCTACTGTGTGACACTGAGTAAATAATTTTTAAGCTTAATTTTTTTATCAAGTGTAAGTTGGACATAAGAACAAATTTGAGAGCATTCTGAGGATTAAACCAGTTATAGTATTCAACCTAAAACATAGAAAGACATTAAAAAGGCATTTTGTTTGAGCGTCAGTATTTTATTGCGACTAGTATTCTGTACTGTTGGAAGAGAAGTACTAAGTTCCCTTTCAGTAGATATGATAGAGTTGGAATGCTCCCTGGAATCCCTCCAAATTTTAGAAGTAGCTTGGCAATGGAGGACTTACTAAGGAGTCAGTATATAAGGACACTGTTAGTGACAGAAACATTGTAAATAATTGTTATTAGCTATATTGCTAGAATAATTACTATATTAATTATTATCATTTTTCATTGTCGTTTTGTTCTAGATACTATAAAAATATAATTATTGAATCGGTATATGTCTTCAAAGCTTTCTCTGTTTGAGAGTGATGTAGGGTTTTTTCTAAGTTGCTGGGGAGATAAGATCTATAGATTAGTATTTCTTGGCTTTGACACTGTTGGCATTTGGGACCCAATAATCCTTTGTTGGACACTACCCCATGAACTGTAGAATATTTAAGGCTATCTTGGTCATCTACCTGCTAGGTGTTGGTCACATTCTCTCCTCCCTAAGTTGTGACAGCCACAGATAACTCCAGAGGTCACCAAAATGTCCCCAGTTCTATGGGTGGTAGAGAACTGGATTTGACTGAGAACAGTACCCTAGACTTTCCATTTGCTTATTAGTCATAGGACTATGTTAAGGTCTATTTTCCTCCCCTGGCCTTTCTGCCCCTTACCAGTACTATTCCTAGCCTTTGCTCTTCCAACCCCAACCCAAACCAAGACCAAAAGTTGTCTCTTCATTCACTGAGAGGTCTGCATGTTGCTGGAGAATACACACAGACATCCCAGGGGGGCTCCTACAAAGCCATAGTCTCCTGACCTAGTGGGCTGCCCACTTAGCATCAAGTCCCCTCTCAGCACTTACACAGACACGTGCTCCTTCACAAAGGTGACAGAGATGTCAAAGTTTAGATTGGCACAAGGCTTTCATACTCTCCCTTCAGCCTCCAGCCTCAGTGCTTGCTTCTATTCCATGCCTGACAGCTTTCGCTTGCATTACTTGAAATTTTTCCATCCACCCACAGGGGGGTATGTATCTTTGCTTCCATTTTCCCAGACATGAAGCTGACGTTCAAAGCCGGATAGCCAAGCAGTTAATAGCCAAACAAAAATTCCAGCCCAGTGCCACCAGATTTCCTAAGTCTTCCCAAGTTTTTGTGCTGGAGCATTTTTCCAGTCAGGTCATAAATAACTAATGTTGGACTTAATCTCGTTTTGCAGTCTTCATTGTGTTAAACCTCAGCCATGTTTGAAATTGACACTGTGACTTCCTGTTGTAAGATTCTCTTGCCCGGATGGCACCAGCAACTGCTGTTTTTCTTGCATCCCTGGCTGCAGCTGCTACAGCTTTCCTAGAGGATCCCCTCCCACTGGCATGAGGCATCTGTGGTCTATCAGCTGAGGTCTCCTAATTCTGCCTCTTTAAGCCAGATTCCTTCTTGCTTTAAGGTTAATTTATATTTAGTGATCCAACCAGAGAAACCATGGGCATTTTTGTTTTCTCTGGACTGACCCAATGGTCTGTTTTTCACATCATTATCTTTTTGAATTTCTTTTGCTTTCTCCCTCACTCTCAACATATCCCAGGAATCACTGAGCACTGCCCACTTTACCATACAAATATTTCTCAAATTTATCACATCTTCTCCATGCCTATTGATAGCCCTAACCTGACCTAAGCCTTTAGCATCTGTTACTTGAGCCTCTTACTTTCTAACTGGATTTGGTTTTCTGGTTTATCTCATAAAATCCATTGTCAACACCAAAGTGGTTGATATAAAGTGTAGATCTGACTATGTTGAACATACTTAAAATGATTTGTTAGTTTGTGTTCATGCTGAGTGTCAAAGTCCTGATCTAGTAGCCTGGACCCTCTGTGATGTGTATACCACTCTATGAGCTGTAGATGTTTAGCCATTTTTTCAAGGCTTTTCTCTTGAAGATCCTGCTGCCTGGAATATTAGGATTAGGGTTACATCTACCCCTTTGCCTAGAAAACATCTGTTAGAATTTTACTCAAAATTTATAACTGCTCATCTCTATCTCAATAATATTGTAGGAACATGTTTATTGTTGTAACTAACTTGTTCATTGTAATTTTTTCTACATCTTTCTCATACTAGTTTGTGGATGGTTAGAAGGTAGAAATTATCATTGCATCTATGGAAGCTAACACAGTATCTGTGTTTGGAAGATAATATTTATTGAATGAATGAATTTATAAATTAGAAGTCATTTAAGTTACTCATTTTAAGGACGTATTCATTGCCTATTTTTCTATGTTTTTAATTTATAGTTCACTCCAATATTTCACCTAAGTGACTCATCTGAATATTCTGTCAAATATGTCATTAATTTTATACTCAATGTAATCAGTGAAAACAAAATAACATTTGTTAAAGTACAGAGTCTCATATTGGCACTTATTCTTTGAAGGAATATCTCTTGGGTACCTACTATATATGAGGCACTATTTAAAGTCTTAGAGAAACAGCAGGAGATAAAGCAAAGTGCAAGGCGGCAAATGGATTTGAACAAAATCCATGTGTGAAGTATACAATTTCCTTTAAATGCTAGTTGCTCAGTGAAATCTGCTCAGTGACCAGTAAATACAATTTCTCAGCACTAACATAGGAATGAGACCTCAGTGGAATGGATAGACACACCCAAAAGATAGAGAGACAGAATCTGCCCATGTTTACATCTGCTTTCTTCTCAGGAATCTTTAAGTCTTCTTAACTATTTAAATGATTTTTAAAAAGTGTTCTCCAGGGACCAAGTTGTACATCACATACATAGAGCACCACTGAAGGAGAATAATTAGGGTGACAGGGCCTATGCAATCTGACAACTTAAGAATACTTTGAAAATAACACGCTAACATAAGAGGAAGCCATAGGTACAGCAGGTGTTAAAAAGTGAAGAGTGTGAACAAGGCATTCCACCATAGAGAATAGATTCGAAAAAGCCACCTCATGCATCAGGAATGGGTCCTGGTCCCACTGCTAGGAGCCCCACAAAAGACCAAGCTACACAGCTGTCTCCCAGATGCAGAGGGCCTAGGTCGGTCCCCTATGGGCTCCCTAGCTGTCATCCTTGTTCAGCCTTGATGGAGGGGGGAGGAGCATGGTCCTGCTGCAATTTGATGCCATGCTATGTGGATTTCCAAAGGAGACTTTACCCCATAGGAATAGAGAGGGAGGAAGAATGAATGAGGGGGTAGAAGGGAAGTAGGGGAAGGGAGCTGGAGGAGAGGAGGGAGGGGAAACTGTGGTTGGTATGTAAAATAAAAGAAAAAATGAAGAGTGACTGAATTGAGATGCTACTGTCGGGAGAAAGTAGAAATATGTCCGCTTAACCAATGAGGACGCATTGATGGTCAGGAGGGTGGCCTTAGAGAGAGTCTAGCTAGTCTTCAGAAATATCCCCTTTTATTCAGTTGGAGATATAACAAATACAACCAAGTGATTGCAGTAACTATCAGTGAGTGTCAACTATCACACTGATACACTGGATGTTAAAGACCAGGATTTTAGTAAAAGACTTGAGTATTTCCTGATGTCGTTTCTACTGGAATTTTTAAGTTGCTTCCTCTCCCCTCCCCCTTCCGTTCACCCCCTCCTCTTCTTCCTCCTCCTCATTATCATTATGATTACTGTTATTATTTGGGGGTTTTCAGACTCAGGATGTAGACTAAGCTGGTCTTGATTTCCTAGGCAACCAATCATGACCTTGAACTTCTGATTCTCCTGCCTCCACCTTTTGACCTGGGAGGATTGCAGGTGTGTGCCATCATGCTTAGCTTCCGCTACAATTTTGTTTATGTTGAGATTACATATGATAAACATGGAAATGAAACAGGTTGAACTTGTAACTAAGAAATCATTAAAACCAGGTCAACTGAGGTTTGGCTCCCAATGTGTCTGCCATCTATTTTAAGGCCTCTAGACCTCTTTAGCTGCCTTCTTAATTTTCTATGGTTTAATGTCAAGTGGTATCTCAGCCTTATCAGGCCATGCTTTCAAAATCCCATCACCGACTCCATCTCATTCTGTTCATCTTTATCAAATCCCAGGCTCATTCCTTCCTCATAAACTACTACCAGTCAATTAGCAAATTCTGTAACTGTATCTCCAAAATGCATCCAGAATTGTAATGTTGCTCTCTGCTAGCAAATTCCAATCTAATCACTTTTCATATAAGTGATAACATTAGCCTGACAGATTGTCTCTTATTTCAAATTTCCCTTTCTCAAACTATTCTCAATGACTCGATTTAAGTTATTAAGCATATATTCTCTGCCACTCAAAACCTGGTGCTTCCTTTCTTCCCAGTCCTGCTGAAGTCTGTCTTCTACCAGGCAACTTTCTCTCACACTTAATAACTTTCCTGATCGTGTATTTTTTCCATTCTCTTTACTCTAGATATACAGTTCATTGTTTGATTCTTGACCCACTAGGCAAACTTAGGAACTATTCACTGCTGGTGCCTCTCGTGGAATACCTTTCTTCGTGACACCTATGTGGAGACTCCGTCATGTCCCTTAGGTCTTTACTCAGAAGTCACCTCTCCTGCTTTGTATCACTCTACCTATTTTACTCCTGTGTGCTATGAGCAAGGGCTTCTGTACTCTTTATTCCCTGATACAGACAGGAACCTAGAATAGCATCAGGTTCATAGCACATAATGTACAAATATTTTAATTAAATGTGGAATGAATTTCAAGAAGGACTTTGTAAACTGTTGTCATACTTCTAAGTATGGAATCCAAGAGGCTTTTCCTTTGTGGGCCCCTGTGTGGTTCTCTTACTAATGGATCCAGGATTCTACTATGTAAGAGGTTTTTTGTTTATGTTTTTTCCTGAAGAGATGTAGCACACTATTCTACTCATCACAGAAGAGAGCCAGGGACAGACCAAAGTCCAACTTGGTGAACCAATGAGCTTTTATTGGGGTTCCTAGCAGGAGTGTGGGTGAGGGGTTAATTATAGGAACAGGGGTGCCTCTAAAGCAGCTTCATCACCAATATGGGTGATAACTCAGGAAGGCTGCACATCTGGCTCTCTCTGCTCAATTTTCCCACAGATGGATAGGTCTGAGAAACCGCTCAGCTTCTCTGAATTAGAGTACCCTCCTCCAGCTGTTGTTTACTGCTTTTACCAAGCTGGAGAGGAGCCTTTGGAGAATCTTGCACTTTTTCACTCTCCAAGACATGGTTTTTTGAGACAGAGTTTCTCTGTGTAGCTTTGCGCCTTTCCTGGAACTCACTCTGTAGCCCAAGCTGGCCTTGAACTCACAGAGATCCGCCTGCCTCTGCCTTCCGAGTGCTGGGATAAAAGGCGTGCACCACCACCGCCCAGCAAGCTATGTCTTTTTTACCTCCAGAATCTCATGAGTGTCCCCTTCTCTCCTAGTTGGCACGTTTCACTTCAAAGGAATCTGTGTATAACAGACCTCAACCCAGTCTTTAGCTTTATGGAAGAGTTAGTGTGTTGGTGAGATTTAAATGTCAACTTTCTACAATCTAAAGGCACTTAAGGGGGAAAAAAAGACTCAACTGGGGAATTGTCTGGATCAAATTGGCTTTGGGCATGTCTGTGGGAGAATTGTCTTGATGGTTCAGTGATGGAAGAAGACCCAGCCTATGGTGGGCAGTACCATTTTCCAGCGAGGGCATCCTGAACTATGTAAAACAGGAGGAAGCAAGCAAGCAAGGGTGTATTTATCCTCTTTGCTCTTGACTGTGGAAGTGATGTGACTAGCTACTTCTAGTTCCTTCCTTGACTTTCTGTCAGTAATGGACAAATAACCTTTTCCTCTCCTGGGTTGCTTTTGGTTGGGTTATTTGTTCCATAACACAACAGAAAGGAAACATGGATACCCCAAGTCTAACAATGTGGATTTATCTGGGGATTTTAAAAGGGATTTGTTTATTTTATGTGCATGCACCTGAGTGTATGTATGTGCACCATATAGATGTAGTGCCCTTGGAAACAAAGAGAGGGTGTCACATCCCCTGGAACTGGGTTTTTAGGCTGGGTGTGAGCCACCTGAGAAGGGTGCTGGAAACTAGACTCTGGTCCTCTAAAAGAGCAGCAAGTGCTTTTAGGCACCCAGTCATCTCTTCAGCCCTTCATCTGGGAATTTTGCCAACGCCCTTTAGTTGAAGGTTTCTTATGATCCAGTGAACTTACTCTCCATTTGCTGAATTGCTTTTCTTCTTCCAGCTTTCCAGTTCCTCTTAGGAATCTCCTAGCTCAGTGCTAGGCTATGGCTACAGAAGAGGGTCCTTGGGGAACCTTAGAAAAATCTCACAGGGTTTCTAATTTAATGGGTCTGAGTATGAGAGCAAGATGAGACTCAAGCCTCCTCGTTGCTTTAAAACTTCACAAAGTGGTTGCAATAACACAAGCTAGAGTTTCAAAATAGTGTCCCAAGTGAATTCCTGGGTCTCAGATGTGTTTACTAATCTGTGTTCATATTCCCTGCTTCCGTGTTCACTTTTTGGATGAGCTGAAATGTGTAAGATGTGATCTTATGACAAGTTTGAACGCTATAATATGAGGTTGCATTTTCAAATACTTAAGCCTGTCAATACGATGCAATAATGACACATACAATGTGTTTCTGGAAGGAGCTTTGAATTACAAATAAACTGTACGGGCATGGGTTGTAAAAACAGCCAAATTTAACACATATTTATTGAGTATCTTTGTGCACACAATTCCCCATCTGTGTGAAGTGCTGTGGTGATACTGGAAGATTCAGGAAAGGGGAATTCTTCCACTAGCCCTTGCTGTGAAGAATTAGGATTGTCAAGAGAACATTATGATATCAGTCACTATAAAGAATCAAAACATATTTACCCAATTCCATGAAATAAAGAAAGAGAGAAGCATTGGAGACTGGGAGTCAAAGTATCCAGGCTCTGAGGATATTGCCTCCTGAGGGAAAAATAAGGACAATTATATAATCAAGAGGAATGGCACTTTAACCAAGCATGAAGAGATCTGCCAAGACTATGAAAATAAACAGATCTCTCTCACTGCGAACAAAACAATGATTTATGTGTCCCAGGCTTTTTCCAAAGCTACATTTGATTAATTTCTCCTTTTCCATAAAGCAGGTCACTGTAATTTCCATCTTGATTGTAGTATTAACAGGATCATTGGCTTGCCTAGAAACACTCATCTGAGTGTTTGCCAGGGCAAGTCCCTCTGCAAAGGGTCTATGGAAGATGACGAATTCCCTGACACAAACCAATTGCTGAACATACATCTCTGTCCCCAGGAATCCGACCTCACCTTCCGACTGGCCAGTGGGCTGGTTATATGGCAACCTATGTGGGAGCACAGACAGCCAGAAGTCTCCGGCTTCACTGCCCTGGTGAAGCCCATCAGGAGCATCATTACAGGTTCGTGACTCCAGGGCTCAGGCAGGTTCCCTCACAGTAGGTATTGTGGTAGGATGGTTTTCCTTTAAGAGGATAATAAAAAGTAAATCTCTCTGGAAAGCTTTCTGGGTGACCTAGGTATGAGGCATATTCACATGGGACACATATGTTTTTGGGTAAATCATCTAACTATACTGTGCTTCTGTTTCCACATCTGGGACATGGGAATTAAAGTATTAATATTGCTTGTAGAATTGGTGTGAGGAATAAATTACACACACACACACACACACACACACATATTCAGAAGAATATCTGTCATATAGTAAAAGATCATTATTATTATAGTTATTATTGAATCATGGTTATGATAGATGAAGTAGAGGGTCCTTGGAGATCTCTTCATAGCATTTTATTGTTATCAAAGTATTTTACTTAAGGAACTGGAATTTTGTGGTGAGCTAGTCCTATGGTTGAATTGATTTCTGGAAGTTGCCCAGCATGATAAATTTATAAGTGTACAATAGGCTCATTTTTCACTGTAAATACATCTCTTGCTATATGTGCATGCCATGTATACAATTCAACTATACAACTTAACTCCAGAATTTGTATTTCTATTCATGTAAAATAGGCGTTATAACAGCTTATCTGGTTTCTTGATAAATGTAAATGAGAAAGTACATAAAGTACTTGTTTGGGAGTAAATGCTTAACAAATTCTGTTCTTCTATTCTCAGTCCTACTTTTAGTGTCAATAATAAATAAATTAGGTAGAAAATCTATAGAAGCATGTGTGCTATAATCGCATGTGTGCACATCTGTGGAGATGGTTTCCTTAGTTTGTACATTTTAGAAGCAGACAGTGGATGATTGCATAATTAAAGGGGTTCTATAAAGTGGAAGAAAACTACAAACAAATTCTTCTATTCTTTTCCTCTATAATCAAACACAACTTTCCAAGTGTTTGATATATTAAAGAGTCATTGCAGCCTTCGAGTTCCTTATTAGTCATATGTTTGAAAAGATTACTATTGTGACAAATAGAGTCATTCAAAGGAAATTGATTTTTTTCACATAATATAAAGTACTTGAGTCTCACTATATATATGTACATATATGTATATGTATATATATATAATTAACTTTTGAAAGATAGATTCAAGAGTGATATCACAGTTTTAAATATCAAGGAACTAAATAAGTAAAGGTGTTATAGCTGTGAATCTGCTTCAGATTCTATGTATAGAATGAGGTTAATTAATCTGGATTCAAACAACTGGAGACAGAATATAGGATGAGTGCAAGATTATTTTTAAAAAAAACTGAAAGTAATAGAAATAAGCCTGAGAGTAAAATATGCATAGGTATAAAAAAACGTTAGTTAAGTGTGTGTCGTACCTTCATGATACATTAAGGAAATACAATTTTTTTAAGTTTTGCTGTAGTTCTCCTATGCAAGTGGGATCGCCCCTTCAAAGTTAGAGGTCTGACCTCCTGAAGCTTACCCTGGAGCATTGTATGTGCTCAGCAAGTTCTCTGCCACCTATTTATAACTCCAACCCCATCTCTCTCATTTTGATTCGTACATAGAAGCTCATTTAACATGTTTTTTAAAATGTCTAAGAAACTTTGACCCACCAGGACAGCCCTGGACTGTTTACCTCCCTCCGCTTTGGTTTCTGGAAAACACAGAGGGCTGGTTTCTTTCTCCTGTACCTGATGCCTGGGACTTGAAATGGTGCCCAATATCTGAAGGGAACTTGGATGTGACCTGGATGGCATGACTAGGGAGAGCAATTCCACAAGGAGACCTTCACAGTAACTTGGATTTTCACTACCCAGACAAGGCAGACACTGCTACCACAGCCACCCAGCTACCTAATCCTAAAGTACAGATGTAGTCTATTTGAATCTTACTAAAGGACCAGTCCAACCTGGTGACCAAAACATTAATGCGGAGTCACAAAGACTAACTTGAAATCTTCCCACAAATGTCAAGTTAAACTTCCCATTGCCTGAGTTTTTCATTTATAACTTGGTATAAGTATATAGCAGTAGAATAAGGTGAAGAAAAAGATTCCATTAGTTTACAGGACTTGGTATGCAGTAAAGGTGGGATAAACAGGCTATACCTGTTTTGTTCTTATTATTACCAACTTCTAAACCTCATCCCCGTAAGTCTGAATAAAGAGATAAACATATACATTGAAAAAAACTGAGAGGTGCTTGTTTTTATTGACTGTTTGATTTCAGTTACATGACACGTGATTCGCGGTGTTTTCTTTCAAGGTGATGATGTTATAGGAAACTGTTCTTATTTGGAAATGACGTGAACCTATAAGATAAAAATGAACTTGTGATCTTATATAATTGGTGATGGATCTTTCTTTCATCCCTGTAGCCAAGAGAAGCTCTCCTGTCAACAGTCAGAAGAGTCAGACCTGTGAGTCACCCAACCAAGACACAAAACAGCAAGGCGAGGTCAGTTTGTGATCACATAATAAGAGGGGCAGGAGGGACGCTCTGAGCAACACGTTGTAAGGGATCAGACATGAATCTGAGATTCATACTCTCCACTCAAAACCCTCTCCTCCATCCCGGACATGCAGCTTTGCTCAGGCGGAGGTCTTCTGTCAATCATGTGCAAAAACTAATATTAAGCATCTTCCAATAGTATAGAGGTGTTGGGACAAAACAGTCGAGTATTGTATCTCAACCATTATGAAGTAGGTTTTATTTTATCTCGATGGCTAACATGGAACAATAAGTGTTCGTTGTCATTCATCTCACTTTCAAAAAGTGTTATTTGATCTCTCTTCACTTTCCATTCAACCGGTGCAAAGTAAAACCTGATGTCTTCCATTGAAATTTGGTTCTTTTTCTAATGGACATATTATTCTCAGGAACAGCATTATCTTTCAAGTTAAACTCCAAGCTGGAGGCTTTAGTGTGTTGATATGTCTACCATACTCAGAGCAATTGCTTACACTGAGATTTATAAACCTTATTTTTTCCACATTTAATGTCTTTGTAACGGAGTGTGCTTGATGTTCTTGGTTGCTCACAGTCTCACTGCCCGGTGGGTATCTTGACAAGGCAATCATTCTTGTGCCACCTGACTTTGGTCATGGGCAGTATCAACATTCGCAGCATCAGGGTCAGTGACTGAGAAGAATGTCAGAGGAAGAGTGGACAGTCTTAAGAAACAATGCTTTTATGAACTAATAGCCCCACAAAGGGGAAATTATTCCTTGGAAAACCTCAAATATCAACTCCAAGTTGACTATTCCAAAATGAATAAATTTTAAGACTACTACACTGGTATATTTCACTTCTCTCCTTCCACGCATACACAAAATGAATACTTAACCCAGATTATACCTAGATAAACCTAAAATAACTCTTCCAAACTAATATATGATTTAAGCTTTTCGTTGATAAGAAGCAAAAGTCTTAAGTGTTCTACTTTTCTTAGTGGTATATAACACAATGAAGTGTTTTTAAGTGATGGCACCTTAAATATAATAGACTGTGTGGAGCTTGATTTGCTCTGCTTGGATCTTCTGTTGAGATTTCTTGCAGTGCCTGGTGCTTCTCACTATGTTGCTCATGCATGCTAGTTATTTCCTTCAACCAATTATATAATGAAAATATAATAACGTGATTGCAGACTTGAAGCCCAAATTCCCCTTTGATGATTAGTACTCCCACCACCTGACACCATGCTTCCTGACTGACTTTCTCTGTGGTCACACCTTCAGCTAACTGTCATACCTCCAGCATACAGCTCATGCTCACGTAGCCTGAGTCTCTTGAGCTCAGCCTACTTCTTTTAACACAAATGCTCTTTTCCCTTCTGTTACCAGTCTAAATCATATGCTTTTGACTGCTCAGAACACTGAGACAGGAGGATTGCAGCTGACCGGCTATGGTAGATATCCAAGGGTTTTTTTTTTTTTTTTTGTGCTTAAGAAGTTAATCTATGATACCTACAGAAAATATTTCCCATTACCTGAGCAGAATTACATTCATCAGCTAAATGGAATTAAAATAAGTTACTCAATAAAATAAATTTTTGAGTGTATGCTTGCAGATAAAGGTCCCTGGGCCAATTGAAAATTGTGTTATATTCCTTTTCTCATGAATGCTGGGAAAACTTTCATCCTCAGGTTCTGACTTGAGTCTGATAACTTCCTGCTATGTTGGCACGAGGCTGAGCCTCACACTCCTATTCTCCTTGGTGCTAGCCAAGAGGGGTTCGTAACTGTACTGCAGACGCTGGACATAGAGGGGATCAAGAAAACAATGAAGGGCAAGATGAACAAAACCTATGAAATACTTAAGCCTCATGCATGGAATGACACCGGTGCTGTCTATTTCCATTGCCTTTTAGACAAAGGCAAATCTCTAGGTCTAGGATCACTTTTGCTCTGCAAAATATATGTCTTTAATATATATGACTCTGTATGGATGAAGGAGGTAATTCTAGAGGAATTACCAAAGCAGAGAACGGAACTAATCTACTTTTTCACCTCCAAAAGGGACCTCAGGGGGTCAGTGAAGCACTGCAGCCTGATTCCACGTCACCCAAGGCCACCATCTCAGGCTGCCACCAGGGAAACTCCTTTGACGGAAGCCTATCCTCCCAAACTTCCCAGGAAAGAGGCCCATCGCATTCAAGGTACTTGACTAGAAGGCTAGATGAAACATGTCCCAACTACGGAGAGTTAGACTGCATCCTAGCTGCTTTTACAGTCTTGATTTTTTAAAACATGAATGTGTGTTCTGTGTGTGTGTGCCGTTTTAGCCAAGATATAAATTGTCTTTTACAACCCCAGCAATGAATGTCCCTCATTTTAACAAATCAGGCTGGAAGTAGGAAGACATGTCAGATTTAGTGAGATGCCTGAGTTAAATATCCAAGTGCAGAAATCCCAGTGATATTCTAAGAAGATTACATTGCAGTTAAGATTAAGGATCTGCTTTAGTGGGTAAGGACACTTGGCATCAGTAAATCCCTGTATTGAAACGGGTGTTGCTAAAACACTTTGAAATTATCAAGTCTGCTCTTTAAACATTCCAACTCTTTCCTGTTATTTTGTGAACATAACAAAGGGATTTGCTTGCAATAAACCTTCTGCAAGGACCAAGCTAGTCTACCTCTTCCTACTCTCTAAAGGGATTGTGGATACCTAGATTCACAAAGTATTCACCTAGTGAGCCATAGACTATATTTCTACTTGCCAATGAAATTATTGTTTGGGTGATAGTACTTTAAAATAAAGTTTTAAATATAGCTTTATGGAGATATAATTTCTATGTCATAAAATCAACCTGTTAAAGTTAATATCTTAATCATTCCTTGGTATATTTACAAAGTTGTATAATTATCACCAAAATCCAGTTAAGTCCTTCGTAAACAGGGAATGGGTTAATTTATGGTATCATGCATCTACCTTCTTTAATTTAATAATGTTTTAAGTTTTTTTAATCTACATCATTGCACACATCAGTGGTTCATTCCTTTTTATTGCTGAATATTATTATTTTGGGCAAATCAATCAGCTTTCTTTACTCATCATTGGGTGGATAGTTCATTGCCATGTTTTATATATTATGAATAACACTATTGTGACCCTTCACTTAAATCTTTTATGGACATAGGTCCCCATTCCACTGGTGGATATCCATGAGTAGAATTGCTGGATTGTGTAGCAAATTTATGCCTAATATAAAAAGAACTAAATTTTTTTTCCAAAAATGCTGGCACTATTTTATACTCCCCCAGCAATATATGGGCCTTTGTATCCTCAGGAACATTTTTATTGTTTTTCTCTTTTTATTATAGTCATCCTAGTGGGTGTGAAATGGGACCTGACTGTGGCTTTCATTTACTTTTCCCTGATGACTAAGGATGCTAAGTATGCTTTCATATGCTTATGAGCTACTCAGAAGTACTCTTTTATCAAAGGGCTATTCAAACTTTTCCCACGTTTTAATGGGGGTGTCTAAGTGTTCACTTTTAAGAGTCTTCAATATATTCTGCATATAAATCTCTTATTAGAGAAAAATGCTTCACAGGTATCTCCTTCTAATATCTGAATCACCTTTTCATTTGATGGTTTTTAATTGATTTATCTCTACCTGGCCCTAAACCTGATTATTTAAGGATATTGGTCTTGAAATTTTTCATAGACTTATTGAAAACATAAAGCCCTGTAGAAAAAATTAGAGTCTTCATATGTGTAGGCTTAGTACATATGCATTTATTTATTGGTTTCTATCTTAGTAGGTGGAACAACCATGGTCCCAGATATCTTACTTATCAAATTTGAAGGTACAGCTCGGTTAAGGTCTACGTTCATACTCCAGCTCCTCGGGACAGCAAGCCAAAATACCAATCCAAATTCATTCCATTCCAAGTCATTTACAGTCTACCTTCTCAACGCCTTTCACATCCTTTCTCACAATCATTTAATTCAAGTCTTTACCATTTTCCTGTGTAGATTTCTGCAGCTGCTTCTGGTGGTTATCCCTACATTCAGCATGCATACATTATCTTTTTATTTACTGCCTGTGTCCCTGTTACTGTACTATTTCCAACTGCCCATGGGCTAAAGAGACAAAGGATATGTAACCACAAGTGTCGTAAAAACAGGCATAAGATACCTGCCTTGTACATGGCTACTGAAAGAGAAGAAGTGGGATGAACTGACTATAGCAGTTCTGATGCTGAGCTCCAAGAGGTGGCAGCCCTTTGACTAGAATGCAGCCCACTCTTGGCCACGGCAATTGACTTCTCTTTCTAAGCTATTGGTTCTATCTTCTAAGCCAACTTTCCTTTTCCCAGAAAGGTAGCCTATGTTCACAGCTTATTTCCTGCAATTACCATTTGGGGGAGGGGGCTAGAGAGCCTATTTTCAATTTTTAATGTCTCAGGAAGTATTTTTGTTGACATAATGTTTATTTTTATAGGTTCATTGTGAATTTTATTAGGATCCAGTGGATAGACAAAATCCACATTTCCATATCCCATCTCTATCTTAGACTTCCATGCTCATAGTTTTCTTATAAGTCATTTTATATGCACCCAGAAAAGATAATTATATAATGGTAATGTTTATAAGGATAATAGACTATGAAACTGTATAATAGATAATGTAAAATTATGTAGTGGGTACCATAAAATTATATAACAGATAATAGTATAAAGATAATAGACTATTATATACACATATATGCAAATATATGTAAATAAATATATAGTTATAAATACTAATATACATATATTATAAATATATACATATATATTTGCATCATACTGTCAAGGTTTGTAGAGGGTCTTTGTCAGATTCAATAGTATTCTGAAGTACAACCTTAGATTATTTTGAAGTCTTAACAAGTAACTCTGTAGTTTCACCCTTGGCTTGATTTTTAGACTTTTTTTTAACAATTCTCTGGATTTTATGTTTGCAGTTATCCATTTCTTAATTTTAGCATCATTTGTTCTCTGTAAAAGCTGGGAAATTTCAATATTTATATCTCATATAATAAATCTTTAATAATTCATTTTAAGTTCTTATCTCTTCTCTTCTGATTTACTGTTACCAGCAAACGGAATCCAGGAGGTGTCTTTTAGACCTTATCTGGACATCTCTTTCATTCTGTCACCTAGTTGGGCACATTTGTGTAACGTCCACACCAATGGACACTTAGTCCTGCCTCTACATAGCAAACATTTTCAGCCCCCAACCCCAGTATCATCCTTTTGCTCCACCAGCAGCTTCCTCAAAGTTCAGAAGTTGTATTTACAAATTTTAGAAAATTTACACTAAAAAAATAAAATCACATTCCTCATTTCTTTTTATAGGTTCTACCTGTTCCAGGGTTCTACAGCCATTCCCCATATTAAGGTTTTATTTTGTTACCAAAATATCTTTTGAATTAGCCTCAGTTCCTCAGCATCAGGGTTTCTCTTTAAGGCCACATATGATGTGGAAACCGGCTTCTCTCAAAACAAATTATACAAGAGGGAGAACACCAATATAGAACTTCAGTATTTTTATAGTACACTCTGAAACTCACAGATTGTTGCTTCTATTATATGCTGTGCATTACAACATCCAACCATGGTAGAGTATGGGATTATCCTACACTAGGTTGTAAGGACCAGGAGACAGGGAGCACTGGGAACTCTCTTTACAGGCCAGCTACAACAAACAATATTGATGATAATGTCGCTATCATTTCATATACTGTAAATTTTATTATTACTTTTTCAGTTGTTGAATATGCCTCTTCTACCAGTTCTGAATTAAATTAAAAAATGTTCAATTTGATTTAATATAAGAAGTAATCTCTTACTTCAAATGCTTAGCTTATACCAGATAGTTTTAAAAAATCATAAAAAAGAGTATGAAAATAAAATCTCGAGGCTGTAAGATATCCATATTTTATTTCTTGCAGAGTTTTCTTGACCATTGTAAATATTTAGAGATTATAAGTATAAGCAGAAAATGAAGTTCTTTTCTCTGAAAAATCAAACTGTATTGATTCTAATCTGATTATGTACAAAAACAAAGCTAACTAAACTGTCCCATATTCTTATTTATGAAAGGATGTTGTTTTGTTTTCTGACATTACTGAACTGGAGCCATCTGCCTATCATATATCTGCCTCCCTATGTGTAATCTGCCCATCTATCTGCATTTCTTGATGTAAATACATAAACACACTCTCCCAAAGCACAATACACCCACATTATGTGAACTAGACATGAATCAGTGGCACTTTGAAAAAAAAAAAAAAGAATTGTCTTCTCTCTGCCCAGCTACAGTGGCTGGTTGCCATGGAAATTATGCACAAGTCAGACTGCTTAGCAAATGCTAGTGTTAATGTATCTCCATTGGAGGAGTTCTTGTGTTTATTGGGCTTGAAGAAAGAGCCTTAATAATGAAGCCATGCAAATATCCTAGCCACGAAAGCTGTCTACCTAGATCAAGCAAATCCAGATCACTGTGGCCTGTGCCTTGACCTTAAGTGAACTCAACATCACTCTTCCCTGCACACTGCATTCAGCAGACAAGTAGCTAGTTTTAAAATTAATGTAAGATTACATCTTTAATTACCATATGCATAGATATAATTTATGCTTCATTAAATACTGCAGAGGGTCAAGAGTGATTCCCATATTTCCCTGCCATCATAAGTATTACTTCCCGAATAATCACTTGCTTTCAGTACTCATTAATAATAACTTGGTTTCCCAAAACTGTAGTTGGTTGGGAGTAGATTAAAGCAGTATTACCTTTGTGAAGACCTTTTCTCATCATCATTGCTTATTGTGTACACATAACTTAGTGAAATGCTATTTAAATATATTAGAAATATTTAAATATGTTTATTAAATTATAAATTTATATAAACATATCTAATAAATTATATATTAACTTATAAATATTTATAAATTATATTTATAATTATAAATGAATTAATATTTAAAATAATGAGAAATAAGACATACTCCTCCACTAGGTAAATAAATGCCATTAACTTCTCTGTAACTGAGCCTCTCTTTATTATTTCCATATATATCATTTAGAAGAAAAATTATATTCATATTCAGTCATGAAATTTTCTTTTTGTCCTACCCTCTCATGTTTTAATTTAGTGAAAATGGCTTTTAGCTTCCATTGGTCAGTTAATTACATATGATAATGCTGTCCTAGATGAAATACTTTATCATTTTTACTTTTTAATGACCTCCAACCAGCAGAGTTCACACGTCAAGTTAAATCATATAGTGACTGAAAGAAAAACTAAAGGTATTCGAGGTTCTAATTATTTGCTGCTGAATTCCTTGTTAGTTCACTGTTACTATTTTCAGGGGGTCTTGGGTGATGGGTGGTCATTTTGGAGGTACCAGTGAGTAAGTTCCATGGGATAGGAAAAGAATCGTACTTCCAGGAAAAAAGACCTGCTCAAACCAGACAGTGAGGTGACAGTTGGAGGGATAGAAGCCACTGGAGAGTTTGTGAGGCAGGGGATGTAAAATCCTAACTGCTTGAGAGTGAAAGCAGCGGATGAGAGTCCTGGGATGGAAGCAGCAGTTACAGATAGACTCTGAGGGTAGTGGATGCCGTGAAAGGAATTTACAGATTGACTACGGAGCAGAGAAACACCAGCCAAACAGAGGAAAAAGAATTCAAGGACTTTATTAGAATCAACAAACAGTTCCCATCAAGGGAATGGGAGAGACCCCAGAGATGTGGGTCCACCCTGGTTCTCTAGGTTGGACATTTTATAGGTTCCTGGGGACCCACTTCCTCCAGACTTCTTCCTGGTTGGTCCTGTGGGACTTCCCCTTGCAGGTCTATTTGTTACAAGAGCAATCTCTTAGGGGTAGGGCAAACTTGGGGGCAAGAAACAGTCCTTCTTAAAGGGTCATACCTGTTTCCAAAATCAGCCTAAGTTCCCACTCCCCTTCTTCAGTTTCAAATAGTTTCCTCCATATCAAACAACTGAAATACAAATCTGTGATTACCCTATTTGGGGACACGTTTTATGGTCACAGCCTTATTTATATCCTTGGAGTCTTGCTGTTCTGTAGCCCATCATCCAATCACTGAACTAACAAGTTCTTTTAGAAGAAGAATGAAGGAGGAGGAGGAAGAAGAAGAAAAGAAGAAAAAGGAGGAGGAGAAAAAGAAGAGGAAGAGAAAGAAGAGGAGGAGAAAAACAAGAGGAGGAGAAAGAGGAGGAGGAGGGGGGAGGAGGAGGAGGAGGAGAAAAAGAAGAGGAGGAGAAAGAGGAGGAGGAGGGGGAGCAGGAGGAGGAGGAGGAGGAGGAGGAGGAGGAGGAGGAGGAGGAGGAAGAAGAAGAAGAAGAAGAAGAAGAAGAAGAAGAAGAAGAAGAAGAAGAAGAAGAGAAAAGAGGAGAAGAAGAGGAGGAGGAGGAGAAAAAGAAGAGGAGGAAGAGGAAGAAGAAGAAGAAGAAGAAGAAGAAGAAGAAGAAGAAGAAGAAGAAGAAGAAGAAGAAGAAGAAGAAGAAGGTGGTAGAGGTGATGATGATGATATAGATGTTAATGCCTAGAGGACTTAACTGAACAGTTAGTTAGTCTTTGGTTTCAGTTGAATAAACTCAGTGTGTAGAGAAAGACATAAATTTAGTCATCAGGTGTCCTGGACATGAAGTTGTCGACATAGCATCCCAATTATGGTGTTTCAATTTAGCAGTTGTTTTGAATATCAGTCTAGAGGGACAGAAATCATTCTTTAAATGTTTCTCTAGGGTATTTGTTCTTCAAAATTATTAAGGGTATTTAAGAAATACCTGAGGATACTGTTTAGGACAAAACTTCTCGGGCCTGACTCTTGGAAATTTCAGTTTAGGAAATTTTAGGGGAAACCTTGGTGTCTGTTTTCTTAACATCTTCCCTTTTCTTGTGTTCCTGGGAGACTTCATGGAAGCGGTCCGTTGGTACCTCATATGGCACAATGTTCTAGGGACTGGAAAATTTTAGGATATTACCAAATCTAATAACTAAAGAATTAGAGAACTCTAAGGTATGAAGACAAAGGAAAGAGTTTATGCTAACTACAGCTTGTCCAAGGAAGGAATGATTCTGCTGACCTGCTGAAATCTGCCTTCATGCAGAGGATTAGTCACGGGAAAAAATGGCATTCAGAGACTCTTGTAAATTAGATGACTGTCATGAAGGTTTGAGGACCTGAAATTACACAGCTGGTAGCCAGCCAGCCTCTTATTTTGTCTTTTCTTTCTAGGTCTAACACTGGAAAGAATTCCTGTTCACTTAGGTGTAAATGATAGGCTTATAGGAACCAGTCACATCACGGTTCTTTTAAGGAAGAGAAATGGAATGGGTTCAGGGAGAGGAGAGTGATGAAAGTCTCTTAGAAAGATGTGTAGAAATGAAAGTCAAGGTATTATTTTCCCTCAAGCTAGTGCTGAGGGTAGAACCAGTCAAGGTTCAGAAGGCAATAAAGAGCCCAGTGGACAATTTGAAAAGAGAGTGGAAGAGGTTCTTTACCAAAAATAAATAAGTAAGAGTTGAAAAGGAGTGCAAATACGTTGATCACTGGTACACCAGCGCATGCATAATAGAGGATGAGGTTGGAATAGATAGCACGGTACACACCCGTTATCCCAGCACTCAGGAGAAGCAGGAAGACCCTGAGTTCAAGCCCAGCCTGAGCTACTTAGTGAGTTGGAAGCCAGCCTGAGCTACATGAAACCTTATCTCAAAAACAAAACAACAATGACAATAAGAAAGACCAAGAGGCAGAAGAGGAAAAGGAAACAAAGAAAATTAATTTGAATACACATTAGACAGACATTTTTCAGCACTGTATGGATTTTGCATTTCATTCTAAGGATGATTTAATAGTTTAAGGAATGGAGAACGAGAGAAGAAACAAGGAGATCTGAAGGAAATAATTGTGATTCTCCAAGTGATTTGTGTTGGTCACTAGCACTTGGATGCTGTCTATAGGTAAAGCTGATGAGAAATAGTAGGAAGGAGACTGTAGGACTATATGGTAGATTTAAAATTGAATCTCTGGGACTCTATGATAGATTTAAAGGTGGCCTGTAACTGAGGATCAGAGTATTTTGCTTCCCAATCCAGTGTGTGGGAGAATTTAGGGTTATATAGAAAGCTTATTAAATATAATTTCCATTCCAGTCAATAGTTTAATGTGTTAGCCAGGCAGCGGTGGTGCATGCATGCCTTTAATCCCAGCACGTGGGAGGCAGAGGCAGGTGGATCTCTGTGAGTTCAAGGCCAGTCTAGTCTACAGAGTGAGTTTCAGGAGAGCCAAGGCTACACAGAGAAACCCTGACTCAAAACAAACAAACAAATACAAAAATGAATACTTTAGCATGTGGCATCTGATGTGCTAAAATGTCTTAAATTTAGTTTCCTAATTTATAGTTAAATTATTCAGAATGCTAACTATAAGACAACACTACGGGCTGTGGAGATGGCTCATCAGTTAAGAATCCTTGCCTCCAAACCCAACAGCCTAAGTCTGACCTCTCTAACCCACACAGTAGGAGAGAACTGACAGCCCCAAGCTGTCTTCTCAGCTCTCCACGCCCACGGTGGTGCAAGCACCCACATGCATGCACACATACACAATAAATAAAATGCAACAAAATTTGAAAGAATACAAGATTTTTTTGAAGACAACAATGGCATTCAAAACTTTCATGTACATGGACAGGTATCACTCAGCACACCAGAGGATGTTGTTAATGATAATAAAAACCACAGTGTGACATGCGCTTTGATAAGGGAGTAGAAAGAGATGTGAAAAAGACAAACTATACCAGATGTGACCTGCGTTTGTATTTTTTAAAAAGTATTTCTACAGCCTTCATTTGTAGGGGTGTGTGTGTGTGTGTGTGTGTGTGTGTGTGTGTGTGTGTGTGTGTGTGTGTTTGACTTGTGATTCTTAATGAAACTGTAAAACCAAGGTTCCACCAAACACAAAAAACCCTATTCCATATTATTAATTTTGATAGCAGGCTAACTGTAAGCACATGTCACTTTGTTAATTTTAAACCACTGATAAATTATAGATTGTCAATTCAAGACATGCCTATGACCCTAGCACTTGAGAAGTTGTGTTAGGAGAATCAGAGTTTAAGACCAAACCTTGCTACGTAGGGAGATCTGTCACAAACAAGCAGGCAGACAAATGAACAGACAATGAAATCCCCAAAATAAGGACCTTGGAAGTTCCAGAAACTTACTCTTCACTCTCAGTGGTTGCATTATTTCTCTCTAGAGGTCTTTCTTTGTGTGGAGATAGTGTCAAAACTTCCTTTCTGCATCATCTAACTTGGAAAAAATGGTGCTTGGGGATGGTGCAAGTTTCCAGTTTAGATCCCAGGTGGCCTCAGCTCACATAAAGATGATTTTATTTTGTCATTTATTTTCTATCACTCTTACTGGACTGTATGTTCCACAGGACAGACTTTTACATCCATGACTGTCTTAGTTTGGGACCTGAGTGGCTTCTAAACAAGAGAAATGTATCTCCAACAACCCTGGAGGCTGCACATCCAAGATCAGGATGATGGGTTTGGAGTGCAGACTGCTGGCTTCTGATGTTCCAATGTGATAGGAAGACAGCAAGAGGGCACCCTGAATTCTTTTGTGCAAAGGGCATTGTACCCACTTGTGAAGACTCATGACTTAATTATCCCCAACCCTAATTACTAGCACATTAGGATTTGAAAATATTAATTTTGAAGGACAAAAACATTCAGTCCTATTCTCTTAAGATACTTAACATGGTGTAATAATCTAAGTAATTACTTAAAACTATTTTTTAGTACACTGATCATTAGTCAACGAATATATCACTCATTTAAGTGGAACAATAGCATTCTAGAACTTTGAGAATTTTTAAGTTGCTTTTACAGTCTTACATAGATATATAACTTGAGAATTTTCAAAGTGATTAATTGTAATAATAATCAAACTTTGGTTTGCTTAGAATGTTTCTGGTATTTTTTGTTTGTTTGTTTGTTTGTTTGCTTGCTTGCTTGTTTCTTTGTTTTGTTCCTTTACATAATACCTTCACTCTGAACTTAAAATAGCCCAAGACAAGTAAGGAAGACAAATATTTTTCCCTGCTTTTATTGTAGTCAAACCTGATCACTTAGGAAACAAAATGACTCAAATCTCATTAGTTTCTTTGTCTCTGGCTATCCTCATTGCCCACCACCCAAATTACTCATCATCTCTACCACCCATATATGATGCTCACATTCAACTCATTATTCTTTTTTTTTTTAATCAAAACCTTTACAGGCATTCTTTCCTTTAACTTAAAATACCAATTTGTGAGCCAACCTTACTTTACGTTGCTAATTTCTTACCCCTCCTTCAAAACTCTCAATGTTTCTACTTTTAAGAAATGCTTAACAAAAGTGGAATACACTAGACTAGTTAGGAGGTCATAAGAGTGAACCATGCAAGAGATGAGTGAATGAATGAAGTAAAATAGTGAATGTAGTAAAGTAATAATAAAGCAAAAAAAAAATGAATAAGTAAAAAAGTAGAGCCTGCGGCTAGATTGCGTTCCCCCTTGGGAAACTTGATGAAAGTATGGTTATCTTTCCCCTGTCACTGGGAGCAGGGCCTCTCTTGTGATACCACCGTGCCAGAGGTCACGCTATGCCACCTACTTCGATGTGGCTGTTCTCCGCTGCCTCCTCCAGCCCCACTGGTCTGAGGAAGGCACTCAGTGGTCCCTGATGTACTACCTGCAAAGGCTGCGACATATGCTGGAAGAGAAGCCAGAGAAGACCCCAGATCCAGATATCCCTCTCCTGCCCAGGCCCAGAAGCAGCTCCATGGTGGCGGCAGCTCCCTCACTAGTGAACACCCACAAGACCCAAGTAAGACAAACCTGGTTCCTTGTCACTTGTGCTAGCAACATCAGCTGTAACACGTTCTCTCTTCCCCTTCTGGCTTCAAGTAATTGTGCATTCCCGTAACTATAGCTTGGTGGGTGGCTAACTCTTTTGTCAATGTTCTTTTCTTCTTTTGCCTGGCCAGAACCTTTGGCTATTCTTCAGATCTCTATTTACCATTGACAGAAATAGACCTTTTTAACATATACTTTAGTATAAGCCTTTGTTTAACCAGAACATTGGAAACAGGCTGTTCTGGGAAAAATCAGAGAAATAGTTAGAATAGGGATCTGACATGCAGCCTCATAATTAAATATCATAAAGCAGGAAATTAGCATTTTATAAAATGTCATTAAACATTTTTTGCCCAACTCAACATCTTAAGCATCTCAAAGCTACCATTGGGAATATTACTTTTTGATACTCAGGCTTACAATTTATCATGAATATTGAGAAAACTAACCCAAGTGCACCCTGATGTGGTAACATTCCTATGAAGGTTGTATTCTGATAAATGATGCCCACTTATCAGGAAGCACTTGTTCTTCCCATCTTTCTCATCATCTCCACAAGGTGAAAATATAGAGAAATAATTAGCGTGAAGAACATTCCAGCTATTTGGTTGTAGTTAAACTTGAGTAGGTTGTTTCTGGAAATGTTTTCCTGCACATTCTAAAGACAAGCACTTCTTTGGTCGTAGACATCCTCCTACAGTTAGCATCTCCTTTAATGAGTTATTAACCAGAAAAACTCTCATGTTGTTAAGACCTGGGTGAGTTTGGAAAAGGGGAAAATGATCAAAATATATCATATGAAAAATATTTTATATAAAAAAAATATGTATCTCCTCCTTTTTTCTTAGTACTTTGGATCTGTGGCTAAATGGTCTCTGTTAAAATTTGCAACAGAAGTTATGATTAATAACATTAATAAGAAATATATCTTTGCCACAGCACAATCTAGATTTCAGAAGTTCAAACATGCAAGTTAAAAATTTTAGGGCTCTCAAAACAGGCCTACTGCCATTGAAAAGGTGACACCTCGATAAAATAAATATTTGAATTACCTTAGTCCCTAGTCATAGTCTATGTTTATTGTTTGTTAAGGATCTCACCATGAAGTGTAATGAAGAAGAAAAATCTCTGAGCCCCGAGGCCTTTTCCAAGGTTTCATTGACCAATCTTCGAAGATCTGCAGTCCCAGATCTGTCTTCAGACCTGGGCATGAACATTTTTAAGAAGGTGAGTATTCATTTTGGCATCTCGGTGATTTAGAAAGACAGAGGGGCATGCTGTCTCTTGATCTGTCACAGGATGCAGGAGTAGAAAAGGGAGAAGATATCAGCTTCTAAGTGTAACAGTGACTCACCACATGACTCTGTTACTCAGTGTGTGTGTGTGTGTGTGTGTGTGTGTGTGTGTGTGAGAGAGAGAGAGAGAGAGAGAGAGAGAGAGAGAGAGAGAGAGAGAGAGAGAGAGAGAGAGAGAGAGTCCTATTCTAGATGTTCCACACAGCTATCATGAAGACCCATGCTGGTAATTCAATGTGATAGTGGAGAAAGCAGGGGTGCAATGATGCTACTTTTCACTCCTATGGCTCCATTTCATTTATCAAATACTTTATACAAGTAGTTCTTTTTTCTTTATTAAGAAACTTTTTATTCATTTTACATACCAACCACAGATCCCCCTCTCATCCCTCCTCCTGCCCCCGAGCCTTCCTCTCCAACCCATTCCCTATCCCCTCCTCCAAAAAGGTAAGGCCTCGCATAAGGAGTCAGCAGAGCCTGGTACATTCAGTTGAGGCAGGTCCAAGCCCCTCCCCCTGCATCAAGCCTGTACAAGGTCTCACACCATAGGAAATGGGCTCCAGAAAGCCAGCTCATGCACCAGGGATAGATCGTGATCCCACTGCTAGGAGCCCCTTAAACAGACCCAGCTACACAACTGTCTCACTTATGCAGAGGACCTAGTCCAGTCTCATGCAGGTTCCACAGCTGTTGGTCTAGAGTTCCCACTAGCTTGGCTCGGCTGTCTCTGTAGGTTTCCCCATCATGATCTTGACCCCCCCCCCCCAGCTCATAGAATCCCTCTTCCCCCTCTTTGACTGAACTCCCAGAGCTGTCCGACTGGACTCTGCTTGGTGTTTGGCTGTGAGTCTCTGCATCTGCTTCCATCAGTTACTGGATGAAGGCTCTGTGATGACAGAGTATTCACCAATCTGATTGCTGGGGTAGGCTAGCTCGGGTACCCTCTTCACTATTGCTAGTTGTCTAAGCTGGGATCATCCTTGTGGATTCCTGGCAACTTCCCTAGCACCAGGTTTCTCCCTATCCCCATGATGTCTCTCTCTATCAATATATTGCTTTCATTGCTTTCCCACTGTATTCCTGTTCCAGCTCGACCATCCCATTCCCTTATGTTCGCATCCCTCATCCTCTACCCTCTATTGCTCTCCTCACCCCCAGTTTACTCAGGAGATCTCATCTATTGCCCCTTCCCAGAGCGATCCATGCATCCTTATTTGGGTCCTCCTTGTTAGCTAGCTTCTCTGGAGCTGTGGTTTGTAGTCTGGTTATTCTTTGCTTACTTAATCCAGTGAGAGTCTAGTCTTTAATTTCTTCAGAACAGAAATTAACCCACAGTAGTGTTGGGCAGTTTGCTCATGCTTAATACTAGCCTCAGAAATCAAGACTTTCATCTAAAAAGTTCACATTCTTCTGTACCTGCCACTCTCTCTCTCTCTCTCTTTGTCATGGTGTAGAGTTAATCAACTAGAAAATGATATGTGGGGTGGGGGTGTTTGCGTGTGTGTATGTGTGTGTAGCAGTTTTGTTTTCTCTTTTTCAAAATTATTTGTTTAATTATGTCCACGAAGAGCATAGAAACAAGTATTTACTTGTCTATTAGCTCAACTCGTTACTGAAAAATGAGTTGTGTCTCCTTCACTAATAACACAGCAGTAGGTGCTGACCATCATTCTTCTAAAAACATTGACTATTTGAGAAGGGGGGGAGGAGATATATTTCTATTCTTGCTGCAAATGGGTATTTTTGAGTGCTTTAAAAATCTAAGTGCCTGGCCTGAACCTAGAATAATGTATTCAAAATCAACAGCTAAAAGCTAGATTCATACATAGGTGTGTTTTTAAAGCTTTCCAAGCCATTCTAAATTCTGAGTTACCCTTGATCTTGAATGTCTTTGGCATGAATAATAGACTTGTTCCAATGTCTGTTAGATGTCCTCTTTGACCATCCTTGTGAACAGTGAAGCTGCCAACTAGAACAATGGACCTCAAATTTGGAAAGTAGAGTTGAAAGAGAGGTCCAAGCGGTGTCTAGGGACACTGATCCTCTGTCCCAGTGGTTCTTGACCTTTAGTGTGCATCAGAGATCAAAGGCATCCGCAGGGCTCGTTAAGTCATAGATCACCAAGCTTCTCCTTCTGAATTTTAGATGTTAGGTATGTCTGAGGGTGAAGCTGCAAGCTTGTGGTTTTTTGGTTTTTATTCTGTTGTTGTTGTATTTTACATACCAACCACAGTTTCTCCTCCTCCTTTCCTCCCATTTCCTCCATCCCACCCCCTTTATACCACCCCGTCTACTCCTAAGAAAGGGTAAGTCCTCCCATGGTGGGGTCAACAAAGCCTGACATATCAAGTTGAGGTGCAAGCTTGCGTTTTTTTAACAAGTTCCCAAAGGACGCTATGGCTGATGGTTCAGGGTTTTCTCTGTGAGAACCAAATGCTCAAACTCACTCAGCAGAAAGACTTCTAGAATGTATAGAATTTTGCTTTGTTTTGCCCCCTCCACTAAGACCCTTGTGACATGTTCCCCGTTTATTGGATGATACTCAGTGATGCCCTGCATGTCCTCTTCCTCAAACATCTCCTGTGTTTCCTCTTACATCTGCTTTGCCCTGTGTCTGCCTTCATCTCTCATCCTTGCAGTTCAAAAGCCGCAAAGAAGACCGAGAGAGGAAAGGCTCCATTCCATTTCACCACACCGGGAAGAGGCGGCCTAGAAGAATGGGTGTACCGTTCCTGTTGCATGAGGACCATCTGGATGTGTCACCCACCAGAAGCACATTCTCATTTGGAAGTTTCTCTGGGCTTGGAGATGACAGGAGAGGCATCGAAAAGGGAGGCTGGCAAACCACCATCTTAGGTGACTACAAAGATCTTCCCAGTAGCCCACAGCCCAAGTGACCTATTGGTGAATGTGCATTTCAGGATCCCTCCCAAATCTGTCTTTCTTGAAGAGTTTCTTCAAGAACACCAGACCCAATTGCAAATACCCCAGCATTAAAATAATGTGGAGTTTTCACAACCAAAGAAATGCAGATAATTTAATTAATTATGCAAGATTTATCTATGATTATCCAGTAAGAGCTGTATTTCTTTGATCCTTATAGATGCAGAAACATGGCCATAGAGGATTCTGTATATTAATTTTCATCTAATGACAGACTTCTACTTAACTTCCATTTAATAAAAGAAGGAAAGCAAAGGAAATAGGAACCCAGTCCCCCCACCCCCTTGGGTGGCATATTAAGAAGGGAAGCTTCAAATCAGAAGCCGACAGCCAGCAAGCGGGGACAGATGGTCCCTGACACTTGTCTTAGACTGAGGCTGACCTTGTCGCAGACAGTCTCATCAATCATATTGACCTTGACTATTCCCCAGTCAAGTCCAATTCTTGCCATTTTGATTGAGCTTCATGCTCATCTTCGTACCCTCTGTATTGCTGTCCTCTAGAACAAACAAACAAAAAAAAAAAACCAGACAAACAAACAAAAAACCTCTCCGAAGAGTCTTCTAGATTTTAAAAGCCTCTTGTGATACTCTCGTCCATCTCAGGGAAATTGACCCGGCGGGGCAGCTCAGATGCCGCCACTGAAATGGAAAGCCTGAGTGCCAGACACTCCCACTCCCATCACACCCTGGTGAGCGACCTGCCAGACCACTCCAACAGCCATGGAGAAAACACGGTCAAGGAAGGTGGGTCCAGCATGAATGGTAGGCAATTGGCAGGACGGGGAAAGAGTGCAGATTTCCTTCATGGCTTCCCGTTCTTAAACTGGCACCCACATATCCTAGTTAGGGTTTTTAATGGTGTGATGAAATACTGTGACCAAAAGCACCTTGGGGAGGAAAGGGTTTATTTGGCTTATGCTTCCATATCACTGTTCATTATAGAAAGAAGTCAGAACAGGAACTTTTCTGGGGCAGTAACCTACAGGCAGGAGCTGATGCAAAGGCCATAGAGGAGAGTTACTTACTGGTTTACTCCTCAGGACTTGCTCAGCCTGTTTCTTATAGAACCCAGGACAAAGAGCCTAGGGATGGCACCACCCATATTGGGCTGGACCCTCCCCCATCAATCACTAATTAAGAAAATGCCCAACAGGCTTGCCTACAGCCTGACCTTATGGAGAAATTTTCTTAATTGAGGTCCCTTCCTCTCAGATGACTTTAGCTTGTGACAAGTTGACGTAAACTATCCAGCACACCATGTTGATTGTTCTCTGCATCCTTATATTTTCAAAACCCTGCACCCTTTCAGAAATTGGCTCAGAAACTTACTTGTTAGCTATTCTTAGCACAGCTTTAGTAAGTAGCAGGGGATGTTGGACACTACTTGATGAGCACCATACCTCCAGGGAAAGAGCAAGGACAAAGCAGTCATACATATTTTAAAAGATCACAAGCCCAAAGGCTGGAGAATGTCTAGACTCATTGCTTGTCCACCTCCATGCTATACCCCCAAGGCAGGCAGCTTCTACAAATCAGTGGGAAGGAAGTCTATCCTCTCTAAAGCCACCAGATCATTTTTCTGACAGCTGCTATATCATCTTGGTGGTTTATTTGGAGCAAATATGTGTGTCTGGGTGGTACCCACACAGCTTCTTACTCTTTACATGGAACAAAATTGTTTATCCTTTTCATTATTGGTATGCTCTCATAGCAGCATGAACTTCATCCCTTGATTCCCTTTGTCCCCAAACTGTTCTACAAGTATTCAGTGGTATCTATTATTGGTCAGTACAAATCTAAGTGCCATTACTCATGGACAAAAAGAAATTTGTCTTGTTATTCTTCAATACTGTAGATAAAACTAGTTTTAGAGATGCATTTTTGTTGATTGACAGTTTCGTGTGTGTGTGTGTGTGTGTGTGTGTGTGTGTGTGTGTGTGTGCGCGCGCGCGCGCGTGCGCGCGCATGTTCTGATTACTCTCTCCATCCCACCTCCAGGCCTCTCTTATCTCCTTCTTGTCTCTGTCAACCTCAGAGCATCCTCACCATCCCCATCCCTAATAGTTTGTTTCTCAAGTTTATGATGTTTGGTTTAACAAAGTGAAGTTTATTTAAAAGCTATAAACTCATAGGAAAAAGATCTCAAATAAATGAGTTTATACCGATGGACTGTTGTGTAACAGTAAATAAGGTCTATATAATGTTATCAACTTAAGTCATCCTTATAAAATTCAAATTCTAGCTTCAGTCTTAAGGAGAATACTTGTGATCACATAGTTTTCTATGACCTTCGCTATCTGTCAGATCTCAGATTGCCTTTACAGCATTCCATGCCAGTTGAGAATAGCTTTGAGACCATAAGTCCATTATCTTTAAAAGTTATGATTGTGGTCACAATGTAAGAAATAGCACAACAGTCAAACTGGTGTATCAGGTCCACACAAGGGAAACTGAAATCTTTCTCTTGCCTTCCCAGTGCGATCGCAGATCTCCACCATCACGGTTGCGACCTTCAACACCACTCTGGCATCCTTCAATGTAGGCTATGCAGACTTTTTCAGTGAGCACATGAGGAAGCTCTGCAGCCAGGTGCCGATCCCAGAGATGCCACATGAACCTCTGGCATGCGCAAACCTGCCACGCAGCCTCACAGATTCCTGCATTAACTACAGCTACCTGGAGGACACAGAACATATCGATGGGACCAACAACTTTGTCCATAAGAATGGCATGCTGGATCTTTCTGTAAGTGTCAGTACTTTTCCTTATGAAGACTAGAAAGAGTTTAGTGTAATTTTTACAAGATTGGATAACATGGGCATGTAGATATCTTAGACATATTTGCTGAATCTTAGAATGAAGAAGCAACCCATATAAAAATTCCACAAGAATACCAACCATCTTAAATATACCTTTTGCTTTTTTTGCAAGTATTTTATTATATTTGATCTTATCTCAGAATATTTTTTTACCTAAAACCTTAGTGAATCCAAATACACATATGTAAGTTCATTTGTGTGTGCTCCACTACACCTCTGTGTTTTTCTACAATAAAAGTAAGAAGTTCTTTTATTTTTCTTTAGTTATATAATCACCAGGACTATAAAACTCCCATGAAGCTAGAAGGAAATGAATAGAAGTCCTTGAAAGACTTAGCTTGCCTTCTCGGAAATGCCTGTTTTGAGTACAGTCATTAGCCAATGAAAGGGTTGTTATAGTTTACAATTATATTTTACCAACATTTTTATTACACTGTATGGAACCAGGCTCAGCAAATAATTTAAGATATTAAAATCAATAAAGGATCATAATTTAAACATGCAAATATTATGCATTTAAAATTGAATGTTAAATAATGATACAATCATGAGGGAGTCAATGTTCCTGTGGTATAAGTGTAAGGAAGCCTTTGTTCTTTATTATTTCTGGGAAGGGAAATGCAGAGGATTAAAATGTTTTGTATTTAAAAAGCCAGTTAAGTAAGTGTTCATTTGGGCAAATGATTGTTGTTGTTTTTTCATTAACTCAGTATGCTTCATTATTTCCATCAACTATCTCTTTCTTGGCAAGACTGGAAAGTTTAATGAGCTATTAACTGTCTTGAATTATTTATAACCATTTCTAGTAGTGCCCAATGAAATGGATTAAATAGGATAAGGAACTTTTAGAAAAGGGAATGTGGACAACTTCATTGCCCTATGTTTACCTTTGTGCTCTGCAGGTGCTTCTGAAGGCTGTTTATCTTGTTCTTAACCATGACATCAGCTCACGAATCTGTGATGTGGCACTGAACATTGTGGAGTGCTTGCTTCAACTTGGTGTGGTTCCCTGTGTAGAAAAGAATAGGAAGAAGAGTGAAAACAAGGAAAACGAGACTGTGGAAAAGAGACCAAGTGAGGGGACTTTCCAGTTCAAAGGCCTGTCCTCAAGTTCTGCCAGTGGGTTCGGAGCCCCTTCTGCCAGTGGAGCTGGAGATGGTGGAGCAGGAGAAGGAGGAGGTGGAGATGGAGGAGGAGGAGGAGGTGGAGGAGGAGATGGAGGAGGAGGTGGAGGAGGTGGAGGAGGTGGAGGTGGCCCATATGAAAAGAATGAGAAGAACCAAGAGAAGGTATAGTTGAACTACCTGCTGTATCCTCAGGCAGTTTGGTGTCAAGAATTCTTTTCCATCTGTGCAGGTGAACGTGTGTGTGTGTGTGTGTGTGTGTGTGTGTGTACATGTGCATACTTGTGTGTGTGTATGTGTGTGTGTGTGTAGTCTTGTTTATTTTCCAAGATATTTATTGATTAGAATCTGAAAGCAATATTGGTAGAAATCTCTTAATGAAGCACTCAGCAGGCTTTTGTAGAGACTTAGATGAACTTGGCTTCTAAATCCAAAAATTGGTGGTATCACCCATGCAATGTTAGAATTGTTAACGAAACATTGTTAACAACAACAAGTTGCTGGTTGGTGGTTGTTTTTTTGTTTGTTTGTTTGTTTGTTTTGTTTGTTTGTTTGTTTTTCTCTTGGTAATTTTTTTTCTGGAAGGTAGCATCTCACTATTCACCGTCTGACAGCAAGGATAGGATCTTTTTCAAGACTTTCCATATCCAGCCTAATAGTGTAGTGGCAATCTGTTCAGACTCTGTAAAAATATATAGACTGATCAACAGACATTTACTTCTTGCATTGATGGAGGCTAGAAAGTCCAAGTTTCCAGTGCGAGCAGGAGTTTCCTGCAACCTCTTCTCTGGGCTAGGAGATGACTACCATCAGTCACTGTGTGCTCACATGACCTTCTCTGCAAGTGCAAACAAGTCCTGAGAGATCTAGTCTCTCCGTGATGTTCCCTGGCTCCGGACACCAATGTCTAACCTCATTTAATTCTAATTACCTCCCAAAGCCAGTCTCCAAATACCAACAGATGGACAGGGAAGGCTTTGGTGTTTGAATTTTGACAGACACAGAAATCCAGCAGTCTGACTTTTTGTAGTGTTATTTTGATGTTTTTTGGTATGGAGACAGCTACCCAGCCTCAGTTCTCTCGAGTCCCAATGTATCATCATACCCCGGAGGTTTTCATCTGATTATTATTGGTTGTTTCCCAAATTTCATTCTTGCTACTTATCATCATGCCTTAGGATCTCTTGACTTATCAAGAATTTCTTTCCCGGCATTTGAAGTTTAGGTACAAATTATCACCATTAAAATTCATACGACTTGCACTAATTTCAGCTGGAGGTTTTAGCTCCCAACTGATGTTCATAAATTGAAATAAACCAGAGAATTCTTTAACAGGTGACAATCTACATATCATGCCGAGTTTACAAGTAAAAGATTACACTGTTCTGCAATTAACATATTAATGAATAGTACTTTTTTCTCTTCCTCTAGTCTCACTGGTGCCTATTTACTCTGCTAACCTTCTATTTCTTCATCTCACAATTTGCTTATATCTTCCCAAAATTCATGAGATCTGATCCACAAATCTATTCCAATATTCTTGGGTTCTGGCTCTCTTATTTAGAATTTTCTACTCTTGTCTTAATGATGTCATGTCTGGATATTATCTTAAATATATTAATTAATAATTATATAAACAATTAATTAAATTATATCATTGTATAACTACAATTAAACAACTATATATAATTATTAGTTACAATAAATGTCATAATAATTATATTAAATATTATAGCATGATATAATAAATGTCATTTTGACCAAAATTACCACATGTGGAATATTTTAAGGTCAAACTTTATTATTTCCAAAACAGCCACCAAGATGTAAATATTATGTAGATACTTACTAAACTGTAATTGGACTTTCAGATCTACAGAAGTCTATTCTACCTTAAAACCATCTGTTATTTCCAGTGGAATCAGAGTTTATCTGCTTTTACAACCTGCTCTGTGGGACTCAAGAGAGAAAGGGAAAGCCAATTTCTATTTCTTTATTGGCCACTGGCCTATAATAAGAGCCTAAAATATCATTTCATAACTCTGATTTCTGCCTGTAGCTTGATACATCTTTCTCCACGTCTCCAGGGAGAGCAACCTAACTCCCAAGGACATCTGAAGGCCTAAGGAAATAATGTCTGGATGGATGTGTACAGAGAGTTTTCAGAACTAGAAAGGCCTTTAAAAGAGCATATAATAATTTTAAAATATATGTAAATCAGCCTTCCAAAGAAACCCTTGTCACTGTGACCTTTTCCAAGGTGCTGTTGCAGAAAGCTGCGGTGTTCCTGAGTCTACCCAAAGGTGCTGAACCAGGGGAGTCAGTGAGGACCCAATCTCCTCAGTCTTAGTCTCTCCTTACCGAGCCACCACTCAAGTCACCTAGCCTGCACACAGTGACTCTGGAGGACAGCAGTGACATCTGCCTAAAAATAAGACTGTGTTTGTCTTGCTCTTGTTGTGGACATCACATGTTGGCAGTTACCTCTCACTATATCTCTACAAGACGGGTGTTAGTATGGTGCCCTTTTTAGAGAGCACGGGGTTCTAAATATTAACAGCTTGCCCGAGATTACGTAGTTGTTAAATGGTGAAGTTAAAATTTGGATCCAGACTAAAAATCATTTCTGACTTAGCAAATGCAGAATTTCAGAGCCTTCTTTGGATTCAGGATGATTCTTCAAAGCAGTCACCCGGTGATGCCAAAGTGACTTGTAACCCTCTTCTTACCTTGTTCCCTGACTAGTCACTGGAGAAAGAGTTCCTTCAGGCAAGCACCATGATGTTGGATGGTTAATAGGGGCAGCTTTGCACCCAGAGGAGGCCTTCAGTTGTGGCAGGTTAGCCACCAACATTTCTGTCAGCTCAGAGACTTTTCATTCCTGAAGTGTGGCTCTCTAGGGCCCCATCCCACATCTGCTACCTGAATTTACAGACAAGAGGAGGAGGATCAGTTGGATGATGTTAGAAAAGGAGATGTTCCATCTCACCATGTTGAGGTGCATGATAATGCCTCTGGAACCACCTGGCCCTTTCACACCCTACCCACATTGCAGTATTCATTGTTTGTCAACCCAACAGGGTGACTAATGGAAAAAAAAAACAACAACTTCCTGATTGTGGTTTAATTCCTTTCCACGATTTCATTTGGTGCATATGGAAACCTATGGTACAGAGAGGATAGCCATTAGCACCCTTATTTCACAAGCAGAAGGGTAAAACAAAAGAGATTAGTTAATTAGGCAATTGTCTTACATCACCATAAGCAAACAGGGATCATGAGCCTCCAGAGGAAAGTCCAGCAGAGTATTTGTTGAGTTCTCTACATTCTATTTTGTTTGTGGTTGTTTATGTATATTGCGATACGATGGAAGTATAAATTGGGGTATTATTCTCCAAATTGTCGATCTGATTACCATAACAGTCCCAAGTTCCTGACTTTGATCAGCTCCAGAGAGCTAATAATTATTTTTGCCAGGTGCTGTCATCAGAAACTGACTGAGAAGGATAATCTCAAAGAAAACAAATTTGTGTTCACTGTGGATCAGCCCACTGTCTCTGCCTATCTTATAGTTCTAATCATCCATCAAGGATGGGAAAGTATATCTTGTAATCAACACATTCAAATTCTGTATCATTCATTGTAGGACATTCAGAATGCAGTTTCCTTCTATTGGCTAGGTTTTGGGAAAGTGAGTTTTTCTGAACTCTTGAAAATTTTATTTTCTAAATTGCCATAACACACACATTAATTTTATAAAAATAGAATTCTAGTACAAAAAGAGATTGGTGGCAAGGTCAACAGGCTTCTCTTTCTTTCTCAACCATGGTTACTAGGATGAAAGTATACCTGTAAGCAACCATAGGCTTGCCCTCACCATGCTGATCAAAATAGTGAAGTCTTTGGGATGTGCCTATGGTTGCGGAGAAGGACACCGAGGGCTCTCTGGAGATCGTCTGAGACACCAGGTATTCCGAGAGAATGTAAGAGAATTAAAGTAGATTCCATTTCCTCTCTTTCTCTCTCTCTTTCTTCTCTGCTTCCCAATGAGGAATGAGTCCTTTGACAATGAGGGTCAGTGTTCCCTGAAAATATTGTATTTCATAGGCAATTAATATCATCTTTGGTGAGAGAATTCCCACATGGCATCTCAAGACATCTAAAACCAAGGCTTAGGAAAGTTTCATTGGGAAAACTGGTCTGCCTCCTGCCTATTGCAGAGCATTTGGAAAAAGGGTGCATTATCAGAACATCTAGATAGAAGCTTGAAAGAACCTTGCACAGATACAAACACTTAGTAAACATCTGTTGGTCTGTGCAGATGCTCCTTCAATCACTTGGGTAACAAAGGAGCATTTTACATTAGAGGAAAAGGTCAAAGACATTGATATTCTTACTTAGAAATGGAAAGTGGCCCTTATTGAGACAAAACAGGACTATAAAAGTAGCCAGACATCTGGCTGCTTTGCTTGAGAATGCTCCTGAACTTCTATATGTCTGAGATCATGTTCCTTTGAACTGTATGAAACTTAAAACTCTGCATGTGGGTTGCCATTAGACTGCAGTAACGGCACATGGTTTGTTACAGCTTGCTTTCAATTGCATCTATCGAGTGTTACCTTTCCTTCTGACTTAAGCAACAACCCACATCCAACAAGCCTGATCCAGGCTAGTTGCCTCATTTCTGTATTGGAATTGAAATTATAAGAAAAAATTCTTTTAAAAATGAAATTTGATGCAAATTTGAGCACAAATCTCTTTGGCATATCTTTGCAGAGGTTTAGGATCACGTCAAAACCTGATGCCAGTCCATTTTCTCTGGCATATGTTTTGTCATGAAATGTTCATACAGTATTAGCATGCTAGAGTTCTTGCTTAATGTATCATCTACCATCCATTAATTTATCCATTTCTCTTTCTTTTGTATTCAATTATGTTATAGTATTTTGTTTATGTGTATATATGGGAGGTATAGTCACAGTGGCTAACTTTTAAATTCCCCAGCTTAGACATTTTGACCAAGATCTAGATTTTGAGACCAAAAAAATTTAAAAAAAATCAAAACAACTAATAACACAATAAGAGCTCCTCTTACATCAGTCCTTACACATACATATTTTTAATTCTGTTACAAGATGAATAAAAACTGTCAAGGCTAACGAAAACACATACAGAAGAACAATTTCACAGAATTCAGCTTAAACGATAAAAAGAAGCATCTTCCTGGAGGTGTAGTCTGGCTTTGAGAACTATATTCTGTTTTTCTGAATTGATGGAAAGCAGGACCGATTAGGTCAGAAGAGAGGTTGCTGTCATTACCTGGCCAAGAATATCTAGTGTTTCTGTGAGACTGGCTGGCCAATTTTCTACTCACCTTTTCAGCCTGGCTTCTTGGCTGATTGCTTTCTGATCTTCTAGACCTCTTCTGTACTCATTATAAATATTATATGCACAAGTTTGAGAAACTTCCCCAGGAAAAATGTCTAGTTTAAGAACTGTATATTTCTGTGTTTCTGCACCATGGAATTTTCAAATGCAGTCTTTCTTGAAAAGTTAAGATTATATCTCACCTTCAGACCAGACCATTGGGTCATATACATATATATATGTATATATATATGTATTTTAAGACATTACTCTAGTGATATTCTTTAAGAGCCTAATGGTTCTAACACCCATAATAATCATAGGTTATTAATCTAATTTAGTTAGTAGTCTCAAATTATTGAAAAGAAATTCATAGTTAATGCTTTTATATTTCTTGAAAATATAAAAATATCAAAAATTATGATATGTAATTCCTTAACACTTTTTAGGTTATTAATCTAATGATTTATTAGTAGATCCAAATTATTGAACAGAAATTAATTTTTTATATTTCTTGAAAAAATTAGGTTGTTTATTCAGAATAAGGATTTTAAAGTCTGGAGAGCCTTAAGCTAGATGACATTTCCCATTGAACTCTCATACCATTGTAGATAAACTTGCTGCTTCCACAGCAGAGATATGAAACTATACCTTTTTGGTGTGTTTTATACAGAGCATGAAGTAATTTGTACTTCAGAAGTTTATTCTCTTTATAAGTATTAGAGTGAAGATCTTTACAAATCATTTATGGAATGATAGCTAAATCCATGTAGATCACATTGTACTTAAGTGCTTGTAAACATCACTTTATCACAAAGCAGCATCTATTTATAAAAAACAAAACAACAAAAACATGACCTTGTTTCAGTTGTGGTAACTTGAAAGTTCTCTGGAATAAAAACTCTTAATTTCAAATCCTATAAAACATAGTATCAGAAGAATGAAAAAAAAAAACTCTCAATGATACAGATGGAGAGATTATAGCAAGATCATACCAAAAAGTTTATACAGTGAATTCCAAGTTCCTTTTCTACAATTTATTTTTTCCTTTTAAATGTCCAGGTACCTTTTCCTGGGTCACAATCACATCAAATAGTAGCACAACTTATGTTTCCTTCTAAGTCACGAGTAAAAACTCATCAATTGGATTCCAGTTCTCAGGGATCACCTCCCTCAATGCCTACACCCAACTGCAAAGTTTTCCATCTTCAAGGTGGCCTCCCCGAGCTGTATCTTCTTTCTGGATCCTTTAACCCTTTCCCTCAGCCCAGACACCTCCACCATTTTCCCATTCCATCCCATCATCAGGACCTTTCCTGTGTCTCTTTTGTTCAGCCTTCTTCAAGGTACCAAAAAAACTCTAGTAACAGTCATCTCAAACCCTTGGTATGAGCGGCTGGTATCTAAGCATAGTTCCTCGAGACCATCAGTGGCTGAGTGTTAATGAGACTATTTCCCAGGAGAGCTAACTACACTTTAGTAGGCAAGACCCTGACTTCTGGTAATGACTCCACTGCAGAACTTACAGTATCAGCTTGGACAAAAACCCTTGATTTCTTTCGACCCCAGTTTCTTTAGCTGCAATAAACAGAAATCAGAAAATAATAAAGTCAGGCCCGATGCCTTTTCATGCAAGAAATGCATATTTTACAGCAAAGCACCATGCAAATGAGACTTATCTGTTAATAGCAGGAGAAAGCTAAGAGGCCCCTGGTGTCCCCAGTAGATGGGAATATTCTGTCTGAAACCTTTCCTCTCAGTGTCTGTGACTTTGTTGCTGCTGATGGTAGTAATTTTTCCCTTTTACTTTTCGAGGTGACAAAGTTATTCACTAGATCATAGGAAATATACCGTTATTTTGAGCAGAAGGACCATATCATGAGACCAAATTCTATTTAAATACCATACTTTCACATTCCAATATGGACAAATAATACATGGATATATTTTATGCCTCTTACATGTTCCACAGACCTTTTCCCTCTTGGGCATGTAAGAGGTCACTGTACATCTGTGGCTATATCTCAGTTGGTAGAGTGGCTGTCCAGCATCCATGACACCCTGAGTAAAATATACAGTAGCACCTTAGATGGATGATGGTATACATCTGTAATCCCAGAATTCAGGAGGAGGATGCAGGAAGATTAGAAGTTCAAGGTCATCCTCAGCTCTACAAGGAGTTCAAAGCCACAATAGGTTACTTGAGGTCCTGTCTCAAAAAAAAAAATTAATTAATTAATCAAAAACTGTAAAAGGCCACTGGATTTCCACTCACTACTCCTCTGTAAATTTCTCCATTAAGTCTATCTAACTTCAAAGTGCCTGTGCAGGAAAACTACATGCTTTTTCCAGTTGCACACAGCCTTTGAGTTTTCCTAAGAGTGGCCTGTCAATTCTATGACTTACTTCAATCTTACTTCTTGAGTTATTCTCACTGATCTTAAAATCTTGACCTTGGTGAAAAGACTGGGTTCTTCTGGGGCCAGCATGGAACATTAACTATGAGGAGTTTTTCTGAGGAGTGGTTTTTCCAAATACAAGCTCCTTCAGCCTGACTAGTTGGCTTCTGCCCACTTCTTATTCAAATAACTTGGCCTAGCATGGGGAGAATCTGGCAGCTGTATGAGGGAGTGGGTGGGAGTCTTTGCCTCCGGCAACTTTTGTCTCAGACTAACGGTGTCTGGCGCTTAAGTTGGTACTTGTGACTTTTTCGCTCTTCTTCCTTTGTTGCAGGCCCAGAACTGCCTCACTAAGCTATACAAGCTAGATAAGATGCAGTTCCGACAAACCATGAGGGACTATGTGAACAAGGACTCTCTCAATAATGTAGTGGACTTCTTGCATGCTTTGCTAGGATTTTGTATGGAACCAGTCACGGACAGTAAGTAAAGCCACCTCCGAGTTCGGAGACCAGCCACTGTGAGGTGAAGCAGGTAGTCTTTCCCTGACACACTCAATGTCTGGGACTAGAACTCAGAGAGGAAAAGTACTGATGCGTGCCCACACACATGTAATCATGTATGTGTGTGGGACTGTGTGTAATAAAAAAAACAAGAGCTGCCTCCAAATTATCTTTTGACGCATGGTGTCCTCACAAGGTAATTTACCTCACTGAATAGGAATTTGGTAGTTCTGTCTCTCATCTGACCTGTGTATGACAATGGAGACCCAAATCAAAAGATAAGGAAATATATTTACTAGTTCAACGAATATGAAATGAGAGCCTACAACATGCCACTTGTAGTGTTTGGTATTTTTTACATAATAAACTAAAAGAGAAAATGCAATTAGCATAAACATTGTGTAGTGATATAATTGGCATATGTACATACAGACTTAGTTCATTTAAATTAGGCAAATATACAGACCAACAGCCTACCTATAGTTCAGTGGCTTTAAAAGAAGTATGGAGGCCTAAGCTGCAGCGTGAAACTAGAAGGTACCAGTCACATTTGTACAAAATGAACTCTTTGGGGACCTTCTGAATGTAGACTCATTAAGAAACTGGAACCCAAGTTGAGTCAGATGTATAATTTGAGTCGAGCTTTGAAATAAATAACTTCTTGGCATAGATTCATTGCTCAAATGATACATGAATGGAGTTGACTAATTTATGGTAAAAATCATCCGTGTGTTTAGAAGCAGTTTTTTCTAGGTTATCTCCTGTTCTTTATTATCCAGCTATCACACTAAGAGAAAATGTTGCTTACTTGTAGACCCCCTGGAATAACCTACCCTCTCAGATCTAGTTTAAACTCAACATTTTATAAATTTGAAAACAATAGAGTGAGGATTGTAGTAGAGATCTTTGAAAGAAAATCAAGATAATAAACTTAACTATCTCTGTGTCTCTTGGTCTCTGTCTCTCTCTGTCTCTCTCTCTCTGTCTCTCATTTCTAATTTGAGGTAAGACTTCTGAACACAGATTGCAGTATTATTTTCAGTATTGTAAACCTGGAAATAAATCCATATCAATTGATACAGACAGTCAAAGGTTGATAATCATGCCGGGCGGTGGTGGCGCACGCCTTTAATCCCAGCACTCGGGAGGCAGAGGCAGGCGGATCTCTGTGAGTTCGAGGCCAGCCTGGGCTACCAAGTGAGTCCCAGGAAAGGCGCAAAGCTACACAGAGAAACCCTGTCTCGAAAAACCAAAAAAAAAAAAAAAAAAAAAAGGTTGATAATCAAGCATGCTATGTTTGTCAAGGATTCGTGAGATAGAAAGTGAGTCACAGTGAGTCATATGGACAACACAATTCCTTATCTATCAATCTGGGAGCTGTATATGTTCTTCCCACAATCTACAGTTGGCTCACAGGTCATAAGGATTCATTTCGCAGAGCCACAGAATACGAATGTGTCTTCTGAAGATCTTCAGATATGTTTTTAAAAAAAAGCTATAAAATACCGTGGAGGTTCACAGCTTTTTGGTCTCCAGCGTTTACCATGCTCTGTGTTAAGGCTGTTGCTCTAAAGGAGAGTGCAAGTGTTTCCTCTCCACATGTGCCCAGAGCTTCTGGGAGCACATGTTAGCAGGACTCAGTTTCCTCCAGACCTGTAGCAGATCTGCAAGGACTTCACAACTTTTCCTTTGCTGCATAGCTCATGTTGGCCAATCTCATGCCCCTACTGACATACTGGATAGTTTCCCCAAAAAAGCCAGAGATTCTCACCAAAGAAAGTTGGGCTACATTATATTTTCTCTATGGAGAAGCCAATAAATTGATCTCCCTTCCTTCCTTCCTTCCTTCCTTCCTTCCTTCCTTCCTTCCTTCCTTCCTTCCTTCCTTCCTTCCTTCCTTTACTCCTTCCCTTTCTCCCTTCCTCCCTCCCTCCTCTCTCTCTCTCTCTCTCTCTCTCTCTCTCTCTCTCTCTCTCTCTCTCTCTCTCTCTCTCTCTCTCTCCCCTCTCTCTCTTTCAGTAGAACCCTTTTCCTTTCTAAGATTAACCAACCCAAATGCTCCTCTGCACAGGCCATGTCAGAGTAGACTGTGAAGTAGACTGACTGTTTTTCTAATCTTCCCAGGGATCATTACCCTGGGTGTGTCTTTAATCACCAGTATCTGTACTTTCATGAAGACCTTCCCAGTGTCCTAGCTGCCAAACACTTCCTTACATCCCTCAGTTGTGTAGCTTATTGCCTTTAATGTATGTCTTTGCATTCCAGACAAAGCTGGATTTGGAAATAATTTCACCACCGTGGACAACAAATCCACAGCCCAAAATGTGGAGGGCATTATCGTTGGTGCCATGTTCAAGTCCCTCATCACACGCTGTGCCTCAACCACACATGAGCTCCACAGCCCTGAGAATTTGGTGAGAAGCATTCCCCACTTCCTAACAGCAGGTCTCAGACTCAGTTCTGAGAAAAGCTCTCATACTGTAACCTGGAGGAAGGAAAGCTGAAGTCTTAAAGTTACAGTATTCATTTTTTCCACTGTCACCCCTAATCCACCATGGAGTCCTAACCACTCCGTCCTACCTACAAATTGACTTATCTTCCTCCTCCACCCCACAGGCTTGTGTAGAGAGTGGTAAAAAGATTACAGGTACTTTTAGTCTTTCAGAAATAAGGTGATAAAAATACGTTAGAGGTTCATGAAATATGAAAGGATGTTACTCCGAGAATTATTTGAAACTGTGTTTACTTTTAAGAATTCTTTCAGCCGGGCAGTGGTGGCGCACGCCTTTAATCCCAGCACTCGGGAGGCAGAGGCAGGCAGAGCTCTGTGAGTTCTAGGCCAGCCTGGTCTCCAAAGTGAGTTCCAGGAAAGGTGCAAAGCTACACAGAGAAACCCTGTCTCAAAAAAACAAAAAAACAAAACAAAACAAACAAAAAAAATCATGCAAATATGCTATTGAAATTTGTTTTGCTTTCTTTTAATTGAACCTTATAATCTTTATCTACCCTTCATAAAAGCATGTCATAATTAATCAAATGAAGTTGTAAGTAGTGTGGGAAGAAAAAGTATTATGAAACGTCCAAGTCCTTCCAAGAAGAATAGGATGTCTTAAGATACTCAGTGCACAGATCGGTGAATTCAGGGCCCTTTAGGGACCGAATGAGCATTTCTCCTACACCTGTTTGAGATTATGATTTCTACATAGAAGTGAGCCCATTTACACATGTGGACCTATCTACTGTTTTACTACGTGGAGGACATTATTTTATATTATTCTAAAATGCAAAGTTCACTTTAGATAAAAATAATTTTCACAAACCAAATGGAATTTACATTTGCTGATGGTCAATAGTAATCCAGCAATGTTCTTAGACCTTGAGTGTAACACAGACACCATTCATACAGTCTTTTTGGTCCTGGCTAGGCGTGATGTTTAGAGTTGATGATAGTGCATGTGAGTTCTTACAAATTTTATTGTGCAACTTCATACATAGAAGAAATATTAGATTCTTTAGTTACCATAGACTTACCTTTGAACTGCTATCCCATCAGAATAACTAGAAGTCAAATTCAAGTCATTCTTAGGTTTCCCACTCTGCAAAGTCTCGGGCAATGTCCAGAGTGACCCTGCAGAGATGCTAGCCATTCAATAGGTAACAGTTATTTCCCATAGTGCTCTCTGCTGATGTGTAGGCCTGTGCATACCATGGTGAAAAGAGAATCTTTGCTCTTAGCTGGCTTTCTCCTCCTTGGAAAAGCAAATGAAGGGCAGAGTGAAGGCCTTGGAGCCCTACTCCCCAGAGACTGCAATGGACACTGTTTCTGTTGTCCTCAAGGGCCCTTCCTTTGCCTCCCTGAAGGTCATGGGCATAATTGTCCTATAGCATTAGAGTTTTATAAAACAAAGATATCAAGGAAATTTTTTAGGTTTCTAAATTCTGTTTTACCACGAAGACAAAGACTATGGTAACTACTGCTTTAAAGAAGGGAGGCAGAGATGCAGGTGCTGAGAAGAAAACTTAGTATCTCAAGGAAAAATAAGTATACAGACATTTTTTTAAATGTCGACCCACCAGTGCACTGGCCTTAAAGCCCCCTCTGCACAGTCTTAGGTTCGTGGTCATGTTCACACACAATGTGACGAGAGCATACATATCATTTACTAAGTATGTCCAGGAAAGTTCATCATCCTGTGAATAATCAGCCTTCATTAGAAGTATCTAAATGAATTACTTAACATATTACCGTAGTCATCCAGACCATTTGGAGAAGCTGATTAGGGGCTAAGGTTTCCATTCTAAACAAAATTCTGGCTACCATTTTTTTTTCTTCAGGCAAATAAAGTTCTCTTCAGAGCTCACAATTAAGAGAAAAAAAAAATGGGAATCCAGTGTCTAAGAGAGTAGACTGATGTCTTCCAAGTGGTATAGCTGACTATGAATCTGAAGCTGTGCCAGCCATTCTCTCCTGCACAGAATAGGAAGGGTAGCATTCTCCTGTGGGAGCAACGGGGAAACAAACACATCCATTACGACAGTAGAATTTTGTCATCCTCTCATGACGTCACTGCTCATCAAAGCCCAAGCAATTGACTCCTCTCCCGAGGACATCTAACCAGACAACTTTCTGGTTATCATTACTACTCCCAAACCTTCTTCTTGCCTTCAAACAGGGACTGTACTGTGACATCCGCCAGCTGGTCCAGTTTATCAAAGAAGCTCATGGGAATGTCTTCAGGAGAGTGGCTCTTAGCGCTCTGCTTGACAGCGCTGAAAAATTAGCCCCAGGGAAAAAGGTGGAGGAGACTGGACAGGAGTCTAAGCCTGCAGGTGGTAAAAGGTTGGCAGCTTGAGCTCTCTGAATATTAGTGTTTGCTAACTGTCAGAAGAACGCTACCCTTCATCATCATGTCTAGTCCATGTGTTTCCTGATATGGTACAAAGTCAGGGCAGGGATGGTAAAAGTATCTTGTACGACTGGTATCATTGACATCAACTGAAGCAATAAAATAAATGATTTTTAAAGGCGAACACTTTGGGATAATTGGGTTACAGAGACTGACCACATAGCTGGATTAGTGTTTTCATAGGTTATCATGGAAGTGGCTTTGTCATAAGATTGAGCATGCTATGGACAGGTAACTGTTTTGCCCTGTGATGTCCTGTACCATTCTTTGCCATAGCAACACAGTGAGAAGCCATCATCATCTGCCTTTGGGTTCCCAGGCCTCCAGAGCCATGAGCTAAATAAACCTCTACTATTTATTTATTAGATGGAATGATCTCATATACTCCAATTTTACTCTATAGTTCTTGATTACATGTTAAACATTATCATTGTTTTAGTCCTTTTTTTATATCATTTATATTTTAACCAAGAAAAGAAAGCACAGTTACTGACACCATGTTCTTTTGTTCAGTAAATGGTATTCTAGATGTAGTAAAAAGATAAATTGCTGAGCTGCGATATAGCTCATTACTAAAGTACTTACTTAGCTTGTACAGTGTCCTGAATTCAATTGCCAACACTCCAAGGAAAACTGCTATGCAATACTGTGTTGTTTATCCTTCCAGTAATGGCGAATTTATTTCATGCCTACTGTATATTAGACAGTCCTTACAAAAATTAAAAGCCCTTAAGCTAAAAATCTTGCATGCATCTAATGCCTCTGCTTGCTGTAGTGAAATACTGGTGAGGAATAAGTTCATGAGTCTAGTAGTAAACTATAAATTCCATACAAAACAGACTCCTGGTGAGAAATTTTAACAACCAGATACGTTGTCAATAGTGAATGGTTTGCTTTGTGGAGCATGTGGAAGATTAAACAGTGGTGACCTACTCCATTGTGATTGGTGGATTGTGCCCTTTGTGTAGGTCGGAGGCAGGAAGCATCGCAGATAAAGGCCAAGTATCCTCAGCACCTGAGGAATGTCGAAGCTTCATGTCTGGTCGCCCCTCACAGACGCCAGAACAGTAAGTAGAATAGAGTTTTGTCTCCAATGCAGAGAATTGGGCACTTCACATTGAAACAAAGTTTGTTTTCTAAACTGCTTTGGGGTTTTTGTTTGTTTCTTTATTTTGTTTTTTATTAGTTTGCTTTCATTTCCTTGAAATATTGCGCTCTGCCCTTCCAGTTATATTCCCAATGCCACCAATCACTCCAGGGGAGGCCAAATAACAACCTTTGTGCCTATAGAATGGATCTCTAATTGTATTTTCCATCTTGTCTTTCTTGTACCTCTGCATTTCGCTATGCAACAAATAAACATGAAACATAGTGTGCATTTGAGGCGTCATATACTTTCTTGTTTAAAAAGTCACAATTTTAAAATAGATGAATTGCTCCTCAATATACTCAATAAATATTCTTTTTTTTTTTCTTGAAAAAAGGAAGGGTATATTTCAAAAGTGCTGAATTTTAGTTGAAATGTAGACTCTACTCCACAGCACTGTGATGTTGGATTCATTCCAGTACTTTAACATCAGTTTATCTCTGGTTTTCATACTGACAAAAATCAAAAGAATCTCACATTAGTGCCTGCAGAAGATGTGAGGGTTACTGCAGATATTAAATACATAGCCTAGGCCCATGTGAGGCTCATGCTATTCATTTTTCTTTGGGGAATTATTTACACACAAGTAATGTACATTTCAAATATACGTTATAGTAGGTGTACAATTTTGCTTCCCAAAGCCCTTACTCAATGTTAATTATTGTTCTAGCAATTTTGCAGAATATTCTAGGTATTAGAGTATCCTTCCTTCTCAACTAGTTAACTGAGAAGCCAACATCCATCAAAAATAGGACTATGCAAATGAAATATTCAAAACCACGAATGCCCACACAGTTCTTGTGGGCTTCAGAATTGTAGAGATTGTGCTTTTTAGCAGAGTTAGTCAAGTAAATGGACCTAGTAACCACATGGATTTATTGCTAAAGCCCTAGAACCAAAATGGATCTTTGCTCATTGTAGAAAATTAATACATATGTTTCGAGAATAAATGAATGGTGTGCATTCACTGTATGAATGGTATACAATGATTAGAAGTTGGAACTATCAGGCTATCATTAAGCTCTCATTTCATTTCGTTTTCTTTTAATTCCTTCCTCAAAATTAAACCTTAGGTTTTCCTTTAAGGATATCCTCAAAGACACAGCAAGGGTCCAAATTTAGCTCCAAATGGGACATAAAGAATTGGTAAAAATAAATTCCATGTTCAAGTGGCCAGAGGATTCATTAAACAGCAATAGAGGAGACACGATTTTTTCCCCAATTGACATTGGCAACTATTAAAGTGATCTGATAAATGAAAATTTCTAAAAGATCATTTGAATTTTACAAATAAAATTGGCTGTGCTAACACATGTTTGGGTTTTTTTAGAATTCCAAATATTCTCTTTGTTCAGTGTTCTGTAGACACAGCAAATTCCTCTGCATTTGGCGTATGTCTGTTTTAATATGCCTTGCCATTAATATTTCTGCTTGGAATAGTGTCGTGTATCATCAAATATGGAACTTTTCTATCACTTAAATGGGCTCAGGAGGTGGTCCTACTAAACATCCTTAGTTTAGCCCAAAGAAAGGTGAGAAGTCCCTCTGATAGTTCTGGCTCCTCCTCTACCCTGTTTCTCTTTCTCTCCCTCCCTGTTCACCCTGCTGCTTCTTATTCTTCCTAAATACTCAACACACTGAGTCAGTCATTCTAGTGATGTTTTAATGTGATTGTTTTGCTGATGCTCCTTGCTGCTGATGTAGCAGTTTCTCAGGGAGGTAATAAATGACAGCTTCCCTGAATATTGGAAATTCTCTTCATCTGTGGACTTATATAGGTTCTCACCATCGTGCCTCTCCTTCCAAGAAGGAAAGAAGAGCTTGGCACACTGTGTTGCCCTCCTAAGTAACAGACTAGTCAGTTCTAGAAATCTAGTTTAAATATATACCTCTTCATAAATATAATGCCATAGGTTAGAAGAAGAACTTAAAATAACTTAGTCCTTTGATGACATTTGAGAGATAAAATCTGAGTTCTGATCTGTCTCCTGAAGATGATTGTATTATGCAATATTGTCCATTTTTGGATCAATTCAGGACTCTACCCTACAACTTGTAAATAAAAGTTACATAAAAACCCATAAATAAGTGTCATAACACCACTAGAACATTTTTAAACATCATTTCTTTCCAGCCTACAACGGTAATGCATGCTGTTCAAGATGGAAAATATGGAAAACATAGAAAACTGTACAATGGAAGTTGAAAAATCAAAATACCACTGCTAAAGATACCTCTGTAAACCTTTTGCATTTTATGCTGAGAACACTTTGGAGCATGCACATGCAAAGTCACACCCAGACACATGATCACATGTGTGACTTCTAAAGGATATTAACATTATTTTATCCTATTTTACTCATTTGATCATTGCTTTTAACTTTAAAATGTGTCATAAATGGTGCCTAAGTCAACCTTCTAAAATAGGATTTTTTTCAACTAAATCATTTTTTTTTATTTTGAGAATACTGGAGCCAAGATAATGTAAAGCCTTTGAATTTTGCCCCTAATAGTACTGGCCTGTCATATTCATCTGAAAACATGACTTATACCAGGAAGGAATTCTGTCTGTAAGGCTGTCATGGGAGAGTTGTACCTTTACAACGTGCACTGGGAATTGGCTAATGGCATTTGTAGCCAATGATACAAAAAGTCAAAAATCTATCACCACATGAAAGTCCCACGATATATTCAGCTGTCTTCCCAGACCTAAGACATTGAGATTATATCCATTGTTCAACACTGGCACTCCTGTCTTTTCATGTCTTAGTGTACAATCCTATCTTTTCCTTGATATTACTTCTTAGAAAATTGAATTTCTCAGTCTAGGGGTGTGATATTGACTTTCAAAAACATATTTTGTTGCATAGAACATTAATGTTCCTAAAATACCAAGATATTTTCTCTCTCCAAGGGAAATATGGTGGGACATTGGTTTTTCCTTCTAAATACTTTAATCTCTGCTAATTTAGTGGATGAAAAAATGGGAATTTTAGCTTATCATTATTATTATTGTTATTATTATTATTACAAGATAAAGATCTGCATAATATTAGTCACTTTTCCTAATTGAAAACCTTCTTTCAGGACTTCTGACTTCTTCTTTTGGGTTGGACCTATATTTTCACTTTGAAACTTAACAACTTTCTTCATCTTAATTAGCTGTAGAATGATATGTTCCCTGAGCATGATGATGAAATTTCAGATTTCATCAAATTGAGAGTTTATTGAGTGTCAAGTACAATACTGTGTTGCAGTGAGAGGTGGGACATTGCACAAGAGCCAGGATGCTTTTTTGTTTGTTTGTTTGTTTGTTTTCGAGACAGGGTTTCTCTGTGTAGCTTTGCGCCTTTCCTGGAACTCGCTTTGGAGACTACGCTGGCCTAGAACTCACGGAGTTCCGCCTGCCTCTGCCTCCTGAGGGCTGGGATTAAAGGCATGTGCCACCACCGCCCGGCGAGGATGCTTTTTAAAGTTAAATACTTACTGGCCTTTTAAATGCTTCTGCTATTATGACTCATACTGTAGGTGGACATCTGCAATAGTATTTAGTCTTTTTATTAAAGTTGAGAGAAAAATGACCACCTCCATTTGGTTGCCGGGACAGCACTGTTTCCAGGAAGAGCTCAGAGTCAACCTTGGTCTCCTGAGGACCACTCTGACTCCCAATCTTCTCATACCCAGCCCATCAAAGAACATTCTGCGCAATTCGCCTAAAACCATAGCTGAGGGTAGAGGGGGCGCCAAGCTGCTAGATGTTCTTTAACCCTGTACTCTACTTCTCTGTAGCGATGAACAAATGCAAGGGGGCAATCTGGGACGGAAGGATTTCTGGCGGAAGATGTTCAAATCCCAAAGTGCAGCAAGTGACACCAGCAGCCAGTCCGAACAGGACACTTCAGAATGTACCACAGCCCATTCAGGGAACACCTCAGATCGGCGTGCCCGCTCTCGATCCCGCAGAATCTCCTTGCGAAAGAAGTTGAAACTCCCCATAGGTAAAAGTATGTCTGTATTTACTTATGGATTCTCTTATTATCATGTCATCAAATCAATGAGTAATTGAGACAGAGCATGGCAGGCGGGGTGGGGGTTGGGGGTGCTGAGAAGAAACGCTTTCAAGATGTAAGCCTGAGGCTGACATCCTTCCATTCATTCATTCATTCATGGTTGTGTTAAATGCAGCTATTTCCCAAATGCTTACTACATGCCTCTACTGTGTGCGAAATACAAAGCTCTTGGCTTTGCTGAATTTGAGCAGGAGCCACTTACCACAGTTCATCACACAATTAAGTACAGTTGCAAACTATGAATTTTGTGAAGAAAAAACACGTAGTGCTATGAACACAGACAACGAAGCCTGACCTCTACAAAGGGGTAAGGAGGACAGACATTAAAATCTGCCAAATACATGGAAGAAAGAATGAGAGGAGCCCAAGGGTAATGTGCAAAGATCCTAAGCTGGGAGGAACTGGAAGGAACCAGTTAAGTGAGACAATGGCTGACTCACTGTAGCAGAAGAACAAGCCAGATCACAGGCGATCTGGGTGGCTCTTCACCATAGCCCTCTATGGTACCATGGTACCAAAGTGTTAGGGAGAACACAATAATGCAAGCGAATGAACCTTATAAAAGACAATTGCATTAGAGGAAATATTTGTCAATAAGAAAATCTGACTGAAAGTCCTCTAGTGGCCCAGGCATAAACAAATGAACTTTTAGATTGTATACTAAGCAGAAACAGAGAAATAGACAGATTTGAGAACTGTTTACATGGTAAAATGTATAGGTTTTCAAGAGATCTGGAGAACTTGTCTAGCATGGCCTCTTGATTATCAGTTTTGTGGAAGGGACATTTATGGAAACCTTACTGTGATTCTCACCCACTGGCGGACCCTGAGTGTGCAAAAAAATAAGACATGGCCTCTTGTCCTTTTTATATTGTTGTTTCCTGCAGTGGAGGCGACCAGGTCTATTTGTCCTGCACTTATGTGCTCACGTAGTTTTATAGTTCAACACTGAACATTTTGATTCAAAACATGTATACTAAAAACGACTTGTTTTTGCTTCTATTTATAATAGAGCCATGTGACTTTCATTGCTAGTTCAGTACATTCTGGCATTTCTATTTAATCCATTTGAAAGCAAATGCTATAATGGCTTAATTTTTCAAAATATCATTAACTAGGAAACTGGCTGAAGCGGTCCTCCCTCTCTGGCCTGGCAGATGGTGTAGAGGACCTCCTGGACATTAGCTCTGTGGATCGCCTGTCTTTCATCAGGCAAAGCTCCAAGGTAAACAGGATATTACTCATGAAGTGAACATTGGTATCACTGATTAAAAATTATTGTGGGCTGAAGAATGGTAGATGCAAAGAGTTACAGAAACTTTGGAGTTGAACAAATTCAGAAATTAGACAAGCAATGGAAACTAAAATATTTACATAATAAACCATCATAAGAACAAAAAGAAAGAAAGATGTAGTAAATAGTGACAGCTATATATGAAGAGTGACAGAAAATAAGGAAATATAATTGGAATTCTTATGTACATTTTTTTGCAAAAGTATCAATTATTGAAGTCTGCCTGCCTCTAGCTTCCTTTCTATGCTAAGTTACTTAAGTCTTATTGAGTTGACCTAAAGTCAAAATCATGAAGACATATTAATGCTTTAAAAGAAAATAGAGCCAGGTCTGGTGGTGCCTTGAAGAGCTTAGTGGCAGAGTCTTAAGTTCAAGCCCAGCCAGGGCTAGAGAATGACTTCAAGACTAGCCTGACTAGCCTGGGCGATTTAGTGAGTTTCTAACTCAAGATAACAAGTCAACAAGAAGGCTAGGGATGTGGCCCAGTGATAGAGCACTTGCCTAGCATGTGTCAGTTCCTACATTCAGTTCTAGGAGAGCGAAGAAAGAGGGGAAAGGAGAAAAAGAGAAAGAGTGAGGAAGGGAGGGAGAGTAGGGGAGCAAATTAGGTTATAAATTGATTTATAAATTTAAGGCACTCTGGTCGATTTTCTCTTTGATCTGATTTTCAACTGTGGCTGTGTTCATGAAGAATGAAGAAGGCATTCAGTTTGGACTTCATCCAAATTAACACTACACATGACTGCGTTGTTTACTAAATTATTTTCACATTCACCTTCTGATCTCTTACCTGGTATTCCTTGCACCTGCAGTTTTAGTGAACATCTTTTTTGGAACATGGGTGCATATTACATGACAGTACTTACTAGATGTGGAAGCCAGAGGATGGAGTCGTTTTCACATCCTAAACAATTTACTCTTCAAACCAAGGGCTGGTACAACCCAGTGATTGGCTGCTGAATATCTATCTGATGGCTTTCCTTTTCTCCCCAGGTCAAGTTCACCAGTGCTGTCAAGCTCTCTGAAGGTGGGCCAGGGAGTGGGATGGAGAATGGCCGAGAAGAGGAGGAGAATTTCTTCAAGCGTCTTGGTAAATGTCGATAGCCTAAGGATGCCATTCAGCTTTCCTTCTTTTAAGTTATTTAAATTAACTGCTCTGTTTCTTTTCTTTTTTTTTTTGTAAAACTGTCTCTTTAAAAAAAAAACAGTCATTTTCTATTTGTATTGTCTTTTCCTTTGTTCGTTAAATGTGTCTTTCACTGCTATCTATAGCTTCTTTATTACCAGTTTTGTGGAAGAGACATTTATGGAAACCTTACTGTGATTCTCACCCCCTGGTGGGCCCTGGAGGGTACAGAGAATAAGATGTGGCCTCTTGTCTTTGTTAGAATTTGAGAGTCACAGGACCTTCTGTCCACCCACTCTCTGCTTCAGAGTTCTGTTCACCGCGTGGCTGACAGGTGGCCACCCTCCCTCTGCGTACTTCCGCTGAGGGGGAGTGTGCAACTTCACAAAGCAATTTGTTCCAGATCCAGACAGCTTTAATTGTTAGGAAATCTTTCTTTATCATCTGAAAATATATTTGCTCATAAACTTGATGATTTGTCCTAGTGATGATATCCATTACCACACATACACAGCTACACATAATACCATAACCCCTCTTGCTCATTTCCTGTTCTCTCTTTTGATCTCTTTTGACTAAATGTCTTTGGTTTCTTCAGTTTTTATTTCATGGAAGCTTCTCTGGTTCTAGCACATTCTGACTCTTTTTTCTGTCTGTGCATGGTAGATGGTGAGCGTGGTAAACTGTGGAGCTCTATGTGGAATATAACAGGCCGTATTTGAAATCAATCAGTGTAGCCAATAACTAAGCCATGGATATAGCAAATTGTGGAGAGAACTTAAAAATATCAGTGTTCTCATCACATAGCTGTTTGTATTGGTCACCTTTTGCTAGTTCATCTTTCTATCAACGAATATCATGATAGGCTTTGATGTAGCCACTATGGAATCTTCATTTCATAAGGTTCATTATTTTGGTATATGGAATGCACTTAGAATACTTGTCCAGGGAAAAGAATTAAAGGACAAATTCAAAATCAGTTTGAATTCTGTATCTTTTCTTCATAACTGGACTTTGATGATCCATCTGAAGAGACATGCATTTTCATGCTTTCATCCAAGTTTCTTACTGAGCAGGAAAAAAGATACAGTTGTAACCACTAATGTCAAATATGTTTAATTAATAATTTGTGGACATAACTTTTCAACAATCTATGCCATTAATTTTCTAATAATGCATGAATTATTTTCCCATCCCATTACAGAAGTTTCATTAAACTTTACCAGAAATGACATCCTTGATATCTTTATGATAATGTCAAAAGTTAAGTGTCACCTACTTTGGTGGGATATGTTCTTCATGAAGGCATGATATTCCTTAAGCTTTATTACATCACAAAAAATCATCCTATCCTCTTAACTGTCTCTCAGCATTTAGAATAGACATCAAGTTTTTAGCATAAGGGTTCAAGTGTCTTCCTAGGCTGGAACTTTTGGTTTGTTGTAGATCACTTGTCTAGTAGATGAGGATTTAGATTTGATTCTCAGTACTGAAGAAGAAGGGGGAAAACCCCTCATAAGGCTCTTCTTGACAACCCAGGTCTTTGCCAGCTTCATCATTTCAGTTCGAGCACACTTTACCCACTTCCTGAGGAATTTCAGAGACAATCTCTCTAGTGTTCAAAACCAAAAGCATTATAAAGACAATGTTTCTCTGTTTGCTTTTTGAGAATGATGCTAATGTGTGTCCTGAAGTCTGTGCCATGCTAGCTCCATGTCACCTGGCTGGTGCTATGACCATGTCTCTAAGTTCTTTCTGCACACTGGAGTGTTAACTTGATGCACCTGCTGCTTAAACCCAAGAGTGTTAGGTGGTAAATGTTCCTTGTTAATGAATGTTTTCCATATAGTATAGATTTCCAAAAGCTATATAGTGAATGTTTACATCTACACAAAGTTCATGCTGTTAACTTCCAGCTTGCACTGTGATAACATTCAGAAGTGGGACTTTGGGAAGGTGATTTGGAAGATATCATGAGGGTAACACAACCATGTTTGGGTTTTTGTACACTTATAGAAAAGAGAGATGAGATATCTCTGTGCTCATACAAGGAAAGGCCATTTGGGGGCATAACCAAACCAGAAAGAACTGACTGTTCTTCAACCCAGGATCAAACTTGTAGGCCACAGAATTGTGAAGGGCAGATATTAGTGTTTTACAAGCCAGCTGGCCCATGATATTTCATTATAGCTGCCCTAAATGGCAAAGGGGCTGGACTCTCCTGGTTGTAGACTATTCTCCTTCATGGAGGAGATGAAAATATCTTTGGGTTGTTGTCATTTCCTTTGATTTCCATGCACTCTCGTCTTCAACTGTCAGTCCAAAACCTATGCTCCTACTTTTGCTTATTTCAATTATGCCAAACTTATTCACCAGCTTAGAGATGCAGTAGCGGAGTAATCAGACCCTACGTTGAAACTGTTTGATGAAAATCCTGAATTTTTATCTGTTATATGTCACCAATTAATTCAAGTCAAAATGTGTTCATAGCAAGCACCTTAGAGGTTCAGAGGAAGGGGAAAGAGTGGGAGAGAATTTTCAGGCCAACAGTACAGAAAACATACTAGTATGACTTTGATACTGTTTTATGATCCATTTTGTTCTCTCCTTTCATAATGACACAACCCCTACAGGTTGCCACAGTTTCGATGACCACGTTTCTCCCAACCAAGATGGTGGAAAAAGCAAAAACGTGGTGAATCTGGGAGCAATCCGACAAGGCATGAAACGTTTTCAATTTCTGCTCAACTGCTGTGAGCCAGGGACAATTCCTGACGCATCCATCCTAGCTGCTGCCTTGGACCTAGTAAGTTGCAGAATTTCTCTACCCTTATTCACATTCATGCTAGCAATGGAGGGAAGCATGAATTCCCAGTCTTAACCCTAACAATGGGTTCATATCTGTTTAGTTTTATCAGAATTAATGTCAAAAGGGGGGGAAAGATGGCAAGGTAAGAGAAGTAAATAAAAAGGGAAATCTTAATAAATCACTAGGAGGTAGCATATGTTAACAATGTGATCATTAGTATGTGAAAGCATTCCAACCTCAGGATGCCTGAGTTGAAAAATCGACCTGATATTTATTAGCTCAATAACTGTAAAATAAGGGTTAATGCTACTACTGAATCTTCTTTGATATCAGTTATGAAATACTCGACATGTAATTCCTAATTAACAGACATCCATTGAGGTCTTCCTCTGTACCAAACATTGTACTAGCAGCTACAAAGATGCAAAACTTAGCTTCAGAAGCAAGTTTTGTTTTATCTCCACAGGCTTTCTGTGTCTAGTCATCTGGTCTTCTCAGTAAGTGTCACAGCCTAGGCTGATGATTCACATTATGGCATGCCTAGTGTATTTCCACGGGGAAATCCTGGAACCAGGAAGAATAGCTTATAGTCCCATGGTTGAAAGCCAGCAAAGGATAGACTGGGGCCTTGGCATGTCTTCTGTCCTCAGAGAACCTATATTCTGTACTCTGTTATGTTGATTCTTAATAAAAATGATGTGAAGCTACTTTAAAAATTTGAAAAGCTCTGACAGCTCAGGTGACTTTGATCAAGGTCATATGCTAATTGGTGCTAAAACTGGGATCAGAGCAGAATCTTCTAATTCCATTCAGGACTTTTATAGCAACACCATATGCTTTCTCTGTCAAGCAATTATTTAAATAAATCAAAATTAGTATCAAGACACATGGAAAATATATGTATATGGCCTCCTATAATCAAGTAAGTTGTGAATAATTTTTTAATGATTCAAAAAGCATTTGGTCCTTTAAAGATATTTATTATCATAGAAATACATGATAAGAATTTATCATAATAGGAAAACCTGAACTATTTTCAATTTCGAGTATCCACACCACATTCATTTTCCAAACCAATGATTCTTAACATTTAGCAACACTGATTCTTTTAGATTTGGATGAAAGTTGTGAAAATTCTCCCAAGAAAAGCACAGTTATAGACAAAATTTAGCATGTATATCAAAAAATTAATGGATTTCCCACAGAACTGATCTATAAAACCTCAAGAACTCTACCTCAATAAATGTGTCATCACTAGCAAGGAGACTCATCAAGCAACTGGAATTACTTCATTTATATTCATTGATGATGGAAAGCCAGAAGGAACCCATTCACCATTGCTTCCCATGTGGGGAACTCTTAGCATTTATATTAAGATATGTGGGCCTGCAGAAACACATGGCTTGCCACAGGAAGAACACCCTGAGGGAGCTGAAAAAGAATCTCATTGGAACAAACTAATGCTTGCTTCCAAATCAAGACAATTTTAATTACAATATTGATGGTCAATTTGATATTTAAATTTTCTAGGCGGTGGAGTTTCATTTACTCTCATTAAAATTATTCCACACCTGCCTGATTTCCAACTGTTGTACCCCTTACTTGCTATAAAATGTGGTACAGGCATTTTCAGCCACAAAGAGACTCTCTTCAATGCCAGAATGTGACTCCTACCATTGGATTGGAAGAAAACACAGCAAATAGAGATTTTTTTTCCCTCATGTCCCTAAATGTAAAGCTGTGACTGGAGAGTTCCCACATCACTGAGTTCTCATTTCCTCCTCTCCCTGCAGTGCCTCCTCTGGCCATGTTTGTTCTTTCTAATCTCATAAATTCCATGGTAAACAACAGAAAAAGTATGGGTCAGTGCACAATTAATGTCTCTTTGCCTCCGAGCAGAGACACATGTGGAAACACGCTGATGGAGTGACCTGCGTAGGGTGGGGAAGGAAATACACTCTTCACCCATAATTATATGTACTGGGGGCAATGTGCAGCCCTGGAGCAGTGGGTGGGTGGGGCTAGGAAGGGTTTTCATACCTGGGAGTCTTTAATTCTAGAAAAGACCAAGCATTGTGCCCAAGTTTGGAAACGCAAATCACAAATGTCAGAATCAGTAAAAATTTAGAGAAGCCAAAGAGTGTCCTTTATCAGGCAATGGGGGTGACTCATTGATTTGCATAAAAGCAAAGGTGATGAAGAAGAGAGGAAGAGGAGGAGAGAGACGGAGGTTGGCAGAAGGGATAGTAGAGGTTAATAATGACAAGTTTCATTCTGTAGACAGTTAGTTTATAGAGCTCTTCCCCATTATCTTAGTTGTTGGTGTAAGATCAAACGGATCAGGCCAGAATATGGTCCCCAAATGCAGGCATACTCAGGACCGTTCCATAGCTAGGAAAAAGTGGAGAAACTTAATTTGCTAGTAAATGTTGACAAGCCATCTGAGAGAAAGGGATGTGTAGGTAGGTATTTTGTTTTCCTGAATCGAAGTGGCATTTGGTGCTGGCTGTCATTTGTACAGGTGTGACACTGTAATTTGTCAGTATAGATCTAGGTTAGGAGTTCCTCAAGATTACGCTTGTGTTCACAGATTTCCCCTCTGTATTTGGTTTTTCCCAGCATCTAATCCAAACTGCTTCTTATTTTGAGTCAAGTCCCCTATTTTATAATATTTTTATGTGTTCTCTAATGAATTTGTAGTTTTAGTCATGTGTATGATATAGATAAGAATATGGAAACACAAAGATATAGAAAATATAGGTAAACTTACATACATGCAGACATATATATGTATGCATGTATAGATGCATAGATACACAGATACATGGATAGACAGAGGCAGGCATGCAGGGGTGCAGGTGCAGATATTCAGATCGCGACATAGTGGTATAATCTGCTTTTTATCAAGTAGTTAACAACAAAAGTGGAAACATGAACTGGGTTCAGAATTATATTATAGTCGATTTTATCCTACCTCTCTTGAACTATTTTGTCCTGTTGCTTTTACCTATGACTTAAACTGAATTCTATATTAAACCATAATTTTTGTTTTCATTGCTTCATTGATCATACAATTTAAATGTGATTTTTTTTCAAATTGACATTTTTCATCCGAATCAGAAAGTATTACCAGGGAAAGGAAATACTAGAAACTTGCAAAGTCAAATATAACAAAAGAAAGTTTGTTTGTTTTAAATAATCTTACTATTATCATTACAAGCATGAAATTTAAGATCATTGAATTAAGGCCAATGCAGCTATTTCTCATAATCATTTTCTTTAGTATAAATGTATCAAATACAACTGTAATACTTTTTTTAAAGACATGTTTACAAAAAGGATCCCTTTTACACTAAAGTTATATAATCTGCCAGCACAAAAGGAAAAAGAAGCAGTCTTGGTACGCTTGTGTTTACTGTGTTCACAGTCTATCCTTATTTATCTGGTAGAATTTGTAATGTGTATAGATGATAACTTCTAATTTGGGTGTAACTTATTAGCATGAATACAGCTAACAATGATGTCAGTTGGCTTTAGCACCAATTTCAGGGAATATTAACACATGCCATGCATTGGATTGTAGAATTCTCCCTCATCTGTGATTGGAGAAAATCTAATTCGCATTCAAGTATTTGGCCTTATAAATAGGTCCAATTAAAGAAAAAAAATCAGTCATATCCATGACAGACCTGAAGCATAGGACATTCCCCGTGACTTTAGGATTCCTACCCTCTGATCTAATGGTGTCCCTGTGCCGACCAGGACCGCTGCTGTGTTATGGTGCTTTGTTTTGCTGTCTTTTACTTGATTCTGAAATTTCTTGACGTGTAGTCATGCCTTCCTTCCCATTCAGTATTGGGTTTCCCCTGATGCAGTTAGTGCTACTACATGAATTTTCACTCAAGAATAGTTTCATTAACTACAGCACAAGTTGTAAATTCATTTCATTTTAGCAAGACATTTCTATGATTTTTTTTTTCAGAATTTTGGCAGTTCTGGATGATGCTCCCATAAATGTTAGTGTACATGGGCCTTGATTCAGAATAGTCTGCTAGGTATACAGAAGAATTCAATTTTGATTATAATTTTGCATTTGGTGTAAAACCCATATTTCATATAATTGCAAGAATTCTACACAGGTGCCAATTGTGTAAGGAAAGTTGGTACTAGTCTGTGTTCTTGCTTCTGTTTTTTACTTGTTCGCTTCATTGTTTTTACCAGTCTGGTGCCCCAAAGTGACCAACTTTGTATTTCAACGTAAGGCTTAAGATGTCCTTACACAGACCTGATGAATAACTTAATTAATATCTTTGTCCATCCTTTACTGAAGAATTATTTATCTTTTGTGGTTAATTTTAGAAGATTGTAGGCAAGGATTGGTGGTGCATTCCTTGAATCCTAGCACTTGGGAGGTAGAGGCAGGCAGATCTCTGTGAGTTTGAGGCCAGCCTGGTCTACAGAGTGAGATCCAGGACAGCCAGAGATACATTGTAAGATTCTGCCTCAAAACAAACAAACAAAAAAATGAATCAAACAAACAAAAAAAAATGTTTGCATATGGTGCCAATACTAATTGATCTTCTTTTTTTACCGTGCATCACCTCCTTATTTGTGGCTTTTATTTACTTTATTTATGTGGTGTATTTTAATGAAGAGAATTTTTAATTAATTGATGATAATTTAATTAATCTGTATTTTCCTTTAGGGCGAGCACATTTTCTTATATTTCCTCCCCAACTCCTCTCTCTCTCTCTCTCTCTCTCTCTCTCTCTCTCTCTCTCTCTCTCTCTCTCTCTCTCTCTCTAAGGGTATTGTGTGAGTTCATGTGTGAGTACAAGTATGTCACTCACATACATGTCACCCCATATGCAGATCAGAAGACAACACTGAGTATTGGTCCTTGCCTCCCATCTTCCATCCTGTTTGAGTGAGGATCTGTTGTTCACCAGCTATCCCCAGCTAGCTGGCCTTCAAGATTCCAGTGGTCTTTTCTCTGCCTCATACCCCAGGAGCCCTGGAATTACATATGAGCTGGACCACATCTGGCTTTCTGTACACTCTGGGAATCAGAGCTAGGTCCTCATGCTTAAATTTCCCCAGAGTTTAGCCGATTTTGCTGGCTCCTTCTCCTTTACCCCAATATTCTTTGCAAACTCATGTTCCCTCTCAAGTGTGCCTCACCAGAGAGGATTCAGAGGCCAGCCAGCTGGAGTAGCGCTCTCAGCCATGGTGTTTTTGAAAACATTTTTTTTTAACCTCAACTTGAAGCTCCTTCTGTTGGAATTGTTAACAAGTCATAGGCTGACATTTTCTTGCTGCCCTTCCACAACAGTATTCCATCCCTGTCTTAGTATTCTGTACTGGCAATCAATACCCAAGGCTGACCCTGTTCTAGGCACCTTTAGTATCTTCTGGTGGCTGTTGATAGTTTACGGTTTCACTAAAATGCTCCTGCCATATTTCACTAGATGTTCATGAGGACCCTAATTTTTGTACTTGGAATAATATATATTTTTTTTCTGGAAAATTCTCAGGTGTTACATCTTTGATATAAGGTCCCTCACATTTTCTCTTTCCTTCTGGACATTGCAGGTACATTCAAGGTCTAATTTTAACCCTGACTGCCTCTTCTATTTCATTTCTTTGTCGTTCTTGATACTGTGTCTTAGAAAATGTTCAGATACCACATTCAGTGAGTCTGATCCCACGGTTCTTTCATATAATTGAATTAATGTGTCGGGACATAATGTCTGCATGTATATCTATGCATCATGTGCATGCTTGGGGCCTACAGAGACCAGAACACAATGTTGGATTCCCTGAGACTGAAGTTGCAGATGGTTGTGAACTACAGTGTAGGTTCTAGAATTGAACCCATGTCCTCTAGAAGAGTAACCAGGTCTTTTAACTGCTGAGCTATCTCTCCAGCCCCAATCCCACCATTCTTAGTCAAGAGCAAGGCTGACTACCACAGGGTATTTCATAAGGTCCAGATAAACTTTGATTTTCACAACTTGGATTCTGATAAACATCTTATTCATAGTATGCCACTCACAAAACAGCGATGATCCGACCCAAATGTTAATAGTATCAATGACATAAACAAACAAACAAACAAAACTCAACTAACCTGTGTTTTATCCTATATTTGGGGTTTCAAATTTCATGAGCAGTGCTAATTTTTTATTTGTAAAGGTCAATTTATAGCCAGGCATGGTAGCACATTCCTATAACCACAGCATTCAAAATACATAGCCTGGGCTACCTAATGAGACCCTTAACTCAAAACAAGCAAACAGAGTTAACTTTATATAGAAGTGTGTGGCCTGACCCCCACCAGCTTGAGACTAGATATTTAATCAGTGGACCAAAAACTCTGAGAGCAAATATTTCTAACTCATCCACCACTGCCCCATGATTATCTTCTGTGGTCTTCCATCTCACCTTAGAAATAAAAATAAAACAAAAATTAAAATTTTGTCTAGCAACTTTAGGTGTTTTAAATCAAAGGAAGTTTGTCTTACCACCCAGTCCATTATATGAAATAGAAGACATCATTTGTTTTTTTAAAATACTGACCCAAAACACAACCATGACTTGAATAAATGGGAAAATGACTAGCCATCCAGACCATGAGTTGAACAATTATGCCCACCCCAGATTGCCCACAGCTACTGTTGAAGTGGACAGAGGCAGCTTGTCAGTTAATGAGTCTGTTAGTCAGTGATCTCAGTCAGGGAGAGAATTCAATACCAGCAAAGTAATAAACATTGACTCAGAAACATATGCCCTCTGGCAAAAAAAAAAAAGGAAGGAAAGAAAGAAAAAAATTCTAACACATACTGAGACCCATAAAAACTACTTGTTCCCACTGGTTTTAAATAAACATATCTCACAGCAGCAAGCACTTGATATTTTATTGTAAGGCAATAAAAATTATGTGATTCCTCAGGGACCATCATAAAATATTTAGCTTTCAAAAAAATAGGTAGTTCCTGTGCAGTATTATGTGAATTTTCAGAATCTGTTGGGGTTTCTTCTCATATAACAAGCTAAGATAAGCCCCTGAGGGAAAGGAATGTATTGTAATTATATCCTCCAATTAACTGTTGTGTCCTGGTAAATATATTTCTAGGTCCCCAGGCAAAAGACAGCCCAGCTGTTTGGTTTAGTATCCATCCCAATTTTCTGCTTCACCGTCACAAAGGAAGCATTCAATACATACAACAATCATAAAATCCAGGCGAAAGGGCAAAAAAGAAAAAAATCAAGGAAAGGTTCTGGATGCAGGAAGTTTTCTAGTTCCAGCTGCAGAATGTTGAAGAAATTCAGACTGCACAGTGACAATGTCATGATTTCATGTGACTTTGACTAGATAACTCAATAGCCATCAAAAAACATGCCTTCTATTCAAGGAGAATTTTTTGAAATCACTGATGCTCCACTTTCTTATTTAAACTTTATGTTTGGAGATTCTAATTCATATAATTTAGCTTAATATAGTTTGGTTTTCCACTTAAAATGGCTCTACGAAACCGTGGCGTAGTGGAATAGAAACTTGGCGTAGCTGTGAGAGCTGAAATGTCTCCTGGACAGACAGATTCATAAGAAAGAAGACATTTTATTTATTTTTTTTGGGGGGGGGGGTTCGAGACAGGGTTTCTCTGTGTAGCTTTGGAGCCTGTCCTGGATCTCACTCTGTAGCCCAGGCTGCCCTCGAACTCACAGAGATCCACTTGCCTCTGCCTCCCGAGGGCTGGAATTAAAGGCGTGTGCCACCAGTGCCTGGCAAGAAGACATTTTAATATATTGATCTCCATGCTGTCAGCTTTTGGTTTTGGTTTTTTAATTTTTTAAAAAATTGTAATTAAAATACAATTGCAACATTTCCGCCTTCCCATCTCTCATGTCTCTTCCTTCCAACACCTCCCATCTCTCCTATTTCTCCTCACGCACTGCCAAATTGAAAGCCTCTTTTTCTTTGAATATATATATATATGTATATGTATACACACACATATATATGTATATGCATGTGTACACACACATATATGCATACAAATTATGTACATTTAATGTTGCTTTGTGTATATGATTTCAGGCCGGACCACTTGGTATTGGATAACCAATTACAGGGCTCATACATGGAAAAGACTAACTCTCCCTCCCTCAACAGTCATTAGTTTCGCACAGTTCTTTGTCTAGAGGCCTGGTGAGGTTTTCTGCTTCTGTGTTGGCATATCTATTGGAGTTGGCCTTGTTTAGCAGCCGTATGATTGTGATAGGGACATAGCATTCCTGTGTCTAAGAGACACAATCTTGCAGCAGATTTCTTGGTTCTCCAGCCCTTATAATCTTCCTGTCCCTTCTTCCACAAGTTTCCTGAGCCTTAGGTCCAAGTGTTGTGTTGTAGATGTATCTGTTGGAGCTAGGTACCTGATGACCAGTTGATCTCTTTATTTTGATGAATTGTATTCTGTAATGGTCTCCATCTGCTGCAAAGAGATTCGTTGGTGAGGGGTGTTTTAGTCAACACGAAGAGACACCATGTCTTAGTTGCTGTGAAGAGACACTATGACTATGGCAACACTTATAAAGGAAAACCTTTAATTGGGGCCGGCTTACAATTCGGAAGTTTAGTTCATTGTCATCATGGCAGTATGCAGGCAGACATGGTGCTGAAAAGGAACTGAGAATTCTACATCCAGATCCACAAGCAGCGGAGGGAGGGAGGGAGGGAGGGAGGGAGGGAGGGAGGGAGGAGAGAGAGAGAGAGAGAGAGAGAGAGAGAGAGAGAGAGAGAGAGAGAGACTGGGCCTGGCTTGAACATTTGAAACACCAAAGCCCACCCCCAGTGACACACTTCTTCCAACAAGGTCACACCTACTCCAACAAGGCCACTCCCTAAGTATGCAAATATATGAGCCTATAGGGGTCGTTTCTATTCAAACCACACAAGAGATGAGAGCTATGCTTACCTGTGGATAGGTTAAGTTTAATATGAAGTTAGGAATTATACTGATCCAGTAAAGTGGCAATAGTTGGTTCTCCTCTAAGACCTGCAACCTCAGTGGCTCCAGGAAGCTGGGTACCAGGTTTCTGACACCAGACATGATTTCCCTTCGGTTGTTAGGGCCTTAGAAGTCCAATTAGCCAGCTGTTGGGTACCACCAAGATATGAGAGTCACCTTTAGGAGTTTCTTGCCATGCTGGTCATTGTTGTGGTTCATAAGAATCACAGCTGGGTGGGACTTGGATTGTTTTCCCCCGTGGAAGCTTGTATACTGTCTTCTGGTACTGTGAAAGGAGGAAGCTTTCAGGCCAGACCCAGCTTGAACCTTCTGAATCCTATGTCCTAAGTGTGTGAAGCCTTCAGCAACCTCTGGGAGGCAACCAAGGCTAAACACAACAGACTGTATTGTCTGGTGGGGGTGTATCTCTTGGACTACCCCAACCAACAACTCTAAAGGAGGTTTCTCATGCCTGTTACCTAGTGTTTTGTCATAGAGTCTGTGGTTCTTATTAGGAGCATTGTCATCCTAAGTGGCATAACTTGGTTTCAGCGTGTGTGTGTGTGTGTGTGTGTGTGTGTGTGTTTTACATATATATATATATATATATATATATATATATATATATATGTAAATAGAAGAAAATATAGTTCTTTAATGGCTTTAAAAAAACACCCTTGTGTTATTTGTCCTTCCTCCTGATAAACCTGAAAATTGTGAGAATGACTGAATCCATAATTGTCCAGTTGAGGCAAGCTTTATTAAAGACGGGCCAGGAATATGGAGAGTGGCCAGATCCACACCCAGGATTGCTAGAGAAATGGTATGAATTAGGTCAGCCAAACCCATGAGGCTGTGGACTTTCTGCTTTTTTCTAATCCAGGCCAAGTATACATCCTTGATGTACTTCCTGCCTACATAACTCCTGCCCTTGTGTGATAAAGCACATTGTGTGCAGCTGAGGCAACCAACCCTGTTTACAGACATCAAAACAGGTGGCTTGTTATCTTACATGAACAACAGCCCACAACAATCCAAGAAGTTATGTGTCCGTGGGCAAGTCATGCTTATAGGTTAACTTTAGCCTTATACTCCCTCTCTCTCCCTCTGTAGCTTGCCCCAATTAAGTACCACGTTTCCCCCCATTTCCCCTGCATATCACCTGTATCCTGTTATTTCCCTCTCTAGACCAGTGTTGACATTCATTGTGACTGGGCCTTTGATAATTGATGATCTTTTTAGCAATGCAGCATTTGCTTGATTCGTTCCCCATCCCTTTGAGTTATCTTTCTCCCTGATGTGAATCCATCTATCTCCATTACGTCATACCTCCATAATTTATTGGTCCCGCAGATTGTACTGAACTGTAAGAGTGAAGCTCCATCAGAAGGGATACCTTGGCTTTCCTTAGTGGCTAGAAAGAACCCTCTGTTCTAGGTAGTCTATAGTCCTGCCTCCTCAAATCTCCCCTTCTCAAAACTGTGATTTAAATAGTACTTAAAAAGATACTCATCACAGCCACATCCATTGTAGAATACCTTAGATTTTGTTGTACACATGTTCTGTATTTATTATTATTGCTTAGCATCTTTTGCTAGAAGGCATAGTAGTATCTTTGGCTTTGTGCCTCAGCATCCCCCTCAACTTCCTAAATAGAAATATTCTCCAGGCACGTCTTCAGTCCCAGCATTCAGGAGGCCGAGGTAGCAGATCTCTGTGAGTCTGAGGCCAGTTTGGTCAGTTCCAGGACAGCCAGGGCTATGTAGAGAGATCCTGTCTCAAAGAACAGAAGTGGAGGATATGAATACTTAATGCTTTAGGAACTGACATAATTCACAACATCTTGAATATAAAATTCCCAAGCCTGCCTCCCATTTACCAGGATCATGAGGATTATTCAAAAAGGATACCATTTGAATGATTCTTTATTCAAGCTGTGGCAGTTCTCAGTGATACTGGATTTTATAGCATGAATCAAAACCATTGGATAATAACCAGTCTCACCCTTTGTGTGGAGTTGTATAATAAAGAGAATATATCCTCAAATTGATCTAAATTGCATTTCCAAACTTCAAACTACCAAGGCTAATAACTATATGCTGGTAACATCTGGGTTTTATCATGCTAAATTTTTAAAAAGTAGAAAACTGAAATTTCTGTTCATCTAAAAACACTTCAAGCTTCTTCTACCTCTTCACATCCATCCATCCATCCATCAATTGTTCATTCCTTCATTAGCCCATAGTTAGGAGTGGTGAAAAGACTCTACCACATGTAACTAATCTAAGTTGGGTTTTACCTTTAATCCTATAAAAGTCAGAGTTCACTGTATGGTGCTCTGCCATGGGTGTTCTTTCTGTCTCCTGTCATTAAGCATTGAGTTCACATTGTTTTATAATGAGAATCTGTCACAGTCTGACAGGAAGAAAATAAATTTACAGTACTGGCCTTGCCCTCCTGCCTGGCATTCATTTTCTAGAGACAGATGTCTCAGCCCTTTTCAGATGCAGGCCAGCACATCCAATTGGGCTTAGTAAACATTTACATGGGAAGACTCAGTATTCAGACCATGTACAACAGCATCATCGTATTCATGCCTCTGCTGCAGACTCCTGGAATTGAAGAATGAACTCTCCCAATGACCTGTTTCCATGTCTTGGTCTCTGTACAGACTTTCATCACTTATCACTCGTGTATAAATAACAGATTCTTAACACAGTGTTCATTTGATATTTTGTCTTTTCATCTATATTAACTTTCTGTCTCCTGTCAATGAGGTTTGAAAAATTAAGCCCCTCTGTAAATGTGGTTCTTAACTAGAATTTTTATGATGCATTACTGTAATTATTTTCCTTTAAAAACGTTTTTAAAATTAAGTTTATAGAATTCTCGATAGCTGCATTTAAGCTTTAGATAAGGGGGTTGTAATTTACTTTAATCATCTAATGAGATCTCATATGTAGGAAACAGCTTCCCTTTTGATTCGCTTAGATTGTACAGCACTTGAGATGGGAATACACAGGGAGCTAAACCAAGTCACCAAGGTTGAACATCGTTTTTCATTATACAGAACTGCAATATGTTTTAAATGATAGAATGCATGTGATATTGTGTTAAAAAATATTGTATTTATTGATTGATTTTTATTCCTAAATACAGTCTACCTACACCACCCAAATTCTCTTTTAGTAAGGTCTTTGAATACAAATTAAGACAATGTAAATATGAAGACAAAGACAGCATAGAATTGGGAATGGGAGAACATCAGATTGGATACTGTATGTTCACCTTCACAGTCTAGGTTATGTGGAAAACATGTTGGGTTTGTTTTTTAAGACTCTTAAAATGAGGGTATTATTTCTTGATCATAGTGTTGTTATGTGTTATAATTTGTAAGAAGTCAACTGTGACATAATCTCTATACATTAATATTTATTTTAGCATTATAGATTGAATTGTTCTAAACTTTGTCGATTAAAATGATGAAAAAAATTTACCATGTGGCAATGGCACACACCTTTAATCCCAGCACTCGGGAGGCAGAGCCAGGCGGATCTCTGTGAGTTCAAGGCCAGCATGGTCTACAGAGTGAGATCCAGGACAGGCACCAAAACTACACAGAGAAACCCTGTCTCGAAAAAACAAAAAACAACAACAAAAAATTCTTTTCAACCTGAGAATCTGTGATCACTGACAGCCTAGAGTTACTGAGTGACCCAGAGGTGGTGGTGGCAATGTGACATTTAAAAAAAAATGGCACAACAGGCTCATACAGACCTGTGTGACATGCACTGCCACCTGAGGCCATGGCATCATCCGGGCCGGAACTGCAGCCTAAGCCATGTCTGGGTCCTTGGCCCTGCCACACCCAAGGTCTGCATTGATGTCTGTGGCACCACAGGTGTTACAATGGGGACAGGTCTGCACAGAGTTGATCCTTCTCACTGGCTGCAGCACTAGGGAGAACTGGCCTTGCCCTCACCAACCACAGCACTCGGGAGAGCAGGCCCTGACCTTGCCTGGGCAGCACAGTAGAGCTGACCCCACTGGCAGGGTACTGGTGACCTAACCCCACTATCTGGCTGTCACAAGGTGATGGGGGCAAGGGAGAGATGCCCTTCCCCATCCTCCAACCCTCCATGTCTGGGGTAGGTGGGAGAGCGGCCCCTGAGGTCATGAGAGTGGGAGAGCTGGCCCTGCCCCTCACCAACTGCAACACCCCAGAGAGTGGGCCTTGTTACCTGCTGCATTGGGTGAACTATCCAGAGCAGCACAAGAGAGCTTACCCAGGTGGTCAGGATGAGAGAAAACTACCCAGCTACCACCCAGACCCAGAACCAAGGCTATGAATTAGCCTGTCCTGATATCCACCTCATCTATGAACCTCTGGAGCATGTGAAGGGGCCAGACCTGCCTTTCCAAAGCTGCAGGATCTCCGTGACACAAAGCAACAATAGTATATCCAAGAGGAGTCCCAGTGAGGGCCCAGTATCTAGTGTAGCAGAAGCCAGAGGCCTCGAACCAGACTAAGGACTCATTGCAATGAACACTTATGAGTAAAGATATATGGACTAAAGGGTATACTATGTGACTCACTGTCACGCTACAGTATCCACACTGAGACTTTTTTTTTTAATTTGTTTTGCTTTGCTTGTTTTGGTTTTGGTTTGTTGGATCATTAATTTGGGGTTTTGTTTGTTTGCTTTTTGATTTTTGGTTTTTCTTTTAAATTTTATTTTATTTTGGGGCAGAGGTTGTAAGGGCAGAAGGCAAATATGAAGGGTTTGGGAGATGAATGGGATCAGGATGCATGATATGAAAGCCACAAAGAATCAATAAAAAGTTAAAAAGAAAACTGGCACAGGTAAAAATCAAAGGTAACACTTTGTATTTTTCTTATGACCTAATGATGACCTCCTCCTGTTCCTCTCCTTCTGTTCCTCTCCATCCTCCTCCTTCTTCTCATCTTCCTTATCCTCTCTTCTTTCTCTTCTTCTCCTCCATCTTTACCACACCCTTACCCCAGTACATGCTTGTTAGCTTTTAAAGAGTTCTGCAGAGTAACTCACTTTTCCAGGTTCTGAGTATCAAACCTACCACTTCTATTTTAAAAGCCACATCTTTGCATGTCAGGAGGGAGCCCTGCTTTTTATTTTCATGGAAAAAATATTCTGTTTATCATTTATCAATTAAATAATTTCCTCTTTTCTCTATTATTTTCAACTAAAATGATAGATACTTCTTGAGCAGAATCTGGTCTGTTATACAGGAAAAAGATTAATTCAACAAAATCTTCCTCTTCCTTTTTCTAATACTCAAAGTGTGCAAAACAAAAACAAAAACAAAACAGTTCATCTCCTGAAACTTGTGAGTGGTCTTAGAAAACATGCCAGTATAGATAGGATCAATATAACAGCACCCTAGACTGGAGTAAGATTAATTTTAGACATGGAGTATTTGCTTATTCGTGTTAAAGGTTTATGCTTTTTGAAACTTCTTATTTAAAAGCTTTGAAATGTCATTCACACATACCTTCAAGTCCTAGTTGTCCTATTCTGGTTTGTTATTATTTTATTGTATTTTATTATTATTTTGAAGATGTCTATATTCTTATGAGAGAGAGAAAGAAAGAATGTGAATTTGGGTAGGTAGGGAGTTGGGAAAGATCTGGGAAGAGTTGGGGGAGAGAAAACCATAATCTGAATATTTTGTATGACAAGAATCTATTTTCAATTATACACACACACACACACACACACACGCACACACACACACACACACACACACACACACGCATATATATATAATGAAAGCATGTGAGAAGGTAAAAGTAGCATGGGCCCTCCCTCTTAGGATACCTCATTCCTTGATGTGTACAGCGTCTTTGAATTTGAGATTCCATTTTCAGATTTCCCACTACTATGCTAATGCCGTCCTGAAAAATGTGGCCAAGGTAAATTAAAACACCAGGACTGATGTATACCAGGAAGCTCAGTCCTTCCACTTGAGGCCAATTTAAAGAAATCGGTTATTAATCCCACATTGTTCTTTCCTTAATCCTTCTCAGGAAGCCCCTGTGGTGGCCAGAGCAGCTCTGTTTCTGGAATGTGCCCGTTTTGTTCACCGGTGCAACCGGGGCAACTGGCCAGAGTGGATGAAAGGGCACCATGTGAACATCACCAAGAAAGGCCTTTCCCGGGGCAGGTCTCCCATCGTGGGCAACAAGCGGAACCAGAAGCTGCAGTGGAATGCTGCCAAGCTCTTCTACCAGTGGGGAGATGTGAGCCTTTGTCTTTCTTCTGTAAAACCTCAGGCATTCAAGTGGAATGAAGTTTCTCTTAGGGAATTTGTTTATTGTCTGTTATATTCCAGGTACCGAATGAATGCTTTTGGGGGGAAAGTAATCATTTAATCTCCCCCAACAAATCTATAAGGCTGAATATTAATTACTGTTTGGTTTTATAGTTAAGGACACTGAGGTTTATACGGGGGCAAGTAACTTGGCATTGCATAAGGTTGAAATAATCAGTATTTCATCTTCCGTGTTGGATTCAAAAGCCTTGGTTTTAATTACTGAATTCAAGAATCATCTTTGTGATCAAATCATTATAAAAATATTTAGATCCTAGAAGCATAATTTCTTTTCTTTTTAAAATTTTAATGTTTTTAGTCTCTGGCAATTTTATGTATAAATATACTGGCTTTACACATTTTCACCTCCTACCAATTATCATCTCAGCCCCCCTTTCCCCTTGAAACCCTTCCCCCCAAGAAGGCCCTGCTATTTTGATTATTTTTCTTCACTCACTGAGTTTAATTGTGGGTACTTGTGTGTTTGTGAGTATGAGGATGCTATTTATCAGAACATGGGCTACTTAGCTCTGACCACAGCACTGAAGAAATGCTGTCCTTCCCAGCACCTATTTACCACCCAGAGTCCCTCCCTTTTAATTTCATAGGAGATTTCTTCTTTCCCTAATGTGCCATCTATGATTATAGGCATATGTATGAATAAGTAAATAACTAAGAAATGAACAACTCTGCTTTAAGAATCCTAATAAAATGGACCCTTATGGTGCCAACTTCCTCACTCTAGGAAGGGAGAAAGTGAAGAATTAAAACAAATTCAAGAAGACTAAGGGTTTTTTTTCTACTAATTTTAAGCAGAAAGAAACACAAATGCATACAAAGGGTTCAATATCCCTATATTACTAGTATAAATTCCCTCAGTGGCTCCGAATTCAAGAATCATCTTTGTGATCAAATTATTGCTACCAATATGAAATATTTACATCCTGGAGGCATAATTTTTCTTTTTAAAATTTTAATGTTTTTATTCCTTATCAGTGTTATGCATGTATATAGTGGCTGTATTCATTTTCACCTCCTATCCATTATCATCTCTCGACCCCTTCTTTCCCCTGAAACTTATCAACTAATGTCACTAATTCGGGATTTTTCTCCTTCTGGTCTTTCTTCATCTCTCTTACATGGTAATTCAGAAGGCACACACTGTACCAAAATTGTGTGCTCTCTGACCATAAACATGAACACATGAATCACTCTCTTTTCTTTCATTTTCTTTGAATTGTCTTATATAACCATCTTATGTAAAAAAAAAATATGTGAGGTGTGTTTCACAGACATCAAACAGTGCTCTTTATTAACACTAACCTTCATGATCTGTGCTTGGCACTGCCTTTTCCAAGCTTCCGTTGCACGGTTTATATGAGAGAAAACCTTCTTCCTCTGTGGCATCCAGTGTTTAGAAATCAGTGAGTCAAGCTGCATAACTCCATTATATTTTTCCTACATTCTGTGATGCTTAATTTAATACTAAACGCAAGAGTTTGCACCAGTCAAGCAGTATAGGCAAATGTATATATCATGAGACACGAAGATACACCAGACCCACAGGAGCAAAAGGAAGGAAGGAAGATCCTTCATTGAATGTGCCACCGTGTGCCTGGCATAACATCAACATTCATAACTATAAGATGAAGCTTCGCTAGACAGAAAACCAAATATACCGAGCCTGAGTTGGAAACTTCTCTTCCCACTGAAACCTTGACTTCGTGCTTGTTGTATAAATTCCTTGTGTCCCCGTAGACTCACTGTGGACTAATTTCCTAAGTCCTTTTTACCAGATTTTAAATTAACTGAAGTTGGAATGGTAGAACAGTTAGTGAAGTATTTGCCAGTGAGGACTTAAGTTCAATCTCCAAAACTCACACAAGAAGAAAACCAAGCATGGGAGTCCACTTGAATTCCCAGTGCTGGGAGGCAAGGCAGGTGGATCACGGAGATATTAGCCACCAGCCTAGTTTAACCAGTGAGCTCCAGGCCAGTGAGAGACTCTGTCTCACAAAAACAAAAGTTGGTACGGCCTGCGGAACGACGCTGGAGTTTGACCCCTGGTCTCCATTGTGTACATGCACACGTGTGTGTTCACCACCACACACATGAGAGATGGGTAGATAGATAGATAGATAGATAGATAGATAGATAGATAGATAGATAGATAGATAGATAGATAGATGATAGATGATGGATGGATGGATGGATGGATGGATGGATGGATGGATGGATGGATGGGGATGTGGATGGATGGATGGATGGATGGATGGATGGATGGATGGATGGATGGATGGATGGATGGATGGATGGGTGGATGGATGGATACATAGATAGATAGATAGATAGATAGATAGATAGATAGATAGATAGATAGATAGATAGATAGATGATAGATAGATGCTATTATTATACTTGATGCAGGTTAATTTTATCAGAGATTATGATAAATACATGCAAACATTGAACTTTATGACACATGAATAGCTGACATCAGATTTTTAGGTTAATTGATCATTCTAACTGGTTAGGGCAGTTTATACCCCAGAGTTTAGTTTTTGTGTTTTTGTTTTATTTTGTTTTGGTTTTTGGTTTTTTTTGAGACAGGATTTCTCTGTATAGTTTTGGTGCCTTTCCTGGAACTCACTCTGTAGCCCAGGTTGACCTCGAACTCACCGAGATCCACCTGCCTCTGCCTCCCGAGTGCTGGGATTAAAGGTGTGCGCCACCACAGCCTGGCCTAGTTTTTGCCATCAATATTTTAGAGAAGGCAAGTGTATTCATGACCTAGCCTGAACTGTCTTGCCCATAAACTAAAATCTTAATAAATGGTAGCCCTTCACTATTGTCTCTCTTAAAGTGAAGATAAAAATCATATAAATGTTGAAGTAAAATTTTAAGATTCCCTCAGTGTTGCTTATTTGAAAAATGTTTTCGCTCCCCCCATTCCCTGATCATACTTTAACTCTGCCTGACTCTTATCATCTGTGTTCCAGGATGTCCCCAGATGTTCAAGATAATGGCATTAATTACTACTCTGTCACCTTGTTGGTATTTTAGTTTTTCTTGTTAAAGGTATTCACTGGCCTGTACGACAGACCTCTTATAAGATCTCTTTTCTAGGTGATAGAAATATCACCCGAAATTTGTTTTGTGAATAGCTATGCTAAAAGAAAATCTTAAAGGCACCTGTCATATTGAACAAAACGGGACTGGTGGAGAAAACGTAACTGGGCTGGGGGTGGAGGTAGAGAGTAGGGAATGGCAGCTGCCTCAAAACTCAGTCTTCAGAGACAGTGCCTTTAAAATATTCTGTAAAACATGTTGACAGGATGGTTGTGACGCTGCGGTACAATGTTAAAGGCAGAAATGCGAACATGGGATTCTAGGGAAGGTAGGGCAGGTCATTGGAGCGGGGCTGGTTCTGTTGTCTTCCTCCCAATTCATGAACTCCTCCCTGAGACTCAACACCTAATCCATGTATGAGTTCATCCTGAATGGCCTCTCCTCTGGTGAGAATAAAGCTATAACCCAAGCATTCTCACTAAGCATACTTGCAAATCCCCAACTCTTTCATATTTAGTGTTCTTGTTATTAAAATATTTGAACACTATTTCCTAATTATTTGGTCTCATAATCCTGCTGAAATCAGAGTGATTGTTTTTCTATGAGACTATATTTATTATTATCAAAGCAAAATCATCATATTGGAAATGTGTATTACCACATGACAGTGAACAGGATAAAGGTTTTTCTTATTCCAACACCCTTTCTTTTCTACCCCAACTATATTAAAACCACTCAGCTCCCTGCTGGTAGAATGGTTTTCCATTTTCAAAAGCCCAAGTAGTTTTGGACAGTCTTGCTCTCAAGTAAAATGAAGATGTAAAGTGTTTCTCTTCAGCATTTAACTCTTTGGAGGGGTAGAGTGCTTAACTCCTATATTTCTCCCAGGCAAAGAGACAATCAGCTATAAATAACCAACATTACCGTCACCTTATTTGAAGAGATTTTTACTAGGTGGACCCTATTCTGATAATAACATTAAAGAGGACATAAGGATACATTTTGAGACTTCTTCCAAGAATTCATAAATTATAAAGACATTCACCAGATGTATGTCTGGTGAACATGGTGTTTCTCTCTGAGAAAGGTGCCTCCAGGCATTGTTTCAATTTAGTGAAAAGGGGCTATCATACAATACCAATTCCACTGGAGTCTTTAGTATGATTAATAATCAATTGTATGATAAATTTAGATGTTTTATACAATATGCCAAGTTGATCCATCTCTTTTTGCATTCCTGTGTTTAGAAAACAGATGGGAAGAATGTGTGAGGCCTGAACTGATCTGTTATTTCACCCATTAATCTGCAAAATAGAGATGTATCACTGGTAGTTTTGGAAGCATGAAACAGAAACAGACCGATTTAATAAGAATATCTATTTAGCTTAGTTAAATGTAGTGAGATTAATAATTTGCCACTAACAGGTAAAATTGCATTTAACTTCAGCAATGTGTGGGCCACCATTTTAAAATCTTCAAATGATGGATCTTATACTATAATTATATTGATGTCGTTCCAACTCTAGTATTTCTTCATGCTTTATTAACTTGATATAATTAAAATATGATTGATTTATTTTCATCTTATCTTAATTGAGACAGTCTGCAACAGAAATATATTCTATCACAGAGTTCACAGAGCTGCCCTACATATCACTCTTCCCCCAAAATACAAAAATCTCCCAAGCAAGTGAGTGTCAAGCTCACTTCTACACAGCTATTAGAATTTGGATGCCACCTCCCTCTTATCGTCAACATGCATGTGTATCAGAACCCCTGTGAAATTAAGGGTGACTCCCTTGCCTAAGTCAGATAAAATGGGGGGGGCGTGTCTTGAAAAGAAAGCAATGAGATTTGAGGTCATTAAGATAGATAATCAAGCCAGTTTTCAGCTTTTAGCTTTATTCTCCACATAAATCAATTTTAAAGACCTTTTTAGTAACAACATTCACCATTTCTAGTCCTCTGGTGGTGAAACACACACACACACACACACACACACACACACACAATTGTTGTTGTTCCTAAAAGTTTGAGCAGTTTTGGAGTCTCTCAGTTTACGTGGATTTGGAAACAAAAGTGCATTTTCAAAACAACTGGCTAGTTACTTTATGCTACAGAAATATTTGACCCCATTTGAACCCTCTACCTCATTTGATGAGTGTCCTCCTTCCTGATGTCACCTCTTTCCTCCCCATATAGTCATCACCTGAGATCTCTTATAATTTCTTCCCCTGTGGTTTTCCTCTGGGTAACTCAGTTCCCATGTGTCCAATACTTGATGGGTGGGAATAGCCAAGCACCCTGTCCAGAGCACCTTTTAGGTCCCAGGTCTGCATTGCCAATTTCATCTGGGAGGTATTTTATCTATATCCCTAAATTTAGTTCAACCAAAAATAAAAACCCTTCTTCCTAAATCCACACTCATCTGCAGTCACGTCAGAGCTTTAGGCTCATGTCAGAGGTACCCACCAGCATTGGAGACGCCCACCATGCAGCATATTCCAATCTCTCTCTTTTAATCAGAGTCTCCACAGGTCAGACTTTCCTTACCTCAAACTTACATGATTGTCTTCAGTTTGTCTCAGCCTCCCAGCTACACTATACAGTCCGCCTTGCACGCAGCTGGTAAGGTCACCTCCACGGGACACAATCTATCCAAGACAGACTGTTCTCACTGATCTCCCTGCCTCTAGCCTGCCCTCTCTGATTCATTCTATAAATACTGGCTGTTTGGTTAGGAGAAAATGGTTTTAGTGCCCACCCTCTTTCCTTAAGTTACACGCAAATTTCTCAGGTTGATATCATTGTCTAACCTTTGCTTAAATCATTACTAAGCTTATGGGTGATGAAGTTTTATTAGCTCATACACACAAAGCCTACTTACCTTAACCTTCATACTATAAATTTACTTTATAAATTTATATATAACATATACTTTAATTATATATTATATTTTAATATGTAATGTTATAATTATATTATATAATTAATAATATATAAAATTATAAGTTTATGTAAGCAGTAGACTTCCATATATTTTAAAGCCAAGCTTCATGACTTTTCACTGCCTTCCTGAATAGCCCTCAAATGGCTCTTTAGGCTGCCTAGCCCTAAGAGACCTTCCCTGCCTTCCTGCACATTTTCCTCATTTAAAAAAAAAAAAAGTAGTTCTTAAATAATTTTCTGGTGAGTCCCTGAATGCCTGGTATCTATTTTAGGCCCTTCATGTGAACATCTATTCTCTCCATTTCCAGTCATCCAACACATCAGCCTCTCTAGGTCTGTGGTGATAAGATACCTCGCTCTGGGAACAGAGTATGATGATGTTTCTCTTCTGAACCAGTTAGTGTACCATTTCAACACATTCTCGCCCCACCCCCCAATAGACTCAGAGTGTAGTAAGGACAAGGGCAGGATGCGACAAATCAGATTCTGTCCACAGCCTTCAGCTTAGCCTCTTCACCTCCGTAACTTCCCTGACCATCCGTGATCTTCCTGTAAGTGCATTCATAATTCATCAGGACACATTAAAAAAAAAAAAAGACACCACCAATTCTCTTTAACAGCTCATGTAGGTTCATGTTTCATTTAAAGCCTTACAGATTACCTCACTTTATAAATATTTCATGAATGGAGGTAGAAAGGAATTACATCTCCTTAAGGCATTCCTTCAGTCTTAGATGAGACATAGAACCTGAAATTATAATTTAGATATTAGTGTTATCTTAGGCAAATTCAGGGTTTGATTTTTTTATATGCATTTATTATGTATACATTATTCTGCCTGTATATATGCCTGCAGGCCAGAAGAGGGCACCAGATCTCATCATAGATGGCTGTGAGCCACCGTGTGGTTGCTGGGAATTGAACTCAGGACATCTGGAAGAGCAGCCAGTGCTTTTTACCTCTGAGCCACCTCTCCAGCCCCAGGGTTTGATTTTTTTTTATAAACTGTAGGTTTAATTTAAATTATTTCATTATAATCCATATAATTCATAATATCCCAGAAGGATCAATATTTTTTAAAAAATTATCTTCTTTGAGTTTTTCCCTTCAGCTGGCTAACTCAACTCCAAACTCATCATGGCTCATCCTCAGTACAAAGTCTTCCATGGTCTTGTTTTATTTGTTTAAAACTTCTGGAGTTAACAAGTAAAATGGGGGTGGGGTTTGTGATAGCTTTTGTTGGTACTTTCTTATCAGGGCTTTTGTTCCTTGGTTTTTTAATTTTGTCACTTAATTCCAGGTCTTGTGAAGACCTTTTTATTTCCAGAAGTTTAACATATTTAAAACAGTTGTGCTTTTGTTGAAAGCATTCTGGAAGCACTTTGCACATCCGTTCATGGGTCCAGGTTGGTTTCCAGCAGCGAGTCTAATTCTTTGCTTGCCTAAGACTGTTTAACTTTGCTAAACATTCCCTAAGTATGATACAGGAAGAAGAGAACAAGCAGGGGTTTGTTTTGATTAATGCACAGAGCACAAGACTGTCAGCACCCAGTCAGTGGTCATTTCAGCTTCGTCCTTGAGACTCCTCCCTAAGGCTGTGTGACCTTTCATTGTTGCATAGTCTACATAGTTCGGATACAATAGGAACTGGATAGAGATAGTGCACTCACCTCTTATGGAAAATTCCTTTTGATAAATTGTGGAGCCATGTGTCATGATTCAGAAGAACAGATAACAAGAGTCTGATTCTGTGTGTGCCAAGTTAAGAGCCAATATTGTCAGGGTGCCAGGTTATTAAAAAGTCCTGTTTCTAATGTGGTTTTTAGAAGCTCTACCAGAAGAGCAGTTAACATTTCTTACTAACTTACAGACCATCATGGGAGGGGAGAGCTCCAAAAACACCAATAAGTGCATGCATAATGGTATTAAAAATAAAATCACAGGAATAGAATTCTTGCCGACTTCCAAACTCATTAGCATGGCACTGACATTCTTGTAAGATAGCATAATCAGAAGCCTCAAAGGAGTGATGCTTTCTTGTTTCTTCACTGCCCTAAAACCCTCAGTTAAAAATAACTACATGCAGGATGGGAAAATCGCTCAGGGCGTGAGTGCTTGATTTGTGAGCATGGGGACCTGAGTTTAAATCTCCAGTACCCACATAAAAGGTCCAGTGTGGCCACCCCTACCTATGTGGGATAGACACACAAGTCTTGCTAGGACTTGCTCTACACCAGCCCAGCTCAAGATTCATGGCGAAAGCCTGTCTCAAAGGAATAAGGTGAAGAATCGTAGAACAAAACACCCAATATCTTCCTCTGGACTACACATTGGCACAAATGCACATATCTGCACACTTACCTTGAATTAACACACACACACACACACACACACACACACACACACACACACACACGGACAGGGACAGGGACAGGGACAGGGAGAGAGAACACTGCTTGCTTGCTTCCTTACGTGAGACCTACAAAACAAATAAACTTTGAATAAAGATGGACATTTGGTTCCTAAAATGTTTGTATATGCATACAAAAGTGTCCGTTCCATTTTTTTCCAAATCTTTAGAGCAAATGACTCTGGAGACACTATTCCTTCCTTCTCTAGATTCCTTATTGACCAAGATGGTGGTGACAACACACGGAGAGTTGAGTGGGAAGTCAGCCCCATCATTTGGCTGATTGTGTGATGTTTTATTGTCCGTCATCCTTCGTCCTGTTTCATTCTTTCCTTTTCCCCGTTAGGCAATTGGCATCCGATTGAATGAGCTGTGCCATGGAGAGAGCGAGAGCCCTGCCAGCTTGCTCGGCCTTATTTATGATGAGGAGACCAAGAGAAGGCTGCGAAAGGAGGATGAGGAGGAAGACTTTTTAGATGACAGTAAGGAGACTCCCTTTACTACAAGACCCCCTGCTCGTAAGAAACTCTGCTTTAGGAGCAGTGAATACTTCCTTCCTCTCTCATCCTCTCCTCCTTCCTACATCTCTCATAGACCATTCCCCTTCTCCCCATGTGGGTGTAAAGCATGTTTATAAAGCCAGAGAGAGAGAGAGAGAGAGAGAGAGAGAGAGAGAGAGAGAGAGAGAGAGAGGGAGTCAGGAAGAGAAGGTAGGTGGGGTGAAGCATCGTAGACAATGTGGAAGAGACGAGAGACATTTCCTTCTAGCCTCTGCTTCTTGCTGTTACCCACAGATTCATACTAAGCCTCTGAGAGGGAAAACAGTTGTGAAAAAACATTGCTTGCCCTGAAGGGTTTTCTTTTCTTCAACTTTTTTTCAGGTTTTATGTTGTTACTGCTTTGAGAAAGAAAAATATCATTACAAAATAGAATTGAACCAGAAGTGCTTTCCAGGGGCTGGGGAGATGGTTCAGTAGGTAAACTGTTTGTTGCACAAGGAGGAGGACTTGAATTTAGATGCTCAAAAGCCAGACACAGTTGTGGGAGCCCATAACCTTAGCACTGGGGAGACAGAGACAGGGAGGTCCATAGAACTCATTGGCCAGTCAGTGTGGCCAGTCAGTCTAGCTGAACGTATGAGCTGATTCACTGAAAGAGCCGATCAGAGAACAGAATTTTATAGGTAGAAAGCTTTTAGAGAAAGACACTTGACCTTGGGCCTCCACATTCATGCACATACATGTGTGTCCACATTCACATGTGCACATACCTATACTAGCAAGTATATGCACCACACCACACAAGAAATGCATTCCAAAGAATTAAAATGTTGAGCTGTTTATTCAGAGCATATTACAACTTAATAAGAAAGTCAAAGTTTGCTTAACTTGTGGCTGTGCTGTACTGTATCTATTAGAGTTGTCATAGAATTAGGGACAAGAACACTCCTGCCAGATCCTCTACAGCATTGTTTTGTACATACATATGCTCTGTACCATACAAGCCTGAGTGGAATATATGAAGAGATATTTTGTTGAGTGTAAATTCCAGTTTGGCCTGTATAATCAGAATCTTTCCACAAGGGAAGTAGCAATATCTTCCATTTAACCTTTCCTCTTCATTTGCAATTCAAGTTCTCTGGTTATATTTTAAGGGTCATTCTTGTTCAATTCATACCAAACCTGCGGCACCCTTGTGCCATCACATATAAAATAATGGCTAGATGGTAACATTGGAAAAGGTTAAACATTAATCAAGGAAAACTCTCACTGTGTTCCTTTCCTCTTTTGCACCAGGAACTTGTATTTTTCCCACTATTTGGCTCCCTTTTCATACCTTATAAAGTCAAAGCAAAAAATCTTGACATCTCTGTTAATAAAATACTGAATTTCTACATGGGTATGTCAGCCCAATGATAAAAGTTGACTCTGAAGATAATCTAGCCTATTTTTGAATGATTTAGGGTGTTTAATTTCACTCATAGGTTAAACTAAACTTAAGGAAGGCTTGCCATAAATGCCAGTCAGCCAGAGGCATAACTTAGAAGCCATTCAGAGGCCTTTCAGAATGGAGGGAGCTGAAACAACTTTAAATGAGTACACCCTCCTAGGTTGCAGTGTACAATCTACTCTAAACCACAAAAGCTCCATTAATTCATATGTGATGGCTGGCACATCAATGTTTTGTTTGAGTCATGTAGAGCTCCATCTTTTCTTATGGTGACAGAATAACTCAGGTAATAATTAGGAAAGAGACTAGACCACAGACAGACAAGTTTACTGCCTCCAGAGGTTTCTGAATGGTAACCTTATGAGTAAAAAGACAAATCCAGAGGTTGACAGAGTGTTTAGTGTTCAATTATTTCTATTATTTACTTTTTTCCAATCATGATCTTCCTATGTAGCTCAAGGTGGTCTTAATCTTCAAATTCTCCTGCTTCAAACAGCTGAGTAGCTGTCTTACAGGTCTCTACTACCACGTCTAGTTTCTATAAACTTGTTCTTTAAATTTCACACATCTAGGTAACTTTCAGAGTCCTGTATCCTCTGTGGAATATAAGACTGATATGTGTGATTCTCCACTGATTATGAGGTTGTTATGTGTGATTTAGCTAATCTTGCACTCCAAAGCTAAATATAACATAAGCACATGCCTTGTTGGAAATTCCACACAAGCTTGTCTCTTCCATTCTTAATGAGAGGCAGATTTTCCAGCCATGTTTTAACTCTGAAAAAAAAAATGGTTCTCAGGAGGAAAACAGGCCAGATACCCTCAGAAGACTGACTTTACCTTCTATGTAAAAAAAAAAAAAAATCATGTATACTAGTTAGTTAAGAAATCTCATTATGCCAAAGAGACAGTTTAGAGGTATTTTTTTAAATTGTTGATATATAATGGTATTGTGAAAGTTTGATGACTTGATTCATTCAACTGATAACTACTTTCTTTTGTAAGAGGCAGAATACTACATGGCCTTGTTCTTTGCTGAAGATGAAATAGTCAGGCTATTTCTTCATGGTTGATGTTAATACAAGTCTCACAACCGATCTGGACAGTTTTTAAGTCCTGTTGTTCCCTTGGCTATTAGCTGTCTTTAGATCAAAATCAATTAGTTGGTCCATGGAGGAGTGGGTGTCGGACAAAGTAAAAGGCCAGTGTTCTTCAGAAAGAGACTGCCGGTCACTTCTGGCACAGCTGAGTCTTAACTGTGACAGGACAGCTTTATTAAAGTATGTAGTATAAACTAGGAGTGGTGGCTCACGCCTTTAATCCCAGCACTTGGGAGGCAGAAGCAGGAGGATCTCTGTGAGTTTGAGGCCAGCCTGGCCTACATAGTGAGTGAGTTCCAGAGCAACCAGAGCTATGTAGAGGGACCCTGTCACAAACAAAAGGGTGTGGTATGAGTGACCAGGTGACACATTTTCTTGAATCTCTGTTGCATAAACACCAATCGAACTAGAGCTGAAAGAGCTTCACTGCTCTCCGAAGACAAACATCCCTTCCTAAAAATGAGCTGAAAGGATTTCAGGGCTCCAAATCTAGCTGGTGGTCATACATGCAGTCAAGATCTGATTGAATACAAGATAGCTTCCAATTTCTGTTTTCACCAAACCGTCTTCTGGTGGCATTGGAGCTGTGTTGTATTACCCTATAGTACTTTAAACAGAAGCACTGACTTCTGCTCGTCTGATACATTAATACTGAAGCACCTGCTACACAACTGTAGAGAAGAAGAGGTGGGCATGCCCAAGTCATGCTGACAGGAATAGGTAAATTGAGGTCTGTGCCGGAAGTATTCTCATGAGCAGATTGACATTACATGGGTGTCACTAGCTCCATCACACCATGACCCTCTGTTTGATGTTGGTTTGGCTTCTCATGAAGAATTCTTTCTTTTCTTAGGTACTGTGAACCCCTCTAAATGTGGCTGTCCCTTTGCCTTGAAGATGGCAGCATGCCAACTTCTCCTGGAGATAACCACCTTCCTGAGAGAGACTTTTTCTTGCCTGCCTAGACCACGCACTGAACCTCTGGTGGTATGTTAAAACATCGTGTGTCAGTAGCCAGGCTACTCGGAGAAAATGAACTGTAGCTGGGTTTCCAGTATTCCCAACATCTTTAAATGATTGAAGACCAACTGTGTTTTGATCTAACATTTTAACCAAAGGTTTTTCATACATTAAAAAGACAATCTATTATGTCTGTTATAATAATAACTCCAAGGTTGACTTAGAAATCACTGGAGACAGTGCATTCAGGTACAGCATTTGACCAATGATCGCCTGTAGCAAGAATTCTAATTGGTCTTATGAGGTAAGTGCTGAAAGATCAGAGAAGTAAAGGAGCAAGCCACTAGAGAGACTTCTTGCCTCTGCTGAATCTTCAGACTGAAAAGGGTGAGCTCCTGTCTCCACTTGCCTTATATTCCTCTCTGCCCAGCCATATTAATTCCTGTCTCCACTTCCCTAATGCTGGGATTAAAGGTGTGTGCCTTCCAAGTACTGGGATCAAAGGTATGAGATCCCAAGTGCTGGAATCAAAGGCATGAGCCTCCACTGCCTGGCTCTTTTTCTCTTTTAGACTGGATGAATCTCGTGTAGCCCATGGTGGCCTTGAAATCCTGGTCTTCCTGCTTCCTCCTCCAAAGTGCTGGGATTAAAGGTGTGTGCCACCACTGCCTGGCCGCTAGAGTTAACTAGTGTCTAGCTCCTCACTCTGATCTCCAGGCAAGCTTTATTTGCTAGAGCACAAACAAAACATCACCACAATCACCACTAATTTTGATGGAAATATCTAGAAACCTATATTCTTTCACCCTACAAACAATGAGGAACTTTATGGTCAACATTATTCAGAAATCATTGCTGATTTTCTTTTGCACTGACTGTTCCTAGGTTCATATAGAAGTGTGCTTGCTTCCCAAGAGTTTCCTGACATACAGTATGGTCTAAATGACTTAGGTGTTTAGATTTTCAACATTTCCAATCATGTAGATATTTTCAAAGAATTTCTTGTGAATTATGGATAGACAGAAAGTATGATACTGCATGAACACACACACACAAAGTACACATATAGGCACATAAAAATGCAGTCATGTGCCAGGTATTATTTATTTCACTATAGATATAAAAATTATGCAGGGCCCATACACCTTCAGAGTGTGTGGTAACAGAGAGCACCTTGGGCTTCTGAGTCCCTGATGGACACCAATGGTGCGTTCATCACAGTCAGCCTTCAGCTTTACCTGAGGAGCCAGACAAAACCAGATTCTCTTTTATACAAGGTTTGTTCCACAAACTGTCACATCAACTTCCATTTAAGGGTATTTTAGAACCCACCTCTCCTGCTGTTAAAACCGCACAGCATGAATAAGTTAGTACCCCCAATTCTGGGGTGCCGCCAGAGATTGGATAAAGGAATCAGTGTTCTGCTACCGTGGGGCACAGTCTCTGGCTTTATTTTTTCAAAGTTCTAGAAAACCCATTTCCTCACATCCAAAAAAAATGGGTATTTTCAAATTAGAAACATTTATGAATAAAATGCTTGTTTCCAAAAGAAAAGTACCCTCATTTGAACTGTGAAACTGGACCATTTAACTATTGGAAGAGAAAATTCCAGCTACTGCCCTCTGTGATGTCATGTTGACTTGGCCTTTACTTTTCTGAATTGCCATTTTCATCCTGCCATTGAGAATACTCTATAAAGTCAAATTAAGGCGCTTAGTTTAAAGTCAAAACAAAGCATCAGACCTGTTGACTTCTGCCAATATCATTCCTTTTAGCCTCCAGATTAATGCAATCTTTGGAAAAGCACTGAGTACATCTGATTTCATGTTTTCAGAGTAGCCACAATTTTGATAAAAGTATGTAAGGTTCTTAGTTTCACTCCATCGTTTTTGTTCTACCTTTTAACTCCTAAATCTCTACCTCAGTAACTCTTGTTAAGTGAGGAAATTCTGTTTCATGTAGCCTATCATATATTGAGGACAAACTTAATAATCACATTCCCTTGAAGATGAGTGCTGGATGGACTGAGACCTGTCAGTGAAAAATGAAACGTTTCATGTTTCCTAAATCAATTGGGTCTTTTTAGCCTGAGTACGTGGCACTGTCAGGACTGTGGACTGCAGGAATCTCAGCATTCAGAGGATCACAAGCTAGGCTACACAGCAAGGCTCTGTGATAAATAGAGTCTGTATAACCAACTAGAAGACTTACAGGGAGTACAAAGAAAGAAACCTAAAAAGTCTAAGACAAGAACAGCAGCCTTCAGTCATTTAATAACAAGTGGATAGTGGCCTCTTCACCTTGAACTAGGTTTCTGATAACTTTTCTTCACTGTACCAGCATTGTCACTGCTAAATGTAGGCTTGCGTATTTTTTTTTTATCATTTCCTTCTTGAGATTATAACCTATTTACATCATTACTCCCTTCCATTTCCTCCCTCCAAAGTCTCCCATAAAACCCCCTTTGCTCTTCCTCAAATTCATGGCCTCTTTTTAAGTTATTGTCCTATAAATATACCTATATTTATATATTCATACATATATATTCCTAAATTCGTAAGTATAAGCTGCCCAGTCTGTAAATGTTGCCTGTGGGTATGTTTTCAGGATTGACCATTTGGTGTTGGAAAACCCATTGGTGTACTCCTCCATAGAGAAGACCGTTTCTCCTGCTCTTCACATTCCTTAGTTGCCTGTAGTTCTTTGTATAAGGCTGATACCTCCTGGGATTTCCTCTTCTTGTCCTTAGTTCTTTCTAGAAGTGAAACAGAAATCCCCTCAATACAAAATCCCCCATAGAGGCTCTGACCTCACACAAGCATTTTCCTAAACCTGAAATGACATTCCCCAGTCATGACTAAGCAACTTCAATTAAGGTTTACCTTGAATGGCACCTTCTCCCGCTTCTGTGAGCATACTTGTTTTCAACAGTACAGGGATGTTAGATTCCTAACCTAAAGTCAAGATACTGGTATAGTTGACTTCCTTTCTGTAGTAGGGGGAAAAATCTGCCTCCTTGCTCTTTTTCTGCCTTCTAGAAAACAAATCCTCCTTCTTCCATCTTCACAGGCAGGAATATCATATTGAAGCTCCCTCTGTCCATAGCCGGGGAAAGGTCCTCCATTGCTGAGAATATATGGAATTAAATTGGGTTCATTTAGCTAACACAGTGTAATCTCTCCATCATGAAGTCATTAGCTGTAAATGTATCTCCAAAGTTCATGTTGCAGTGTAAAGCAACATATTCTCAGGCTCTGGGGACTTAGGGTTTAGATATCACTTGGGGACCATTAGTCTATGACTATCGTCTCCAAGTCTGATGATATCTAACTTCTATACTTGGGGTTTATGCTTGCCATCTTCCATCTTAGAAATCTGAGTTTCTCAGAGAAGGGGTCACTTCTTACTTAGGCCATTTTATGTAACATATTCAAACTGAATGAATGATTATGCAACTAATATGCCAAAGAAACCTCCAAGACATTGGACAAAGAGTTAGAGGGTAAGGGAGCCAGTTCAAAGTCCTGTGTTGTTGAAAGACAAAACACCTAAGAAGAAGCTAGCAGTTAGGGAACACTTGTTTTCCAAATCAAGAATATTTTTTTCAAGACTACAATTTGAAATGAGCAATAAGAAAATTTTAAATGTAATCGAAAGTGATTCAGAATGAATAGAGGTTTACCACAGCATCAGTGCAGGAGACGGAGCAATGTGGCACCCGCCTATCACTGCAGCACTTGGGAAACCTAGGCAGAGGCAAGAGGGCTATAAGACTAGTTTTCTGGCTTCAGGTCAAGACCCTGTCAAAAAACAAAAACAAAACAAAACAAAAAACAAAAACAGGCAGTGTTTATCTCAGGACATCTCAACACAGATGTGCTCTTCTATGCCATTTCAGGACTTGGAAAGCTGTAGGCTCCGTCTGGATCCCGAGTTGGACCGGCATAGATATGAGAGGAAGATCAGCTTTGCGGGAGTGCTAGATGAAAATGAAGACTCCAAAGATTCCCTCCACAGCAGCAGCCACACCCTCAAATCAGACACAGGTGCTGAGGAGAAGAAAGGTAGGGAAACGCAAAGGTTGCTTCATGTTTCTGGCTTTCTCACAGGAAATATTTGATATGGGACCTAAAGTACAAAACCTGTGTGCCCAAATTCTTGGCTCGACACAGTGTGACTCGGGGGACTCTTCATGGCTGGTGAGGTAGAAAATACCACTAGTTACAGCCTGAACTTAGCAGCCAGATTGCCTTGGCTATAACACCGGGCTTAGCAATTCTCCTTTGCCCATGTTGAATGTGATGTTATCAGCCTTAGGATGACCTGTTATTTCCTTAACCAATAAAAAAGGAAAACACTCAAATTCAACTATTTTGCAACAATCCCTACCACTTTACTTTGTTTTATTGACAGAGGACTTTGAGACAGTAAAATATATGTACATAGTCATTATGATTATTTCATATAATTCTTGTGTAACTAAAAACAATACAGCTAAAATATGCTGGTTAAAGCTTTGCAATTCACAGTCCAAATTTCTTAATTACTTTTCAGTTCAGAGTTGTCAATGTCCATGTTTTTCTATAGGATAATGTCTTCTGTAGCATCAGAATGTTAATGCATGACACATCAGTTGAGAAGTAGATCAAAGATTAATACATATATAATGAGAGATGATAAAAAAAAATCACACAAGATCAACAACTACAAAGTAGAGCTGCCTATGCTAGCTATGGAAACCAGTCAGAAAGAGTATGAAGCTGGCATCCCAGCTTCCTCTTCAGGACTATCCAGCTTATCCCCTGACCCGCTTTCCTGCCCCTCACTAGCACTTGGCCTTGGTGCTGGGAGATACTCTGCATGTTTTGCTGCTGATGCTTACATGTCCACAGACAAAAGCAAGAGCCTTTGCATTTCAGCTGCCACTTGGCACAATGCATCTTAAATTCAATTGCACACATAGCATAATGTGAAGATGAGCCTATGAAGATGGGTGGTATATGGCCCCTCTCTGTATGACCTTGTATACGTGACTTGCCTTGAAAAACCACAATCCTCTTCTCTAGTCAAATGACCAGCTTCTGTGCTGTGTTGTGAGAGCTTTAATTAAGGCAATGGAAGTAAAACGTAGAACAAATATATAGAGCAAATGGAAGAGCATGGTAAGTTACCATTGCCATCCTTATCTTCCTGTATTACGAGCAGCTAGGTCAAATATCAACACAGAAAACCCTAGGTAGGGCTGAGAAATGTCAGTTTTAAGTAAGTCATTTAAGGCTCCCCTAAAACGTCACCTTCACTATCCAAATTTTTTAGTCTTTAAATTCCGGTGCCCTTTTAATGCTTTACGTACAGAGTTTCACGTGTTAGAAAAATCTGTACATCTTTGTAGAAAGTTTGTTGTGTACATTGAAATGTTTTCCAGCGTCCTGGTGACAATGAATGAGTGCATATTTGATTACTTTAATCAATTATTGAGTGGCATCGCCCTATCTAGAGAAAACACAAAATATTTCAAGTCTTGTAAGAAATGGGGAGTGCAATGGGGGAAAGTTTGAATATTTCAACATCAGAATGTTGCCACCTTTTAAATACAAATATTATATCATATCCTATTGAATTTTGATGGCTAGTAGTCTTGAGCAATTTATAGACATGAAGTATTAAGTCAATGTGATTTCAAATATTTACTGTATATGTATCCAATGAAGGTAACTTCCATTTTTAAACATATACCAACAATACTTATTTGGAGAGCAGTCTTTAGCCATACAAAGTTATTGTCACAAAATTATTATTTAAACTGAATAAAAATTCCAAATGCTCACCCAGTTAAGCTTAAACAATGTAAATTCTACATCATCTTAAAAAGTAAAATATTTGCTTAATTTTAAAACTATGTCAACTTCATTATTATTTATATAGTTGTCTTTACTGTTCAAACTCTCTCATGCATAGTGATTTTTATCATACAATGTACCTATATTAATATATAAACATTATCTTATAAGTAGACAACAGAAAGCTAAAACTATACATAAAATGAGAATATAACCATAAAATGTTCTTAATTAGTTAGCAAAAGTCTCCCTAAAGACTTGCAAATATTCTGTGAGCCATTTGACAAACCCATCAGCTACTGCAGCCAATACAAAAATATGACAATGAGACACTGAAAACAGTAATTACTATTTTTTAAGAAAAAAATGTCATACCATCTGTTTTTATAAAAGCAAAAAAAAGTCAGCTCCTGAAATAAACAACTTAAGAACAAGTAGAACAAAGAAAATGAACCTGAACTTATCCTTTAAAACTGAAAATATCTACTCAAGATCCCTAAGCAGAGTTTATGCAATACTTTTACTCCTGCCCCAAAGACAAGCTAAAATTAGTATCCCAAAGTACAGAAACATGTCCTCATTTCACATCTAGCTACTGAGCACCTGCTGTATACCAGGAACTATTACAAGTTCCCAGAAGGCAGCCACTAACAAAAGCATGTTCGTGTATGCATTTCCATTCATATTAATTCACGGTTAAAAGCCTATCACTATCGGCATAGCAATTAGTAACACTAAATGCCAGACTTTCAAGATATGTCATGGAAAGTAAGACAGAGTAGGGTATAGGGAAAGATATGGTCAGAAAAGGTCATAATAATGGATATTAAACTGAGAGGCTTTCATGGGACATTTCAGTAATGCAGAAGGCTGAAGACCAAGTGTTCCAAACAGAGGCAACTATGAGGCCAAGGATGTCATGAAGAGTGAACCTGGAACATTTGAAGAAGGGCGAACCATCAAGAGAGTTATTACAGAATGAGTTGGGGGAGAAGTGGCAGGAGATAGGTTAGAAAGGCAAGGGGCAAGCAAAGTCTGGTAGATATGTTTAAAAATTTTAATTCTATTTTAAACATGTTAGAGATTGTTGGCCAGTGTCTGTGACTAGAAGTGCAGGAGATGGAACAGTTAGAGGTAGCAGCCTTGGACCAGAGAAAAGGCAATAGGACTTTGAACTCTGGTGATGTTTTGAAGCACACAGGCAGTGGAACTTCCTAATGGAGACGGTGTGGAAAGGGAGATGTGTTATCCAATTCTGATGAATCTGTTTCATTTTGATTTTAGTTCTTATTGTTATGGAGACGAAGGCTAAAATTCAGTAGCATAGAGTCTCAGGTGACTTATTTCATGAACAACACTAAACCTGAATTCTCCTCACTGTGTCCCTTGTAAGTAATTGATGTCATAATTCTGAACCCTAATCTTTCAGGGCTGCAGGAGGTCTCCAATTATCTTTTATGTTAGAACAAATTCTCAGAATTAAGTCTCTTCAGATCCCACTAATTTGAAGTTATTTAGTTTCATTTGTACCCTGAAACGTATCATAAACTCAGGCGAAAAGCATCAGTATGTGCCTCTATTAAAAAAAAAAGAATTATCACTGTAATCTGTTCTTTATTTCTCAGTCTATTTACATATGAAATTGCAGTGGTGATCATTAGAAATAATTAACCATGAAGTCCAAATTAAGCCTAGAAATAATATTGAAAAATAGAATTGGGTGAATCTTGTGTTATAATTAAACTACAGCATTGTGCTCTATAGCTTATGTGGCATTTATCCAACTGTGCTGCAAGAAATTCTTCCAGATGTGCACTTCTACTCAGATATGTTCAGGGAGCCCCAAGAAGCTTGCATAAGCGGAGCAGTGATAATTCTAGGCTCTTTCAATCACAAGAGTAATCTAGAGACTAAGCATTCACTTCTCTATAAATTCTTCAGACCTCCTTACATGGCATTGAAAGTGTACATTTAACTAACATTTTAAAGAATGCAAGTTTTATTATTGTCTCATATAAGCATTTTGTTGTGGGGAGAAATGCAAAACTAAACTTTGAACTTCCTGATTTCAAAATACATTTGTGGCTTTGATTTAAATAATGAATGGGAAATCTTGTTCCTATCTTAAGTGTTTAAAGTTAGCCCCTTCCTTTCAATGGTTTTTGAGCCTTAAAAAAATCTTTCTTTATCCTGCTATTATAAAATTAATATTGATATTATTAAAAATTAAAAAGAAAAATGTATACATTACCTGAAAAATGATTGTGCTTATGATTTTTATAAACTGAGTTTGAAGCTTAAACATGTTTCTTTTATTATTTTACTCCCACCATGGGGGCTGTTTCTTCCAGAATACTAAGCATGAACAATGCTTTCCCTTCTTGTTAATATAGACTATAAGATAGCTCAGGGCATGCAACATTTATACTCACATCCCATTAGCCCTTTGATTGAGAGGAGGATTGGAAATAGAATTACATCACACACACACAGGCACACACACACAGGCACACACACGCATGCACACACGCACACATGCACGCAAGCATGCAAGCATGCACGCACAGCATTCTTCTGAGAACAGATCCCTTGAAGTCTTTGCTAAGGAGCAGAGTGCACACAGCTGCTCTGCTGGCTGTGAGGGAGAGGCACACTTCTTGTGCTTATTTCTTTAATAGGTTACTCCAAAGAGAAGGGTTCCAAAGACAGTTCTCAGAACTCTCTAAGTCCCATTTCACAAGAAAAACAAAAACAGTGGAGTGTGGCTCTATGGAACCGAATAAGAATGTGATTAAAATTTGCTGGCTGATCTTGGTGATGGTTCTGTGTAAACACACTCATGCTTATGAACCCTGGGCCAGAATGAGAGCAGATTGTTCCCAGCCATAAGGTGCATTTCACCCAAGAAAGATCATCAGCCCTGCCTGGTTGTCTTGGTCTCCTGCCTGACCAAATGTGGTGACTGGGGGCCGGCAGGAAGGCCTCTGTCCAGAGATGCTGCTCGATCAAGCCGGCAGAATCGGCTGGTCAGGGACAAACTGGGAAGAGTGTGGATATAAACTGGCTGGGGGAAAACTAAGTGGGGGAAAGCCCTATTTTATTCTCTTAATACAGTTCCCAGCAGGAAGATCAGGATAGGAGGTTCTCGCCTGCTCCAGATTAAAGGAACCCGCAGTTTCCAGGTGAAGAAGGGGGGTTCCTTGTCCAGCATCCGCCGAGTCGGCAGCTTAAAGAGCAGCAAGTTATCACGGCAGGACTCAGAGTCTGAGGCTGAGGAGCTGCAGCTGTCCCAGAGCAGGGACACTGTCACTGACCTAGGTAACAGAGAAGAGTGGGGCGTACAGGGACGTGGGGGGTAGGAAGACAGGACTCAGGTCCTGGCACAGCCAAGTCCATTTCATCCCATGTATATAGAGCAAGATCAGAGCCCTAGTTTAGACAACTCATCCGGTGGAGAAACGCACTCCATTCTCAAACAGGTGCATGTGGCACCTGGAAGTCTGTCCAGGTGCAAAATCTGAGTCAGCAGATGATGTGGGGATCTGAGAGTCTACGCCTGACATTCAGCTTTCCCGTGAAGCGGATGCTGCTGGCTCAAGAACCACGCTTTGAGCTGTGAGCATAGAGAGTGTTCACTAGGGCACAAAAACCGCGTTAGCAATAGGGACAGTCTTAGAGCTCCGGGTGCTGTGTATCTGCATTACTCATTAGGACCTTGAAGGTCAAATGTTGAGGACTTCATATTGTAGTCTTCATTTGACAGTAAAAAGGCTGAGAAGGCGTGGTTGTCTAGACCTGAAACCTAAAGAGTCTTTAGCGGGTCACCTACTTTCTCAGGGGTGTGTTTTCACCGACCATCTGGTGGGAATAGTTGTTTGCTCATGGTCTGTTCCATAAGGATGCTCTTGTAAAATGTACAAGTGTACAAGGATGAGCTATAAGTACAATCAAATCACTAAGAGTCGTAGATTACCACTGTAGGATATGAAGAGGCTCCAAATCTCCTCATGTGGTTATCCAGTATTTGGGCATCTTAATTGACAAGGAAAAGACTAAGTAGGATAAATGTAGTGCTCACCAGGCTGCCTAGAATTACGTCTTTAGTACATGTTCAAACACATTCTCCCTACCATTCAATCTCTGCTTTCAAGGCAGCAGTAAGTGTGGATAAATGACTGATAAAGTCTGTCAAATGGAAGCTGAGTGTCTAATCAAAGAAAGTTTAAAATAGAAAATGTTTCTACATCCACCCACCCTCGCCTTTAAAAATAGCTAATTTATGCATTAGTTAAGATTCGGCTTTTTTTTTTCTTCAAGGAGATAATAGGGCAAAGTGATTTCTGTTGTTGCATGGTGAATATTATAACTTTACCATCAGTTAGCGTTTAGAATTATCTGAACTGATCAACCCATCCTCACCAGTCAAGTCAAAGTAACCAGACTAGAGATGCAGTTTTGTTATTAAGAAGAATCTGTAAAGCTTTTAGATTTGAGGGCAAGGCTTCGTGGGGTAATAAACTAAATGGAGATTTCCTTTACACTTCTCATAGACAAGAAATGAGGCTTGCTTATAATCGGCTGTCATTGCTTTCAAATCACCTTAATCCTTCCAAGGCCCCCTCACAGCACTGAATAGCTCCCATAGCAAAGCCTGATGCCTACAACAGTAGTACAGATGCAGCCATAATCCAACAGAGGCCTTATCACCCTGTAATGTCAGCACAGGTCAGTTTGTGTCCCTGGATAGCTACAACTGTGAAGTCTGAGCAGTCTGGATTGGATTTGGGCACACAATATATAACTGGCTCATCTCAAGGACTTGACTCTTTTTTTCTCTGCTCTCATGTCTTAACATGGAAGCTACTTTAGTGGAGATCACCAATGTCTTTGAACTTGCCAGTTCAGTTTGTGGTTAGGGAACAGCTCTTCTTAATAATATAATATTCTTTGAACAAAGTCCTATGCCCTGTAACCTGTTGGGCCATGGTAGAGTCTGCCCTTGGTTCAAAAGCATGGACAATGACACCATATTGATATGTTGTTACCCAGGGAGACTGAACGTTGAACTCTTTCTTGGTGTTCTTTTTTTGAAGAAGGGAGTCCTTGGAGTGCAAGTGAACCAAGCATTGAGCCTGAGGGAATGAGCAATGCCGGCACAGAGGAAAATTACCATAGAAACATGTCATGGCTTCATGTAAGTATCCATCGCAGGTGATCTCTAGAACAAAGTCCTTTCAGCACTGGGGAAGATTCCCGGAGAAACAGACTAGCAACATAAGTGTGCTTCCAACAGAAAGTGGAGCCTCATGTTTGAGCTGAAGCTCTGAATTCAAAGTGGAGAAAGTATGCTGCTGGATTGTGTTTAAGATTAACTAAGACTAAGGTCTTTTGTTATGTGGCCAATTTCTGGGTCACCACATGTCAGGAAAAACCATGAGGGACTGAACTAAGTTGATGGTCAAAGTATCCTGAATGACACAGGCCAGGCATCATGGTCAATTTCAAACATATTACTATGAACTTGAGGGCAAGGTCAGTGTCACTCTTGACTCTGTGTTAGAGATTGGTAGGGACAGGGAGTTGATATACATATGTAGGACTCATCTACAAAATCATAAAAAATAATTTAAATTAAAATATTGTAAATGGGTCAAGAAGATTCTAGATAGGAAGATCATGCCTCAGATAGATAGCCAGGGTGCAAAGGCATGAAGGCCTCCCTGAAAAACCTTGGGGCATAGGTTGGAGCAAAGATTTTAAACTGGGTATGAAGAAGTAATGTGCTCTCTCCTCATACTGAAAGAATGATATCTCAGATAGGGGAACTTTCTGCTACTCCTCTTGATCTTGTTCCTTGCTATAATCCATCTTTTCATGGACAAGGCAGATGAAAAATTACAGGGACACAATAATTGAGACATATCATTACCCATTTTGTAGAAAGTCATAGGGTGGACAGCACCAAATGAGCTACCTGGTATCAGCTGTGGACTTTGCTGATGCTGTGTCAGTGTTGGCTTATTGTGATATCTGAGTCACTGTGGTGCAGGGAGTTGACAGTAGGCAAAGACAGCAAGAGTCAGCTAAGGAGAGAGAAATCACAGCCATATGCAATGTAGTCAGAAAAGGGATATTCCAACACCTTTGCCATATGCTACTGTGGAAAAACAAGATGTTAGACTAACTCACACTCAATGGGAGGAGCTTTCACAGAGCATAGGTAGCAGATTGTATAGATCACTGAGCATCATCTTAGAAATATACCTACTAAAGGAATATCAGTGGCAGAATTTTTCAAATTATAGATTATAGATTGCTAAACCAGTTATCACTAACCTCAGAACTTTTATATCAGAATTCTCTGAGGCAAAGTCTAGTGATAAGCTGTGTATGTGTGTGTGTGTCTGTGTGTGTCTGTGTGTGTCTGTGTGTGTGTGTGTGTGTGTGTGTGTGTGTGTGTGTGTGTACGTGAAAGGCTTTCTTGGTGTTTCTCTTGATCACCAGATTCAGAATAATTTGGAAATCTTTAGAGTTCTTACATATGACTGCCCCATACTGCAGTATAAAGCAGAATATCTGAAGATACGCAGTAAATCTGGAGATGGGCTGGATATTATACCAAGACACCATTTATATATGTTGAAAACCTTGGAGATTTAGATATTGTTAGCTTGACAGGAGTATAGAGATGACTGTGGCTTTCATCTTTGCCTCAGAATAAGCAAGACATGTGAGTCTTAAGGCAGCCTGGGGCAGTTCTGGCAAATAGGTTCAGTTGGCCTCCTCGGTGTATACTTGCATTTTGTTTTCATTCAGTACGATGCACAGCCCTTCACAGCTTATTTGCCGAGGTGGAAGCTAGTTTCCTGGGTGACAGAAGCATTCAGAAGGTTTTTCTATACACACTCTCTTTTAAGGAAGGTTACTTTAAAAGTTATGTACTTAGGTTTAGGGCCTAGCACCCACATCCAGGTCACAACCAACCATAACTCCAGCTCCAGGGGATTCAACACCCTCTTTTGACCATCACAGGCAGGCACGGTGCACATACAGACATGCAGATAAAAATCCTAATACACATAAAATAATAGAAATATTAAGACATTTTAAAGTTGTAAACTTGGGGTTTGGGGGATGGCTCAGTGATAGAGCACTTGCCTAAGCATGCATGGTTCCCAGAGTTTGATCCTTAGCACTAAAAAAAAAAAAAAAAAAAAAAAGCCCACAAGCCACAAATTTTTGGTGAAGAGTTGTAGCTCAGTGATAGATATATGATTTGCATGTGCAAGGCCCTGAATTTGAGCACTAGAATTGCAGTTTTAATTTGTATATTTCAGTTGCAAATTCATTTCTATCTTAAAATAACTGTACCCTTTAAATTGGCTGAGTTCATTTCTAGAATCCTAATGGGAAATCTTAGGAGGTGTATATGAACCAGTTAAACTATTTTAGAAAAGGAGCTAGAGTGGCTTAAAAGTCAGAGTGGGAAGTGTGTGTAAGGTGACAGGGATCCGTGGTGAAGTTGAAATGAAGCTTTATAGTGGGGCTCAAGTTCCAGTTCATGAAGAGGATCCAGAGTGAAGGTGCCAACATGTTCTCAAGCACCACGCAGTGTAGGTGGGAGTTTAGAGTGCATCCAGGGGTTTCGGGTCAGGTAGAGAGCTCTGGAACTGAACTGACCATAGTATCCTCTTCCTTCTAGCTCCTATCACAGTTTAAGAGCTGGGATGGGCTTTTGAAACCATTGGAAGCCATATACTTCACAAATAGTCTTCACATGTTTCCGAAAGATCCTTTTATCAATTAAGAATAAAGGGAGAGCCGGGCGGTGGTGGCGCACGCCTTTAATCCCAGCACTCGGGAGGCAGAGCCAGGAGGATCTCTGTGAGTGAGGCCAGCCTGGACTACCAAGTGAGTCCCAGGAGAGGCGCAAAGCTACACAGAGAAACCCTGTCTCGAAAAACCAAAAAAAAAAAAAAAAAAAAAAAAAAGAATAAAGGGAGAACAAAGGCCAAAGGATCAGAGACCTGTAGCTAACTATCCGCCTGTGGGAATTACCCAGTTACTGTTTTTTTTTTTGCTCACTGATTAGGAGTCCATGCTCTGACTTTCCAACTTCCACGCCTCTCTTCCCTCACTGCCTGGTTGAATATGTGAGTGTTGTTTGTTTGTTTGTTTGTTTCTTTTCCAGGTCATGATCTTACTGTGCAATCAACAGAGTTTCATTTGTACGCATGTGGAGTACTGCCACCCACACTGCTACCTGCACCATAGCCGCTCCTGTGCCCGGCTGGTCAGGGCCATTAAACTGCTCTATGGGGACAGTGTAGACTCCCTGCGTGAGAGCAACAATATCAGCAATGTGGCTTTGAGGGGCAAGAAGCAGAAAGAGGTGAGTGAGAAGTCACTAGGTAGCATAGCAAGAGCAAGAGAAGAGATATACTTATAATAATATTTTTTATCTGCCCTGGAAATAAAATTTCAAGCAAAAGCAACTGTATAAAGCACACTACACATATCCATGCAGAAGATATGTGCGAGACAGACAGATGCTTTGTCTGTGTTTGTGAGTCAACATGGGGCATTACCCAGGCTTTGTGTAATAGATAAAAAATTCAGGGAGTGTGTGTTGATGAGTAAGGAGAAGAGCTTCTCCCTGGAACCTGGGAACATGGCACCTTACATGAAAAGGAAGGCTTGGCAGGTATGGTTAAAGATTTTACAGTGAGCGAGTGTCCTGGATTATCCAAGTGGGTTCAGTGTTGTCCTGTGTGTCCTCATCTAGGAAGAAAGTACTCCTGAGAATCAAGAGCAGAGCAGATGATGATAGCAGGCAGCAGAGTGGGGAGGGGGCGTGAGCCCAGACAAACAAGCAAACTCCAGATTCAGAGAAAGGGAAGGGAACAGAGTATCTCCCGGAACCTTCCAGTTCCTTGGAAACTTCTGACCCTCAGAATTGTAAACTCAAAAACCCCGGGGTGTTTTAAGCCATGAAGCCTGTGATAGTTTGTCAGAGCACCAGCAGAGAGCTAATGGAAGTATTCATTATGAATAAATGTATACTCGTGAATAAATGTATGAATAAGCAATAAATGGCTCAGCCATTTATAGATGAATGTACTAAGAAAATTCTTTCATGACCCTATGGTATTTCCAAGCATTAAGCTGAGCTGAAGTCTTCTTTTAGCTAAGTTGGCAGAAGAAAGTGACCATGACTGCGATCCTCTGGCAGGAAAACCTCCAGTTACCCACCTGCCCCTGCACACGCAGTATAGCCAAAATGCCCATTCAACTGAAGGTCATGGACCTCCTCTACAGATGCTTTCTCAAACGGTTCTGCAAAGAGACTTTATATAACACTTGCTCACTTCCACAAGCACTCTCTATGCACCAGCTATTGGCCAAGTATTAGATCAAATATCCTATTAAAAATAAATCAGCAGGAAGAAAGGATCTTTCCACTAAGGAGTTTACAAGCTAGGTTTGGGCTTAGAGCAGGCAAGAATATATATGCAAAGCAGTTTTGAGAATTTGAACAAAAATACAGTTGAATTGTATAGCAATGTTTAAAGCTTCAGCGTTCACTGTGGGGTATTTATATTAAAGCTTTTTTATTTCAACTCATAAGTCCAGGTTATGGTTCATCCTAGCAAGGATGCCAAGGTGGAAGGAACTTGAAACGGCTAGTCACATCGCATCCACAGTCAGGGGTAGAGAAAAATCAATGTATTCATGCTTACTTGCTTGCTCAAGAGTTGATTTCTCCAACTCCTACATTTCAGAATCCCCTGCCTAGAGAACGGTGCTGCCCACAGTGGGCTAGGTCGTGGTCACATTAATGAACTGAATTAAGACAATGACCCACAGATACGCCCATAGGCCAACCCAGTGCAGACAATCCCACATTATGACTGTCTTTTCAAGTGAGTCTATGTCATGTCAAGGTGACAGTTAAAGCTAACCATCTCACCATCTCTTCATGGAAACCTTACTTTGTTGGTGTTATGCACAGAACATACACACAATTAATAAATATTATTCTCCTTCCCTTAGCCTTTCATCTAAATTTTAATGGGGTTTTACTTACGTCTTCTCGGTTGCCTTTTATTCGACCCTCCACCCGTTTATTTCTTCAGCGGAGTTGTAAAGAACCTCTGGACCACGCTGAGCCCATATTTTTTGTTCAGAATATAATAATGGACTAAAAAGGACTGAGGATGTGGCTTACTCCTTACAGAGTACTTGCCCTCGCATGCATAAGTCCCTGGGTTTGATCTATTATAGTACCTCATAAACTGTGTGTGGTAGTGGTACACACATGTAATCTCAGCACTCAGGAGATGGAAGCAGGAGGATTAGACATTCAGAATATTCCTTGGCTGCATAGTGAGTCTGAGGCCAGCCTGGCATACATCAGACCACCTCAGTAGTAACAGTAATAGGCCAGAGAAACAAAGCCCTTGCCTTCAAATGTCATGGCAGTAGTCAGCCTTCTCCAGTATCTTGAGAGACCTTGTGGCCCTGTGGCTGCCTCTCCCAACCTCAGCTGCTGTGGCAGAAGCATGTCAGTAGTGGATCAGCCCTTGTTAGATGAATTTTCCTGAGGAAACAAAATACCTATTCACTCCATACAGAGAAGGAACAAGCAAACCAAAGGAAGGATTGCATCCAAGTCCAGCCTAGTGAACCAATGAGTTACATACCCACAGCTAGCTACACCACCAGGAACTCTGCTGGGCACCAAAATTCCCTTTCCTGTAATTTCAGGGTGCCTAATGAGAGTCTTAAGCCAGCCTCATGAGTGTCTACCCTCTCTCCAGGTGGGCATGTTAACGTGTCAATCTCATGAGCATCTCTTGCATATGATCACAGTTGCCCTGTTATATAATAGCTATCTATGTTCATGCCCATCCCAGAACAAACAGCTAAATTACAGTTCTCCATTGGTGATGAATTCTGTCCTTTGTCTTGGCTTATTCATCTTAGATTTCTCTACAGATTCTTGCTTGATTCTAACCATTCATCTAGTCCAGTGAGATCTCAAACTCTTCAAAAAACAAGACTAGATGGCATGGGAAATAGCCGTTGGTTCCAATTAATGACTAGATTCCTTTGACCTGAGTTTCATTTTAAAAAAAAAAAAGTTCTCAAAGTAGTTTGGACTGAGTCAAGAGTACCATAAAGGTACTCAGGACTCTCACACAGTGTACTAAGTCCCTCTCATTCATGTTCCCATCTCTGGTGTCTATTGCCTGACTCTACTCAAGTCAGCCAAACACAGTGACCAGCCTGTGGACCTAATGTGAAAACCATCTAACTCCCTCCCCTCCCACTGAAACCCACACCCTAGGTATCATGGAGCCAGCAGGCACACCATTCTTCCTCAGCACACTTGCCAGCGTGTGCTTGTCCCAGAGGGGGCTCGCAGACAGTATAAAACACAAGTCTGTGTGTGTTCTAGCACATTGGGTTTAATGTAAGTGCTCAGCTTTTCTTTCCTTGAACTGCATACCATTGTGTCCTATAAATTAATCAAGAAGAATTGTTTGTAAGTAACCATGAAAAGGATGCAATGTCTAGCCAGAGAACAAAGGGATATACTTGTAAAAGTCTAAAATCATTACTCCCCAGAAAATACGGAGCATAAAAATCAGTGAAATGGTTGTTTAAAAGTGTGTGCTGCATACAGAAAGCTATCACAGCTTTGCTAAGACGCATCAAGGGAGAAAGACTAAATGGAATGAAGGAATTGCTGTTATTAAATTGGGAATTTGGGAGTTTTCTGTTTTCTTCATAGTTTCTGTCTTTTCCAGAAACTCTGAAATGCACGTGTATTATGTTTGAGTAGAAAGATAGAGCACATAGGTAGGGATTTTAAATGCCACAAATGTTTTCAGAAGGATGAAAGACATACCTCTACATCTCTATGGGAAGCTATAGTGCTATATGATTTTAAAGGTTTTTGTTATATATATATATATATTTCATATACATATGTATACTTTTTATACAGTATGTTTCACAATTGTTTTATGTTTCCAAGCATGTATTTCCATGCTTTTTATTCTTTTTCTTTAAAAAACACAGGTAGAGCTCTGATATCCTCTTTTCTATGTAAGTTCATTTTAAAAGATAGTCACAGACCAGTCCTATAACAGATTCATTGTCTTGGATTTTGTGTCAGAGTTTCAAGAGACTTTCTTGGGGCATGTGCGTGCTTGTAGATTTACTTTTTCTTTCAAAATATCTCCATCTATCACACTGGGAAGCTCTGCCAAAAGTGCTTAAGTTTAGTATTTCTCTTGGCATAGAGGGAGAACGTGTTTCACTGGCCTGACCCTGGCAAAATAAATGAGCTTCATTCTGTGAGGACCTGTGCATCCTGGAATGAAAAAAAAAGCAGGAAGGAATCAGAAGTCAGGATTAATAAACAAGGAAGGACCAGTTCTTCTCCAAGCTGCTCTGACCCTGGCAGGCTTCCCCAAGAAGCCACATTGCCTGTTCAGTTTGTGTTGAGATGATGGGGGGGTATCAACTTTTTATTCCTCAGCATCCCTGTCTACCCTTTTGCATCTTAACACTTGAAAAAAAAAGTCCTTTTTTCCCTGACCACATACCTCAATGCACACCTTAGAATAGAGTATATTTTATCTGGATTAATCTTTATTTAAAATGTTTTTTTAAGCACTTGACAGAACATAATCAAACCTGAAATGAAAATTAGGAAACCTTTATCTTTCCCAAATTTTGCAAATAACTAGCTTTGCAGCTTGGCCAGATCATGCCACACGTGTATCCTTGTTTCTTCAAAGGTAAAAGAGAAGCTTCATAGGAATCATATCGAATACCCCTTTTCTCAACAAAACCAATGCTTTTCAGGAAGTTTGGGTCTGTGCAAAAAAATTTAGGTATACTGTGGAGAAATTGGGAGACATAAAGCACTATGAGTTTTGTAAAAGCATCTTCAATACACACCTCACCTTCTCTTAGTGCTCAGATAAGTCATGCCTGAGGACGCCTTCCCTGAAGAAGAGAGTTTCAGATGTCAACTTGGAAGGGAAAAAGGACTCCGGAATGCTGAAGTACATCAGACTTCAGGTATTTGCATGTGGATCAGAAACATGCATGGGGCATTAACAGGAAAGAGCTCTCTTATAACCTGCCAATGAGTGTTTGGGACACAAAATGGAAGCTGGCACTGTGTTGGTATGAATGCCCGCTTAACTGGTGAGCAAGGTACCACCAAGTATGGGAGAAAAATCCATCTTGCTATGACAGCCAGTTGTGACAGAACGAGGCCTAGAAGTTTGGGTGGGCACCTCTCACACTCTGCTGTCTCCAATGGAGCTAATCTCCCACTACTATGTAATGGCTATCCACAGGTTTCTAAATGAGACCATCTACATTCATATACCCAGTCTGCTTCTCTGTTTCTGAGACTTAGGCAAGGAATTTCATTTCCCTTACTCTTTGTTGTCTCATCTATGAAAAAGGTATTATAGGAATAGACTTATCTCAAAGAATTATTGCATGGATTAAATAAAATAATACATTGGCCTACTTATCCAGTTTTTGACACACTATTCTCTTGTTCTTACGAGTCAAGCTTGAAATCATCCCTTTTCCTTATGGGGAGAAAGGGCTTTTCATGTTTTTCTAGAATGTTTAAAATTTTGAGATTTATAATCTGCATATATATATGGCCCAAATTATGAGAAATAATTGATTAAGTAGGACTTTGTGGGTGGGCATGGGGCCATAGTCACAATGTATAATTATGTTGTTTCAAAGTGAAATGTCATCCAAGTTCATGCTGCCTTCAGAAATTAAATTTATAAATGGACTCCTTTATGAGTTACAGATCCCATGTGGTTTTCAGTGGAACTCTTTTAGCATGGAGAAAATAAAAGAAAGAAAGCTTTAAAAATCTACTAAAACTTTGAAGACAAATCCATGATTGTTGCTTTCTTTCTTTCCTGTAGAGGTTCCCATACTCCATGGTTAATTTTTTAAGTAATTGTAAAACATTTGTGTGTGTGTGTGTGATGAAAATATTACAAGATCAATATTTCTTTCTGACTTGCCTCTACTAATAAAGTATAAGATTTACATACCACATCACCTAAATCCTCTCCCATTTTAGGAAACAGCTTGAGATCACCCAAGAGAACCAGAGAAGGGAGATAGTTCTTAAGTTTCGAGAAGTAATTGTTGTCTTAAAAGATTTTGATATGGGAACTATCAATTCAAGTTTGGGTCCTTATGCTTATTCAGTAGATTCTTTTTTTTTTTTTTTAATTTCACAATTAACTCAATTTCACACATCAGACACGAATTCCCCCATCCTCCCTCCTCCCAACCCCCAGCCCTCCCCCCCAATCCACCCCCCCATTCCCACCTCCTCCTAGGCAAGGTCTCCCCTGGGAAATCAGCCCAGCCTGGTAGACTCAGCTGAGGCAGATCCAGTCTCTTCCTCCCTACACCAAGCTGAGCAAAATGGTGGTGCTTCTTAGACTTTTCATATTTCATGACATCATTGCTTGCATCATGAATTATGGGTTAGATATTTTTATTCTTATTTTAGTGTAAGTGTTGCTTAATAAAGGCATTGAATGATTAAAAAAACAAAAAAAAAAGATTTTGAAACATGATTTGCGCCCCTCCCTCAGGTGATGAGCTTGTCACCTGCTCCCTTGTCTCTGCTAATCAAAGCAGCTCCAATCCTGACAGAGGAAATGTATGGAGATATCCAGCCTGCTGCCTGGGAACTGCTTCTCAGCATGGATGAGCACATGGCAGGTGCAGCAGGTAAAGAAACACTACCTGAGATCTGGCTCCTGTGGCCATTAGTGACCACAGTATTGAAACAGAAAAAGAGGCATCTTCAATTCCACATAAGGATGATGGAAGTTTCTAGACCTCTAAGGAATGTTGTACTTCTAAGGGAAGCAGACCCATGTTTTCAGGGCTTTCTTCAAATCGTGTTTATACCGTTTGCAATAATACAAGATCATCAGATCTCTCTCAGGGTATTAATGTTCTATGACTATGATGGAATACTTTGGGGCTGAAAATGAACTTCACTTGATAGAATGCTTGACCGTTATACACAAATCCCTGGGTTGGGTCCTCAGTGCAACATAAAGCCAGGCAAAGTAGCACATGCTTGTACCACCTCCACTCAGGGGGGAAGGCAGGAGGAACAGAAGCTCAGCATCATCTTTGGCTACCTAGTGAGTTCAAGGTTGGCCAGAGCTACATGAGACACTGGCTCAAAAACAAGGAAATCACACACACACACACACACACACACACACACACACACACACACACACACACACACACAGTTAACCCAGAGGAAATAGTGTGGGCAAAATGACACAGATGTAAAAATAGATTCTGTTTGTTTAGAAATCTGGAGGAGATGAGTTTGACAACTTCAAATGGCAGTTTCACAGAAGGGCTACTCGCTTATAGCATTGGACAGCTGAGTGGGACTCAGGGTGCTACAGACTGTTTTATCACAGGTGTAGACTTTTTTTAAGATTTATTATTTTTATGTCCATTGGTGTGCCAGACCTCTTGGAACTGGAGTTGCATACAGTTGTGAGCTGCCATGTAGGTGCTGGGAATTGAACCTGGGTCCCCTGGAAGAGTAGCCAGTGCTCTTAACCACTGAGCCATCTCTCCAGCCCCAGGTGTAGACTTTCTAAAGTTACTGTAGAAATTGCTTATGGGCTTTGAACCAACAAGTTATATAACTGTTGTTTAACTTAACATGATATTAGTTTGACTTTTGAAGTCCTGACTTTCGTGGTGACGTATGCCTACAGTTCCATCACCCAGGAGATTGGAAGTAGGAGAATCCTAAGTTTGAGGCCAGTCTGGGTTAGATAATTGAGTTCCAGTTCAGCCTGAGATACATGGTGAGACTTTGACAACAACAACAAAAACTTTCAAGGATTAAGGATGTAGCTCACTGGTGGAGCACTTACTTAGTGTGTACAAGATTCTAGATTCATCTCTAGCCTGAAATTAAGGTAGTGATTGGTTTTAAGTGAACAGTAAGCGGTGACATTTAGAGTTAGTCATAAGACACTGGTGTGCTAATGCCTGTGGCAGCTGAAGCAATGGGTGCCTGGTGTCTCTTGAAGGAAGGGATCTGTAGAATGAAGGAGTACAGAGATGGCCTTGAAGCACTGGCTTTCTCTCCCTTCAGAGTTCTAGAGAAATAAATTCAGCAGAAAAAAGACCCCCCAAAAAAGTGATGAGAGCTTTCAACTTCCAAAGCCATAAAAGCAAAGGAGACTAATTCTTCTCAGAGATTTTTATGGAGGTGTTAAGATTTTGTGGAGGAAATAATTGCTGTTAACACACATACACACACACACACACACACACACACACACACACACAAACACAATTTGGTCTGCTGGCAGCTTATGACTGTTATGAGAAAACTATTTTGGTAAGAAGACTAAAGTAGAACTCTTCAATATGTAAAATATAAACATGGTGTTTGAAGCAGGGTGGAATACATTTAAAAATTGAAAAGTGGAAATTGACATAGATAGTAGGCTAAAATGGTTTAGGATTACAGGTGTGTGCTCTATTGCCTGGCACAAGTACATCATTTGATAGATGAACAGACTCAAGTCAGAGTTGAAGGAACTTGTGCAAATTTGTCCCATGGAGAATCAGAGAGCCATAAAACCCAACCCAGACCTTTAGACAGCACACTATAGACAGCTGTGCTTTTTATCACTTTGCTAGAGAAAAATAAAATGCACTTCAGAACTTCAGTGCACTTCTCATTTCACAAGGTTCTTTCCAGGCTGGAAAGATGGCTCCGGCAGCCTTGAGAGGCTCAGACTCAGAGCAAAAGCACAGAGCACTTTCCTGCGCATCCTTTGCCTTTTCCTGGAATAGTAAACTTGGAGTCGGATATTATTGAGCACTCATCATCGTTCTTCCTGGCCATTTTCCAGGGAAGAAATGGAAGCTCCGAGGTTAAGAGTCTTGTCCAAGATCGTGTAGCAAAGAAGTGTCAGAGCTAGGACCCAACCTCAATTCCGTTGGCACAACGGAGCATGGTTTGGGGCTCTAGGGAGAGAAAGCATGTGTAGATTATGTCCTTATGCCTGCCACTGACCCTTCTATCTGTGCTATTGGGGTGTTCCTCTTCACTCACAAGCCCTATAACTTACCACCACACCCATATTTCTCTTATTAATATTTAGCTTTTGCCAAAATTTAAGATTTTAAGTCTTCTGATTCATGGAATCATATTTTGCATCTCCATCTCTGAGAAGGGCCAATGTCCTGATTAGAATCTACATCATGGACTTAGCTTTTCATATAGCTGATAGAGCTGGAGTTGTTCTAAAGACTGTATCCTTGTGTCATCCTTAGATCACTACTGAAGAGTCTAGCCATTTCCTAAATGGCACATTTCACTGCATAACTTTTTTTTCATTGCTTTCTCTGGCTCTGCCTTTTCACCATGAGCCAAAAGAAGCTTTGCTTAGAATGAGTATTCTGCTGAAATGTCATGCTGTCCCTGCTTTGGCACCAGCTAGTAGATGTCCCGGTCAAACAAAGCTTGCTGTTTAGCTTCTAGTGGCTGGAACATTGTTAGCTTTGGCCCCTGCTGGTGGCCAAGCCCCTTCACCTCAGGAGTGGTTGTGAAGAGACAGGAGCAGTTCCCATATCCCCTCAACCCTAGAAATAAGGCAACACCTTAAGATGTGCATCTGATGAATTCATTGTTGGCTGTCTCTAGCCGCCATGTTCCTGCTGTGTGCGGTGAAGGTCCCTGAAGCTGTGTCAGACATGTTGATGTCCGAGTTCCACCATGCAGAAACTGTACAGAGGCTGAATGCCGTCCTCAAGTTCCACACGCTCTGGAGGTTTCGCTATCAGGTCTGGCCAAGGATGGAGGAGGGAGCACAACAGATATTTAAGGTGAGGGGTGCTCTGTACGTGGAAATTAGATCAGCACAACCAACCTAGGGCTTCTTGAAATCCATGAAACACAGACTTACAATGTACAGCCAAAGAATTCTTCTTCCCTCTGAATATATCGGTAAGCTTAACCCATATATAAATAATTCTATTTGATTCAGCAAATTGGAATATATAAGAATATAGAACAAGAAAATCAAGTCAGTAGCAGCCTGAATATCTCACTGCCATACTTGGGGGTAAGCACCTAAGTGTGGATTGTAACTGTCCAGGCATTTTGCTTGCTACACACATACAGATGTTTAGGGCAGAACAGAGCGATCAGCACAACTTGTGATCGTTTTGTTAAAACATTTATTTTACTAATGAGTAAACTGAGGGTTATTCTGTGCCCTGTAACATAAAAGTCTTAGAAGACAGCCCTTTGCTCTGGTGTTTCTTATGCCTCTAAAAAGCCACTCAGACCCTTGACACCTACTAAGGCTGTGTTTACTTCTACCTGGGACTCTTTCCAGCTTCTACTCCATCCTCCCTCACCTCACTCTTCTGTGTCAACTAACAGATCCCGCCTCCCAGCATAAACTTCACCCTGCCCTCACCAGTACTTGGAATGCCATCTGTCCCAATGTTTGACCCTCCGTGGGTCCCTCAGTGCAGCGGGAGTGTCCAGGACCCCATTAATGAAGACCAGTCTGTGAGTACCAGGCCCTTTCTTTCCCATGTCTCCACCTTACAGGGGATGCATGAGACCATTTGACCATCCCCGTCATGAGAATGCAGTGACAGAGAAAGCCACAGTGGCCCGCAGTATCGGGGATAATAGAAACTAGCTTCTATCAAGCTGATTGGCTTTATTGTCAAGGAATCAAACAGGCATTTATTTACTGGCAAACAAAACATCTTTCCTGCTGTTTGTTGCTATATTAATTTAACTGCAAAGTGTGAGCTGCCTGGCGGTTAAAGACATGGGTCCAGCAAGAGTAAGAATAGAGTGTCAGCAGCTTCTGCTTCTTGTTTATTTCTAGTTTTGTTGTTATCACCACCATTATCATTGCCACCATCACTTAAAACCTTAGGAGTTACAGTCTTCCTCTGTATCGCTGCCACGTGTAACAGATACAGCAAGGTTTATTTGCAGGAAAAAAAAAAACCACGAATTTGTGCCTTTTGTAATAGATGAGCCTTCGAAATACATGTTTATTGTCTATTGAATAGCATGCCTCTACATTAACAACAATGCTTTTTAAAAACTCAAAAAATGAAGCAAAACCAGAAAGGGAACACACCTCAGTACAGTCCCACCATTATGTCCATGGACAAACTCCCATGGAATTTCCATAATTTGGTGTGTATTTGTTAAATATATTTCACATATCTCCTAAAAGGCCTTCAGAAGTATTACACCATTGCCTTTTATACTTTATACAAAAAAATATGTTTTCTGTTGTCAATGCAAAACTCATCTCTTGCTGTAAGGATAATAAGAGATAACTCATTCTGAACCGAATATTAGTGGCATGGTTTAGCAATGTAGATTTATGCTACTCTGAATGATGCCTTGGAAGAAGTTTCATGAACGACTATAGTCTCAGAACAAAAGAAAATCATTAATCAACACACTTACTAAATACATGTATGGGGAAACAGGAGACTTACAGAAGAAAGATGAGGAGTTCTTGCTTCAGATGCTACCCTGTAACACTTTAGCTGGGAGGTTGATGGGGCCTCGTGGTTAATGAATTTAAGACATCCCAAAGGTTGCTTGTTGAAAGGGCTGGTAGGCCAGCTGCAGAAGTTTGTAGTTAGTGGCTATTAAGGGGACTAAATATAGCCCAAGATAATTTTGGCTTTCAGTCTGCAACAGTCCTACTTCCCACAAACCAGAAATTCTAGCCAGTCAATCTACAAAATTTTGAACACCAATATAATTTTTTGCAGTGTGTGTGGGGTTGGGGTGGGGACTGCAGCTCATACTACTTCTTTGAATGGTAAAAATAAATGATTGGTGTTTTAATTCACACATCTTTGAAAACATTAGTTCAATATATTTCTGATTCCTATAGTATGCCTTACAAGAGACCGGCTTAGCGACCTGGCTCTGAAAATTAACCATGTGATTCATTGCTGTACCATTCATCTGTTGTACTATTCATCATGGTAAACTGTTAGTCTTGTGTTAATATCCTACCTAATGGAGCTTCTGTAATGAAGCCAAAATCTCCAGCACCATCAGTGACTACAGGGCAACAGAGAGGTACGGATTTTCTGGTACTTCAAATTGGCAGAGAAAGACTGTAGTGGCCACTGCTTTGCTCTGATCCCTGCCTGTTCCTACAGCTCTCGGCATCTGTCTCAGCATATACATCATGACTAAGGAAGGCATGAATGGTGTAGCCACTGCATGGGATGAATCTTCTGTTCTTTGTCTCTATCTTTCACCTGTGGATTGGTTTTAAAGTTTTTCACTTCATGTTTTACGTTCAACCTGGGTAAAACTTTCTAGTGTCCTACTTTCCATTCAGTAACATTCTCCTTCAAAATATTTCCAGTGTGCTGCTGTACTTACTGATGAATGTTATTTACGTTGTGCTAAACACTTGAGTGATAAAATGAAGTAAACCATATAACTAACTAGCTTATTTGAGAGGCATGTCACATTCTTCCTCCTTTGCATGCTCTGTCTTTCCATTTTACTGACCTTATATGATAAACATACTTCATTTAAAGCCAGTTCAATAAAAGTTGTTCTTCATGTGAATTGATATCACCTGAACATGTGAAATAGAATTGTTTCCAGAAATTACAAACATTCTTGAGAAATAACAATGATGAGTGTGTGTGTGTGTGGGGGGGTCACCAACTGTAGAAATTTAGTGTGTGTGTGTGTGTGTGTGTGTGTGTGTGTGTGTGGTGTGTGTGTGTGTGTGTGTGTGTGTGTGTGTGTGTGTGTGTGTGTGTAGGTAGGTAGGTAGGTAGATAGATAGATAGGTAGGTAGGTAGATAGACTTGAGTAAGATAGATAGATTTGAATAAGATAGGGAGAGAGAGAGAGAGAGAGAGAGAGAGAGAGAGAGAGAGAGAGAGAGAGAGAGAGAGAGAGAGAGAGAGATTTGAATTAACTCATGACTGGCCTATCATTTCATAAGGGCAAACTCCCACCTTTGAGTGATTTGTTGGATCACTCTTTGTGCCTGTGATCCTGTAAGAAATGAGACCATGCACTTGCTTTTGTGTATCCACAGAAATCCTTCTCTGCCCGGGCTGTGTCCCGCTCTCATCAGAGGGCAGAGCATATCTTAAAGAACTTGCAGCAGGAAGAAGAGAAGAAACGGCTCGGTCGTGAGGCAAGCCTCATTACCGCCATCCCCATCACCCAAGAGGCTTGCTATGAGCCCACCTGCACCCCCAACTCAGAGCCTGAGGAAGAAGGTGCTTTCACACCTTTTTTAAATGGGGATTTTATGGGACCAGGAGGGGCATGCCACAGGAAAAGGACCTGTTTTCAGATTAAACAGGGATGACATCATGTGAAATGCCCGCCCCATCTCATCTCTCCCTCACAAGGAGAGAAAAACGCTGTTTCTAAAGTTAGAGTGGTCCTGTCCCTGGAGAGTAGTAGTAACCTTGAACGAATCAGTCTGATAGCAGGAAAAGCATTGGTTGTGGCCCAGGGAGGCTGAATCCACCACGCACAAGCCAGCAAATGCATTGAGTCTTCCTTACTAAAAATGAGTTCGTCCATTAACCACTTTTAACCTTCCCAAGTATAGATAACTTTCTGGTGGTTATCAAAAAAAAAATGATTAGTGAACCATTCTAAATTCATTGATTCTCTGTTCGTTATTTTGTGGGAAATTTTGTAAGGCATTTTCTGTTCTATAGAAGTCCTATGTTTTGTTTTCTAAGTATGCGGTAAAGTTACTTAAGCATTCTGGTCTGAGGGTGGCTGTACTTTATGTAAGTACAACTTTACTTGTAGTGATGATAAATTTGGGTTAGAAAACCAAAATTCACATTCCCCGTTCTGCTTGCCAGTAGAAGAAGTCGCCAATCTGACATCCCGACGGCTGTCTGTGAGTCCATCCTGCACCTCCAGCACATCCCACAGGAACTATTCCTTCCGCAGAGGGTCAGTCTGGTCCGTCCGTTCAGCAGTCAGTGCTGAAGGTGTGTCCTCTGACCAACATGTTGTTCTTCATAACTACTTTGTTCTAAAATACATTATAATATCAGAAGTGCTTTATGGCTTAAAGTTTATATTTAGTTATGTGAGCAATTTTTGAGTTCAAAGTTTTTGTAATATTAGCTTTATTCTTTGCTCAGATGCATCTGGTTGTCCCATTTATAAATTACTAATTATGCTCTTCCTTAAATTTTCTTGGCACTATTTTCAAAAGACACTTGATCGTGAGTGAGGGTGTCTATCTCATGATTCTATTATACTAATCTGTTTCAGTCTCTATCTTGATCCCAACCCCAGGCAGTCTTGGTTATAGCTTTCTAGTTAAGTTTTTAAATTGCAAAGTGAAAGAGGACTTTCACTTTCCTCTTTCACTTTGTTTTTCATTTCTAAGATTATTTTAGCTATTCTTGAACTCTTGGCATTCCTGTGTGAATTTTAAGATGGGTTCATCAGGCAGATGTATCTTAATCAATGGGCCCATGAACATGGGTTATCTGTCCATTCATACTATTGTAATGGGTGTGACTTTTGGTCTACAAAGTTAACACTTCTTTTGTTGAATTTATTCCTTTTGTTGTTGTTGTTGTTGTTGTTGTGAGTTTATAGGAACTTGTTCTTCAAATTTCACTTACAAGGCTTTTTATTACTAATGTGTCATTTGCAAACATAAATTATTCACGTTTTTCCTAATGTAGTTTCCTTGTATTTCTTGTTATTGACCACTTAGCCCTGCCAAGTTTCAAGGATAAAGTTACTACAAACAGTGACAATATATATTTTTGTCTTGCTAGCAGTCCTAAAGAGGAAGCATTTAGTCTTTCACCATCAATTATGATATGAACCATAAATTTTTAATAATCTTTGTAATGTGAAGGAAATTCCTTTTGATTCACAGGGCTTTCATATTTTAATCATGAAAATGATCTTATGTTTGTCAAATGGCTTCTATGCACTGATTAAAATTCTCCTGTGCTTTTTTTTTCTTCATTTAATTAACATGGTATGTTGCATTCCTTTTTTCATAGGTTGTCCTATGCTTACTTTCCATTCCAAAGCTACACGGTCTTGTTCATAGTATGCAGCCTTTCTTTTGCATGGTTCTAGATACCATTTGACAAGACATTGCTGAGGGTTTTCACCCATGTGTTCATAAGGGATATTGGTCCCCAGTTTCATTTCTTGCACTGTCATCAAATAGTCTCAGCATCAGAGTATATATACAGCTGAGAAAATACACAGGTATAAATTGCCTTCTAAACACTGTTCCTGCTGAATTCCAAAAGGAGAGATATATGGTTTTCCTTTTCATAAAAATCAAAGTCCTTTTAATTTCCTCTGTGAGTTGTGATTTGATTGACTGGTATTTTAGAGTCAAGGTAATTATTACATATTTAATTTCCTTGTGAATTCTGTCTAGCTGCTTTCTTATGAAAAATTATATATTCTCCATTGATTATTGTCACATTACATTTCTCCTTTTACTTCTGCCTTCATTTACTTCATATTTTTAGAGTTCTACAATTACATGCATATATGCATATGATTACTCTTCCTGATAAGTTGAGTCTTTATCAAAAAATATCTATCCTTGCCTGTAGTAAGAGCTTTCCTCTTAAAATATACATCATCTAGCATAAAGTTCACCATTCCAACTCTTTTCATTTCTGTTCACATGCTTATGTTTGTATTTTTGAAGCAATATTTTGATTCTTATACATAGATTGGTTTTTAGTCAATATGTTTATTGTTCTTTTTTTTTAACCCATTCCACTAATTCTGCCTTTTGTTTGGAGAATTTAGTCCATTTTCATTTCCTGCAATTGATGAATAAACTAAGATTTATGTCTTCCATATTAAAGAACAAAATATGTCGCATGAAACACAGTTTTGCAACATTTATTTTAGGTTACAATCACCTTCATTTATATGGCACTTATATGAAAATACAGCATATTCATAATAACTAACTCAAAACCATTGCTTAATAAGTACCATAAGATCTAAGCATCCCCAGGACAGTTTCTACTGATTGCATTTGTTCCTGAATGTGAACAGAATTTTCTTGTTTCTTTGAGTGCCTTATACACTTTTTATTGAAAGTCAATAAAGTCAAAAAAGAAAAAAAAAGCTGAGTGGTGGTGGTGCACACCTTTAATCCCAGCACTTGGGAGGCAGAGACAGGTGGATCTCTGTGAGTTAGAGGCCAGCCTGGTCTACAGAGTGAGTTCCAGGACAGCTAAGGCTACACAAAGAAACCATGTTTTGAAAAAGCAGAAAAAAAAATGAACACAGTTTGTAATGTGACAGATGTCTGTCATCTATCTATCCACCCACCCATCATTGTTAGCATCTCATATGCATCTAATGAGAAGTAGGATTGAGAACAATAAGCTTTTGTCTTACAGCCCTTCATAGGACCTCTAAAATCTCATCAGTCACAGAAGTTAAGATAGGAGACTCAAAGACTCAACATTCTCTATATTCCATAAAAAAATGTTTATTTTGTATTAATAATAAGTGGCTTTATTTTCATATCAATCTGCTGGTAAATAACTTTACTACCTTTCTTGACATCTACTACCTCCACTGCCTTTTTCTTTATTCTAAGTGAAGTAATTATCGATTTTAATACTTACTGAACTTATCAGATGAGGGTATCAATATGACTGGGTTACACTATGCCTGTTGTAAATTCACATGCTTTCTGCTACCCAATGTTTGTGCTCATAATCTCTCACACATGTTTGTGACATGTGGCATGACATCTATGAAAAAAATGCCTTAGTCCTCACTTAGAATTTTATTTTCTCTGATTTCATATTATGAACTAACTTCCTCTCTCAATACGTCTGTGCCTCTCTTCCTCTGCAGTACAAGATAATGACAGTGCTTAGGAAGTGGGTTAATTCTGTTGTTTTATAGGGAGAGGCACTCTCCATAAAGCCACATTTTTTTTTTTTTTACTTTTTAGCAGTATTATAGATTGTATTGTCAAACAGGATTTGAACTGAAAGTCGTGGTTGCATTGGGATTTTGTCTCTCCCCGCAGATGAGGAACGCACCACTGAACACACACCAAACCACCATGTGCCTCAGCCTCCGCAAGCAGTATTCCCAGCATGCATCTGCGCCGCGGTCCTTCCCATTGTTCATTTAATGGAGGATGGAGAGGTGCGAGAAGATGGAGTGGCAGGTATCATTGGGCCAGCCAAATGGCTCCGTTCTTACCCCACTCATTTAAAGGGAAACAGATTTTTTTTTTCTTGAACATACCATCTACCTACCACATGCTAGATTGTTCTATTATATTATATTTACAGATGTATATAATTATAGATGTTTAACATAGCATGCTAATGTTGCCACTTCTCTACCTCTTTCTCTTGCTATTTTTATTGCCTTTACCAAGAAATTTCTTCAAAATAGTTTGCTAGGTCCATGAAAAATTTTTATGACCAGAAAGTACATCAGTACATATTTGACTATCAAGATGTCAAACAGTGATTTTTTTCCCACCTCAGAAATCTTAGCTATTAATTCAGCCACACCAAAGCCTTCATTCCTACTTGATTATTTTTCCAGATATAAAGAGAAGTCTGAAAGAAGAAATAGTAGAATAGGGGTACAGTGGTTATATTTATAATGGGTAAAACGTTAATTTTTTTTGCCTGTTTTTTTTTTCTTTTTCATTCTTTGCTAAGAATTGAACCCAGGGTCCTGCACATAATAACCAAGAGCTCTAACGCTGAGATCTACCCTCAATCCTCTTCTTCCTTTAAAAAGAATTGAGACATTGTCTCATTAAGTTGCCCAGGCTTGCTTTAAACTCACTTATAGCTGAGGCAAGCCTTGAACTTGAAATCCTCCTGTCTCAGCACCCCCTGCCAAGTAGCTGTAATTTCAAGCCTATGCCACCAGACTCAGCTTAGGTTAATATTCTTCCAATTTATGCAAGAGAGAGCACAAGATATATATTACCATTATTAAAACTCAATAATAATAATAATTTTTAACACCCCACCCCCTATGAGCAAATGATGTGAACAGTCTCTAGGCCAACAACACCCATGAATAACACAGTTACATAAACAATACTATCTCACATTTTGTCTACAAAACTGCAAAACTTATTTCAAATTTAACTGTCCAAGGTTAGTGAAGAAACAAGAAAAATATCAGGCTAGCACCTCACAGGAGAGGCATAAATTTGGGACAAGCATTGGAATGTTGTTTCACAATATGCATAAAAAGGCAGAAGCCCTTTAGCATAGACTTGATTTTTTTCATATAAAAATTTGTAGAGGACATTGTACATTATATATCATATATGATAATGAATCTTTGAAAATAATGTGAATGCCTAAGCACAGGGTATCAATTAATCTTGTTGCCTTTATATGATAGCATTCTCAGTGCTTCGGAAGTCAGAGTCAAGAAAATTAACTTAAAGAGTGTTCTATGTAATGCAAAGTAGAGTTTGAAATAGCATTTTCTATATGCTGCTTTGAAATATGTGTATGTATGATTTTCATGAATATGAAAAGCAGATCCCAGTTAGTAGCCTTCTGTATTGATGAACTTAACAGTTTTTATTTTTCTCTCCAATTTTTTTCTGTATTTCAACATTTTAAACATCATATTGCTTTATTAAAGCAGTAAGATTTTTTTTAGATCTTATAAATATATTTTAGTAAGCAGTTTTAACCTAGGAACCCCATCTATGGATTGTGTATAGAGCTCAGTGGTAGAACCTTTGCTTTGCATATGTGAACACTTGGGTTTAGTCTCCAGCATCATACACACACACACTCACACACGCATTTTAATTATTTAGAAAGATACTTGAAAATGAAAGTTTATACTTATGTGTTTTTTATTCATAGCATTTATTTGTATAGCTCTTGATCTTAATTTGATGTTAATTTATGAAGCAAAAACTTATTATAATTTACTCAAAATATAGGCTGAATGATAAATTTATACTACATTCTAAGTTTTTGGCTTGGAAACCAGCAGAACTGAGGGCCACTGTTCAAACTGAAGATCATGTGTTGTTGACCAACCCTCCTCTGCTTCCTTTCCCAGTACACACCCAGGGAACCTTATCCTGACCTTGTGTTACAATGAAGTAGCACTGTCCCCATAGGATTATGTATTTATTCCTAGGAAAAGAATTACTGCCAACTCAACTGTTTTATCTTGCTGAAATGGATACTGTTTAAAGTATCTGGATAATAAAAATTCGTCCCTAGTTCATAGTTCATTTGTATTTTAAGCCAAACCATATTTTAAAACCTAAATAATTGCTTTTGGAATTTATTCTGGGATTAAAGAGATGGCTCAACAGTTAAGAGCATTTGGTTTGATTCCCAGCACTGACATAGTGGATCACAACCATCTGTAACTAGTTCCAAGGGATCCAACACCCTCTTCTGACTTAATCTCTACAGGCACCGGGCACACATGTAGTGGGCATATGTACATTGAGGCAAAATACTCATATATATATATATATATATATATATATATATATGGAAATTGTTTAAATAAAATAAAAATTAAATGTTAAAGCTGAATTTATACAAAATGCTGATTTGACTTTAATTTAATGATGACTTACATTGCCAACATTAGGTTGGTCTTCAGCGCTAGGACTACCGCATATAATTGCAAAGGCAGTGCTTGCCAAGCAATGCCAATACCTAAAGACCAACTCCCTCTTGCTTTCCTTTCCTTACACAAGCAAATATTCAGTGAAAACAAAACCGACAGCTTTCCACTTTTCAATACAGAAAATGTTCAGAGGACCTTTTTTTTTTTCAATATCATGACCATATGAGCTTTATTGCATTTTACTCTTTAAAAAATAATAGTTTAGAGCCAGGCAGTGGTGACACACGCCTTTAATCCCAGCACTCGGAGGCAGAGACAAGTGAATCTCTGTGAGTTCGAGGCCAGCCTGGTCTACAGAGCGAGATCCAGGACAGGCACCAAAACTACAGAGAAACCTTGTCTCAAAAAAAAAAAAAAAGACTTTAAAAAATAATAGTTTAATTATTTGAATATTTCACACATGTGCACAATTTTACTCTTATGCATCCTTCTTTCTACCTTCCTCCAACTCACTCTGGGACCCACAAATCCTTCTCCTTCCCAGATTGATGTTTTCTTTCTTTTTATTTTATCTTATTTTTTATGTGTATGGTTTCTGCCTGTATATACATCTGTGCACCACATTCATGCCTGGTGCCTGCAGAGACCAGAAAAGAGCATCGACTCTCTTAGAACTGGAGTCACAGATGGTTGTGAGCCACCTTGTGGGTACTGGGAATTGAACTCATGTCCTCTTGAACAGCGACTGGTCCTCTTAACCACTGGGCCATCCTTCTAGCAATAATGCTTTCTTTTTTGTTGTTATCATTATTAATAGGCCCCTGCATCCAGTTATTGCTGACCCTGTGCAGATAATATAGGGCTACCCACTGAGACAGAGGCAACTTGCTAATAGCCACAGGCCCAAAGAAGAGTAACTCTCCCTCCCTCAACAGCCATCAAATGCCATTTGTAACTGTAGTTTTCCTGCCTTGCCCACAGTCAGGACAAATGTCTGTCACCAGCCAGTCCCACAGCCACTCAGACCCAACCAAGTAAACACAGAGACTTATATTGCTTACAAACCATATGGCCATGGCAGGCTTCTTGTTAACTGTTTTTATAGCTTAAATTAATCCATTTCCATAAATCTATACCTTGCCACATGGCTGGTGGCTTACCGGCATCTTCACATGCTGCTTGTCATGGCGGCGGCTGGCAATGTCTCCTTCTGCCTTTCTATTCTTTCTTTTCTCCTCTCTGTTAGTCCCGCCTATACTTTCTGCCTAGCCACTAGCTCCTTAGCTAAAAGTTCAGACTCAGGCTCAGCCTCCACCCATACTGGAGTTTTTTCTGCCTTCATCTCATACAGGCAACCACACCTGCTGAGTGGATTTTGCACCAGCCATGTCATGTGCAGAAGACAGCATTTTGCAGTTGTTCTACCCCTCTGCTGGCTCTTTAACATTCGTTCTACTCACTTTTCCACAATGTTCCTTGATCCTTGGATAGGAGGGTCATACAGAACACTCCTTTTACAGCTAAGGACTACATGCAACCACTGATTCCCAGGACTTGGACCAATCATGAGTCTCTGTCTTAAGCAATTCTCTGAAAAAAAAAAAAAAGAACATCTCATAACAAAAATATTGAGAGGTAGTTTGACAATATGACCGTTTGGTAGAACACCAGTAGGTTCCCCTAGAGCCCTAGTCATGAGGTTTTGATCAAATTACAGTACCAGCCATGAAATCCATCCTGTGGAGCGGCCTCAAATCTGATCATACGAGGTTAGTTTCCCCTATAACCACCATGCTACTGTTGGGCCAGTGGGTACAGCGTGCCTGGCAGGTCAGGAGTTAGATCCCTGGGACCCACACGATAGAAGAACATCAACTTCAGAAAACTTTTGAAAGCAGAAAGAAAGGACTCATTAAGGCTTAGTAAATAAAATGCTTGAAAACTTCTTCTAGTTGATGGACTGATGGCCACTTTTCTCTTCTGAAGTCAGTGCTGTGGCCCAGCAAGTCTTGTGGAACTGTCTAATTGAAGATCCATCAACAGTTCTTCGACATTTTCTGGAAAAATTGACCATCAGCAATAGACAAGTGAGTTGCTCTTCCTTGTCCGTAGCTATGAGTATGAGCTCTGCTGGAAGCAAGCGAAGGACTTTATAGTGCTGCCATGTGATATTAGCTATTCTGATGTGTAGCCAATAGATGCCTTTTACGTAATGATGAGCAATATTAATTTTTGCTAATGCAGTTGAGATTCTTGCAAGATTCTCAATATTTTAAACAAATATAAAATGAAGTTTGTTGTGTCTAGGGTTGAATTCATTTAAAGAATTCTAGTTGTTTGGTAGCCTGGAATGCTAGTGGAATTATTTCAATATGTTAACGTTCTCATATTATTACCCAAAAAGCTAATTTACCAGAACACCTGTAAGGTGTCAAAAAAAAGGGGAGTTTTCTAGACAATAAAAAAATCTGATGATTAAAAATTATTTCTATTATAATATACTAGAATATATAATATAATATATCAGTGATTGTATTCACTGGGAGATTGAGTTTGGTTTCTGGGGAGCGAAGTTAATTACAGGCATTTCAATTTATTTTCCCTTGGCTTCATTTTATCTCATTGATTTGAGACCTAGGAAACCAAACTAGGAAAGTCAATTCACCTGGTGTTCATATTAGTTTCTCAGATTAGCACCTCTCCACATTCCCTTTACACCTGGCAGCCATAACAAATACGAAGAGCTAAGTTTGCAGCTCTTCCATGATTTACCAGTGACCTGTAAACACAGCGCAAGGCCATATTTTAAAATAAAATTTTCTGCTCCTTGGTGATATTTATATAGTATCCATAAAAGAAAAGTATTCCCGCTCATTTAAATAGTAAGAATCACATATAGTACCAGTCTCTATGGATTGGGTTCTCCTCTGCCATGTTAAAGTGGTGATATAATTGAAATTAACTAATGGACAAAAGTTAGGAAAATCCCCCCTCTATTTTCAAGCAGTTAGTTTCTGACAACGTGGCTGCTGATTGAGGGCTTGACGCATCTGCTCTTCTTCCAGGATGAGCTAATGTACATGCTGCGCAAACTTCTCTTAAATATTGGAGACTTTCCAGCTCAGACATCACACATCCTGTTCAACTACTTGGTGAGTCTCGGCAGCTAATAGATGAGAAATGATTTCTGGTAGGAATCAGGAACATGGAGAAAGAAACATGGTGGTCCCTCCCCAATAAATTCCCAATAGTTATATAATCGAAGGAGAGTCAGCAGAAGTTTCCACTTTTAATATGAGGAAAGCCCTGCCTGGCACATTCTTTGGTGTGTGGTGGATCCTCAATAAATGTTATTTTCTTGATCCTCCTTTTAGCATTAGGCAACTTTCCTATGTTAGTTAGCTCATATCATGGTTAGTCTTCCCACCCACCCCCTTCTCCTACTTTGCTGATTAACTAACTAACTAACTAACTAACTAGCTAACACACACACACACACACACACACACACACACACACACACACACACACACTTGCTAGAAGGAAATCATAAATGTAGTCTTCCATAGCGACTCTTACGTTTCATCCTGCTTCACAGCTTCTCTCTGACCCCTCCCAGATTTATCTTTTGTTTTTTCACATTCTTCTCCTTAAAACACAAATGAATATGCACGTGGTTTGGAGAGTGGGGCATGCTACCTATTTTGAAATTGTCCTTCAACCCTGACAGACAGGAGGACAAGTGAATATCCTTGTGGACATTTTCTCCCTTTCCATTATGAGGGGAAAAGCCATATGCCTATGCATCTACAGCAGTGTGACAGACTTAGCTCATACTATAAATCTAGAAGTGCAGGCGATGTTTGTAATTCCTTTACGGTGTCTATGACTAATGTGGTCTCCCTTCTCAGTGTCCACTTGTTGGCCAGCCCACGAAAAAATAAGAGCCCAATCCACATGAAAGCCAGCTTTTGCCAAGATTTTCTGTTCTCTTCACCTGCCTAGTGCAAGTGTTAAGGAACGTAACCGAAGTGTTAAGGAAGCGTTTGAGCAAAGACTACAAATGCAGGGGTGATTTCATTTTACAAAGAAAAGCCAAGAAAATGGGAACTGGAGTGTAGGAAGAATGTGGCTCTGTGGTTGTTGTTCTTTTGATTCAGGTGGGACTAATCATGTACTTTGTGAGGACCCCATGTGAGTGGGGGATGGATGCCATCTCTGCCACGCTGACCTTCCTGTGGGAGGTGGTCGGGTATGTGGAGGGCCTCTTCTTCAAAGATCTCAAGCAGACAATGAAGAAAGAGCAATGTGAAGTGAAGCTGCTGGTCACTGCTTCCATGCCAGGTAACCCCTATGAATATTTATATGTGTATATGTATTCTCCTTTGAAAGACTTGTGACTTTTTCATTCACAAGAAAAATAAGAGTTCTAACCCCTAGTATTGAATGCATTCAAGAATTTTTGTTTAGTATAGCCAGGAGAAATATAATAGCCCTTTCAAAAAGTCAGGAGTTGTGAGATGAAAAGGCAGATATCTGAACAGAGTGCCAGCGAATCAGCCTTGAAGAGGGGCCAAGGTTAAAGATTTATTTAAGTCTATCGCAGCGGGCCAGTTGGACTCAAAGCCATTGTGAGTGAATTTTTGACACTGCCATTTGAATGATATTGTTTGTATGGCAAGGACCCTGGGCCTTTGTAAACTCACTGAGAGGAGGCTTTCTGAAAAGTTGGAGAGGCGAAAAACCGGAAAAGGGAGAAATAAGAAAGAACACAGTATGTGTTGTGAACTCTGGATGCTGTTCCTCTCCACTCAGCACAGCTTATTTGCCCTTGAGATGGAGATTTTTAACAATACTTTATCCTTGTGTGGAGGGTATTAAAATGTAGGATGATATGTGTCTTGAAATGAAGAGAATGGCTAAATTATGTGGAGGTGAGAACACAGGTTCCACAGCAGAGAAGCCCGCGTTAAAATCAGCCCTGCCATTTATTAGCTGTATAACCAGAGTTAACTGTGGAAAAATAAAATCATTTCTCATGCCTTCTTTCCACGTGTGTGATATATAAATGTGATTCCTGACTCACAATTATGATGAATGCATTAGTTTCTGTATATAAAATACTTTTTTAAAAGGCCTGCTCTGTGGTAATCATCCAACAGGTGGTGGATAATTACGAATTTGTATGCTGTGTAGGGTATTCAAAAGAATAGTCAGCTTTTTTATTCTATATCGAAAAAAGTCATATTGTCACTCACATTCTTAAAAGCTTGGCAACATAGCTAGTTTGAAGTCGGCCTGGACTAGATAAGATCCTATTACCTGTTTCAAAAGCAAGCAAACTAACTTAAAGAGAAGTTGATAGTAACAACAATGGAAATCAGCTCATCGATACTATTTTAATTTTAATGTTGTGTGACTTAAATGCAAACTTAAATGAAAGACTCTGTTCATAGTTATTTTAATCTTGGGTAGGTACCAAAACCCTGGTAGTTCATGGACAGAATGAATGTGACATTCCAACCCAGTTACCAGTCCATGAAGACACTCAGTTTGAAGCCCTGCTGAAGGTAGGAACACTTTTTTGACAGAAATGATTTTTTTTATGCATACCCATGGCCTCCTCAGTAAATATGCTTTAGAATTATAGTGAATGGCACTCTGTATTCAGACTAACACATCCAATTCTTCACTCTCCAGAGGCCCCGCTACCTTTGCACCCTTGTATAATTTCCACCACTTTTCACTGGCATTTTAGCTTTGCATTAAAGCAGGCAGAATTGGGCAAATTCTGTCTCAAACGGGGCAGGGTTGCCTTGAGATGTTATTCCCAACCCCCCCCCCCCCCCGAAAGCTGTGAGTTCCGGCTTAGGAACATTTGCTTTTCCTGTTTTAGTTTTTTACCGTGCCCTGGTTTTGCTCAGAGAAGTAAATTCTAGGCATCAACTGAAGTTAACACCAAGAGCAATCTATACAATCCGGAAACCACTGGGTGATGCAGGAAAATACATACTTTAGAATAAATCAGGCCGGCAATCAAAGAATTTTCTAATGGTTGTAACAATCCCCCTCAAAAGAAGTGCAGATGATTGCCACCCGTACCGGCAAGGCTTTTCATGTAAAGTAAGAAGGATGCTAGGACAGCAATCCTCACTCATCTGGAGTCTACATCTTTAGTAACTTTACCTCACTAGAGAAGATTGGAACCCAGTTCTGGACCCTAATATAAGTAGAAACATGTAGGTGGGGCCATGCCTCCTCTTTCAGACTTCTTTGAGATTGCTGGTGAATATCTAAGGTCCTCTGACACTGGCAAACTTTTAACACCACCCCGTTTGCATACTTAACACTGGATGGTGGATATCAAGATTCGGACAGTGAGTTCCCCTCCATGATGTCATTACAGCCAGGGCAATGTCAATCACAGGACCTCTCTAATTAGTTTCTTTTCCATCAGTAGTATCATATTAGTTTCATTACACACGTTACCTACATGAAAAGCACTGGATGTATTATAGTTTGGATTATTCTAGATCTAAATATAATATGTAATATAATATAAATACTAAAAATACTTTCCCTAATCTCATGCCCACGAGGTGCCACTGTCCCTTCACAGTCTGTCGGTCAGTCTGAATTAAAACTGTGCTACTTTGGACACTGTAAGAATAGATGATTTACATTACCAGTCTTTACTATATCACTTTTAGATAAATGTATCACTATATGTTGTCATGTCCCTATAAGAATTACCTTGCGTCCTTCTAGCATACCATCTATCTACCAGGTAATATAGTCTTGATAAACGTTTATAAAATTTGTTGCTATTGTTCTAGGAGTGTCTAGAGTTTTTCAACATCCCAGAATCCCAGTCAACACATTACTTCCTCATGGATAAACGATGGAACCTTATCCACTACAACAAGGTAAGTCTGCCATCATGATGCCCATGCTGACTTGTGTCGAAAGCCCCCCAAACCTTGCATAAGTGCAGCTTACTACTGGTAATGTGTCACTGGTTCACTTTATAAGCATGTACTCCTGGGTCTCTTGGGCTTTGGACCAATTGATTTACCTTTCTACCCCTTAGTGCCCATATCTGTAAAGTGAAAGTGATTATAGCATACGTTCTGGGATGGTTGTAATCATTGAAGGAGCTAGTCCAGCTTGAGCACTTAGCTACTCATCACAGTTGATATGGGTGAAAAATTCATATTTTTGTATCGTATTGGAAGCTTTTCTAATTGCTGTGATCAAGTACTACACAGAAGGGAAGTTGGGAGGAAGGTTTATTTTGGCTCACTGTTGAATACAATCCACTAAGGCCAGAAATACACGTGAAACTAGAGGGGGGCCCATCAGTCGCATGGCATCTGCAGTCAGGAAGCCGAGCAAGAGTGCCTGTGCTCAGCACACCCCCTCCTCTTCCTTCAGTCCAGGTCCTCAGTCCACGAGGCTGACGGTGAAGACTAACCATCCCATGCAGACAGTCAATGGCAACGGTGTGCCTCTTTGAAATTTCAGCTGTTTTGGCTTTCTTCCCCTTACTTTAAACATGATGATGCTGACTTGATCTAATGGACAAAATGACACTTCAGGTGGTCCCCAGCATCACTTAGGTTAACTCTCTAACAGAGTAATGTGTCCCCCTGACCTTATACCCAGTGCTGAGCATGGGTACCCAGACTGGGCAGAGGGAAGCTCTCCTGAGGAGGGCATAGTGCCTTCTTAGAGGTTCTCTGGAAATGAGGAGTGTAAGGAGGCAAGAACAAAAACCATTAGAAAATAAATGAATGTTTTGTCTGCCTGACGTTTGAATAAAGAGGAAATGAAAATGAAACATAACTGGTGTTGAACTGGTTTCTCTCTCTCTGTGTAACCCACCACAGACCTACGTTCGAGATATTTATCCCTTCCGGAGGTCCGTGTCTCCACAGCTGAACCTTGTACATATGCATCCGGAAAGGGGGCAGGAGCTCATTCAGAAACAGGTGTTTAACCATGCCTTTTTATTCTGGGTCGTGTTGTTGGGAGGGTAACCTTACACACATTACCAACCTTGAGAGTCTGCAATTCTATTGTGATTCTCCCTTCTGATAATGGCTGAAAGGTAACCTTGCTCAAAATAGATTGTCCTCTCAAACATGCAAGTTTTGTAAGTTGTATCCTAGTGCATAAGGTATTCAGAGAAACTCACATGGGATACTATTATGAAACATATAATAGAAATATTCTAACTTATTAACTGGCTAGTTTCGAGGTATGGGTTTTCACTTGACATTTTTATAAAGTATTGTATGTATTTATTGTATGTATATAAAGTAAAGTATTTATATGTATTGAAAGAATACATAGGTGACACATGGTGGTGTATGACGACAACCCCGGTACTGAAGAGGTGGAGGCAGATTGGGTGTTCAAACTCACTCTCACTCATATGAATTTCACGGCCAGCACAAACTCCGTGAAACCCTTTCTCAAATAAAAGAAAAAAGTATGGGCTAGGAAGACGGACGGCCCAGTGGGTAAAGTGCCTGCTGTGCCAGAGTAAGGACATGAGTTCTGATCCCCAACACACATCAAAAGCTAAGAGTGGTGGTGTGTGTCTGTAACCCCAGTGCTGGGGACGAGGGGAGGAAGGTGGATACATGGGGCTCTTTGGCCAGACAGCCTAACTGAAATAGTGAGCTCTGGGTGCAATGACAGCTGCTGCCCCCCTCCCAAAAAAATAAGGTTGAGTGTGATAGAGGAAGATGCACAAAGTTGACCTCTGGCGAGCACACCTGTACACACTCATGTGCCACATGCACACAAAGTATACAATGTATACAACAATAGTTTGGACACTATGAACACAGTGACTTAAGCCAGGTGAAAATAAGTAAAAAAAAATATATCGCCTCAAAGCAGCATCAAACAAGAGCTGGAGCTCTAGACTCCTTCCCTCCTGTGCGGTTGACTAGGACTCTGACCTTAGTGGCTTTTTGGAAACGGGAAAAGACACAGCCAAGCAACCGTACTTACATCCAATATTGGGAGAACAGAACAGCATTCACATACTCGATCACGAATCAGACTTTGGTCCTAAAGAGAGTCAGCAATCTGCATGCAAAACATGACTTCATGCACAATTCCAAAACTGATCATTTTCTTAATGTGATTTTAATGCTTATATATTTGTTAACTTCTATTTTTAAGTAAAATACATAAACAATAATTTGAAGATACTTGATCAACTCAATTTTTCTGCATACATCAAGGATGCTCATTTTTACATTAAAATATCATTCATGAGATAAATGAGGTTTTTTTTTTTTTTTTTTTTTTTTTTTTTTTTAAAGATTACTACCATTAACTGCCTCCATTTCTTTTAAAAGAAAGGAGATGCTGAGTCCATTGCCAAGTGTGAGGTGCTGGGCAAAATTGAAAGGTCTTCACCATGAACAGTGTCCAAGACCACCTCACCAAAATGACCATAGCCTTTAATTTTGACAGCCAAGATAGTCAAAAGCATGGTCAAAAATGCTTCTTCACAGGCGTGTGTTTGTGATTATTATGTTTAAAATCACACTTCAAAGAGTGCTGTAATCAGGGCATTATGCTCTCTACTCCAAGCAGGAATCCTGAGATGTCTAAGTTCCCCCGGGAGATAAAAACATGGAGGCTTATGGTCTGGCTCGGAAGTTTCTGCAACAGCTGTTCACTGCTCAGGAACTTCCTAGTCCTATTCCTTTGCCCAGTGATTATCAAAAGAAGAGACCATGAGCTGCAGAGACATGTCTTCCAAACGCTGGAACAAACGGGTATCTGGGGCTGTCAGTTTTGTATTAATTATTTCCAGATTCCATTTTCTTAAAAAGACAAACCCAGAACTGCTAGGTCAAGGCATCTGTGGAGAAGCAGTAGCAATTGTCACTGACGCTAGCTCCCATTAGAGAAAGGCTCCTGTGTCAGGACATGCACACAAATAGGACTCTGTGTAGTTCTGGACTCCCTTGACAATCCCTGATTTGTGCTCCTCTAGGCCACAGCATCCCTAAGCTCAGACAGGTTCAGGGACTGAGAGTCCGTTAAACACTGTTTATTCCTTCTATGTGGTTAAGACACTCCTTCCTCTTCCCAGTCTTCCCCTTACATTCTGTCAGCCAAGTTTGTTACTGAAGATCTTCAGTGTCTTCACGCTGCTACTTTCAACTTTCTAATTCTGTTCTGCTCCTGCTAGGTGTTCACCAGGAAGCTGGAGGAAGTAGGGCGGGTGTTGTTTCTCATCTCCCTCACCCAAAAGATTCCCACAGCCCACAAGCAGTCACATGTCTCCATGCTGCAAGAGGACCTTCTTCGTCTGCCCTCCTTCCCTCGGAGTGCAATCGATGCCGAGTTCTCTCTCTTCAGTGACCCTCAAGGTACTACAGGAAGAAGGCCATTCCTCTTGACCTTTCTCTCATGCCTTTGTTTTGATCTGACCACTGGATGCCAGTGATTCTCAAAGCTTGGGTATACGTCTGAGTTAGCTGGAGGTTATGTTGAAACTCAAAATGCAGATACCCATCCTCCCCCTGCCAGTTTCAGGGTGGATTCCAAACTTAACATGTCTAACACATTTCCAGAGGATGCTGGGGATGCTGCTGATGCTGCCATTCCAAGCACTGGCTTTGGAGACCAGTGCTGGAGGCTGATGGCAGCAAGTGAAGGAAGCAGGAAGATGATGTTTGGAATCAGGGAGATGATGTTATGCGTAAACCGCACGCCCAACCCCTGTTTTCACAGATCTTAAGCAGAAAAGAAACATTAAAGTGGCTGTGTTCTAATTCTGGCAGAAAAGCAGCAGCCCATGACCTTGCAGGTGTAATTTTTAAGAATGGAAAAAGAGAAAGAGGGGAGGTCTGTGTTAGAGTGGGCTAGGATGCATGCAGTGGTAGGGGAAACAGAGGAAGAGGGAGAAAGAGAAAGGAACAAGGGATGGGATCAGGAGGGGCAGGGATATTTGTCCCAGGATAAACAGCCTCTGGATAGAGAGGAGACAAACTTGGCCGATAGGAAAATGTAGGTTTATAGGAAAATAGGGAACTCCATGATAGGATGAGGTGTTTAATTTTAATTGCACATGTTAATTAGATGAACCAAAGGGAGCTTCTGATGGCTGGACTTCAATACTTGAATACTTGATATCTGGACCTGGGCAGTCAGCCCCAGGAGGAGGACGTGATCAAATAAGGGATTAGACCTTGGGGGCTAGCTTTAGGAATGTAGTCTAATGGTTTTTAGCAATGCAGAGGGAATGGGCGGTGGGGAGGAGAAAGGGCAAGGCCTACCCAAGCCACATGCTCCAGTAGGCTAATGTCCCTTCAGTGTTTCTTCAGGGAAGTCCCTTGAGTAAGCAAATCCCAGGGTGCATAAGAAGATCCAAAGGGGGCCCAGCAAATCCTGAGTGAAACAGATCAGAACAGTAGTTGCTTCTGGGTGGGGAGGGAGTGCAGTTCTGACAAAGCCTGAGGGAGCTGTAGGAAAGGATAAAAATTAGCTGCAGAGTCCTTTGGGTTTTGTTCACCTGAGTCATTGAACATGCCATTTAAATTCTGTGCATTTGAGTGTGACTTATGCCTGAAGTGAGGCCGAGTCAGAGAAGAAGCAAGAGACCCAACTGAGAACCTTACTTTGTTACTTACATCCTTGATTTAGGACAAGCCACTTAAATTGCCATCCCTGTGCTTCAGGCTCCCTGACAGAGAAGGTTCTGGCCTAAACAGTGATAAGAAAGCCAGGCACTGATTCCCAACACTACCTGTTGTCTAGCTAGAATACCTCTTTCTGAGATGCAGTTTATTTAACAACACAATGCTGCAAATACCTGTCTTGGCTTGCCTGGGTTAACTCAAAGAGGTGTTGGTGCAGATCCTTAGATGGAGGGAGTGTTGTGCCCATGCAGGCAGTACTGTGCTGGAAAATCATTCAGCTGTAGAATTACCTGGAGTTGGAACAAATAAATGTAAAACAGGCATTTGGTCGCCTGCTCATGCTGACTAGTACGGGACTTACTCTGTCTCTGCTGTTTCATGTTCGCACAGCTGGGAAGGAGCTGTTTGGCCTTGACACTCTTCAGAAAAGCTTGTGGATCCAGCTCCTGGAGGAAATGTTCCTGGGCATGCCGAGCGAGTTTCCCTGGGGAGACGAAATCATGCTTTTTCTCAATGTGTTTAATGGGGCTCTGATTCTCCACCCGGAAGACAGTGCTCTGCTCAGGCAGTACGCTGCCACCGTCATCAACACAGCTGTACACTTCAATCACCTCTTCTCTCTCAGTGGCTACCAGTGGATTCTCCCTACCATGTTACAGGTGCCCCAAATCTCCTCTCCTAGCTACACAAGTAACCCAGTCCTGCTCAGACCTAGCTGTCCAACAAGATCTGTAAAGAGACCTTTCCATGACAAAGTTAACTTCTTTGTTACAGCAGAAGGCACCCACTGAAATCCCCCGCATAAAATTTCAAGAGTTCACACTATTCTGTGCTATCCTGAGATACTGCCCCAGAGCCGGGAGCTGGGATAGTCTTCCCGAGTTCTTTGGCATGGTAACTCCCAAAACTATGGCATCTGGAATAACAGCCTCAGTATTGCCCAACAACTCACTAGAAATTCACTCTCCTACAACCCCATCTCAGACCTGCTGAATACGGAATTCTGTTGTGAGGGCCCAACAGTGTGTGTCTTTAGCAAGCCATGGGGCAGTGCAGATCCTGTAGACAGAGAGAGGACCTCTGTGCTGCCTTCGAGCCAGCTGGACAGCAGATGACCATCTGCTGTGACCTCAGTTTGAACAAGAATTTCTCGTGCTGTAAATTTGGGTCCAAGGGATTGGAGGGGTTGACTTGAGCAAGATTTTCTGTCTCACATGTCCAGTGTGCATCTGGCTGCACTTAGGAGTAGAGTACCAAAGATAACTCAGTCAGGACCTGGGGCTAATTCTAGCTGCCTGTTTGGAGGAAGATCTTAATGAACATTATGAAAAGAGCATATGTGTGTACAAAGCACAATCCATTTCATCCCAATGATGGCAAGAAATTTGCTTTTACCACAAGACTCTCTGACTCATTTTTAAGTAATAGCAATTTTTTTTCTTTTATCAGTTACCAAAAGTAATTATACTCATTATAAAATTGAGACAACAAAGTTTGAACTGAACATGGAGATCACCTGCATCTCTTCTCCCCCAGAAAATTTTTATATTCCCTGAAAAATAAACATGCTGATATAAAAATAAAACTTCATCATACCATATTCAAATGTGTAGCCCCTTCTCAAGTAACAAAGACCATCGTGTGAATTTCACATAGCTATTGAGCTTTAGGGCATCATTTGACACAACTATGCTTCCCTTGTTTTGATATTTCATCTTACCCTGAACAGAATGGCTGAAGATCTGAAACAAATGAATGACATCCCACAATGAATGATGACATTGCTGGTGTGGATGTAGGCAAAGGGTGACACTTACTCGCTGCTCTTAAAAGCACAAACTGGTGTCACCACTATGGAAATCAGTGTAAAGATTCCTAAAAGAACTACATAGAGATCAACCACACAACCCAGCTGTATTACTCTTGGGTATATTCCCAAAGGATGCTATATCCTACTATAGAGTATAGAGATACCTGCTTACCCACATTCTCTGATGCTCTATTCATAATAGCCAGGAAACAGCCTAGGTTTCTGTCAACTGATGAGTAAGTAATAACAAAAATGTGGTATATTTACACAATGCATGTACCACAATCCACTTAACAGGATACCACTTACGATTAACTTATTTCAAGGTTTCCACTATCACAAACAATCTGCAGCAGACAATTTTAAGTAAACACCATGTTGATTTCTTCCACCGAAATAAATGCCTAGTCATTAGCTTCCTGGGGGAAATGCATGTATGGTTTATAGGAATTTTATGTCTATCACCAAATCATCTCAAGAACGCTGATGCTCTATTACAGCCCACCCTACCAGTTTATACAATTAACCCTTTGCTTTGTTTCCTATGACTATGGGAAGTTTTAGAAGGAAACGCCACTTTGGCACGCTGTGAAGGCACTTTCTAAGTAAGGCGGTATTTCTCTGTAGGTATACTCTGACTACGAAAGCAATCCCCAGTTGCGTCGAGCCATCGAATTTGCCTGCCACCAGTTCTACATTCTGCACCGGAAGCCTTTTGTGCTCCAGCTGTTTGCTAGTGTGGCCCCCCTCCTGGAGTTCCCGGTGAGTAAGATCTGGGAGAGTCAGTGAAGGGCAACCAAAGTGAAGAGCAACCAAAGGAAACGTTTTAAAGGCAACAGCCGCGGAGATGGGCATCAGTTGCGTTTGGACAAAATGCAGAGGCAGGCAGAGATGCTGCTGAGTGGACAGGAAGGAAGCTTAAGACGTGCTTGACTTACCGCTGACGTTTAGTAGATCCCTGAAATCCTTCTCCAGAATGTCAGAGATGGGATTATATAAGTTGAATTGTGATGTGTATTTGGAGGTCAGTTGTGTTAGTGCTCAGGTGGCAATCAATAAACTGAAAGTGTTCTTGTTGTTGTTTTTTGTTTTGTTTTGTTTTGTGTAGGATGCTGCCAATACTGGGTCCAGCAAAGGTGTGTCAGCCCAGTGTCTTTTTGACTTGCTACAGTCCCTGGAGGGAGAAACCACTGATATTTTGGACATCCTAGAGCTGGTTAAAGCTGAGAAGCCCCTTAAGTCACTAGGTAAATGCAAAACTGCCCCCAATTGTTCAAAGAGATGTATGTATGTATATATAACCAACTATACATCACTAAAGTTATTACATATGTAACTAAGTCAAAAACAAAAATAAATGGAACAATATCATACATTAAGTACATTTTATTTTATTTTCTTGTCGTAAATTTCTTGTGAATCTACAGAATAAGGAATCCTCTGCTGTGAAAATCATACTAAAGTGTTTCTCAGTAGGCCCATACTCTAACAGTTTAATTTCAGCAATTCTAAGCAAATAGTCTTCTAGGATGGTCCTTTGTTGTTATGTAATGAACGGATTAGATATAATTCAAAGATAAAACTTTCTGTTCTACCTCAAACAATTCAAATTCCTTAGTGTCTTCTATTATGTAAGATTGTTAAAACTTCCCTTCTTTTTTTGTTTTTTATTAACTTTTTCCACTTATTTTGCATACCAACCACAGTTTCCCCTCCCTCCTCTCTTCCCATTCCCTCCCCCCACCTCCCATCTACCCAACCCCATTATCCAGAGGTTTGAATGTAGGAAGCAGAATTTTGGGTTTTTTTTTTTTTCAGATGAAAAAAACAATGCGTAGTTTGCAGAATTCAGGAATAAAATCTAAGAGATAAAAGAACTTTGGTAGCAATGCATTCTTTTTCTCCCGGAGCCACCCAGGCTGACTGTGCATCTTTGCAGATTTCTGCTATGGAAACGAAGACCTGACATTCTCCATCAGTGAAGCCATTAAGCTCTGTGTCACTGTGGTGGCTTATGCTCCTGAGTCATTCAGAAGGTAATTGCAGCCCTCTTTTCTGCCCCTTGTGATAAATAAGTATAGCCAAGAAATAGAACTGAATAAGAAAGGTAATGTTTGGCATATCTTTCTGTAACATTCTGGTGAGTAAGCCTCTAAAAACCAAATTTAGAAGTTTTTTTTTTTTTTCATGGCAGAAGTCCTGAAAAATATTGTAAATCATCCTGAATTTGAAATTCCCTAATTTGGAATTCTGTGCAGAGGCTAGGATGTTTACTCCTGTTAAAAAATATTTTCCACTTATGTAATACAAGCTGTTAGCAAACAAAATTTGGTAACAGACATGTAAACCATCTGTGAAAACCCCCTCCAAGGACTAATGAGAACACAGAGGGCAAGGATGTAAATCTCATGTTTTATTTTGCCAGGAACGGGGAAGCCAAAGGACTTAAATGGGAAATGAGTCACCCCAGTGCCAGGAAGTTGGCTCTGGTCTGATACCTAAGTTTCATCTCCTTTTAACAACCCTACTATGTTGGCACACCCTCCAGGAAGAGAGGACAGGCTTACTTCGCTCCCTATGTCTTTGTACATTTGCTCTTTAGATGGGCTTCTGCTCTCCCCAAGAACAAAATAAAGGGCCAAGAGGTGGCCAGGATTTTCTCTGAATTCAACTCTTCTCGAAAGAAACATCAGGAATGAACAAAAATGTAATCAGTAGCCTAGGTTTTTGTCATCTTTAATGACATTAAGCCAAAAGTCAGACAGGCGTGTGACTGTGGCCTTTAAGAGAAGAAAATCTGCAGTCTATAGGGTAATAGACTCCCACTTCTCAGTTCCTCCTGCAATATCCCAGCTTCAGGAAGCACTCCAGAATGAATACAAACTTCATGCATTCTGTTCCATTTTGTATTCTAAGTGTACACATTGTTAGTGAGATGCCTCGGATTCTCACTGACATTAAGACATTGTCACAATGAAATAAGTAATGTTCCCCCAGTGTTGAACTGCCAGCAACACAGAGAACCACCAAATTTGACTAAAAAAATCCTTTTCCTTAACCAAGTTCTCAGCAAGACATGAAATTCTCTTTCAAAATACAATTCAATCACATTGAAACCAGGAGGAATTTGAGCTTGTAATCAAAACTCCTTATCATGTGAGTTAAAGACCAAAGTCAGCTATTTTGCAGTCATATTTAGTTTAATTTTTTTTTTTGATGATCCTTTTTATTTTTTCATTCTGCTCAAGTTAAACCAGAGGACATCTTGATGCCTGGGGAGAGTGGAAGTTTCTTAAGTAGCTGTTTCCTGGGATGTCGTTACAGGACTTCCATATTTGAAACATCAAGTCCTTGTGGTGCTTAAATTATTCCCTTTAAAAGTATATTTTACGCCGGGCGGTGGTGGCACACACCTTTAATCCCAGCACTCGGGAGGCAGAGGCAGACGGATCTCTGTGAGTTCGAGGCCAGCCTGGTCTCCAAAGCGAATTCCAGGAAAGGCACAAAGCTACACAGAGAAACCCTGTCTCGAAAAACAAAACAAAACAAAACAAAACAAAACAAAACAAAACAAAACAAAACAAAACAAAAAAGTATATTTTACTTAAGGATAACACTTATGTAAACAATTTTTTAAAATCATATTTCTATAATTGAGTGCCTGCTCATAAAGTTAGCTGTATAGTTATAATTACCACTCAGATACAAGAATCAGTTGGAGCACTACATACCTTCATTCCCACAGGGAAAGTCAGCTTCGTTTCCTAACTGCCTTTCAGTGAGACAGTCTACTGAGACCCTCTAACGTCTCACTTCTGTTCATTTGTATTCTTTCAAGAGATTCATCCACACTGTAGCATGTGACTGTAGCTTTTATCATTCATCTACAATATTCCATTGTGTGACTGTGCCTTATCAATTTCTTCTCTTGCTGACATACGAGTTGTGCTGTATTCAGTTTAAAGCTGTGGCAAATTTTGCCCCAACAAATGTTTGTGGTTTCATGCACACATCGTATCAGAATTTCTCTGTGTGAAAATGCTTTGCTAGATCATAGAGTACATGCATGTTTTGCTTTGGTAGATATCACCAACAGGGTTCCCGAACTGGCTGTGTCCATTTTCATTTCCACCAGCAATGTCTGTTACTTATAGACTAGCAAATACCTATCATTATGTTAATATGTATCTCATTCTTTCTAACACAAGAAATGATATCAGTTCTTCACAAAGTTAGTTTTTATCTGTGTGTGTGTGAGAGAGAGAGAGAGAGACAGGGAGAGTTTATGCATCTTCATGGGCATGTATATGGATGTTTACATACTTGTGGAGGGCGAAGGACAACTATCTCTGGTGCTGTATGATGTCAACGTGTCTTAAACATATATGTCCTTATAAAAGGACATATATGGTCCTTATAAAAGCTACCCAGAGGCTTCAGCTTCTACCTGACTCCTGTAATTATTTTTAAAACTCACCCCACCTTTCTGGGACAGTCAGCCTACAACAAAATCCTTTATTTTTTTTTTTTCAGGAAATACCCTCTCTTGCCTTTTTTTAAGGCTATCACAGAGGTATTAGGACCTGAAAATGTGTCATAGTTTTAACTCCATACCCATCAAGTTCTGAAAATTGTCATATCCTTACAGTAGAGCACTAATCCTATGCAATTAGCCCACCAGAAAGCCATACTCGGTGCTGAAAAAGATATGACAGAATGTCTTGGTGTTTTGAGGGAGGGAATGGATTATGCAATTGTTCCAGACTTTCCAGAATATCAACCATGGAACAATGTCTTAGTGTCTCTTAGAACACTCAGCTTAAGAATTTAAACTCAGTTGAGTGAATCTTGCAACAAAATATTTATGTTGGAGTTGTACGCCAACAGTGTTTCATGATAACTACTGAATACCCATCTCCTCTTTACATTGAGGTTTCTGACCACTCTTTACACCCACTGCGCACCCTATCCAATGAGTTGTGTCTACTAAGTCTAGTAAGGACACATTGTCAGACCCCCCATGACAATAACAGCATCTACCAATTCTTGCTATAAAGTGGCTTAAGCTTCTGAAGCCAGCTTCTTAGAAAAGGACCTAATGTTGTCTCAAAATTACTTCAGCTGAAAAGTCACCCCCAGGACATTCCTAAACAAAGACTTTGCTGGGGAATGAAGGCTTTTACTCTGGATGGTCTATGGTTCCTGACAGTAATCTGCTCTTCTTTTGTCCATTTGCACAAAAGGCTAATTCTTCTTACTTATCTCATATGCTTCATTAAGACAGGCTTTCTCGCCTGTTACCAAGTGCTTAATTAATTAAAGATAGTCAACACATCCAGCAGCCTTCCTTGCTTTGGATGGGTGTAGCACAGGAAGAAGGGATATAGAATTCAGCATCTCTAGTGGCTTCCCCATGCTCCCCAATATCACATGGCCCAATCAGATGTGACTTGGTTTTCTTTCTGTTGCTTACAGCCTTCAGATGCTCATGGTCTTGGAGGCATTGGTTCCATGTTACCTACAGAAGATGAAGAGGCAGACTTCACAGGTCGAGACCGTGCCAGCTGCCCGAGAGGAGATTGCTGCCACAGCTGCCCTGGCCACATCCCTACAAGCCCTTTTATACAGTGTGGAGGTCCTCACCAGGTAATCTCAGAGGCAGATAGCCATAGCCCAAAACCAAACATGCCCATTGAAAAGATGAGAGAACTGGTTGGCTAAAATATCTCTAAGACCTGATCTTTGTTTACAGATTACAGATGACTGTCTTTTTAGAGATAGCGACTCAGCCCCTTATAGCTTATTATTATAAATACTATAATAATACTTATTACTATAAATGTAAGTTATCTAGATAATTAGTGCCAAGTACTCTGAGTAGTGGCAGTAGCAATATGATGACTTTCCTGCACCCTATATCACATCCTAAGATGCGCTCCACAATTTAATTAGCTGTTTGATGAATTTTTAGTTTTTACATTTCAGAAAGAGAGAGGGGGTGGAGAAAAGAGAGGGAATGAAAATGAATGCACACGCAATTCAGAGGACAAGTCGTGAAGATTGGTTCTCTCTTTCTACCATGTGGGTCCCAGGGAACGAGCTCAATTTGTCAGGCTTGGGACCAAGCACCTTTACCTCCTGAACCATTTGCTCACCATATCCAGTTATATTATTTTACTATGCATAAAGAGTTGGATTATTAACTATAATTTTAGAAACTACAAAACAAATACAAACCTCAGAATGTTACTCTATTCCAGAAGGAACAGGTTTGTCGAGGAATGGGATCAAATAATTCCAGAGGGGGGAAAAATGAGAGATCTTGGGAAGGAAGTCACATTGGCACCACACGTTAGCCCTAAACAATTCAAGAAGCTATCCTGTCACAAGACTCTTGGGTGCAGAAGTGAAAGGAAATAAGCTGTCATATAGTAGGAAGATTATGATGAGGGCTGTAGGTGGGCAAAGGATGGCCTGAGAGCAGGGAAGGCAAGTGTGGAGTGCAAGTCATGTGGTTGGTTTTCTTGTCCATTCCCTCTGTATTATCGAAAGATGTCCTTCCTTGAGGAGCTGATGGGGACCATCCTGTGTTTGGGTCTTTGCCCCTTCATTCCATTCTGCTGTTCTGTGTATCCTCATGCCAGCCTAAAATTTTTTTGGGGATTCTGCTCCTGTCCCTGCCCGGGAATCAGTTCTCCCCCTCTATCACATAGGTCCGTCTCCATGGATCAAACTCAGCTTTTCAGTCTTGGAAGCGAGAATCGTTACCCCCCCCCCCGAGTCATCTTGCTGACCCTATTTAATTATTTTGGGGTGTGATGTGTGAGAGTGAGCGTGATGGTTATTTATGAATAGTGATATGTGGTTAGTTTCCAGTGATGAGTCACACTGCCAACCAAGGCAAGCAGAATAGAGCCCCAAAGTCAGGGGTCATTCATCACCCTGAAATGCACATCTGCACCCAAAATGAGTAAGCAGAAAAGGGGGGAATAGAGAGCCAGAACAAATTGGATAACCTGGCTGTTCCAGTGAGTGGTCCAAAGCTTTGCTAATGGTTCCAGGAAAGCCTTGGGAGAAGGTACTTCCAAAGAGAAGGATTCCTTCTACACCTGTCTCCTAAGACTCCCTCCAATAGAGGAGAGAACAGCAGCCAATCTTTCCCAAATGCCACTGCAGTCACTTCTCACATTTTATAATGGCAGCTCCTTCCTCCTTTCTGTTACCGTTTATAATGACAAATGAACTACACACACCCAGAATTCAAAATTTACTTGCCCAAAATCCCATGAAGAGTTATGGATAAATTTTTGGTCATTAACAACCCTGTAGCTGCATTGACGAGGTTCTCTTCATGAAAACTTGGTAACCTAAACTGGATCCTTGGAATTGAGTCCACAGAGTTGTCCTTTATCTCCACCCCCACAGGAATCAAGCAAATATTAAAATAAAATAAAATCTTGTGGCTTTAAATATTCCATTGCATTCACTATCCCTTTTGTAGAGAAGGGAGCCTTGTTGATTAGCAGTAACTAACATGATTGATCTTATTGGGTTTTTTATTAATGAAATTTGCTTTTAGGCTATTCACATCATATGTAGTGCATCCAGCCTACTCTCACCCCAACGTCCCTACTATGCCCTGCTATCCCCTACAAAACCTCTCTCATGCTCTTGCCCACTTGGGTTGTTTGCTCTTTTTTTTAAAGAAGAGTCCCCTTTCATATCCATACTGCTACTTTTATTATCTCATGAAAAGAGATATTTAACAGTTAGCTGGGTATCACATAAGTACATTATACGTACATTAGTTTCTATTTTATTACTCTGTCAGAAAATTAGAGAATAAAAACAAATCCGATTTGAGTGTATCACTTCATTCTATGGAACAGAGTCCAGGATGGATCAGCTGATCTCAGGGGCTCAAAGAAAGAAAATGAAGGCATTGGTCAGCCCAAATGCTTATCTCAAGGCTCAGGGGAGAGCCCACTCCCAAGCTCATTCAGGTTTTGCAGAACTAGGTTTACTGTGGCTTTGGTCTGAGCAGTTTCTTTGCTGGCTCTCCACCAGGAGTCATTCTGCATTTAGAGGGCATCTCATTCTTTTCACATGGTCTCCTTAACAGCCCCAAGCTGGCAATAAGGCATTGAATCCTCATGCTTCAAATATCTGTCCCCACAAAGAGGGAAAAAAAAAGATGATTTTTAAACATATCATTGGAGTAAAACTAGGCACAAAGGCCTTGAGGCCATCTTATAGTTCTGCCTGCCACAGCAAGGCATGGAAAGAGATGACCTGTCATTCCTGAAAGTTACCAGACTCAGCATTCAGAACAAAAGCAGGCCATAAAGATTTTATCAAGGTAAATGCCCCCAAAAACCTACATCATCTTTTCTGTGTCTCAGATGCCAATACATAAGCAAAATTTTATCTAATACTAAAGAAGACCCAACAGACATTAAGTGAAGTCATTTGACTCTTATTAAATATATGACTTAAGACAGAAATTTACTCACTTCCTAGGGAAACTAAGCTTAGGTATAATTCTCACTAAAAGAGTTACTGCATTATGTGATGATTTCTCAGAACCAGAGGAATTCTGGTGCAGATTTATGTGCACTCTTGCCTCTGTTATCTAGAATGCTGGATTGCCCGCCACCCGAGGGACTGTTGAATGGTTTCTTTACTATCAATTGGCACTTACAATCTGAGCATGTGAAGAGTCATGGTTTACTTCTGAGAATCAGGAAACAGTACGTAAACCTTGAGTGTATAGAATACGGACATCAACCTTGTCTCTAAAGGGCCTCTCGGGACAAAGCTGGACAGCTTATCCTGCTAAGATTTGAAAACTTACTTAGGTGGGGGCTTCAACAGCTTGAGAGTTTCATAAACGTTTCTACTTCTGCTGCTTTGTTCTGGAAACCGCTATTATTGTTGCAGGCCCATGACAGCCCCACAGATGAGCAGGAGCGATCAAGGTCACAAAGGCACAACCACAGCCAATCATACCATGTCATCTGGAGTGAACACCAGGTAACTCGCTGTGTGTGCCCTGTGTTTCTGTGGCCTCCAAGTTGCATTCCAGTGGCTGGGAGTAATAGGAATCCTGAAAATAAAACAAACAAAAGAAACCACCATAGTAAGTGTGGAGATCTGTGAGGAAAGCCTTCCAAGATAAGAAAAGAGGGTGAGAGTTTAAAAGTATAAGAAAATACCAGAGTTGCTTTGAAAATTATCAAGGAGAAACTCAGTCAGCCTTCATGAGGCATCACTCATGCTGGTCTGTTGAACTCCAAACTGGCCAGAAGATTCACTACATCTTAGGGTAGAGAGGCCCTGTCCTTCTCATACTCCGTAGTTCCTCTGTCTTTCTAGGTTGTCTCAGACTCAACTGGTCAAAACGCAAGTGTTTCCAAAATGATGGAAATAAGTTGCATGCCCCTCCCTTACTTACCACCTGAAACAGATGGGCATAGTATTTAATAATAAGGCTCAGATTTCAAAGTTTAAAAAAAAAATTCCCTCCTTTGGCTATATTCCATGAGTTTATATGGATCCTTAAATGTTTCTTTATACATTTCATATGACAAGGAAATAAGTTTTATAGGAGCTGTAATTGCACTCTCTCTGATGGCCAAAGGGAAGAAGAGAGGAGCTTTCAGGGATAATATGTGTATTTGCTTTTATAGAAGTGTGTGCCTCCAAGGGTTTTGTCTATGAAAAGACTCTAGGGATGCTCGGCCTAAGAATTCCCTTCTTGCTCCAAAGCTTATTCAGATTGTCCTTCTGATTCTCAGGTACCAGGAGCAAGGAGCCAAGCTGCACTTTATCAGGTACTGAAAGACTCGCTCTGATTTTATACCCCTCTTGACACACTGAGGTGACTGATGCCTTTAGATCTGGGCTCTGGTTCCATTTAACACATCCAGTGGATGCATGACAAACTGTTGCCATGTAAATCCTCAGGAAATGGCTCAGGGAAAGCCACTGTGGTGTGGCACTGCCAGGTCTCCTGGGAAGATAAATTTTCTTCAGCCACCAAAGGAGCTTCTGTGGGGCTCTGCCTACCAAGTCCTCAGCTCAGTAGGGATCTTATTTCTCTGCAGTGAGACAACCTGCACTCAGAGTAACCAGGTGCCCAAGTTTTCAGAACCCTCATTAATCCTTCCCAACTCCTCAGGGAAAACCTTCACTTATTGGAGGAAGGACAAGGCCTTCCCAGAGAAGAGCTAGATGAACGGATTGCTCGAGAAGAATTCAGAAGGCCCCGGGAATCCCTGCTGAATATTTGCACAGAATTCTATAAGCATTGTGGGCCAAGGCTGAAGATCTTGCAAAATCTGGCTGGGGAACCCCGGGTCACTGCCCTGGAGCTGCTGGATGTGAAGTCCCACATGAGGTATCTCTCTCTGCCTTGGAGTTTGCTAAGAGCTTAAGCCATGTGTCTGTGTATGAGTGTCAAGCTGGACTGTAAGGGCTTCCTCCAGGAAAATGAATGAGATACTTAAAATAATTTGTGTCCTGTGACTTGAGTATATACCATTTAGATCCTTCTGATAAAGTGAACATTTTACCTATTAAAGGGATCTTGGTTAGAAAGGGGGAAATGGTTAGTCCAAAAATCTGTTCCCAGATTTTTACATATAATCTCAGAGGACCTAGTAGCTGTATTTCTAACAGTTTGTAAAGAATCATAAGAATTCCTTCAAAGAAAACGCTCATGGTTAACAAAGACTTACTTGGAATGTTTAATGTAGCTATAAAATTAAACTGAGAGTTCTCTCCTAGCCGTCCCGAAACAGCATTGTGATTTTGGCAAAACAGACCAATGTCCTGATTAGTAATCTCTGTTTTGATTTCTTAAAATGATCTTTTGAAAGGAGTTTAGTAGGTGCCGAGTGGAAGTACCAAGGGCAGGAGGGTGAGGCCGGTGCAGACCCTTTCTCCTCCAGCCTCTCCCCTCTGCTGAGGTGTGGGCACACACCCAGCCAGGCTGGAGAGCCCCCCACCCACCCACTGTGCAGTCATGAGGAGATTATTTCACACTGAGAAGTGAAGCTCCCAGACAGAAGGCTGCAGTGTTTCCAGGACCTGTTGCCATGGCAACTGAGGCCTCTCGTCAGACCCGCCCCTTCTTTGCCCACAGATGGTCTCTAATTGATCGAAGCAATTCTGTGAATAGACAGACATCACGATTCCAGAGTCAGAAAGTGACTACGACTGGCAGGCATTTTGTGAGGGTGCATGTGTGAGTGTGTGTCTGCGTGTCTGTGTGTGTGTGCGTCTGTGTACATATGTCAGTATGTATGTCTGTGTCAGTACGCATGTGCATGTGTGTATGTACACATGTGTAATATGTGTGCCTATGTCTGTCTGTCTGTGTGTCTCTGTGTGTGACAGCATGCATGTGTGTCTGTGTCTGTGTGCATGTGTCAGTGTGTATGTCTGTGTGTGCATCTGTGTGTATGTGTGTGTGCCTGTGTGAATCTTATGTTTCTCTGCATCTGTTTGTGTAGTGTCTGTCTGTCTGTCTGTCTGTCAATCTATGTCTGTACCTGTCTATCTCTTTGTGTCTCTCTCTCTCTCTCTCTCTCTCTCTCTCTCTCTCTCTCTCTCTCTCTCTCTCTCTCTCTGTGTGTGTGTGTGTGTGTGTGTGTGTGTGGATGTGTGTGTGTGTGTGTGTGTGTGTGTGCATCTGTGTGTATGTTTCTGTGTATGTAGGGGCTGTAGGATAGTCCTCCTCTTGGACATTTCAGGGAAGGAATACTATCATCAGAGAGGCCTGGAGCGCCCTCTAGAGTACTTACTGAGGTTTAACAAGCCCTAAGTGACTACTTGGTACTAGGTGTGGATTTAAGGTACAAAAGACATTAACACTAATGAAAATTATCTATATTGTATTAGACATTAGGGGTACAAATAAGAGCCCTAACTTTCAAGGTTATTGTTGTCCATTTTTAAAAGACAAAAAGAAAAAACATAGTTGCAAGTAACTGAAATCACTTGTAATTAACTGTTTATTATTTTCAGGCAACTTTAAAACTATATGATACATAAAGATAGCATGCACTAACTAGAGAATCAGGAAAAAAGTGAAATTGGCATGCAAATATTTATATGGTTGTGATAAAATAAACACAAACATAATAAGAAATCATTTTAGATTTATTCATGAACCATATTTGTGATGTTAAACTTCTGGAGTCGTAAAGCAATTAGCAAAATAAGATCAGTAATAAAACCACAATGTCAATAAAATAAAAATATAGTTGCTCAGTGAGATAATAGTTATTAAAAGTAATGTTGGTCATGATTATTGACATCAGTGATCAGTGAGCTATGAGGTGGAAGGGTCAAATGTTCAAGGCCAGGTTTGTCTCCACAGTTCCAGAATACTCTTTTTATTTTTTTCCAGGTTTTTTGTTGTTGTTGTTGTTGTTGTTGTTTTGTTTTGTTTTGTTTTGTTTTGTTTTAAGGCAGGGTTTCTCTGTGTAGCTTTGGAGCCTTTCCTGGATCTTGCTCTGTAGACCAGGCTGCCCTCGAACTCACAGAGATCTTCCTGGCTCTGCCTCCCGAGTGCTGGCATTAAAGGCATGTGCCACCAACCACCTGGCTCCAGGATACTCTTGGCTACATAAGGAGACTCCATCTAAAAACAAACAAACAAGGAAATAAAATAAAAGGACAAGCAATATCTCCTGATTGATATTTGTTGAAAAGAAAAGAGCAGTACAAAGAATAGTGTCCTCGACAACGTCCTTATAATAGATAAGGGGCTGGCTCTGCGTGGCTGTGTAGATAGTTGACATAATGTCCTTATGTGATTTGTCACAAGCAAGCTCTCTAGAGCCGGGTTAGTGTAAGAGGATAGCTACTTCGTGGCCTGGATCTGCTGGAGGGCAAAAGTTACATGGCCTAGAGATTATTTAAACCAAGTGTCCCTATTAATGTACTACTGAACAACAAGCTTTTGATGAAAGACAAGTGTAGGTTTCTTTGTCTAAATATGTTCTATGTTATGGGATGAGAGGTGGGTGGCAGATCCAAATACATTGACACAGTGCCAGCATGTATTAATGTTTCTTGTAGTGTGTGTGTGTGTCTTGTGTGAAAGTCAAACTAGCATGAATTTTGGAACTGTGGGTCATATTTTAAAGTTTAAGAATGAATATTACCCAAATAGAAAAGGCTCGATTGAAAAAAGGTGAAATGGAACTGCTATCCAGGTAACACCGGAGATGCTTGCTCGAAGAGTTTGGACCAGGCTAAAGTGCTAAGAAGCAGTGTTGAGGGAATCTATACTCTGCATTTGCGCAATACATGATTGATTTCAAGGCTCTCAGAGAAGATATTCTTGCTTAGATAGACTCTCTGCGCAAAAGGAATCCCTTGCCGCGTTACCCACTCCTGAGTTCCCAGTGTAGTAACATCTACAGTTTTCCCTCTTTCCCTCCTCCCTCACTCTTCCTCTCTTTCCTTCCCCTGCTCTGCCTTCTCCTTCTTGAGTTCCCATCAGAAAAGGACCAACATAACCTGATTTTCTTTTGAAACAAGAATATGTGTGCACGCAGGTAGGGTTGGAAACACTGTATGAAAGGAAGACTCTCTTGTAGGCTGACCACTAATCCATTTTTCACAACCAAAGATTAAAGAAAATCATGTATTGATCTATACTTTTTTTTCTCATATTCAGCCCAAAATATTGCTCCCAAGCTTAAAGAGAGACCATTTTTCAAACATATCTCAAAGCTATCTTTAAAATACACTCTTTTCTGAGAGCTAAACTCTAGTGCTTATTCAACTTAACAGGGAATTGCATTCACTTTCTTCGACAAAATATGGTTTACAAGAGCCCAAGTTTCCCAAGTTGGTTTAGACAGGTTACGTGTTACAGTAGAATGTCTAAGAATGTGCAGGGATAAGGTGAAGGTTTCTAGAAGAGTCTATGTGGCTAAAACTATCCTTATCTGGGTACAAACAATCTAAGAAAGAATCCTTTTTCCATGACATACTTACGAGAATGAGATAAACCATACAAATGTGTAGGCTATTTGAATCATTTCTTTAGGGCACCCACCCTCACACACAGTTTTCAGGACTCTGTCCAGTTAGGAATGAAGATCATGAATATGAAGAGATGGTAACTATTTCTTGGCATGAAGGGTTGCCATGAAGATGATGAATGGGACTTGTACATTCACAATTAAGCCTAGCAGGAAGATGTTGAGAGAACTTAAAGACCTCACACGATTGCAGCTTCTAGCAGTGCAGCCTCCAAAGAAGGAATGCATTCTTTGGACAATAATGTGTTCTGCCATCTATGGAACTAGTCAGATGAGGTACATGTTATGAAATCCAAGCAGTGGAGAGGTCGGCAATGGCTTAGATGCTATTCCTGAAGAGTGCCGAGAGGTGGTCCTATTGATCCTGCCAAGCATTCACTTTCCCTCTCCTGCTGTTATCAACTTTTCTCTTTACCAAAATGCTACAGTTAATATAGAAAGAAAAGGAAGAGCACAATATCCCATTGTACTACTTCTAATTAATTAATATATCTCTATCTATCTATCTATTTATCTGTCTATTTATCTCTCTCTCTCTCTCTCTCGCTCTCTCTCTCTCTCTCTCTCTCTCTCTCTCTGTGTGTGTGTGTGTGTGTGTGTGTGTGTGTGTGTGTGCAGAATCACATTCTCTGGGAATTTAGCACCACATGCAACCAGGCACAGTAACAAGATGTCTGTAATTTCAGCACTTGGGAGGGTGAAGCAAAAGGTTATGAAGTTCAGGACCATTTTCTGCTACATAGCAAGTTTGGAGCCAATCTGGACAACATGAGACCTGTCTCACACACACACACACACACACACACACACACACACACACACACACACAGCAGTAGCATTCTCTAGATGCATTTGGCCCATCCTTAATCTTCCTAAGTTTCTCCTCATGTTTACTCTCTGAAACCTTCCATGATTCTCCATGTCTCTGCGTGTGCCCATATCGTTGTATTGATATATAGGAGAAGAACAGAGGGACAGAGGGTGTCAGAGAGGACGTTCTTAGTTAGGAAGTTGGTGTTTTGATTAGCATGAGGTGATCAGCATGACGCTGTGTGGAAATATTCCTACTGTGGTATTTTCTGCTCATTATTTCTAAAATGATTTTAGGCTGGCAGAAATTGCACACTCCCTTCTGAAGCTGGCACCGTATGACACCCAGACAATGGAGAGCCGGGGCCTTCGGCGCTACATTATGGAGATGCTGCCTATTACTGACTGGTCAGCGGAGCCAGTGAGGCCAGCCCTTATCCTCATTCTAAAGAGATTGGATAGAATGTTCAACAAAATCCATAAGATGCCTACCCTGAGGTGAGGAGGCCTCCTGGTCAGATATTATAGAGCACACGGTTATAAGTTTTCCATCTTCAAACATAGTAGGTCACTCGGTAGTTAGATAAACGAGGCAGAAGGTTTCTGGTGGTATTTGTGCACAGATAATTGGGAATATAAATGCCCCAGTAGCAAGATTTGTTTTGAGGCAATAACATTTCTTTAGGAATATATGTGCTTCTCTTAAAGGAAGTGTCTGTCCTTTTCTCAGTTAGTTCTTCATCGGATGCAATGAAGAAGTCCAATTAGAACTCAACAGTCTCTAATCCTTGAAGTAAGAGAGAGTATGCCTTACAAATAGCCACAACAAAGAGGAGAAGCATTAATTTGATGCTAACAGTACTATGTTTAATATAGTAAGTTATTCTATTTGGGTACAGAACAAGATAAAAAAAATTTCCAAGTTTTATAATTATCAGCCAAACAGCAACTAAGAAGGTCACAGAACTGATAACAAACCCTAACTTTCACCTTGTTCAATAGAGTCCTAAATGAACACAATCATAGCCTAGTGACTTCTTGGCAGCCTGAGAAAAATCCACTCATCCCCTTCCAATGAGCAGATGCCTCTGCACTATCCTTTCTGGAGATGTGAACCAAGTTTGGAAACTATAGTCATAGTGAGTAGGTGGTATAATTCACAAACCCACTAAAATGGAAATTTCAAATTTGGATGAATGAGAGAGCTTTTTCTCTCCTTTAAAACTAAACTCAAAATCAAATCAACTTTGCCTCAGACCATGGTACTTAAGGTTCAGTTTGCCAGCAGTTTTACAGGTATTAGCCAGCACTCTGCACATTTATGCCACCATGAGTCACAGAAAAGCAAAATTGGACAATATCAGGCTACTGCCTAAGCGCTGGTTCTTATAACCTTTTGTACCATGGTGATGAATGTCAAGACTATATCAAGGTCATTTATTTCAGTGGCATGGAGATGCTTGTTCTTAAGCATTATTTCTTTAGTGGTTCCAGTAAAATATTACCAGCATCTGCTAGTAAATGGCTGATCAAACAGTTATAAATTTCTTATGAGTGTGTGTCAAAATAAATTATTTTTCTTAAGTACTCTGACATTTGAAGATGTTAAACATCTCCATAAAATGGTTCATTTCACATACAGTTAAACCTATTATAAATGACCATACCTCTCCAAAGGAAATTTTGGATTCATTCACAGATTTGGTCAGCTATGGGAAATTTTCCTGGGAAGGATGATGTAATATACAGTTGATTTGTCTTTAACCCTTTCATGTGACCTCAGTTCAACACACAAGTATTGTCTGAAGTCGAACTGTGGGTTACTTGGGCACTTCTGGCCTCCGGAATGTCAGTGTTTTTCCATTTGTGATACATCTCCACTCTTTCATTGTACAGGCTGCAGTTTCATAGGAAATGTAGGCTTAGAAATAATTTCCAGATTGAAAGAGCCCAGCCTGCTGCTTGTTTTGGAAATGTGAGGACGGAGACGGTTACAGAGTAGATTCATTGTTAATACAGAAATGCACTGTGTTATTCTGATTGGATTGTGGCTCCACCATCTGTACTTCCACAGAAAATAATCCGAGACATCATTTCCTTATGAGGCAAAGAGAATTTTCTAGACCACCCTCAAATTTCATCTTTTTGACAGGACGTAAGCCATATAAATCCCACTAGTAGCCTTGTGTGAAAGTTGCCTGTATCAAGTATAGTCAGATAAGTAGATTTCAGGACTGCAGCTGGGGGCAGATTGGTTCTATTGGAAGATTTCCCAGGTCTCCTGAAATGATAGTACAGGGCTCCTCTCAATAATGACATCACAGGGACCTTATAATGTGACCCATTCATCACCTCTGTTTTTTCTTCAATAGATTTTGTCTCATTAGTCGGTTGGGCAGGAGTGTGCCTCTGCTGCGTTTTCCGTCCTTCCTCCCCTCCCAGTGTGCTCTGTACTTTTGGAACACCATGGGTAAATGTCATCCCGCGTGGAGCACTCTGTTGTCTCAGCACACACATCCTGTCTCAGCTGATGCCAGGATCACTGTCTCGTTCACTTGTCTCAGACTCTCTCCAGAAGGGAGCCAGGGCGCTAATGGCTCCTATGTTGTATTCCAGGAGACAGGTTGAGTGGGAGCCTGCCAGCAGTTTGATTGAAGGGGTTTGTTTGACACTTCAGAGGCAGCCAATCATATCCTTCCTGCCTCACCTTAGGTCACTGATCAATGTCTGTGTCAATCTGGTGAGTAGCCAAGTGGCAACCTTACGAAACTTTGCACAGTTTAACTCTGCTATTGATTTCTCTAAACTGAAGATTTACAGGTCAACCACTTTGTGCCCCTGACTTACCTATGAAAACAGATGGCTCAGGTGACACTGAAAACAGTGAGGTACATTTCAGGGTGGTACATGGGAGACACAGGGGCCCATCCCTGCCGAGACGGGATGTCGGAATGCCTGCTTCCCACGCACTACCTTGACAATCACCTCCAAGTTGCGTTGAGAGTTGAGGGCTGCCAGTTGGAGAGTGGGGTGTTGGAGTCTGCACAATTGGCTAAAAGTTGAGATAGCTTGGGAAGGAGAACCTCAAAACACAAAGAAGGCTTTCTTTTCCTTTTTCTTCTAAAAGGGCCAAATAGCACCATGGGTTGGCCCGTTTAGGATTTTATGGAAAGAAAAATTATTCTCACCGTTTATGTAATATCTAGAGTCTGGTCGTGACAAGGCTTTGTACAATGTGTGGAAACCATGTTAGAGCATATCATCCAGTAGGATCTGCTGCTTAACTAGTTGGGCAACAAGTGTGTAGTTGGAATGCCTAGTGCACATAGAGCTGTGATCACCGTCATTGTTGTCAGTATTCGCTCCATCAAAGAATGTTGCCTGCACTCCTTTGAACCCACAAGTAAGTGTCCAGTCTCCCAATTAGAATAGTTTTCTTTAGTTCATCTCTCATTACCTACATAGCTAGCTATAAACAACATCCTACAAAACCTTGGCTGAATCCAGTATAATGATCGACCTGACTCCAGACATTACATGCCTTAGAGGGCACAGAAAAAGAAAAGACTGAAAAAAAATAACATGCCCAACCTTCAATTTTGTTAATATTATTATTATTATTAGTGAATGAGACTCCTTTGCTACAGTTGCATGAAATTGCAATGGTCAAGGCTGGTCATGTGCTCTGTTTGTATTTCAGGTGATGGGAGTGGTAGGACCTTCCAGTGTTGCGGATGGATTACCCCTTCTTCATCTCAGCCCTTATCTCTCACCACCTCTGCCCTTCAGCACAGCTGTTGTCCGGCTTGTAGCATTGCAGATACAGGTGTGACTGCCTTACCTGTTTGTCACGCTCATTCAGTTGCTGGCGGAGGCGCCACATCTCGTGGTGCTCCCTCTCTCTTTCTCTTTCTGCAAAGGCTGGGCAAAATCTGTGAGCCAGAAGTGTGAACACCTCCAAACCGTGATAGGTTTGGAGCTTCAGCCCTGAGCATGGCCCTAAGTTGTGCTTCTGTAATTCTTCTTGAGATCTCAAAAATAGCAGAGTCCTTTAGTCCTGGCGCAACCACAGGAAACGCTGTGGTCATTTAAGCGATGTGCAAATGAATGGCTTATGGGTAACCAGCTCACAATTGTTAATCAAAAGAGGCAATAGTATTCAAAATCTGGCTTAAAATTATTTTCAGAAAGAATTGCGGTCTAAAATTCTTTCACACGTTACTACCAGACTTTGAATATCTTTATTTTCTTTAGTGATTGTGAGTTGAATATTATTTTAAACACACATAAGGAGTATCCCACTTTATTAACAAAGGTACAGAATCCTAATTCCCCTGACTGTTTCTCTCTGTGTCACCCAGTTTTAAAGCTCTGTGATCAACAGACGGAATACGTTGGATATAAAGGCGTAACTGACCTACCCATTATCTGACAGTCTTACCATCCGGAGAATGGGTAGATGTACAAAGCATGGGAAGAATGGCGGCTACTGTGGAGAAGGGGGATATGGCACTCGTATAAGCACTTTGATAGCTGGTTTCCAAAGATCACTAATTTCTTCCTTTCCATGCTTCCTGGCCTGAAGAAGGCCTAGGCAGGGGTTCAAGAACTTTTACATAACCCCAAATGGAGGAAAGTGCCAAGTTGTCATTTTCTTCATTTTCCTGGGTAGACACGTGGAGAAAATTAGCAGGGGAAATGAGGTGGGTCTTATATTAAACTTCTTCCCTTAATGCTTAAGCTATTAATGTCTTTTTAGGAGTGTGGCTCTGTTATGTGAAGCCAATGGTAAAGCATCAGTGTGGGTCAAACGTCATATGCCACAAAGAAGACACTTGAACTCATAGTTTACAGGTGCAGCCAGCGGGGAGGCACCTTCGCCGACACACTCTGTAGAAACAAATGCACACAATGGGCGCAGTGGTCAATTAATCTTTTTTTTTTCTCTCTATTATCGCTGCACAGGCTTTAAAAGAAGATTTCCCTTTAAGCCATGTGATCTCCCCATTCACCAATCAAGAGCGAAGGGAGGGGATGCTTTTAAATCTGCTCATCCCATTTGTGCTCACAGTAGGATCTGGAAGCAAAGGTCTGATTAATTTAACTAAAGGAAACGTATCATTGTTGTTGTGTTTTTTAACTACCAGGGTGGTGTTTCTATTCTTCCTCTCCCCGTGAAACTCACCAGTTGAAATAGATCTAAAGGGTTTAAGCAGGGGTTTGGGAAACAGGAGTTTTATTTGGTTTAACTGACCTAGAATGAGAGTTTCTCTGCTCTACTTCTTAGAAGAAATATCCTCTTTTAAATTACTTCAATACAGCAGAGGGCAGAGTAAATTGTTTCAGTTAAGTTAAGAAAATGTTAATGAGTTCAAGTTCAATGCACTGAGAATTGATAGGTGACTGAACTATAACCGTGGTTAGCAGAAATTCTGCAGCTGCTAACTGTCAATACATTTTCATTACTCTTCCTCTTCCTCCTTCTTTTTTCTAAGAAACCTTTTAATTCTTCTTTTTTAATCCAACATAATCTTAAGGGGGGTCTTTCTTTTAGGAAAAGCGTATCTCAAATGTAAGGTCAGTACATCCTAAGTATTTACCAAAAGAAAAGAGAATGAACTGGTAAGCAGGAGATCTGGCTGAGAACACAAGCCCTTGGATGCCAGCTACTGGCGACCCAAGGGTGCCGATAACACTGTGTTGTCCATGGAAGAAACCGTACTTGGTGGGAAATGCCCACATTTCTGTGTGTTCTGGCTTGGAACTGGAAGAAGTTGCATTGCTCGGTGTGTACCATGGAAGGTCTGCCTTGTGATTGTTACGCTTTCCCCTTCCTTTCCCGAAATGCGCTTCAGATAGCCCCTGGCTGGAGCAGCCCGAGGTACAGCTACTGCTGCAGACTGTCATTAATGTGCTCCTGCCCCCTCGGATCATCAGCACCTCTAGGAGCAAGAACTTCATGCTCGAGAGCTCTCCCGCCCACTGCTCCACCCCTGGGGATGCAGGCAAAGACTTGCGCAAGGAAGGGCTGGCGGAGTCCACCAGCCAGGCAGCGTACTTGGGTGAGACTCTTTTCCCTGCCTCCTCTTTTCCGCTCGTCATGGATGCACTTACCATGATCTATCTTGGCTCAGAAGGTATTTAAAGAAACACTCTTGCAGGGCTGGTTTGCTTCAGTAAATATAAGACAAAGAGTAGTTTCATCTATGCAGTATCTGAATTGACTTGGTGGTTTGCATAGGATGCCTAGAGTATATAAAGAAGGGGTCTGTAGGAAGGATTGCCTCTTTCTGATTGACAGCACAATCACTCAGATTTGATAGCTACTGTGAGGTAGTATAAGCTATGAATCCCATTGGTCTGTCATCTATGTAAATAAAGCCCTTGGAGTTGACAGTCAATATCCTGAGCAATTGGACATGGTGGCCTTGTAGGACATTATTTCCTCAGCCAGCTGTCTTATTCTTGCCTAACAGTGTCTTTACATTTCCATCTTGATCTTTAATCATGTGAGGACAGTCTCCTCTTCCTACAAACTTCCAATTCATCTGCCCACTTACTCTCCTGCTTCCCCATTACCTCAACCCTGCCTTTAAGGGTTGCCTTCCTATGGCGTAATAGAGGGCCAGTCATTGTCCTTGAAAGAAGTAGACCGGGGGAAAAGACCACTCGTGGACTGACACCAAGAATAAGGAGCATGACAATGGGAACCCAATAAGAGGACATCTCACGTGACATTTTTTCATCCACCAAAGTGAGTGTTGGTGGGAGAGTGCAAGACGAGCACAAACTCATGGAATCAAACAGGTCCTTGGAGTTTGGAATATGGGAAAATGGGGTGCTTAAGAAGCATTCTGAAGGGGTGTGTATGTAAAAGATATCATTTACTATGACCTGAAAACAAAAAGAAAAAAAAATGTGTGTACACAGGACCTGACCTGATGGGTGCTCAGTTGCCCAAGGCATAAGTGATCAGGCTTAAATGAACTTCAGGCTGGCAGAGAAGCATCTGTGAAGTCAGGGAATACGGAAGATGGTGGGGAATGGGAACTCTTTATGTAAAACTAGGAATAAAAACTTCGAAGAAATGTTTTCATTCCATTCCACTTTCTGCCTTTTTAATGAAGGTGTTACCTGTTTTTCTTCCTTGGTCAGACTATTGTACTTCTTTTTTTGTGTATTTTAGCTGGGAATGTAGGTAATATGTTGGTGATTCCGTAAAGCCAAAGGCTTTAAACATTAGCTAAAACATTAGTAATACACATAATTGCCTCTTTAGTTCAACGGACTACCTACCTTACCCTATTGTTTGTTTGTTTTTCCAGAATGGGAATTTTCAATGCACTTAATAAAATTGTGTCCTAACCCACCAAAATACCTTTACCTGTGTGTCTGGAATACTGGCTCAAGGGTGCATGTTAAGTTTCTAGAACCGCGAAGTTGAATCAATTAGAAATTGTCCCGTGTACACAGGCAGTGGCTATGGGCAGGATTCCTCTGAAGCACCAGCCCTCAGGATCCTTTTCTCTTTTCCCGCTATGAAGCCCTAAAGGTTATTCTCGTCTGCTTCGAGAGGCAGCTGGGAAGCCAGTGGTACTGGCTGAGCCTGCAGGTGAAGGAAATGGCTCTGCGGAAGGTGGGCGGCCTAGCCCTGTGGGACTTCCTCGACTTCATCGTGCGCACCCGGATACCCATCTTCGTACTCTTGCGCCCTTTCATCCAGTGCAAGGTGAACTTGCTGTTTTCTTCTAAGGCAGGAGTGCCGAGAGGTGGGGGTGGGGGAGTGCACATGGCGGTGTACAGGACACATACACGCTGCGGCCAGTTAGCAGAGACGCTTAACACCGTGTCGGATGAGGAAGGAGCCCCAAGCAAGCATCCAGACACTATTTCAAATTCAAAGCACCTTCTCACCTATTACATAATAATAGGTGAGATATTAGTAATAAGTATGCCAAACTTATTCTCTTCCCATTCATCACCCTGCCTTCTTAAAGAAAGGAGAAAAACTGGCCCTGTGAAATGTTCTGGAGAATGTCCTCCCAGGTCAGTAACATCATCTGAAATCTACTATTTAAAAAAAAAAAAAAAACCCAAAACCAGGCGGAGGTGGCGCACGCCTTTAATTCCAGCACACCGGAGGCAGAGGCAGGCGGATCTCTGTGAGTTCCAGGAAAGGCGCAAAGCTGCACAGAGAAACCCTGTCTGGAAAAACCAAAACTAGAAAAAAGAAAAAGAAAAAAATAGGATAGTTAATGCTCCTTTTTCCCTCCATGATTCCCAGTATTTATCTATTCTTTAGTTCTTCTCATGCCCCAATTTCTTGGGGCAGAGACACTACTCAGTGGCACCATGCTGGTACCACTGTTTCCTGCCCATCACCTTCTTTTTCTTCCTCTGTCTATGAAGTGGGTCAGTATCACAGTTAGCCTAGGTTACAGATGGGGAAACTGGAGTCCTGAGGATGCAATGCCTTCCTTCCTTTTAGCTCCTGGCCCAACCAGCAGAGAACCATGAAGAACTTAATGCCCGACAACATATTGCTGACCAGCTAGAGCGGCGCTTCATCCCCCGCCCTTTATGCAAGAGCTCGCTCATTGCCGAGTTCAACAGTGAACTGAAAATTCTGAAAGAGGCGGTCCACAGTGGATCAGGTAAGCGTGAAGGGTGTCTCTTGAGTCTGACAGTTGGGATTCACAATCCCTGCCCAGCTCACTGCTCTTTTGGCGGACCAAGTCTGAACTAGCTATCTTGATACACTGATAGATTTGACCAAGAAATTACGTCTGACAATAAAACAAAAGCCAAGGGCTGACATGGGAATTTGGTTACATTCTTCTGAATATTTTTAAGTACTCTTTTTAGTATTTAAGCACTTAAATATTTAATAAGGGGAAAGGGTGTTTACATTCTTTCATCCCCCTTTTTGATAGAAGGATTCGCTTTATTGAGCTTCTGTTATAACTTCACAGGTGTTATTTCCTTTAATCTACACAAGTATCTGTAAAATGTATCATTCAAAGTCCAATTTTAAAAGGAGGAAATTGACACTCAATTAAATAGTTTATATACAGACATAGTGAAACCAGTGAGGTGATTTTTTTTTTTTTAAGACAGGGTTTCTCTGTGTAATTTTGGAGCCTGTCCTGGACCTCGCTCTGTAGACCAGGCTGTCCTCGAACTCACAGAGATCCGCCTGGCTCTGCCTCTGGAGTGCTGGGATTAAAGGTGTGCGCCACCACTGCCAGCCAGTGAGGTGATTTTGCACTAGGTTTATGTTGTGGATTCTAAACCTTAAAGTTGTACAAATTGGAATGGGGAGGAGCTAAGTAGAGTTGACAAGTAGAAGGTACTTTTAACTATTTGAAAGATTTTTCCTTGAGTCCTCACTGCTTCCTGGGCAGTTCTACCACAGCAGACTCCTGAATGAGAAAATTAAATCCCTGTCTATCATTAGAGGGCACTCATCACCCACGTGTAAAAGACTGGGCTTTTTTTTTGCTTTCTATAGTGTTTACTGTTGTTTGCAAGATGTTCAGAACACAAATGTTAAAAGTGCAACCTTGGTGATATTTACACATGGCCATTCAGAGTTTCTGCTGAATCTGATAGAATCATCTGCCACAGAGCTGAGAAGGTTCTAATGCTTCAGTCTCCAGAAAAGGAGAATGGGAACACTTTGGCATTGTATCCTGATTTTGAGTTTAGGTTCATATAAAAGATACCGATTTTCTTATTATTCCAGTATCCTTATGTGGGCAATGCACATGCAGTGGTAATAAAACCAAGGCTTCGGAAGCAGCAATTCAAGTTAGTTGGTATTCTATTAGCCTAAGCAAACAAAAAAATAAATACACTAAGAGAAAAAAAAAACTGCAAAAGCCTTTCCCTTGGTAGGGATCTCAGGCCTTTGTAAGGAAGCTATTCACTTAGAGTACACCAGTGGCCAATACTGATACCCTCCCCTTCAAATTCTTATATGACTGTATCTTGAAACTCCTTAGTCTGGGACACACTAGTTACACTTAAAAAAAAAAAGTCAGGAGCACTTTGAAGCAAACATTTCTGTTTTTCATGACCTTACCACCCATTTCCTTTGGTCTCTCAACTCCCAGCCTACCAAGGAAAGACATCCATCAGCACCGTGGGCACATCGACCTCTGCCTACCGCCTGAGCCTGGCCACCATGTCCCGCTCCAACACGGGCACAGGCACTGTCTGGGAGCAGGACAGTGAACCATCCCAACAAGCTTCTCAAGACACCCTGAGTCGGACTGACGAGGAGGACGAGGAAAGTACGTAAGAATAAATTTTCATTAAATGTCTCTGCCATGTAAGGGGCTTCTTAAATTGCACTGATTATTTTCCACTTGTGTTTTTGAGATGCTCTTACATAATGATTACGGAAAAGTTGTACCTTTAAAGATGAGAAGGAAATATAAGAACCTCTCTATTCCAAGTGAAACCCACAAAAGGCCCCTTCCTGAACTAAATAAAGTAGAAGAAATGGAAATGAAGCTTAGAATTTTAATTAACTAAAATAAATGAAAACATTTTACTATCTCCCTGCAGTTAGGCATATACGATGGAAAAAGAAATATGTGCTTTGTTAAAATACTTTTCACCAATATTTCCAGATTTAGTTTGGGGTTAGTCATGTAAGGTAGCAATCATATTATAAACAACTTATAACTAGACACCTGGCCACTGCTCATGGACATACCTCTACAGTTGCAGCTCAACTTTTATGAAATATCGACCAAGAAAGCACAGGGTAAGAGATAAGGATGAGGAGTTTGCTTTTAAATTTTTCTTTACTTATTTATTTGGGACAGAGTCGCATCTATTTCAGGTTGGCCTTGCATCCCCTACATTGCTGAGGATGACCCTGCAGCTTCTGTTCCTTCTGTCTCCATCAATGACAGCTGGCATTACAGGCACAATCATGCACCAGCACACTGGGTCTCTGACACTTTAAATCAAAAGTGTGCTTCTTATTTAATTGGGTAGTGCTAGGGATTAGTGGTCTTGGGGACTGAACTCGGGGTTTCATGTCTACAAGGCACCGTCAATTACTCTACTACTGACTATATTCTAATACCAAAATTGATCAGTTTAAAATAAACAGCAAGATTTGATACTAGTTCAAAACATCAAGTGAATTCTACTTTTCTTTAATGTATGAAATAGTATCTATTAACATTTTTTTTATGATAGGAAATGATGCCCCCTGTGATTCCTGGAACTAAGTCTATTCTCAGGGTAACTTCTTGAATAAGTGCTTGGCCAGAACAGTAGAAAGGAGTTATGGAAGAAAAGTAGAGAAGACTTAAACAGATGTCATCAGCAGACTCCAACACTCATATAGTGGGAGGGGGATTCAGAAGGCATGTAGTCTTATGCTAATATCTTTCTCAGATATCACAGTGATCTCAAAGAAATTGAGGCCACCAATAAGGGGTGCATTGTGGCTGTGATGTGGGTGAACATTAGTTTATATGGAAAAGGATATGAAAGCAAGATGATGAACTGTTTTAATTGAAACTGTTCTTCCAATCCTAGAAGCTCACATTAAGACTTATCAGGTGTAGAACAAAAAAGAAATGAGAAAGACATATTCTCTGTCTGTCCTCCATGGTGTTAGAAGTAATCTTGTAGAGAAGATGGCATTTACAGACAGCACTTAAAAGGCTTGATAGAAGAAAACACATGACTAATGAGCAAACAAATCCTATAGAGATGTTAAGACACGTGAGTTCAAAGGACAATCAAAGAGAATCTAGGAAAGGCTTTTGTAGAAATAGCTCAATGTGTTCCATCATGTTTTCCATATTTTTAACTTCTTTGTAAACATACTACAAAGGCAATATGTCAAGACTCAGTTCAAATCACTTATAACAAATTAAAACTTATAGCAGTTTTCATGTTTATGATTTTATTTGAAAATTTATATTAGATATATCACTTAGAATATTCTAAATAGTATCAGATGACCTTTCATGGTAGCATACATTTGCTAAAACACAATTTGTTTATTGAAGTTTATGTGGTTTAGTAACAGACAGTATTAGATCACTTAGCATAAGGTCAACTTAACTCAAATACTGTTCTAAGTTAACTTTCATATGGATTGGGGTGCATTAATTTCTGCCTCTGCAGGGAAGGGAGGCCTCTTTAAAACTTAAAATTTAGATTAAAATAAGCACTTATTTCAGGATGTTACAGTTTTCAAATATTTTTTCTTGAAATATTGCTTCCCACAGCAAGCTATAAATCATTAAGTGAACTGAGTAGCTTTATAATGTCAAGGAAATGTAATTGACTTATTAAAAAACAAACTCCTAATTGAACTATTCCTGCAATAGTCTTTAAATATGTGTGCACAGTCTAGCTTTTCTGAAATCTTTAATTTGTGGGTACACATTGATTTACTCTTATTTACTTTGTAAGTAAGAAGTTTGCATGTGTTTTGTGAAGGCTGCTGTAGTGTGGGGGACAGATAGGAAATGTGTAGACTTGAAGAATTATCATTGGTTCACTTGTGGTGTTAGTTTATCATATATATGAAGATGGCTATGATTGTTCCACATTAGAGACAGCTCTGAGGTTGTACCTATGTCAGGCATGGAACTCAAGTACAGCTTTGACTGCAGTTTTCTGAGAGGCATCATGGTTTTGTAACAATGGTTCCTTCGCACTTTTAGATGACTCTGTAAGCATGCCCAGTGTGGTAAGTGAACAGGAAGCTTGTCTCCTGGGTAACCTCGGAAGGAGGAGATTCTCCAGCCACGTCTCCAGCATGTCTGCACCTCAGGCTGAGGTGGGCATGTTACCCAGCCAAAGGTAAAGGGCTATGACGGTCTTATACTCTGCACTTGGGGTGGGGGCAAAAGAAATTCTGAAAATACATTAACGTTATCCTATAAAAATGGAAGGAGAAGCAAGCATGGGTCATGTTTCTAGAGAAATTGTTCAAGAAAGCACTTCCAAGTAGGTTCCTGTGGGTAATTGTTGTAGATTTCCAAGCCAGGCTTTGAAATGAGATCACACCTGCAGGTCCAAGTATTATTTTTATATTGAGATATCCATAAATAGAAATATAATCCTTTGCTTCTGGTCAAAGCCATCCTTATATGTCAGATTTATCATCAGGCAAGATAATGAGTATTTGGTAAGAGTGGACCAGTTTACGTGATACTCTAGAAGTTTAGCCCTTCTGTAGCTGATGTTCTGCATGTAGGAATGCTTCACTAAGGGAAAAATGTACCTCTGACACTGTGTGGACCATGAGCAGGACACTTAAATGCAGTCCACAGTTTTTCCAGCTATGTGCTGAAGTAAGCTAAAATGATCTGAAGGGTAACTTCTATATCAAAAGCTCTAAGATTCAATGACTAAACCATTTAAAGTGTTGCCTTTGGTGTTCTCTGCCATATAAGAATGTAATTTAAAAAATACATTTGGGGGCTCTTAGTTTGTAAACGTTTTATACTTGGGGAAATGAAAATACATCATTTACATAATTAAAACTTAAATTTATATTTAAATAAACACTCATATTTGAATTCTACATATTTTTAAATAAAATTATAATACAAAAAATGATCTGACAGAGTTAATCTAGTTTTTGAACAACTACTATTTTCATTTCAAGAATTGTATTCTTTCAAAAATTGGTATTGCCTGATTTTTAGTGTGTTATTTTCTATTTTTGCAATACAGCCTTATGTATGCTATGTCACTGAGCTATATACCTAGCTGCTATTATTTTTAATACCCTTAGACTCACTCTAGTACAATTCACACATAGAACATAATATCAATAGAGATATATGACTGTGTTCAAATTAAACTGGTTTATATACAGGAATATACTATACCCAAACCACTCAATAAATAGTTCATGTAAACTAACATTTGATAGTTTCCCTTTGCACAAAAAAAAATGTATGAATGAAATATGTAACCAAAGAGCCAAATGTGTCCCAAAAAAGTAACATAAGCAATTAATGTTGATAACTATTAATTTATTCTTAATTGTTAGTTGTCCACATGTTTGTATTTAGAATAATATAAATTTTAATTAGAGAGGTTTTGATCTATCCAAAATAAGTCAAACTACTAATTCTTTTTCCATGTCTATAAATAATAGATCAACTTTTTTGCAAGGAGAAATTTTATCTAATATAAACATATCCCAGAAGTTAAAAAGAAGATATTATAAGGCTATCCCAGAAGTTAAAAAGAAGATATTATAAGGCATCACTTTGTTCTTGGATTATATTTTGGAAAATTGGAGAAGGAAACACTCTCTTTGTCCATTGCCAAAAAATGATCCCCTTCCTGGGAACGGAGACTAGTTTTACACTCAGATCTTTTGTAATAGTCCCTTCAGTTTTTTCGATGCTTAACTATACATAATTTAATATGTAAATATTGAATGCCTTTTGGTTGCCTGGCTCAGTGCTAGACCTGAGGGGAAAGTCAATAAAATATAGCACAGCTTATGCTCACAAATATCAGCTCAACTATATTCCAGTAAGTGGATAAACTGTGATTCACTCACCAACCGACAGGCTTTCGTTGCACTTACAATTCAGTTAGTAGAGAGTTTAGAACAGGGAGGTAAATGTGAGTTCTTTGTAATGTTTTGAAGACACCTTCCATTTGCTTACTGATATTTTCATTGCAAAATTAGCAGGGGAAGTTGGGCTCTTTCTTTGCTTTTCTTAATGGCATCAGCTTCCAGACTTTGGTTGTGGCCATTTATGGTAAGTGGTTTCTGTGTGGTAATGTTAGGATGTACAAGAAAATGTGGGGGTCTGGTCATTGAGATACTGTGTCCATACGATATGTTAAAAATAATAGCCACGTAGCCAAATGGCTACCAAAGAAATCATAGATTCATCTTCTACAGATCTACTCTGCAATGCATTTCAGAGCTCATGTGTCCATTTGGAGCTCATTTTAACTCTTGACCAATAAACAGACCACTCCTCTGAGAGCCGTACCCATCCGGTCTTTCCTTCCCCCATTGCCTTGAGTCCTATGTCTTGACAAACCCAGCACAAGGTGAAATGGTTGACTGTCTCCTTTTCCTTCCTCGTTCTGTTCAATTTATTTTCAGTTCTTGGAAACAGAAAATTGCATGCTTTTTTTTTCTCCCTTTCCCTTTTCTTTTATTTTCCTCTTTTTATTTTTTCTTTCTGCATTTTCTTTCCCTAAATGCTTCATCTCCCTACCCCTCCTGCAGTGAACCTAATGTCCTCGATGACTCCCAGGGCCTGGCCGCCGAGGGCAGCCTCTCTAGGTACAGTGTCAAAGCTACCTGTCTATTGGTGTCTGTGCTGGGAAACTAGCTGTTCCCTGTCACCTCCGTCACTCTTGTCTCCTCCGTCTTCTCTTGCCCGTCTTGGTATCTATTTCCATCCCTCGCCCTTTGTTGTTCATGAACACACGAGCCTGGAGTCAAAGGTGTAGCAGACCCTCCTTCTTTACAGACAGCTTCAGAGATCAATCACAAATAGTCTAAAAAAAAAAAACGCAATTAAAAAAAAAAGCTACAGAATTCCCTATGGGGCATGTCTAATGAATCTCTAAAATGTTTGCTATACCAAGGGCTAGAGCTGTAGTTCAGTGGTAGTGATATGTGCTTAACATATGCTAGACCCTGGGTCCAATACCCAGTACCTCCCCCAAAGTTTGTTATACAAAATGTTAAATTTGTCCCATCTAAACATTCATTTCCACACTAATATTCACTCAGAATTGCTTTTTTTTTTTTTTGGAGTGTGGGGGGGATCTTTTTAGTACAGCTCCCTCTCAGGGAGCCCCTGTACTCAGTCAAGTCGTATCTTTTTAGCTAATACCATAGAAGGTAAGAAAACAATGATGCTGAGAGAATAGCAGTCAATGTCACTGCCACTTGTGCGATTGCTATTCTTGGACGCACGCTGTGTGGCATGCCATTATTGTAGCTTGTTCAAACACATTATCAAGAACATTGGTTCTAGCACAAAGATGACTCAAAAACTTGCTTCGGAAAAATCCAATGCAAACTTTTTCTTGGTGAGCAATAAGAGAAGCCATAGAACAGAGACAGTAGAATACCTAGACTATTTATTTGTTTAAGCCTTCAGAAATGGGTACTGCACCTTTAACACTCAGATAAACCACGTCAAACATTCCTAATCTTGTGCTGTCGATTTACACCTCTCAACTAATCCTCATTAGGGGCAATGCTTCTTGTTCATCTTTAGAGTGTCTTTGTGCCATCTCAAGAGAAAACCCTCCCAGGGCTGAACTCTATAGTGAGTACGATACCCACCGTGTTTATTGCTTTAACACAAAGATGAGGAAATGTTGAGAGGCCGTTCCTGTGAAAGGTTGTCTTTTGTTTTCTTCGCATCTTGTTCGGATTTCACATTTTCTTCTTCAACTGAAAATGGGAAATTTAGTCCATCATCAGGTCTATTTTTTTTATTATTTTACTGGATCCATAACTCATGACATTCATTTGTGTTTGCGAGCCCTCGCTTGGACAGATTAGTCTCATATTGGGAAATGTGGAAGTGCTTCAGAGAGCAACCTTAATTAGCAGGAGCTGTAGGGCGAGGAAGGTTGAGAAACACTGTCCTGGAGAAGGTTTTCCTTAGCCGTTCACAGTGTCTGAAGAACTTTCAACAAAGTCTAGCACCCGGGGCATCAATACTTTCAAAGATGTAATTGTTGAATGCTTAAAATGCATACGGAGTAGGAAAGCCTTTATTTCAGAACGTAGGATCAGTGGCTGATTAAGAAAAGGCTTGAGTGTAAATGAGTTTGCGCTGAGGGTTAAGTCCAGATTCTATATGCGGATATATGGGTAGAGTTTATTTTTATTAATCTTCTGAAAGACTTGGCGAGCCCAGGGTTCAAACGACTGGAGTCATCTGAACTAATTCCTTCTGTGCCCGGTCCAGTGCAAAGGGAGGAGACTCAAGATTTGTGCTAGGTACTAAAACGAGTTGAGAGCCAGAGTTAGAGACCTCATGTCCAGGTGAATTCATTGTGTTAGCATTTCGATGACCATCTTCAATCAGCTATTGTTGATCTGTTGTTGCTGGTGCTGTTTCCCTTTGAACCTTGGTGTTAGTCAGCAGGACCAGCTGTGGAAATGGAAAGATGAACAATTTGCTTTGGATTCTGAAATAATTCTATTAATGTGGAAGCTTCCCACCTATCCCTAGCACATCCACCTTTGCCGTATGCTGCAAGCCTTATCTCTTGAATACCATTGGTCAGCAAGTTCTCTTTGGAGGAGAGGAAGTTTGAGCATTTACTAAAAAGGAGGTTTATGAAATGCCACGTTTTTATATGTTTTGTTTGCGGGCTTTGTAATTTTTTGGCATAAGAATTCTTTATGCACATTCTGAAAAATCCAAAAATAGAAGGGCAATAACCATGTGAATTGCATTTAATAGACACTTTTGTACTTCAGGTCTGAAGTACAGTCAAAGTTATCCTGAAGAAAATCCGACCCAAACTTACCAAGAAGCATACTGGAAGGAGACCAGTAACCACACACACACACACACATACACACACACACACACACACACACACACACACACACACACACACACACACACACACACCTTTGCTTAACTTTTACAGGGCTTTGCTTCTGACAGGTCACTTGTTTTAGACAGAAGAGGCAAGTTGAACTGAGTGGGCTGAGTGAGGAAGATAATCAGATAAAATTGGTGGGAACTGAAAAGAATTATACACCAATTGGAAACTTCTAAGATTTTTACTAAATTGCACTAATACATTTCTTTTAATGTATTAGACTCAGCCCCCAAATTCCTGTCAGAAACATTGTATCCTGTCTGGTTCCATTTTCTAAAACTACCATTGGAAATTAATAAGCTAAATCAAAACTCCATGGATGATTTTTCTTTTCTGACGAGCACTGCTCTGAAAGGCATAAAAACGCATTGTAGAGGTTCCTTAAACACACGTATATACACAGCATGGGCATATTTTCCCTCTGGAATAATAGAGCTCTAGAGAAGCTATTTAAGTCCTTAAGGCTGGATGTTTATAGCTCAGAACCAGATTTTTATTTAGACACGTTAGGCTATTTTAAAAAGCAGGAGTCAACAGTGAATTCTTAATTTAAAAAGAAATTATCATGGCATTTTCTTCTTGGAAAAGTTTAATCACAGTGAAAATTAAGAATGCAGTCCAAGTTTGAACAAAACTGTATTCTAGAAGAGATAACAATAACCTTTGTAGATAACAATAACCTATGCCCATCTTGTGCTGATATGTAGCCTCTAAGCGTGAAAACTTGCCAGGTACTCTGAAAATACAAGAAGGTCCCACCAGCCTTTAACACAGCAGAAAAGGTAGGGCCAAGATGAGGTACACTGAGACACACAATGTGCTCTTTGCCATTGCTACGCTGGTTCTCACACGTTGTCTAATATCCAGTCACTCCTTACGATCTGATCTAGTCAGATCTAGTCTGTAAATTCAGTAGCACTTAAAATACATTTTCTTGGGTGCCAGGAAAGCTAAGTACATTCAAATAATAATTTTTTTTTGTGAAAGGGAGGAGTAAGCTTTGGTCTTCTGTTCACTTCCCTGCTGTGTGCCTGTTACTCCTTCAGTGCTGACTTCGTGAGTTCCCACCATAAGGCAATCACTCAGGATCAATGGCTGTGCCATATGCATTATGTCCCGCTTCTAGAGTTCTACAACCAAATTAAAGCGGAAGCCAAAAGTATAGAAAGAAGCAATTAACACACCAATTCACTAGCCAGGTAGTGTTGTCATCCAGAGTGTCTGCTTAACTTTTTATTGATGTTATATATGATATATTGTAATAATAGAGTTTATTTTTTATAATTTAAGTGACACACATTATCCTTGCATTACTGAATGGCTCCTTGTTTACATAGCCCTCATTTAAGAAAATATTATCAGGCATATACTTAGGAAATATGCACATGTATATACTTTGGTCCAGGCCATTATTCTGTAACAATGAAAAGGAGGTAATCTTATCAGAATCATTTTCCTAACATTGCCCAAATTCCCCTAGCTTATGAATTGCTTCCTTGCATTATAAACAGGAACTAGTTTTTGAAGACAGTTTGAATCACACCAACTCTGCTGTGCCCTGGTTGGATTTTCTTCTCTACATTTTACTGTCATTTGCCGAAATGATATTTTCAGGAACTCAGAAACACAAGACAAGGAAAGGGATGCCAATGCAGACCTGTCATGTAGCCGTAGCACTTGGGGGGAGGGGGCGAGGGGGGGGCAGGGAGGCTTCAGCTGGTGCTTGGCACATTCTAGGCCAGCAAGGGTAACATACTGGGACCATGGCCCTCTACAACCAAAGGTTATTTACTTATAAATGTGTTTCAAGATGTTAGTTTAAATTTAGAAAGTTTTATTAGCTTTTGTACTTATTGTTTCACCCTCTTTATTTAAGACAATAAAAATCAGCTGTCATTCTTAAAGTTAATGCTTCCAAGAAACCAGTACTCTATATAAGATAAAATTTTTAGTATTTGATCAACTAGTTTGACAAACTTTGACACCATTTCAACTTCTCAATTATTTTTCATAACTGTTGTACATGAATAGATATTTCAGTTATTCAAAAGGATTTAGTTGTCTACTGAAGTACACTTTTAAAATTTGAGACTACCCAGTAAAATGTTAGCTCCTTGACGAGGAAAATAATTTTGATTATTACATTTGTGGTAGGTAGATGAAGACTCTGGATAAGACTGCTTCAGAATTTTAAAATAGAAGGCAGAACATAACACAGATAGATTCTTAATACAAAAAGCTTGGCTTTCTCCCAATTCCTACAAATAACTGAAATATTACATTATATGAAGGAGCAGAAGCTACATTGAAGCTTGAAGTATAAATCTATTTAATTTTATCAATAAAAACCAGGAGTCAGATATTGGGGTAATAACCTGAAAGATCAGTGAAGCAGAGGAACAGCCACCAGTGACTTCTTACCTGTCCAGATCCTCCAACCAAAAAAGCCGAGATCTTGTCTTGCCTTTTCACTTGCTGTCTCTACCTCCCAAGTGCTGGAATTAAAGGTGTGAGCCACCACTGCCCAGCTTCTATGGTTAACCAGTGGCTAGCTCTACCCTCTGATCTCCAGGCAAGCTTTATTTGTCAGAACACAAACAAAATATCACACAACAGAAGCTAATTTTTATATTTAGTTCCAATTTGAAATAAACTCCAAGATACAAAAAATTTTGCCTACATTACATTCATTGTTAGCTTTTTTTGCTGTTTCACATGACAATTCATTGATGCAGCAAATAGAAATTGCAATATCATATTTCTAGGGCAAGTATAATTTATTGCCTGGGATGTGTTCCAGGAACATGTTCTATAATTTCACTTTTGATGTGTACATTCCTATATTATATACATAGAACAGCCAATTACTAAAGAAACCTGATAGATTTCTCAGCTGTAAGCCTCTCTGTCCATAGAGAAATGTTGATGCTCATGATCTTCCCTTGGAGTAACCATCATTAAATTACTGTTATGTTGTGACATTTAACTCTCCAAGTAATGTATATTTTTCTTTTCTTGCACCATTTTTTCCTCACAATCTCAGATTACTAAATAAAAATGAGACAAGAGGACTGCCTCGTATTCATTTTCTCTGTCCCGTTGTTTTCAAAATGTATTACCTACTTCGTTTTAGTATCCTAGAAGCAATAAACTCATTACAAACAACAAATGTAAAACAAGAAAGCATGCTATCTATACATGTCACTTTTCATATACAAACCATTTTACATCAACTAACTTCTTTTCTCCACCTTAATGGGAGGTAGTTGGTAAGTATCAACCTCCCTTTATGGCCAAGGGAACTGAGGTAACATCTAGATGTCAATGAAGAATCCATTCCAATGGTAGCTTTGCTTGGTATTGGGAGAAATGTGTTCCTACTTGTGTGCATATATATGTTTTCCAACTTAACAGACACATGTTAAAATGGATAATAAAGAGATGTCATTTCAGACATGCCAGCAACATAGTCTGGACTGATTATCAAAATGTGCTACATTGTTTCGTTAGCATAGAGTTCCTTCATACACACTACAAAATAGTATAAAGATAATACACATCAATCTGTTGAACTTGATTTTGGGGGAAGAAAAGCAGTTTTAAACACCTCTGTTTTGGTAGTCTTTGTAGAATTTTGTGTTGCATACATCAGATGGTGTAATCATAGCCCTATTTCATAGAAAATTTGACAGATCTTACAGAGTTTTGCTTTTCCTTCTAGTAAAAATATGAGCTGGGCTTTAAATAAATGATACCTTTGACTGTATCAAATGTGATTATTAGCCTGTTGTTAGGACATGAGAAGCATCTGAATGCCCATCTTGCCACTAATTTCTTTTACTAAAAGTGCAGTGAGGTGTTTATGTAGCACATTAAAAAACAAAACAAAACAGGATTGTGTAGATATAATCATTCTCTATTTTTTTTTCTTGGACAGTTGCTGACTGGGTTCCTCTGTGGGATGGTTTACCCTAACAATTATCTGTAGATGACTCTCCTTTTGGAAAGGCAAAGACATCATTGAACCATAAGTCAATTAATTGCATTGACATCAACCACAGAATTAAAATATCATATGGGGCACAGTGTATTTCTCTTTTCATTCTCTCTTCATTGGAGATTCCTATGAGACATGCATGGAGAATGAAAAAGAAACGTGGCCCATTTCAGTGTGTTCAGCTTCACCAACACCAAAGTAGCAGACCCTGTCAGTAGTCATTTTTGCTTATGAGACACACATACACAGTAATTTGGGAGGAGCAGACTGTTCCTTTTATCAACTGCACAGCTCACTTGAGTGCAGCTAATTGAGTTTCCTGCCAGTTTACTTTGCCAGCCTTTTAAATCTAAAACAGTTTTCAAATATCTTTAAATTTTCTACCCATGTGACTATTTGCTTAGCTGTCACAGAGACTTCAGGCTGCAAACATGTGTCGAATGTGTCCCTTCACCCAAATGGATTCTGTGTCTGATGTGTTCAATATTTGTCCATCTTATTTTCGTTTAAATTGGAAGTTTTAAAACAGGTGTTCCCATCCATGTGACAGAGTTGTTTGTGTGTATTTGTCTCCAGCGTTTCCATTCCCCTTGGAAAAAAAATTGAGATTAGAATATGACATATCAAGCCTTTTGATGGCTTCCAAACCAGGGGTGTGATCGAACCAACGTCCTGCTGAATGATAGCTATCCATCAGTGATTGAAAACAGAATCTCAATTTTGACAGCTTGGGGCTACAAGGCCTTGTCCTCCTTTCCAAGCCTTTGAAAACCCCTACCCCAGGGACTCTTCCCCAACCATCCTTCAAAGATAATGGTATCTTTGAAGTGACTGTTCCATATAAGTGGTTTTGGCTAACATCCACCAGAGAATGGTCTTCCGTGCCGTCTCCAGGGTAGACTAATGCTGTTGATGCTTGGCAGGGTGGCAAGTGTACAGAGTGAACCGGGCCAGCAGAACCTCCTCCTGCAGCAGCCACTGGGGAGGAAGAGGGGCCTGAGGCAGGTAAGTGGACCCAGAGATGCGAAGGGCGTCAGCCTGTAAAATGGAAGACCCGCTTGCTTGCTAATGCCTGCCTGTGTTTATTAAGATTACACTCGGCCTTCTTGTCTGAAATAAGCAGCGCACAGCAACCTCAACGTATGGTAAACGCTTGGGCACGCTGAGCACATGAGGCTTCTCTTTCAAATAGAAGTCTTTCATTGTGCAAAGCTGGTTCATTTGATAAGGAAGGTTGGCCTCTAGACCTTCTTTTTCTCTAGTTGGCAAGCTTCTTTCCCACCCAAACTCACGGGGCAGTGCTTGCATTGGCTGTTACACAGTTAACCAAATACCTGCTTTTATAGAGTCAGAGAAAGGTCCTTTCTCACTCTGAGGTTAACGATTTAATTTAATATTGAAACAGAAGACCCTATTTTCAGCTGAGTGTTGTGATGCATAACCTGTATTTCCAGAACATAGGAGGCTGAGGGAGGAGGTTTATGAGTTTAATGCCAGCCTGGGTTACATAGAGTTGGAAGCCAGATGGGAGTGGTAGTGGAGTACAGATTTCCTTAGGGGAGATTCCTCCCTTCCTTAGCCCCTTCTCTTCCCCCTCTGCTCCCTTCTCCCATCCCTCCCTCACTCCTGTCTCCTCTCACTTCTCAATTTCCAGACAGAGTTTCACTATATGGTCCAGGCTGGTGTCGCACGCAATCCCCCTGCCTCAGCCTCCTGAGTATTAGGATTCCAGGTATGAACCCCCAGTCCTGGCTCATATATTGTTTTATAAATAAAAGTCTGAGAGAAGCTCTGATGTGTTGCTATGGTCTTGGTTTCTTAGTAAATCTGAGAGTAGAGAGATGTTCAACTATAGTTTAGATAAGCAAAAGTCAGGTATTCAGCATTATTTTGGGGGGTTTTCTACCTACTGAACTTCTCAAATGTGGCATGTGAAGTTCATTGACACTCCAGGGCTACAGGAAGGAACAGGTAAGACAGTCGAGTCAGGGTCACCTGAACACAGTATCTGTTCGCAAACAGTTGGCCTTTCTTGCCAGTTTTATTTTTGTCTATTTCCTCCAGCTAAGACGCCCTCTCCTGTCAAGGCAGAAGACTCAGACGGAACCCAGAAACCGTCACGGGGCTCGGCTGTCCACCACTCGCAGGAGCATTCAACCTAAAACAAAGCCGTCTGGTGAGGGAGGCCTCATCTGTCCCCTCCAACTGCACCACTGTCGTGTGGCAGACAGCTTGGCCTAGAAGGCCTGCAGAAAGTGACGTGATGTGACTGACCTCACTTCGGGGGGGGGGGATGTCTTAGGATATGTAGATGTAACCAACCGTCTTATTAAAATAAGAAACACAGAACCAATGTAAAAGAGAAAGCCGAGAGGTCAGAGCTCAGAGCTAAAATCTTACCTCCTGCAGTACTCCTAGCTTTCTGAAAGAGAGCTACTTCCTGTTTGTCTGTCTTTAAATAGTCTTTCTGTTCTGCTTTCTCATTGGTTGTCAACCCAAACACATGACTGCCTCGTCACTGCCTGTAAGTACCACCCTCCAGGTCTTAAAGGCGTATGCCTCCAATGAACACACAGAGATCTACCTAGCTCTTCTACCAAGTGCTGGGATTAAAGGCGCACGCCACCACCGCCATGCTCTTGCTATGGCTCTAATAGCTCTGACCCCCAGGCAACTTTATTTATTAACATACAATGAAAATCACATTTCAGTACAAATAAAATACCACCATAAGGATAAGTTTCCCAGACAACTTTACTACCTTTTTTTTTTCTCTTCTCATCCTCCCCAACCTTTCCCCACCCCCAGTGAACCTAGATAAATGGAACAACCCAAGGTGAACTGTCAATATTCTGAAATGTAAAAGGTTGTATTTTCTTTACGCAGTCCAGAAACTAGACCATTCTGCCTCTTACTAAAGGCAAGAAGGGGTGCAGCGAACATGGGCTTTTTGAAGAGAACTCTTCAAAAAGAAAACTCTTTGGGCTTTTTGATTCTAGAACTCATCACTAGGAAGGTCATTGTGAGAAGTTAACCTTTGCAAGTCTCATTCTAGGCTATTTATGTAGAAATTGTTTTCTCTCTTCAATTAGCCTATGTAAGCAAGAGAAATCAAAACACATAAAATGGCCATATAGGGTCTCATTTATTACAACCCAGCAATGTCTTTACGATGAATCACTGGTTAATGCCAATTATTAAGCATCAGCGGTCAATTTCTCTCCTACTGATTGGTTCACCTCTAACTTACAGCTGATCAGAAGCGATCTGTGACCTTCATTGAGGCTCAGCCGGAGCCAACAGCTGCCCCAACAGACATACTTCCTGCCACAGGCCAACCACAGGGCTGCAGCCCAGGCCTGTCTAAGAAACCGGAAGGAACAGACAAGCCAGTGCTGACATCCTCTCCTGCCATTGTGGTTGCCGATCTTCATAGCCTGTCTCCCAAGCAGGTGAGAGCACTACAGACACAGGCAAGGCCTGCTCCCTGCATTCTTATTTTCAGGAGTGTCTTAGAGATGCACATTCCTTCCAAATAATTAAGTCCAGATCTGTAACGTGCTATTGACCAAACAGATACTATTTTTGCCATTGTGAAAAAGAAAATCTATATAAAGCATTTGCTCAATAATGCATCTATAAATAAGAAGGACCAAGAGATGGCTTAGTGGAAAACAAAACAGGAATTATTTTTCAGCTGGAATAATCACTGACAACAGAAATCTGATACACAGAATATTTTTCAGCTAGAGCATATGGAGTCACTAGCTTAGATGACGTCTTCCCATAGTTTTCTGTGTCCTAGAAGATCAAATGAACTTAAAATTTTTCCCTCATTGTTTCAGTATTATTTAATTTTGCTTTTATGAATAAATTTCTATAGGTGCCAAATTCTGATGTGATAGTTAAAGAAAACTAAAGGGTAATATTAGCATACACATTTGCATGGCCTTTAATAGTTAAAAGGAACTGTAGCACATCGTTTATGTCAGTTCATTTTTACAGTCTATAAGATAAGCATGGCCCCTCCCCACCAAAACAAACAAACAAACAAACAAATCCTATGTCAAAGGATAGAAAAGCAATGCTTTGAAAGCTGGAAGGGTCCTTATAGATAGATCCTCCTGTGACAGGGGCTGGACCTCGGCTTCTCCTCTGAGTTCTTGTCCAGTTGGAGTTCCACAGCAGTTCTTATGTTCTTCTCTGGTACCCATCCTACTTGCCCATGATGCTATGATCCTTTTGATCACAGAGTGAGCCCCTCCTTGCTGAAGAAGGAGAACAAAAGGAGGAGACAGAAGTACAAGGTGCGGCAGCACACAGCCCCCTCTCTACTCAACTCTCAGACCCTGATGACTTCACTGGCCTTGAGACATCCAGCCTCCTGCAGCATGGAGATACTGTTCTTCATATCAGTGAGGAAAATGGCATGGAGAACCCCCTGCTGTCCAGCCAATTCACTTTCACTCCTCCTGAGCTGGTGGAGAAAGATGCAGCACTAGATGAGTCCCATGTTTAGCTCGGTGTCACAGGAGCCATGAAGTTGACCGAAGACCGCTGACAACAGAACGCTTTTGGTGAAAAGAGTTAATTCCAAAACAGCACTTTATTGCCAGTGGGTGGCATTAAGTCTGAGTGAATTTTGCTGCCAAAACTCCTAATGTGTCATAACCATCTTAAAAATCAATAGTTAAAAGTCTTTAGTCAGGTGAAGACCATGAAAACAGGGAGGAACAAGGGGAAAGAGCCATTTCACTGCACATTGTGTATAACTCGCTTTGAGCAGCTAATATATATACTATTACAGACAGCTGAGAATATACACTATTGCTTCCCTCATAAGAATACTAACGATATGTTCTAAAAAGGAAGGCAGTCTTTTAAGATACTCACATTATACATCGCCTGAAAATGTTTATTTTTGTAGTCTCAAAAATTGTACATTACATGGCCATACATATAGCAACTCACATAAAACAACCAATGAAAAAAATAATTAGATTGGAGAAACTAAATTACAAGCCCTGCAGTTGTTTTTGTTTTGGTCAACAATATACCCAGTAATTAAAGGAACAAAACACTATTTTTGAGAGCTGTGGACTTTTCAAAATTTATTTTTTAACTGTCATTTCCACTCCATGCTACAAATCAAAATCCTAATGCCATAGATCATTTCATATCCATCACATTAGACATAATGTTCTAGAAATTCTCAGATATGATTCTGAATGAATAACATAGACAGTTATGTAATTATAAAAGCTAAATGTAAATAGCATTGCTTGAAAGAGCTGGCATTCCTACTTCTAGTCCTGACTACATCAATGTCTAGATTGGATCTATTGGGAAAGGAGATTGCTTTTCCCGTATAGTCCTTGTGCCTGCCCCTGAGGGCATATTTTCATACATTAAAGCTAAGTTGTTAGAACTAGATCGGAAATTAACTCTTTCTCACTAGTCAAATAGTATGTGATCCTTAGGAGATCTCAGCTAATGAGGAAGAATACAGAGGTAATCAATTTCTTCATCGCCTCAGACAGCTTGTATATATCACTAATAGGGCTTTAACTCGAAGTGCAGTTACATCAATAAAATGAAATAGAATTCGGAAGGCTTGTGAGGCCAGTACTTAGTGGATTATTAAAGGGCTGGGCACCATGCAGTTCATAAATGGTTTTCAAAAGTTTAGCAGTTTACATTAGAGAAATGTTGCATAACTACTAAGCATTGAAAGAAATATATACATACCTACATTAGTATGGGAGTGTGTGTGTGTGTGTGTGTGTGTGTGTGTGTGTGTGTGTGTGTGTTAGTCTTCAAGTAGAAGTTAATAGAGTTTGATTATGTTGAAATGAGTTTAAAATATATTCTATAAGCTCAATGTTAACTATGTTGGCTATGAACTGTACGTGTATATAAAGAGGAGATCTATAAACCCAAACAAATCATAAAGGAAAGTAATTTTTATGTTAGAATTGTTTATTAAATAAGCACAGTTTATATTGTGACTTATAAAATCAAATATATTTTGGGGCTATGGCCCATTCACCAAGAAAATGAAAGTATCTACAAATTAATTTGAATAAGACTTAAAATCCCCAAGTTGACAAAATCAAGATGCTATCACCTCCAGGCCTTTGACTAAGAACAAGTATGGGAAATCAAGGAGATAAAGGGATCTGTTTTATGTACTATAGCACCTTCACATCATTTATTCTTAATGCTGAGTTCATCCCTAAGTACAGAAGTCGACATGCAAGTGGTTTTCTGGTTCTAAGCTGATGTATTTTGCCTGTTAAAAACTATGCTGCTCAATTAGCATTAGAGGCCTTATGTCTGGTAATTACAAGTGTCTGAGTTATGTGCGTCTATGTGCTTTGTTCCAATTTTGTTATTCTTGATTCAAAATCTTTATAATTGTGTCAGATATTTAAGAAGTATAGAGGTCAATGAATTGTTAAATACTCAACAATAACCCTAAATACCTTTATATATTTTAAATGTGTTGGGCTGTTTGAGAAATGTTACTGTTTGAGAGATTTTACTGGTCTGTCTACCTTTTAGCCTGACTCCTTCAGTGTCATGTATAGAAATCTGTTAGAAATTTTTTCAATAAGCTAAGTAATGTTTTACCTTGGAAAAAAAAGACTTGTCCACTCTGAGAAATAGGAACTTACAGAGTGGAAATATTCTCTCTTGTGTTGGACTTCTGAGATTTTACAGATTTGTGCATCTGTTCCATTTAAGGTGTCCTTAAACGTGTTGAATGTAATGTGTTGAATGTTTATGTGTGGTGACTAAAGTATCTATATGTATGTGCATAATACTGTCACAAGATGTATTCTCAGGAATACTGTTACCTGGAGTTTGAAGGAATAACTTAAAGAAAAACAGTTAGGGAAGAAAAGAAAAAAGTTCCAGTTAATTGACAATCTTTTGTAACATTCAAAATGTGACTAAGAACTTATTATCACTTATGATCAATATAATATTAGTAAAAATAGATTTATTTCTTAATCTATGAGGCTTAATCATATTTATCTCATTCAGAGGAAGGATAAAACAGGCACCCAATTTCACCAGGTATTAAAACAATTACATTCAATTAAGATTGGCCATTTGGAAAGTAACTTTATAGTGAGACCATGGAATAAAAAAAAATCACCCATGATAATGTGTACAGATTTATAATATTCAGGTTAAAGCAGTTTAAATCCTGGGTGCAGAATTTTCTAGAACAAACATTTTATTTTCATTTTCAGCATTCACTGCTTTCTATAATTCTATTAAACTACTTGATTCTTTTAACAAGGAAAGTGAGTTAGTGAGCGCCTTGGAAAAAGCCACGAAGAACTACAGTGTCAAAGGGCACAACTGGGCACATGGCAGTGCTGGAGGCAACCGTTGGTTTGTTTCATCAAGCCTCCAAGAGTAACTTAAGAAAAGATGGCATCTCTCATTTAGCATCTGTTCTTTTAGTCAGTGAGGAACTTTCTCCACTCTGCTGCCTGCCTCCTAGAGTTTCCGAGGATATGGAATAGATGTATGGATAGAGATCTAGAGGGATGAAAGGATTATAGAATTATAGTTCAAAGCATGAATGAAATACCTTCCTTGAGTTTCACAGGATACTTTTCCAGAGAACTCTCCAGAATTTGCTGCTGTCACACTGAGTCACACCTTTGCTCTGTGACCTCACACTTCCAATCCATGGCCTTGTGTCTCAGCAGGGAGTAAAATGTCCCACTTCCTCACTTACTTTCGTGGGTCTCAACTGCGGCATTTCAGAAGCAAACTTTGATTTGACACTCAGGAGAATAAAAACAAGCTGAGGGCAGAATGTATTTGGAAAAGTTTATGATAAATTTACTTATATTATTTAAGGATCATTTAGGATCATAAATCTACGTACCTCCATGATATTTTCAATAGTCACTGTGACCATGGGGTTAAAGTCCTTTATTAGCCATTTTGTAGGTAAACACAAAGGATTGACTACACAGGCAACTTCCCTCAGATGACTATACAGTCTGTGATGAATACTGAATGACCAAAGAGCATGGAAAAATGCATATGAATAAATACTGAGATGTTTATGAAAGATATTTATGAAAGCTATTGACTTCTGTGTTTGAATATGCACATATAATAAAATAAATCTAAAAGTATTTAATGTGCCCCCAGTTCATTTCTCTCCTTTGAGAATGGGTTAGCTCATTCAGGATCATTTTTGAAGACTTGGAGTGTGCCTTCCTTTATTCACCTCTTGTTCTTCCTACCTGTACTCTATACCTGGCCTAAAGTCACCACTCAATACACACCTTCAGTCCCTCTACTTCTACGTACAATTGATAGCCACCTACAGGTGCTTCCCATTCCCCATCTTTCAAAAATAAAGCAGAATGTAGATATGGAAGACAGGTAGCCAATTTGACTTCACTGCCCAGATTATGATCTGCTGGAATGCTGGTAGTCCAAGTCAGAACATTAAAGACTTGATTGTCCTCTGACTGTGGCCATAGAAACTATGGCATCTAAATTACCACCAGCTATGTTTTGAATAAAAAAGATGCACTATCTTATCCTTGTTCTTTAGGAATTGCTCTTGTTTAATCCATGTTTTACTTCACATAGCTTTGCATTATTTCTTCCTGACCCAGAATCTGGACACATTTGGCATTAGGACACTTACCCATTTCAAGAATTATGGCTGAATAAAAAGCAACTGTATCAAATCCGTCTACCGCCTAAGAAAACTCCTACACTGAGTACTCAGCAGTCACCTGCTCTCAGCACCTGGACCAGGGAACATCGCAGAAGAGAGGACTAGAAGAATGTAAGGTGGGGAGAAGTGTTATGGAATACTGACCGCTGGATATGACAGGGCTGTTGCAATTATGAGCAGAAGCAACTGTGGCTACCTGCGCAAGACCTACAGACACAGCAAGATATTGAAGTAAGAGAGGGATTGATTAGGAAGAGGAAAAGGGTCAGCGGGAGTTGAAGGGCAGTAAGAGCGGGTACCGGGGACTATGGTCACAATATAAGGTATACATGCATGAAATAGAAAAAAAAAATACATTTCAAAAACAAATTCCTGCATTGTAGGCAGTAGTCCAGCTGATCAGCCCGTGGCCTTCTTGCATCATACTCAATAAACTGTTTTTCCTTACAAAAGTTAAAAAAAATCCAAGACAGGAGGAGGCAGAAGGTCCGCGCCTGGCTCCGCCCCCAAGCCAGCCATCGGACAGCCCCGCCCCCTAGGAGGAGGAGGCGGAGGCGGAGGCGGGACTTCCTCGCCGCAGGGCAGCTGCTTCCGGCAGAGTCCGGAAGAGAGTGCAGGGCGGGAGGGGGGCGGAGCCAGTGCGGCGGCGCCCAATCGGGACGAAGTCTGGGCTGGCCCGGGCTCTCGTGGGCTCACTCGCTCTAGGGAACCGGCACCATGGCGTCGGGCTGCAAGATCGGCCCGTCCATCCTCAACAGCGACCTGGCCAACCTGGGGGCCGAGTGCCTGCGCATGCTGGACTCGGGGGCCGACTACCTGCACCTGGATGTAATGGACGGGTAACTCCGCGGGGCTCGGGGCGGGCTGGCCGCGGCGGGTCGCGTCGCTGCACCTTCAGCGAGCGCCTGTTGGGTGCACGGCGCCCCCTTTGCGACGGGCGGCCTGGCCGCCACGGCGCCGGCGCTGCTGAGGGCACCGAGCCGGTCCTGGCTGCCTTCCGGGGGATGGGGGTGAGGGTGGGGGGCGCCCAGGCTCCCCCCCCAGTCCTTCCCCGCCCCCAGTCACCTGTGGTCCGAGGACCCGGAAGCCACCTTCAGTATTGAGGACATGTCTCTTTCCTGAGCTCGTAGGGAAACTGAGGCCCAGCGGGACAGGCACGGCTTGTCCAAACTCAGCTAACTAGTTAGTCTCCGTGGCCAAAGCTGGGCGACCAGGCTGGTCCCCCCCACCCCCCGGTGTGACGAGCTTGACACCTGGCTCTGATTCCTAAGTTCGACCACTTGCGGATTCGTTTTAGATAAAGCCGCCTCGGCCCTCGCTGAGGTTCGGTGGCAGGGTCTGGAAAATGGAAGTGTTATTGATAATAGAACGCTTCCGCGTCCTTGGGGGAGAAAATGAACTGAGCGAGTCCAGTGCCTGACATGTCACAGATTCTCTACAGTTGTTAGCTGGATCGAATAACCATTCGAAGTCTGATTTTCCTGTCCTGTTTTCTCTTCAGGCACCCTGCTCTTCAGGGAGGTCAGTTTTTTTTTTTTGTAAGTAATTTTTTAAGCACCGTAGTGATAGCTTATAATGCTCAGAATCAGGGTCCAAGTTTCCTACATTGGTTATAAAGTGAGTAAATAAACCTAGACCCAAAGGAGGCCGTAAGACTTGCTCAAGATTACAGAAGATTGTGACAGACTTGGAACTTGAGTCTTCTTGGCTGTGACTACCGTTTCCCGCCGGAAGTTCCGCATAGGATTATACAAGTCTTGGGTTGAGATAGAAAAATAAATTTATTTCAAATAAGTAAAATTTGTTTGCCCTCCTCAGTCGCATTGGCAAATATGTGTTAGTTCCCAGAGGTTAGTTTGTTTCTTGTTGGGGGTTGCTGTTCATTTTGTTTTTGAGACAAAGTCTATGTAAATCAAACTGGCCTCAAGCACAGAATCTTGCCTCGGCTTCCCCAAATGCTAGGATTACAGGCACATGCCATCACACTCAGAAGCCCCTTTTCTTTTTAATGTCACTGGCTACTCTGTAGCAGTTTTTCTCCTTGTGCTCTGTGCGGTGAAATGTCTTGTTTCTCTTAACACTTACTGAAAGCCCTTGACTAAATAAAGTGTACACCATAGAGGTAGTAGCTATATTTTTGGTGCCTGAGAAAACTTAGGGGTCCCAGCATGGAACAGGCTACGCGTGTAACTGTGAGTGTGTTTATCCAGAATGAATGAATGGAGATCATTTCTTTCAGTTTGCTAATAGGGATATTGGAGAGCAGTACTTAGAAGCACTTGACTTTCTGTTCTGGTGCTTTTTTTTTTTTTTTTTAACTTATTTTAAAAATCCTTTTATTATTTGAGATTATATATAATATAATTAAATAGTTTCCCCCTTCCCTTTCCTCCCTCTAAACCCTCCCATTACTACCTCCTTTCTCTTTTTCAAATCCATGGCCTCTTTTTAAATTAATTGTTATTGCACGCACACACACATGCACACATAGATATTCCTGAATCCATAAACGAGACCTGCTCGATCTGTCTAATGTTCCTTGTGTATATATTTTCACAGCTGGCCATTTGGTATTGGGTAAGACTGTGTCTCCTGCTCTCAGCATTCCTTAGTTTTCTAGTTCTTTGTGTAGGGCTGGAACCTGTGGGCTGATCAGGTACTTTTTGAGGTTAATGTTTTGTCAATGAAGAGTAAGGTGCAGTACCATGTTTCATAGCAAAAAAAAAAAAAAAAAAAAGAGGTGGAACCAAGGTAGAAGCCATGTAACTGTCTCAAAAATAGTTATATAGCTTTCAGTGAGTCCTGGAATATTTTATATTTGTATTATTTTCTCTCTCTCCTGAAGTACTGAGAGCAGGGTCTGTCTGTCTTGCTCACCTTGGTATCTGAAGTAAAGCTGTGTACAGCCATGTTATCATTGCTTAGTAATAGTAGGAAGGATCTCTAAGAATTACCTTTGCCCCTCCCAGCAGATCCCCTGCCTCTATGGCAGACTTAAGTTTAGTAAATAAGGCAATTTTTTTATTTTTAAATGGTTCTGCTTTTTCTGAGAAGCACTGGCTTGGAAAACCTAAATTCTTCATGTACAATTTTTACGCCTTTCAATCTTTGCCTACTTTTTTTTTTTTTTTTTTTTTGTATGAAGTAAAAGCTGTTTCTATTCATCATTTACAAAAGAGGAAACCAGATTAGGGAAGTACAGCTTCTTTCCCATCGTCCTGCTGGAGCAGACAAAACCTGATGGGGATGGTGTCAGTCACTTCCTTAGCCATGTGGTGCACCGTTTCCAGGACAACGGTACAAAAGTGAGCTGTGGGATCCCTTTACAAAGGTGGCCGGCCTCAAAATATTTCCCTCCCGTCTCTACTTCATCCCCCAGTTTTCTTTCCTGCTTAAAACTGAATTTATCTAGAAAGTAAAAAACTGGGTTGGGAAACACTAGGTGGCCAGACACAAGTATGGTTCAGTATCTAAAATAAAAGGCAGATTTATTTTCTGCAAAAACATTTTGAGGAAAATACAAAGCACATCATGACAAGATGGTGGCTGGAACGGGTTGATCCCAACTGTGGGAGCAGAGCAAATATCTATTTCCAAATCAGTCATCAGGATTTTAAATTGGGGAGATGTCAGATGAATACTGCATTTCTGACTTTGGGGCCTGGGCCATCGTGGGGGATATCAAAGCTTTGGCATTCGTGTTCTGTTTTCTGACAAGGCCGTGATGGGCTGGAGTGGAGTGAGGCAAGCGCCCTTAACCAGTTACACATTTATTTGTGTACTGCGCCCTACCCTCTCCATCCCGTCTCGTCTGCTCAGTTTTGTTTCTTAACTTTGCCAACTGCAGCCGGCCAGTGGCTCTGATTCCTGATTCACAGGAAGATTGTATTCTGCTTCCAGACATTTTGTACCGACCTTAATCCTCTTACCATTTTGTTTGTTGATCTGTCCGCAGTGGACTGCATTCCAGTTATAACTTAGTAAAGGTTAGCACTGGTGAGGGAACGTGGTGAGAGGAAACTTATATCCCTGCATTACCACAGCTGTAGCTTAACTGCGGCAAGCCTCTGGTTCCTGAGAGGCGGACTCCTTTGTTGAAGTTCCTTTCAGACTTTACTCCAAAGGGCTGCATTCAAGGACGGAAATGTCAAAATGAAATCAAGATGAAGCTCACTTTTCTGGTGAATTCCTTTTCTTGAGAGTGAACTTATTTAGATTTTCCCAGTCCAGTAAGAAATCTTTGAGACATTTGATAAAAATTCATGTTCTTAAGTCTTTGGAATCTCAATAGCCCTCATGAAGAAGCTGACAATCCCTTGATAGTTGGTGTTGTCAGGCGATTCTAAGACACCTGACTTCATGCCTGGGTTTTTGTCCTTTTGGGGTTATGGCCTAGTGACAGCCGTTAGTGTCTTTTGAGAATATTGATGCATTTTGTGCTCTCAGTAAACTTAGTGAACCCAGTTCATTTAATTCATCAACAGGAACACAAATTGCTCACATAAGTTGAGCGTCAGTTTTTCTGTTTTATGCTCGTGTTTCTCAAGTAGATTTGTGTTTCCGTCTCAGCTCCTCAGCCTGTCTTTTGTCACTGTTTGTTTTCGTAACAAATGAGACCTAAATTTGAGCAAACAGATTTTCATGGCCACACAGAAAATGGAAAGAACAGTATATGCAATTAGAGACTTCGTCTAAAGTTGTGGACTAGTCAGCCTGCTTACTGCCCCTTATTTCTAGTGTAAGAAATGGTCACAGTGTGTCATCGAGTGTTGAGAGTGATTGCCCTTAGGCAGGCAGTAGAATAATCTTCTAAATACCAGAAGTGGAACCTCAGGGATCTGGTGGTTAGAGAACTTATCCACACTGGTCCACTTGTTCTGTCCTGCTCAGGGGTGGCCTGCATGAGTTCCTGCCCTCTCCCCGCGACAGTTGTTCTAGCTGCCATTGTACCGGCAGGTGAACACAGGAGACTGGACTTTGTAGTGTGCGTTAACTCCTGCCTTCAGCACTTAGTGGTTCTGTGACATGGGCCGCGTTCCCTCACCTGTGGACACAGGCGCTGCCTGTCTCCCAGGGGTGTCAGATAGAAAGGTGAATGCATGGAAGGGTTTGGAACTTATCCCTAGACGAAGTTTTTTATGAGCACTTACCTGTCATCCAAACTCACAGCTGTAACCATGGCTCTACTGTCTGTTAACACCCCCAACACACCCATCTAATCAGTTGTTGACAGATACTCTCAGTTTTGCCTGTCTTTGTCATTTTTGCCAATTCTTAGTATTAACCTGTGGTGGTTGGACTGAAAATGGCCCCCAGAGACTCAAAGGGAGTGGCATCTTTGGAGGTGTGGCCTTTTTGGAGGAAGTGTGTCACAGGGTTTGAGGTTTCAGAAGTTCAAGCCAGGCCCAGTGGCACTTTCTCAGCTTTAGAACTCTCAGCTGCTTCCCCAGCACTCAGGAGGCAGAGCCAGGCGGATCTCTGTGAGTTCGAGGCCAGCCTGGGCTACAGAGTGAGAACCAGGAAAGGCACCAAAACTACACAGAGAAACCCTGTCTCGAAAACAACAACAACAACAAAAAGGGGCGCCATGGTCATGGTGTCTATTCACAGCAATAATACCTAACTAAGACAACACCTCCTCCTTCCTTCTTGCAACTTATCGCCTGGTCCATCTTCATGCTTTTATTGTCTATGTTTTATTACTTGCTCCTTGCCCTACTATCCATCCCACTTGATATTTACAGTGCAATAAACTCCAGACACCTGCGTGTAGCATTGGACACCCTTAATCTGATAGAGGCCACACCTGCTTTGATCAACAGCCTTTCCTCCTTTGACCTAAACTTGCTTAGTTCTGCGTTCACTTCCTCTAAAGCCATTTCTGATCCTGTAAATCTCAGCATTCCTTAAGTCCTGTGATCTTCTAGTGTAGAATGCTACAGGATACTTGCTTTTATATTTATCTTTTGCTATTTTCTTTCTTCACATTTCTGTGGGCATTATTGTTTAGCTTTTCTCAAAGCCCACATTTCAGGAACATAGCACTGTTAGTTTCTTTCTTGCTAAGGTAGCTGTTGAGTGTGTGTGCCCCTCCGTGCACTTGTTCTGGGAGTTCCCCTCCTTCCATCCCATGTGAAGAGCTTTCTAGGCTAGTAGGTAGAGTGAGAGCAGGAAAGGGGTGCAGGTTGAGTTTCTCTCATCCACAATGCTCGTGACCAGAATTATCTCAATTTTGGGTTTCTATTTGGATTTCAGAATATTTGTGCATGCCATTAAGTTACTTTGGGGATGGGACACAGGTCTAAGTTCATGAAATTCATATATGTCTGATGAAACTTTACAGTTCTCTTTTTTTATTTTTTATTTTTGTTTTTTCAAGACGGGGTTTCTTTGTGTAGTTTTGGTGCCTGTCCTGGATCTCGTTCTGTAGACCAGGCTGGCCTCAAACTCACAGAGATCTGCCTGGCCATGCCTCCCGAGGAGGGCTGATATTAAAGGCATGAGCCACCACCACCTGGCCCTCTTTTTCTTTTTTGAGGCAGAATTTCTGTGTAGCTGAGGATGACCTTGAACTCCTGATCTTCTTCCAGCTCCCAGGTGTTGAGATTACCATGTGCACCACCACACCAATTTAACTGTCTTGTCTGTTGTGGCATCATATTGGTGCTCCAAAAGTCCCTAATTTTGTAGGATTTCAGATTAGGACTGCTTAACCTGCACTCTTTACAGTCTAGACTCTCCGATGACAAGCGTCACTTAAACTCACAGACCATTGACAAGAATTATCACAGGGCTGTCTTGGGTATACAGGCGGCTGGGGAGTGCTCAGTTGGCTTCCTGCTGATAACTGTCATGTAGCTGAGGATCTGTGGAGTTGTTGACACTCTCATTCATCTCCTGCTAGTGAGATGAATGATGGTTGAGATTGGAAACTCTTTGCCTATTTCTTTATAAAACACAGTACATGCTGCACCCAGTATAGGATGATCTACATGTTGGAAGGGGGTTTCCTAAATATTTAAATGAGCAGGAGATACAAAAGGAAGATGAACTAAGAAGGTTAAAGGTTAAGTGCTTTGGGGTTGGTATCGGGCTGACTTAATTTGAATTCTGTGCCACAGATTATTAACTGTATGAAAGATGTTAGTTATATTCTTCAAGCAGAATGTAAATAGTATCTATTTTATTAGTCTGAGGTATGAAGAACAATACAATATCTGTTGTGAACTAAGCTCTCAATATACTACTGTCTCCAAGAAGCATCAAGTTATTTTTTTTTCAGCACAGCTTTATAAAATTGCTTTTTTCAGTCTTTGCTCTTGCAAGAATTTTTTATTAATTAAATTTATTCATTTACATCCTGACCACAGTTCCCCTCCCTCCTCGCCTCCCATTTTCCTTCTCCCACCTTCCCTTCACCCCCTGAACCCACACCTACTCTGTTTCTGTTTAGAAAGGGGCAGACCTCCTCCCATGGGTATCAACAAGGCATGGCATATAAAGTTTCTATAGGACTAAGCTCCTCCTATTGTATTAAGGCTGAGCAAGACAACCCAGTATGAGGAATAGGTTCCTCTAAGCCAACCAAAGTGTTAGGGACATTCCCTGTTCCTACTGCTAGGTGTCCCACAAGTAGACCAGGCTACACAACTGTCACACTTATGTAGAGAGCCTAGGTCAGTCCCATGCAGGCTCCCTGGTTGTTGGTCCAGATTCTGTGAGCTCCAATGAGCCCAGTTAGTTGTTTCTGTGAGTTCCCTTTTGATGTCAGTGACCTGCCCTGGCTCAAACAATTCCTTCCTTCCTCTCTTCAGCATGATTTCCCGAGCTCAGCCCAGTGCTTGGCTGTGGGTCTCTGCATCTGTTTCTGTCAGTACTGGATGAAGGCTCTCTGATGACAATTGGGGTAGTCACCAATCTATGAGTATAGCAGAATACCATTAGGCATCATTATGTTAACATTTTTTGTTCTCCAGTTGTGTTTGGTTCTATCCTAGGTCTCTGGGTCATCCAGCCTCTGTGTCCTTGCACTCCAGGCCGTATGGGGGGGTGGGTTCTCTCCCATGGTATGGGTGTGAGGCTGACCCAGTCATTGGTTGGCCACTCCCACAATCTCCATGCTACCCTTATACCCCACCCCCACCCCATACACACACACACACACACACACACACACACACACACACACACATCCTATAGGCAGGACAGACTGTAGGTCAAAGGTTGTGTGGCTGGTACAGCATCCCAATCCCTCCACCAGAAGTCCCACCCACTGGTCACAGGAGGCCAGTTCAGGCTACCTATCCACCATTGCTAGGAGTCTTAGCTGGGGTCATCCTTGTAGATTCCTGGGAGTTCCTCTTGTATCAGGTTTCTACCTGACCTTGAAATGCCCCCTCTTTCCAGTCATCTCTTTCAGTACCCTCCACCTCCTTTTACCTCCCCCAACCCAATCCCTCATGTTCCCATATCCACCCAACCCTAGTCCACCCATGACATCTCTTCTGTTTCCCCTTTCCTGGGAGATCCATGCGTTCCCTCCTTGTTACCTGGTCTCTCTGGGTCTGTAGATTGTAGCATGGTTATCCTTTATTTTACAGCTAATATCCACTTATAAGTGAGTACCTACCCTGTTTGTTCCTTTGGGGTTTAGTTACCTCACTCAGGATGATTTTTTTCTAGTTCCATCCATTTGCCTTCAGATTTCCTGATGTCATTGTTTTTAACAACTGAGTAATACTCCATTGTGTAAATTTACCACATTTTCTTTATCCATTCATTGGTTGAGAGGCGTCTAGGTTGTTTCCAGGTTCTGGCTATTATGAATAGAGCTGCTGTGAACATAGTTGAGCAAGTGACCGTGTGGGATGATTGGGCTACTTTGTTAATAGCAGCTTTATTCATAATACCAAGGGTTTGTTGTCGTTGTTTTTAATGGTTAGTGTTTATAGGGTTTAAACAAACTGTCATTTAGTGTTCTGATTGGAGTGGATTAGCTGACTCAGGACACCTGTGTTAGAATCCTTTATTAACTAGTGTGTCACTTGAGCAAGTCAGAAATTGTCTTCTGTTATCTTTCCATTTGCCATGGTTATGAATTACAGAGTTGTCATTATGAAGATAAATGTGACAGCACACATTAATTGTACACCTGATCTTACCTGGTTATTTTTGCTTAACTTTGTCTAGTATTAAAAATGTTCAGGATTATATGGCAAAAAAAAAAATGCAATCCTAAACATTCCCTTGTTCGCTTGTCAAAATTCATATTGATAAATGCAGAAGTGAAATTGAAAATGTTTTCAGAGTAAGATTTTATTTATTTATTTTTTTGTCTTGTAGGCATTTTGTTCCCAATATCACTTTTGGTCATCCTGTGGTTGAAAGCCTCCGAAAGCAGTTAGGCCAGGACCCTTTCTTTGGTAAGTGGGTTGCTAAACATTTAAAACTGACAAGATTGCTTAAATAAAGGAAAAAGAGATCAAGTTCATCCTGCCCCTTCTCCTGTTTCTTACTGTGGTGGGCATTCATTAGCTTGATCTTAGCAATCCAACACCCTTCTCCTTTCCCAGGGCTGTGAACCTGATTCTGCCTGGGAAACTCTTCTGCTGAGCGCCTCACTGTCAGTCTTCAGGTCACTTGTCATCTCTTTAGAGAGGCCTTTCTAAGCACCTCCTCCAAACTCACTTTATCCACTTCTCAGTCTGTTCTTAGACTGATTATAAGATCCATGAAGGTAGGGCTAGAACTCAACTCGTGATTTTCCTTATAATTTATTTATAAATGTATATTTGTTGTTTATCATATATGTTTATATTGCAATATATAATTTATTTGTTTGGCTGTTTTGCCTGCAGGTATGTGTGTGTAGTGCCCTCAGAGGGCGTTGGATTCTTTGGAATTAGAGTTACAGAAGATTGTGAGCCACCGTGTGGGTGCTGGGAACTGAACCAAGTCCTCTGGAAGACCAGCTCATGCTCTTAACTGCTGAGTCCTCTCTCCATCCCCAGCTTTTGGTTTTCTTAAGGCTAAACAGACATGATTACGTTTAGTATTAACGAGTAATTGACTTTATGATTTAACTAAGTAGTCCAGCAGCCAATTTATTTTTTTCAAATGTGGGCTTTTTGAAGATATGCTTCATTTCATGAAATACTAAATCTAAAGGGTTTTTTGTTTCTTTTGGAGGGGGGTTGTATTTTTGGTTTTTGTTGTTGTTGGTTTTTGGGTTTTTTTTTTGTTTTTGTTTTTTGTTTTTAGATCACTCCAACCTAGAAGTTATTGAACTGAAACAGATTCAAGTTCATAATATTATGTAACTTGTATAATTAACTAAAGCTTAAGTTTTTTTTTGCCAGTAGAACAATTTTATGAAGGAAGGACTCTAGCTGAAATGTTCAGTGTGCTAGCTCTAAAACCCATATTCAACTACGTATATTAAAATAAAAATTGAGGATCTCATTCCCAGCAGGCACATCACCGGCCTCAGTCGCCGTGTGTGTCTGTTGACTGTTCCCAGCAGTGCCCCACGGGCGTTCCTGCTGGTGCAGACTGTTACTCCCGCTTGTGCGGCCTCTCGCTAATGTGCCCAGCCTTTGGACATGCGGAGTTCATGTTACTGTCACCAGAGAAGGCCACACCTGAGAAGCGCATAGTTGAGTTACAAAAACGAGACAAAACCAAACAGCTCGTATAAAGTGAGTTTACAATTTTGTGTTGGTCTTATCCATAGCCATCCCTCACCTTATTCAGGCTGTGCTTGTACATACCCGTGAAAGGATTCATCCATTTTGAGAGGTTTAAAAAAAATGTGCATTATTACCTCATATCTATCAACATGTTCATCTTTTAAAATTTCATGTAGTTGAATATAATCTTGATGATGTTAAAAAATTTTTTTTGGAAAGGAGTTTTCAGAGTAAGTTTCTTCTTGAATCTGCTCCTGTTATATACCATGACTTTTTAAAATTAAATTTGTTATCCTGATTAAGAGAAATGATGAAATAAATTACACTATTCCTATATACAGTAGTCACACATCCCACTGCTCTGTCTTTCTCATTTTTTTTTTTTTTTTACATTTTTTTTGTTTCTCTCATGTTGACTCCTGTTCTCATTCCTCACTGTTTCCTCCATCTTCTATCATCAGTCTTGCCTCCTGTAACACTACTGCTACCACCAGATCCAGTCCACTTTTCCTTCTGGACATAGGCAGATATGGATCATGTATATATGTATATACATTTGCTAAGAAGTACTTTAGGAAATTTATTCAAAATAAGGATGAATATGCTTTGTTAATACTTGGGGTTTTGAGGCCTTTATTTTCTATCATTTGATTTGTTTTTGGATCTTAGGTGTTAGATAATTGATGAATGACTTCATTTTAAGAAGTAGACCAGGGTTAGAGGTGGTTCAGTGATGAAGAGCATTTTCTGCTCTTACAGAGGACCAGGGTTTGGTTCCGACACACACATCAGGTGGCTCACAACTACCTGTAACTCCCTCTTCTGGCTTCTGTGAGCACCGGTACTTTTGTGCAAATGCCCACACACAGAGACACATATATACATAATTAAAAGTAAAATCTTTAAAAATAAATGAGTAGTCTGTAAGTTGTATTTATAACCTCTAAGGTTCTGGTGTTTTGTTGGTTGAACTAGAGATCAGAACTTGGGCCTTGCACATGCCAATTCCACAGCCTTTTACTATTTTCAGAGTCATGTATTTGTGTGTGTGAATACATGTGGTACATGTGTGAATACATGTGATACAGTGACATGGTGTGCTTGTGGAGGGCAGGTCAAAGGACAGCATTTGCAAGTCATCTTATACCTTCCGCACTACTGAGGTAAGCTCTATCTGTCTTCCTGCACACTCCACTTAGCTGGCCTGAGAGCTTCCTGGATATTCTCTCCACCTCCTATCTCATTATAGGAGTCCTGGAACTCTAAATGGGACCCACTGCTGTATCAGCTTTTCATATGGGTTCCAGGATCAAACCCAGATTGTCAGGCTTCCATGGCTAGCACTTTTATCCACCATGCCATCTCCCTAGCCCCACTTTTAGTTTTGAGGCAGGGTCTCCCTAAGTTCCCCTAGCTGACTTAGAACTTCTGTGTCCCAGGCTGGCCTTGAACTTGGAATCCTCTTGTCTTAGCCACTGGAGATGTTTATATTACAGGTCTGTACCCGACAGCCCTGCTATTTAGAAAGCTCTCAACTATTCAGTCTTAGTTTTGAGTACAAAAAACATCTAAGAACTAAACTAACAAGAAAAGCCTTTATTATCTAAGGCAGTGCTCTGTACTGTAGGGAACCATGGAAATCCTCTTTAGCTCCTTTATGAGGTCAAAGCTATTTTCATAATACTGAGACATTATTTGTCATTGTCCATACTGGTGCTGCAAATCAACGGTAAGTTGTTTTTTTGGTGTCATAAGCAGTCAGTGGTGCAGTGGCATCAGATTCCTCCAATCAGGACTGTGCTTCACTCCTGTGTGTCTGTAGTATGTATCTTTGGTGAAGCAATTTAGAAATGTGTTTTAGTAAGTTTGTCTTGAATAATGTCTTGTTGATTTTCATGTGACAGAGTAGGAAGAACAAAGCATTTCTGCTGCATGTGTGATGACACTTTTCATTTGAGCAGGTGCTTTTCTCGGGCCAGAGACCTTGCACCATTGCTTGAACTGAACTGGCTGCCTTTTCCTAACACCAGTTTTTGCTTGGGGAAAAAAAAAACAATGACAGCTGACTTGTTTGTTTTAGAAAATGGCTGTTTTACAGACTTCTTTTTAACTAACAAAGTAAACTTGTCACTTCAAAGAAAATACCTTGTGTGTTGCCAAAGAGTTTGTAAGAAGAAACTAGAATTGAAAGCTTTGTGCACAACCACACCTAGAGAGGCTCCTTACCATATATCACAGGGCCGTTCCCATAAATACCTTGTAGATTGAGACATCGTAAGTCAAAAGTGCATTTAATATGAATAACCTCTAACCTTGACTGCTTCCACTGTGCCCAGAGTATTTAGCTAGTTCACAGTTGGACAAAAACCACCTATGTTGTTATAAAGTGTTGATTGCCTCTTGTTATTTATTACCTGTATCTAGAAGATACTTCCTATACACAATACACATAGAACAAGGTGTTTGGGTTTTTTTGGCGGGGAGGATCTCATGTAACTCAGGCTGGCCTTGAACTAATTTTTTTTGCCCTGTTCCTTGAGACAGGGTTTCTCTGTGTAACAGTCCTAGCTGTCCTGCAACTCGCTTTGTAGACCAGGCTAGCCTCAAACTTACAGAGATCTGCCTGCCTCTGCCTCCCAAATGCTGAGATTAAAGGTTTGCACCACCAAGGCCTGGCTGGCCTTGAACTCTTGACCCTCCGGATTCCACTCTAACATACTACAGGACCATGTATAAGACTGTGTCTGATGTGAGCAAGGCTTCTTAAACTTCTAGACTTGACTCCTAATCCCATGAGAAATTTTTACATAGCCCTGAGTATACAGATATATAAAATAAGCATATAAACCATACCTTTACTGGTAATAAGTCGTAAAGTAATTGATTTTAAAACAACTTTTTGGTATACATATAATTTTACCATTTATTAACAAATTTGCATACTAACAAGATGATGTGCTTGTTTTAAATAAGGAATATCTTGTCTGAATATTTGCTGCTGCAGGATATAGCATCATTAATGATTTTCTTACACATATCTGTGTTAAAAGCTTAACTTATAATTAAGCACAATATTTAGTAAGCAACAACTCATAATAAAAGAGAACAGGGCAGTGTACTGTAATTATGTGAGTGCAGTCTCTAAAGTTTTCTTATGTAATCCTTGCAGTAATGTGAGATGATGCTCAAAGGAAGAATTTATGACTTGTACACTTGCCATCATAATGACACTTGTGCTGTGTTACTGATGGCAAGTAAAAAATAGAGGTCATCAGGATAACCCAGGGGGTAAAAGTGCTTTTTATGGAGGCTTGGCAACCTGAGTTCTAACTCCTTTTCCCATTGTGGGAAGGGAAAATCAGATTCCCAACAGTTGATCTCTGACCTCCACGTGTATACCATGGCATGCACACACCTGTACTTACTCATCTGTCATGCATACACATACACACACACACACACACACACACACACACACACACACACACACACACACACACTAATAAAGATTTTATAGAAATAGGATAACTCAATCATAAGCACTGTGATACCAGGACATTGGGTGTGATCACTTCAGCCAGCTGCCAAGTTGTGAATGGGTAGTTTATGGTGTGTGTACTCCAGTCAGAGGGATGACTCAAAGAGCAAGTTGGTGTGGGGTACACAATATAAAACTTAACAAGTGTTCATTTCTGGAACTTCTGTCTAGCATTTTTAAACCACAGATGACACAAGAAAACCTCCAGAAGGAAGCTGCACTAACTAAACTGTGCAAAACAGAGGTCTTCTGTAATTTCTGTTAGTATTTCATGTGTTAGTTAGTACTCTGAAATGTCTAATGCACATAACACCTGTACATTTAGCAATATCAGCCAGAGTGTGCTAGGATCTGTCTGAGGACTGCTGATCTTACGTGAGGTTTTTACCTATTAACATGTTTTTATTTGTTTGTTATTGTTAGTCTAGAAATACATACTGTAATGCTGGTATTATTGCCTAACTCTTTTTCAAAGCGCTTGACTTTTGTAATTTTAGTTAAGTTATGAAATGTTAGAATTTATTTTTAAAATACAGCATAGCAAGGCCAGAAATATACTTCCTCTGACGAAAATCAAACACTCATACTCTCCACACTGCACTGCACAGAATTGGTCACAAGGTTATCTTGTGGTCCAGCCTCTTTGAGAGGCCCTTTCCTCATGAGACACTTTCAGGTTGAAGAACTTGAAGCAGACCATGCCTGTGTTCTGCTTACTGTGTTGTGTACATCCAGCTTCAGGCTTCCACCCTCCCTCACCAGCCTGCCGTCTGTCTCCTCTGTCTCCTCTGTCACTCCATACACTGCAGCTCTGCCCTCCTATGTGCTGAGGCCAAGTCTTGGTTCGGCGCCGTTTCTTTTCCTCTCCCCTTCTAGGTGGCTGTGCCTCCAGAGCCTGACTGCCTGGGTTACCGTCACTTCACTGAAACCTGCGTTTCCCCACCGCCTTAGGCTAAATCCAGCAGCCTGCAGAGCTCGGCCACCTTCCTCACTGCCTCTTTCTCAGACATCACGTCCTCCGCAGCTGGCATTAGCTACTCACCCTAGTTTGTATTTTATCATTTGTGCCGCCGTGAAAGTTCAGGAAGGTTGCTAAAGGAGCACGTGGAGAAAATCACGTTTAGCTTTCTGAAAGAGAACAGGCTACATAGGTAGTGTGACCCCTTTCAGCCATTAAAAGTGGCATTTCCTGGACTCACACCTCAGTTTCCTGGTTTGTTCTCATTACTTTTTATATATAGCAGCATGTGCTTTTTGTGGAAAAACTATTTCATAAGTAAATATAACCAAATTGTATCTTTAGGATGAAGACTATCTATACCAAAGTATAACTGATCATTTTGTGATGCCAGAATAATTTATATAAATAATGACCAAAACAAAACAAAACAAAAAACCCTATAGGCTGACTTTATCCCATGTGCTGGGTATTCCTCTCAGTAATGAACAGAAAATGTCTTTTCTTCTCAGATATGCACATGATGGTGTCTAGGCCAGAACAGTGGGTAAAGCCAATGGCCGTGGCAGGTGCTAATCAATATACCTTTCATCTTGAGGCAACGGAGAACCCGGGGGCTTTGATTAAAGACATCCGGGAGAATGGGATGAAGGTAAGTTGATGATAAGAGTTATGTTTTACACCAGTTCTTGTCAAAGTTTGAAAGATAGGTGGGGGAAAAAATGATAGGAAAAGGACTGGACGTGGGCAGCTGGGAGTCCAGAGTTAAGTATAAAATGTTTGTAAGATAGATTCTGCCTATGTTTCTGAAGGTCACTCACTGCCTTGGAATCATTCACATTTAATGACCATGTTATCGTTAAAAACAAACGAAAAACCAGTGCTGGGACCCTTTCTGGCCTGAATGTGTCACTGAGAGGGGGAAGTGGATACACAGAGTCCAACCCCTGAAAAAGAAGCTATTTGTAATTGATACCCACTGGGAAGGAAAAAATCAGTTTTCTACAGTGGAGTTTTACTGAGTCTATCGGCCATACTCTAGGGCAGGCCCAGTCTCCAGGAGTAGTTGACCAATACAAAAAGAACTCCTTGTTTGTTTATTTTGGGGGCGGAATTGTTTTTTTGTCTCATTGTTTTGTTTGAATTTTGATTTTGTATATGTTTGCATGTGTTTGGTTTGGTTTGGTTTCATTTATTTTTTTTTTTTTTAAATAGGGTTTCTCTGTGTAGTTCCTGTCCTGGAACTCACTCAGTAGACCAGGCTGGCCCCGAACCCAGGGATCTACCTGCCTCTGCCTCTCGAGTGCTGGGATTAAAAAATTAAATTAAAAATTTAAAAAATATGTATTAAAAAAATACAAATGTGCCACCACCACTAGGCACATGTGTATCTTTTTAAGAGAGAGCAGGAGAGAATATAAAGTTGGGTGGATAGGGAGGATCTGGGAGGAGTTGAGGGCATGATCAAAATATATTGTAAGAAAAATATTTTAAAGTAAAAATCAAAAAATAAGGTAGCAAAAATAAATACAAGTCAAACAAACAAACAAACAAAAAAGAAAAACTGATGTTGTACTCCGGATATTTGCGTACTGTTTTGTGAGTTGGTTTTTTAAACTTGGCCACAATATACAATAGGGAAATGATGTGATTTAGCATTTGTGTGTTACAGGTCGGCCTTGCCATCAAGCCAGGAACGACAGTTGAATATTTGGCCCCATGGGCTAATCAAATAGATATGGCTTTGGTAATGACCGTAGAACCTGGGTTTGGAGGGCAAAAATTCATGGAAGATATGATGCCCAAGGTAAAAGAAATACTCTGTTCTGGGGTGAGGTTTCTACTATAGGTGTGTATTTAGTAGATGTGTCCTGCTTTGGAGGTGAGGGAACAGAGATGCCTTCAGATACTGTAAGACAGGATGATAGGTTTTAAAATAAAAGCTAATGTCCATATTGCAAATTTTTTAAGCTGCTATTTTTGTGACCTTGGGTCACTTGAGAATTTTCATTAGTCTTTGCAAAGCTATCACAAATTGATGTCATTTGCTAAACTTCTTTGATAAACATGATATGCTTCAGTCCATTGTAAGTGATCCCCAGTCATGTTGTGTGTACAGCTAAGCTCGGGGGAGTGCTGATGTTTTGTGTGCTTGGTTGTTTTCCCTTGCGTATGCACTGTGGGAGTCACTGTTTCTTCGTGTATGTCTAGGTTCACTGGTTGAGGACCCAGTTCCCAACTTTGGATATAGAGGTCGATGGTGGAGTAGGTCCTGACACTGTTCAGAAATGTGCGGAGGTGAGATTGCTCCTCAACTGTGACTAGGCCAGTTCCTGTAGGCGCAGTCTGCATGACAGTCCTATCTATCACCAAAGAATTGCTTGAGTTGAGTTTTTCTTCGGGAAAATATTTTTTGCTCAAACATAGGATTAGGAAAGTAAAGAACAAGTGAGTTTCTAAATTGATGATCACTGAGCATCGTCTATTAGATCCTGCTACGTTGTTTGGTTTTGAACTCTTCTGCGGTGCTGTTCCTGCTCAAATTAAGAGACATATTAATCAGTAGTCCTATAAACTCTAATTCCTGAAAGAATGTTATTGGAGATGTAAAACCCTGCTATCAGGTGACTGGGTCTCATTGGAGAGATTTCCTCACCGTGTGGTTTTCCAGCTTCTAACAATGGACTACACAGCAGATTGGCTTTCCCTCAGCTCAGATCCCAGGCCCAGAGCTGTATTTGGAGCTATCTCATTTGAGCTTTTTAGAGTGTTCCCTTTACCCCCCATTTCTTTGACTCCACATTTAAAAATGTTATCCAGGGAGAATTTTCTAAGGAACTGTAACCTAAGAAAGCATAAAGATACATTTTTACATTCTTTCTGACACAAAGTGACAGAAATGTTCCAGTGTTTTATGGCCAGCTTCTCATTTTCAGTCTCCTTTCAGACTTTCTTGAAACAAACAGACCCCTTAGGGTCTGGGGTCCTTGGTGTGCGTTAGGAAAAGCCTGACTGGAATAGAGATCTAAGAAGGCAAAGCCTCGTTTCTAAGTGTCAGCAGAGGTACTGTGTGGAGCTAGGACTAGTTTACGAAGCAGCAGTTCAGTGACTTGGTAGGCACATTTACAAGTAACTGTGGCCTCATTTATAAGCATTTTCCCTTCTTACCTCAGTGAATTAGAGTGCTACACTCAGCTTCTGGGGAAGCGCTGGCAGAGACAAGGGTGGAAAGGCTGCTCCAGGACTTCTGTGTTGGTTTCTTCCACGCTAACACACAGCCATGTACTTCTTGCAGGCAGGAGCTAACATGATTGTGTCTGGCAGTGCCATCATGAAGAGTGACGACCCCAGATCTGTTATCAACTTACTAAGAAATGTCTGTTCAGAAGCTGCTCAGAAACGTTCTCTTGATCGATGAAGCCACAGGAACCCGGGTTCTGCTCACGAAATCTTTTTTATTGGAAAAGAGGAATATTAACTACCAAATCACATTGAATCGAAGCAGTGCTGCATTCCAGTGATTAAATTCAATTGTGCAGGATGTTCAAGAGGTTAGAAATAACTACCTTTTTAGTGATGCCATTTAGAGATTAGCGTGGTGAAATATTCATGTTTATATTGGGAGAATGATTTTTGTAAAGAGTGAAAATATGGTTTAAGATTAGACAGAAATGTGTCTTAATGCCTAAAGAGGAAAATTAGCTACTATGAAAACCATTTTTCTGTATTTTTAAAAAGAATGTTCTGTTGTTTCTTGGTTTATCCCTAAAGCAAATGACAGCCATTTTCTCTGTTTCGTGTCATTTGTGGTTTGTTTATATGCCTGAGAATATGAATGGAATGGGACTAAAATTAGAAGCTTTGTTGGGGTAATACGTCATTGTCTGGCATCTGAAACATTTTTACTTTTTATCTTACACTTGGTTTATTAAAGACTATAAAAATGTATGAGGGCTAGGCTTTCTGAAATCCAAGCACAGACTCTATCAAGGTATTTTCTTTGTCACAGCAGGCTTTTCAGTAACTCCTTTCTGCTTCTGGTTCTCACTCAACTACCATTCTTAGGGCTGTGAAATAATACTGTTGTGGTAGCTGTGAGCAGAGAGGAACCATACAGTCTTTCTTGGAAGCTCCACTGGGTTGAATCCAGGTTAGCTCCATTCTAGATCTTTGATTTTAAGAAAAGTCACTCAACCTGTTTTCACTATCGACTCTTACATCTGTTAAATGGAACCATAACTACTGTGGGTTGAGAATTAAAAGCATAACATGATACTAGATAGCCTATAGTTCTACTCTTAGACTGTAGGGGATGATCAACACAAAATGGCAAGCATTGTCTGGTTTGTGAGTATTACACACTTTGGTTGTGCTTAATTAACTCCTAGATTGTCTATAATTGTTAGCAGGTATGTTTTGTGCTGGCACATAGAAAGGGTCCAGGAAAAGCGGGCTTTCTGGTGTGTCCTGCTGCTCAGACTACAGACGGCCCCTGAGAGGTAGGTTAGAGAGAAGAAAGGTTTTTTTAACTTTATTTTTAGTGTAACTATGCTCTCTAGCAGAATCAGCGTGAGTAAAGCATACTCTGGAAATACAGATGGGGCCCCAGGATGTTTATATCATTTCTAAGAAAGAAGAAGCAGGCTAAGAGAGGACAGGGTACAGACTTCATCCATGAACGAAGTATTACTAACAGTGTTCCCAGTTACCGAAAGACTGGCAATGTGCATCAGCAAGTTCACTCTCATTCTTGACTATGACAAGAACACAACCAGTATCATTACATTTCTTCAGGCTACTATGAGTTTTGAGAAATAAGGTTTTAAAAAATAAGAACACTGACAAACTTAGGCATGAAACAGATTGCTGGGGCTTTTTCCTGCCCTATAAGGTAAAGTTTATTAATACTTGTTTTTATTTTGGCTTAGGAGAAGTTTGTGCCACGAGTAATAGCATTTAATCAAATCACACAATACAAGGCATATAGAAATAACTTTAATTAAAAAACTATGTAGAAGATTATAATATCAGTCATGACAAAGATTTGAATTACTTGCTGGGACAACTTGTATTTTTCTGGCTTTTGTTATCTTTTTCTTTAAAAATAAATGTACAGTAAAACTATAAGCAAAAGTTTGTAACTATTGAATTTGAATGGTTCCCCATCCCCCTTTTGCAGGGACCAGTTTAATTTCTAATCCTCAACAAAACCTTAAGTATCTAATCCCACAGACGCTAAGCCCAGTGGCCAGGATTTTCAGTATTATGGGAACTACAAATTGAGTAACCTTTCTTTGCATAACAAAAAGTGGTTGATACAAATTGTCCTTAACTTTCGTCTAGAAAAAATGGTATTATAGCTCCAAAAAGAATTTTCCTTAATGTACACTCCTCAGTATTCTATATTAAAGTCTTAGTCTTTGAAAAAACTTGAATTCTTGATCTAGGAGCCTATTAAGAGTAGGTATTTGAGTAAGCTATGGCAAGGAGAAACCAAATTAGAAGCTTCTAGCTGTACATTTGCTAGAATTACAACCATATTATGATTTGTATGCTGTTTTGCATTTTAAATTGCTGTCTTGAAGAGGTACATAAAGCAAGTAAAACTCAGGGTGAATTTTCAAAGACGATAGTTTTAAAATGTATCAATATATTAAACTCTAAGTTGCTTCTCTTAATTCTGTTAAGAGTAAGCAGAAAGTCTGTGGTTAGTCCAAGAGAGAACAATGATTTCAAATAAATGAATATTGTATTATCTGATATAAGAATTTCCATAAATAACTTATATTGGTTAAACAATTTTTAGAATAAAAGAAAAAACAACTCCCTTTCCATAGTCAAAGCTTTCAGATGTCTATTATCAGTCAGCACCTGTGCTAGATATTCATGGCAACTTACATTGCATAGAGTAGTTCATATATGCAGTTTTAAGACTACGTGTGTGCGTGTGTGTATATATTCTGTATACACACTAGTATATTCTCATATTACTGAGGCAATTTTAATGAACTGCCATGAGAACCGATACAAAGAATAGTTGTCATTTGATGCAAATCAACTGTATTGTCAGGAAGGGTCTCTTAACAGTTACCCCATAGTGTAGTTTCACATCAAATTGCAGCAGTGTGTGATCTGTGTTACTGACAAACACAAGTTACTAGCATTTGTGTAGGTGAAAAGCTAGCTACTTCTGTGATTCAGGAAAAAGAAACTTCTCTGGCCTGTTTCATGGACAGTGAAAGATGGATACATGCAGCACATCCTCCTTGTCTGGAATTGTGACCAGAGGAGCAGAAGAGTCAGAAGAGGGTTTAGGTTTTTCTTCCTCTTTTCCTTTCAGTTACATAGTTTTCATAATTTGTTCCCTGTCACCTATTTCTTTTAACATTAGTAACTCCTATACCAAAGGTTTTATACTCTTCCATTCCATCTAACTGCATTTTTGGAGGGTGGCCATCCTCTGGTGTAGTGCTACAGAAGACTTCGTCGCGGAAGGCTGCGCTTGCCCCCTCAGTCTGATCCTTTCTTTCATCTTGGCATAATAAGGCTGCAGCATCCTCATCCTTCAGTGGAAAAGCTCGTCGCTCCCACCGCAAAGACTGAAAGGGGAAAGAAACATTTTCAGTTAAGTTTCACCTAATTTGATTATTTGTTAAGGAATTTGTAATGTCAGTTTTTATAATGATTCTTTGAGTATCTAAGTTCAGGTTTTTATTTCCTCTCATACCAAAATGGAATATACTGAGAATTTCTTGACTTTAAGGAATTATTTCTTTACTCTGCTAAGAAGAGCAGATACTGCCACAGAACCCTTTAAGGAAGGATTTCTTCCATTTGCTGTACTTCATTTCTGTCTCATTGTTATTACAGATCCTTTTTCTTCCTAATTTTCTGCAACTTGCATATTAACTTCTATAGTCCCTCCATTCTTGATCTAGTTATTTTTCAACACCCTGTAATGGGGATAGAAGCATGAACTTTGCACAGTTGTAGGATATACTCCCTACAGTAGGCGCTGGATCTGTGTGGAGACAAGTCAAACCCTTTGTTCGCAGCAGGGAAACAGAGGCTGTGCTTACTGTGCGCCATGTGCCAGTCTCCAGTGCTCAGGTTTGTTCTTAAAGAAAGTGCAGTAGAATCCCCATCCCCTAACAGGCAAGTAAGTAGATAGGTCAGGGTTGTTACTGGCAGGCTGTGCCCCCCAAAAATAAAAATACAAGTAAATTGCTAATAGAATGGAACTAGAGTGCTCCACTATAGACCTTCATGGCCATGCTAGACTGAACATCTCACTGAGTTTGATATGTAGTAAAACAATTTACAATAAGCAATTTCTACACACAAGTGAGATGAAGTTAAAAGACAGTTAAAAGAAAATGCAGTCATATAACCTAGGCTTACCTTGATTTCTTGACTATCACTTAAAGAAAGTGAGTCCTGAGCACACAGACTGTGGTTGTCTGCCGGGAGCTCGAGGGGGCTCTCGGCGTTAGCACACTGCTGAGCATTGCCTAGTTCACTTGGGTTTTCCTTCAGAACCAAGTCCTGTCCTTCCATGTTTTTACTGTAAGCTCTAGTAAGGAAATAAATGAATACAGGGTATCACACTAAGTCAGTACTGTGTTTTTCTAGTGTTTCTACCCAAGGTCATCTGATGATCTTCCCAGTGTTGTTTTTAGGAAAGGTTTCTATCCAAGGCTTAAATATCCTCATTGAGTACTCAATCATTGTTGTTACAGTTCTTTGGTTTGACAAGACAGAAAGGGCCATGTATTTGACTTTTACAGTCTTTGAGTTCTCAGTTTATTCTAGAATTGTTTTAACATACATGAAGACCTCAATTCACATTTTTTCCTCTGTATTTCTGGAAAGTTCTATCTAGGATGTGGAAAAGAACTGGAATTCTAGAGTATCATTTATATTAGGAGAACTCTTTAAACAAAGATTTACAGTACATCTGAACAGCTAGGCAGAGAAGGGACTTCATTATTATTTAACTAATTGAAAGATGTTCTTTAAATGAAGAGACAGCTAGATTTTTACATGAACTTGCTTCTTTAGTTGTGGCTATATTAAAAACAATAAAATGTAACTACAAAGGTATTTCAAATAGATAATTACTAATTATGTCACATTTATTCTCTCCCAGTCTTCTTAGGAGCTTGTTTCTGGTTTTGAGACAGAGTTTGGCTCTGTGGCACATGTTCTAACACATGATCATCCTGCCTCATCCCCATGAATGCAGGAACTCTGAGCATGTGCCCAGATCTAATATTTATATTTTTAAAAGTCCCATGAACTATTTGTCTTTTATACTAAAATAAAATTTCTCAAATAATTTGTGTTAAGTATTATTTTTGAGATGTTTGTTAAAATGGATTGCCTAAACTCCAGTACCTTATGCTGGGTTCACTGTTTAAACAACATTGAAATAACTTGCTTTAAGATTCTGGAGAAGAGTTCTTCACTGTGCAATCTATACTGGTCTTAAACTAGAGATCCACCTGCCTCAGCTTCCTAATTAATTACTGGCATGTGCCACCATGGCTGTATGAAATGACATGCATTATATAGAATGTTCCTTATATTTCCTGGGTAAGTATGATACCATGGGTGGTAGCACATAAAGTGTGAGAACTCATTCTGTCGTGTCATTTCCCAGATGCACGTGGGATGTCAGTTTCTGTGTGCAGGTGTCACTTGACACAACAGCTAGTTTTGCATCCTGTGATTTCCTTCTCGGGGGTCTTGCCTGAATTTCATGGCTGGGTTCTGTTCATTCCTCATATGTTGCGGCTTTAATGCTTTAAACTTGAAATACTTGCCTGTTATTTCTTCTGTGCCACTTGCTTTGCTCCCAGAGTGACCACCTAGCTTGCTCTCTCTCTTCGTATTTTTTGTGTCTTAGGGAGAAGACTTCATCAGAAAGATCTTCTATCTGGTAAGATTTTTAAAACATGAAAACAAGTTTCAAATGGTCTTTGTAAGCACAGAGCTTTTTAAAACATCCTACTCTTGGCCCAAGTTTTAATATGTACCTAGATTATAAATGGGTTCTCTCCATTTGCCACAGCTATGGGATTATTTTGTTATTGTTTGGGTACAGGCTCTTGCTGTACTAAGGCAAGCTTGAATATGCACCCCTCTTACCTTAGCCTCTAGAGTGCAGGGATGACAGGTATGTGCTACCTTACCCAAGCTACAAAAAAAATAGTCTTAAACTTTATTCATTCCACAGAGTAATTATGGATTATCCATTATGAAGTACAATGTTCACAGAATATGTCAATGTCAAAAAAAGTAAAATGAATTGAGGTAAATCAGAATTTAGTTAATTGACTTAGTTAACTGGGTAACTCTGGGGAATTCGGTTTTCCTGGTAATGATCATTCTGACTTAGCAAGAGTGCAACAGAAAAGCAAAGTGCATTAACAGTAAGATATTGGTAGCTGAAAAATAAGACGAGTGGGTGTAGAAGCACTGTTAGTTGACAGAAAGTATGTGTGTGCCCTCTGTGTAACTCTAGCTTTCATTAGAGACCATCATCTTGGAATTAGTGTTACACTGTATTTCCCCCTAGTTGCTCCTTTCCTTAGTTCTTTGAGAGTTTTGAGGTTCATACAGTGTGATTCCCATCAGTGTTCTTAATGTAATTTTATCTATGCAGGTTTAGAATCCTTTACCAATAACTTCAGCATCCAAAAGTTGGGATCGGGGAGACAAACTTTTCATATAATTCACAGCTTGATCAGAAATGCTGTGACAATATTTATTTTTTCTGTTATATCCCATTTGTTCTGTATGTTTAACTACAAAAGCATTAATATTTAATTATTGCTAGGACTGTCCTTGCCTCTTGGTACTAACACTACAATATGTATCACACTGCCTTTTTGTTTGGTTTGGGAGATAACACTATGCTATATGACTTTTGCAATCAAATTTGGGAAGGAACATTTTTCTAAAAATATCCTTTTTGAAAAGATTTTTATCAATAAAAATCATGGTTTATATTTCCTTTTAGATATTTAAATATCAAATGATTTAGGCTTTATAATGTGAAAGGTGCAATTATCACATTAAACATAGGCAGCTTACCTCTTCTTTGCTTAAGTTCTGTTCATCAAGAGGCTGAAGAACCACCATCCTCCAGCTGTTGAAAACAAAAGAATTTCAGACAGCTTTTATCCAAATACAGCGGTTTTCTTTTCTAAACACAGCTAAAAATATTAGGTTTTATTTCCTCAAGATTTCCATAATTCAAGTGGTTGCATTTTAATAGTTTGTCATTTTAAAGAGAAAAAAAAAAGATTTTATAAGAGAAAAAAAGAAGATGAATTTTATTCTTTATACCTTACAGTGAATAGTTTCTTCTACGTAGTCGCATTCTCTAATTATGTACTGTCTGAATTAACACACTGATAAGCTAATCACTTGGCTTGGGCAAAAATGAGAACCTGACCTGATTCAGTTTTCTTTGGTATGGAAATGTGAATCAGGCCCTTTTTAATTACTAGCTTAACAAACTGGCTCACAGAATTCTCCACTGTGAGTTGAAAACATTGTTGCTATGAAACACTATTAACCACAACAATATTCCTTATTTTAGAAAATGCCAATCTTGTAGATACGTAACTGTAGTGCCTACTAGTAGAGTACCAGACTAATTCCTCAGATTAATTGTGAAGTAGTAAGTGAACTTACAGAATTAAAATGGAAATGAATGGGCCCATGTGTTCATCTCCAACTTTTTCTATTTCCTAGTGCCATTTTCATATCTAAAAGAGATATGAAAATCTCTATTGCTATAAAAACATAGTTGCCTTCATTGCCAGTGGATGTAGATCTATGCATGGAATCGAGGAGTGCCTTAGTCTAGTCCTTTTCTAGCTCAACCTTCATGTATAAACTATTCCAAACCTCCTTGTCTGGCTAGACTTTGCACACTGGTATCTATGTAAATAAACATTTTTACCTTTTTGGATTATTTTCCTAGATATTCCCTCTCATTTTTCTATTTGATTTTTTTTTATTGCTGAATTAGAGATAAATCAGAAACTCATTTTGTTTGCAAACATTACTTTCTTAACAGTGAGTGCACATGCAAATAGTTGATTTTTGTTTTTAATTCTTTGCAACCAAGTATACCTCTATCATAAAAGGCAGGAGCTGTTTGTTGTAATGTTTACACTGCTGAAATACTATGGTAATAAATATACATAATAGATACCTAAATATAACTAAGTAAAAATCAATTTTGAAGGCTAAAGTCAATCAATCTAATGTAAAGTTTCCTTTTACCATTTCCCTTCTATGCAAATAGGGAAAGGGGAGCATTCTTTTAGTTAAAACTTGACTCTGAATTTAAGTTTATGAAAGAAAGAAGAAAGAAAACAGATGGAAGTATACATACCGTGGAGTAAGTATTTCTTTATACTGGAGTTTCTCTAACTTAGCAGGTGCTACTAATGACATGGGGATCACGATGTTATCTATATCGTAAGAGCTCTCACTTCTTAGCCTCCGCCGTGCAGTACTCTGGAACACAGGATTATTGTACTAATTTACAGTAATGTTTTAGTTATCTGTGCTCATGCCTTCATTAGTTATATAAAAATAATACGTAGTATATATCTGTGACATATTTTTTGTAAATTCTTGTTCTCAAATTTGATTATAAAATGCTAAGAAAGCCAATTAAATTAAGAGTGTTTATCTTTTGTAACCTAAGACATTTCTTTTGGAACACATGTAAAGAATATTTTGTGTAGAAACACACACAATTATTTGAAAGTTCCTGAGTGAAGATGGCTGCCACAGATCTTCATGTATGTATGTGCTCCTGGCCCCTGGGCTTCAGACTGCCCATCTAAACCTTCATACCTGTGACCTCTCTACTTCTGGGCAGCAAAAAAATAAAACAATTTAAGAACACAAATCCCATATGTCAGTAGCAAAACTGTGTTTAGCTTCAGATGTTAAAGAGTAGAGATAGTCATAAGAGTTGTTGTTTTTGAGACAGGGTTTTTCTGTGTTGTTTTGGTGCCTGTCCTGGATCTCGCTCTGTAAACCAGGCTGGCCTGGAACTCACAGAGATCTGGCTGGCTCTGCCTCCTGAGTACTGGGATTAAAGTTATGCATCACCACTGCCCGACTGAGGTGGTCATAAGTTTTAAGCATAGCCAAAGAATAAGGTGCTAGCTTCCAAGTCAAAAATGATTTATTTAACCAAATTTACTATTTCCTAATAAGATAGTTCTAAAATTTACTACTGAATAAGACTGGCATAGATTAACAAAATATTCTGACAGTTTTTTATTAGCTTGTTTTATTTTTAAAAAAATCTATAAAGCTAGTTTAGAATTTACAAATTTAAAAACAACCTACTTGTGAGGATGAATTCTGAGTTCTTGATGTGACATTGGCATTAGAGACAGTAGTAAAATCGCAATGGGATCCTGGTTCTGGACGTTGAAAAGCAAATTCTTCAAATCTAGTTCTTTCTCCTGCTGTGGAAAGAATCCTTCAGAATGTCACATGTTAAAAATGACCACATGTATTAGAATTATTTTCCAAAATAAGTGAGAGGTGGTTGATCATTAGTTTGTTTTTGTTTGCTTGCTTTTAAAGACATAATTTTGTTCAGAAAACAAAAGAAAATTATAAAACAAGTATATTCTTGCTACCAAGTATTTCTGGGGCTTCAGTGTTGTCTGCCTGTTTCACTTTATATGGTTCCTTGAGTAACCTTTTCCATTGTCTTTTCCCTATTCTTGTTTTTTAAGTGTCCCATTCAGGCTGTATTGTCAAGACTGATCTTAAGTTTCTTTTCTTTTTTTCTTTCTTATCTTTGCCTGTCTTACTTTCTGTGAGATTTCCTTAAGTTGACATCTGAGTTTTTATTCTTATTGTATTTCATTTATTTTTTATTTAATTTTAGTAAATTCTAAAGATTCATGTTTTCTGGTATTCATTTGATACAATATCCTAATCCTGTTTCATGAATGAATTTTTTCACAATATTCATTTCATATAAAAAAGTTATGTGTTCCATCAAGTTCTGCTTTTTATTCCTATTTGTAAGTATATTTGTGTTTCTGTTCACTTGTTTAGTGCTGTTATCTGCATTACTTCAGTATGAATTGTTTAAAAAAAGAGTATTTTCTTTATAATGTAAAAAGTAATAGGACCAACTATATATTTCTTCAGTTGTGAAAAAATAGTCTTTATTGGTTAGTAGCTTCAAAATTCACATATTAAAATGGTAATTGCCTTCTAGGTTTCTTTTATCCCAGAAGAATTCATTTTTCAGGGCACTGTCTTGTTAGGGACATGCCTAATTTACCAAATTTTTGTAATTATCTACTTATTTATTTGAAATATATCATTTTATTGATTTTTTTTACTATCCCCTTATATTCATTAAATTTGAATCTATCACTCATTTCTATTTAGATAACTAATCTATATTTTATAGTCTATATTATTAAGAGATTACAATTTCCCCCATGTATTGGCATGTATATATGAAAGTTCCTTAAAAGTTAGGTGATCTTTGCTTGACTGCTCTTAAAAGACACTTAAGCAACATCTTGAGATGCATTTGTGAGCTTGTTCATTTTCTACCACAATGTGTTTGATCAGATTGTAGTGATTATAGATCTGTTATTTCGAGTGAAATTTCTAAAGACACTGGAGGCAAATGTAGATCCATTGTATAAAATTATAAATCAGTACATTTTGGTTATAATTAGTTTCTAATTTACTGAGTATGTCCATGTTATTGAAATATAACATCTGGGAAAGATTTAATTCATGAATGTGATGTGTGTTAGGACAATGAGCAAGAACCAGATGTGTACAAATGACTTTCTCTTCAAACTCTATCATGCTGGTTTTCTTCTTAGCATTAACAACGACTGTAGCAACTCATCTCCTAAGTCCCTACAACAAACCACACTCGATATTATTAGAGCATGTCTGTTTTCAACTACTATTTCTTGTTCATCTTACAAATGTTAAGTAGAGAGACTAAGGAGAATTAAAAAGGGGCATTGAAGTTCCTCAGTTGAATCCTGACCACTTTCTCACAATCTAAAACATTTAGTAATACTCATAAATTACTATCAGGTAACCTTACTCTGACTAGTCTGATTCTACTATAACCCAGGAGACTAAATCCAGTCCAGATAACAGGTGGCAGAAGGCACAGGAAAGAAGTCATTGATTGCCATGAAGTGGACAGATACCAGCGAGCAAATTCTGAACTAAGTACATGACTATACTCATAGGGACATAGGTATCTGAGGTAGGTAGTGAATATTCTGGATTATAAATTCCCACGAGACAAGGGTTCTTTGAAGAATATAATTTTTATTTTCAATATTTAACACTAATGGTCACATCTTCATTTTAACCTACCTAATGCTGTTTCACTCAAGTGTCTCTTTTTTCTTCCCTGTAATAGTTGTGCAGATGACTGTGACCTTATCTGAGGCTTACATATAGGTGAATATCCATTTCTCCACTGATTCAGAGAAGTCCCTTGTACTAAAACAAACGAAAAGAAAGGCTATGTGATGTTTTTGTCCTTTAACAGAGACAGTGAACAGCTAACTTGCTTCTACTTATAGTGTTGAAAATTTTAAGGTATTATTAGTTCAGAATTACGTGAAATGAAATAAAAACTCAATTACCAAGATGGATAATTCCTAAACTAAAAAGAAATGAAATAGTAGGATTTCTCAAAAATGTTCTCAGGAAATGCCCAATTTCCATTTGTGTTTTACTTATGTATAAGTGGATAAAAAGAAGGGGCTGTGCTCTTAATGTCTTCAAAATCAGTGAACATTGGGTCAGATCTGTGAGTCTGGATGAATGCCAATTGAAATCCTGAGGTTGATGTCCTTAAATCTAGAAACACTCTTCACCAAGTAAGCATCAACATGTCATAACACATGGACTCTGTAAAAGCATGAACCTCATTTTACCCAATTGTGACAATGATACCACTGTTACTTAACTTTTGAAACCTGAATTTAAAATAATTTTACGTTAGTATCTCTGCCTCAGTTTCAACATATTTATAAAAGCAGCTGTCTTGAGGTTATAAGGATTCAATGAAGTTTTCCTGAAATAGGTGTCTCCTATGGAAAATTTGTCATAAATGTTACCTTAGTCATCGTGAGTGCTGATTATCTGAACCTCATAGTTCCAAACATTGCTTTAGTCAGTATCTCGGCTCCTTTTGGGGGAGCAGGGGATAAAGGTTTGGAAATGTGGGAAAGAATTGAAAAAAATATGTAGACTCAAGTGTCCAACACACCAAGGGAAAATAAATAGCCTGACTAGCCTACCACGAATCCAGTTACAAGATGTCAGAGCACTCTAAAAATGGCAAGCCAGATTTTTTGATATAGAGGCTTATGTGTAGATACACACATTTGCCAGCAAAAATAGAATATAAATCAGAATTTATGAAGCATCACTGCAAAACTAATGTCCTAGGGAATTTAGCTGAAGAAATCCCAAACAGAAGTACAAAGGAAAATGGTTAACACAAAAATTTGATAAATATCAGTGTTTTACTAGACCTGCAAGAGAATAAAAATGGCAAAGGAAAAATGATGTGGAGCAACTGGTAGACTGTAGAAGCCAGTACCTACCTCAATCAGCTAGATGGTTTAGAGAGGCTAACATTCAGGTAACAGAATCTACCTTTCCATAGAGAAATGGGTCTAAGGTAAGGTCCTCATCATGCCCCGCTTTGAAATGTTCTGTGTTGTCCCAACTCCAATCTGAAAACAGTTTTGAGTTCAAATCTCTGTGCTTTTCTCACAAACTGATTACTATAAGTAATAGTGGTAGAACAGCGCTAGCCATAAAGATCAGTTTCAAATGTAAGTATACAAATTCCTAAAATCTTCAGTACTGACACCATAAATAAAACAACAATGTAGAAGTAAAAGGACTATCTTAAGAAATAGTTTGTGGAGTGTTTCCGGAGTATAGAATAATAGGACTATAAAACAATAAAGAGAAACAAGTCCTCAAAGCCTCTGCAGAGAATTCTCAGAAATAAAATATGCTTGTTCAGATTTTAAAATGATAATTAGTTGAACCATGGAACAAAATAGTCACAGCTAGGAAAATCAAAATTTGCCTGGAAAAGCTTCCACAATTGAATGAAGAGAATGAAGAAAAGAAAATGGAATGATAAGAGCAAAGTAAATGAAGAAGAGCATTTGAAGAAATAGCCCTGGATTTTTCCTGAATTGCTTACAATAACTCTTAAGATTTTAAAGAGTTCACTTGAATGCCAAACAGCAAGTTTTTAAATATGTTGTGTGTCATAACAGTACACATAGATAAATATATCCTAAAAGTTGCAAGAAAGAAATTTAAAAGATTACTGTAAACGAATGAGGATTAGTTAATTGGATGTAAGAAAACACTGACTAGGGAAAATAGCAGAATTCTTAAGACATCTGAAACTTCCTTCCATCCAACCAATGGAGAGAAAGGTGTTCAATAGGAAATGACAAAGAATAATCTTCATATACCTGGACAGCATAACCTAAGAGGGGAAGCTTACATCAATTGTACACCTTTACTGTCAGTTGGGTATTTTTAGCAAGTCCCATTTAGATCTTCATTGCCTTATAGGTCATAGGGAGGGGAAAGAGGACAAAATAGCTTGTATAAAGGTGCAAGACAAAATGCAAGGTGCAAGCTGGACACAGTCTCTTGTTGGAGTTTAAGGGTCTTCTATTAATTCCCTAAAGTACCTTAAAAGGATACAGGTAATAATTTGTAATCTAAATATCATTGGCTATGATGATCAAAGGAAACTAAAAAATTAGACTTTCAGTGTAAACAGGTTATTGTGTTGGACTTATGTAGACATAAAGAGATTTCAAAACAAGCTTGTAAGATCATACTGGATGAAGCAGCCTGAGCCCTGAGTTTTTGGGTTGTTTATAGGTTATGCTTTTCTTACTCCTTGCAGATATTCACTTTAAAAAAGTTAAATACGACAACTTTGACATACTCAAATTCAAAAAACAATTGAAACAATACAAAGAATTTCCATATGCCCAATACTCAAATACTCAGATCCTCTTCTGTATGAATACACCTTTCTGACATAATGTTCCCTTACAAAACACACAGTGTTTCTCAAAAGCAAGATCTTTTATATACCCACATAGTTGTCAAGAATCAGAAAATATTACTAGCTAATTTATAGACATTCATATTCAACAGTTATTCCTATAATCTTTATGGACTCTTAATCATGTGATGTGTTCTTTAGGTCTTCTCTTAAAGCCTTATCTTGAGTTCTGCTCCCTTATTCATACCCTATAATACTTTGATAAAGACAGGCCTTTCAGTTGGCTTTTGCTGGCATCTCCTCTTGATTAGATTAATTATGTATTTACTCAACTTTACAGTTGGACTTTACCCTGCTTCTTTGTCTGTAGTCCACATGACTTTGTAAGTATAAAACCTAAGAGGACAGGATGAAGTGCTGTAGTGAGCCAAGGATCTGTCTGCTTACCTCCCACATTTACTCTCAGAAATACCAGGCTATTTGTAGATACTTGGAAGCACCACATTGTATTATGTCTCCACAATATGCATTTATTATCCATTATTTAAAATCTTACATAGTGTAAGCCAACATTGCATGTAATAACGTATCACATAACTGTGCCAGTGTCTAAATCAGCTGAGCCATAATTGAAATGCAGAGTCTTGGGCCCCATACCAAACTTCTTGAATTAGAATCTGTATTCTAACAGTATTCTTCAAGCAATGTGTTTGCATGTTGAGTTTGAAGAATACTCATTTGGAACCTTTCATCTTTGTATAAATTCCAAAATGGCTCTTAGCATTTTTATCTTTCTAGAATTCCTCTGTCTATATCTCATCCCCCTTAGCCTTCCTTTTTGCCTTATCATAAAAGAAGTTATTATAGATTGTTACCATGTTTCTTTGCATCACACCCATAATAGTTATTCTTGTTGACTTTCTCCTTTGTTCTCTCTCTCTCTCTCTCTCTCTCTCTCTCTCTCTATATATATATATATATATATATATATATATATATGTACAGTAAATCAAAGGAAATTAAATCTTGGTTTCATTATATATGTATATAATATATAAAAATATATTTAATTTCCTGTGCTTTACCTTTGACTTTTTCAGCATTTTAGAGTCTGCTTAGCACTAAGTACCTTCTCACTGTGGGGGCCTACTTTTCTTTTAGACATAGGAAGAATCATAATGCTTATTTGAGTTGAGAATGGTAGGGAATAAATAGAGGAAAAGAAACGGGTACACAAAAGAATATTGCCTAGTAGCGTGGCAACATGAATCTCAAGCACATTCCACTCCATACATTTACAGTTTTCCATTTTATGTAGCATGTGACATATCACTATATTATTGATAAATTCAGTATCAAATTATTGCCTAACATACTGCCTCCTTTAAGTCAGAAAAACAGTAGACCATGAGAAGAAACATAATCCTCTTCTCTAATGCATCGTATATGCTCATTTTTGCATATTGCCTTTCACTGAAACATGTACATTTTATAATCCATACATACCTCAAATATGAAGTCATAATTTAAATTAGAATATAAGTATGTAGGTTTTTTATCTCATACTTTACTACTCATTATTATCCAGATGTTGCCTAATATTTCTCTGACTATTATTTAGGCATTCTGTAGCTGCTAGGCGTCAGCTGTTGTCACCACCATCATGAAGGACCACTTTAGAATGCTGCATTTCTGGGTTTGTAAAAAGAATTTATTAAATCTCAAATCTTATGTCATACGAAAGTACCTGGACATTGCCTATATTTTCTAATACTGCTTCTGTCTTCTTAAGCATGGGTAATTGCTCCTTGCCCAAGGTGTTTTGATTTATTCTGTAACTTTTACTATGAGAATTGTTAAAACACAGAGACTATAAAGATGATCTCTTCTGAATGTTGCAGCCATCTTTAATATAATCAACTAATGACTAATTTGTTTCATGTCACTGTTGCCAATCTTTATGCTGCAATTTTTAAAAATAAATTTATACTTTTTATTTGTATCATGTCACCATAAATCCCTAAAAAACTGATTAAGTATAGGTATAGTTAAGTGATCACAATGCATTATTAAAAATGACAAAATATTTATTATACAACAAAAGTCCATGTTCATATTTGGATTGTCTACAAAGTGTATTTGATAATAAGCTTTTTTTTTTTTTAAGCCAGGTGGTGGTGGCTCACACCTTTAATACCAGTACTTGGGAGGCAGAGACAGGTAGATCTCTGAGTTTGAGGCCAGCCTGGTCTGCAGAGCAAGGTGCCAGAGACAGAGAAACCCTGTATTCAAACTACCCCCGCCCTAAAAAAGTTGTTTTTAAATTTGAATGTATATAATTTCTTCATCAGAATTCCAACAAACTCCTTACATTGAATATGACTTATATATTTACTTTTTTACATAACTGTAATAGCTTAAAAAAAAGAAAGAAGAAACCCTTCCATTACATGGCAGTATTCTTTGTTTCTATCCTTAGATGAACCTTTAAGATACTTTTAAAATTGCATATTCTAGTGTATATTTAACCAATTAACATAATTCTATCATATTTAAGTTGTTACTAATCTTACATTATCACAAGTGCTAAGACATTCCTGAATAAAGACTTTTATATGTAATATTATACTAGGTTTTTGAAAATAACTGGATCATTATACAGTTTTCAGTTCAGTAAATATTCTCAGGAGGTCCAGAAGCAGCAATTTAGTCTTAAAGTCTTCTAAGTGAGTCTTCGTGCCTCCTAAGTGGTCTGTCCCAATCGTTGGTGTTATGCGAAATATTCAAGAATGTTGTTTTCGTTGTAGTAATAGAAATTATTTAAAATGTATAATCTTATCAATAGGCAAAATATTTAAACATTCACAAACTGTCTAACACACAAGTCCTCAATAAATGTTATATTTCTTTTCATTTTAGTTATTACCAGGGATATCTAGATTTTCTAGTTTTCTTAAGGCATTGTTAACATATATATCTGAAATATATATAAAAATTCATCAGTCTTAAATTTGTTTTAATGTGCTATGTGAGAACAGATTGTAATCAGCCATTATTTAATTCTACTGAGTACAAATACATGGTGGTTACTCAGAGCACAACCTTTGACTCAGACTGCTCTCTAGTCCTACCTCACTGTGATTTGCCTATTCAAGAATAACAATATCTGCCTTTTGTTTAAAGTACCTTCTGATACTGTTGATATAAGACTACATCAAGCATTTGTTCTTGTCATTGGTTTAAAGATTTGTATGTTTGAGTGTTTTATCTGCATAAATGTATGTGTATCACCTGCATACCTGGTACCTGCGGAAGTCAGAAGAGGGCATAAGATTCCTCTGGAATTAGAGTTGCAGATGGTCCTGAGCAACCACGTGGGTGCTGGGAACTGCACCCAGGTCCTCTGCAAGAGCATGTGCTCCTAACTGCTGAGCCATCACTATAGCCTCTTGTCATTGACACTTATTCACTAAAGCCTCCTTTCTATACTATAAAAATACATAGTAAGTACCTGTCTCTCTCTCTGAGCCTTCCTTTTGTTTTCTGGCTTTTGTTCAGTATCATCATACTTTATTATAACTAGAAAGCATTTTGATACATGACAGCTCCTTTTGAAAATTTCAAAACTATATTTGCTATCTTTCAACATTTTCTCTGAGATAAACATCAGGATAATTTTGTTCAAAGAGAATATTTCAGCCAGGCTTGGTGGCATACACCAAGAACCCCAGGATTTAAGAAGCTGAGATAAGGGGACCCTGAGTTAACAGCAGAGCTGTCTTAACTGTGTTCCACTTCATCCTGGGATAACTGTTGCAGCCCAGGCTTCCCTAATTCTGGCAATTCTCTTATCAGCCTCCCAAGTGCTGGGATTGTAGAAAAACAATTCTTAATAAATGTAACTTTAAGGGTGTAGTGGTGCATGCCTTTAGTTGCAGCACTTGGGAGACAGAGGAAGACAGATCTTTGAATTCAAGGCTAGCCTGGTCTAATGAGTGTTCCAGAACAGCCAGAACAAACAGAAATCTTGTCTCTGAAAACAACAACAGCAACACCCTTTCCTGATCCTAATTAAAATTCTCTGTATACAACAATATAAAACAGACATCTTAAGTTTCAAAGTATCTTCTGACAAGAGCAGTTTATTCTCTTCATAAGGGAACACCTTTCATGCTTTGTTCCTTAAAAACTGTAATTTATTAAAGTTTTCCAATGTAAATCCTACTTAAGAGATATTGCCATCTGTCTTGAATGAAGACTTTGTTACTTTATATATTCTGTCTAATTACTACTGCACTTTATAAAAGTTGGTGGGTTTTTGAAATCAGTTTTCTCCCTCTGCCTCGAAGTGCTCTTAACTGAATTCAGGGCCTTTGAACACTGAGCAACACATAACACCCCCCCCCCCGGCCTAAAATGGCTGGGGTTTATAATAAAAACCACTTAACATATATTTATTTTACTCTGGAGTTTTGCAAGTAGATATTTTTGCCTGGAAATAATTTGTTTGACTTCTTTTGATACTAAATTACAGCTTTGCAGACAATTAGAAATGCCGATTTTTTTTTTCATTTCATATTGCTTCTAAACATAGACAATGTCTTCATTCCGTATCAGAGAACTCATAAACAGTTCATTATTTTTTTTACTTAAAATTATAGAAGCCAATTCCAATTTATTGTTATTTATGTTATTAAATAGGTATACTTTTTTTACTCAGAAAAAGTAACAATGCTATATATTCTAATGGTTACCAGCTTTCTTGATCATTTCATGGTTATACTCTTTGTAAATATAAACAAAAATCTATGCTTTCTATGGTTTCTGGTATGTCTCTATATGTGGTTGAGCTACATTTTTCAATACTACCAGTTCCTTTTATGTTTTCTCCTCTTCAGTACTCTTGATGAGCTATGGGATATTTCAAGATCACCAAGTCTACTATAACTCCAACTTACATTGCATTAAATATCCACACTAATAAAACAAATTGGTATCTGTAATTTTACCATATTAATAATACTGTTTTCTACTTATCAATACTTCATAACTTTCAAGAGGTATCAGACGTTGCATCCAAGGATTGTTCCTACGTTCGTTCATTCATTCCTTCATCCATCTAGTCATTCTCCCTCTCACCCTTTCTTCCCTCTATGTCCCTCACTCATGCTCTTTCACCTTCCATCTTCTCCCTCCCTGTCTCATGTCCTAGGACCAAGGGACTCAAACAATAAGCAATCCACACCACGTGTTTCTGTGTGTGTGTGTGTGTGTGACTTATGGAAAAAGTATTAAAAATTAAGAATTTGCATTTATTATTTTGTTAAATTTTATTTACTTATGAAGCAAAAAAATAAACGTGGGCAATGTAAAAACGTACAAATGCACAGGATTTGTAAATGTGACATACCAGATGGTGGCGCTATGATACAGTCACCTATAAATGGATTTTCAGCAAGCTCTCCTTTCAAGTCAGTCTTCCTAAATAAGGTCTCAAAATGAAGATGAAGGGGAATCTCTGGAAAAACAAAGGAAAACATTAATTTTCAGGGAACACCACTTTCCATAGCCTAATACTAATTTTGTTTCCTTTTAATAATTAGCACATAAGCTGAGAAAAATAAGTTTACACAGTAAGAACTTCGAGAGATAGAAGCATCAGAATACTTTTCCAAGAAGGTTGGTGACCATGTTTAGAAAGTTACTAATTTGGTATATTTAATAAACAAGAAGCATATGAATAACTCTTAAGATCTTCCTTTAGTATGTAAAAAGAAGTCATTATAAAATGTAACTTAGATGAATAGACACAAATGCACCTAAAAGATCTTTATAAAAGCATTTAAAAATAATGAAAATGATATGTTTATATGGTGGTTACACAGGGAAACACTGCTAAGAGTAGAATACATGAGAACACCAAATTTCACATTTTTTGACATGAGTATAAGTGAAGCTACTTGTATAAAGACTAAAATTCATTGAGAAGCTGTCTTCCTTCAGATAGGTTAATGCAAATGAAAATATTGACATATTTTATGCTCAAAAATGAGCCAAGTTACAAGCAAGATGTTCTTTATATTTAATTACATTAATTTATTGTGTTCAAGGGTGATAGGTTTGTACAAGTGCCACACGTAGGCATGTGGAAGTCAAAGACAACTCATGGAAGTTGGGGTTTTCCTTCTGCCATATGGGTCCTTGGGACTAAACAGGTTCTCAGCCTGCGGTAAGTGCCTTTTACCTGGTTATTGGGCCAACCTACTAGGCCAAAGTTCATATTTATTAAGGATCTTTTTCAGTCATAAATTTGAAACCTGGGCCAATGAGATAGCTTAGCAGATAAGGTGCCCTCACCAAGCATGACCACATGGTGGAAGGACAGAACCTACTCCAGAGAATTGACCTCTGACCTATACACACACACACACACACACACACAAATGAATACAAGTTTTATAGATGTAAAAACAGTCATTTTTAAAAGCATAGGTAACAGACACCTGAACTTTTCCTGAGAAACATTTCTATAGAGACTTTTTTTGACCTATTGAACGTTTTGCCAGCAATAGGCAAAATTAGTCATGAACATGTATATCAGGATAGTCTAAAGAGGTTCTGTGGATCAGGCTAGCCTCAAACAGAAATTTCCTTATATCTGTTTCCTTAGTTCTGAGGAAGTGTGTCATAAGAGGGGTGTGTCACCTTGGCTGGCTCAAAGGATATATTTAATGGCAAGTCCATGTGTAAATAGAAAAAATTATACTTAAAAAAAGTCTCAAATGTCAATATGGAATTTGCTGCAAAAACATGAAAAAAATAAAATGGAAACAAATTAAGTACTATGCTTTAAAATGCTTTTTAAACTTCAAAATTTTGTTTTCATGTTGCCTAAATATAACTTTGTTTCCCTCACACTGCTCTAACAAGAAATCCATCTGTTCCACCATGGTGAGGGCTGGAAACATGACTTAACTAGAGATGGCCCTTGTTCCTATGTACCTCCCTAAAGTACCTTATAGGTTTTTAGCAAAGTATTTTATTTGTTTATTCCTTATATTTATATGTGTATGGTATTAAAACTAGAATGCACGTACCATGAGGGATTTTTTTATACTTCTAGCACCTATTTAGTATAGAGTAGGTATTGAGATTTCTGTCAAATGTAAGAAGCGGTAGCTTGTAGGTAAAGAAGCTAATCTCATTAGACTAGATGTCTTCGAGTCTGGAGAAGTATATATTGATCTAGTCTCAGAGTTATGATTTAGAATGAGGCTTTTAACCTTTAAAGCTACATCAAGAGAGAAGCAAATCAGTTAACAAAGAGTAATAGGAATGTCAGTCTGGTGTCAACTCCTGGCTCCATTGTTCATTAACTAAATGACTGTGGGTGAATAACCTCTCCAAGTTTAATGTGCTCATGTGTGAGATGAAAAGGACAACAGAATGTACTCTTAGGGGGTTATGAGAATTAAAAATATCCGGTGTGCTTAGTATACATAAATAATTCCAGGGCTACATGGCGAGGCCCCATCTCAACAATCCCCCCACCTCCAAAAATAAAACTCCAAACATTTTTAAGAGATTGCCTGTACTTAAAGGTTATATTTTTATTATAGGAAATATTCCAAGTTTCATGAGGTAGCTTACCTGATGGCAGTGACAGCACAGGATGAAAAGAGGAATCTAGCTTTGAGACATGCTCTCTTAACAGCTGGGACTTGGAACTCTGTTCCCAGTTGTCCCAACTTAAAGGTGATCCCATGTAAGGCGTCTGTGTTGAATTTAAAAATGCTTCTTTTGAAGGTAATGTCTACAAGAAAAAATGAAAGGTTTCACCTTTTAAGACTTGATCGCGGACTGTTACACGGTATGTATGTGTGACACCAGAACAAAGTCCTGGCTAAAGTAAGTCACCCGGATGTAGAGCGAGAGAAATGAATGCATTGGCCATGCATCTGGAGAGCTATGGCCAGCCCCTTCTGGGTTTTCCAAATAAATAGTAGTATCTGACATCCTTTTTAAGCCTCCTTAGGCACCTGCATATATTATTGCACACATTTTTGTCAGATGTTTTCAGTTAATTTTTTATTGTTTCCATTATAAAAGGTTTAATTTTTTAAAAAGATGTTTTATTATGTATGAGTGTTTTGCTTGCATTTGTGAGTGTCTGTCTGGTGCCTATGAAGGCCAGAAGAGGATGAGGGATACCCCAAACTGGGGTTGTGTGCTGCCATGTCTCTGCAGGGAATTGAACTCAGGTCCTCTTCAAGAACAAGTGCTCTTAACTGCTGAGCCATCTCCCCAGCCCTATTGAAGGTATTTTAAAATGGAATTAACCGTTATGTATTAAGTATATCCCCACAACTCTACCCAACTTTCTTATTCCCCCAGTGTATTTAATACTTTTCCTTTGTCTTCAGTAGGAGATAGGAGTCCAAATATATTGTCCATATGTAATACTAGTTTGAATTTTTTAGTTAATTCTGAAATCTTTATTTGAATGAAACAATAAGTTCAGTTTCATTAATAAATAGAAAACTGGACAAAGGAGATATTCTTGTTTTGCAACTGATTATAGCAGGAATGACATAAATTTACAAAATTTCAAGTCATGTGTGTGGGGCTAGAGAGATAGCTCAATAGGTAAAGAAAGTCCTTGCCACGCAAGGATGAGAACCTGATTATACCCAGCACCCATGTACTGTTTACAAGGATATATTCTCGGTTTGCCAAAATAATTATTAATAGCAAATTGTTTTCTGGGCCTTTTGAAATCACCATGTTTTTTCCATGGTGAATTTCATTAACATATGTATAAAGGTCAAGTCAACCTTGGATTGTTTTGAAGAGTATTCATAGGGGTTCATCAGATTTACTTTTTCAAAGACTTAGCAATTGGTTTTGTTGGCTTCATATTTGCTTGTTTTATATTTCACGGATCCCTGCCTTACTTTTTTTAGGATTAATCAAGTACTTTACTATACATTTTCCTCGTTAACATGTTCTTTTACTTCTTTATTTCTGCTATTTGTTTGTGATATACAAGGATGTACATGCTTATGTCTATGTGCACTTGTGTGGGCAGGTGCATCCACTGTGTGAAGAGGCCAGAGATTAATGTCAAGTTGTCTTCCCCTGTCTCTCTCCACTTTACTTGTTCATTTTTGAGACAGTGTCTCATTTAACCTGATGCGGGCCAGGAAGATCCAGCTCCTCTTCTCTCCTCCAGGCATGTGCCAGCACTCCTGGCTGTCTATGCGGATGCCAGGGATCTGAACTTGAGTCTTTATGCTGGTACAGCAAGCACCTAGCTGACTGAACCCCTCATTCGCTTTCTTGTGGTTTCCTATGGAGTCTTAGATTCCTACTGACTTTCAATACATTCTTTTACTTTTCTCATAAAACTCTAGGATATCAAAATACTTTAATCCCATTTACTCTTTTTCTTGCCATGTAACATTTTAGACAATTTTGTCTAACAAACTGTTTTTATATGAAACATTCATACATTATAATTTTAATGATATTTTTAATAAAATTCTGTTTACTTTTTCTTTCAATACTTAAGGAAATTTTCATTCTTCTGGTATCCATTGTTTTGCTGAGTAGTTAGCCTATCTCTAGAGCCTAGACCATCAGTGCTCTCATTTCAAGATAATTTATCAGGATGCTGTTAATATATTCTCTGTCTCATTTGTTTTGTTTTGTTTTTAAAGCAGGTTCTTCATAATGTTTGACCTTAGTCTCCTTGAGCATCTATAATTAAGTATTGTAGACTTTTTGGCTTGTAAATAACAGATTCTAGAGGCAAGAAAGTCTTAAGTGACAGATTCTATGTCTGTTGATGGCCTACATTCTTCATGGTTGTATTTTACCTAAATTGTCACATCGCTCTCTGGAATTGACTTATAAGGTCACTAGTTTCATTCTTGAGGATTCTACCCATGAACTAACTACTTTCGAAAAGTCCTAGCTCTAAAGAATCAATGGAAGGTAAAATTTGTAAGTTTGTGGAAACACATTCTATAGAATTCCACAATGGCTCTCTAGGAAATGTCTTGATTGATCACTTACAAAATACATTAATTCCTTCTTCCAAAGTTTTGACTCACCAAACAACAACACAAAAGTCCAGCATCCCATTATTTAGATGTATATATTTAATATACATCAAGTACAAGTAAGATTAAAGATTCAATTCACCCTACAGCAAATTCCCCTCCATCTGTGAACTCACATTATATACTTCAAAAATAAACAGTAAGAGGGAACAAGACGGATATTCTCATCCACCCACCCAAAAGAAGGAAATACTTGTGCAGAAACAGTCAGCTTCAAAGTATGAGAGACAACACCCTAAAGGAATTAAAAGATAAACAGACAATAGACATTTTTATACTTATCCTTGGGAGATTTGAAAAGAAGGGAAGTATCTGTGAGGCTATCAATGACTTGGTCAGTACTATTCATTAAGTGAACATAATTAGCGCTAATTAAAAGTTCATCCAAAATCAACAAATTTCAACTCCTTTCAAGTGTGGACGGGACATTCACATGTATAACAGTCTTGTGTTGGACCAGAAAACAAATTCTGTACATTTAAAAGGTCTGAGTGGAGGGCTAGAGGTGTGGCTCTAAGGTTAGGAGCACTTGCTGCTCTTTCAGAAAACCTGGCTTTGTTTATTTCCTAACACTGACTTCTGGTGGTTTACAATCATATATAACTGCAGGTTTGGGCATCAGAAACCCTCTTCTGACTTCTGCAGTCACTGAATGCATGTGGTGCACACACACATGCAGGCCAAACACTCATACAGAAGGTGTTTTTAATCACAAGACAAATCTGAGATAATAATACTGTGATGTTTGGAAATTACTTGTAAATCTAGGATCAAAGAAAACAATCATGAGACATCAGAAAATACAAAAGATGCTAGAAAAAGGAAAGGAATTAAGCCTCAAGTGCAATCTGAGCCGTGCTAATGTGGCACTCCCATTAGACTGGCCAACATTAAAGCACTGACCATCTTAGTTAGGCACCCATAGGATCAGTAGGACTCTCAAGTAGTTACATTTCTGATGGCAATATAAAATACTGTCCAAAAAATGATGACACAAAAAAATGCACACTAATATGTTTGCAGCTTTTATTAATATAGTGCCAAGTCAGCAGCAACCCAAATGACCAACAGCAGATAAATTATGATAGTCACACAATGTAAAGTGCTTTATATGATCTCATTCCTCACTAGTCCCTGTTTCCTTTCATGCCCCTTAAAAGCATTTCATTGTAGTTGATCCAATTTTTTTTTTTGATTCTTTATTATAGAAGACACTACTAAGGTTAAAATACTTGAATCTGTGTATGTGCAATTGTCCTCTTCTCATTCTAGTTCTGTTTGTCTGTACTGGAGCCACTGCCAAGTCCATATTACTGTAAGTCCCAGCACCCATTCATTCTCTTCCCTGTCTAAAACGTACACTAAGCTAGTCCTAAGTCTTTGTCGTTATACATATCAATAAGCTATTGAATTTCAAAAATGACTTGCTAAGTTTTACTGAGCTTATCTTCAATTCAGAAGATAAAATGCCTGCTATTTAGGAAGATATTTTACATACTACATAAAAACTTTTCATGTTTCTATGAAAGAGTTATATGATCTTAGAAAATTTATAATCTCCTTTTGAGGCTATACTTTGCTTTTTAAAAATAGTTATTTAAAAGGTTCTTATATGGTAAATGATTCTGGTTCTAATGATTTGTTGATATGATTATACTTCCTATAGAATTCATGTCATAATCATCATAATTTCGGGTCTCTCCTAAACTCAGAGTAATTGTTCCTTCAGAACCGCCACTGTCATCTAGCACCTAGAGCAATTAGTTTCAATGGCAGTTGCCCATCTCATCCATTGTAGGCCAGATGTTGTTTTGAAAACTTTGCTTTCTCTTTAGAAGCTTTATGATTATTTATATTCATATTTATATAATTTATAATCTCGTGAGAATCTGTTTAGGTATGGGTTATTCCCTTATTTTAGTTGATGGACTTGTTCAAACTAAATGTGTGCTTTTTTTCTCAGGTATCAGAAATATATGTTTGTGTTCTAGGAAATTCCCTTAGCCTTATATTCCAGTCCTTACAAAGGCAGACTAATTCCAACCACTCTATTTTTAATTTCTAAAGACCCAATTTTGTTTTATGGTTGTTACAACAGTCTGTTCTGGAAGTTATCCTATCTCTACCAAGCTCAGCTTTAGTCTCTTGGCCTCTTTCTTTCCTTTCTCCAGAATCTTCTATCTCCTCATTTCTCATTTTCATTCTATTTTTTCCAAGCACAATATTCATTAACATTTACATTTCGTCTTTTTCAAAATTGAATGTAAGCTCCATGAAGGTGTGGCACACAGTAGGTAATGTTTCTTATTAAAAGACAGGAAAAGGAAGAGATGAAGGACATATCAAGTACATTATTATAAAAGCTAAATATTCCAGTGATAGACATGAAAGCCTGTTTTCCCAATAGATGTCCTTCCTGAATGACGTTTTATATGTACTTAAGGAAGTTGTTAACTATACCAGCTTTAACCTACTGGAAGTTTGCACTTTGTAAGGCTCATTCGTATTAATCAGACTGGTGCTCTTCTATTATGAAAGGGAGAATGGAAATGTGTTAGTCCTGCAGATTTCTCCAAAACAATTATTCTGGGCAAATAATAATAGTAAAAATAAATCAACAAAGAAGTATGAGAAGAAAATGTAGCATTTTATTTGGCAAATATGATAGAGAATGCCATTCTTCACTGGCTTGAAAGAACTAATACATAACACAAAGAAAGAGTATAGGGAAAACAAGCCAAGGACCACACAAGGTTGCAAATACCATAGACTGTGTTCGGAAGAAGATATAACATTTTTTCCTTCACAACACAGTAGAGTTTATTCAGTTGTAAGTCAGATGCATGAAGAAGAGAATCAGATTTGGTTCATGTTCTACCATATCCTAATTCTTGATGTTAGTATACTATTATCAGCACATGTCTGAAACATTTTACAAAATGAATTCATTGGTATCAAAATTGAGAGTAACTTTTTTTCATCTCTTCCCTTCTAAAACTTTCCTTTATCATATCAAATCAGTTAAGACTAGTCATTCATTGTACAAAATGTCTCTTTGTATCAAGTCTTTTTCCTTCCAATTCAGTCTTTATTACATTACATCTAATATATTCTAATAGTTACTTGTTTTGCAGGTCTCTCCTTATGGCAAACTGGCCTTTTCAAAGGCACCATAGTAATTGTTCAAAAATAGTACTTCTGACATTTGACTTCCCCCCAAACAAGGCTCATTACTGATTCCCCAACTGATTACTCTAATTCATTGAATCCTATCATCCTCATTCATACTTGATGAAGACTTACATGGCAGACATTGAGCTGTGTGTGTGTGTGTGTGTGTGTGTGTGTGTGTGTGTGTGTGTGTGTGTGTATAACTTAATGTTACTTAGTCTCAACATGACCCTATAAGGTAGCCATACTATTTTGCTCTTTGGGGTTACCTGTGTGTTCCAAAGCAGACCTCATTTGGAAAGTTGCTTAATGGAAATGGACTAAAATGGGCTCAAATTCCTCCCATTCTTACCACTGTACCTTTTTGCTACAATTCTTTATAAAAAGATTTCTATTTCTATGAGGTTAGAGAGATGGCTTAGTACTTTCTGCTCTTCCAGAAGACGTGATTTTGGTTCCAGCACCCATGTGAGATGACTTAGAAGCATGTGTAACTGCAGGTCTTAAGTATCTTACAGGCATCTGCACTCGCGTACTCCCACCTACCCAGTTAAATAAAAATAAGTCTAAAAATCTTCTTGGAAAGGTTTGTTTCTCCAGCTTCTTAAATCTGGGATGCTTTGTCCTACAGAATACAGTGGAAATGGTATTTGTGGTTTGTATCTTCTTCCTTGTCAATCTTCCTTCGGGAGATTGTTCTTAGGTGACATAAAAGGAAGTCATTTTAACTTGTGGAACAGAAGTCACAAGGTGAATGGAACTGAAGCAGCCAACTGAGTGAGGCTAGCTTCCCACAGTGTGGCACAACAGGACCACAGTAAGAAATAGAGCAGGGCTCGAGGTGGAGCTCAGTGCAGAGTGTTTGCTTGGCAGGAGGCAAGCCTTGGGTTCCATCTCCAGTGCTGACAAAACGTGCAACTGGGATTACAGTCCAGTGTGTTTTCCAAAACATACGTGAAATGACCAAAATGTGCACTCTCTCTAGGAAATCACTCAGAGTTCTTAGAAAGTTTAGTACCATCCAGATTGACCCATAATTATATAAGGCGTATTTTCTCACAGAAGTAATGTTATGCATGTAGTAAAGTAAATTTTCCAACTCATAAATTCCTTGGACTATAGAACTGTTGCAACAATCTTTACCAAGATTACTTCTCATTCTCTAAAGAAGATATTCTTTCCAGGGAAAGTAGATGTGACACACAGATGACGAAGAGCTGCTTTCCCAGTAGTGAACTATTACTTAAATGATACTTAAGTCCCCTCCTTTTCTTCATTTAATCAGATACCTCATACCTGGAACTTACCCGTTTCCTCTATCAAGAGTCATTATCTGTTACCTACAGATTATTCTCTCTGCCCTCAAAATATAAGAGATTATCTGAGACAACTGACATGAAATTTCACTTGTCTGTAGGTGTGCCTTGTTCCTCCAGCAAGAATTTAAATTTATGTAAAATCAAACTACTTCGAACTTTTTCTATTTTTTTTAACCAAGGAAAGTTACAAAAGGATGGACATACCTATGTTTATTTTAGATGTTATCTTTTTCCTGTTTTTAACAAGCATTTTTATTTTTATTTAAATATAAAGGGTTCTTTAAGCACATGAACAAAGTTTATAAACCTATTCATTTCACATTTTAAAAAGAAATGGTAACATTAAAATGAATACCTTAGAAACATTACTTTTGCTAATTGTCATAAAGACTTATTATGGAATTTTGAACTTCACATCCATTTTTAAATGTTAGGCCTGCTAAAACTGTTTTTTGTTGTTTTGTTTTTTTGTTTGTTTTTTGTCTTTATGACGTGGCTTGTGGATTACATGCTAAAACTATGAATCTTAAATGTATGTCTAACTATAATAATCAAGGAAACTGAGGCTATTAATTTGAGAGTGGGGGAGGGCTTTTGGAGGAAGGAGAGGAGGAAATGAAAGTAATTAAATTTTAATTTAAAATATGCCAAAAATGCCTTTTAAAATACCACGAGAGGTAGTTTGACAGGAGACAAACGAGGCTCCTGCGAATAAAGTTTGACTTATATAAAATCCTGACCAGTTAACATTCCTTATATTACAATGTAATAATTTATAATTTATGTTGTGAGTATGTAAATATTAATATACAAGGAGTGATCATCACTGTCCTAATCCCTCATATGAATGGGGATTGTCTGACCTTTCCCTACCTCCTAGCCACCTTCTCAGCCAGCTGTCTCTGCTTTCATCAATGACACATGAAATAACCTCACATCTGCCTGCTCCAATAAATTTCTTGATTTGTTTCAACATTTAAGTTTATTAAATAAAATCTTAAAATAATCCTAACATCTTAATTTAAACAGAATTAGTTATTAGAATATTATGTAAACGATCTGTATGACTAATCAGCCACCACCTATTTATTTTTAATTAGCATGCAGACAGGTTCTCTTACGGTATTCCCAAATGTACTTCGTTTCCCCTCCACCACTGCAATTCTCTTAACTCCTTTATACCCTTCTCAGTATTATGGCTTACACTTTCACATCAAGTAATTCTATTACCTTCCCACCCTGCTTTCTTAAAGCCTTCCCCCCCCCCCACTTTTCTTAGACTTCTTTTTAGTGTCCTGGATTCTACCTACATATACTCCCACATACATACACATGTATGAAAATTTAAAGCTAGATTCATGTATGAGAGAGAAGATGCAATATTTGTCATTCTGTTGTAAGCTATAGTGAGCATTTCACTTTTCCCAGTATTACAGAGAACTCCCTTTGCCAGGAGTTGGGTAGGGTGGCTCCCTGTTACCTGAGGCTGAAATGCCAACTGTGTAGGACAGAAGGTTGAGTGGCAACTGGCAGGAAAGAATATCACGAAGGATCTAAAGTATATTATGGTCAGATAATCTTTTTATTTACTAATTACAAGTGGAATATTACCTTAAGGAATGTTATTAACCACACTTACATAGTAAGACTTACAGTATTTTTACGGAGAACATTTTTACATGTCATCCATGCTTGCCAATGAATTTTTCTGACTCTAAAGATAAGTCTATACTGCAGACACTTCAGTTAACAACTGCTGACCTGATCTCCCAGCTGACAGGAAGAAACAACCCAAAGAAACTTACGGAAGATCCAGCTCAGATGGGATACTCAGGCTGGTGAAAGGACTGTTCAAATAGCAAGAACACTTCCAATTTTATACTGATATTCCTAAGAATACATGCATTCCTTAATTCTATCGTGGGTCTTAGTTTCTCCAAACAGTTTATGGATATTATGTATGAAATAAACATAGAATAAACACAAGAGAAGTTAAGATAAAATTATCATATGTCAGGTACTATCTTAATGATGTCTGAGTAAATACCTCTTGTCTGTATGTACATTCATGCAGGAACCCACAGAAGCCAAGAGAGGGCATTGGATCCTTGGATCTGGAGTTAGATTCTTACTGTTAAAGGCAGTTGTGATGTACCGTGTGGGTGCTAGAAACTAAACACTGGTTCTCTGCAACAGCAGTAAGTGGTCTTCATAGCTGAACCATCTCATACATAGTAACTAATCTCTTAATAAATTTAGCAATTGTTGATTTTTCTCAGAGATGAGTATTATAAAAAGAGTAGCTAAAATGCAAATAATCATTCTAATTTGTTTAGGTTGCAGAGTTTTTTCTTTTTTCCTCTTTTATTGAAAATACATTCTTTTCTCATACAATATATCCTGGTTATAGTCTCTCCCCCCCACATCCTCCCAATTCCACCTCACCACTCCTCCCATCTGGATCCACTCCCTTTCAGTCTCTCATTAGAAAAGAACAGGCTTCTAAGAGATAACAAACTAAAATACAATAAGATAAAGCAAAAACCATCACATCAAGTTGGACAAGGCAAACCAACAGAAGGAAAAGAGCCCAAGAGAAGGAACAAGAATCAGAGACCTCCTCATTCACACACCCAGGAGTCCCCCGCCCCCCAATACTATCCTGAAAGCTATAATATATGTGCGTAGGACCTGGTGCAATCCTTAGACTTCTATGTCTTTTGTCATATTGCTGTAGGAGAACAGTTACTACAAGTGCTATCAATAAAATATGTACGGTACATAGTACATAATAAATCCAAAGATCTGACCAAGAGGTTACTCCTAAAATTTTTAAAGTGTATTATTAGCATATGAGTGTGGGTGCATGCATGTGTGCACATACATGCATGCACAGACCACCATATACATGGGCTGGTTCTCTCTACTGTGGGTTCATGTACACTGCAAATGTTTTAACCCATTGAGTCATGGGTAAAAGCACTGAAACTCCTGACTGTTTCTAGGGTTTTAGGCAGAATGTTCAGAGTACCGAATGGTTTCTTGAAATAGGAATGACATTAGTCTGAAGATTAACTCCAGAGAACCAAAGTTAAAACTGTGTCCTTAGTGCCAGGACCTCAAGTATAAAGAGCCTTTATTGGGACTTCGGAGAAGTAGCACATAGTAGAGCTCACTCATATTCCCAGGACTTTGGAGGCAGATGAAGGACTTTGCAACTTTAAAAAATAAAGAGCCAATTCCATGAGTACAGACTTTAATCAAGAAACCTGCTATGTGTCTACTTGTACTTCAAAACTAGTATGTGCCACACATTTTCCCGGACTGCAGTTTCTTTTCTGCCTAACTCTGTTGGGTATTTGTAGAGCAAACTAATAATTTTATTCACAAAATTATACTTTTTACTACCGAGGATCTATGCTTGAAAACAGCACACAAGGATCCATACTTGAGAAGCCATACCTAAAGTCTCAATGCAGGTACCTGGACATGTTACTTGATGGCATCTGCGACCTTATACTTGAGTCTAACACCATAAATGGCATGATACTAGTAGATTTGAAAGAAAGGTAAAGTGGTTTAGAAATGTGAATCATTGGGACCCAGAGAAGGGACTGTGGTAGTTTCAAATGATGACCCCTATGAATCATGTCTTTTAGTATTCTTGGCCTTTTATAAGCCCTCCAAAATTAAATCCCACATTCATTCTTATTAGTCAATAAATTCAATATTTGCATTTTGGAAAGCCTGGATCACAATGTAAGAAGTTTGACTATTCTAAGGAAAACATCCTAAGTAAAATCAGTGTCAGCAGAGGATCAACCCTCAGCAGAGAAGCTTCTTGCCGTAGATGGAATTAATTCAAGACCCACAACTGGACAATGTGCAGAGAATGAGACTTTGGGGCACTCAGTTCCAAATGGGGTATCTTCATCAAAGCCCTCCCCTCGAGGATCAGGGAACTATGCAGAAGAGGAGGTAGAAAGGTTGTAAGGACCAGAAGTGATGGATGACTGGAAGGAAGCAGTCTTCCAGACACAGCAGGACTAACACATACATGAATTCACAGACCATGGCAGCATGCACGAGATCTGCATGCGTTCATGCCAGGAGTCCTAGCACTGAGGGGAAGTGCACACATGGTCCCAACTCTAGTCAAGAAGCACTTTCTGAATTCAGAAGAATCTAGACTTTTTTCTATTATGCACCTTACAGTTTTTTCATTCTTTACCTCTTAGCCAACTGCAAAGCAAGTTTGATATAGCAGCTTATACACTTGGGGCTGCCCTAACAAGGTGCTATAGATGAAGGGGTTGAAAATTTCCACATTCATTTCTTGTAATTATGGCATCCCAGCTTTAATAGGGCAACCTTACAAGGTCCTAGGAGGCAATGCACTTTTGCTTTTTCCACCTCCCAGAACTTGTATCATCTTTGATTTATGGTAACATAACTCCATCCTGTTTTTATTTCCACCATACCTTCATCTCGTTGTCTTTGTTTCCCAAATTCTACTTTTTCTCTTATAAGAACATGCATCACTGGATTTAGGGCTCATTCTAAGTCCAAAATGATCTTGGTATTAAGTTCTTTAAATATGCAAAGACCCTATTACTATCACAATTTAGCCTGTAGTCACAGTCTTAGGAACCAGGTTTCAGAACATGAACATCTTTGGGGATAAAAATGTCAATATCATCACAGTTGTTTAAATGTTTTACTCCCCCTCTCTGCTTCCATGGGTATAATGAAAAGTCACCTATACTTCTTTTATTCTTACACAGCTAAGCTGTTTTTCCCCCTCCAGACATTTCCCAGATTTGACTTTGGATTCTACAGTTTGAATGTGTTTTAGATAATAGGTAGATATATGGATAAATAGATGGGCAGGTAGGTATTCCGTCTGAAATTCTTTTTACATGTTTGATTTGTTGTTTGCCATTAATTTTGGAAATTTCTCATTATTTCAGATCTTTTTTTGCCCCATTCTTTTTCTTTCCTTTTGATATTCCAATGCCTCCAAATTCTTACATGTTCTATTTCATTTTTTAAAATTCCTTTTTCTGTTTGAATTTAAGTTTCTGAAGTTTCAGTAGTCTGTGCTATGTGTCGTGATCTTTCCTCAACCATGCCCAGACCACAGATGAGCTTGCCAATGGCAAGCTTAAGTTATAGTGTTTTTAATTTGTAGCATAAATTTCTGGTTCCTCTTGATTTTCCATCTGTTTACATTGCAAATCTACCATATTTTCTACTTTATGTATTAAAGGCCCTAATATAACATTGTAAATTAAGATTTTCCATATGACAATCCAACTCTTTGTCTTGAGGTTAGGTCTAATAGTATCTTCAGTATGTGTTCTTTCCTAATATGCCTTGCAGAGTTTTGCTGAATGCTGGGCATGATACACAATGTTAATAGGAGGTAAGTACACCTTTTATTATTGTTATATAAACTAAAAGTAATTGCTATTGCTATATAGGTACCAGATACTTCAGACTATCATTTTATTAGTATATATTCATGGTAAAAGTATGTTTCTTTATGACATTCTTATATATATATGAGATGTTCTTTGATTTTATCTATTTCAATATTTTACCCTCTCCTGTTCCCATTTCTTTCTCCTACTGATCCCTTTCTCTTCAAAAACAGTCATACTTTTTGTTTTCATATTTTTTATCTAGATTCTATATATGAGAGAAAACATGACACATATCTTCTGAGCCCGTTTTATTAACACAGTAATATCTAGTTCCATCCATTTTCCTGCAAAAGAATAATTTGCTTCATTATGACTAAATCACTCTGTGTGCGTATGTGTCCTCTGTCCATTAACATGTGCAAAGATGGGTTGATTAAATGACTGGGCTATTGTGAAAAGTGGTAGGATAAACAGAAATGCAGTTGGTTCTTACCCGTATGCTAACATACATGCCTTTAGTTATATGCCTAGGAGTGGGAGAGAACATGATATTATTCAATTTATTCTTTTTTAATTTATCTACATACTGATTTTTGTAATGGTGGCATTATTTTATATTCTGCTTATTCATCTATCTTTGCAAGAATTTCTATTCCTGGATATCCTGATGATTGTCATTCTAAGGTGAAATGGGATCTCAGTTTAGTATTGATTTGCATTTACCTGATAGCTAAGCATGCTGGACATTTTCCTATAGATTCATTGGCCATTTGTACTTCTTTTAAGAACTGACTGTTCAATGCATTTGTCCATTTATTTATTGGATGGTAGAAGGCTTGATCAGTTTTTTATATATACTCTGAATTTATTTTTCTTGAGGTAGGTTCTAATTATGTAGCCCTTTCTGACCTGGAACTCTCTATGTAGACCAGATTGTCCATGAACTCATAGAGCTCCAACTGCCTCTACTTCCTGAATCTTGGGATTAAGGTGTATACTTCTACACCCAGCCTGTATTCTGGATATTAATCTTTCTTCTGTTGGATGAGTAGTGGACACAAATTTTCTCTCATTCTATAGGTTATTGCTTCACTTCATTTTTTAATTTGTAATGCAGAAACTGTGTGTTGGGGCAGGAAGGGGAAGGTACTATGCATATGTATAGAAGTCGGAGGTCAACACCAAATGCCTTCATCTATAGCTCATACTTTGGAGACCAGGTGTGTCACTAAATCTTGAGCTTCCATTTATCTAGACCAACTAGCCAGCAGAACCCCTGGTGTGTGTATTTATCTAGACCAACTAGCCAGCAGAACCCCTGGTATATATATGTATATATATATATGCCATTGCTGAACCCATACAGGCTTGTCTGCTAACCATTTTAAATGTAGAGCTGTTGGTGTCTTTGGAAGATCATCAGTTGTTGTGCCCTGTTCTTGTATAATATGGATGGCTGGTGATCACTCATTAGAATAATATCTTCTAATATTTCTCTCAGAAACATGTGTTAGTTTATGATTTGTTTCTGAGGTTGGATGGATGTTAATCTGAATATTCCATTGTTGCAGCAAATCTCAACCCCACAGGTTCATAGCTCTGTTAGCCACATATGGTTTTAATTTTCCTATCTGTCCTTCTGGACCTATATATTCGAGCCATCTTGCACTCTGTTTCACTTGAGATAATGTCCCCCTTCCCATAGCTACATACACACACCACTGCTCCCAGATTTTACAGGGGTGCTAGGTAGTAACTCAGGTTCTTATGCTTGCAGAGCAAACCCTTCATACACTAAGCCATCTCGCCAGCGCCTAGGAACATTTTAATTTCATACATTTGTCGATTCTTTTTTCCTGTGTTTTTGACTTGTACACAGAAAGCCCTTGTACCTGTGTTTTAAGAATTTTCGCTAAAACAGTTTCAAAGTTTTGGGTTTTATGTTAAAATCTCATATCTAATTTGTATACATTTTGACAGGGGCAGAATAAAAGAACTAGTTTCACTCTGCCACAGGAGAACCAATTTTTACACTACCATCTGGTAAAGATGTACTTTGTACAAATTTGTTTATGAACCCTCTTGGAAATCAGCTGGCTGTAGCCATGTGGGTTTGTTCTCGGTCTTCCTCCTTTCCAGTGCTTTGAGGAGTCTTGTTAGCGTGGCTCTGTTCTATAAGTTGAAATCAGGTAATTGATTCCTCCAGCACTGCTATTTCTACTCACAAAGCCTTTGGTTATATGGGATCCATTTAGTTGTGAAATTGCTTTTTCTGTGAAGAATGTCATTGAAATCTTGGTAAGGATTGATTGGATCTATAAAGAACTTAGGGTAGTATACATATTTTCACAATATTAACTCTGCGGATCCATTGACATAAGGTGTCTTTCCATCTTCTATCTTTTTTGGTTTCTTTCATCGGTGTTTTACAGTTAATATTTCTATAGTTAGAATTATTCCTTTATTTTTGCATTTGAAGCTAATGTGAAAGGGATTCTTTTCCTTATTTCCTTCTCAGCATAATTGTTACTGTATATTTCAAAGTGACTGTATTTAGTATGTTGATTTTGTATTCCACTATGTCTTGGAAATATTTATCATATGAAAAAGTTTTACTGGGGAGTCTTTATCAGTCTTTTTTCTTTTATTTTTATGTGTCTGGGTTTGCCTGCATGCATGTTTATATACCATGTGGATAGCTGGTATTCATGGAAGACAGAAGAGGTCACTAAATCCCCTGGAACTGATGTTACAGACAATTGTGAGCTGCCATGTGAGTGCTAGGAATTGAACCTGGTCCTCTGGACTAGCAGCCAGTGCTCTTGGCTGAACCATCTATGCAGCCCCTAGTAAGATCTTTTTAGTATCAAATCATTTGCAAATAAGGCTAATTGAATATTTCTCTTTTTTTTAAAGTTGTATCCATATCATTTCTTTCTCATGCTTTATTGATCTAGATAAGAATTTCAATGATACATTAGATAAGAATGGAGAGTGAACACCATTGTCTTGCTTTTGATTTTAGGGAAAATGCTTTTATTTTTTCCCATTTTGTATATTATTGGCTATACATTTGCATGCTTCAGTGTGTGTGTGTGTGTGTGTGTGTGTGTGTGTGTGTGTGTGTGTGTGTGTGTAACATACCATAAACAAGTTAGTTTCATTCCAGAGATTCAGGAATGGTTCAAAATAAGCAAATTAATAAATATAACACATACATATACAATAGGAACATAAATCTCATGATTATCTTACTGTCTCAATAGATACAGAAAAAGCCCTTGACCAAGTTCAGCACCCTTTTTTTTTTTTTAATATAAAAGCCCTGAAGAAATTAGGAATAGAAAGAACATAACCACCCTCTATCTATATTTAGATAGCTAGATAGACAGATAGACAGACAGACAGACAGACATACCAGAAGCCCTAATTCTTAGATGCTATCATCCCATGCTTTCTGGCTTCTCAAGCGTTTGTTGAGAGGACACATCTAATGTTATTCTGATGGAGATGCCTTTGTGAGTACATTGACATTTTCCTCTAGTAGCTTTTTTCTGAGTTGTCTGACATTTCGTTTTCATTTTGCCAGTCTTCTGTTACTCTTCATGTATTCTCAATGTACCACAAACTCACCAGTGACTCACCTTCCTAAAGGCTAGTGTGTTACATATATGATGGGTGTGTTACACCACACCTAACTTCCTCATGTAGTTAGTATTCTTCCCTTGTTCTGCTGTTCGCCGTTAACTCTGATGGGACATGGAAAGCCTCTATTCTTGTCATATTTATTAGGGATTCTTAGGGCCTCCAGTCCCAGTCTGTCTATATCATTGGTTTGAGAAATTTTCTGTTACTCTGTAATTAAATAGTTTTTTCTATGCCTTTCATTTGAAACTCAGCTCTTCTATTACATGTATGCTTAGGTTTGGTCTCTCCCAAAGTTTTTCAAAGTCATAGGCATCCTGCGTTTTGTGTGTTTTTTTAAAACTCATCTGCAAGTGTACTCTTGACCTTCATTATCATTTATTATTATTACTATTATTTGTTTGCTATTTAATTTGTTTCCTTGCTGAATTTTCAATCTATGTTGCAGACTTTTTATTTTTTAGGTCCTGAGTTGATATCTTCTTTAATGTCATTGATCAGGTTTAAAAGTCGGCTTTTGTATACTTTGTCTTGTATTTCAACTATTTCAGCATCTTTGGTTTTACCTATTGAGAAGTTACGATCTTTTAGATAAGGAGTCATACTGTCTAAGTCTTTCATATTTCTTGTGGTTTTATACTGTGACTTAGACATCTATTGGGATGTATATATATTTTCTTTTGAGAGGATAGTTTTCTCTTGGGCTTATGGTTCACACTACTCTTTAAAGGAGATGAAGCAGAGATTCATAACAAAACAATTATTTGTCCAGAAAATAGTTATTAAAATGCAAATGACTACCTACATCCTTAGTAAGGTTATAAAATGTCTCAGATCCTAGCTCTAAAAACAAGGAAGTTTAAAGGTTATTATTGCTGAAGCTACTACTAAGTAAAAAGAGTGGAGGATTTTCAGGGTTAAGAGAGGACGTGAGGAAGGAGAAATGGTAAAAGCTTAGGTAGGAACTATAACAGAGGTAGGAAGAAGACTCAAACTCCAGAAACAAGCAAACAATCATAAAACCAGTACAAGAGGAACAGAACCCAGAAAAAGAAAACTCTAAAAAGGGAATAAACAGAAAAACAAAACAACAGCCAATCTTTCCTCCCTGCTTCGATACTGTGAACCGTCTTTTTAACTTAGGCTACAAGTCGTCCACATCCGGATTCACTTCTGAATCCTTTCAGGTTACTTCTCAGAGTCTGCAGCTATACCCTGTTCTTGCACTGGAGCTCTTTTAGTTTGGTAGTAAAGTGTGTGAAAAAGGAAGTATTCTTAATCTGTGATTAAATCTCAGTCTTTTAGTGTATCCATGTCCTTAAACTATGAATTTAACAACTGTTTCTAACCCACATATACACACCTATGGTGATATTTTACTTGTACTGAAATGTGATTTTATTTGTATGTTAATAAATAAAGTTGCCTGGGGGTCAGAGCTATTAGCAAGCCAAAGCGAAGGTGCACACCTTTAATCCCAGCACTTGGTAGGCAGAGCTAGGTAGATCTCTGTGTGTTCAAGTGTACAGCCAGCATTGGAGACACACACCTTTAATCTCAATACCAATCATAGAAAACCTGGAGGTCTGTACAGACAGGCAGTGTCTAGGAGGTCATGTGGTTGGATTTACAACCAATGAGAAGGCAGAACAGAAACTCTATAAAAAAAGACAGACACAGGAAGTAGGTCTCTTTCGGAGAGGTAGGACCACTGCGACAGTGAAGGGTAAGGTTTTTAGCTCTTAGCTATTGCTCTGATCTCTTGGCTGTGTTTCTTATTTAATAAGATGGTTGGTTACATTTACACACACCCACGTAAGTGAGAAATAACCAGTAATAAAAATGGAAAAGATGTTCTTTCCTCAGGTGGTAAATCTTTCTCCTGAAGAATTGTCGTTACAGATAATGCCTAAGCCAATTTCACATTGGTTCTCTTCCTCCTTACATGCTAGAGCCATTAGCCATCCCCTCTTAACTTTCAGTTTTAAAATGTGTGAGTCCATGAATGAATGGCAATCCATGTGGTTAGTATACCATATGGTTTCTGTGTCTGCAAACAGAATTTGGCTCTAACTCTCGATTTTCCTGTCTCCCAATATTTCAGGGTAACAATTAGCCTGGCAATCTCAAATCTGTGACAGATCCATGAAAAGGAATTAGCTTTAAGTTGCTCACTGTTTTAGTCTAAAGATAGGAGTGATTACTGTCTAATTTCTTTGTATGCTGGAACTGAAACCACTAGTCCTGAAAATGTCCTTAGTAGTATAGTATTTAAAATGTCAACATTTCCCCCTTGGTTGTCAGAGGAGTGGTGATCAGTTAAGAACTTTCTGTGTCCTCTCTACTACTGTAAGAGCACTTACCCTCTCCATTGCATTGTAACTTCTCCACATTGCCTTGTGTCAACCAGTGTGTATAGAAATGTACATAAATGTTTGTACCTTCAGTTCTCCAAAGGATGACCCAGAACTAGTACCATTCTAGATGCACAGGAGTTAATTTACTGTATGTATTAGCCACTAACCTTTACTTTCAGTGGGTCCTTCCTAGAATAAGTTGGTTTCTTAGATAACAAAACAACAGTTATCACATTCAGACATGCTCTTTGATGTTTGCTTGCAGTGCTGGGGATGAAGCCAGACTAGAGTCTATGGATGGTAGACTGGGGATGAAGCCAGACTAGAGTTTATGGATGGCAGACTGGGGATGAAGCCAGACTAGAGTTTATGGATGGTAGACTGGGGATGTCGTCAGTGGCTGCTACGGACGTAGCTACATCCCCAACCTGATAAATATTTTTATCTAATCTACCAGCCACACTTCAGTTTTCTCATTGTTCTAAGAAAAATTGTTCCTCTGACAATATTCTGTTTTGTACTGCACATTAATCCTGTCATATATCTTAATATCTCAATCAAGAACAATTCTTCATGACATGACACTGAGAACTTTTAAGTATTCCAAGCTAGTTGTTTCTTCGTAGCATATTTCTAAACTTGGCTTTGTCTAATCATTACTCATACTTAAATTAGAATGATAAACCCCTGCATAATACTGTCTCTTTCTAGTAGGCAACTCTGGCTTTGATAATTTGGGTGACGTATTTTCTCATTGTCTATGATACAATTATTATGAACCCCTGACAACAGGCAGGAAGGGTGGTTGTACTTTAAGCCTATGCAGCTGTCCTATTTACAGTCTCCTCTTGTCCTCGCCCCGGGTTGTTACTAATCTCTCACTGTTCTTGCTCAGTCATTTGTTCACTTTCTCATCCATTCTACTTATTAACACCTTGCCCTTTCTCTACATACCTACCTACCAGCCAATCCATTGTCTCGGTGTCATCACTGTGAACTCATGGGTGCATTTCGTTTGTTGTGTTGTGTTGTGTTGTTTTGAGACACTGTGTCATGTAGGCGACATTAGCTTGGACCTCATTATGTGGCCTAGGATGAGTTTGCTTTTTTCATCATCTTGCCTCCACCTCCCAAGTATATGTCACCATGCCTCAAACGCTGGGGCTTTGGGAATGCTTACCAAATGCTCTTATAAACTTATCCATAGCCTAGCCCTCTCATGTTTTCCGTAGTTCATTACTATCCTTATAGGGACGGGGATGTAGCTCAGTTGGTAAAATACTGGCCTAGCATTCACAAAATTTGGGTTCAATTCCCAGCATACTCATAATCCAGGCACCCCAGTGGTGGAACAGGAGGATTAGTTCAAGATCATCCTTGGCTACACAGTAAATTAAGGCCAGTATAGGATACATAAGACCCTGTTTAGAAGGAAGGGAGGGAGGAAGGGAGGAAAAGAAGAAATTAAAATTTTTGATACTCAAATATTCCCACATTTGGCCAGAAGAAGCTTCTCCAGGCTACCTCCTGCATTCGTGTTTCTCACTAATCTTATACCTTGTGTTTACCTGCGCAAATATTTCTAACACAGATATGTAGTACATGTCATGATTACCCTTACCTGAATGTTTCAAAAATCACCTTGACATTTAATTTTCTTTAAAAAATTATTTTAATGTACTTACAAAACAGCAAAATACATTTATTTTTTTAAACCAGGGTCTTGGTCATAGCTCAGTGTAGAGTGCAGGTTAAGCATGCAAGGGGCCCATGTTAAATTTCTAGCAGCAAAGAAAACAACAATAATTTTTTTAAAAAATGGAGAAAAAGAAATTTTAGAGTACACAGAGTATACTGCTATGTTAAAAAAACTTATTAAATCCCAATTTTTATTGTCACTATCCATTATTATCTAATTTATAAACTGTATTTTAAGTTTTTATATGCAGTTATTCTAACTATATATAACTCACATCCTATTGTACTCAAAATATACTGCAGTGAAGTCTTTCTTCATGTTCCCCAAATGCAGCCTTACCTGAGGGGTCCAGTAAAAAGTGGGGCTCAATCGGTAGAGCTTTCTCTTATGGAAACTCTGAAGCGGCCTTGTTCGGGCAGCTGTGCTCATGACAGCCAAGGATGGAGATTTCATTCTCGTCCTGTCCTTCCTCCTTTTCTTATTGTGCTTCTGAGTAAGTAACCAGCTACTGGAGGAAGAGAGCTCATCTAAGTTCTCTGAAGCACTGAAATAGATAAAATAATTGGAGATGGGGGTAAAATAAAATGAACAAAAGACAAAACTAAATGTCAATTTTCTTGTTTTATTATGATGGAAGAGTATTCACTTTTAGCCAATTTTTGTGATAACAATAGATAAAATAATTGACATTAATGGAGAATTACATAGCAAAAATATAGAAATAATTTCTATTTTCTCCTGCAAAAGGTACATCTTCAAAGTTAAAATGCTCTTTAGTATAAAATGAATGTTCCTTATAAATCAGTAATTCACATACGACACAGTTTTAACTATTTATGCCAATTTCTTTTTGCATTTAGGTAAAGTACATCAGAACCAAAGGCTTAAAAAGTACCAAGGTCTCCTCACTATATCTTTAATTCATCTTAAATAAAGCAGCTCACTGCATACCAAATTTTAGTGAATTCTGAAACAGCTACAATCCTATTATAGTTTAGAAGCTTTTAAAACTTATAAGTTATAACTGTAAAATAATGAAATAAGCTATATATGGAAAATATGATTCTCTAATTTCTCTTTATACCAATTTTTAATGTTATATTTAAGGTTTTGTGAACTGAAGTTCCCAGAAAAAAGACAGATTTAACAAACTGCCAGGTTAAAACTGCTTGATTATGTTGGACTGTTTCACATCAAAAGAAAAGTGTGTGCTGTCTTTACTCCCTAACAGCCATTTGTTACCTGTCTCTGAATTTGATCTAGTTTTAACTAGCAGAAGAAAAACCTTTGGAATATATTAATATAATAATATATTAATAACTAAGTTATTACCAGACCACCAGCTTCTACCAACACAAAAACTAAGAATGCCAAGAGTCAGCACCTGAAAAGGCTAACGGATGCCCGCTTTGCTGCAACTGGAGTACCTGGATCTCCAACCCTGTATTTGTTAGGTGCCTTGGTGTGTGTTTTTCTTTTGTTCATAAAAATATTCATGAAATTGTTTCTGCAGTGGAACATATTATTCAAGGCAACCTGAACCTGTTCCTAAGTGTAATCATTCAGAATAAGCTGTCATAGAATTTTGGATAGCTATTTGAAGTTAACACACTTCATTTACATTATTAGTATATTACATATGATATACTAATATACTGATATATAATACATAGCAATATATTTATGTGCGAATATAAGTTAAACTTTTCAACCACAACAGGTACCAATTTCAGTTACAAGGCCCAGCACTAGTTGACTTAGTAGTCAACAAGTAACAAGTGAGTTTGAGATAGGCTAGACAGACACAGGGACTCAAGAGGGACCACCAGCATACTGGCTGATGGGTGATCCAACTGTAGTGTACAATGGCAGAGCATTATGTGACCACTCAACAACCTTCACACTTACATCACTAGAGATAAAAACAAAAAGAAGCCATTTTACAAATAAAAATAACTCCTATTGGCACTACTTAAAAAATACAGCAGGGGAGTTTCATTTCCCCATTGACATCATACATCTTGCTAATATGATAATTAGTGTCATCCATCAGAATCCAAACTTATACTGAAAGCAATGACTCGGAAAATATTGCTAGCAAACAATATTCTCATAACTGAGAAGTGACTATTGAAAACATTGTGATGGTAAAACTATTACTTTATATCGTGACTAGTTTGACAACATATCTGCAGCTTTTCAATGATGACACCCAGTTAGAAGGAATGGTTGCATTTCACGGGAGATAATTACCATTAATGGAAAGAGTATGGCAATGATTCATTGGAATTTAATTATATACCCCATTCTGGAACTCATTAAGGGGAAAATCAACCAAAAATTTAGACCTTGTTTCAAGTAGAAATTCACTTTCTCAGAGATAATATATAGCATCTTCCGTTCATTTTAGAATATCAAGTCTAAAAACTTATAACTCATTGGCAGAATACAATGCTTCGTGTATTTGGACATTTAAACACACTTATTTGGTTCTCAGTGACTCCTCTCAGGCTTTAGTGCTAGGACTAACAACCTAAAGGTTAAATCCAACCTTGGCACTTTCAGGTAGATAGTCCCCTTAGTTAATAAACAAGGGTTAGGAAATCAGTGAATAACAAGTGCACAAACAAGTTCCCCAGAAAATAACTAACAGTGAGTTAAAGACATGATGAGAAGAGGTTTTAAGATACTTTTAAAAATGACCTAAATATTTAAAGATATTTATCGTAGTTTTATTTGAACCTCCAAAAGTTACATTAAAGAAAGGCTAAACTTGCCGGGCGGTGGTGGCACACGCCTTTAATCCCAGCACTCGGGAGGCAGAGGCAGGCAGATCTCTGTGAGTTCGAGGCCAGCCTGGGCTACCAAGTGAATTCCAGGAAAAGGCGTAAAGCTACACAGAGAAACCCTGTCTCGGAAAAAAAAAAAAAAAAAGAATAAAAGATGTACAAAATAGAAGTCACAGTAATAAAACAATACTTCCATAGCTAATATTATCACTAGCATGATTTTTTAGAAGCATTACAATTCCTAGAAATTATACTTACTCATGGAACGGTTTTATACTTACATTAATCTCATGAACTTACTTATGTCTAAAACTATCCATGATCTACTAACTGTACTATTGTAGTCCTTAATGTAGAAGAAAAATGGCTGTAACAGGTAGAGATCAACAAAATTAAAATAAGTTAAATTTAGAAGCCAAACTCTTCAAATAATACCTACCTCCTTGAAATGCCATTAGCCAGACATTTGTGGCTACAGGATTTAGAGGAGAGGGGTGATGAAGTTGGAGACAAGTTGAGAGGGGCAATCAAACTGTTAATGATCTCCGTCAACTGTGCACTCTACAAAGAAACAGTTAACACTTTAGTACAGTTAAGCATCATTAAGATTCTGAATTTCTCTCGAGTATATGTATATGCTGTATTGTATTAACTGATTTGCATAAACTGAACCATCCTTTCATCACTAAAATGAAGCCTACTTGGCCATAGTGTTTGTTTCTTAAAAATGTGTTCCTGGTGGCCTACTTTCTCCAACAAGACCCCACCTTATAACTTCTAACAAATGACAGATCTGTCACTGCACTGATCTGGTCAGAACCTTCATGAGCCTTCAAGAACCTTCAGAACCTCATGGACTGGGTCTATGAGATAGAGACTAATGCTGAACACATGACTTATGGAGGATATTTGATATCTAAACCCTATCAATAGTTTATGAAGCAAAAACTCTACAGTTATTTGATAAAGCAGACACTCTAAGCTTACCTGTTTTTCTATGTTTCGAAGAAGGAGTGTAGGACTGCTTGGTGACATCTCAAAATCGTGCTCTGGCAAAGGCTCTTGGCTCCGCTGGGGAATCTGAGAATTCACTGAAGTGTTTAAGGAAACTGCTTGGTTTGAAAATTGTATTTGTTTTTTCAAAATGTCTTTTGGAAGCTGACATTCTTCTAAGATCACTATCCCCTAGGGGGTAAAAAACAGTAAAAGTGATCACATCCTACGGTCCTCATAGGAAACAGATGTAAAATTAAAAATGCAGTTTCTCTCTCTTAAAAAACTGGATGATTGGGGCTAGAGAGATGGCTCAGCAGTTAAGAGCATGTACTGTTCTTTCAGAGGAACTGAGTTTGGATCACAGCACCTATGTCGGGCAGTCTACAACCACTAAAACTCCAGCTCCAGGGATCCAACAAACTCTTCTGGCCTTTGAGAGCATGCATGCATGCGCGCGCACGTACACACACACACACACACACACACACACACAAACATTATTTTAAAAAACAGCTTATTTTTTTTATCCTGTGTGATTGGGCCACTAGAGTAAGATAGTGGACTAAAAACCATCTCTATATGCCTGTGCCATAGTTGAGGAGAAGTGCCAAGAAAAAGAAAGCAAGCAAGCAAGCCTTGATCCACAAAGAAAGGGGGAAACAGAACTTGGAAATCTACCAAAAAAGTTATGGGGCACCTGAAAATTACAGAGAAACAAATAATAGACTGAAAAGGAGAAAGAAAAGTCAACCACAGTTTCACCTCCCCACCTACAGAGGGAAGGGGAAAAGGAAAAGGGCCACATCAAAAAGTAGAACTGGGGATTGAGAGCACAGGAGTATGCAAATCACCTAAAAGATTTCCCAAAAACCATAAAAGATACCCAAATCAAAAGAGAATGCAGACATACACAAAACCAAAAGCCCACTATAACAACTCCAAAAAATAATAGCTACTAAATTAAAAAATACTAAAAAAGATAGAATTCCAGATAAAGGCCTAAAAAGCTTACTAGCAAAAATGATCAGTGAGCTCCAAGAGGACTCAAAGAGATAAATGAAGTAAAGAAATCAATCTATGACCTGGAGAGAAAAGAGAGCAACATAATAGGAGAAAATCAACAGAATAGAAGAAAAATTCAATGGGATAATTGAGATTTTTAAGAAAAAAAAAGTTGGAAACAAAAAGTTCATAAAAGAAAATACATGAGAATTATAAAAACAAGCAGTACTAAAACAATGGTTTATACTAAAACTTTTGTCTTCTATTATTATTTAAGAGATCAGTATATTTAAAAGAATTATTAATTTATGTTTTGTGGCATAAAAGACACCAACATGAAATTTTATAATAATGAAGAAGATTGTTGAAGTTGTACTGTTACAAATTCATATTAGAATGCTAAAGTTTTGTAAAGTGAGAAGCAATCTCAAGTAGTAACCAAAGAAAATAACTACAATATATACACAAAAGAAAAACAGGAGGACTTTCAACATCAAAAATAAGCAAATCTTTAAGCGAAGTACTTGAGAGGCAGAAGAAGGAGAATGTATGTAAATTCAAAGCCAAACCAATCTACATATCAACTTCCTAGCCACCCAGCACTTCACAGTGAAACCCTACCCCCAGAATAAAATAAAGTACAAAATAAAATGAACAAAAAAAGGACAGGAATGCAAAAAAAAGAGAGAAAAAAAATCATACAATATTCAGAAAACAAACAATAAGATGTCAAAAGTAAATTGATCCTTGTAATTAATGACTTTGATTATAAATAGATTAAACCCTCCAATCAGAAGTCACAGATTAGCAGAAATGAATAAAAAAATGTATCAATGTAAACCTGTCTAGAAGACATTCTTAATCCAATGATATAATAAACTGAAAATGATAGAAAAACATACCACACAAATCGCAACCAAAAGAGAACAGGGTGGTAATACTAATGTCAGTCAGTAGAGACATAACAATTACACACATTTATACAGCTAATAATTGACCATCAAAATACAGGAAACAAAATAAAAGCGAAGAAATAGTTGCACAGTAATAACTCACTATTGAAGGTAAGATAAAAAGTAAATAAGCACAGGACATAACACAGTGAAAGACTAAATAGATTTAACAGACATACATAGACCTATCCAATAGCAGCATGTAGATTCCTAAGTATACACTGTACCATTTTCCCAAAAGACCATATATTAAGCCATGTATGAGTTAAAGCTCAAAATAACAAGAAAAAATTTAAAACATATTCTTCAGTACACATATGAAAAGAAGTAAAACTATCCCTCTTTTCAGATGATAAACTATAGAGATTCCAAAAATTCTATCAGAAAACTCCTAGAACAGTAAACAAACTCAGCAACATGGCAAGATACAGAATCAACCTGCACAAATCAATAGCTTTTCTATACACAAAAAACAAACATACAGAGAAGGAGATCATAGACCACTCTCATTCACAATAGCCTCCGAGAATACCTAGGAATAAGCCAAGCCAAGGAAATGAGGGACCTCTGAAAAAGAGACAGACATTAGGATATGGAAGAACACCATTGCTCATGGGTTGTTAGTATTAACATTGTGAAAATGACAGTTCTACAAAAATATATTTACAAATTCAGTGTACTCCAAATCAAAATCCCTATCTCATTATTCACAGAAACAGAAAAAATATTATACACTTCATATGGAACCACAGAAGAACCATGGATAGCCAAAACAATTCTGAATAAAAAGAACAATGCTGAGGGGATTAAAATTCCAGATTTTAAGATATGTTACAGAGACATAATAATAAAAACAATATATTGGTACAAAAACAGACATGTGGGCCAATGAAATAAAGTCAAAGACCTAAACATGAGCACATCTAACTTCAGCCACTTAATATTTGACAAAGAGGCCAAAAACATAACGCTGGAAAAAAGAAAGCATCTTTAACAGATGGTACTGAGAAAAAACTGGATGTCCACATGCAGAAGAATGAGATTAGATCTATTTTCCATCACCTTGCACAAAATCTGACTCTAAATGGATTGAAGACTAAACAAACAAACTGCTAGAAAAAAACATAGGCAGTACCCTGAATGGGACTCCATTTTCCCCAAGACTTAAGGCTAACAATCATTGAGATCTCATGAAAGTAAAAAGCCTCTGCACAACTAAAGAAACAAGCAAGCCGGGTGGTGGTGGCACATGCCTTTAATCCCAGCACTCGGGAGGCAGAGCCAGGTGGATCTCTGTGAGTTCGAGGCCAGCCTGGGCTACCAAGTGAGTTCCAGGAAAGGCGCAAAGCTACACAGAGAAACCCTGTCTCGAAAAAAAAAAAAAAAAAAAAGAAAGAAAGAAAGAAAGAAAGAAAGAAAAAAGAAAAAGAAACAAGCAGGTGAAAGGAAACCCAGAGAACGGGGGAGGATGTCGGTCACCTGCACATCTGACAGAGGTTTAGTATCTAGAACATACAAAGAACTCAAAATACAGAGTCCAAAACAACAACAAATGACACATTCAAAAAATGGGCCTAGGACCTAAATGGAGAGGGAAAGAATGGAGAAAAGATGACTGAGGAATATCTAAAAAGATGTTCATCATCCCTACCAATTAGGGAAATGCAAAACAAAACAACTTTGTGATTTCATATGATCCCAGTCAGAATGGCAAAGATCAACAAAACAACAACATATCAAATGCTGGAGAAGATGCAGGGGAAAGGAACCCCTCCTTCCCTGTTAGTGGTACTGCAAACTGGTGCAGGTTCTGTGTAAAACATTGTGGGGAATTCTCAAAAGGCTAAAATAAGTCGACCATCTGATGCAGCTGTACCACTCCTGGGCATGTGCCCAAAGGACTCGAAATCCTGCTCTACAGGTGCTTCCTCAGCTGTGTTCACTGCTATTCTATTCCCAATAGCTAACGCATGGAAACAACTTCACAGCTGACAGATGGACAGGGAAACTGGTCCATACATGCTAGAGAATACGATCCGGCTATAAAGAAGAATGAAACCATGAACTTTGCAGGTGAGTGGATGGAACTAGAAAAGATCATATTGAGAGAGGCAAGCAAGACCCAGAAAGACAAACTGCATGTTCTCTTATTGGCTCCTAGCTCCAAATCTTGCGATATGAGTGCATAGTCTGTAGTAAAATGGGACCATTGCCAGGATAGGGGGGGTGAGGAGCAATAGAGAGGGGAACAAGGTACAAATAATCAGACTAGGGAAATGGGAGGGAAAAGGAGGTCAATTTTAAAACGTGGAAAAAGGTAAAGGGGAATGGGAGGATACAAGGAATTGGCTTGTCTCTACCCCAAAGCACTGCAACTATCAGTATGTACCACAACATCTGGCTAAAAGAACCAACTTTGATTTTCAGTGATTTTCTCAAAGCTGGGTTAGTAATACATAATGTATAACTGACACTCAGGAGGCTGAGACAGAAGAATTGGTTGAGGACAGCTAGGCTACATAGTCAGACCTTGTCTCAATAACAAAACAACTAAACAGAAACTCCAAACCTTTGATTTTTTTTTCTATCCTCATTTACATTTATCTCTAATTTGTATTATTTCCTTTCCTTGGCAAGTTTTTGGGTCTGACTGCCCTTCTAATGGTTTAAAATCAGGTTGGTGCACAGAGACTTTTGTTTTGTTGTGTGCTTGTAGCTATATATTCTCCCCTTAGCACTGCTTTCACTTTGTCTCATGTGGCATGTTGAATTTTTATTTGATAAACAAAAACATAAACCCAAAACTGGAAGACTTACACTCCTTGATTCTATAGTGACTAGAGTAATCAAAATAGTGTAATAACAGACAAATGTAGACAGACATATAGACCAATAGAACAAAGAACAGAGAAAATATTTACATATATGGTCAAATGATTTTGAGAATGGTGTTAAAACCACTCAATAGAGAAAGCAAAATCTTTTCAACTAATTTGGCCTTAGGGAAGCTGGAGAGCTATATGCAAAAGAATGGAAGTTAAATTCTATCTAACTCCACATATAAAAGGTAACTCAAAATGGACCAAATGCCTCACTATAAGACCTAAAACTATAAACTCTTGAAGAAAACATGGGAACACCAAAGGCACAGATAAAAACAGAATAGATAAATTAGACTTCATAAAAAGAATATAAAAAGTAAAATTACAGCAAACAAAATGGTAGAAAAGATTTGGAAAGCACATATTAGGGAAACAATTATCTAGAATGTACAAAGAACTCCTAAAGTTCAGCAACAACAAAGCCAGCTAGAAATAAGCAAAGCAAAAGACTTGATGTCTAGATATTTCTCCATAGAATATATACAAATAACCAGTAAACATAAAAAGAAATGCTCAACATCATAAATATTAATATTAGGGAAGTATAAATCAAAACTCAAGAGATATCACCTTACATCCAGTATTATCATTTTTTAAAAGTAAAAAAGCAGAATATTGGTCACAACTTGGAGTAATTGGAACAACTGTATAATACAGTTCATTAAAAATTAACACTTGAATTACCATGCGATCCTGCAATTCCATTTCTAGATGTATAGCTAAAATAATTGAAAGAGTGCTGTGTTTTTGTGTTCGGTTATTGCTGAGAAAGGCTCTCACTATGGAGCCCTGGCTGACTTGGAACTCACTGTGTAGGCAAGGAGACCTTGAACTCAAAGAAATCCACTTGCCTCCCTTCCCCAAGTGCTGGGATTAAAGGCACACACCATGTTCTACTGAAAAGAGTGCCCTGAAGAGAAACTTTCTGCACTCTATTAATAACATACTCACAACAGTTAAAATGCGGAACTTAAGTCTATCACTGGATAAACAAGATGTGATAAATATACAATTATTCAGCTTTTGAAAAGGAAAGATGCAAATTTATACTACAATGTGCATAAAATGGGAGGACAGTGGGCGATAAAATAAGCCAGTCATAAAAAGGTAACTATTGTGTTTCCACATACATGAGATACTTGAAAACAGACATGGTTATTAAGGTTAGGGAGAAGGAAAACTAGACAGTCACTGTTTAATAGGTATAGAATTTTCAGTTTTAAAAGATGAGAAGAGTTAAGGAAATGGATGCCTAATACTATTAAAATACTTAATACTATGAAATTGTTTACATAAAATGAGTAAGATGGCAAATTGTGATATACATATATATGACCATAATAAAGTTTTTGAAAAAAATGTGTACTATTTTTATCAACCGGAACTTAGTTAATATATCTAAAGGCTTTACAAAAGTAGCATCAGTTTTAAGAAATTAATGTATGAATATCTTAAACTAGCTACTTTTATGAAACTTAAAAATTATTTTGTATGCAGAAATGGGGAGAGATTATACATGTAACAAATTTAACAAAAATAGAACACTGAGAATACCTTGGAGGCACGAATATGCCTGTGAATATCGGTTAGTTGCTGGATTTTGTATTCTAGCTCTGAAATCTGAGCTTGAAGCCAAGTCCATCGGCTGCCGACTTGCGCTCTGTCTACAAGCCACCTCCATTCAGTACTAGAGTTACTGTGGACAAAGCAAACACTGTTAGTCACAGCCCAAAGTCAGTCAGCTCTTCAGAGTGCTCACAACTTCCCTGATGGCTTTCATGAAATCCCATTTCTACAAATATCTACACTGCATCAGAGATGACCGGCTGACTTCTTATCAAAGAAGGTAACTTGATTCCTCACCATTCAACTACACAAGTACTTGACTTTAGGCAATATTATGTACCTAACAGTAGATAATCCTTCTGTAATTTAATATGTCATTAATGCTAAGGGCTTACATGGGGCTGAGCCAAAGTAAAAATGAAACAAAAATGATAATTCCAACATCCTGTAAAATAAGGGTACTGAGCCTGAACTGGCCTTCTATAACCAGGCAAGGCTTCCAGTGGTGGGACCGGGACAACAAACCCACCACAAAACTTCAATCTACAATTTGTTCTGCCTGCAAGATGTGCTGGAATAATGGTGGCTCAGAACTTGTAGGAGTGGCCAACCAATGACTGATCCAACTTGAGGGCCACACCACAAGAGCCCATGCCTGACACTACCTGGATATCAGGACCAGAGACCTAGGATAGAACCAAACAGGACTGGCAAAAAGAAAAAGAAAAAAGTCAATGAAAGGATTCCTAATGGTATTCTGCTATACTCATAGGATCAGTGCCTAGCTCAATGGTCATCAGAGGAGTTTCATCCAGCAACTGATTCAGGGAGCAGATACAGAGACCCACAGCCAATCATTGAGTATAGCTCTGGGGAACACTGTGGAAGAGAGGGAGGAAGGAAGAATTGTAAAAGCCAGAGGAATCAAAGACACAGGAGAGCATGGCTGGCAGAATCAACTAAGCAGGTCTCATAGGGTTGACAGAGGCTGATGTGACAATCATGAAGTTTATGTCCTCTGCATGTGTTATGGTTGTGTTCTGCTTGGTGTTCTTGTGGGACTCCCATCTGTGGATATGGGGGTGTCTCTAACTCTTTTGCCTGCTCTGGAATCCTTTTCCTCTTACTGGATTGCCTTGTTCAGCCTTGATCTGAGGGTTTGTGCCCAGTCTTATTGTAACTTGTTACGCTATGTTCGGTTGATATTCCTGGGAGGCCTGCTCAATTTTCTGAAGAGAACCAGTAGAGGAGTAGATCTAGGGCAGAGGGGATGTGAGGGGACAGGTTGGGAGAAGAGGAAGGAGGGGAGGCTATGGTTAAGATGAAATGTATAAAAGAAGAATTTTAAAAAACAATTTTGCCTGTAAAAGTGGATGCCAAGTATTGGACAATCCATTTGAACTATACCTAAATTCACTTAATAAACTGTAATGTACTTAACTATGTAATTTTTACTTGGTGCAATATAAGTATCACTATTGACTACCTAATACTTAAAGGCATTGACAATAATATACAAAAATATGAATTCTCTACTATATTTCTTTCTCTTTTGCTTTTCTTTCTTTTCTTTTTTTCTAATAGTATTCCACTACATAGCCTGGGCTGTCCTGGAACTAGCTTTGTGGCCCAGACTGGCCTCAAATGCACAGAAATCTAACTGCCTCTGCCTCCCAAATGCTGGACTGAAGGCATGTGCCACCATGACCAGACTTACATTGCAAATAATTATCTCAAAGACATGGGTCTTTGGATGTTTATTAAGATAGATATCTTGTGAAAAACCTAATGACTTTGCTCTATAGTACAGAGAACACAAAGAGTTTATAAGGAGCTCTACTTTCATACATGTTTTGAAATAAAGGTTGAAGCCTCTTAGTTTCTCTATCTTTTGGCAGGGCATTCTTTGAACCTGTAATTTTAGATTGCAAATGATTTCATGAAAATACTATAACCACATCAACTAGAAAAATAAATAACTGGAATCATACATGGTATGAGGGGAGGATGAAAAGTGGGGAAGAGGGAAGGAGAAGAGATGGAGGGGAAGAGAAAATGGGAAGGGGGAAAATGAATAGATATAGACTACCAATGGAAAAAAATCACCAAAAACATGAAGGTATAACTTGGAACTAACAACTATGTAATAGAAAAACATATGAACCTTTATTTTTTTTTAAAAAAAAATAAGTACCTAAGATGAATTTGTTATCAAAATCATAGACTACCCCACAATGAACCATAATGATAATTACAGGTGATAACATATCAATATAGGTTCATCAGTAATAGTAATTGGTATGGATGTTGATTCTAAGTATATTTGGGGGAACAGAGAGTACACAGGAACTCTGGTATTTACTCAGTTTTTCTGTGAACCCAAAACTGTTCCAAAAGCTAAAGATTAGAAAATACATAATGGAAACCAAAATGAAAGACAAAAACCAAAAAGGCCAGCTGTGGTAACACACGCCTTTAATTCCAACACTCAGGAGGCAGAGGCAGGTTGAACTCGGTGAGCTCAAGGGCAGTCTGGTCTATATAGTGAGTTTTAAGACAGCCAGAGCTACATAGTGAGACCCTGTCTTGAAAACAGTAATAATAAACTTTATAATAGAATATTCATATCAACTCAGCCAGAAAACGTATTAAAGAAACAATTTTCTGTCAGATAAACAAGGCTATTGTAACTTTGCTACACAGTATTTAATAAGTATAATAGGATTTTATATCAGTATTTCTAAAAGGCTATTTCTAAAAGATTTTAGTTGCCTGTACTATGAATGAAAATACCATATGCAGCAGGATTCCTCTTGACATTATTACATTGCAAATTTTGTACATTTTTTAAAAAATCACACTTTCATAAATATGAACAAAGTGAGAGTGCCTATTTAATAATAGCTTAATATAGAAAATATTTAGTAATAATAAATGCCAATAATGAAGTTTGGAGAGTAAGGCAAGAGCCATACCATACACAATTTGCACAGGTGAGATTATTTTCCCAAGCAATGTGACTACTAAAGAGTTATAGTGAGATATGACAAGAAACAAGCAAGATATAACTGACTGGGGTACAGACTGTCTCCAAATACCTCAGTGCTACCCTTATATAGTCCAGCCTTCTTTGTACTTAGGTTGGAGCCATGTGCCTACTACTGACCAAAAGGAAAACTGACTATCGTTTTATACACCTGAGGGCCTTCAAATCCACTGGTGTAGACAGTATAGCTCTAAAACCATTCTAGAGAGTAGGAGGAGAGCTCAATGCATAAACCACAGTAGATTTCCACTGTGTTCAAGCACTGAGATTATGATCCTAACTTGTTACTAAATATAACCTATTCTGACTGAAACAATCTGAAAACCGTTTGGACTGAGAAACAGAGACAATAAGTAAGATGCAAAGTTCATTGAAAACCAGTGGAATTAGGGGAGTTCTTTATGGAAGAGACCATAAAGAAAACAAAGGATTTTTTTTCAAATTCTTTTATTACATTTTGCTTCAGTTAGAAAATTTCTCTATTAAACACTCACTTTGACTTGGTTATGAAATTGATGACAAATGATCAAATACAAAAGAGGAAAAATTTTCATTTCTTCATATTAAATTTCTGGTAAAGTTACTGTACCTGAAGTTAGTATCCCACACATTTTTATGTTTACAAATTCTGTCAAATTACACTAAGTGACATTGCAGTACTAGATTAAATGTAAATGAACCAAATCACACTAAAGCCTAATGGTGTGTGGAATGCATGTTTTACAATGGATAATTTATCCTACACTTTACTATGGGTGATTAAAAGCCTGTTTGCTAGATGTGAAGAGACTAAACAAGTTTTTTCATCCAACGTACTTCCTTGCTGAAAAATGTCTTTCTTAAAAATATTAAGTTGTAAACATGTAACAAATAAGTACATGGTTGACTTTTTTTGAAGAATGACAACTTTTGCATTTAAAGTCAAAATATGGCTTATATAAACAACAAATATAATCAATGATATAACTATAGTGTAGACCAATCAGAACATAGATAACATATATTAGAGAACCTGTATAATTTGAGGCATATGTAATTAGTATAAGTTTGGGCTCCTAAACCTAAGAATAATGGCTCGCTGCATCTCAGAGAAGTGCAAAACTAACCACAGACCACCAGTTAGTGACCACTGGTGGTATTCCCATCTCTAATAAAAAAAGCAAGGCAAACACATCTAAGTGTGGACACCACTGGGCTCAGATAAACCAGTACGTCCCCCAAAAGATAGTCTATGTCTTAAATTTCCATCCTTGCTTACTTATAGTCAACACTTAACTTGATGATGGAAATAACACATTTAAATAATTTTGGCTGCAATATCCCTTGGGTGTTGTTATAACTTAAAATTTTATTTGGGGGGCTGGAGAGATGGCTCAGAGGTTAAGAGCACTGGCTGTTCTTCCAGAGGTCCTGAGTTCAATTCCCAGCAACCACATGGTGGCTCACAACCATCTGTAATGAGATCCCTGGCGCCCTCTTCTGGCCTGAAGGGATATATGCAAGCAGAAGCAGAACACTGTATACATAATAAATAAATAAATCTTAAAAAATAAATAAAGTTTAAAAAAATTTTATTTGGGGGTGTTTGCCTGCATATATGCATGTAGAACATGTGCATGCCCAGTTCCATAGCAAGCAAGAGAGAGCAAGGGGCCCCCAGAACTGGACTGAGGTGGGTGGGTGCTGAGAAACAAGTCCAGGCCCTCTGCAAAAGCAGCACGTGCACTTAACCACTTTTAGACTTGAACCTACAGTCTAGATTTTGGCTTTGAAATGAAGTTACTGAAGCAAGAGCTTTCCAGTATTACATCTTAGACTGCCGAGACCTAAAGAAAGACATGTATGATTTAATCTTTCCTTTAACACAAGGTTTTGTTAGCTCACTAATATTGCAAACTGATGATGACTAAATATCAAGAGAGAATATCTACTTGTAAGAAATGACTATGTATGGAAAAGAAAGATTTGTCCTAGAAAAAGGAACTGGGTCAAACTTCTCAACTGGTATTTGCTCACCTAGAAAAATCTTATTCTCTGGAATTATTTTCCTTTAGACCAGAGGTTAGAAACTTTTTCTGTGAAGAATCAGACAGTTAATACTTTGGGCTTTGTTGCCCACAGGATCTCTCTAACTAGTCAGCTCTACCTTTGTAATATGAGAGTAGCTATAGGCCATACACATCATGGATGGCTGTGTTCCAATATAACTACTTTCAAAACAGGAACTAAATCAGATTTGGTTCATGGGTTTGTTTGCCAACAGCTGCTGAAGATTTTTTCTCATATGCATCTTCTGCTTCCCAAAGGATTTTGCGGTGGTCCTTTCCTTTAATAACTAATGCCTGTGCAAATACCATATCCACATCCGACTGGGCTTTCTTACTGGTGTAATTCTTTCATTAAACTTACCTTATTAGAAAACTTCATTCCCAGTCTATACACAGATAGGCAAATGAGAGATGCCCTAAGGTATGTATGCTTATGGAACAGTGGTCTGAATATGTTTTGTTTGTCTTGAGGAAGGGAGTATGTAGTTGATATGTTGTCATTATAAGTGGGGTTGAATTTTGTCACATTACTTTTGGCATTAATTTTTATTTAAATGTTCAGTGTTTAATCATTTTCCTTCCTCTCATAATGTGTGTGATCATGATACTGTGCCACATTCTGTTTGATATCTACTCTTGGATGTTTTGTTGGCTAGAGTGAAAGCAGATATATTTTTGCTGCTTTCTTACATTTTTGTGTAGTGTCAGAATGAAGCTAGTGCTGGCCTCATAGGAAGTGGGAAATATTTTTTTTCTCCTTTATCCTTTCAAGGAGTTTTTATAGAATTGTGATTATTTGCAAATCTGTTTCAAAATTTTTAATCAGTGAAAACATCTAGGCCTGAAATTCCATGTGGAAAGATTGTTAATTATCAAGTAAGTGTTTCTAAATGATAAAATGTCTATCATGTTTTCTCTTTAGTAATATTTGATAATTTTATTGCAAATCATCAAACTATTTGGTGCTAACATTTTCATTGATTAGCACATAATCGCTCATAATAGTCCATAGTTATTGTAATAATACCTGTAATATCTTTAGTAATGGTTTTCTTGCTTTGGGTCATTTTTCCTAATCAGCCTAGAATTGTTTATCAACTCAGTTTGAACAAAGATCTGTGGTTCATTATTCCTTGATTTCTAGGGTTCTTCCCCCCCCCACCTCCCCACCACTGCCTTTTGCTTTGTATTGCATTTGCTATAAGTTTTAGAGGTTTTTTTTAAATTTATTTGTTATGTATACAAAAGAGGGTGCCAGATCTCATTACAGATGGTTGTGAGCCACCACCATGTGGTTGCTTGGAATTGAACTCAGGACCTCTGGAAGAGTAAGTAGTGAGTGCTCTTAACCTCTGAGCCATCTCTCCAGCCCAGCTTTAGAGTTTTTTAAGCAGGCACAGACCACAGATTTTATACCATTCTTTTCTACACATACATTTATAGCCAAACATTCCTATTGGCATCACTTCAGTAATATATGAAATTAAAATAATAACATAAATACACAAGGTATGCAATTTCTAATATCACCCACTTAAAAACATTTCATATTATTGATTTGTATCATCTAAAAGCATTTCATATTATTGATTTTTATCATCTATATTTGGAAATGTGTGGTTTACATATTCCAGATCCATATATTTACCATTTCCAATAAGTCTTTCTTTCTTTTCTATAGCTATGAGTTTAAAACAAGTATGATTTTTCCTTATCCTGAATATCTTATGAAAATATATTTAATGCCCATTTTCTGTCCTTCACTCATGGCTGACCACCTGTCTCACCAGTAGCTCTCTCACCAACACAGTGCAGAAATGTTTCCACTGCCCGCAACTCTTTCACAGATGAGACCAGTTTCCCAGGCATTGGCTCCTCAACTCACTCAGGCTTCTGTTAAAGATTTTAAAAATTTGTGCAGAAACGCAACTCTTCATGTTCAACCAACCAACAACATCTTTTAGCCAATGCTGTAGTCATTACAACGGTGATAAAGTGAAGATCAAGAATTACTGAACAGGAGTTGGGGAGGTCCCAAAATAACAAAAGATGGCATCACTATTGCAAAGGCAATAGATTTGAAGGGTAAATGTGAAAATATTAAATTTGATCAAGACCTTGCCAGTAACACAAATGAAGAGACTGTGGATGGCACCACCATTGCTACTGTTTTGGCATACTCTATTGCTAAGGAAGGCTTTGACAAGATCAGCAAAGGTGCCAATCCAGTGAAAATCAGGAGAAGTGCCATGCTGGCTGCTGATGCTATTAATTGGCGATCTTAAAAAGCAATATAAACCTGTGACAATCAGGGAAGAAATTTCTTAAGTTGCTACAATTTCTGCAAATGGAATGGAAACATTTTTTACTCGATGACAAAAGTTTTGGGAAAAAAAGGAATCATTAAAGTGAAGGATAGAAAACCTTCAATGATGAATTATATTGAAGACATGACATTTGATCAAGGATATATTTCCCAATGTGTTTTTAATATATCCAGAGGTTGAAAATGTGCTTTTCCAAGATGCCGATGTTCTGTGGAGTGAAAAGGAAACTTCTAGTGTCCAGTCTATTGTACCTACTCTTGATATTTCCATGCTCACCAGAAGTCTTTGGTTCTAATCACTGAAGACACTGATGGAAAAACTCTAAGTATACTTCTTTTGAATGGGATAAAAATTGCTTTTCAGGTTGTAGCAGTCAAAGCTCCAGGGTGTAGACAATAGCACCAGCTTAATGATGTGCCTATTCTCCTCTCTGGCGACTAGCTTTTATGGTACCTGAAAGAACATGGAAGCTTCTAAAGGAGGGAAGCAACCAACAATCCTACCCAGCTATGACACCCATAAATCACAATGACTAGCGTGGCACAATAACCCTACGGATGTAGCAATGGCACACATACCTAGGCAGTAACCAGTAGCTATATAATTGTCTTAAGACCCACTAAACAAAAGGGAAATAATATCTAGTGCTCAAAATCTAGCCAACTACTCAGGCCTAGGGAAATTATGGATCTTAGAGAAGAAGTTACAATCACCACTTTACTACACCATCATAATCCCTAACTCCATTCTAAATATTTGTCCTCACCCCTTGTCAAGGAAACTTCTCTTTAAAAAAGATGGCCATCTGTACAGAAAACCACAACCTATCAAACTGCCTAGTAGAGTCCACTCCCAATGAATATATCTACAAAACAACTCCTGCCCCTAAGGCTCAGGGAACATTGAAGAAGAAGGATGGGAAAGATTGTAAGAGACAAAAATCAGGGAGTTTGTTTTGAGGTTGTGTCTATTAAATTTCAGAAGCCAAACCCATGAAGTTTCACCAGCAGACTACCTAAACATAAGCTGAACAATGACAACAACAGACTTGCCAAAGTGGACAGGGGAAAGACCACGAGGCCTCAACCCTACACAAAGAACTACAGACAACTAAGGAATGTTGAAAGCAGGGTAAGTAATATTCCCCAGGAAGAACACACTAATTGGTTATCCAATACCAACTGGTCAGCCAAAAACATACAAGTAATACTATACAGACTAAGCAGGTTATATTTAGGAACATATAAGTACATGCACATACATATACATACATGCATGTAACAACAATTACTGGAAAAAGGAGACTAATTTTGAAGGAAAGCAGGGACAGTTATAGAGTAGGGTTTCAGAGGAGGAAAGGAAAGAGGGAAATGATTTAGTTATCTCCAAAAATAAAATAATTTAAAAAGAAAAAGATGTGGCTATTGTTACTGGTGGCTCAGTGTTTGGAGAAGAGGGGCTGAAACTAGATCTTGAACTGGTGACAACGTTCAAGTTGAAAAGCTAAATAAACGACTGGCTGAACTGCCAGAGTGGCTATTCTATGGCTCGGAGGACAAGTGATGTTGAAATGCACGACAGGAGTTACAGATGCTCCCAATCTTGTAAGAGCAGCTGTAGAAGGTGGCACTGTTGGGTTTGGGGAGAGTTCTGCTTGGACTCATGACAGTGTACTGGTAAAGATGAGGACAGTGGCCGGGCGGTGGTGGCGCACGCCTTTAATCCCAGCACTCGGGAGGCAGAGGCAGGCGGATCTCTGCGAGTTCGAGGCCAGCCTGGGCTACCAAGTGAGTTCCAGGAAAGGCGCAAAGCTACGCAGAGAAACCCTGTCTCGAAAAAAACCAAAAAAAAAAAAAAAAAAAAAAAAAAAAAGATGAGGACAGTGGTAGAAAGTGAAATAGCACTTAATTCCTGTAATGACTATTGCTAAGAATACAGGTATTGAAGAAACTCTGATACTTGAGAAAATCCTGTGAAGTTCCTTTAGAAGCCAGTTAGGATGTTATGCTTGAAGATGTTGTGAACATGATAGAAAAGGGAATCGTTGATTCCAGAAAGAGTGTGAGAACAGCTATATTAGATGCTGCCGGGCAGCTCCTCTGTTACCTGCAGTAGATGCTGTAAAGACAGAAAAGTCCCAGAATGGACACAGTGGCCATGCCTACAAGATAATTCTCTTTCTTTCTCTTCTCTTCTCTTCTCTTCTCTTCTCTCTCCTCTCCTCTCCTCTCTCCACTCTCCACTCTCCTCTCTCCTCTCTCCTCTCCCCTCCCCTCCCCTCTCCTCCTCTCCTCTCTCTCGAACATTCCTAATCCTGGGATGTGCATAAAAAAGAAAAAAAAATATTTAAAGTACATTTATACTGAGTTTTGTCAATTTTTAACTTATTTGGAAATGTCATTTTTCCCTGTTTAAAAAAAAATCACTTCACTGAACAGATAGCATTACTTGGATGTTTCTTTTCAGCATTTCCACTTTATCATTCCATTGGTTTCTGAAATCATATACTCTAATGAAGGGTAGCAGTATTTTATTTAGTGAACAAATCTAAATAGCCATTTTCTTCCTAAGATAAAAATAGGTTTCTATTTTGGATAACTGCTGTGGGATGTTCTGTATGTGCTGTGGGAGCCTGTTCTTGGGTTCCTCATGGCTTTACCCAGCAGGTCCGCATAGAGGATGATTAGGACCATGGGCCTGAGTACAGGTGTCTGAGATGATCTGCACTTGGCTGTGCTGGGGAATGGTCTGTATGTCAAGTTGCTCTGATTGGTCAATCAATAAAACACTGACTGGCTGTGGTTAGGCAGGAAGTATAGGCAGGACTAACAGAGAGGAGAAATAAAAGAACAGGAAGGCAGAAGGAGACACTGCCAGCCACCTCCATGACAAGCAGCATGTGAAAATGCCAGTAAGCCACGAGCCACATGGCAAGGTATAGATTTATGGAAATGGATTAATTTAAGCTATAAGAACAGTTAGCAAGAAGCCTGCTATGGCCATACAGTTTGAAAGCAATATAAGTCTCTGTGTTGACTTGGTTGGGTCTGAGTGGCTGTGGGACTGGTGGGTGACCAAGATTTGTCCTGACTGTGGGCAAGGCAGGAAAACTCTAGCTACAGATACCCAAAGTTCAGTGGTAATTTTATTTTCAATTTATCTTGTTTTATGTCTTCCTTAAGTATGTTCACAACAGATATTCTTCTCTCATCATCTCTGTCATTTAAAGGTGTGTGTCTACTGTTAATTATTCTTCTTTGTGTATATATGCATATACATCTATCTTTAATTGGCCATACAAACACACAAACATATAAAAAGAAGATTGTTCATAACTGTTGCCTTGCTTGCAGACCTTGATCTCGATATCCTCCCAATACTAATTCCCTGCCAGGTTCCACCCCCCTGAATGCTTAAGGGAAGTTCCTTGTCTGTGTATCCTGAATAACGGCCATTAACAGCTCAGATGCAAGATTGTAAAACATCAGTAGCGAACTTCTGCCCTCCAGGGTCCTCCCATTGTGCTGTAAGCCTGTATTTAACCTCCTACCCCCTTCAAGAAATGACATTCGACATTTAAAATTAAATATAAATATATATATATACATATATATATATGTATATATATATATAATTGAATGAAAAAAAGATTGTTCAGTGTTAGCCTTCTCTAAAAATTATTTTGGTGGGTTATTAAATTATTGGCTTATTTAACTGCACCAACTTCATCTTGCTTTTAAGCTTTGTTCAAGCAAGTATATAGTAAATGACAAAAAAAAAAAGAAACAACTCATTAAATTGATGATGAATTGGATGGTCTCAAGAAACAGCAAATTAACAAAGCTCAGTTACCAGCAAAGAAGAAGTTTGACTTTGGTATTTCTGTATCTAATTTATTAGATGGAAAAAGAATTGAAACATTGAGAACTCTATTAGCAAAAGCTACCATGAGACTAACAGAAACTAATTCTGGGGATTCAGGGTTAAGAATGTAGTGTAACATCCAATAATGGTATAAAAGTCATATAATCACAAAAGAAATGAGAACACATTTCCAGGAAAGTGAGATGCTACAAAAACAAAAGACTATTACTTCACAAAACAAAATTAGGGTTCCTCTAAGACATTAATTACTTCACTACTACAGCAAGTCTTGGTATTATAAAGACCAGGAGCTATTGTGAATACATATCCACATTTTTCTTCTTAACCAATGAGAGTTTTATGTGTATGATGTTAGATGCACCTGTTGAAGCCAGAGGTGTAGACCTCAGGTATCTTCTTAGAGTGCTCTCCTGATTTGGGGGGATAGGGCTTCTCACTGGCTGACCTGGAGTTCGCCAATTAACTACACTCAATGGCCAGCTCTCCTAGGATCTCCCTGCCTCCATCTCCCAGCACTGGTATTATAGCTAGGCTACACCCAGATTTTTACATGTGAACTGGGGATCAAAACTCAGAGCCTCATTCTTACATAGCAAGCACTTTACCCACTGACCCTTTTCTCGGCTCTCCTATTAGTTTTATTGTGATTTTCCTGCCCTTGCTGCATCCTGTAAGAAACAGAAGGTCAAGAGGGATATAAAATATGTCCACTAAATTGTAGCTCATCACAAGATGATGAGCCACATCTGAACATAATAGAGGAATACTCTACTCCACTCTATGGTTCTAGCTTGTCATCTTTGAGGAATTGGTATGTTTTATATAGAAGAAAGGGGTATATGACTTTATGGAAAACCAAAGATAAGCAAATAGACAGCACATATGCAGTCCCTCTCCCAGTATCTAGTCATTTTTCTTTCTGTCTGTCTTACTGTGTGTGTGTGTGTGTGTGTGTGTGTGTGTGTGTGTGTGTGTGTGTGTGTGTGTGTGTGTGTGTGTTTTGAGAGAGAGTCATACCATGCACTTCAGGCTAATCTCAGACTCACTTTATAGCTCCAAATTGCTCTCAGGTTCATGATCCTTCATACTCAACATCCAGAATGCTGGGATTGTAAATACTCACTAACATATTCAACTTTTTGGTAACAGAACTCTGAGCCCTGAGCAGAACAGCTGGAGACTCTATTTTCCAATCTGAAATGCTTTGAAATCTAAGTTTCAAAGTCTGACTATAAGAGGTAAGCCAAGATAATTTGTACATTTGCTAGACCTTGCCTTTAAATCTAATTGAGTGGCTCCTTAAAACTAGTTGGGTGTGGAAACAAGATGAAGTGCTAATGAATCAGTGCAGGATCTTAGGGAGATTTCAAGCTAACAGATCCTCAGCAAAATCTGGGCATGCCTAATTACTGTTAAGTGAGAAAAAAAATCCTATGTATATGGAGGTTCCCCTCCTATGACAGCTTAGCATGTATCTTAATAAATATCTCCTTCAACAATACTTTATGCCATAAGAACGTTAACAAGTTCTTAATGTGTTCACTGTCTGCCAGACATGCTGGCTCATGCCCCTAATCCTGGGACTTAGGGGTATGTAGGCAGGAAGATAGTGGACCCAAGCCCAGCATGGGCTACACAGCAAGATTCTGCCCCCATAAGCACACACACACAAAAAAAAAAAAGACAGAAGGAAAGAAATGTGGACTTTAGGAATTCTGATGAGAAACAAAATTAAGGGGAGTGGGTATTAAAGAGTTTTCAAATATAAATGAAAGAATGGCACAATGTGAAGCACTATTTAAATTAACCGAGAACCTAGTTTAGCCAGCAAAACTAACCATGTAAACTGCCTAAACTAAGCTTCTAGTATGACTTTAAAAGAACTCACACATCACCAAGAAAATTTGGTTCGACCCTCCTTCTCCCTCTCTCAAACCCTCTCAACACAAAGGAAGAGAGAAAGAAGTTGGGGTGTATATTTATATACACTATTGCTACCACCCTTTTTCTCTTGAATAGAATATGGTTTGGTTTGATTTTTGTTTTGTTTTTCAAGACAGGGTTTCACTGGATATCCTGTAACTCACTGCATAGACCAGGCTGGCCTCAAACTCCGCCTGCCTCTGCCTCTGCCTCCTGAGTGCTGGGATTAAAGGTGTGCACCACCATCATCCAGCTAATAGAAAGAATTTTGAGACTTAACGGTCTGTTAAGTATTCTTAACTGTCCTTATACAATTCTTATGTATATTGACAACTACGGACATAAGAAACAAAAGCATAATTAATTTGTAAAGCAGACTGAAGCATACTTGCAAAGGACAAATCAATAATTCAATAAGCATTCTGTATGTGTACATGTATGTGCACATACTTCTTTTGTTCAAGAAAGTAGACAATTATGTAGACTGAACACTACCTAAAGATCCAGCTGAAGGGAAAGTGGAGTTAAAATCCAACAAAAAAGTTCTGAACTTCCAATTTAAAACAGCTCAGAGGAAACCTATCTTTTGCTAAGGCACTACCTAGGAAGACCTACTGGTAGTTCTTCCAAACACTACTACAGCTCTAAAAAGAGGATAAAAGAGTACTATAACTACCTCAGCAGCAGCAAAATCAAAACAAACAGAAGCCAAAATAGAAGTACCTTTGTTACTTAGAAAAGGTGACTGCAACTTAAGCAAAAGTAAGTCGAGGCATTTCTGAAATACTTTATACATTCCCAAATAGCCTTGTATTCTGCAAAGTAGCTAAACTTACATTGAAAACACTTAAGTGCCAGGGAACTTTAAAAACTGATCCTTAACAATAATTGTTATAAAAATAGTTTTCACTGTTGTTTGTACCTAAAATTAACCAGACCATCCTTTAAAGGTTTGTAGCATGCTTTTCCTTTGAGGCAAGTCCTTGAAGACATTCTGTTCCAATGGAGACTAGCTTAATTAATGTTTAAAGTATCACCTAGAGATAGACTTCATTATTCAATTTGTTTTGTAACAAGGAAAATAGAGTGTATTCAACTGAATCTGCAACCTGAGATCTTTTGATGTAGCAGGAATATAGGGCAAATTTGAAGCCAATAAACTGAGCTATAGGAGGGTATTTCTACAGAATTTTCAACATTTTGTTTAGATATTTATATGCCACTAAGGCTTTCTCTTTAGTTATGACTAAGTCTGACCATGAATATTTAAAAACATTAACATGATTGAAGTGGTTTGGAAATAATCCAAATTAAACTTCACATACTCACACCATTCTACTATATAACAAATATACATAAAATTCACACATCATTTTTAAAAGCAATAAATGTTAATATTGTAAACAATCTTTAAAAATTTTTACATGCGCAAATTCAACTACTGTAGTTCCTCAATGCAACACCAATTTAAAGACACCATAAATAACAGAAATATGATTTGGAGAAATCTATTAATTGTACTCATGACTTATGTATATTTATATACATCCCAGTTTTAGAAACAGTGATATGGAGCCAGGCATGGTGGCACATTCCTTAATCCCAGCACTCAGGAAACAGAGACAGGCGTCCAATCTCTGAGTTCAGGGCCAGCCTGGTCTGCATAGCTAGTACCAGGCCAGCCAGGGCTACATAGTGAGACCTTGTCTCAAAAGAAGACAAAATGGATTGATGTTATCGAAAGTACACATCTGGAATCCAAGAACTATTACACTGAAAGTACATATAAATGTTCATTAGCTGTTTTCTAAGAATAAAAATTTAGTTTTAAAAATTTAATGGCAGTATTTTCATTAAAAAATCATTTATCGCCGGGCGTTGGTGGCGCACGCCTTTAATCCCAGCACTCGGGAGGCAGAGGCAGGCGGATCTCTGTGAGTTCGAGGCCAGCCTGGGCTACCAAGTGAGCTCCAGGAAAGGCGCAAAGCTACACAGAGAAACCCTGTCTTGAAAAACCAAAAAAAAAAAAATCATTTATCAAAATAGTTTCTGCAGGGCTTGGATTTTTCTATGACAACATAAAACCATTTTTTAATGAGATTTATTATGGGAAAACTGACAAAAATTATACATGATTCTTTGTATAGAGTGTGATGTTTTCTTACAAGTCAATATGAGATGATTAAATGAGGCTCATTAGAAATCACCCCTTGCCACACCCACACTTTAGTTGTGACAACACTTGACATCCACTCTCAGTGACTTTCAAACATACAATGTCATGTTACATCCAATAGTCGGCATACTGACAAAAGAGCTCCAGGACTTACTTCTCCTAAATGGAAAGACTGTCTCTTTCGCCCTCCTCCTCCTCCCCCTCCTCCTCTTCCTCTTCCTCCCTCCTCTCTCCCACTTCATCCTATGACAGCTCTGGTAAGCACTGTTCTTCTGTGCTTCTAGGTTATGACTTCTTTAGAGTCTCCTTCTAAGTGAGATTATGCTTTCATTTTCCATTATTGACTTCTATGTTCAACTACTTAACAAGTGATGCATTTCACTTTTTTAAAAGGCTGAATAATATTCCATTACATAGTTGATAGTGGGTGAATATGAAAATGGTAATGCAGAAATGAACTCAATTTACTGATTTCATTCCCTTTGGATAAATGCCCAGAGTAGGATTGCTGGAATATAGGTGTTAGTTGTATTTTGAGCTTCCTGAAGAAATTTCTTTTTTTCCATAATGACTGTACTAATTTACATTATCAACAAAGTTTTCCTTTACTCTGTACTCCCTCTGGCACTTGTAACCCTTCTCCTAACCACAATAACATACACATGTAAGACAGTATCTCATTGTTGTTTTAGTTGGTATTTTTCTGATAAGTAGTACTGCTGAGTGCATTTACTTTGTTTTGAAGTACCTGTTGACCATCTGTATGTCTTCTTTAGAGAAAAGTCTACTCGGGTCCTTTAAAAAACAATTTTAATTGTTTTCTTATTACTGTTTGTCTGGCTTGAGAATGTAGTTTGACCATTAACTTGTTAGATGTATGATTAGCAAATATTCTCTTCCATTCTATATTTTGTTTATATTGTTTCTTTTGTTGTACATCAGGTTTCAATTAAATGCACTCCTATTTGTCTGTTTTTGCATTTGTTGCCTGTGTTTTAAGGCCAGACCCAGAAAATCTTTGCCAAGACTGTGCATCAAACTTCTTCTCTCTACTTTCTCCTAGGAGTTTAACATCTTCATTCATTTTAAATTAATGTAAGAATATGGAATGGCATAAGGATTCAATTCCATTATTCTGCATGTAGATGTCTGTCCAATTTTCCCAACATTTAAGAGATTATCACTTCCTATTTATATGCTCCTGGCATCTTTCTCCAGGATGAACTGGACACAAATGACTAGTTTCCAGAGAAAGAACTAAAGAATAGGATTACAGGCATCTGCCACAATGCCTATAATTAGAGTATCTTTCCATTTATTTGTGTCTACTTTGATGTTTTTATCAATATTTTATAGCTTTTAGTATACACATCTTTCACTTCTTTTATTGAAGTCAATCCTAAATTATCTTTGTTTTCATGCTACTGTAAAAGGAACTTTTATTCTTCATTGCATTTTCAGTTTAGAATTAGTGTATATAAACAGTATTATACATTGATTTTATATACAGCAAGTTAACTGATTTCATATTTCTAACAATTTTCAGGGTACCTGTTTTTCCCACGAGATCGTATCATTTCTGAACACCCTATTTAGCATCTTCCTTTTGCATTTGTATGTCCTTTTCCCTATTTGGCTAGGAATTCCAGTCTTGACTAGGAAGCAGCAGGGTTCTAGAGATTCAATGTCCACGCCCCCTTAGACTTCCTATACTGAAGCTTAACAGCAGTGTTGTGATTCTAAGAGGTAGTCACTGGGAAATAACTGGTTCTGCTTTCATCACAGGACAGGTGTCCTTGCAAGAGGCCAGTGGACTTGTCCACTCCCAGTACCATGTGAAAACCTAGCTAGAAGACAAGTGTCATGTATGAAGACATTTCCAAGAATTCAATCTGTAAGTTTTTTGACCTGAAGACTCCCAACCCTCCAGAAATACAAGTAGTAATATCTCTGTAGTTCATACATTTCCTGGCCAAAAATGTTTCCTTATAACAGCCTGAACAATAAGTATCCATGTCTTGTTCCTTATCTTAAAGGAAAGCTTGCAAGTTTACTATTACTAAGATATTACCTGGGAGCTTTTCACATGTAAATTGTGTAAGATGCATTTCTTTGATACCTAAGTTGGTAATTTTAACCAAGAAAGAATGTTGAATTGTTTCATTTTTTTCCCATTTATTGAGATGATCATGTAAAGTTCTGTTGTTTGGCTAACATAATATATTCATCAATTTGCATATTGAATCATCTTTGCATCTAAGGAATAAATTCCACTAAATAATGGCTCATGATTATTTTAATTGATGAATTAAATCCTTTAACTGAATTATTTTTGTAAAGAGTTTTGCATTTATATTCATTACAGATACTGGCCATTGTTTCTGTGCTGATCTTTATTATTTCTTACCTTACAATAACAGGGCTAATTTATTCTTTTCTGACTTCCTTATGTCTTAACATTACTTCACATACTTTTTTGTAATGTAGGCATTTCTACAAGCCTCCTTATTAATAACAGCTTTTGCTATATTCTGGTATGTTGTTTTCCACTTTACTTTCTCTAATATTTTACAATTTCTCTGTAAATTCATTCATTGATCTATTGGCTTTTTAGGAAAAATGTTTAATTTCCATTTATTTGCCAATTTTCCCAAACTTTTACTCATTTCTAGTTTCATTCCATTTTAAATATAAAAGGTTCATGATGCAAGTTTTTTTGTTTAGTTTATTACTTTTGTTTATAAAAGTGCGACTTCAGGCACCACATGCCATAAAGAACAAGCGGAAACCAGAGACAACTTGTGGAAGGCAGGAGTCAGTTCTCTCCTTCCACTGTGGATTCCAGAACTGAACTCAGGTTGTGAGGCTTGCCAGACAAGCACTTTTGCCCAGGAAGCCATCTCAGTGGCCTTACAGATACAGTTTAAGTCTTAAACTTGTTAAGGTTTATTTTGTGTACTATCTATAATGTGCCCTAGAGAATGTTCCTTGTGTGCCTCAAAAGAATGGACATTCTGCTGCTGTTGGATAGAATGGTCTGTTAGGTCCATTTGATCCAAAGTGTAGCTCAAGTCCAGGGCTGGTTTTCAGATAGTCTATATGGATGATTTACCTACTGCTGAATGTGACTTATTAAAATCTATTGTTACTTAGCTAGTATGTTTTGTCAAATATATTCAAATTTGCTTCATACAGACAGGTATGAAAAGTGTACACCAGCAAGCCGAGCACTTGAGAGATAAATTCAGGATATTGAATTCAGTGTCAGCCTGGGGTATACACTAAATTCCACACCAGCTTCGGCAACATAGGGAAATCTGATCTCAATTTTTTTCCTTTTACATTAGTTACCCCAAAGTTGGGTAGGTGTGTATTTATAATTTTCTATCTTTTGATAAACTACTTACCAGTATATAATGACCCATTTTGTTTTACAGGTTTTGTCTGGTTTTTCCCTGCTATGGGTATTGCTAACCCCTGCTCTCTTCTAGTTTATATATTCATGGAGTATCTTTTTTTAAACTCCTTGGACTTTGTATCTTTTTAAAGCTGAAATCTCTTATTGAGGTGTTTCTAGTTGGGCCTTTGTTTTTCCTCAATCCATTCAGCAATTCTTGTCTTAAGAATTTAATCTTTTACATTCAAGAATTAACTGTTAATTAGATACAGATTTCTTGGTGCCATTTTTATTATTGCTATTTTTAAAATACAATCTCTTTGTTCTTCATGATCTAGCGATTTTCTGTTGTGCTTTGATTCCCTAATCTTTTCTGTAGTATGAGGTTTTGCATGTGGTAACCATGAGACACAAAAGTGATTCAGCTGTGAGTCTATTTTAAGCTGGAAACAAATGTACTGGTTGTTACTATTCTATAATGAAGTAGCTGACACTTGGTACCCTGTGAAGAAAGGTTTATTTTAGCTGATGTTTTTGATGAAAGTCCAAGACTGGCAACCCAGTTATTGCAACCCCTTCTGCTTCTGGTGAAGAATTCCTGGCTGTATTATATCATGCCAAATGGCATTACTATGGTAGTGATGAAGTCAGATATCATAAGGTGAGATTAGAAGCCAGTGAAACCAGTGAGGGGTTACTCTTCTTATTTTACAGCAACCCTTGTAAGAATTACCTTAGGACATGACCACATGACCTCCTAGTAAGAGTCCCCTCTCAACGCTCACACATTCTCTCACCATTGCCATACTAGGAACACATGTATACTTAGGGAAACATACTCACACTACAGCTAACCACAGACATAACCTCAATTGCATACAAAAGCTCCATACTTTTACTCCTCTCCCATTTCATGACTTGCCATCACAATGATACTTTTATATTCTGTAGCCACTATACACTAATATTGCTAGTCCTTGACGTTGTTCTACCTTCACAGTAAAGACTTAGGTTCTTTCTATATCACTATTATAGTACATAGCATAAATCAGAGAATGCTGACTTGACTATTACTTTGACTACCAACTGTTTGGCTGTTACCAGTTAACTTTTCTTTCAGCTTAAAGAATCCCTTTTATGATGATATACATATACATATACATATACATATACATATACATATACATATACATATACATATACATATACATATACGTGTGTGTGTGTGTGTGTGTGTGTGTGTATCAGGTTTACTAGTGGTACACTCCTCCTCAGCTTGTTATTCTGTCTTCATGTTTGAAGGATAGCTTTGCTGGGTGAAGTGTTCTTACCTGGAAGTTTATTTGCCTCTGAGCACCTTGTCATTTCATGGTTTTCTGGCCTTGAAAACCTTTTGAAAATCTGATGACAGCTTCCCGAGTCCCTTTCTATACACAGATCTCTTGCCACATTTAAGAGCCTGCCAGTGATTTATTCTTCATGTAGTATGTGTTATGTGTGGGTGTTCACATGCCACAGGACAAGTGTGGTACTCAGAGCACTATTGCTGGAGCCAGGACTCTTTCTATCACGTGGGCTCCAGGAACCAATCAAGGCTTTCTCACCTGCAAAGCCATCTCACCAACCTGCCAGTGGTGTCTGTGGAAACTCCTGATCCTCCTGGACCTTGATATACAGTTTCTAAGACACGATTACTTTTCAGTCATTGACTCCCCTGAAAAGGTTTCCTACCTCTTCATGACTTCCTCTAGGCTTTCTTCTTAGTTTCTTCTCTTGGGATTCTTTGGGATTTTCCCAAACAACTCTGCATTTCATAGATTGCTTCTATTTGACCAATCTCCCCCGTGCCCTCTGTTGCATTTTTCATTTCTTTCATTGTATTTCTCAGTTTCAAACTTGTTTGGTTCTTTATTTCAGTCTCTCTGCTATTTAAGAATTATTCTCCTGATTTTATTGTCCATATTCTCTCATAGTTTGCTGAGCCTCTCTAAAACAATTTTGAAGTGTTTTCCAGCAAGTTTTCTTCTCTGAGGTCAGTTACTGAAAAAGTGTTGCCCCTGTTCGGTGGTATCTTGTTTCCTGTTTTATTTTTTTCCATGCTTCTTGCTTTGCATGACATACACATCTTGGATGGCCTGTTCTTTTCCTTTATGAGCTGGTACCAGTGCGTGCCATGATGGCTGGCAACAAGGTGAGGTGCAGCAGCTGTGGTTCAGCAGAGGCGGAGCTGAGACCTTTAGGTTACTACCTGAGGCCAGAGTAGCAAAGACTACAGACAGGTTCTCATCCTCTTAGCTTGGGTGTCCAGTGAGGGAGCAAGGGCTACTGTGCTCTTTAGTAGGAAGTCTGGTAGGTTCTTTCTGGCCTTTTTTCCACCTGAAAAGTCATGGTCAAACTCCCTCCTGGAACTGAATCTGGCTGGCAGATGTGCCTTCAGTAATGGTGTCAAGTGGTATCTGAAGCATGACATCTAGAAAGTAGCCATAGGTCTGAGGCCTGAGCATGGCCATAGGTTGAAGGGATTGTTCATTTTTAAGTGAAATACGGATAGTAACAACTACATCCCATGGCTGACAGAACTAAATGAGGTATCACATAGAATTAGCCAGCAAAATGGCAGCATGAAAAATAATTTGTGCTTAAGAACTACCCTAGCTCTCACATCCAAGCAAATTTCAGTTATAATGACATCAGAACACCAAAAGACAGGAATGCTTCCTTTGTCACATTTTACTCATTATAAAAAATAATACACTAGTTCTAATTCTATACTGATTATCCATTTTGGAGAATTTAAAAAAATGACAGACTATTTCTGCCTAAAATGTCACAATTATATCCAGGAATTTGTATCAATTCAGAAACATTAACAGATCCCAAGAAATTTGAAATTGTGCTCCATGTGACTGTTTACATTAAAGTCAAATTAAATTGAAAACTTAGTCCTTCCTAGTAGATCATCATTCACTGCAGATGAAATAATATGTTTTCTATTTACTTTGTTATAATACCAGGTTGAATAGATTATGAATTGAAATATGATCATATTCTCTCTTGTCAAAAATAAAAACCAACCAACCAAATAAACAAGCCCATAGCAGATCAAAGGCATGCTTGTAATCTAGCAGTTAGGAAGCACAGGCAAGAATATGAAGAGTTCAAGGCTATCCTTGACTACATAATGAGTTCAAGAAGGCTTGGGCAATGTAAGACCAATCTCAACTCTACCTTCTATAAAACAGCATTAACACTTCACATGTACTTACAACTACACACAGAAAAACCAATGAGGGTATCCCATGTAATCTCTTAAAAGTTCAGACTTTAATTACATTCAAGGATAGAAAAAATGCTTATTTATGCTTAATTGGTATTACTATTCCTATGTGTTTTCCCCAGAAAGTAGAGTAACTTACTTTTAAATATGTTTAGTACTCCATATCCATAGATACTGTAACATCTGCAGATTCAACCAATCACAAATTATAACAATTGAGAACTTAATAGCTGTAGGAAGCCCTATTACAAACCAAAGGTACAGAAAATTCCTATCATCTCTGAAACTACTTCCATACAGAACATGTAGAGTTTTTTTCCTTGTTTTTATCCCCTACAAACTTAGTATAGCAACTATTTACATGGCAATTACATTGTTTTAAGTATTATAATTAATCTAGAGATGGTCTAAAGTATACAGGAAAATATCACAGTTGCACATAAAACACCATTTTATATAATAGACTAAAGATGGCCTATGGATTATAGTATTTGCAGAAGATCCTGAGGCTGACACTTAGCATATCTGACTCGCACATATAGCCTAAGAAATAAAACATCTTAAGACATCATTATCTCAGATTTCAAGTCCTATTACAGAGCTATTGTAATAAAAATAGCATGGGCCTGGCAGAAAACAGACATGAAGTGGTTAATGCATACCTTTAATTCTAGCACTCAGAAGGCAGAGGCAGGCAGATCTCTGTGAATTGGAGTCTACCCTGGTCTAGATAGTGAGCTTCTGGCCAGCCACATCTACATAGTGAAATTCTGTCTCAGAAAATACACACACACACACACACACACACACACACACACACACACACGTTGATCAACAGAATAGAACTGATGAGCCAGACATAACTCCACATACATACAAACACCTGATTTTTGACAAAGAAACCAAAAATATAGACTGAAAAAAAGACAGCATCTTCAACAAATGGTGCTGATCAAACTGGATAGCTGCATTTAGAATGAAAATAGATACATATCTATCACCCAGCACAAAACTAACTCTAAATGGATCAAGGAACTGAATGAAAGACCCGACATACCCTGACCCTTACAGAAGAGAAATCCGACAGAAGAGGAAGTGGAGAATAAGTTTGAACTTATTGTCACAGGAAAGGATTATCTGAACAGGACGCTGATAGCAAAGGCATTAAGAACAACAATAAAGGGAACTCATGAAGCTAAAAAGCTTCTGTAAAGCAAAGGACACCATCATTCAAGCAAAGTGGCAGCCTGCAGAATGGGGGAAAATCTTTAATTATACATCTGTTAAAAGATTAATTTCAATAATATATAAACAACAAAAAAACTAAACATCAGGAAAATAACCCAATTAAAAACTGGGACATAGAACTTAACAGAGAGTTCTCACAAGAGAAAACGCAAATGACATCCTTAATGTTTTCAAAATGTTCAACATCCTTAGCTATCAGGGAAGTGCAAATTAAAACTACTTTGAGATTTCATCTTACCCCAGTCAGAATAGCCAAGATCAACATAACAAATGACAGCTCATTTATTCATCACTGATGGAAGTGCAAATTGATACAGGCACCATGGAAATCAGTGTGGTGGTTCCTCAGGAAGCTGGGAAGTAGATCTACCACAAGATCTAGGCATACCACCACTCTTGGGAACTTGCTCATGCATAGTCATTGCTTTTCTATTCATAATAGCCAGAAATTGGAAACAGCCTGGATGTCCATCAAGTGATGAGAGGATAATGAAAATGTGCTGCGTTTACACAATAGTTTATTATTCAGTTATTAAGAAAAATAAAAACCATGAAATGTTCAAACAAATGGAGTCTGCTATAAACAACCATCCTGACTGAGGTAACCCAGGCCAAAAAGACAAACATTGAATGTTTTCTCTTATATATGGATGCTAGCTTTTAATTTTTAGATGTGTGTTTTAATATGAATAACCACAGAGATTAAGTAGCTAGTGAGGGACCACGGGAGAGGAGGACATCTTCCAAGTAAGGAGAAATAGAGTGTAATGTTATAGAGGGATAAAAGGGAAACCAGGATAGGAGAATTGAGGAGGAAGGAAAGGCAGGGTAAAGGAGGGAATATGGAGAGACAATACTAATGGCCTTTTGAAAGCCATATGGGAACTTCCTAGGGTAGAAGCTTCCTAACAAACACATATGAAAGGAATTTAAATGGAGTCAACATATAATGGGAGGAAATGTCCCAACTAGATATACCACCAAGTAAAACCTTGGGTGTCAGGAATGGGTTAAATCTATTAAGTCCTTGGCCAAAGGGGCCCCACAGACTCCCTCTCCCCAGTAAAAAGAGTACAGGCTATTGCCAAGGCTATTGGATACTCTCCATAACCTGATAGTAAGGCGTAATTGCTGAAGACAGAAATTACTCACGTCATCAAACATGGAGAAATGAAGCTGGTGTACAACCAGAAGCTTCACCCCTATTACTAGTGTTCATGATGCAGGAAGGCACTCTGCATGCTACTGGAGGAGAAAAGTAGTCATCACCCTCACCTGACTAGAAACCTTGCAACGAACAACAAACCTGCAAGATATACTAGTGCAGTAGTAACATAAATGCTCTCCGAGTAACTGCCAACTATTTCATTGGGTTTAAGGCCCACTCCATGACATGGAACCCATACCTGACACTGCTAAGGTGGCTAAGAACCTGAGACTAGACCAGTGATAGGCCTAGGGCAAAACCTACTACTATTCTGTTAAAGGAATATAGCAATCAAATGACTCCTAATGACTAGTCCTACTGCTATACCCATAGGGCATTCACTCAGCCCTCCTCAAAGGAGCATCTTCTTGCAGTAGATGGTAAATAACAAACAGACCAGCAACTGGACAATGTGTGGAGTGAGAGACTTTGGAACACTCAGCCCTAAATGGGCTATCTCCATCAAACCCTTCCCCTCAGGACTCAGGGATCTATGGAGAAGAGGAGGCAGAAAGATTGTAAGCGCCAGCAGTGGTGGATGACTCTAAAGAAACAGCATCTTCCAGACACAGCAGGACTGATATACATAGAACCTCACAGAGACTGTCAGCATACACAAGACCACACAGATTCAAGCCAGACAAAGTCCCAGCACTGACCAGGGAAAGTAGACACAAAGTTTCATCTCTAACCAATTTTCTCCAAAGCGGTGTTACTAGTCTATGAATCACACTCTCAAGAAAGGCCCCATTCCCAGAAATAGTTGGGCAACACAAATGTACTCTGTGGTGTGTGTGTGTGGTGTGTGTGTACACTTTTTGTTTTGTTTTGATAAAATGTGGCTTATTTTCTTTTTCCAGTTTTTCGTCTTTTTCATTTTTGTTGTTTCTTCTCTTTTATTTTTTGAGAAAGAGAAAGAACATGAAGTTGGGTGATAAGGAGGTGGAGAGGATCTGGGAGGAATTGGGGGAAGGAAAATCATATGATCGAAATATGTAAGAAAAAAGAAAAACATTTTCTTAAATTCACCAGTTTTATGACTTAAAGATCATGGCAGTAAGATTTTAGAAAACCTACTTTCTTATATCTTGAAAGCAAGATGATTGCTACTGTATACAGAATAGAAAAAACAAAATCTAGTAATTTTGCACTTACACTGCCACATTTTTTCTAATGGTATATTCATCCAACTCGTCATCTGAGCTGCTATCGGTGGCATCAGAATCCAGACCCTCTTCCACATGAGACAACAGCCCTGTAGCAGACAGGGCAAATCTTTGGATTTCTGCAGCTGTACATTGAGCAAAGCCATTGTTTGTATCATCCCAAAACTTATTCTCTGAAGCCAATATGTTGACTTCTGGCTTAATTTCAGTGTGTTCAAGTAAACTATTCCCCAAAACTGTGGTGGGGTCATGAAAGATCTTCATTGTGGGCAGCTGGCGCTTCATAGAAAATTTCATCTGTTGACCATAGTGCTTAACAACATGCTTCGCTAGGAGCATCTGCAAGTGTTTCTGAGTCCGTCTAGCCTGGCTGAGTAAAATTTTCTGTTTACTCACACAATGAAGCAAACGAGCATTCACCTCCTCCTCTTTTTCAGCAGCTGAGGAACTAACAGGCATATCTGAGTGACTAGGTCCAACTTTCCTTTGGGTACATTGCAATAAACTCTTTTTAATCTTAGTATCAGTGAATTTACCAAAAAGTGCATTCTTTTGGTACCATTTACAGTTTTGTAGATGTATTTTATCTACATTTGTGTCTTTGGTGAGATTTGAATCCAAAACAATCTGTATATCTTTCATGCACTGGCTTGTGGTATCTGAGAGTTCTTTTTTGATGACCTCATTCTCAGAATGAGAATGGCAGATCTTACTGAGTTGAATACTGCTGCCGTTACACAGTACGTTTTTCAGCTTACAGCACTTGGACTCCATTACTTTCTTTTGGTTATAATTCTCATTATACTTATTTAGTGTCGAATTAGAACTCATTAAAAGAACTGTCTGAAAATGTTTTGAAGCCTGAGGGGAGGCAAAATGTTTTAAATTCACAAAATTAGTATTTAGAGTAGGTTCAGGAGTTGGAAATCCCAGCATCTGAGAGAAAGTGTCTCCTCCCTTAAGCTTTTCATCTACAGTTCTTGGACTTTCCATGCACAGCATCTTGTCAGATTCCATGGTACTTGGCAAAGATGAAAAGCAGATACCCTTTGTTGTTGCCTCCTTCAGAGCTGGGGTCATGGCGAATCCTGGAGATAATTACTGGAAGCCTAAAATTACATAAAAAATACATGATCAAACGTCTCGAAAAAAAGCTTGATGCTTATATTTTTGCCAAGGGCAACTTTTATTTTTTGATGTTTCTGATTAAAATGAGCATGGCACCAAAGAGTTCCTTTATCTCTCAGCTTCCCACATTATCTCAATAATGAATAAGCTGTTATTTTTCACTCTGATTGTGAGCCTAATATTCACAATCCCAATTAAAGTTACACTTTATTAGACTGGGAATATTGCTCAGTGGGACAGTACTTGTGCAGCATATGTGAGACCCTGGGTTCCATCTACAGCACCACAAAAAAAAAAAAAAAATGCACTTGCACACTGTCACAGTAAGGGTTTCATGACAAATACATGTGGGTCCAAGTACATCTCACAACTGTATCATTGGCAGTGTTTAGTGAAAGTTAATAGAAAAACTTACAACTTTGAATCTCTTAATCATATTTGAAAATGTAAATCAATCGCACAATTGCAAAAATATTTATCTTTATGAAATAGTCACTTTTTCTAAAATGAAGTTCCATTTAGAATTTATTTTTCTCAACTTGAACATTAATAACTAGAATTAAAATAACCTAAGTAACCTGTTAATAAGTAGACCTAAGTGAGCACAAAACATGAATTCATAGTTGTTCAAAAATAATGTGGCAATGAGAAGTCACCTGATCTGAGACATATTATTTTTCCTGGAAAATCTAACTGCAATGTTTTTCCATTATCACAAATACACATTTATTACTTATCTTTGTAATATATTCCTTCTACATACAAAATAGTGAAAACCATGCCAGATGACCAGTGAAGATTAATTCCAAAGTTAAACAAATTTCAAAAGAAAAGACTGTGCAAAACTTTACAACATTAACTATTTTAAGTTTTTAATGATAATACAGTAGATCTATTAAATTCCATAATTTTTTCAACACACATAATACACTCTAATATTATGTGCATCCAGATGCTAGCTGTAACTGTATTTCCTTCACTTTTATTTTCCATAAAACTAGCACAAATGATCAAGAGAAAGAAAAGGTGTAAAAAAATTGTTTAAAAAAAATCAAAGGGTTAAGTGCAAATAGCTAAGTAGACAATATCTACAACATATAAAAGAATTATTAATAGCTAGGATATATAAAGAACTTCTGCAAATAAATAAAAGACACAGTAATAACATACTTTAGGTGATAATGTCTAGATGGCCAATGACATATACTTGATCACAGTAGTAAAAAATGCTTATCAGCAAAGCAAGATCCAAGTTTCCAAACACTAAACTGACCAAAATGATTCCAGTTTGAAACACCAGTTATGATGAGGCAGGAAGAAAGCAAAATTTCTCACATCCACTGAAGCAACAAATTGGCTGGGAAATTTGTACATAAAGTAAAAAATCTGCTTGTCACAGGTATATAAGCAATGGTTGTAACACCAAACATTAGTTGAAAACAAATTAGATATAAAAAAACAAACACAATGGAATAATATATTGAAGTTAAAAGACTATCACTATGGACAGACTAACGGTAAAAGGAAAAAAAATAGTGTAGGTACACACACACACACACCAGCTTTATACAATATAAATACAACACAAACATAAAAGCTTATCATGTATATGGATGCTCAAGCGTATACTTAATAAAAAGTGAACTAGAAAAATGCCCACCATATCTGAAACAGTAGTTGCATCAAGTTTCATAAGGTTTTCATTTTTATTATAAATGTTATGATTTTGGAAAAAAGAACAAATGTAAAATAAACGTTAATGGTTAACTAAATGATAAAAATATAGATGTGTGTATATATATATATATATACACATGCACACATACTTTGTCTCATGTAAAATGTGTTTATAGTCTGCCTTCAAATTTGAATTATCTCAAAATTAATACGCTTTTGTATAACTAAGCAATGAGCTCTCTATATAATACTCACATTCATCCTAAATTTTAAAGGAAAAATGAAAATGATTTTTTTTGTTTGCAGTTCACTCTGATTTTAATGGATACAGGAAAAACGACAGAGCATCATGAGGTGGTGTTAGGGGCACTTGTTCTGGAAGTGGGCCCACTTTCTGTCCCCACACTGGGCATCCCACAAATGCCTGTAACTCCAGCTCCAGAGGACCTGAAACCCTTCTTCTGGGCTCTGAGGGTACCCACACACAGGTGACATACAAACACACATATGTATAAAAAAATAACTTTTTTTAAATTAGGGAAGAAAGTTTCTAGGATTAAAAGCATGTGCCACCAAATCCAGCCCCCCCCAAAATTAATATTTAAAACAGTAGTTTGGGAGCCTTTGAGACATATAGTCAAAAAGTATAGATTTGGCAGTTTGCAAAAATTAAATGAGCATATTACTAAAAATCACTGAGTTTTAAATCACTCGTGTGAACTCCGAATGAGGGCTCCAATCATTATGCAGGTTTTAATTAATTTATTCTTAGTTGACTATGCTTCATTAACACACAAAATAGCTAATTAGAATAAGGCAAAATATAATTTTAAAAGCACACAATAGTGAACAATTCTGTAAGTTTACCTCAAGATAATATCCTTTAGTTCAATATAATTGCAATTACTTTATAGAACTTAAATGCTTATTTGCGCTTTGGAAGCCAACTTCAGAAAGGCAGTAAGAAACTGACTACAAATCAAGCAATCTGTTTTCACTGAGAATATTACAACCAGCCACACCACACACCTTTTTCATATTGAGTATTTATGAATGATAGCTAGAAAACTATTAGTTTTAAAAAACAAAGTTAAAATGGCCAGACGGTGGTGGCACACGCCTTTAATCCCAGCACTCAGGAGGCAGAGCCAGGTGGATCTGTGTGAGTTCGAGGCCAGCCTGGTCTACAGAGCAAGATCCAGGTCAGGAACCAAAACTACACAGAGAAACCGTCTTGAAAAACCAAAAAATAAAAAATTAAAAATTAAAAAAATTAAATTAAAATGCACAATTTATGGAAATAAATAAGTTTGCTTTCTTAAAGGTGGAAAACAAGAATATAGTCCCTGAATCATAAAATAATTGTCTGCATTGGTTAGAAAGAAGATAGAGTCTTCATCTCCATCTAATATGTATTCAATCTAAAAATCAGCAATTCATTTCACCTGTCATAGGCAGACATGTCTGATACTATCCTAAATACTAGAAAGATGCAGTGATCATGACAAATAAAAATTCTGCCCTCACAAAGTTTACATTTAGAGGAATATGCTAGAGAGGAGAAGGGAGGGAGGGTGATTGAATTTATTTTAAAAAATGAATAACATTTTTTTAAATCTACATTCATGTGAAAGGTGACTATAACATAAGTGTGGTGACTTGAATATGTTTGAATAGTTGGTCTCCAGTTAGTGCAACTGTTTGGGAAGGATCGGCAGATGTGGCCTTGTTGGAGGTGTCACTGTGGGCAAGCTTTGAGGTTCCTAAAGCCCCAGTGTCTCAATCTTTCTGTCTTGTGTCTGTGGATAAAGATGTGAGCTCTCAGCTACTGCTCCACTGCTGGCTGCCTGCTGCCATGCTCAAACCATGATGGCCCCAGACTCTGAATGGCGAGCCCCAAACAAAACTCTTTCTTTTACAAGTTACCTTGGTCATCATGTCTTATCACAGCAATAGAAAACTAAGACAATGAGTAGATACAATATTCCAGTAAATAAGGGTTTTGTAAGTGTTTACAAAAGCTGTAGTCTAGAGCATATTTATATTGGCACAGGGTAAATCTGGATGTGTGGATGAGAAGTGGGCCTCTCAAGGCTTCTCTCTTGCCCTAAGATCTCAAACAATAACAAGTTAATAGGAATTTGAGATGTATTCCTTCCACTCAAAAAAGATAATATAAATCTTTGGGTAAGAATAAGCTTGGTGTGCTTCTGGAGGAAAAAAAGCAACTATGTCCAGAACATAATGACTACAGAAAGAATAGAAATAAGACCAGAGGAGTAGAAAGAGCCTGACCACTTCATTAGAAATTCAGGTGAGGAAATAACTTGATTTGATTGACTGGAGAAAGGGGGGAAGGGAGAGAGGGAGAACAAGTTAGCTCACTCTGGATGGCTGTCAGAAAAGACCTGGAATGCAGAGGAACCAGAGAGGCAGTTACTGAATCAATGTAAGCCAAATTGGTTGCTTAGACTAGTTAGATATTAAGAATGAAAATTTAAATATGTCTCAAGATAGAGTCAACAAAACTTTTGGTTTTTTTGGTTGTTGTTTTGGTTTTTTTGTTTGTTTGTTTGTTTTGTTTTTTGGGGGGTTGGTTTTTGTTGTTGTTGTTATTGTTGTTTTGGTTTTTCAAGATGGGGTTTCTCTGTGAAACAGTTCTGGCTGTCCTGGAACTCATTCTGTAGAGCAGGCTGGCCTCGAACTCACAGAGATCCACCTGCCTCTGCCTCCAGAGTGCTGGGTTTAAAGGCATGTGCCACTACTGCCCAGTCAAAACTTCTGATGATCAACATTTTGCAGGGTTTAAGAGGGGCAAAAAGAACCAAAGTTATGATTGGTTTTCTAGCTTCAGCACATGCATGGTCAATGGTGACATTCTGGAAACAAGACATACTTGGGAACCTTTTTTTCTTCTTTTTCAAGTCTTGTTGGGGTCACATTATATTTAAAGTATGTGTCAGCCACCCACGTGGAGTCAGCCAATCAAGGCTGGAGTTCAAGGGGTCATAATTAGACAGTAGTTGGAGAAGTCATGGCATATAAACAGCATTTAAAGCCAAGGAACAGGAGTTTACCTAGGGAGAAGGTCAAAACAAAGGAAAGGAGCCCACAACAGAGACTAAGGGACTTTGTAATGGCTATGTAAAGGGAGCTACAAGAGAGGATGGGCCCACAAAGGACAAACAACAAAATGTCGGGGTGGGTACAATCAAGACAGCCAAGTATTTAGAATATATAAGAGGTCAAATAAGAACAGGTCAAAGTTACCAGGGATATTACTTTCTAAGAGATCTGTTGAGAAGTCTCCTTTGTTTTCAGTCCAGTGTAGTTAATTGTAAATTTAAAGATCGACTGAGCTCTAGCTTTCCATCTTAGAGAAAGGGAAATACCTAACCCCAACCCTCTCTCCCTGTCCTTTCTAATCCCCAAGGCACAGAAACACAAGGCAGACCTAGCCACCAGACTATGCAGTATCATTTTATTAAATGTTTGCCATCTTATTAAACATTTTATTAAGAGTTCATTTTACACAGCTTTCAATTAAAAAGCTTGCAAAGCACCCTAAGAGGAAAAATAAAGTTTTAAAAGATGGCATCACCAGACAAGGGATTTAAAACAACCATAATTAATAAGCAATGGGCTTTTAATCAGGGGAGGAAGACAATACACAAGAGATAAGTAATGCAAGTGAACTAATGAAAGCCCTAACAAAGAATCAAAGACAAATTCTACAGATCACACACACAGTGGCAGGGCACAAGAGACAGCTCAGCAGGCAAAGGTGCCTGTCACCAGGACTGAAGGCCTGCTGAGTTCATCCCCCAAACCCACATGTTGAAGCGAGAACACTAACATGAACCAGACACCAAATCCCAGATCCAGGAAGCGCAGAGAAAACCAAGCAGAACAAATGTCAAATCAGTTCATATAATTTTAAATCATAATTCATGTCGCTTAATAAATTCAACCCTGTGTTCAAGCATTATGTGAAATTATGGTACTTACGGTATAATAGTATGTCCACAACAAATAACACATTTAAAATGATGTACTAAAATTTCTTATTTGTATGTATGTGTTTGTGGTGCAGGTTCCATCAAACTTCGGCTTGCATGTACTAGGAAAGCCCTCTCTGACTTAGCTATCCCACCAGCCCCTGATTTTAGTGACAGGTTCTTAAAAGCAGCACTGGATAGCCTCAATTCATAATCCTCCTACAGCATCCTGCATAGTGTGCCTCGTTTTGGGGGTCGGGGGTGGAGTTGTTGCTTGTTTATTTCCAAACAGAGTTTCTTGGTGTAACCCTGGCTGTCCTGGAATTCACACTGTAGACCAGACTGGCTGCCAAGTCAGAGATCCACCTGCCTCTGCCTCCTAAGTGTTGGGATTGTACCTAGCTTTTAAAAGAACAGATTTGATTTATGTATTAGATGGAGCTAGAGACCTAAGCCAGGGCTCAGGCATGAAAAGAACTCTGAGCACCATGTCCAGCCTCATGTCAGGTACTTTTCATGATGAATGAAGCTGCACTGGGCTTTGTTTTCATCAACAAACAAATCCTAGGATCCTAGGATATTGTTTGGCCCATGGGAAGCTTTTTTTTCTTTTTTTTCCCCCAGGCAGTCTTGCCAGGTAACATGGACTCACTATGGAACTCTTAATTCCCATACTTTTGCCACAACAGGAGTGAGCCCCTATGAGTGACTCATACAACAGGCTCTTAACAAAACATCTTGAACAAACACCATCCCTAAATGATAAAAACTGCTCTATATTTTAACAAAGGAGATTTATGAGACATTTTCTTGCCAGGTTGTCAGATAAAAAGGTTAGAAAACATTAACACAGAATTTAACTGCCCAGGAAAAATATGGTATGAGCTACATATGTTATTTTAAACTTACTACCAGACATTTTAAATATAATTATTTCATTTAGCAAATGAAAATATATGTGATCAAAATAAAATTTCTTAATGACACTATATAGATAAATAGATAGATAGATCCTTTATGTATAACAAATCTTCAAAATCATGAGTTTCTTTTCTACATTCTTAATGTAAAAAGATCCTCATTTCAAATGTTCAGATCAGTCTGACAAGAAATTACTGTACTAGTACAATGCAAGATGTATTCTTCCTTAAATAACCAGGAATCAACCATTAACTACAAAATTTCAATCCACAAATTTATCTTAACCAAATATATGTATATTTTTAGGCACCTACAGTAGTCTAGACAATACAGAAAAGAGAAACTCCAACAATTTTCTAAAAAACATCTTGATCAGTTTCTAACTACACACTGGGACATTTCATTCTAGCTAAATCTAAAAATACCTTTCTAACTACAAAAATATTGGGTTCTCTGATTCCAGACACTCCTCCTGTTGGTAAAGATGGTTTTGTGTATACTCTAGATACTCACATCTAATGTGGCACTAAAGTAATTTAATCTAACAAACTAGAAAGGAAAAAATGGAAAAAAATAAAACTTTTTCTCTGTCAAAGACACTCACTAAAATATCAAGCAAATGGGATTTTTTAAGTGGATACTACAAGCTTAAAAACTGCCAACAGTCTCTGAAAGAAAGCAGCCATGCAGTCTTGATTCTCGGCGAAGGCAAGAGCTCCTCATAATCCAAAAACCAGTTCTATTTAAGTTTCACAACCAATTGATTTTTCAGCTTTTGGTTTAAGTTAAATTCACTAGTATCTTGGCAAACAGAAATTGTGTGGTTTTATGAGTAGCATAAAAGAAGTTTATCACAAAACCATTATAGATGATCTGTCAAGTACATAAACCTTCAACAAACAACCCAGATCCAAATATATACTATTCTTACAAGACTCGGAAAAATACCAATAATACTTTCTGTAGGACAAGCAAAAACTTATAACTTCAATAATAAACACTTTAAAGTCACTTTTTTCTTTCTTTTAGTATATATTAGTTGTATTATTATAAAACCAAATTAATGCAAGAACAATAAACTGGATTATACTGTTAAATCTATAGCATAAATTCTAAAAATTGAGTCTACAATTTAATCCAAAGAGCATTCACTGAGAATTAAGAGTTTACTTAATTTGAAATTGTACTATTACAAGTAGGTTTTGCCTTGTCCCCAGGATGTGTTCATAGTAGCTCAAGCTGTACTTTTAAGATTCATAATACATTCATATTTGAGTCTGGCATTAACTAAAAGTAATCTAATCCCCTAGAGATCATGGAATATAGGAAAAGCAGTTATCTTTCAAAACTTGCATGTACACAGGGAGATAACTGCCAAGACTATTACTACTGAGTTGGTTCAGACACTTAGTAATCAAATCTTTACAAATTAATAACTTACATATTGCAAATGATTTTTGTTTGACATTTCCTGAAGAAAATTATTTAAATACCTTCACACTTCAATTTAATAATCTAGATAAGAACCACTGGTTCTCCTGAAAAATGAATATTAAAATTAACTCTGATTGCCTATCCCTCCTATTGCTTCAGATTTTTGTTATGCTTTCTATTCTAGAATGCATACAAGCATTCCATATTGTCTTTGGAAAATATTCTCTCAGGTTTTAAACCTGAACATTAAATTTACTCTAAGACACAAATCCACCTATAAAAATAAAAACTAAAATGGGCAGTGGTGGTGCACACCTGCACTTGGGAGGCAGAGGCAGGCGGATCTCTGAGTTCGAGCCCAGCCTGGTCTACAAAGAGTTTCAGGACAGCCAGAGCTGTTACAGTGTAGAGACCCACAGAGGTTTCCTGGTGAGTACTTACTCAGGGTACGAGAATTGAACTTGCTTTACTCAGCAGGAGTGTTTGGAAGGGTCTACACTTGGCTATGTGGTGTGCTTTGATGGGGGGGGGGTCTTTTTGCCCCGCCCCTTGGCATTTTTATAAAAAAAAAAAAAACACTTTTGAAGAGACAGAAGGGGCTGGTGGATTCTGATCCAGATCCTCCCGAAGCTATCCTGTGTTTCTCTGTCTCCTCTCCACTATCTTTCTATCTAAAAGTTTCTTATTCCTCTCTCCTCCTCATAGGAACCCTTTAAAAGGTGGGAGCTGGCCTCCCACATTACAGAGAAACCCTCTTTCATAAAACCAAAACAATAAAAATACGAAATACAAAAACTACCAACAGTATTTGAAAGGGAAGAACCCAGAAGCAGAGCCAAATCTTATTCCACATATATTACTTAACCCATGATAATAAGGAAAAGTAACTAACAAAATGTGAGAGGTTCTCTTTTTGTCTTTACATTTATTTAGCGTGGGGGTGGGGTGGGGTGGGATAGGGAGTGTTGCTATGGCAGAGATCAGAGGACAACTAAATGGGTGGTTCTCTCTTTCCAATATTTGGGTTCCAGGGGTCCAGCTCAAGTCATCAGACTTGGTGGCAAACACTCTTATCAAATGAGCCATCTCAGTGGCCCAAGTTGGACTTTCTAACATTACTAAAAATATAAGAGAATTCAAATTTTCTAACTTGTCCTTATAAAGGCAAAAGCCAAAAATACAGAAACACCAAGGAGAATGAGTTCATATTGGTTGAATTTTTATCTCATAGCACTAGAAACCAGGGGCTGGAGACATGGCTCAGGCGTTAGGAGCACACACATTGCTCATGAAGAGGCTCTCAGTTCAACCTCCAAAGCCCAGGTAGGCTGGCTCACAATCACCTGGAATTCCAGCTCCAAAAGAGCAGACAACTCTCCTGGCTTCCATAGGCCCTGCACTCAAATACACAAACCCACAGGAGGAACTCGGATATAAACATGATATTTTAAAAAATGTTTTAAAGTATCAAAAAAATAAGTAAAGCCATAAATACAAAATGCAACATATTTCCAGATTCCTTTATACATTCTTTTAGGGGAATTCTCAGTTCACTACAGAAAACTGTACCATAATTGGCATGAGTTGAATACAGTTAGCGCTGCACTTTGTAGTCTATGATGTTTATAAGCAAGAGCTTCTTCCACTTTGAAAACTATGCCTAAAAAGGAATTCTCATTGAAGACTAAAGAATTTAATTAAAGATAAAGCCACTTGGGTGGCCACATAACAGATCAAACAGCTCATACTTGAAGCAGAATTATTACTACTCAGCTGTATGTGCATGACTCATAAGAATATAAATGAAGTTTATTCCTGCGTACATACATTTGGATGCAGCAATTTATGTTGAAAAGGGCATTATCACACATTTGCTCAGTCCATTCATTTTGGCAATTTAACATCACACAGTTCAACACTGATTAATGACCTACTACCGTGCACAGTTTTGGGGGTTTGTTTTGTTTTGAACTACTAAAAACGTACTTAAGAAATCTGGGTCTTCTAGAGCTAGAAAAGAACCTGAAACATTGTAAAGTTCATAAATGATTTAAAATAATAACAAATTTTTGGTTATAAATAGCTGAATTTTAATATCAATATAAAAAAGTGTTTTTGAAAATATAAAAATAACATCTGGTATTAAAATTTTCCATTGTGGCAAAACAAAATCCCAACATGAAAGATAAACAAAAAAAAAAAAAAAGATAAGTTACAGGCCAGTTTGGACTACAGTGTGACTTCCAGGCTGACTCAGATCTCATATTGACATCCTAACTTTAAACACACACACACAAATGAAAAGAAAAATTCCACTATGAATTATCTTCAATTTTCACTATACACTATCAACTAGCCACTATAATGACATCATTTTTACTAACTTTTTTTTAACCTTTCATTGACTAGGAAAGGAACAAAATTCTGTGAAATGCCCATTTAGTTCAACATTTAAGAGAAAATGAGGGGAAAAAAAATTAAGAATTATATAGCTTCTCTTTCTAAATCTAACATACTGAATAAAATGATTATGAGTTATCTTTTGTATGATATTATATTATAGTACTGTAAAGATAAAGGCTTTAAGAACAGATTAAAGATGTAAACTGGCTGCTAATTTCCCACTGTCATTTACACTATAAAGCAGCCTCATTTTTTGTTGTAACAATTTGATAAGCCAGATCAACATCAACCTCAACTATAATCCTAAAGGAAGCAGCTTTCCACTCCTTCAAGTGACACCTAATATAGTAAAGACAGACTCCCGGGAAAATGAACAAGACATCTATGAAGCCACAAAAGACATCATGGAAACAAGATGGCTCACTGCATACAAGGTTTATGTGATAGACTAAAGGGCAGTAAAGAATGCCATAGGTAGTTAACAAGTGGGCTACCAACACCAACTGGAAATAAAGAACTCTAGACACTAACCATCTAATTTGTCTAACGCATAGTCTACGAGAAACCAGAATAATCAGAAGGAAATTTCCACGTTAGCTTCTTGGAAGACCAGTAAATGAGGAAAGGTGGTGAAACCCTGTAAGTAATGTTATAAGCAGAAAGGGTAGATGAAGATTTGGGCTATGCCATGCTTAAGACAATGGGGAGTTCCTGGAACTTTTAATTAAAAACTACTAAGATCAGTGAGTCCAGCCTTAAGGAACAAGTACTCAAATGACTCACTCAGCTACTACATTATCAATTACGTACTCCTCAGACAAAAAAGGAAGAGACAATTTCCCAACTTCTCACAGATGAAAAAAAAGTTAATATTGACAACCAATTGGCAAGTCTTCATTGTGCATCCACTATTTGATACACGGTATGTAAGTATGAAAGTTTTCTCTCAAGTACCCAACAGTAAATTAGGAAATGCAATAGAACCACATACTTGTTCGTCGTGAAAACAAACAAAAAATAAAGAAAACACTACTGTGATGAACAAAGATGCGACAGGAAGCACACTCATACCTCTGAGTAAATTAATGCCACATTCACAAAGCTGGAGATGTCACAAGAGCATAAAAAGAAACAAAACGACTCTGACCCAGAAACTCCTCTCCTACAAATCTAACGGGTGGAGCGGAAAAATGTATTATTTCAAAGACTTGTGTAATAAAATTTACACAAAACATTAGAAAAATCCCAAACTTCTGCCAATAGGGAAAAACTTAAAATAGACTCATGTGATGAAATGTTATACAGCTATTAAAATTATTTTTTAAAAAAATTAATGTTATTTAATAGCATTAAATGTTTCTGGATTAAAGTTAAGTGAAAATGTATGATCTCTAGTTTTAGGAAAAATTACACATAGATGACAGAAAAATAAAGAGAAATACAAAGTTTTCCAGGAAATTTTAAAATAACATGTAAGAAAATAAGCAGGTATTATTTAAAAAGACACCTATTGCCAAGAACTGTAAATGTGTTATATTTACTGGCCAAGATTATGAGTTTCACATTTAAGAAATTATTCTAGAAAGGCTGAGAAAGGGGAGTAACAATAATCTGTAGATCAAAACTACGAAGCGATGAAGGATCTTGCCAGTGATCTTTAAAACCGGGAAGAGAAACACACATGGAAGTTACAGCAGCTGGGGTGGTGCCACGCGCTCCCAATGTCAGCTCTAAAAGGACCTGGACTGCACAGCAAGTTCCAAGGCCAGCCTGGGTTACATGGCCTGAAACAAAACAAAGTGCAACAGGTCTGGACTAAATTAAATATATCTTATTTCACGGCTTGTTGTTAAAATTCCGAATCTATGCGGGCTTTATTAAAACTGACGTTTTGTTACACCACGTTATGTGGAGATTTACAGTCACTAACAGGACACGTGATCTTCATTACACTCTTTTAAGGCAGGGACCATATTGCGCAACGGTTTACTAGAGGAAACAGATGTATCAGCAAGGCTGTGACTTGCCCAAGAAAACAGCTAGCTAGTTCTCTGGAAACCGCAAAAATCAACCACCGGTGTTAAGCCTCTTAAGCAATCTGGGTTCCACACCTGCACCTCTTCTTCCCACCCGCCCCCCTCCACTGTCGAATTATTTTTAGAGCTGCTTTTCCTAGCCCCAAATCCTGCCTAGTTTGCCAGCCGTGCTCAGTAATAGTTTCGGGTAAGTTCTGTTGCTAATAAACTTGCCCCGTCCAATCAGGATCTAAAAACCTTTCTACAGACACCAAGTTAAACAAGTCCAAGGCGGCGGCGGCGGCGGCGGCCAGTCTTTTCAGTCTCTCCAGCACGGAACCGCTCTCGAGTTTGGGGGAAATCAACCAGAAGGTGACTCCCACAACTCCAAATCTCCCTGCCCCCGCGACGGGACCAGCCAGGGCAGGGAACCGCTACCGCGCCTTCTCCGGGAGCACCGGGGGGGAGGGGAGGGGGGACGCCCACGCAGCGCCCGCTCCCCGCCAGGCAGTGAGCCCGACAGCTCCTTCCCGGCGGCGGTTCGAGACTACACCACGCCGGCCAGACATGAGTCCTTCCTACCGAACCTCCTACTTCTCTTTCCCGAACCGAACCGAGCCCTCCCCTCCGGCACCAGCCGCGACCCGAACTCGGACGTGCGGTTGGTCCCTCAATAAAACCACTACCATCTCCCTTCCCTCCGGAACAAATGCCGGCCCAGCAAAAGCAAAAAAGCAACGTCGCTGCTAAGGCGGACCGCTCGGCCCAGAGCTCGAGTAACTTGCACCCTGCCTGGGGCGCCCGTACCCGCCGGAGAGGCTCGGAGGCTCGGCGGCTCCGGCTGGGGGGCGGGCCCGGGGGGGGGGGGAGAGAATGAGGAAAGCCACGTGTTCCGCCTTGTGCGCACGCGCCAGCCAAAACAAAAGGGAGGCTCGCCAGGCCCCGCCCCCGGCCCCCACGTGACTCGCAGCCGGGCCCGCCCCCTGCCCCGCCCTCCCCTCCCCGCCCGCCGTGTCTGCCAAGGCTGTTAGGGTTTAGCCGTTTAAATTTGGCTGCGGTCCGACCCCCCTGCCCCAGAGCACGGTCCTGTGCCGGGGCCCGGGAGTTCCAACGGCCGGGAGGATTCGGGGGTGCGAGGCGGGGGGGGGGGGGGGACGGGACACGACTGCCCGGCGGACGCCGAGCCCGCGAGTCTCTCCCCCTTCTCTCTCTCCCTCCGCCCCCCCCCCCCCGACGACGGTCTTCTCCGCTCTTTCCCGCCCCGCGCCGCCGCCGCCGTCCCCCGCCGAGGAGACCCCACCCCCCCTCTGCCCGCCGCTGCGACGCCGGCCACTCGCCTGCTGGGGCGCCCTGGCTGCCCTCCGCCGCCGCTCCGTGGGTCCGGCCGTGGTGGGGGCCCGCCGCCGCCGCCGCCGCAGGCGATCTCTAGGAGCTGTCCGCCCGCCTCCCTCCCTCCAACACCCGGGGCGCCGCCGACTCGTCTCCAGAGCGCGCCCCGCTCCCGCACCCCGGCTGACACCGCCGCCGCCGCCGCCTCTGCCGCTGCCGCTACCGCCGCCGCCGCCGCGGTTTAACAGTCCGCCCGCTGCCCGCAGCTCCGGGCGCTCGGGGGACGGAACCCTGCAGCGGGAGGCGGAGGGGAGGGGGCAGCGGGGGAGGGCGGGGCCCGGCCCCGGCCAATGGCAGCGGGGGAGGGGCGCGCCATGCAAATGAGGCGGGCGGCCGGGGGAAACCCCGGCGGGGGCGGGGCCTGCGGAAGCCGCCCCGGAGCGTTCGGAAAGCGGCCCCCGACCGAGCGCCGGGGCCGAACTCGGCGGCGGCCGCGCCGGCTCCGAGTGCGATCCGCTCCGCTCCGCTCCACCACCGCCGCGGCCGCCGCTGCCGCTGCCGCTGCTCCTCGGCGCTCTCTCCACACCGGCGCCAGCCGGACTGCCGGGCCGCTTCCCGCCTCCGCGCTGCGGTTTCTCTGGGTCCGTGAGACGAAAATAAAACGCGGGGCGGAGCGGGGGTGGGGGGGGGGAGGGGAGGAGGGGGGCAGGCGAGTCCGCGCGTCCCTCTCTGCTCCGCTGCGAGCCTTGGCGTCCCGCACGGTAGTCCCGGCCAGACCGAGGGTTAGCAGCTTTCCTCCACTGCCGAGGTCCTTGGAGCCTCGGTGCCTTTGCTTGTAGCGAGAGAGACTCAGATCCCAAGTCATACACTCTGCCGGACCTTAAAATAGGTGACAAGTCTGCCTTGGATACGTTTGAGTGAGTTTATGATCGAGGGGCGCTGCAGTTAACTCTCCTCTGCCAAATGTGCAGAAAAGCGGGATTTTATATGGAAACAGTTGACTGGAGAGACACAAAAACATCGCTAGAGTCTTGCACCTGGCCCAGCTTGCAGCTTCACCGTTAAACGCACCCGGGCATTTCCCCAGGCTTGAACTTGAGGCTTAAGGAAAAAATGATAACCTAAATATAGCTACTTAGATGATAAGAGTAGAAGCTTTGCTAAGCAGATTTTCGTCGGAATGCTTTAGGGAGTGAAAGGCACTAAAATTTTAGATCCAGATTTATCATTATTTCTACCTTATTATTTATTTGGAAGGGATCACGGGGTAGGACCATGGCAGAAGTGTGAAGAATTGAAGTCATCAGGAAGTAATACTTAGACATTACCGGAATTGGAAAATTAACCACTACTTCTCTTTCTAGTACATCAACACGCATAGCTGAAATAATTTTTAGGATAAACTGTTTTCAGTGGGGAGAATAGTTATAAAAATTACTCAAAACAATAATTACTCAACATGGTCAAGGGAAGACATTTCAAGAAATATTAAAATGGATTAAAAATCATGAACTAATGCGTGTTGGAGAAAAAATAAAACACCTACTGGGTATTTGTCATATTTAAAGGGCTGCCATAGTCCCTAAGTACAGAGACAGAAAATGAGTAAAGCATTTAAATAAAGTATGTGGTGGGGCCTGGATTGGGGCATTCCAGGCCGAGGTGGGCTAGCCTGTTCTCCATGGTGAGGTCCAGGACATCCATGGCTATATACCAAGACCCTATCTACAAACAAACACAAAATTGCATGGTGGAGGTAGTAGCAGTTTGAGAAGTCAAAAGTGTTAGAGCAGTTCTAGGATCTTGGATTCAACTGGGCATTCATTTTAAAGACTTCAAAAAGAGAGGAAGGCATCAGTAACTCAGGAAATAGTATCCTTAAGGGGAGGTAATATGTATCATACTATTAGAAGAGAAAACCACATTGTCAATTACACTGTTTAGTCTTGAATGACAAGGTCTGGGGGTGCACCACAGCGAAAGAGCACTTGCCTAGCATTAGTGAGGGGTGCCCTGGGTTCAATTTCCAGCACTCCGATGAATGACAAGGAATTCAGATTTTAAATGGAGGCAGTTGTACAGCTATAAAATTACTTGAGGTACGGTTATCTCCTGTGACGTAATTATGATCAAAGCAAAATACTTGTAAGTTAACTATGAAATGTGTATTGAAAACATATTTTGTGATGGTTAGAAAGGATTTAAGGGAGTAAAAGTTCCTGCCTGTGCAAGGTGTAGTAAGCTTTGCCAAATGCAGATAAACACCACAACAAGGTTTTAAATATATTGCCTAGCTCAGTCATCAAACATAGTAGGAAGTAGGTTCTTTTCCAATACTCAAGGTTAATTCTTTTAGCTAGCCTCAGTCTGCCAGATTTTGTGGACCTTATATAAATATTCCAGTCTATGAAACCATCATGTCTGTAACATTTGTCTCTTCCCTTCATACTCAACTTAAGGTACTTCAAAAATTGCTGTAGTGTATGAAATGGTATTAACCGTCACTTAACTACACATTAAGCACATTGTTCCTTGACACGAAATGCTGTTCTAAACTATGCTTCTGTTGCATGTAATATAAACACGCCAGCTTTCCAGACACCACAGAATATAAAGTGCTAAAAATTGATAGACTAAGTCCTTTGTCAAATGGTTTCCTATTTTACTTATTTAGCAAAATCCTGTAAGAATTCGTGTGCTCTTAATCTATTAGAAGATACATTAAAAAGAATTCTGGTTTCCAAGAAAAATCTATTCTGGTTTGAGAGGGGTGGGGAGTGTGTAAAGCCCAAGATGGAGCCAGAGCAAGGAGAGGAGAAGGGCACAGTTCTTGCTGACATAATTCCGACGACCTGACTGGAGGCCTGTGAAAAAAAAAACGCCCAGGTAAGCGGTATTGCCGTGATTTCAGGAGATAAACTCCTACACAGGCATTCACTCAGTCACTTCTTCCATTCAGGAAACACCACGGCAGCACTTAAGGCCCAGCTGACACTGTGATAAATGCCAGAGATAGAGATCGACACCTGGCTTCTAGCAACGCGGCCAGGAATGGATTACAAACACAGGCTTTTGTGTCTCCCTTCCCGCTCTGTGTGTCTTTATAGCACTTCACCATCCAGCATAACACAGATTTTTATTTTTCTCTCCCTGCTCTGGAATATAAATGAGCTCCATGAGCTCTGGTTATTTTGCTCAACACTGAATCCTGGAGCTTAGGACATGGTTCCCAACAAACGTTGAATGGAAGAACATTTCATTCTTACATTCTGCGGTTCTCTATTAATTTCCTGTGTTAAAAAAAAAAAAAAAAAGATTAAACTCAGTGGCATCTAGGTATCAAGATACTTACAGTAATACGTAGCCAGTCTTGGATTTAAACACAGTCTCGACTGGATCCAAAGCTAGCCTTCTTGCCCCACTGTCAAAACAGAAAGCTTATGGCGTTTATTACTTGTTCTTCATATTTCTGTGCCAGAAACAACTGTCTCCTACTGTCCTATATACATTTTGGGAATTTTTAGGGTGTTTTTTGTTTTTTGTTTTTCAAGACAGGGTTTCTCTGTATAGCTTTGGAGCCCTCCTGGAACTCTCTCTGTAGCCCAGGCTGGCCTCAAACTCACAGAGATCTGCCTGCCTCGGCCTCCCGAGTGCTGGGATTAAAGGCGTGCGCCACCGCCGCCCAGCTGACTAACCAGTATTTGTAGATGAAAAGGTTAGGGGTGTGCAACAGAACTACAAGAACCAGGCTGGGTACAAGAAAAGACCACACTGGCCCACAGAGGTAGAAGAATAAAAAATAACCGAATCCACCACTTTTATCGACAGTAGACTCTAAATTGGAAACAACCCTAAAATATACCATCTGTAAAAGGATAAGCTAATTGTGGGGTATCCATATATGCTATTGTGGAATAACCATAAGCGCTTTTTAAAGTTTTTTTTTTTCATAAAATGTATTTTATCATATTTTTCACCTCGCCCAACTCCTCCCAGATCTTCAGAGTCTTTTTTTTTTCTTAAGTGAGCATACAAAATAATGGATTTCATTATCACATTTTCATCCATGGATGCATCCTAAACAGAATGCTGAGTGAAATAAACCAGACACCAAAGAGAGTAAATATTGCACGATCCCATTTATGTAAGGCTCTGGAAAGACACGTGTGACCCAGAGTGACAGAAAGCAGACCAACAGTTGCTGAGCTGGGGGACAGGGTGGGACAGGACGGACTGGGGTCGGTAAGAGGGGTTTGGAAAACGTTTTGTATCTTGATCCTGGTAGAATGAGTGCAAATTTCATCCAAACATTTAAATATAGTAACACATATTGTACTTCACTACATCCTCCTTGATGAAAATGGACACAAATCTCAAGGAGTTTCTAGTTCATAAGTGGACTGTATTAGGAAAGGATAGGCTGTGTACATCAGAAAGCCCAAGAGAGTGGGTCCAGCTAAGTGGTAGAGTGCATGCCTAGCATGTACCCGCCCTGTGTTCAGTCCTTAGAATAAAAAACAATGGTTTAAAAGCAATAGTTTTCTTGGGGAGTGAGGGGATGGGAAGTAGCAGTACTCTAGGGATTAATTAAACCTAGAACATTGTACATGCTAGGGAAATACACTACTTGAGCTCCTCCTTACCCTCTTTTCTTTCCATTCTGTTTTATTATTGTATTTTCTTTGAGATGGGCTCTAAGTTTCCCAGGATGGCCATGAACTCCCGTTGTCACCCAGGCAGACGGTGAACTTGCCATTCTCCTGTCTCAGCCTCCGGAGTGGCTGGAACCACAGGCCTCCGCTCTAGGCCTGTTTCCTTAATACATAAGCAAATGGTCCATTTTAAGAGCCAGTGAAATGTACTAAGAGCTCCGGAGCTAAAATAATAGCACCACTGACCCATCATGAGTCCAGCTTCTGCTACCCTTATCTGTTCTCAAAGTGCTCATGGTTCCAGATGCCCACCAGTTTCCCATCATTACTGTTCATTTCCCAGGTACCTGAAAGAGCCTTCAACATGTCTCTCCTTAAGTTCTAGCAAAACCTGTACACATTTGTCATGTAACTATATATAGTAACAAGGGAGCCTAGGAGATGCAAGTACGGTAGTCCAAATACATTTTCTCCTCCAACAACATAGGCCTTGATTTTTAGGAGAAAATACTTTTTGGTTGGACAATGGTCTCCAAGTGGTAAAGTGGGTTCTTGACTAATTTAAGCTGTTCACACAGCATTGAGCCTGCCCTCCCTCTGTCCAGTTTTGTGAGCCCGTCCTTATTTAAGTGAAATTTGATTTGGGCTTTGTTTTTGGCAAGAGAAAATATTCTATCTAAAATAATCCACTGTAAAATGGAACATAACTCACTTTGCAAGATGGTAAGGTAAATTCGTAATGGGTTTAGCTTAAAGGAAAATACTTCTGCAGGAGTATAGTTTTTGATAATAAGACAGTTTCCAGGGGCTTTCCTGAAATGGAAAAAAAAAAAAAAAGTGAGCGGTTCGTAGGATCTTGAAGCTGGACTCCGGGACGGAGATGTGGTTCCAGTACGGGGACTGTGGGACAGTAGAGGGGCTGCTGTCGTGCCAGATGGAAGGTACTTTCATAAATAATGAGTCATGACACTATTCCTCAGAATTACCTGACATCTGGTATCTATTTTTAAGTAATCTCTGAGAGTGGGGAATATAAAATTGGTCCAGCTGATGATTGGCAAAGATAGGTGACACATGTCGTTTATTAAATGCTGCTCTGTACTTTTTAATGTGTCTGACGTGTTCCAGAATTAGAAAAGCAGAGGCAATGTTGTAAGGGGTTCTCCTCCCCCCTTTTCTTTTAAAGGCTGGCCCTGGACATGCGATGTACCTCGGACTAGCCTTTAACTCTTTTCTTACTCCTTTTGTATTCATTAACTGCATTTTATAAGAATTTTCTAATGTTTGGTTTGTGTGTCTGTTGGGCCTCACAGAAGTCAGAAGCTGAGAAACTGACCTTCAAGAGAGTTACTGAGAAGTAACTTGAGTGACACACAAAAGGAAAAGGATTTTGTACTGAGCAGGGTGAACACAGCCCTTAACCACGAAGTTTACTGGACAAATCTCGTCTAGTTTCCAAAGGGAAGCTATGGAGTTGACTGCCTAATAGAGTGTTCCAGGATTGGCCAGAAATACCTCCTGGACAATATTTGATACTTGTTCCTATCGTATATAGTTTTGTATTTAGTTAGAACTTCCTTATTTAGACAAAAGGGGGGAGATGTAGTGGGTAGCTGCTCCAGCTTTGACCTTGAAATGCTGCCCCTAGTGTGACAGCTGCCACACCTGCCTATGACCTACTTGCCCCGGCCAGCAGGGGGTCAACAGGGGCGACCCACCTGTGGGAGAGAATGAAAGGGACGGGGAAGACAGCAAGACAGGGTTCTGATCAAGCTGCAAATTTTATTCTCCTCAGCAAGGCTTATATAGCATGGGAGGGGGAGGGGGCAGGAAGGAGGGAAGGGGTGCAGGATGTGCAGGTCATGAGGCTGCAGGGTGTTGTGCCAGGTGATAAGGTCATTGGTCAGGGCCCATAGGATACTCTATGCACATATCATATTAATCCTATCTGAATTCCCTGATCAACTTCAGGATCACTGCGACTGAGAAACGTCATGTGTGTCTGATGAGCTGATACGATAGGAGTATCTACAGTGCAGCTTATTAAGTACCTGAGGAAAGAACTGAACCCAAACGAAACTAAGCCTCTACATCTTTCAGTTTACAGGAACTAGAGAAGATGGAATAATAAACAGAAACCATCATGAAAGATCAATGAGGCAAATCAATAATGGTGGATAGTCTACAAAATAAGAATTAATATTTTGGTTCCTAACAAATCAACTTTATGAAGAATTGGAGAAAATGAGACCTAACTCATTTTGGTAACAGTATTACCTTGATAAAAACCAAAAAAGGTAATATACATACAGGGGGGAGAAAAGGTACAATACAAAAAGAAAATTACAAACCAAAAAACCATACAACTCCATCTCCCTTGTAAACCAGCACAATTCTCAAGTTGTCAAAGAATATGTAAAAGGGATAAAACATAATAACCAAGCAGAGTCAAACTCATGGATATAAGGATGGCTAGCTATTCAGTGCATTCTAGAACTGCAGTTTGAATGTGTTGTTCCCCAAATCCATGCTGACATGTTATTGCCGAAACAACAGCATGAAGAGACGAGGCCACTACAAAGTGATGAAGTCACAAGAGCTCTGCCCCTAGTGTTCTTACAAAGGACTTGGGAGAACCAGCTGCATATCCTTTGGCCTTCTGCCATGTGAGGATGCAGTGTTAATCCCCACCCCAGGACACAGTGTTCGAGGTACCATTTTGAGAGCAAAGACCAGACACGGGTATCTTAATCTTGGACTTTCACAGCCAACTGGGACAAGGATGAGAAGTTAGTTGCTATTGACTCTTCACTTTATTCTTGCTCACTGTTGTAGGGAGAAGTTGTATCATTATTTAAATAAAAAAAATGATGATGGGGGAATGAAGAAATGAAAGATAATACAAGTCAGGGAGAAAAAGAAAAGTAACTTCTGATTCCTGGATAACATTGTTTATATAGGAAATTCAAAGAAATCTACACAAAGTAACTCCTAGGATTAAGTTCAACAAGTCATAGGCCACAAGATAAATAATTATCTTGGTAATAAATAATTATAGACCAGAATTAAACAGCAATGCAATTTTCAGGTGCTCCAAAATGGGTGTTTGCATACTAGTATAACAAAGCATGTCCATGACACTTTAGTGATGAAATGTAAAGGCAGTGGAATAAATAAAGTCTGAGTGAACAGACCCCTTAGACATGCCCTGGAAGATCCCAGCAGATGACGCTTCTCTTGACACTGATCTGGAGATCTAACTCATCCCAAACAAAAGCTCCACAGGATTATTTTTATGGATATAGACAAATTCATTAAAAATACATATAGGGTTGAGAGAGAAGAGTAGCCAAGGCAATTTTGAAAAAAGAACAAAGCTAGGGAAATTCCACCATCTAATTTTCAATCTTTCTAAAAGCTATGCAACTCGGGCTGGCAGCAAAGGAATTATAGTCATAGATGACTGCCACAGGACAGGGCTCACAAACGGACCCAGATAACCATGGTCAGGCGGTTTCTAACCAGGGTGCAAAAGGCAGTTCAATCATTAAAGATGCCCTTTCCACAGTTAACACTGGAACACTTAAACATAGGCTGAAAAAAAAATATTAAAAGAAAAAGCTCACAACCTTATATAAAATTATTGAATGAGCATAGATCTAAATGAATAATACAAAAATAAAAAAATTCTAAGGAAAATATAGAAAAATGGAATGGCCTAGGTTTTCAGTAAAGAGTTTCTAGACATGATAGCAAATGTAGGATGCATGAAAGAAAAGAAATGATCAGAAAGCAAACATTAAGAACAGTTAGTGTGAAATAAATGGTGGAAAATGAAAAGACTACCTAGAAATCACACATCTGACAGGGGAATCATCTACAGGCAACAGCATGAGCCCGGGCTCAGAGACCTTGCATGTTTCCACACAAGCCACACAAGCCAGGCTTGAACAGCAGCTGGATCAGCAAAATGTCCTGAGGGTCCCCTGGAACAAAACAAGGGAAGCTTGTGAGGTCCTGCTACCTGGCCAGTCCTCCAGGGCTTGCCTATGCACCAAGTAGACTACCCTGGGAATAGTTTCTCATTGTCTCACTAGAGCTTCTGAGGACATTTTGCCTCATCACCCTTAAGGCATACCTGGAAAGTGCTTAGCAGCATCAGGGAATGGGCTCTTTAGCAACAGGGTCATCTGTTTGTTTCACTTCACTCTGCATGAAGGACACTTGGAAGTGGCACTTTTAGCTACTTTTCTTTACTTTCTCTGCTAGCAACAATCTGAATCTAAAAACACCCACTACTAGCGCACACACACACACACACACACACAGAGAGAGAGAGAGAGAGAGAGAGAGAGAGAGAGAGAGAGAGAGAGAGAGAGAGAGAGAGAGAGAGAGAGCGAGCGAGCCTGGCTTTGGCCTGTGTTTCACAAAACCTAAAACAGAGAAACTCTCCAAGCTCAACATTAAGAAAACAACCTTCCCCACCAAAATGGGTAAAAGACTTGAGAGAACTCATCAAAGGAAACAGGTAGAAGATAAGCATAAGAAAAGCTTCCTAGCTGGGCGGCGGAGGCTCATGCCTTTAATCCCAGCACTCCGAGGCAGAGCCAGACTGATCTCTGTGAGTTTAAGGCCAGCCTGGTCAACAGAGCGAGATTCAGGATAGACACCAAAACTACATGGAGAAACCCTGTCTCAGGAAAACAACAACAACAACAACAAAATAAAACCATGAGACATCGAGGGGCTGAAGAGATGGTTCAGTGGTTAACAGCAGTTGTTGCTCTTTCAGAGAAACCAGGTTCGGTGCCCAGCACCCTCATGGCAGCTCACAACCACCTGTAACTCCAGTTCTAGGAAATCGAATGACCTCTTCAGGGCCCCATGCCCACCAGGCACACACATGGTACCCAAATACACATGCAGACAAAACATTCATGTGCATAATATTAAAATTAATCAAAAAGTTTTAATGAGACATCAGTAAATGCCTTTTATCATAGCTAATATAAAAAGGTGAATATTTAGAGCAATTGGAACTCTTAAGTGGATGGTTAGAAGGTAAATGGTACAGATCTCTGGAAAAAGAGTTTGCAGTGTTTTTATACATGCAATTCAACAGCTCCGTCCTGGGAATTTAACCTTAACAAGAAGCTAGATTTAACTTTAACCTGGACCAAGCTCTCCTTGCAAAGGGGAATGAATAATAAATCAACTGTGGTATACCCACACGGAGATACTGCTTAACACCAAAGAGGAGAAAGCTATTGATTCATGCAAAATGGATGAATCTTAAGTGCAGTTTTCTAAGACAGGGATGTTCTCAAAAGGTTACGTGCTGTATAGTTCCGTTTCTATCATTGTCTCAAAATGACAGAACCATGATGACAAAGACCAGATCAGGGGGTGCCAGGGGCTGAAGGTATGGGAAGCTATGACCATAAAGAGGGCAAGGGACATTTTTTTGGGGGGGAGGGTGCAAAACTGTTCTGTATCCTGGTTGTAGTTAGAGCTGCATGAATCTATGAGAACTGAAATAAAAAATCTATATATGCTAAAATCCGGAGAGCTGCAAAAAGCAATTTTAGAGTACATAAAATCAAAGGAAAAAAATATACATTATTTTAAAAGAGATAAGGAGAAAAAAAAAGATAGGGTAACTCTAATACAAGAAATTTAAGGGTTGATACAACCAAAGCTGTTTTTTTTTTTTTTTTTTGTCGGCGTGTGTGTGTGTGTGTGTGTGTGTGTGTGTGTGTGTGTGTGTGTGTGTGTGTTTTATATGCATGGCGTGCCAGTGTAGGCCAGATGGTGGTGTAGGATCCCCTGGAGTTACAGGCGGTTGTGAACCACCTGATTTGGATGCTGAGGATGTATGTAACTGGTCCTCTGGGAGACAATACCTGTTCTTAACCGCTTCAACTCTCAAAATAGAATTTGTAGGTCTTGCTTAGATCCCAATTTAAACAAACCAACAACAACAACAAAAAAGGCATTTTTATATAATCAGGAGACATTTATAAATAATCCTAGAATTACACGCTAAATTGAAGTTTCTGCAGTATGAGAATAGCATTCTGGCTAGATGTAAAAAAACAAAACAATTTCATCTGTTACATATGAATTCTGGAGTACATATGTGTATAAAATGACATTAAATCTGGGACTTGCTTCAAAAGACTCGAGGGGGAAAATGTCTATGATAACAACTGAAAATCTAAACTGGAGGTTAGTTATATTATGTATGCTATCTTTAGTATATTTATAGCTCTCCAGAAATCTTTCTGGAAAACAAACATTTGAAAGATAGTATTTTTTCAACATGTATTATAAAGCAAGAGACACAGACCTGCAGTTGATTTCAATCTCAATGTCAAATTTTTCCAATGACTCCAAATAAATAGATGCTGCATGTGCTAAAAATAATACTGACATGGAAAAAAAAATCTAGAAATCGTGTACTTTCAGCAATAAACTACTGAGATTACTAGGTTAGTAAAGATTTGCAGTCAGATTTTAAAACAGCAACTCAAAGCAGTTTTCAATGACACCATCAGGAAGTAAAGGGAAAAGGGGAATTTTAAAGCAGTAATTTTTTGATCCTACAAATCGCAGCCTCCAAACAAAATTAACCAAGCCTTTAAATTCTCATTAATATTTACAAAGCAGTGCTTCCTTCTGCTTGCCCAGCTTGCTCTTTTGAGCGTTGTTATTATTTATTGTTTCTTGAACACTCAGCACTGCGTGGGATTTGGATGATAAATTTCTTCCCTAGGGGACACTACTCCCGAAGCCACACAAACAGAGCACAGAGAATAGCTATTTAAGACGGGAACGCCAAATGCAAAACCGAAGAGCACATTCTGATTCTTTTAAAAATAAGGTTATGAATTCTAAGTTCTAAAGGAAGAATATGCATTCACATCCAGGGCTGTCTTCCTCCGCATTGTAGACTTGAAGAGGCCAAAGGGGTAAGGGAGAGTCTAGCAACTCCTTTAAAGCTCCTCTTGGCAGGAGGAAGGTCCAAGTTGCAAATGCAATAAGAATTTACTTTAGGGACTGGAAGGATGGCTCAGTGGTTGCGCGCTTGCTGTTTCTGCACAGGACCCAGAGTTCGATTCCCAGCACCCATCCTGGGGAGCTCACAACTGCCTATAACTTTAGTTCCAGAGGATCTAATACCTTTCTGGTCTCTGTGGGTACCTGCACTAACATGCACATATTCACACACACATAGCCATAATTAAAAACAAATTCTCATTTTTAAAAAAGAATTTGAGCCTGCCTTAGTGGCACATACCTTTAATCCCTGCACTTGGAAGAGGAGGCAGGGCAAGCAGATCACCATGAGTTCCAGGCCAGCCTGGTCTATATAGCTATAGCTTTTCCAGACCAGCCAAGACTACATAGTGAGTTTTCTCAAAAAATAAATAAAACAATTTGAACCCTTCTTATGTTAATAAGTGCATATAAAAAAGACCTAATCTGGCAACCATGCCAAGTTCTGTTCAAGAAACTAAAGCTGTGAATTATGAAGAAAGGAATATCAAAAGATCCCACCTCTCATCTGCTATACTCATTTGTGGGAATAAAGTAGTGTTTATGTTTCTGGAAGTCGAACAAGAATGTCTTTTCATTTTAAATCTTTTCACTGTTATCACTATGTGCCAGAAGAATCAAACTACTGAAATGTCAGTTTATAAACTAATGACTTTATTTTTCATAATAATTATGTAAGTCTCAAATATGATTTTCCCACTTATATTTTTTTAAAATTTTATTTGTTTAGATATTTTGTTAGGTATGAGTACACCATCTGCATGCATGCCAGAGAGAGCTTCAGATCCCATTATAGATGGTTGTGAGATACCATGTGGTTGCTGGGAATTGAACTTTAAGACCTTTGGAAGAACAGCCAGTGCTCTTAACCACTGAATTGTCTCTCCAGCCCTACACTCATGTTTTAAAGGCTTACTTCTATTATACTTAGCTTGGCTGGAATATTTAAATTCTATTACGACTAGTTCATAGGAGGATTACTCCATGCTTGCTTTCCAACATTTTTAACAGCCTAGTTTATAGAAGATGCACAATATTTAGTAAATATAAATAAATCACACTGTTGAAAATAAAAGGCTTTGCTTTGGTACCTACCAAACATTTTGAATTTAAGGATGTTGAGTTAATATTTAAATTAAACTGAATGGGATCTGTTGAAAGCCCACATATCTCACCTAAGAAACTATGCAATCACATCAGAACACATTCTCAATTTTCAGTGCCTCATACACATTCAACACATGATTTGTTTTAAAGTTTTACTTTATTTTTAATGGATACATAATTGCCTCTAAGTGTACAGTCCACAGTTCGTTCTTTTCTGAAGAAAGGGTTCCATTCATTACGTAAAGAGCACAGGGTTGTGGTAAGATGGTAGAAACCAATGTTCTAGGGAATTTGGAACAAAAAGTAGCTGAAATGACTCTCTAGAGTTACAATTATCTTGCCCTTTCAAAGTCTGTAAGTATTATTAATGTTATAAGAATATAAAATTATTTCTGCCTCAACTTTAAGGATCAAAGCAATTTATGCTCTTCAGAATTTGAAAGACAAGTAAGACATTAAGGCTCTCAAGTTAGAAAATCTTCAATATTCACTGTATAAAAAAAAGGTTAAACCTTTTACAGCATAACTTTAGACTCTTTGGGTTCAAAATTTTTCTTTTTCCTGTGTTACTCTTTGTGTTTTATTTCTTCCTCTGTAACAATCATACATAAAAACAGCTTGACTCTTTCCCCCCTTTCCAGGTTACATTTTATCTCAAGTAGATTTGAATCCAGATTAGCTGTATATAATAGGATTCCAGGGTGCAGACAGATGTCTAGCTGTCACTGACGATCTGTCTTGCGATCAGCTCTCTCATTATTTCATTGGTACCACCGTAGATTGGCTGAACCCGAGCATCCACATAAGCCCTAGAAAAATTAGAAGAGAGTTGAATTCATACAAACATGGTAAAATTTTCAAATTCTATCTTTCCAGATAATTACTAATTGTTTAGTTAAGGAACTCTAAGCAGTAAGAGCTCCTTACAAATAACTGGTTTTTTCAGTACTGTATTCACACTAGATTGGTGTTCGAAAAGCCATTAAGATATTACAACTCAAAACAACCCAGGAACACTAACTTAATTTTATAAAACTGAGCATATATAACAACTTGAAAAGTCTATGTTTAGAAGTACACGGAGCATCTTAGTTTCTTATCTTTTAGTCTCCCCAGAAAGTTGAAATCCCCTAACCTTAAGGGGAAAAAAATTACTCATTTCCAGACATTTCTTTTAATGTCATCACTACAAGCACCCCTGATGTTTAAAAAAGCTATTTTTCCCCCAGAAGTTAACAAGTAGCTTATTCTGGGGGGGGATGATTAATAGTCACTCTTGTCACAGCTGGGATTAAAGTCCTAAGTGGCTGAACCCACTGAGACCCACACAGTCATGCACACACAACCAGGGGTTCACTTTTCTCTCGTTCTGCTGCTGGGAGAGAACCCTGCCTAACAGGGGCCCTGAACCCAGGATCTTGATAGCTGAGAGCTCCACCACGGAGCCCCAGCTCCAGCCTTAGGACTCACTTTAGACAGCTGTGGTAGCAGCCATCTATCTGTTCTCACCCTTTCTCCTCTCCCTTCAGCCCTCTGGCTTAAAAAAAAAAAGGAGATTTAGAGAGGCTGATGCATTTGCTAATTAATGATTACCATTTACTGGTGGCATAACAGATAATTGTCCGACTGGAACAAGAATGTAGGTGTCTCGCCTCTTTGGCAAGCGAACTTTTATTAGGTCACAATACTTTCGTTGTCCCAGTCCTGTAGAGCTAGTGATTGAAGCCCCAGACTTTTCATGGCAGGAAAATTTAAGACCTTTCTTTCTTTCAATATAAAATTGGGGCTTCAATTATTTAATTTCTAAGACAAAATGTGCTAATTTCTCGGCATATGACCAACTTTGAATTTATACTTTTCCCCATTTCCCAGGGTACCTTGCAGATAAGTAGGCCCTCATTTAATATTTACCTATGGGATGAACCACATTAGAAAGGGAATTAGGGCTCCCGGTTCTTTCTGAGATATATAAAGCCCACCCCCAACCCCAGGAAGATTTTGTTGTCCTCTACAAAACCAAGCACTCGCATCCTCTGAAGACTTTCCTAGCATTCCAGCCTACCCAGGCAATCCCAATGCTTCAGACATTTTTGAGCTGGGTTGGGTATTTATTTTCACATTAAAGGAGTTCTACCAGGATATGTAATGACAGACCAGCAGACTTTTCATAAGTTACTAATTAAATTGACTCTACTAAGATTAACAGAGAAAGGCAGTAGAGAAATGTTTAACTGTAGTGAAGTTTTCTGTCTCACCTCCTCCACCTAGAACGGCTAAAGAAAGCTTCAAGGGTCTAAAGTGAAACTTAGTAAAACTAAAATCAACCCACATGCCAAGAATTAGCTATCTACAAATTCTAAAAAGGGAACAAAACACCCCTTTTACCTATAAAGCCAAGACTCAATAACTTATCTATCACTTTCTCCACCTCCCCCACCCCCACACTAAATGGAGCTTAATCTGGGGGCAGTTATAAGAATCACAAGTTGGATGATTAATTCTTAAATCAAAGTCTGTATAAACTATAGCTATATACTGTCTAAGGTGTGATTGGCTTTTGTGCAATCAGGATTTCCCACATCTTTGGGGGAAAGAAAGCTTTCTAGATAAATGATTCGCATACTCTTTGAACTGGAAAGTCAGGCAAGGCCGGTGATTAGTATTTCTTAAAGGAGTTCAAGTCTCCCGAGCTGAAAGTAGAAACTGTAAGTCATGGGTTCCCAGGTTTTTCTTGCTACTGACTTAAAGCAATGGACTCCAAGACAGCAGACACCCCAGCTTATGGCACCCTATAACCTTGACTTCTCTTCACTTGGCATGCCTTTCTTAGAACATAAACTGAGCCACACAGACACTGAACCGAGGCATGCCTACATTCCCAGCAGCCGTTACAAGCACACAGCTATAAACATGCATTATCATTTCTCCCACAAAGCCCTCATATAAATAGGATGGATGACCGCTGCCAAATCAAAAATGCACAGGAAAAACCCCACGGATGATAACCTCTGGGCGAGCAGAATGCAAAGCCTCGCTTCTATTTCATGACGACACAGGATCTACAAAGGGAGCTCTACTGTGACCAAGGCCCACCTGAAGGAGTTCTGAAAGGACACACGGAAGTCTAAGACAAAGGATTTATTCGGAAAAACAAGTTCATGCTTATGTTCTCTCTCAGAGAGAAAAACCCTTGATTGATTGTGAGTTTATCATAAAGTTATAAATTACAGGAAGTAAAGCTTCTAAGCTGGGTGATAACTCTAGAATTAGCAAGTTATACCTACGCAGGTACTTCTATTCTTAGCGAAACGGCAAGAAAACGTTCATGTTCCTCAATAAGGATTAGAAACCCAAGGGATACCGCCACTTAGGCGTGTTAGAGTGGGGCATTCAAACGTATACGGCTAACAGTGTGAGTAGGCATTTGTTTGATATCCAGGTAAAAAATTAGGAAAACTTTTTAGAAGCCTATAACATTCCTACTCTCATACTCAGAACTAAAGCCGGTGTTTATGTGTATTTATCAAAAACTTCCTTGGGCAATTTCTATAAACTGAATATACTGGGTTTTTTTTAAAAAGATTTATTTATTTATTATGTATACAATGTTCTGGCATGTGTGCCTATATGCCAGAAGAAGGCACCAAATCTCATAGATGGTTGTGAGCCATCATGTGGTTGCTGGGAATTGAACTCGGGACCTCTGGAAAAGCAACCAGTGCTCTCAACCTCTGAGCCGTCTCTCCAGCCCCCCCTGAATATACCATTAAGAGGAAAAATATTTTCTAAGATGATAAGGAAGAGTGAAGGAGAGGCAAGAGGTGATGAGAAGGAGATGAGAACAGTGAAGGGAAACAGTGAAGGAGGAAGACATTGTTTAAATTGTAACTGCTACTGTGTCTATCTGAGGAAATTCATATATAACCCACTAAAAAGAAGCATCTCTATTTTTATTTTTCTTTCTTTTTCTTTCTTTTTTGTTTGTTTGTTTGGTTGTTTTTGGTTTTTGGTTTTTTGAGACAGGGTTTCTCTGTGTAGCTTTGGAGCCTGTCCTGGAACTCTCTTTGTAGACCAGGCTGGCCTCAAACTCACAGAGATCCTCCTGGCTCTGCCTCCCGAGTGCTGGGATTAAAGGTGTGTGCCATCACCGCCTGGCTTATTTTTCTTAAAGATAGAATTCCATTCAGAAAAACACTTTTATTTCACAAGCAAGATTCTTAAGGCATGATATGTTAATTCTTCTTCTATGCAAGTGAATCATTCTGCATTGCTACTTTGTTGTTGTTGCTTAAAAAGTAGCTAGGGATGGTGGTCAGTGGCAAATTGCTTGTCCAACATGTGTACAGACAGCCCTCAGTTCAATTTCTATGATGGCCAATTCTGATTATCAACTTGACAAAATCCGGAAAGACACAAGCTTCCTGATGTAACTGTGAGGCGTTATTTGTATTACGTCAGCCTTGGGGCATGCCTGTGAGAGACTGTCTCAACTGGGTAAACTGAGGTGGAAGACTCACTCCAAAGGAAGGTGGTATCATTCCCCGGGCTTGGGTCCTGGACTGCCCACAGAGGAGGCCATCATCTGAGCAGCAGGATCCTTCATGCCCTGCTTCCTAACCTCAGGTCCAACCTGACCCCTGATCGCCCACTCAGGCTCCTGCAGCCAGGACAGCCCCACTCCAACGGGTGATATTCTCAAACTGTGAGCCAAACTCAACCCTTCTCTCCCTTCAGGAGGTTTTGTTAGGGTATTTTATCACACCAATAAAAAGAGTTAGTAATACAGAGAGAGACAGACAGACAGACAGACAGGCAGGCAGACAGATAGATAGAAGGGGGAAATACGAATAAATTAAGGAATGAGATTTTTAAGTGGTATATCTTTTAAAGCCATGCATCATATTTAAAAGTACACTAGAGTCTTCATTTCCTTTAAAAATAAAATCCTAACGAGAAGCTAATAAAATAAGGCCACTTCTATTTCCATAAATATATTCACAGAAAATACAGACTCCCTGTATATTTGCCATTTAAGGCAGAGTAAGGAAAATTTCCTTTCTCCATATCCTTAAAAAAGCATCAGCCAGGTGGTGGCAGCGCATGCCTTTAATACCAGTACTCCAGAGGCAGAGGCAGGAAGATCTCTCTGTGAGTTCAAGTCCAGCCTGGTCTACAGAGCGAGATCCAGGACAGGCAACCAAAACTACAGAGAAACCCTGTCTCAAAAAACCAAAACAAACAAAAATGCTCATAGTAAGGAAATCGAGAAAGAAAGGGTGTGGGTTTGGGTGGTGGGGAGGATCTGGGAGGAGTTAGGGAAGAGGAAACCTAAATCAGAATATATTGTATGAAAAAAAATCTATTTTTAATTAAAAAAAAATCACCTTTTTTTTAAATAAAGAAAGTAACGAAGGCATCATAGGCTGGATGTGGTGGTGGTGCACACCATTAATACCAGCATTTGAGGCAGAGGCAGGTAGAGCTGTGGGAGTCTGAGGCTAGCCTGGCCAGACAGGGTTATACAATAGGACCCTATCAGAGAGAAAGGGGTTTTGGGGGAGGAAGGGAGAGGGAAGGGAAGGAAAGAAGCATTGTAGAACCAGCATACTTACTTTGCAATCGGGTACTCCCACATGTATCCCCAGCCTCCATGGAGTTGGACGCAGTCATAAGCTACACTGTTTTGCAATTCAGATGCCCTAGATGATCAAAATAACAAGCAGAAAAAGAGATAAGAGTTCAGTTGGTAGAGTACTCACAAGCCCTTAGGATCAAACCCCTACCACATAGAACTGGGATGGTGGTGTATGCCTGTAACCCAACACTCAGGAGACAGAGGCAGGAGGATCAAAAGTTCAAGGCGAGCCTTTGCTACGAAGTGGGTAGAAGGCCGCCCTTGATGCAGGAAACCTTGCCTCTAAAAAAGCTTTCTCACTACTCAACAATTTATAAACTATCTTTTAATATCCAGCACCATTATGTCCATAAGCCTGGTATGTTCAAGAACAAGGCCATAGCTGTGCAAAATCCTCTTCCCCAAAATACATAAAATTCTTTTTTATACTTTTTCCCATAAGCCAAGAAACTTGTCATAAATGTAAAATATCTCCCCCAAGCCCAAAGTGTAAGTTCATGTTAATTTCACATTCCATTTTAATCTTGTAATCCTATCATTATAAAATCATTACACAAAGTACCATTCTGCATATTTCCCTTGTCTAGTAATGACTGAACTCAACTTGAGTTAATAAATAACAATGGGAATGTTTTCTAGGCTGCTTTTGGGCTAGTGAGATGAAATAATTTTTTTTTCCTCTTCTTTAAGGAAACCAATACCCATTCCAACATCTGATTTAAACCACACTTGTACCTTAAAACACATAAAAACTTTACAGGGGTCTGCTCTCTAGCTCACCTTTAACACCACTGTTAATCATCCTCAATTCAAATGCAAGTTTTTCTAAACTCTCCAGGACTTTGGCCAGACAGTCAATGCTTCAGCATTTTTTCTTAGATCTGGAAAACACCTCACATTCTATCCAACCTAAACATTTCCCGGATAATATAATGCTGTCCCTAGAGAATTAAATTTAGTTGGAGTTATTTAATGGAATTCGACACTGCAAGACTCCCAAATTTTATCCTTTTATTCTTTCTGTCTCCCTTTGCTGCCATTCTTTAGGTGATTTGAAATTAAACATAGGACTTGAATGTGAATTACTCACCGATCCTCCTTCAGGCTCTTAATATTTTACTTTTAATAGCAAGTTATGAGTTACATACCAACTTGAACAATTTTTAGGACATTATAAACAAACCCAATGGGACTTTCCAGATTTTTTTTTTTTTTGATGCTATTTTTCACTTACAGATGTCTTCCTTGAACACCTTCAAGGATGAGTTTAAAGGCTGGCAAAATCCCATAGCCGGCTGAACAGACACCACATTTTAATTACAGTAATGTGCATACCAATATTTTGCCATGGAAGCTGTGCCAGAATCCAGACGTTTTGCTTCATGCAACTGCAGGCAGCTGTCCACAAAAGCTCTGGTTACACATATGTGTGTTTTTAATTCTGCTAGTTTATGCTGCACCGTCTGGAGACGAAAAGGGCGTGTTAGAAGTACAGATCGCAACTCCGCACCTCCAATGATTACATAACAGTAACATTTTTTTAAACAAAACAAAAGTGGAACTGTGGGGGGGTTTCTTCCAATTAAAGCGCATATGTTAACTTAAATGAAAAAAGAAAAAAAGAAAAACCCTGCACCTTAGCATTTAAAACACTGTAGCAAATGATTCCAAAGTAGGTAAATGCCTGGCGTGATTTAAAGGGAATGAATGGCTTAAAGAACATCGTGAGTTAATGTGTGAGCGCCACCTTGTGGTAGGAGCTGTTGCCTGCAGCTGCTAAGACACCCAGTTTCCTCGGGAGGGTCAACAGGATTTACTGTGCATTAATGAAATTAAGGACCTGCATTTCCCCACTGTGCCGCTTTGGCTTAAAGTGAAATAGTAAAATAACACGCTAGAGGGGCAAGATGGATTTATCTAATCACATACACATCATCCAATACTTATTAGGTTAGTAATCACAGTACTGATAATGGAAACTGAACAGGCAGAGACCAAACTCCAGGGACCTACAGCCGAGATCTCCCATCCCCTGAAGCATCTCATGTAGCCTCCAACTAGTTCTGAATGGCCCTATTTGCAAGCATTAATAACTACATATCTACCCTCTCCTGCTGCCCAGAGACAGCCAACAGTAAGCTTAGAGATCATTCTATTTAGACCATTCTCAATTGTTCCTGATTGGTCTTCCTTTCATTAAGTTCAATTTCACTATGTCTTGGCTCTCACACCCTGAGCTTTGAGTTTACGTCTGTTCTCGCTAGCACCAGCTCTTAAACCTCCTTCAGGACACTGGCTTGGACATGGGCAGAGCCTCCAAAAGCACACCCCTATTCTAACTGAGGCCTGAGACCCATCTGTGGCCAGCTGCCACTCACTTCCTTGAGGAAGTTACAATTTGATCTCGCTGCTGTGGGGTGTAGGAGACATCCATTGTGGCCAATGGCAGGCACACCTGTGGTGGCTACGCTGAACACTTAGAAATGAACCTTATGCTTCAGGGTCCTAAGGCAGGCTTGAGTTCTCAAAGGAGGCTGTGGGAACAGTCTCTTGGGGGATATTGGATCTAATGCTGAATTTTCAGGGTGACCAGTGCAGTGCCGGGTACAATTTTGGTGTTTTTCATTCTTGGAAAATCAAAGACTGGGAAGAGAACAATGGCGGGCCCAGGTGAGAGCTGGGTAAGTCAGATGGAGTGGGAGCTTTGAGGGGCAGATACCTCACGGGTGTATCAGCTCTTGTGTTGATAAAACCAAGTGTTAGCCGGGGGGTGGTGGCGCATGCCTTTAATCCCAGCACTCGGGAGGCAGAGCCAGGTGAATCTCTGTGAGTTCGAGGCCAGCCTGGGCTACCAAGTGAGTTCCAGGAAAGGCGCAAAGCTACACAGAGAAACCCTGTCTCGAAAAACCAAAACCAAACAAACAAACAAAAAAACCAAGTCAAGTGTCTTCTTGCAGATTTGCCCCACCCTCTTCTAGAAAGTGTAACTGGCATCTAGTGATTCCAAAACCAAGCTGTAGCAAGGCCAGCAGCAGCCCACCTCCACCTGTGAGTTCGGGCCTCCGACGTGGAGCATGCTGGCATGTCCACACTTTTTCTATCTCCTTTTCTAACGCTAAATGTCCTTTGGCCAAATCTCTACCTTACTCAGCATAGAGTTCCCCCTCCTGCCTTATACATTCTAGTTTACAGAGAGAAAAATCTGAAAGAGTGATCAAATAATTTTCTCTAGACATCAAAAACCCTGGATCCTGAAGCCTAGGTCTACTGCTGGCTTAAATCCACGACACTATCTAACATTTCCCTTGAGAGAAAAAAGCTCGGATGGGGAGGAAAATCAGACTGTTCTCAGGAACAGTTGCCCCTGTATGATGTTACGGATGAGGCTTCGTGCAGTATTTAGAATATGAAAAGGTCAAAGGTCTCTCTCCCGTGTAAGCTATTCCACACAAACGCCGGGAGCTTCTAGAAGCTGGAGCTAAAATCCAGACCCACTTAAAATTCTTACTGCAGCACACGCACTGGGTCCAGAGGTCTAAAAATAACGAACACTGCCAAGAGCACGTAATTTACTGTCTGGAGATAAAGAGATTAAATATTTACATATTCCTGGCATTGAACCGGGAGCCAGTGAACAGAACTGCCCTTTGTACTACACCAGAGACAGCACCATGCTTTCTGAAACCACTCTCCAGCGAATGGCTGCTAACGATTGCATCACCCATCACGGGGAGGGTGCTTTTCATGAATGACCGACGTGCTCACAGGAGTGTCTCTCTTAACGGTCACTGATATTTGCTAACAGTAAAAAGTGCAGCAGCTCAGATTGAGAGAGAAATCTTAGCCACGCACAGTGGCCTGAGTCTGAAATTCCAGTGCTGGAGAGGCAGAGGTAGGGGGTCAGGAGTTCAAGGCCAGCTTATACTCTATGAGCCCCTGTCTCTGTCTCTCTGTCTCCCTCTGTCTATCTGTCTGTCTGTCTCCCTCTGTCTCTCTATCTCTCTGTCTCTGTCTCTGTCTCTGTCTCTCTCTCTCTCTCTCACACACACACACATACACACACACACACACACACACACACACACACGGGGAGGGAGAGAGAGAGAGAATAAACAAACTAAAAATGTAATTTAAAAAAATATTAAGCAATAAATGACATCTTAGAGTTTTAGGATTTGAAGATACCTTGGAATGGTTACCAAGGCAAGAAGTAAAACTGTGAGTCATTATTAGCAAGTATTATGAGTTAACTGCTAAAAAAAAACCACCAAACTCGGTTTGCTACCTAAACTTACTGTTCATTAATGCCATATTTAAGGTCTTTGGAATAGTTTATTTGAAGACATTGATGAAAAAGACATTTTTTTCCTATTCCTATTTCTTTCCCATAATAGTTTGTCTTTAAAATCAATAGTATGTACCACATAAAAAATGACGCAGACCTTAGTTAGAAAAGAATACCATTCCATCTTCACTTCACTGCCCACAGGTGAAGGAAACAGGAAGAAAAGAGGACCTTCCATTTTAAACATAGTATGACTAAAATGTAGGTTCTATCCAGGCATGGTGATACATATCCTTAATCCCAGCACTTGGGAAGCAGGTGATCTCTCAGAGTTCAAGGACAGCCGGTCTACAAAGCGAATCCCAGCTCAGCCCGGGCTACCCAGAGAGACCCTGTCTCAAAGACAACACAACAGCACAGAATGTAACTCTGTGGCTGGAGAGAGAGCTCTGCAGTTAAGTGCACTGACTGTTCTTCCAGAGACCCAAGTTCAGTTCCCAGCACCCACATGGTGGCTCACAAACATCCATAACTCCAGTTCTGTTACCCTCTGTTGACTTCCATGGGCACCAGGCACAGAAAACCACATGGCGTAAGGACATACATGCAGACAAACACCTATACACATACACTAATAAAACTTTTAAGAGAATGTAAGTTCTAGACATAGAACATCTGTGTCATTTAGTTTACTTAACCTCTCTGCCTTAGCTACTTTATTAATAAAGATAATAGTAATAACTGTTATACACAGTTATGAAGAAAAAGATAAAGCTGCATTAAACAGTGTTTAAGAAATGGAAAGCAGTTAATAAATGATATATATTATTGTTATTTTTAACACCGTAATTATACTGTTTTATCAGCTATTTCAGGGTAAATCATGAGCTGTGGTCTTACCCCTAGAGTGCACATGTAACACCTGCTTCATTATTATGGTAATACTCTAGTCTAAAAAGGAAATGATTTTTGTGACATGTACCGGAGTGGGCCAAAAAGCCAATATGTACACAGGATTCAAGAATTATAAAAAGAACATAATTATGTGAAAGTAGCATTTAGCCAATATAATGTGGTATGTACAGGTTATCTATTTCCGTTAATAGTTAGAACCAGAGTGCAGCCAGTTCTAGATTAAAAGATATGCCGGGCAGTGGGGGTGCAAGCCTTTAATCCCAGCACTCGGGAGGCAGAGCCAGGCGGATCTCTGTGAGTTCGAGGCCAGCCTGGGCTACCAAGTTAGTTCCAGGAAAGGTGCAAAGCTACACAGAGAAACCCTGTCTCGAAAAACCAAAAAAAAAAAAAAAAAAAGATACAGGGATGTATTAGTCATCTGTCTTCTCTGCATGCATTTCTAACTTGAACTATGAAAATATTATTCAAAGATACTTACTAAAGAAAACTGAAAGAAATCTCAACATACACTTCCTACGAAAACAATACTACTTTACATAAAAAATAGGAAGCTGTAGGGCGCTGGTGAGATGCTCAGTGAGTAAAGAGCATCCTCCGTAAGCTGTTTAGATTCCTCAGTAAACCCATAAAAGCCAGGCGTGGTAGTACATCCCTGTAACCCTCACACAGCGGGATGTAAAGACAGGTGGACTGCCAGGGTTCCCTGGCTAGGCACTCTAGCCAAAACAGTGCCAGATTCAGTAACAGACCTTGTCTCAAAAAAATGAGCTGGAAAGCAATAGAGAAAAAATACTCAGCCAACCTCTGGCCTCCATACATGTATACACAGGCGTACCCACCTGCACACATTCATGCACATACTCATCACGCACAGCATACACCCACCCATCCTCCACCCATACACACCCACACACAAGTATCTAGATTAGTGGTTCTCCCCTTTCCTCATGTTGCAACCCTTGAACACAGTTCCTCAAGTTGAAGTGACCCCTCAACCATAAAATTATTTCATTGCTACTTCCGAGCTGTACTTTTGCCACTCTTATAAATTGCAATGCAAATATCTGATATATGCTATATCTGGTATTTGATCCCTGTGAATGAGTCCTTTGACCCTTGGGGTTGCGACCCCCAGGCAGAGAACCACTGACTGAAGATTACTATTGTTACCTACTGAAACCCAGTGAATTACTTTCCTTGTGTAGGAAAGTAACAAACGGCACATGCTTTGAAAACAGGCACGCAACCACTCATCTCCTTGCTATGAAAATGAAGCACAGTCATGCATTGCTTAACACGGTGAACCGCTTTACGTAACAGGCCATTACACAATTCCCCCATTGTCTGAGCCACAGTGTATCAAAAGAAACCTGAGTGGTACCGGTCACACGTTTGGCAAAGCATCTTGAAAAGCAAGAGACAAGTGAGCAAGAGACATGTGGAGTCCAAGGATTCTGCTGGCACAACATATTATTTTAAGGTAAACTTCCTTTAATGAAAGAAGTAATGTAGCCCAAGACAATGACAATGAGTGTAGCATAATACATAAGCAATAAATTTATCATAAGTATTATGTACTGCCTAATTGAACAAATGCACTACGTGTCTACATGACCGATAGACTGCTTACACCAGCATCTCCACCATCTCGTACTGAGCTACCATGTTGTGAATGTTCTATCACCAGGTCGTATTTGCAGTCCATCGCTGATGACTACATTGTTATATAGCACATGACTATATTTTAAATTATATGCATTTCTTTCTTGTACGTGTGTATGTACGTAGGTATGTCTGTGGGCACAAACATGCCACAGTGCCTGAGTTGAGGTCACAATCGTCAGGAGTCAGTTCTGTCGTTCTACCCCGTGGGTTCTGAGACTCACAGTCGTCGTCAGGCTTGTTGGCAAGTACGTTTGCTCGCTGAGCCATCTCACCAGCCCCATGACTCCATTTTAAAGGAATCCCTTTCTTTTATGGAACAAGAGTACTGATCAGTTGCTGCTTTCTTTATGGTTAAATGTCTAGTCACATGCTTGGTGAATCATTCAGGAAATCTGGGTAGTGTATTTTAGAGATTTATTTTATTATTCACTTATTTTGTGCATGTGTGCGTGTGTGTGTGCGTGTGTGTGTGTGTGTGTGTGTGTGTATGTGTGTGTGCACATGCCCATGGCAACAATATTCCAAGTATTTTATATATAGTGCCCCATCAAATCCTTACAGTAATCGCACAAGGCAGGTACTAATTTTATTTGCAAACAGAAAAAAAAAATATTATCTCCACTTGTAAATATTGTAAATAAACATAAGTCTTACAAACTTCAAAAATTGTTAATAGTAAGACCTTACAGTTTTGCACATTAAATGAATTTCTAGAATCTGCAAACAGGAAAATATTTCTTTCAGAACACAACTTGCCTTGACTTGCTCCTGAGATTTCAGGAGCTACGTGAGGACGTCAGCTGCACTTGACCGTAATGCACTTGACCGTAAATGCCACAAGGCCGTTTCTGTAGCGCTACGAAGCTGTTTCCGTTTCTACCTCTCCCTTCACAAAGATGCTGCACCAGGGCCGTTCTACTTCAAAAAGATCCAACCTAACGCCAACCCTGAGTCTGCCAGTGAGTAGTACCACCAGCAGGGGGATTGTCCGGTTGACACAGGAAAGCAGAGAGTCCAACCGTCCATGTCACCCCTGCTGAAGTCTTCCCTGCTGGCCTCTGCCGTAAGCCTCCCCCACCTGCCTTTTCTCTTCTCCTTTCTTCCTTTGCTTCTTGCAGGGTCTGCCTCTTCTATGTCACCGCCAAATCTTAGTCTCCTCGGGACTCTGCCCTGGGCCCTCTTCTCACCTTAGCATTCCCACTCAGGATTTCCTTAGGCATCTCGTGCCTTCTTCTAACACCAGCTTGCATCAATATTGCTCAATTAACCTTTGACCCTGGCCCAGCTGAGCCGACTACCTTGATAAACAGAAGCGCGGCTGTGAGGACACACTTACCTGTATGTGTGCAACTGTTTTCCCAAAAGCTTTCCTCTGCTTAACATAGTTCCTGGTTTCTTCAAACATGAACTCACAGGCAGAAATGGCCAAATCTGCAATTAACAGCCTTTCCTAGAGCCCCAAAATTAAGTCGTTAGCATTATTACATAAACGATTTTCATACCATTTCAGCAAGTCCTATAAATAATTTTTTATAACAAACCACTAAAGATTAAAGTTCTAACTTTACATCTTAGCGCTAAGAAAAGGCTCCCACGGAGGTCTGTGGTCATAACACAGTGAAGAAAAATGCTAAGGTGTCTGGTTTTTAACCATACTGTCCTAACCACACAGATGTAATCAACTCCCACGTTGGTTGTTTTCCCTCATTATCTACTACAGAACAACGCATCGGTGGCGCATTGTCCCACAACATCTTCAAGTACGCAGTTCAAATTCTACCAATTAGTGCAAACAGAGCTTTAGTCACCGAATCCCACCATGCTGGGGATTTCTGTATTCTACTTTACTACTGGAGTCATTGGCTTTTGTCAATTTCATGTCCATAGCCACCACCAGGTGAATGCACATATACTCGCATGGAAGCGCCAACCATTAGGCAATTCCGATCCCAAAGCACAGGCTCAAAGACTGCAATGGGACAGATTTTTCTGTCTTAACCCCTTTTCCCCTCTGAGTCACAGTTATTTACAACCTGCCACACGTTCTCGATGATGTTTCTTTACAAAGAGCTACAAGTTCTTCACTTAAGACGAAGCCGGAATCATTCCAAGGAAGAATGACAGAAATAAAGTTCCTGTTTTCCTTACTTTTGTTACGTCTTGGTTGGATCCTGCCGAGATCCGTTACTTACTTCTCTGACCTGTAACAGTGATCCTTCTTTACAGGCAATTTTATACCTAGATGCCTGTTGTGGCACAAGCTTGGCATGTGTGGATCTGTAAAGCTCTGTATTCTGTTTCTGCTCAGTATCTAACAGGAAGTGTCTAACCGGAAGATGGCAACATTAGGCATCTAATACCTGTGGGAGCTCTTGCATGAGGTAGTAGAAGCCTTTATTCTCTTCCCCAAGGAGAGCACTAGCTGGCAACCGGACATCTTCAAAAAATAGTTCTGCCGTGTCCTAAGGAACATAGATCAAGCAGAGAATGAGCACATTGGTTTCCCAGTAACCCAAAAATGTTCACAACTTCCACAGAGGAAGAAACAAAGAACGAACTGGAATGGACTTGGAGATCAAACGTCAAGTCGTGAGCCATAAGCCAGGGCACTTTATCTAATTCCATCGCATTCCACCCTGTGAGGCTCTCTCACTGCAATACACTGCCGCCCAGGCTTTGGCACTGTCCAGTTCTCCAGCTAACACACGTTAAACAAAACATGTTTTCTGGTAATGCATACCAAAATACTGTTATTACCTCCTAACCTTCTTTCATAATTCCACAGATGGTTCATTACAATTACAAAAGCTACCTTTCCCGTTTCTAAAGCAGATATTCAGAACTCCCCGGGTTGCCATTTCTGAAAACACACCCTGGCAATCAACAGAGGAAGAGGCCGTAGGTAACTCTGCCTCTCTGTTTTCTGACGGAGAGTAAACACGGCGCACTGCCAGGATCTGATGCATGCCGTGACTCACCTGAGCTTTCATTCCCATTTTGTGGAGCTTCCGGCCCTTGATAAATCCTTTCATTCCATTCTCCACCAAGAAAAGGCTAATACCGTGGGCAGGCGACCGAGCTTCGCGATTGGTGACGGCGACCACGATCACAAGGTCACTTAACCAGCCATTAGTGATGAACACCTGCGAAAATCCAAATGCACGGTGATGCCCTGTAATGTTCTGGTCCATGTGCAAGCTAATACTGGGGTGGTGTGTGTGCACACGTGCGCGCGTGTGTGAGCACAAGAAGACTAGCACAGGCAGAGGCTACCCCATCTCTGCACACACAGACGGCCTGTTCACAATGGATGCCAGTAAACAGCAGGGGGGCACCAGTGTAACAATGAAGTATACACACTTCTCCACTACTCGTGTGATGAATAATAATAATAGGAAACTACTAGATTATGTCTCTAAAATAAGACCAAACTTCCCATTCACTTGGTAAACTCAATTTTAGAGAGGAGCTATAGAGAGGAACAAAGGATTGGCTTTTGAAAAAGTAATTTAAATATAGTCTTAAACTGACAGGTTTTTGAAAAGACAGTTTTGGGTATTTGTTTTATAAAGATTGACTACTTTCAAAATGGCCTAAATAAAGAAAGCATTATAGTTAAGTTGTGTGGGAGGGAGGAGGGGGATGGCGACGACAAGCTAAACCGGAAATGCGAGCTGATGACGCACGGCCGCTAATAACCGACACCTGTACCTTGCCTAGGCCATCTCAGCATTCAGGGCTTAGTCACCCCTAAGTCACCCACTGAATCTGCAAAACTGTCTCCCCTTCACTCCCTTCATGGTGGGACAGGCTCCCACCAAGCAGCTGGCCCGAACTTGTTATGTAGCCCAGGCTGGCTTAGAGTTTAAACTCTTTCTGCTTCAGCCTCCAGAGTGCAGCAGGGAATAGAGAAGAGAGATGTGCACCTCCATGCCCAGCTAAGCCGCATTTCTTGATACGATCTAGACCTGTACGCCTACCTGGATTCCACAAAATGACTCGTGACCACGGCACATCCCACATCCTTCCCACCCCACACTCCTCCCCAGTAATGAATATCAACCTACCCTCTACTGCGACGCATGCTTTGATAAACTACACTGTCATCAGCTCCACATTCAACTCGGCGTGATTCGTGCTTGTCCGCTTTACCGTTTGAGCCTATGTACTTCTTTTCTATGCCATTACCTTGTTTCCCCAGCCCTCCTCAGTTCGTGCACAAGGTTCTGTGACAGCTCTCACTACAACTCTAGCATCCATCGGGTTCTCCGAGGCACCGTTCTAAAAGGCAACCTGATCGCGCCATGTCCACACTCCAACATCCTGAACAGCCAGGCTTCAAGACAAACTCTCAACCCTTAGAGCAGGTATACAAAACTCCTCACAAACAGATGGTAGCTTATGCCTCCTTCCTCCTCTCTCGTTGTATTTTGCCTCCGTTTTCTGTCCTCAGCTCAGCTGCATAGAAGCGCTGGTTGCCTCACACATTTTCTAAAGCCTTCCAGACCCAGGTGTCTTTGAAAACTGCATTTCCTCCCCTATGGAGGCCCTTTCTAACTCTGACAAAGTGTATCCTACTCATCCAGGTTAGACTAAGGTGTGTATCACATCATGGAAAATTCTTCTCAGTCCTCTACCCTAGGCTAAGTACTCCTAATGCGCCATCAACTTATCAGCATGCCAGGCTTAGATGAGATGTTTTGTTTTTAACAGCATCAAAACCTGGGTCTTGCACATAGCAGGCACACTCTCCCCCACTGAGCCATATCCACAACACCTAGGACATCGCTTCTTAAAGTATATTTGCATAATGTCAGTGATTCATGACAGTCTATAAAAAAAAATTCTAGGGGACAAGAAACACTGTCTTCAAATTTGAGAGACTCACAATGCACACTGGCTTCTCAAAGAATGAGAACTTCTGTACACTTTCCCAAACGTGTTTGATATCACTGCTGCTATTTTCCTGTACAGGAATTGCTGATGTCAGAGAACAAACTGTTCCTAGGCACTGACAACGTAAGTCAGAGCATTAGATTTCAAGGAGCCTGACAGTACCACAATATTATTTGATTTTGTAAAGATAAAAGCATGAACGTAAAGCAAATTGAAAATGTTTTCAATGAATAAAGTGTGGGGCGTTTACCCACCACCCCCACAGCTTCCCAGAGTTTTCTTGAGTGCGAGCAGCAGGAAATATTAGATAGAAGGATTTATTGCGGAGAATATCGCGGAGATAAACAGATAGAAAATAAAGGATAGCCTTGAGAGGGCCTGGAACCTATTCCAATGGGGCCCCCGACTGTCTCTGGCCCAGGGTTTTTATAGAGACGCCAAGAGGTAGAGCAAAAGACCTCCTCCCCCAGCACTGCCAAGTGCAGACATCTCAGACACCTGCACTCAGGCCCGTGGTCCTGATCATCCTCTATTCCGACCTGCTGGGTAAAGCCACGAGGAACCCGAGAATGGGCTCCCACAATAAAGTAAACACAACATAGTTGCATATGCTTGGTATGCCAGCACTTGGGCAGATAACACAAGAGGATCATGAGTTCAAAGCCATCCTAGGCTTTATAGCAAGACCCTGTCTCAAACAAACAGATAAACAGCCCAAACAATGTCTGCCAACTCCCCACCACCACCACCACCAGAGTGATACTATTAGCATTTGAGAAACCCTGGGCTTAAACTTTTGCACCCAAAAAAGAGCAACCAAACAAGAAAATTCACCCACAAACAGGCCTTGTATTAAAGACAGACATCTTTCCTGAACATTTAGTCAACTGGAACATTTCTCCTCAGGGATGTATTTGCTCTTGAGTCATTGGCACCTGTTTGAGGAGCTCTCCAAATCTGTCAGTAAATTGATTCTCGAAAGAACTGGAGGGTTCTTAAAATTCTATCATCTGCACTTTTATTGCTTAAGATCTCTTGAAACTTTCTGATATTTGTTTGAAACCTTTTCTCCCAATCTTTCTTTTTTCCATTTTATTTTATGTGTTTGGGTGTTTTTTTTTTTTTTCTACGTGTCTATGCACATGTATGCAGTACCCACAGAAACTAGAAGAGGTCATCAGATTCCCCGGAGGTGGACATAACAGCCAGTTATAAGCCACCGCGTGGGTGCTGGTAACAGATCCTAGGTCCTCCAGAAGAGGGGCCAGTACTCTTAACTGCTGAACTCTCTCTCCAGCTCCCTCTTAATCCTTTTTTATAAAATTTATTTACTTATTTGTTTGTTTACATACATGTGAAGTTCCTCCTCCATCACTCTCCACCTTGTTCTTTGAAGCAGGGTCTCTCCTTAAACCTGGGGCTTGCATTTTCCCCCTCTGCTAGTAGCCAGCAACCCAGTGATCCTCTTGTCTCTGTCCCCTTCAGGGCTGGGGTGGGTTAAAGGTGTGCATGGAATCACACCCACCTTCACCCAATCGTTCATCGGCATAGAGTTCACCATTGTTTGTACCACTCTGGGGCAACAAACAACCTTATTTTCATTGCCATGGTCATCGTCACCTTTTTTCTGGGGCGGTGGCGGCGGCGGGAGGGGGAGGGATTTGCCAAGAGTTATTTGGAAGCTAAAAGCACCTTTGCAGTGTATGTGGAGGCTCAAGCAGCATGGAACACATAAGAGTCGAGCTACAGACTCTGCCATATAAAAACTGTGGATTTCTTACTCCCCTGAAAACTCTAAAGCAATTCCTGTGTACGTTCTTAGATTGACTACAGCATCCACTGTGTGCAGTTCTTAGGCACTGGGACCCACGGCCTGCTTGCGAAGAGAAGCCCCTTCCACACACCTTGCTTCCATTGAGAATCCAATCACTCCCAGACTTCTTGGCATTCGTTCTTACGCCCTGTAAGTCACTGCAAAGGAAAACGAAAGTCAATCAGTTGGCAATAGCCAAATTATGCCAAAGCTAGTATGTAAAGTCTCGTTTGTGTATTAAAAGTCCTAATATTAGAAATGGTCCCAGAATTGCACTAAAAACACATCTGATGTATTTTAAAGATCTTACATAAACAAATATATGAAGATTGAATGAACTAACCAGACTTTGCATGAGCCACAGAAACCCAACTATGTTTAAGAACTCCAAACTAGACTACAGTGACATTAGGCCTTCTATCTCCCTAAATTATGAATCAACATGTACTTACCTGCCTTTACTTGGTTCTTATTACTATCTTTTCATTTAAAAATTGTAGGCATTTAAAAGACAGGGGCTGGAGAGATGGCTCAGTAGTTAAAAGCATTTGCTGCTCTTCCAGAGGATCTGTGTGTAGCTCCCCAGAACCTATATGAGAGCTCACAGCCATCCATAAATCCAGTTCCAATACCCTCTTCTTACCTTCATGGACACCTGTCATACATGTGGTATGCATGTATACATGTAGGCAAAAACAGTCATATACATAAAATAAATCTTGAAAAGTTAAACATTTTTCAACTGCCTCCCTCCTAACAAATCAACTCTAAAAGGAATGCATCTTTCTAGATATTTCTATTTAAAATATGAAAAGGGGCTGGAGAGATGGCTCAGTGGTGAAGAACACTTACTGTCCTTCCCAGGACCCAAATTTGGTTCCCAGCATCAACATCAGGTGGCTCAAAACAATTTGTAACTCCAGCTTCCAGAGGACCCAATAACTTCTTCTGACCTCTGTGGGAACCTACATTCACAAGTACACACACACACACACACACACACACACACACACACACACACACACACACACAATTTTAAAATAATAAAAATATTTTAAAAAACAGTATTCCAAGAAGAAAATTATCCATTTACTTTTGGTCTTTGGAGACAAGATTTGATATGTAGCTCAGGCTGTCCTAGAACTCACTATGTAGCCCATTCTGACCTCAAAAAAAAGAAAAAGAATCCTCCTGCCTCAGTCTCACTAATGCTGGGATTTCAAGTGTGTCCCATGAGGCCTGGTCATCAAAAATAATTTATCTCCTGAATGAACATTCTTAAAATATACCCTTCTAGTACTTTTCAATGGATATAAATGCACATATGTAATATATGTTTTTTTTAAATAAAATTACAACCATACATGATTTTGATCTTCATTTCTAGTAATTTTTTTTCACGATAATTTTTGTTTATTTGGTTTTTTGAGACAGGGCCTCTCTATTATGTAGCTCTGGCTGCCCTGGAACTTGCTTATAAACCAGGATGGCCTTGAACTCACAGAGATTCACCTGCTTCTGGTTTAAAGGCATACACCACACCCAGTATGGTAAGATAGTTTTAATTTACATGCTTTTTTAAAATTACATGCTTTATTCAGTGTATGTCTGTGTGTGTGCATGCACACTACTACAGCATGCGTGTGGAGGTCAGAGGCCAACTTTTAGGAGTCAGTTCTCTTCCACCATGTGGGTCCTGGGAGGAGACCAAACTTAGGTTATCAGGCTTGGTGGCAGGCATCACTACCCAGTGAGCTGTGTCACCAGCCCAAGCATTAGTTTTTCATTTTCATTAATACTCTACAGTGAATAATAGCACAGTGTATAATGAATCCACATTACATTATTTTATGTGATCCTTGTATTTTTATACTCCAAGGTCCTTAAAAAAATTACTTTCTACTTTAGGCTAAATAATACTACTCACCCTCCCAAAGATACCAGGTCCTAAGCTGTAATACCTACAGTTACATCATCTGGAAAAGGGATCTGGCAAGTGTGGCTAACTTAAGGATTTTTGAGGCAGAAAGATTATCACGGATTATCCAGATAAGCTCTAAATATCACAGATAACCTTAGCAGAGGGACAGAATGGGAGGAGAGGGCAACCCTAGGTAATAAGCCAGTGAACCCTAGGAGTCACCAGGAAAAGAGAGGGGCAAGGAGTGAGTTCTTCCCTTTATCCTCTAGGGGGGCGTATGGCCCAGCTAATATTCTGATTTGGGTCCAAAGATACTAAATGTGGATTTCTAGCCCCCAGAAATGTGAAAGAAACTCATTTAAAGGCTAAATAATGTTGACTTCTAATGATATAATTTTCACCATTAGGGTCAGTTCCTAAAATCTGTACGTGGGTTGTTAAAATAGTTGTTCCGGAGACTGGAGAGATGACTCAGAGGTTGAGATCACTTGCTTCTCTTGCAGAGACCTGGGTTCAGTTCCCAGCACCCACAGCAGACAGACAGTTCACAACAGCAAGTCCAGCTCTAGGGAATCCCATGCCCTCTTCTGGCTTCCATGGGAATACACACACACACAGCATATATACACAGACACAAACATGTAAAACAAACAACAAAACCTGGTTGTTCCATGCAGGGACACACACAGGTTTAAAAAAAAGGTCATGAAAAAGGTTGGTAGCTTGACCTTTAAACTTATCATGTATGAATCGCTGAAAATGGCTTAAACATATACAACCTAGTAATGACAAGAACTCAGACCCTCATAATATCCTTGAGTTTCCCAGATTCTAACATTGAGACTTAGGAGATTTCCAGAACACAACAGATCGGGTGCCAGCATCTCCCAAATACAATGTAATCATCAATTTGCTGTATGTACTTCTTTTAAAAGACCTCCTTTCTCATTTTCTCCTTTCTCCTAACACGGAGATCATAGTAGCTCTCTATCTTATATGAATTATTATCACCGAATGAGAATTAAGGTGTGAGAATTAAGTGTGAGAACACTTACAAAAACCCACACTATCGTGCAAATGTACATAAGTGAATACAACCAAGTCTCCTGTGAGCACGGGCAGGGAAGGGCCGGCGAAACGGAATGGTTTCCAGCAACTGCAAACATTTAAAAAAATTATCATCATCTTTATGACTGCGTGTATGTCAGTGTGTATGCCGGGGCATGCGCACCTTGGGGAGCTCATTTCCTCCTTCCATCTTTATGCACACTCCACTCAGGGTGACAGGCTTGCAACAAGAGCAAGCGCCTTTACCTGCTGAGTCACCTCACTGGTCCAGCCATGGCAACCCCCTCCTGTGGAGGCCAAATCTCAGAACATCATGTTCAACCCATATCTGACCTAAGGCAAAACCAACTGTGTCCCATCTTTTCTATGTTTGGCCTCTCACACACGTGTCCCTGTTTCTCAACCTTTTGACATTCCTCTTAACTCAAAATGTTTCTGCGTTTGCACTCTCTCTCCTTTTCAAAACGCACAGCCCTGGCAGCCTGGGTCCAAGAGTTTCAAATAAGCATGTTTGAGCACAGCCCGCTCAACACATCCCACTTAAAAAAAAAAAAAAACATCATGCTAAAGACTCACCTCACAGGCTGTTACTGTGTTTTCATTACACCACATTGATATCTTGAACATGGCAGATACTGCAACTGCTTTGCCGTTACTTGTGTGCAAAAATGCCTTGCTTTCTGACTGCAGTTTCCCGTTGTGAATTACGCCGTGTCCACTTTCATCTTGCATACAGCTCAGAATCACTTATAAACTGCAACTGACACCTAGTACCATAAGGGACGCGGGGAACTGGACCCAGGACCCCTATTCCCAGATACCCAAACCTACAGATAGCTGCAAAGGGCCTATTATACACATGTGCACGTACTTTAAATTTTAATTTCCAGATTATCTATAGAATCCAGGCCACTGTAAATGCAATGTAAATTGCTTGCTGTGTTTTCTAGTGAATAATGACAAGAAAAATGCTTACGTGTTCGGTCCAGATGAAAATATTTTTTCCCAACTGTTTTCTATCTGAGATTATACAAATCCATGAACGCAGACCCCATATTTATGGAGAGGTGTGGAGTATACCTAGCAAACGTTTTCTGTTCCTATACAGCTTCTGAGGATTCGAACCCAGCGCCTTGTGGACTCACCTTCCGGCACCAGGCTCTGTCATCGCTATAGCTCCGATGCACTTGCCCGCCGTCATCTGGGGGATGAAGTGCTCAATCTGCTCTTTTGTGCCATAATTTGCAATATAGGGCATGACAATATCTGAGTGAAGGCTGAAGCCAGGGCCTGTGCAATTTGAGTATGCTCTTAAAACAAAAAGAGAGGGAAACAGAACCATGAAATAGCTAGTTGGCTGCTTTGAGGTTCTCTAATTTTCAATTTTACTGAATAACCTAAAGTATGAAAGGTCTCACTGGGCTGGGTGGTAACAGCTTGCCTTCCCATAAGCCTACGACCTTCCCAAATGCCACCCCTGTTTTTACTAACCTTTTAACTGTGGCTCTAACATAGCAGTGGTGCTCTAGGATCCCCTCTGTAGGCACTCACTTGATGAACTAAGAGATAAAATACTGACGGCCTGCAATTATATTACCCTGACACTGCAACTGTCTGATTATGGAGAACAGCTTGGGGATATAGCCTAATGCAACTGCAGTCGATTTACGAACATCCGACTTTACTGTTTCCTCGTAAAATGTATGATTAAGTCCCACTGCTTACAATTGTTTAAAATTATGTTCTTAAATATGCATAAAATATTCTAAATTACTTATGTTGCATAATTTACGGATTGTCCCATTGTAGTACATTTAGATTGCATCACAGTTTAGGGGGTTGTGGTCAGACCTAACAAGGACTTGAGAGCACAGCTTCCTCTTCTCCTAATAAACTATGTTCTTACAGGAAATTCCCCCAATAGCACCCTGGTGGGAGCATGTTCATTCACCCTTCCTATACTTACATTTAAGTCCCAGACATGTTCATTTTTCTAATTCTTAATGCAACCAATGGTGAATGAATGTGTTACCTCCACAACTACATTGTTATCATTGGGTATCAGGATTTGAACATTTTCACAAATTTTGCAGATTGGAAAAATGATAATTCCAGGTTAACATCATTTACGATCACCTGGCACTGTGAGGAAGACCTGCTTTCATTAAATAAAATCTAAGTGCATTTCCCTTATGAAAAACTGTTGCTTCAAAATCTTCTGGAATTTTAGCTGAAATCTTTATGTATTTTTACAATGTAACTTTTGGCATATTTCAATGAAATATTTTTCCAATCTGCTATAAAATGGGGGAGGATGAAGAATTAAGCTATCTTTTTTAAATCTTCTTTTTTGTTTGTTTGTTTTTGTTTTTCGAGACAGGGTTTCTCTGCGTAGTCTTAGCTGTGCTGGATCTAGCTAGCGCTGTTTACCACGCTGGCCTCGAACTCAGATCCATCTGCCTCTGCCTCCAGAGTGCTGGATTAAAGGCATGCGCCACTGGGCCTGGCAATTTTTGTTTTTTTAAGACAGCTTCTTACTATGTAGCTCCAGCTGGTCTAGAACACTATGTAAAACACCCTAGCCTTGAACTCTCAGCAACCCTCCTGCTTCTGTCTCCTGCATGCTAGGGTTACAGGTATGCACCACACCTGGCCTGTCAATAGCATCTAGTTCAACAATGTATTAGGACTTAAAAAGAATGGCCTATCTTTCCACATCCAAGACCTCATACACACATGGATCATCTCCCATATTTTACTCTGAATTTTCAGTCTTCCAAGAACTTTAGAAAGTCTTCTCATGATCCCTTCAGGAAGGACAACTTACAAAACACAAGACTCCCCTTTCCATGTCTCCGTACTTACTGCTCTTCCCAAGTAACTGCTGTGGAAAAGAAGTCTCCGCCGATCCCGCCATGTTTCTCGGCGATGTTGACGCCAAGCAGGCCCTGCTTGCCAGCTTTCTCCCAGAGCTCTCTACTCACTTCTCCAGCCTTCTCCCATCTGCGAAACCAAACTTAAAGTCAGACATATGTCCTGAAGATGATGTAAATGACCTCACGAGGAGCTTGAGGTTTGTGCAGGAACACGTCCTTAATTTGAAGTAACAGACGGCACTGGCCAAGGCCTTTCCATGTGTAGCTGGGTCTTGTGTCATTTCTTTTTTCCTTCCTTATCATTGTCATTCTCTGCCCCCTCTTGATCTACCGACTAGACCTGTAATTCATAATTTATAATTTCTCAAATTTTCTCAAAAAGCTCTAGGGTACAAGCTTAGTTTAAGCACCTAGCCATGAAATCTCCCTAACAGGACTTGTAAAGATTTTCCATGTATTTCCTTAAAATACTGAATTTAAACTGGGCATGGTGGTGCATGCCTTTGATCCCAGCACTGTGAATGAGGCCAGCCCGGTCTACATGGAAAGTTCTAGCCCAGCCAGGGCTACATGGAAAGTTCTAGGCCAGCCAGTGCTATATAGATCTCTCTCGAAAGAAAAAAAAAAAAGTCAGAGAAGCTGTTTTAAAATAATATTTAAAACTCATTTGCAATGTAGTAAAATTAGTGACTTTTGAAACACAACAACATTCTATTTTAATACAAATGAATTTCTTGTTCAATAATAAAATGATTAATCAAGAGATACCGGTGGTGTGGGGGGAGGGCTGAGATGGCTCAGTGGTTAAGAATGCAGAACCTGGGTTCAATTCCTAGCACCCACACATGGTTCAAAACTATCCTTAATGGAGTTCCAGAATGCACAGGACACACAGAAATGCATTTGAGCAAAACAACTCACACACATAAATCAACCTCTAAGACTTGTAAAACATAGTATCCGTTTAAAAATATTTAGAGGTGGGTAGGCCAATGAACTACCAAGTTGCACTATGCTGATCTTTTTTTTTAACATTTGCGTTCTTTGGTTCATAACAGAAAAAGAAAGACTATAAAACAGACTAAGGATTCAACAATTAACAATAGGTTTTGGGTTTTTTTTGGTTTTTGGCTATTTTTTGTTGTTGTTGTTATTCCTAGATTCCCTTGTAAATCCCAAACTTTCTCACTCTTGAATGCCACACTTTAAAAGGCCAAATGTGGTAGCACAAGCTTGGAGCCCCAGATACTCGGGCACCTGAGGAGACAATACTTGTGTCTGAGAATTCAAGACCTGGGGAACACAGTGATATATGAGGACTCAAAAAACTAAAACTCCTAATATTAACAGTAATAATCAAGTATTTACAAAACCTCGAAATCCTACCTATGATCTCAACAGTGTTATGGTAAAGAATAGTGAAAAGAAAAAGAAAGCACTTTTTTTTTAATTTTAGTTTTTTTTTTTTTGTTTGTTTGTTTTTTGTTTCTTGAGACAGGGTTTCTCTGTGTAGCTTTGCGCCTTTCCTGGAACTCACTCTGTAGCCCAGGCTGGCCTCGAACTCACAGAGATCCGCCTGCCTCTGCCTCCTGAGTGCTGGGAATAAAGGCGTGTGCCACCACCGCCCAGCACAAGAAAGCACTTTTTGCATCACGTGCACTGCATTCCAGAAAAGGGTCCTTTCCAGGTGTAACGTTCAAGTGGGGAAGGAGGGCACTTACTCTGTATGGTGAGGAATTACTTCTTCCTGAAAAAACTTCCTTACACTTTCCCGGAAAATGTCGTGCTCCGAGGAAAAGATTCTTCTGATTCCAATATCAGTTAATTTTTTAGCAGAAGGGGTTTCCAGACGCGCCTCTGCTCCAGAATGAGAACATCTTAAGGAAACAAGCGGTAAGAGAATTAAATGAATGGTTAGTTACTCCTTATACCCAAATGAATGCCAGTGAACAACATGGAACCCTGAGACAAGCGGCCCTTAGGACCTCCTCGCCTCCCGGCCCCTGTCTCAGAACCCTCCCCCTGCCCTCCTGCCACAGCCAAAGAGAGAATAGCACTCTGTCACAATTCAAGTCTCCATTCTGAAATCTGCAAGGTGGACCTCGCCTAGCTCGAACCGCAGATATGAGCTGAGGTGAGTATACTGTTTCCAAACAGCATATGGACTACACTGCCTAAAAGCCAAACAGTACAATAAAATAACTGTGGTAAGTTTTCATGTCACACACAACTTCTAAAACAATGCCAACCCTCCCAAAGTAGCAGTGTATCCAGAATCACAATTCCAAACAGCAGGGGCATAAGATGTGGACTGGTAATGTCGCTGTCACGCTGTAGTATCGATCAAAATGTCCACTGGGGTCCATTGGAATGTCAATCAAAATGCTCAGCGAGACTCTGTGTGGATCTGTACGGAATTCTTTTTTTTTGGGGGGGGGGTTGAGACAGGGTTTCTCTGTGTAGCTTTGAGCCTTTCCTAGATCTCGCTCTGTAGACCAGGCTGGCCTTGAACTCACAGAGATCTGACTGCCTCTGCCTCCCGAGTGCTGGGATCAAAGGCGTGCGCCACCACTGCCTGGCTTGTATGGAATTCTTAAGGATGTTCATCAGACACTTGCCTCTCCCCTTCATCCCTCTCGTTCTCCACATCCCTCAGGGAAGATAAAATGACTTTTCATCAGTTCCCTCAGTTCAGTTGTATTCCGGGTTTTATTTGTTTCTAGTCCCCCTTAGGAGGATAGCCCTTTGCACATCTTCAAACTCACACCTGAATAAAACTTTTTTAAACAAAAATTATTTTATTTGAAAACAAAAACATGGGTTTTAAGAACAGGGTCAGTCCATTCACCCTGGTGGTGACTTTGACCTTCATTCACCATGCTGTGAACAATGATTCCCATGCCTGCCACTGTGTTCTGGTCCATGCATTCAGGATGGCACGGGAGCTGGTTTCAGTAGGTATTCTGGATCCTTCTGGGACTCTCAGGGAGAGGCACACATCCCATTCACTTGTTCCAAGCAGTTGCCAGAGGATACAAAGCCCACCACGAGGTAGCCAATGAACTCCAGAGAGCCAATGAGGGGCTTAAAGATCTTCCAGTCTGAGTTAGAAATTAGTAACTCTGTTTAGTAAAGGTCAAACCATTTGTCACACAAGAGGTTGGCCACCATGCTAATGAGGGTCTAAGGCTTGATCCTCTTTCACAGCACGCAGGTGATGGGCAACATGGCTGCAGACTTGGCCAGTCACCAGTGGAAGGGATGTTCTGGAAGTCGGTGGCTATCCCATGAGGTTGAATACCAATACCTCTGCACACTGCAAGAGACACAAAGTTCTTCCCTTTTAAGGCCATGTTGAGACCTCTGTTATGGGGCATGATAAACATCAGTGCTCACTAGCTGCCCTCAATCCCATTGCTACTGCAATTCTAGTAAATAGCTCTTGGTTTTCACTGTACCAATGCAGGGGCTCTAAAAAAGTTAACACATATTAAAAGGAGGAGAAAAGTGTTTTCTGCTGTGTGTTAAGTTCTAACTTAGTGTTCTCTCTTTCTGGGGTGGGCCTTTTTTTTTCTTTAGTCTTTTTCTGGAAAAGATCCATTTTTTTTCTAGTTTCACCCATTTGCCTTCAAATTTCCTGGTGTCTTTATTTTTCACAGCTGAGTAATACTTCATTGTGTAAATGTATGTTTTCTTGATCCATTCCTTGGTTGAGGGGCATCTAGGTTGTTTCCAGGTTCTGGCTACTACTTATTTGTAGTAGCTTATTTGCTGCTATGAACATGGTTGAGCAAGTGTCCTTGTGGGATGATTGAGCATCCTTTGGGTATATGCCCAAGATATGGTATAGCTGGGTCTTGAGATAGATTGATTTCCAGTTTTCTGAGAAACCACCACACCGATTTCCAAAGTGGCTGTACAAATTTGCACTCCCACCAGCAATGGAGGAGTGTTCCCCTTGCTCTACATCCTCTCCAGCATGAGCTGTCACTTGTGTTTTTGATCTTAGCCATTCTGACTGGTGTAAGATGGAATCTCAGAGTCATTTTGATTTGCATTTCCCTGGTAGCTAAGGATGTTGAATATCTCCTTAAGTGTTTCTCAGCCATTTGAGATTCTTCTGTTGAGAATTCTCTCTGCTTAGATCTGTACCTCATTTTTCAAAATTGAATTATTTGGTTTGTTGATATGTTGTTTCTTGAGTTCTTTGTATATTTTGGAAATCAGCCATCCCTCTGTTGGATGTGGGTTTGGTGAAGATCTTTTCCCATTCTGTAGGCTGCCATTTTTTCCCTATTGACAGTGTCCTTTAACTTACTGAAACTTTTCAATTTCACGACGTCTCATTAATTAACTGTCAATCTTAGTTCCTATGTGATTGGTGTTCTGTTCAGGAAGTTGTTTCCTGTGCCAATGCATTTGAGATTATTTCCCACTTTCTTTTCTATCATGTTCAGTGTATCTGGATTTATGTTGAACTCTTTGATCCACTTAGACTTAGGTTTTGTGCAAGGTGATATACATGGCTCTATTTGCATTCTTCTACATGCTGACATCCAGTTAGACTAGCACCATTTGTTGAAGATGCTTTCTTTTTCCCATTGTATAACTTTGGCTTCTTTATTAAAAATCAGGTGTCCATAGGTGTGTGCATTTACATCTGGGTCTTTGGCTCAATTCCATTTATACACCTACTGTTTTTATGCCAATACCATGAGGTTTTTATTACAATAGCTCTGTAGCAGAGCTTGAAATCAGGGGTGGTGATACCTCCAGAAATTATTTTATTGTACAGGATTGTTTTAGCTATCCTGGATTTTTTGTTTTTCCATATGAAGTTGAGTATTGTTCCTTTGAGGTCTGTAAAGAATTGTGTTGGGATTTTAGTGGGGATTGCATTGAATCTGTAGATTGCTTTGGGTAAGAAAAAGATCCATTTCTTAATTACATAACTAGAGTTAATGACTTAAATTTCTTACGAGCTTTTGACTAAAAAATTAATACTTGTTTCTAAAACAAGTTAATACCTAAACCAGATAAAGATCCAACAGAAAAGTTAAAGACCAAGCCCTTGAAGAACACAGACCCCATCATGGTAAAAGCCAGAGAAGCTAGGAATAGAAGAGCATATCTCAGGATGTCAAAGGCTATCTATGACAATCTATAGCCAGCATTATGCTAAACATAGAAAAACTCAACCATTCCCATTAAGATAGTGTGGTGGTAATCTAATTGTACTGAAATGTGATTTTGATTGTATGTTAATAAATAAAGTTGCCCGGGGGTCAGAGCTATTAGAGCCATAGCAAGAGTGTGGCGGTGGTGGCACACGCCTTTAATCCCATAGATCTCTGTGTGTTCAGGGATACAGCCAGCATTGGAGACATATGCCTTTAAGACCTAGGGGGCTGTACATTCAGACAGTGACGAGGTAGTCACGTGTTTGGGTTTACAACCAATGAGAAGGCAGAACAATAATACTATAAAAAAGACGTACAGACAGGAAGTAGCCCTCTTTCGGGAAGCTGGGACACCGCAGGCGGAAGGGTAAGATTTTAGGTCTGAGCTCTGACTTCTTGGCTTTCTCTTTTACATTGTTTCTGTGTTTCTTATTTAATAAGACGGTTGGTTACATTAATATCTGGCGCCCAACGTGACAAGAATCCATTAAAATCCGCTTGGCTTGGCGGCAGGTCCGCTTTCCCGCAAGGGCGGCAGGCGGCCAGCAGCGGCAGGCGGCGGCAGGTGCCGGTCGCCTTCTTAGTCCAAGCGGCGGCTTCTTAGCCTGGGTCTAGGTCTGCTTGACCTCAGGCTGGACTATCGGTGAGCTGCTTGCTTAAATCCTGCTTGCTTAAAGCCGGTGTTACAGGTGTTACAAACAACTCAGACCTGCCCTGCCGAACAGGGCCCTGCCTGTAGAGCCAACGCACGTGGTTGGAGCTTAAGGAAGCCAGACCAAGCCTTGACTCGGCACAAGAGGCAACACGTGGCTGGATTTAAGCTTTAGCCAGCTACGCTTTCTTGTTCTCTCTCTCTCTCTCTCTCTCTCTCTCTCTCTCTCTCTCTCTCTCTCTCTCTCTCTGGATTTACACCTGGGACACTAGGTGGCTGTTTTGAAAATCCCCTCGGATTTCTACTGTTCAACGACGCAGATTTGGTAAGTCATAACATATCAGATATTTTAAAGGAAACTATCTAAAATAGAATTTTTTTCCACATTAAAAAACAAATGGGTTTTATGTGTACATTGGAAGAAAATTGGTTTTTGTTCAAAATTTTAGGCAGTCTGACAATGGAACAACTATATAATATTAGTATTGGTGGAATTATGCAGCTTATCACTATACTAATCCACATTTTAATATTTGAAAAGATAATCAATTTAAGTGCCAGGATAACAGCTTTAGAAGAACTTGTTAAACCTGTAAAAATTCAGACAGAAGAAATTAACAGTGAAGTTGTTTCAAGTCTGGATCATAAGGTTGCAAAAAGAAAGCCTGTTTTCACACAGTCACCCTTAATTTATCCTGTAACCATACAGCAGATGCCTGATCAAAGGGCTACACAAAATATTTGGGCTCCAGTTGAAATGTTGGATTTAAAAAGATTTAAGGAGGCAATAGTATCTTATGGCATGCATTCCCCATATGTAAAGCAAATGTTAAACTCTTGGTCAACATATAATAGGATAGTACCACAGGACTGGCGGGACCTTGCACAAGGTGTTCTGGAACCCAGCCAGAGACTTCAATTTCTGACCTGGTTTAAGGATGAGGCTAAAAACATAGAAAAACAATGGAGGGATAAAGGAATACAAGTTTTCCAGGATCAGCTTATTGGAGAAGGCCAATATGCTTCAGTACAAACACAATGTTTATATGATGTCCAAACCCTAATTTTATGTCGAACGGCAGCCTTGAATGCATGGGACAGAGTTGAGGAACCAGGAAAAAAATCTGAGTCATTTACAAAGGTGATGCAAGGCCCAAAAGAGTCTTTTACAGATTTTTTACAAAGACTGGCTTCAGCACTAAAGAGAATGGTCTCGGATTCAGAAACTGGTAAGGCAATAATTGAATCTTTGGCCTTTGAGAATGCGAATGCAGCATGCAAAAGAATAATCAAGCCATTAAGGGAAAGATCTGCACCTATGGAAGATTGGATTAGAGAAACAATTAATGTTGAGGCTGATGAGCATGATGATACGTGGGTAGGAGAAGTAATTTCAAAAGGTTTGAGGAGTGTTAGATGTTTTGGATGTGGAAAGCAAGGACATTTGAAAAGGGACTGTAGACAGGTCATTCCTAGAAAAAATGTTTCTTCAAGGAACAATGGCAACAGAATGCCCCTTCCTTCTGGAGTATGCAGAAGGTGTGGTAAGGGAAAACACTGGACCAACGAATGTAGATCAACAAAGGACAGACAGGGTAATCCTTTGCCTCAGTCTTCGGGAAAATACCAGAGGGGCCTCACGCAGGTCCCGGTTGCAAATCCAGTTCAAACCTTTCCTGCAGCCATAGAGGAAATCCCTGCTCTGAGCGATTAAATAACCAAATGCCTATTGGAATAAATCATGCTGGTCAGGATGATGAAACTGAGAGAATAGAAAATTCAGGAGAAAACATAAAGAAAATTTTTTGGCAAACTTCTATGAATGAACAAAGACCAAAATTAACGATAAAAATAAATGGTGTTTTGTTGTCTGGTCTGGTAGACACAGGTGCGGACGTTACCATAATTGCACCAGAATTTTGGCATCCAACTTGGCCTCTTCAGGAGGTAAACGTTCAACTGTTAGGAATTGGGACATTATCTCAGGTGAAACAGAGTGCAAGATGGCTCGAATGTATAGGTCCAGAAGGACAGAGAGGAAAATTAAAACCATATGTGGATAACATAACTATGAACCTGTGGGGTCGAGACTTGTTGCAACAATGGAATACTCAGATTAACATCCCTCCAATCTCAGAAACCAATCATAAACTAGCACATGTTACTGAGAGAAATATTAGAAGATATTGTTCTAATGAGTGGTCACCAGCCATCCATATTATACAAGAACAGGGCACAATAACTGATGATCTTCCAAAGACACCAACAGCTCTACCTTTAAAATGGTTAACAGACAAGCCTGTATGGGTCCAACAATGGCCTTTAACAACAGAGAAACTCCAGGCTTTAGAAGAGCTGGTAGAACAGTTAAATGCTCAGCATATTGAAGAATCAACCAGCCCTTGGAATTCTCCTGTATTTGTTATTAAAAAGAAATCTGGTAAATGGAGAATGGTAACAGACCTTAGAGCAATTAACAAAGTAATTCAGCCAATGGGCTCTCTACAATCTGGGATGCCTTTGCCTACTCTGTTACCAAAAGGATGGCCTCTCATAGTTATTGATTTAAAAGACTGTTTCTTTTCAATACCCTTACAAGAAAAAGACATAGAAAGATTTGCTTTTACAGTACCTACTTATAATAATTCTCAACCAGTTAAAAGATTTCAATGGAGGGTCCTCCCTCAGGGAATGTTGAATAGCCCAACTCTGTGCCAATACTTTGTACAACAGCCATTGGAAGTGATACGTAAAAAATTTCCTAAATCTATAATTTATCATTATATGGACGATATTTTACTAGCTGACTCAAATGCAGATACTTTAGAAAGAATGTTTGAAGAAGTAAAGAAAATTTTGCCTTGCTGGGGATTACAAATTGCTCCTGAAAAGATACAAAGAGGAGATTCTATTAATTATTTAGGATATAAAATAGAGTTATAAAAAATTAGACCCCAAAAGGTGCAAATTAGGAGAGATAGACTACAGACTCTTAATGACTTTCAAAGATTATTTGGAGACATTTCTCATCTACGAACTATTGTTGGGGTAAAAAATGATGAACTGACTAATTTGTTCAAAACCTTAGAAGGTGACAAGGACTTAAATAGTCCAAGAGAATTATCACCTGAAGCTGAGAAAGAATTGGCCTTGGGAGAAAAGAAAGTACATGAAGGACACGTGGATCGTATTGATCCAAAGCTGGATTGCATTTTGGTTATTTTACCTTCTAGGCATTCTCCTACTGGAATATTAATGCAGAGGGAAGATGTTATATTGGAATGGATATTTTTACCAAATAAACCAATTAAAAAATTAAAAACTTATGTGGAAAAAATCTCTGACTTGATTTACAAAGGAAAATTGAGACTTCGTCAATTAGTAGGCAAAGACCCAGCAGAAATTGTCATACCATTAACTAAGGAGGACATTGAAAAATTATGGACAGAAAGTGAACCTTGGCAAAGAGCTTGCAGTAATTTTTTAGGAGAAATTAACTGCAAATATCCCAAAAGCAATAGAATTGATCTTATAAAGAGAGCTGATTGGATCTTGCCTCGAATTGTACGGCAAAAACCCATATGTGGAGTTCGTACATTTTATACAGATGCCAACAAAGAAGGAAAGGCAGGTTACAAATGAGAAAATTTAAGTAAAGTGGTTCAAAGTCCGTATAATTCAGTTCAAAAATCAGAATTGTATGCTATTCTGTTGGTATTAATGGATTTTTCAGAACCTCTCAACATAGTAACTGACTCTCAGTATGCTGAAAGAGTGGTGTTACATATTGAGACTGCAGAATTTATCCCTGATGCTTCAGAATTAACTTCACTATTTATTCAATTACAAGATGCAATCAGGAAAAGGAATCATCCTTTATTTATAACTCACATTCGATCCCATACTGGTCTCCCAGGCCCTCTAGCACAAGGCAATGATGAGATTGATAAATTATTGAAAGAAAATGTGCTGGAGGCCTCAGAATTTCATAAAAAACATCACGTCAATAGCAAAGGTTTAAAAAAGGATTTTTCCATAACCTGGCAACAAGCCAAAGAAATAGTAAAGAAGTGTCCTACTTGTTCCTTCTACAATCAAACGCCATTACCAGCAGGATGTAACCCAAAGGGTACTCAGAGAAATGAAATCTGGCAGATGGACGTGTTTCACTTTGCAGAATTTGGAAAATTGAAATATGTACACCACACTATCGATACTTATTCAGGATTTCAATGGGCAACTGCTTTGAGTTCTGAAAAAGCTGATTCTGTAATCACTCATTTGCTAGAAGTTATGGCCATCATGGGTATACCTGCACAAATCAAAACTGACAATGCTCCATCATATGTCTCTGTTAAAATGAAACAGTTTTTTGCTTATTACAATATAAAGCATATTACAGGCATACCACATAATCCTACAGGTCAAGCAGTTATAGAAAGATCAAACAGAACTCTAAAGGATATGCTAAATAAACAGAAATGGGTAACAAAAACTCCCAGAAATAGACTACATAATGCTCTTCTAAATTTGAATTTTCTGAATGCCAATGAGAAAGGAACAACAGCCGCAGAGAGACATTGGATAATAGAAAAAACTACAGAATTAAATCAGCCTATATACTTTAAGGATGTGCTGACCTCAGAATGGAAACCAGGGTATGTATTACGTTGGGGACGAGGTTTTGCTTTTGTTTCTACAGGAGAAGATAAGCTGTGGGTACCATCAAAATTGATAAAGGTTCGATTTGAACAAGAGAGACCTCAATTAGAGGAGGTGATAGTTCATCAACCAGCATGAACATCCAATTTAAACTAACTTGTATCAATAACACATGCCTTTTCATTTAATCAGATAGTAACTTGTCAAAAGGAAACATCCCCAAAATTAGTCTTGGGGAAAGGTTTTTGTTTTTGTCTTTTAGGAGAATGAAGGTTAAGGAATTTGAAGAACACTGGACAAATGAGACAACTGAAGAAAAGGGACAAATCATCTATCCCAAGAAACAGAATGAAACGATGTATAGGTATATATTATCTAAAAAATTTTATGTCTTCCTAAATGTTTGTTTCTGCTTTTCTCTAAAGATTTAACACTATTGGTCTTCTAATAGTCCCAGTTCAATTAAAATTTAAAGCTGACTTTGGAGTTGGAGAATGGCTCTCTCCTTCTTTAAACTCAAGCATGTTTTTAAAAGGAAAATGCAAACTCCCTGTATCATGCCAGAATAAAAGAGCCATCTTCTGCTATGGTACAGGACAAAGGCAAAATTAATTAAGGGACTATTTTATTACTAATCTCAACTCTTTTGATTCTATTCTGATTCTTTAAACTTTTCTTAAAGTATGAATTTTATATCAAAATTTACAAGATTAATATATATATATACATTTTAAACTTTGTTAAGATATGAATGGTCATATAGAGTACTAACTAATTCTAGAAAAAAGGCTAGCTGCATATATATGTTTTTGTGTTCGAGTCTCTTATCAGTTTTCTGCAGGAAATCACGGCCAGGCCTAACATCAACTGAAGTCTCCAGGAAGAAGATGGGGCCCCACAACAACAACAATTCCACGTGGACAATAATAATATCATTAAGCTGACAAACATCATCCACAGAAATGCTTTGAACTACAAGGTGCTCAGAGCAATTTTGAGATGACTAGCTGAGATGATCCAGTCTCAAAGACTACTTGAATAAAGGACTTGAGATAAACCCTGAACTTTGGCATTATACACAGACTGGATAATGAAGGATATAGTTACCTCTCCTAGAATTTGACAATTAACCTAAAATTTTTCTTTCAGGATAAAGAAAACTTGGCCCATACCCAGCAGGAAGCAATTTTAAGAATACGACGCCCACATTCCCAAAGAGGTGGTGTGGGGCGGGTAGTTTTTTGGTCTTTAATGGGTTTTGGGTCTGGGATAATTTTCAGTATTTAGGGGTGTTGGTTACAAGTTATTGTCAAGGGCTAGGAAAAAGGCTAAGCAAAGGAGATTAGATTTAAGGTTCTTGTTTAAAAAGAAAAAGAAAGAAAGAAAGAAAAGAAAAAGACAATTACTAATTTTAAATACTTTACATTGGATTGGATTGTTTTATATTGTATACAAATTTGAAATTGATATTGTTAGAAAATGCTATATGTATATTTCTAATTGTATTTATAGCATTCATTTAGCAATGTAATGCAAATTTCTGATCCTTGAATGTTATTATTACCAACTATTAGGATATAAAGAAATGAAAGTTAGTAGTTAGACATTACAGTAGAACTTGTAGTCATATTAGATATGTTTTAAAAATTGAGCAAAGATGTTTTAGACAGGTCATCTTCAAACCCTTCAGAGATCTACAGAATATGGCATTTAAAATGTTTTAATAACTTAGAAAAATTTTCTTTTTGAGACATGTCGGCTCCTGGCAGTCCCAATCTACTTCAGAGAAAATATGGGCATTGAAGAAACTGCATAAGGAGTCAACTTTCATTGTGGCAAATTTAGCCACTGGACAACAAAGTATCCTCGAATCAACAGGACAAAATGGACAGACAGAACACGAAACAAGGGACTACTGATTCTTGCCAAAACAAGTGTGGTTATGGCTTTATCAAAAGGCATCATCTGAGGCCAGGACAATATGGCCCCATCCCTGAAGTGGCTTTCGCAATCCGGAAAAGGTACAGTGCCCTTTTCTTCGAAGGCAGCTTAACAGGCAGAGGGCCGATGGCTTCTGTTGTACAATGAAACAGCAGCTGAAAGCTCATGCCTCTCGAAAGTAGACTGGCATTTAATAGAGGGATGTGGAGAAGAAGGGGATGCTGAGATGAAGCCATATATACACAGCTAAGAAGAATGGACAGCTGAATTTAAAAACTGTCAACAATTTCCAGAATTTAAAATCCTGAATCATGACAGGACACTAGTGGAATTCAGGTGTTTCTGGTACGTGGACTGCTCTCACCCAATGTGAGATTGAACTGTTGACCTTGTGTACATCCTACATCACAAATGAGTCTGTCAGATACACTAAGCCTATAGGCTGAAGATGATGCTCCAACACTGCAGAGAAACCTCAGGTGACTGCCCAGGCAGCTGGCTGTTTCTGTCAACTCACAAATTTTTTGGAAGTTGCTTGCATGCACTTCCTGTTTTTATTTTTGTTAGCTAATATTATTTCCTTCTTGGGTCTCTGAGGGAGTTGAAGATTAGTTAGGTATGGTTGAAGATTAGTTAGTTATAGTTGAAAATTAATTAGGATAGAAAGTGCATTAGATACATCTTGGATTTACCAAAATAGGATAGATAATGGAATTATTTCTCTGATTTGTCAAATACCTGTTTAGGTATTTATTACTTGTATATATTGTATATAGTTATTGTACTTTTGTATATAGTTTTTCTTTTGTTAGTTATAACATTTTGCTTTTTTTTCTTTTTATTAAAATAGAAAAGGGGAAATGTGGTGGTAATCTAATTGTACTGAAATGTGATTTTGATTGTATGTTAATAAATAAAGTTGCCCGGGGGTCAGAGCTATTAGAGCCATAGCAAGAGTGTGGCGGTGGTGGCACACGCCTTTAATCCCATAGATCTCTGTGTGTTCAGGGATACAGCCAGCATTGGAGACATACGCCTTTAAGACCTAGGGGGCTGTACATTCAGACAGTGACGAGGTAGTCACGTGTTTGGGTTTACAACCAATGAGAAGGCAGAACAATAATACTATAAAAAAGACATACAGACAGGAAGTAACCCTCTTTCGGGAAGCTGGGACACCGCAGGCAGAAGGGTGAGATATTAGCTCTGAGCTCTGACCTCTCGGCTTTCTCTTTTACATTGTTTCTGTGTTTCTTATTTAATAAGACAGTTGGTTACATTAATAAGATAGGATCAAGACAGGGTGATTCTCTCTACTCCTACTCCTGTCAAATACAGTGCTTGAAAACTTAGCAAGAGCAATAAGACAAGAAAACAAAATAAGTACGACGTAAATAGGAAAAGAAGTCCAAGTATCTCTACTTGTAGATGATGTGAATCTAACCTATGAGACTCTAAAGACTCCACCAAAAAAACCCCAAACAAACAAACAAAAAAAAAAAAACAACAAAAACTGCTCAAGAGTTAATAAACACTTTCATTGAAGTAGCAAGATAGAAAATTTACACACAAAATTCAGTGGTTTCCTATATGCCAATAACAAATATACTGAAAAAGAAATCAGGAAAACAATCCCATAGTATTCATAATACACACACACACACACACACACACACACACACTTAGGAATACACTTAACCAAGGAAATAAAAGATGTCTACAATGTAAACTTTAAGACACTGAAAAATGAAACCAAAGACGACACCAGAAGATGGAAAGACCACCTATGTTCATGGCTCAGGAAAATTAATCTTATGAAAATGGCTATCTTTCTTATCAAAAAGCAATCTACAAATTCAGTGCAACCCCAACAAAAATTCCTGGGCTATTCTTCAAAGAGATAGAAAAAAAAATGTTAAAACTATATGGAGGGGTAAAAAACTTATATGGAAGCACAAAACACCAAGGATGGCCAAAGTAGTCCTGAACAGAAGAATACTGCTGGAGGTGTCACCACCTCTGACCTTGTTAGAGGACAGAGCCACAGTGATAGAAACAGCCTGGCCATGGCAACAGAACACACACACACACACACAGAACAATGGAGTGTGGGATACCAACGGAAGTGCAGGCAACTCCAGCTACCTGATCTCTGGTGAAGATGCCAAAAGTCTACACTCGGGGAAAAGACAGCATCTTCAGTAGGTGGTGCCAGGGAACCCATAGAGAGACTAAAACTAGATTCTCATCTCTGACCCTGCACAAAGCTAAACTCCAGATGGATCAAGCACCTCAATGTAAGATCTGATGTCCTGAGGCTCCCAGAGGAAAAAAGTAGGAGGTACGCTCTGACACACAAGTATGGCTAAGCCTTTTCTAAATAGGACTTTGGTAGCACGGAGCATAGGGAATAAGATCAACTACCAACAAATGTGACCCCGTGGAACTAAAATGCTTCTGTTCAGCAAAGAAAACTGCCAATCAAGTGAAGAGGCAGCCCACAGAAGGGAGACAATCTTTGCCAACTCTCCATCTGACAGAGGCTTAGTGTCCAGAATGTACAAGAAGCAGCCAAGCAACCCAATTACAAAATGGGCTATGAAACGGAATAGGAAGATCTCAAAAGAAGAAACACCTAAAAAGTAAACGCCTAAAAAAAGTGTTCAGCGGCCTTAGCCATCAGGGGAAAGCAGATTAAAACTATTTTAAAATTCTACCTCACCTCAAGTCATCATGGCCATCAAGAATAATACAACATGATGAGCCGGGAGTGGTGATATAGCCTTTAATCCCAGCACGCAGGAGGAGCTCTGTGAGTTCGAGGCCAGCCTGGTCTACAGAGTGAGATCCAGGACAGCCAGGGCTTTACACAGAGAAACCCTGTCTTGAAGAACAAAAACAAACAAACAAAAGAGACTACAAAATGACAACTAACCCTGGCTGGGATGTTGGGAGTGTAGACTAGTGAAGCCACTTTGGAAAACAGTGTAGATAGAGGTTTCCTGAAAGGAAAATAGTAAGAGAGAGACAAAGAGAAAACTAGAAACGGAACTGCCATATGACCCAGTCATACCACCCCTGGGCATGTACCCAAAGACGCTGTATCCTATCACAGATTTTTTTCTTTTAATTTATTTCTATTTTATATCTTGACTGCACCAGTTTCCCCTTCCTCCTCTCCTCCCATCCCTTCCCCTCCTCACCCCTCCTCTGTTTCTGTTCAGAAAGTGTCAGGCCTCCCATGGATGTCAACAGAGCATGGCATATAAAGGTGAGGTAGGACTAAGCACCTCCGATTGTATTAAGGCCAGGCTGGGCAATCCAGTATGAGGAGTAGGTTTCCAAAAGCCATCCAAAGTGTTAGGGACAGCCCCTGATCCCATTGCTAGGTGTCCCACAAGTAGACCAAGCTATACAACTGTCACATATATGTAGAGGGCCTGGGTCGGTCCCATGCAGGCTCCCTGGTTGTTGGTTCAGACTCTTGAGTTCCGACGAGCCAGGTTAGTTGATTCTTGTGATGCCATTGATCCCTCTCAGTCCTATCGTCCTTCCTCCCTCTCTTCAGCAGGATCCCCTGAGCTTGGGCTAATAATGTTCAGCTGTGGGTCTCTGCGTTTGTTTCTGTTAGTTACTGGATGAAGCTCTCTGATGATAATTGGGGTAGTCACCAATCTGATCACAGGAAATCAGGCTACCTTATCCACTCTTACTAGGGGGTCTTAGCTGGGGTCATCCTTGTAGATTTGTGGGAGTTTCCCTTGCATCAGGTTTCTACCTGACCTTGAAATGCCCCACTTTTCCAGTCATCTCTTTCCTCCATCCACGCCCCCAACCCGATTCCTCATGTTCCCATCTCCACCCACCCACAGTCCACCCAAGAGCTCTCTTCCATTTCCCCTTCTCAAGGAGATCCATGTGTTCCCCCATGGACCCTCCTTGTTACTTAGCCTCTCTGAGTCTGTGGATTGTTGCATGGTTATCCTTTATATCTAGTATCCACTTATGAGTGAGTACATACCATGTTTGTCCTTCTGAGTCTGGGTTACCTCACTCAGAATGATCTTTTCTAGTTCCATCCATTTGCCTGAAAATTTCCTGATGTCATTAATTTTAACAGCTGAATAGTACTCCATTGTGCATATGTAGCACATTTTCTTTATCCATTCTTCAATTGAGGGGCATCTAGATTGTTTCCAGGTTCTGGCTATTACAAATAAAGCTGCTATGAACACAGTTGAGCAAGTGTCCTTGTGGTATGACTGAGCATCCTTGGATATATGCCAAAGAGTGGTATGGCTGGGTCTTGAGGTAGATTGATTCCCAACTTTCTGAGAAACCGCCATATAGATTTCCAAAGTATCACAGAGATTCTTACACACCCACATCCATTACTGCTGTACTTACAACCACCAGAAAATGGAATGAGCCTACATGTCCATCAACCAATGAAAGGATGCTGAAAATATGGTGACTATATTAAGTTGCTTTTCTGTTGCTGTGATAAAATGCCATATCCATAGAAGAAAGGATTTTGGGGGCCTATACTTCTAGAGGAATGAGGGTCTTTCACCATCCTGGCAGGAAAGCATGGCTGTGAACAGGTGGTTGGGGCAGGAAGCTGAGATCTCGCATCTTGACCCACAAGCACCAAGAAGAGAAAGCAGACTGGAAATGTCTACAGACACCCCACCCCGCCCCCGCCCCAGTGACTTTCTTCCTACAGTAAGGCCACACCTCCTAAACCTCACTGGAGGCACCAACCTCATGACCAAATTTTCAAAAGATCAGAGAGAAGAGGTCACAAGACCTGCAGGTGGCCTCACATATCTCGACCACATCATATCAATTAGATATAAGTTTACTTTATATTACTATTCGATAAACACTGTAAAGTACACGTTTTTCCTTACAGATTTCCCATACATTGGTTTTTCCCTTCATGTCAAAGCAATGCTGGGATTGGGATACTCTGCTTCTTAGATTCAGACGAAATCATTTACCAATGTAGAGACAGAACTTGAGTGTAAGTCTGCCTGGGTTTTAAAATATTACATGAAAATTTCTGAAATATTTCTAAGCGCAGAGAAAGAAATGCACAAAGAATAAACACTTTCCAGTTCAGTTAAAGGCGCTGAAAGGAATGTGCGGAGGGCAGAAACCGAAACATTTACTTGGCAGCTGAGTTTGTTGGAACATCTATTTTCAGTTTTGAGACACCTGTACTGAATAAACCAACAAGCTACTGGTTAGTTTCTTTTTAGTTTTCTCTGCCTTTTAAGTCAGGGTCTCACTAAGTAGCTAAAACCGGACTTCAAATTCGTCATGATCCCCCGGGCCTCTGTGCTACCACTTTACAGCCTCATTTACATAAAAAAAGCAAGAAACTAAATGAAACGAACCACTAGCACCCTCAGCCTCTGGGAGCTGGCTTAAGTACTTGCTCTTGGCTCCGCCTCTCTCCATAAACGCTGAATCAGACGGCGTTTCAACAAGATCGTTGATCATTATGCTCATAAAGGTTTAAGAAACCCGTGAAGATAAACTGTAGCTCCTGACTCATTATTTTCCAATAGTCTCTTTAAGGTAGCTCCTCCCCCCCCCCCGCTGTCCCCTCCCGTGAATCAAAATAAGATCATTTGGGGGTTCTCTAAACTTAAGAGCGCAAAGCCGACCTGATCAAAAGGCAGAACATCACTTCCTCAGTGTATTCTGTACAATAGAAAGCATTCTTCAAGTCCTAGGAACTTTTCTGTCTCCCCCCCCCCCACCCCATGGGTAAGCATTACCACAACACTTTATGGTACTTCACAACAATGTGCTAATTAGCTCATTTAAATGCCCCGCCACCCTAATTAACAAAGCTTTGAGCTTCCAGTTTGCTTTATCCCATGAATGGATTTTAGGAGAGGTAAAACTTTTGATCTCAGGGTAAAGACCCTTAATAGTCTCTAAAGCCCTTGGGAGCTGCCCATTAATCCCTCTACATTTAATGAGTTCTAAGGATCTGCTAATAAAGCTACAGCTAATTTATCAGATGGGGCCCTCGCCTGGAAGCTGGAGTCGAAATTAGTATTGTTGCAACCCCGTCTTCCGGTCCGCGCCTCCGCACCCGGAGTCCCAAGTTCACTGTCAGGTTTGATAGTCCCCAGCTCTGGTTCCAACTGGGCCAAAGGCTGCAGCTACTCGGTGGCAGCGCGCCCAAGGGGTGACCGCCCCCGCTTCGGGGCAACAACTTGGAAAGCAAGTTCCCGTGACACCGGGTAGGACGCGGGGCGGGCCCCGGGCCCCGAGCGAGCATTCGGCCGAGCCTTGTCTTCTGGGGCCCCGCGGCCGGTGTTGGGGAGCGGGTGGTGGACACCGCGAGGTCTCCGCGCCGCGGAGGGCAGCCCCAGGTTCCGGAGAGACGATCCGGGCCGCCTCGCCCTGCCCCGGCCGCGACATTCCGGGTTCGGCCGTGGCTCGCCACACCCCACCACTGCACGCCACGACCCGGGCTGCCCGCACCCCAGGCTGGCCCCGCACTCACCGGGCGGAGGGCGGCGGGCGTGGCGCGGAACGGAGGCGCAGGGAGCGGAGGAGCAAGCGCGCAGCCATGGCGGGACACCGGGCGGGCGGAGGACTGGGCTCCGGCTCTGCAGCGGACGCGGGCGGGACGGAGGGACGGCGGGGCGGGCCTCGGGGACAGCCAACTGCGGGCCGCAGGGCGGGGCCGCCAGCTCGGGCGGGGTCTGCGCCTCGCCCGCCCGCCGTCCTGCCCCGTGCGCCTTCCTTCCCTGTCTGTCCTGCCGCAGGGCTGAGCAGGGGTCCCCGAGAAGGTCCTGGACACTCCGTGGAGCATCCAAACACCCCAAAGCTCCGCACGGCGATGTGCATGACATTCTTTTCTAATGCTGGAAGGCTCGCTTCGCATAGACAACTATGGGAATACTCTCTGTAAAGGATTGTGTCTGTTTTTTTGTTTTGTTTTTTTCTTGCAAAAGTTTGTAGCTACCCTATGGGGGAAAAATAGAAATATATTTGATATGGGAAAAAAACTCAACAATTGATTCAATTATCCAATAGTACTTGAACTCGTATAGGGTTGTTTCTTTTTCTTTTTCTTTTTTTCTTTTTTAAAGTTCAATGACATTTGTGGCAATTAAGTGTATGAATTTGACCTTTTGTAATGGGGAATGCCTGAAAGGTTTTGAACTCTAAAGAACGTCCAGCCAGATTAGATTTCTAAGGAGGCAAAGTAAGGGGGCTTTTTTAAGTCAAGGAGAACAGCCACCGAATCTGAAATAATGAAATAGTGAAAGGGAAAGGTGCTTTGTGTTAGAAGTCAACAACTGACAGCTTTCTGAAAGGAAGATATACAGAAATGTTTAAAAGGCAAGTTTTAGGACTTCACAGAACCAACAATCTGGGAAGACATGAAGCCTTGTTTGCTCTCTGAATTTTTAAAAATATTTTAAATTATATTTATTATTTACGGTGTGTAAGTGTGGTGTATGTACATCTTGGCGTGTGTGTGTGTGTGTGTGTGTGTGTGTGTGTGTGTGTGTGTGTGCCTGCACATGTGGAGTTGAGAGTCTATGTCAGGTCTCTTCATCAGTCGCCCTCCAGGTTGTAGGTTTGGCTAGCCTGCCTAGCCAGTGAGCTCCAGAGATCTACCTGTCTCTGATCCCCCTACAGCTGGGTTTACAAACACACTCAGGAGAGTCGCGCTAATGCATGGGTGTAGGGGTGTAGGTGAAGGGGTTTAGGGGTGTAGAGTGTAGGGGTGTACGAGATTCAAATTCAGTTCTTTTTACCCATAGGAAGCCCTTCACTGGAACCCCCTCAGCCTCCTCAGATTCTTAGGCCCCAAACTGTGTGAACCACTAATTCCCTCCTAAGGTTGTGTGTCTAATGAAATGTCACAGCACTCCAACTCCCAGAATGCAAGCTGTTTTAATTCTCCACCTTTGCATGCATTGGCCCCTGCCTTTTTGAGGGATGGTCACAACGACCTTTTACAATCAAACATACACCATGCCTCTCTCCCGTTCAGTGAATTAATGCCAATAGTGTCAAGTAAGGCTCGCCGAGGTAGGACTATGAGGACTACCTTGTCTGCTTGCCTAGCAGACACGCTCACACAGAGCAGGATGGCTTCCTTATCGTGTCCCCACACACAGTATGAGGTAACCTGGAGCAGTTTGCTTTGCCTTTCTTTGTTCTTGGTTTGCTTAGTTTTAGTTTCATTTTCTTTTTTGCCTGTCTTTATCATTCCTTTTCTAGAAGTAACTTAATCTGATTGTGTTTGGTTCCCCCACCCGACCCCCAGGTTTCCTAGTGGCAGAATTAATGCAAATTATATGTGTCCTCGGTCTTGTTCTAATTCGAGCCACATTTGGCTAAGATCTTGTTCATCAGGTTTCTTTATCATGAAGTTGTTTCCTTTCATAAAATAAAAACAAAGAAGTGCAAGTTCTATGTGCGTGCATGTGTGCGTGCGTGGGTTCGTAGGTGTGTGTGTGTGTGTGTGTGTGTGTGTGTGTGTGTGTGTATTCCTGGGTTAGAACTCAGACCTTCCATATACATGCAACAAACCAGCTTCTAAGTATACAATCAGCTGTGATAAAGTGATATAAAAGGTTAAACAATAACCAGAATTTCATGAATCCCTGGTAGTATAAATTGAGCCCTTGTAGGAATATGGCACACATTTACTTGAGAGTTCTAAAAGGCATGCCCTTTTAGAGGGTATGAGACAGGGTTTCTTTGTATTGCCCAAACTGATCTCATATACTTTTACACATTTAAGCAATCCTCCTGCCTTGGTATCTGAGTAAGTAGACTACTGGCATTTGCCACCATGCTCAGGAAAGGGCATCCTTTTATTAATTGAAATGTCAATGGCAGCCAGAGCCATATGTCAATGGACATGCCTGAGCTTGGAGCATTAAAAGATAATGAAGACAAAGATGGGCTATGAGGAGTGTAACAAAATGAGGAAAACTCATCAGAAAGAAGAAGGGATGGGTAGAGGAACCCGTCTAACTGGAAAGTCTACGGTGGCAAATAGGAATCCAGCTTAATAGGTAGGTAATCTCAGGCCAATACCTTGGCAGACAGTGTCTCACAGATTTGCCTCTGAGACTACCTGAATTTGAAGTTCTCATCACAAAGATCATGGATTGGTGCTTGCAAAGGGTCAAGCACACAGATTTGCTGCAATCACTGGCAGGCAATGGTTGGTGGCCAGTATTTTTATAAGGACTAAACATCAAAGCAGGTAGTTGACATTTGGTGTGATAGGAAGTAGAGTGCTTATGGCTAAAGAGGGCAAAAGTAGCCCATTAATTCATTCTTCCTCTTCATAAACAAAAGAGTGAGTTTCTTCCAGTCATGAAAGTGTGGCCTTGTATAAGACAAAATGCCTGCTCTCAAGGGGGCAGTTGTATACCTGTGAAAATAGGACTAATAAAGGCTGGAGAGATGGCTCGGTGGCTAAGAGCACTGACTGCTCTTCCAGAGGATCTGGGTTCAATTTCTAACATCCACATGGTGGCTCACACCTTCTGTAACTCCAGTGCCAGTGGTCCAAAGTCCTCTTTGGCCTCTGCAGGTGCTAGACATGTAGGTGGTGCACAGGACATACATGCATACAAAACAAAATAACAATGCTTAATATTTTTAAAGAAGGGGAGACTATTATAACACTTAAGACAGAGTGTGTCAAAAGGAGAAAACTGATGGTGAGAGAGAGGAGAGAGAGAGAGAGGAGAGAGAGAGAGGAGAGAGAGAGAGAGGAGAGAGAGAGAGGAGAGAGAGAGAGGAGAGAGAGGAGAGAGAGGAGAGAGGGAGAGAGAGAGAGAGGAGAGAGAGAGAGAGAGAGAGAGAGAGAGAGAGAGAGAGAGAGAGAGAGAGAGAGAGAGAGAGAGCGCTGAGCAGTGGTGACCTTGACTTCCACCCCTTTGCACTATTTTATGGTGTAATAGGAAACACGTGGGAAAGAACATTCATGACTGTGGCTGAAAAATCTTTTCTTGAAGTTCCCTAATCGCCCTGTGTCTCCTTTCCTTATTTGTAACATGGAGATATTAATAGCATCCACCTCATGCCCTTGTTGTGAGGCGAAAAGAAAATATGTAGCGAATCCATTCCGGGCACAGCAGGAAACCAGGACACGGCACTGTCATGGCTGTGTCTCCTCACCCTAAACCTAAGAGGCGGGCATGTTCTGCCCAGGTTGCCAGGGAGACATAGAAACCGGAGAACCTGACCCTTCCTCTGATTCAGTTCCCATGCCTACCTTTAGGGAATGTCTGCAGCAGAGGATCCTGCCAATGCTTGTGTGTGTGTGTGTGTGTGTGTGTGTGTGTGTGTGTGTGTGTGTGTGTGTGTGTTTCTAATGGACAGTGTGGGTATTCCTTGTGTTATTTCTAGACCCCAAGAGGGAGAGCATGGGATAATAATCTCTTTTCTTCATTTCTTGTTCTTTCCATCAGAGAAAAAAACTAGACAGATAATGTCAAAGCCTCCTTTAGTAACACTATTTAGGGAAATTCTGACCTTAGTATTCTCTAACCCAGAATTCATAAACAACAGAGGGATTTTTAAAGCTGGTGTTAAAATAGGTTAAAGGAGAAAGGAATTTCATTTGTCTATAGTGTAAAACCAAATGCTGTTTCTGGCTCGATGTTCTGATCTGGTATAAGCGATTGTTGTCAAGATTAAACGTTAATCTTGTCATCTTTAGGGGATCAGAATGTTCATTTCTCAAGGGACACCATAATCTCTAGGCCGTGAGAGATACAGGGGTTGACCAAGTACTTGAAACCTTTAAAAGTCACTAAGCTATGAAAATGAATAAGATAGTATCACTGTCTAGCAGATCATACATACATCAAGAGAGCAGGAAATATCAGGAATATGGAGCCAATAAGTGGGCTGAACTTGAGAGTTTATCTGATTAAAAGAGAAGGAAGACAGGTGTGAAGAGATCAGGGCTCAGCTGGCATCTTCTCTAAGTGTGCAAACTACTATAGCTCGCCTGGATTTTCTGAGACCACTGTGTGTGTGTGTGTGTGTGTGTGTGTGTGTGTGTGTGTGTGTGTGTGTAATATATGTGGGTTGGAACAGGCCAGGTACTGGGAGGCATGAACTTAGTGGGTCTAGCATATAGTATTTAAGCCTTGGCTTAATCAAGATCAAAGAAAAATAGTACCTGTGTCATAAGACTGTTGGGGAGGTTTTTCACTTAATGAAGGCCAGGCAATTAGCATACAGATAGAATTACCATAAGCACTTGTAACTAATATTGTCATCCATTAGAAATAACCACAGTTTGGAGTAGTGAAAAAAAGAGCATTTTAATTCAAGAGGATTTATGTTTCCTTTTCAAATCAGCCACCCTCTGCTTATCTCTATGTACTATAGTCTTTTTCAACTTTTCCTTTCCCTCAAATTTGTCTTCAACCCAGAGATTAAGTTCTCCTGCTTAAAGATCTATGACCATTCCTCCTGAAGTATTGATGTATCTGTTGGTGGGGAGCATGGTGGCATGCAGGTAAGTGCTGGAGTCCCATAGGCAGAGAGAGTGTACATCTGAGGCACCCAGCCTGGCACGGGCTTTTGAAATATTAAAGCCCACCCCTAGTGACACATTTTCTTCAAGAAGGCCACGCCTATGTCAACAAGGCCGAAAACTCCTAACCTTCTAATCCTTCCCAAACAGTTCCACTCACTGATGCCCAAGCATTCAAATATATGAGCCTGTGGAGGCCATTCCTATTCAAACCACCACAGATGCTAATTCCATTCATGGAGGCTCTGCTCTCTCACCTTCATTGCTTACCAAAGTCTAGAACTCTTAACACCCTCAGAATTTTAAATCTTGCTCCATGTGAGTGTGTGTGTGTGTGTGTGTGTGTGTGTGTGTGTGTGTGTGTGTGTGTGATAAACCCTCAGGCAATTCCAAGAACCCATCTTTGCTACTCATTTAAAATACTTTCTCATATGAAGTCTTACATGTTGGGATCTGCTCATAGATTTTTTTTTTTCTGTTCTATTTCTCTACTTGTCTATATAGCTCTGGCTGTCCTGAAACTCTCTATGTAGACCAAGTTGGCCTGAATTCACAGAGATCTGTCTGACTCTGCCTCCCAAGTGCTAGGATTAAAGGCATGTGCCACCATGCCCAGCTAATATTTTATTCCTTTTTAAAATTTAACTTATTTATTTATTTTACATCCCAACTATAGTTTCCCCTCTTTCCTTTCCTCCCACTCTCTCCCCCTACTTACCCCTCTCCCCTCCACTCCTCCTCTGTTTCTGTTCAGAAAGGGGCAGGCCTCCCATGGATATCAACAGAGCATGGCATATCAAGTTGTGCTAAGACTAGATACCTCCCCTTGGATTTAGGCTGGGCAAGGCCACCCAATGTGAGGACAAGGTTCCTAAGGGCCAGACAAAGTGTTGGGGGACACCCTGCTCCCATTGTTAGGAGTCCCGCAAATAGATGTAACCAACCGTCTTATTAAATAAGAAACACAGAACCAATGTAAAAGAGAAAGCCTTTAGCTCAGAGCTAAAATCTCACCCTTCCTCCTGCGGTGTCCCAGCTTCCCGAAAGAGAGCTATTTCCTGTGTGTAAGTCGTTTTTCTAGTCATTCTGCCTTCTCATTGGTTGTAAACCCAAACACGTGACTGCCTTGTCACTGTCTGAAGGTACAGTCCCCTAGGTCTTAAAGGCATATGTCTCCAATGATGGCTGTATCCCTGAACACACAGAGATCTATGGGATTAAAGGCGTGTGCCACCACCGCCATGCTCTTTCTATGGCTCTAATAGCTCTGACCCCCGGGCAACTTTATTTATTAACATACAATCAAAATCACATTTCAGTACAATTAGAATACTACCACATTTCTCCTTTTCTATTTTAATAAAAAGAAAAAAAGCAAAAGGTTATAACTAACAAAAGAAAAACTATATACAAAAGTATAATAACTATATACAATATATACAAGTAATAAATACCTAAACAGGTATTTGACAAATCAGAGAAAATAATTCCATTATCTATCCTATTTTGGTAAATCCAAGATGTATCTAATGCACTTTCTATCCTAATTAATTTTCAACTATAACTAACTAATTTTCAACCATAACTAACTAATCTTCAACTCCCTCAGAGACCCAAGAAGGAAATAATATTAGCTAACAAAAATAAAAACAGGAAGTGCATGCAAGCAACTTCCAAAAAATTTGTGAGTTGACAGAAACAGCCAGCTGCCTGGGCAGTCACCTGAGGTTTCTCTGCAGTGTTGGGGCATCATCTTCAGCCTATAGGCTTAGTGTATCTGACAGACTCATTTGTGAAGTAGGATGTACACAGGTCAACAGTTCAACCTCACATTGGGTGAGAGCAGTCCATGTACCAGAAACGCCTGAATTCCACTAGTGTCCTGTCATGATTCAGGATTTTAAATTCTGGAAATTGTTGACAGTTTTTTAATTCAGCTGTTCATTCTTCTTGGCTGTGTATACATGGCTTCATCTCAGCATCCCCTTCTTCTCCACATCCCTCTATTAAATGCCAGTCTACTTTCCAGAGGCATGAGCTTTCAGCTGCTGTTCCACTGCACAACAGAATCCTTCGGCCCACTGCCTGTTCAGCTGCCTTCGAGGAAAAGGGCACCGTACCTTTTCCGGATTGCGAAGGCCACTTCAGGGATGGGGCCATATTGTCCTGGCCGCAGAAGATGCCTTTTGATAAAGCCATAACCACACTTGTTTTGGCAAGAATCAGTAGTCCTTTGTTTCGTGTTCTGTCTGTCCACTTTGTCCTGTTGATTCGAGGATACTTTGTTGTCCAGTGGCTAACTTTTGCCACAATGAAAGTTGACTCCATATGCAGTTTCTTCAATGCCCATATTTTCTCTGAAGTAGATTGGTACTGCCAGGAGCCAACATGTCTCAAAAAAGAAAAATTTTCTAAGTTATTAAAACATTTTAAATGCCATATTCTGTAGATCTCTGAAGGGTTTGAAGATGACCTGTCTAAAACATCTCTGCTCAATTTTTAAAACATATCTAATATGACTACAAGTTCTACTGTAATGTCTAACTACTAACTTTCATTTCTTTATATCCTAATAGTTGGTAATAATAACATTCAAGGATCAGAAAATTGCATTACATTGTTAAATGAATGGTATAAATACAATTAGAAATATACATATAGCATTTTCTAACAATATCAATTTCAAATTTGTTTACAATATAAAACAATCCAATCCAATGTAAAGTTTTTAAAACTAGTAATTGTCTTTTTCTTTTCTTTCTTTCTTTCTTTCTTTCTTTCTTTCTTTCTTTCTTTCTTTCTTTCTTTCTTTCTTTCTTTCTTTCTTTCTTTCAATAAGAACCTTAAATCTAATCTCCTTTGCTTAGCCTTTTTCCTAACCCTTGACAATAACTTGTAACCAACCCCCCTAAACACTGAAAATTATCCCAGACCCAAAACCCATTAAAAAGACCAAAAAACCACCCACCCCACACCACCTCTTTGGGAATGTGGGAGTCGTATTCTTAAAATTGCTTCCTGCTGGGTATGGGCAAAGTTTTCTTTATCCTGAAAGAAAAATTTTAGGTTAATTGTCAAATTCTAGGAGAGGTAACTATATCCTTCATTATCCAGTTTGTGTATAATGCCAAAGTTCAGGGTTTATCTCAAGTCCTTATTCAAGTAGTCTTTGAGACTGGATCATCTCAGCTAGTCATCTCAAAATTGCTCTGAGCACCTTGTAGTTCAAAGCTGATCTGTGGATGATGTTTGTCAGCTTAATGATACTATTATTGTCCACATGGAATTGTTGTTGTTGTGGGGCCCCATCTTCTTCCTGGAGACTTCAGTTGATGTTAGGCCTGGCCATGATTTCCTGCAGAAAACTGATAAGAGACTCGAACACAAAGACATATATGCAGCTAATTGAAGCCCTTTTTTTTCTAGAATTAGTTAGTACTCTATATGACCATTCATATCTTAACAAAGTTTAAAATGTATAAATATATATATATATATTAATCTTGTAAATTTTGATATAAAATTCATACTTTAAGAAAAGTTTAAAGAATCAGAATAGAATCAAGGAGTTGAGATTAGTAATAGAATAGTCCCTTAATTAATTTGGTTTTTGTCCTGTCCCATAGCAGAAGATGGCTCTTTTATTCTGGCATGATACAGGGAGTTTGCATTTTCCTTTTAACAACATGCTTGAGTTTAAAGAAGGAGAGAGCCATTCTCCAACTCCAAAGTCAGCTTTAAATTTTAATTGAACTGGGACTATTAGAAGACCAATAGTGTTAAATCTTTAGAGAAAAGCAGAAACAAACATTTAGGAAGACATAAAAATTTTTTAGATAATATATACCCATACACCGTTTCACTCTGTTTCTTGGGATAGATGATTTGTCCCTTTTCTTCAGTTGTCTCATTTGTCCAGTGTTCTTCAGATTCCTTAACCTTCATTCTCCTAAAAGACAAAAACAAAAACCTTTCCCCAAATCTAATTTTGGGGCTGTTCCTTTTTGGCAAGTTATTATCTGATTAAATGAAAAGGCATGTGTTACTGGTACAAGTTAGTTTAAATTGGATGTTCATGCTGGTTGATGAACTATCACCTCCTCTAATTAAGAGGTCTCTCTTGTTCAAATCGAACCTTTATCAATTTTGATGGTACCCACAGCTTATCTTCTCCTGTAGAAACAAAAGCAAAACCTCGTCCCCAATGTAATACATACCCTGGTTTCCATTCTGAGGTCAGCACATCCTTAAAGTATATAGGCTGATTTAATTCTGTAGTTTTTTCTATTATCCGGTGTCTCTCTGCAGCTGTTGTTCCTTTCTCATTGGCATTCAGAAAATTCAAAGTTAGAAGAGCATTATGCAGTCTATTTCTGGGGGTTTTTGTTACCCCTTTCTGTTTATTTAGCATATCCTTTAGAGTTCTGTTTGATATTTCTATAACTGCTTGGTCTGTAGGATTATGTGGTATGCCTGTAATATGCTTTATATTGTAATAAGCAAAAAACTGTTTCATTTTAACAGAGACATATGATGGAGCATTGTCAGTTTTGATTTGTGCAGGTATACCCATGATGGCCATAACTTCTTGCAAATGAGTGATTACAGAATCAGCTTTTTCAGAACTCAAAGCAGTTGCCCATTGAAATCCTGAATAAGTATTGATGGTGTAGTGTACATATTTCAATTTTCCAAATTATGCAAAGTGAAACACGTCCATCTGCCAGATTTCATTCCTCTGAGTACCCTTTGGGTTACATCCTGCTGGTAATGGCGTTTGATTGTAGAAGGAACAAGTAGGACATTTCTTTACTATTTCTTTGGCTTGTTGCCAGGTTATGGAAAAATTCTTTTTTAAGCCTTTACTATTGACATGATGTTTTTTATGAAATTCTGAGGCCTCCAGCACATTTTCTATCAATAATTTATCAATCTCATCATTGCCTTGTGCTAGAGGGCCTGGCAGACCAGTATGGGATCGAATGTGAGTTATATATAAAGGATGATTCCTTTTCCTGATTGTATCTTGTAATTTAATAAATAGTGAAGTTAATTCTGAAGCATCAGGGATAAATTCTGCAGTCTCAATATGTAACACCACTCTTTCAGCATACTGAGAGTCAGTTACTATGTTGAGAGGTTCTGAAAAATCCATTAATACCAACAGAATAGCATACAATTCTGATTTTTGAACTGAATTATACAGACTGTGAACCACTTTACTTAAATTTTCTGATTTGTAACCTGCCTTTCCTTGTTTGTTGGCATCTGTATAAAATGAAGGAACTCCAGATATGGGTTTTTGCCGTACAATTCGAGGCAAGATCCAATCAGCTCTCTTGATAAGATCAATTCTATCGCTTTTGGGATATTTGCTGTTAATTTCTCCCAAAAAATTACTGCAAGCTCTTTGCCAAGGTTCACGTTCTGTCCATAATTTTTCAATGTCCTCCTTAGTTGATGGTACGACAATTTCTGCTGGGTCTATTCCTGCTAATTGACGAAGTCTCAATTTTCCTTTGCAAATCAAGTCAGAGATTTTTTCCACATAAGTTTTTAATTTTTTATTTGGTTTATTTGGTAAAAATATCCATTCCAATATAATATCTTCCCTCTGCATTAATATTCCAGTAGGAGAACGCCTAGAAGGTAAAATAACCAAAATGCAATCCAGCTTTGGATCAATACGATCCACATGCCCTTCATGTACTTTCTTCTCTACCAAGGCCAATTCTTTTTCAGCTTCAGGTGATAATTCTCTTGGACTATTTAAGTCCTTGTCACCTTCTAAGGTTTTGAACAAATTAGTCAGTTCATCATTTTTTACCCCAACAATAGTTCGTAGATGAGAAATATCTCCAAATAATCTTTGAAAGTCATTAAGAGTCTGTAGTCTATCTCTCCTAATTTGCACCTTTTGGGGTCTAATTTTTTGTGGCTCTATTTTATATCTTAAATAATTAATAGAATCTCTTCTTTGTATTTTTTCAGGAGCAATTTGTAATCCCCAGCAAGGCAAAATTTTCTTTACTTCTTGAAACATTCTTTCTAAAGTATCTGCATTTGAGTCAGCTAGTAAAATATCGTCCATATAATGATAAATTATAGATTTAGGAAATTTTTTACGTATCACTTCCAATGGCTGTTGTACAAAATATTGGCACAGAGTTGGGCTATTCAACATTCCCTGAGGGAGGACCCTCCATTGAAATCTTTTAACCGGTTGAGAATTATTATAAGTAGGCACTGTAAAAGCAAATCTTTCTTTGTCTTTTTCTTGTAAGGGTATTGAAAAGAAACAGTCTTTTAAATCAATAACTATGAGAGGCCATCCTTTTGGTAACAGAGTAGGCAAAGGCATCCCAGATTGTAGAGAGCCCATTGGCTGAATTACTTTGTTAATTGCTCTAAGGTCTGTTACCATTCTCCATTTACCAGATTTCTTTTTAACAACAAACACAGGAGAATTCCAAGGGCTGGTTGATTCTTCAATATGCTGAACATTTAACTGTTCTTCTACCAGCTCTTCTAAAGCCTGGAGTTTCTCTGTTGTTAAAGACCATTGCTGGACCCATACAGGCTTGTCTGTTAACCATTTTAAAGGTAGAGCTGTTGGTGTCTTTGGAAGATCATCAGTTATTGTGCCCTGTTCTTGTATAATATGGATGGCCGGTGACCACTCATTAGAACAATATCTTCTAATATTTCTCTCAGTAACATGTGCTAGTTTATGATTTGTTTCTGAGATTGGAGGAATGTTAATCTGAGTATTCCATTGTTGCAACAAGTCTCGACCCCACAGGTTCATAGTTATGTTAGACACATATGGTTTTAATTTTCCTCTCTGTCCTTCTGGACCTATACATTCAAGCCATCTTGCACTCTGTTTCACCTGAGATAATGTCCCAATTCCTAACAGTTGAACGTTTACCTCCTGAAGAGGCCAAGTTGGATGCCAAAATTCTGGTGCAATTATGGTAACGTCCACACCTGTGTCTACCAGACCAAACAACAAAACACCATTTATTTTTATTGTTAATTTTGGTCTTTGTTCATTAATAGAAGTTTGCCAAAAAATTTTCTTTATGTTTTCTCCTGAAATTTTTATTCTCTCTGTTTCATCATCCTGACCAGCATGATTTATTCCAATAGGCATTTGGTTATTTAATCACTCAGAGCAGGGATTACCTCTATGACTGCAGGAAAGGTTTGAACTGGATTTGCAACGGGGGCCTGTGTGAGGCCCCTCTGGGAGTTTCCTGAAGACTGAGGCAAAGGATTACCCTGTCTTTCCTTTGTTGATCTACATTCGTTGGTCCAGTGTTTTCCCTTACCACACCTTTTGCATACTCCAGAAGGAAGGGGCATTCTGTTGCCATTGTTCCTTGAAGAAACATTGTTTGTAGGGATGACCTGTCTACAGTCCCTTTTCAAATGTCCTTGCTGTCCACATCCAAAACATCTAACATTTCTCAAACCTTTTGAAATTGCTTCTCCTACCCACATATCATCATGCTCATCAGCTTCAACATTAACTGTGTCTCTAATCCAATCTTCCATAGGTGCAGATCTTGCCCTTAATGGCTTGATTATTCTTTTGCATGCTGCATTCGCATTCTCAAAGGCCAAAGATTCAATTATTGCCTTACCAGCTTCTGAATCTGAGACCATTCTCTTTACTGCTGAAGCCAGTCTTTGTAAAAAATCTGTAAAAGACTCCTTTGGGCCTTGCATCACCTTTGTAAATGACTCAGATTTTTTTCCTGGTTCCTCAACTCTGTCCCATGCATTCAAGGCTGCCGTTCGACATAAAATTAGGGTTTGGACATCATATAAACATTGTGTTTGTACTGAAGCATATTGGCCTTCTCCAATAAGCTGATCCTGGCAAACTTGTATTCCTTTATCCCTCCATTGCTTTTCTATGTTTTTAGCCTCATCCTTAAACCAGGTCAGAAATTGAAGTCTCTGGCTGGGTTCCAGAACACCTTGTGCAAGGTCCCGCCAGTCCTGTGGTACTATCCTATTATATGTTGACCAAGAGTTTAACATTTGCTTTACATATGGGGAATGTATGCCATAAGATACTATTGCCTCCTTAAATCTTTTTAAATCCAACATTTCAACTGGAGCCCAAATATTTTGTGTAGCCCTTTGATCAGGCATCTGCTGTACGGTTACAGGATAAATTAAGGGTGACTGTGTGAAAACAGGCTTTCTTTCTGCAACCTTATGATCCAGACTTGAAACAACTTCACTGTTAATTTCTTCTGTCTGAATTTTTACAGGTTTAACAAGTTCTTCTAAAGCTGTTATCCTGGCACTTAAATTGATTATCTTTTCAAATATTAAAATGTGGATTAGTATAGTGATAAGCTGCATAATTCCACCAATACTAATATTATATAGTTGTTCCATTGTCAGACTGCCTAAAATTTCCAACAAAAACCAATTTTCTTCCAATGTACACATAAAACCCATTTGTTTTTTAATGTGGAAAAAAATTCTCTTTTAGATAGTTTCCTTTAAAATATCTGATATGTTATGACTTACCAAATCTGCGTTGAACAGTAGAAATCCGAGGGGATTTTCAAAACAGCCACCTAGTGTCCCAGGTGTAAATCCAGAGAAAGAGAGAGAGAGAGAGAGAGAGAGAGAGAGAGAGAGAGAGAGAGAAAGGTAAGAGAGAGAGAGAACACACAAGAAAGCATAGCCGGCTAAAGCTTAAATCCAGCCACGTGTTCCCTCTTGTGCCGAGTCAAGGCTTGGGTCTGGCTTCCTTAAGCTCTGACCACGTGCGTTGGCTTTACAGGTAGGGCCCTGTTCGGCAGGGCAGGTCTGAGTTGTTTGTAGCACCGGCTTTAAGCAAGCTGCTCACAGTTAGTCCGGCCTGAGGCCAAGCAGACCTAGGCCCGGGCTAGGAAGTCGCCGCTTAGACTAGGAGGTCACCGCTGGGACTAGGAAGCCGACCATCCGGCCTGCCGCCCTTGCGGGAAAGCGGACCTGCCTCCAAGCCAAGCGGTTTTTAATGGATTCTTGTCACGTTGGGCGCCAGATGTAGATGTAACCAACCGTCTTATTAAATAAGAAACACAGAACCAATGTAAAAGAGAAAGCCGAGAGGTCAGAGCTCAGAGCTAAAATCTCACCCTTCCTCCTGCGGTGTCCCAGCTTCCCAAAAGAGAGCTATTTCCTGTGTGTAAGTCGTTTTTTCTAGTCATTCTGCCTTCTCATTGGTTGTAAACCCAAACACGTGACTGCCCCGTCACTGTCTGAATGTACAGCCCCCTAGGTCTTAAAGGCATATGTCTCCAATGCTGGCTGTATCCCTGAACACACAGATATCTGTGGGATTAAAGGCGTGTGCCACCACCGCCATGCTCTTTCTATGGCTCTAATAGCTCTGACCCCCGGGCAACTTTATTTATTAACATACAATCAAAATCACATTTCAGTACAATTAGAATACTACCACAAACCAAAGTGTTGGGGGACACCCTCCTCCCATCTTTAGGAGTCCCGCAAATAGACCAAGTTCCACAAGTTCTGATCTCTTATTCCTGAAACATTTTCTTGCTCATTTCTTCACCTGTTTTGGAAAGATGCCTGTCCCTTAGATACAGGTCTCCCTGTTTTCCTTTCCTTGTCGACATTTCCTTTTATTTGGGGGTGGGTGGTATGTGCTATGGTGCACATGCAGAGCTGAGAGGACAACTTGTGGGAGCTGGTTTTCTTTTTCCACCATGTGGGTTCTGGGTATTAAACTCAGGTCATCACACTTCTCGGCCCCCGCCTTTCTCCTACCGAGTCGTCTTTACCAGCCCAAACTGCCTGTTTTTCCAATATGATATTTTCCCAACAGAGTCTGGGTATGGGGTTGGGGCTGGGGAGTGTCGAGTACAAGGAAGATCTCACTGCTCTGTGAAATTTAGTGAGAAAACACCCATGTCGGCCTGACTATCCAAAGCCCAAACCTTCTTGGCCCTGAGCACTTAACGGTATTTTACCTGTAGTTGAAAAAAGAAGGGACGCAAACACGAGGGCCTGGCGCTGACCACTAGCATAAAGGGAGAAGCTGAATAAAGAATATCCTTTGGGACTTGCTCCCCTGATGGAAGTGCTTAAGCTTTGTGTCCCAAGGCAAGCTTTGTTGCCCGTGCTCTGGAAGGAACGGAGCCAAAGCTTGCAGAATCTAAAAGCATTCTGTCCTTGATGGCTGGGCAAGGTTGTGCCAGATTTCAGGATTCTGGCTGCTTGCCTGAAGTCTGCATGTAGGTTCATATAAATCTGTGCTTCTCATGGCCAGAGGCCACAGAGCTGCTAAACCTACCTACTGGGCAGAAAGCAGCAGGAAATACCCAGGGTTTGCTTGGACTACTCCTTCTGAGCACTCAAAGAGAATTCGAGCTGAGTTTCACTCACTCGAAATTCTTGGGACCAGAACTCTCTCAGATTTGGGGATATTGTATATACATTCTGAGATATCTTGGGAAGAGGACCTGAGTCTAAGCACAGAATTCCCTTATGTTTTATACAGATCTATGTGGAGGGAATTAATTTTATGCAATAATTTTAGTGCCTTTTCTTTTGACTACACCTTATCAAGTGATCAAATGTGGGATTTGTTACTTGTTCTATCATGTTGGTGTTCAAAGAGTATTTTGGCATCTAGGATTTTTGAATCAGCAATGCTCAGCTGATTATAATTTTCTTGTATCCCCAGAGGGAGATGATAACTCTAAATTATACCTTCACCATGGGTTTTTATTCAGCTACTTATGGATAGAATGTGGACTATCTGTGCTACAAAGTGTTGCCTTTGCTGCTGAAGAAAATTCTAGAAAAAAATATTAACTTCATAGGAAGATGGTCGAAGAGTTGATAAACAACGTCTCATGCTCTCCATTTAAAAGGGTTTATAATATCTCTTGGGATATTCAACAGAGTGCCTTCAAGACATGAGTTTGATAGTGTTTACACTTAGACTTTCATTTAATTAAGCAAGAATAATATACGCTTCTGAGAAGTTTGCATTTCGACAAATAATACTATACATGCACACACATACACATACTATATATGTATAAATACATATAATAAAATATATACACACACAAGGTTGGGGGAAGGGAGGGAGACTTTATTTTCTCTTTTGATTAGATCTCACCTTTTAATGACTGTGCTATTGTAAGATTAGGACAGGACCAAACATTCTTGGTGTTTAATAATTGCATTATAATATGTAAAAGTGAAGTTCATATTTCTTTTTTATTTCATTTGGACTTTCTTCCTCCAACAGGCTGTCTTGGTTCTTGGAGAAAGTGTGCCAGTATTCATTGCTTTGTTAAGTGTGTGTCGAGTTCTTACACTCCAAGATTATAGAATTTAGCTAAGAATACAGCGAGGGCCTGAATTCAAGCACCCTTATTTTCTTACTTAGCTCTTAAAATGCAGAAATAACTTACAATATTGGCCATTCAAAATTTCCATTACAAATAACATTCAATTACAAATAAAATTACTGGCAATTAAGACACTAACACAAATAGCAATAAATCTGGTCTCTCTGAGCAGAAGTAGTATTAGTTTGGAGTAAGAAACTGTATTTCTCTTATCAGGATACTTTCACTTTACTTCAAGCAAGTATTTTACTCAAGGTGACCACTGTTGTCAATGAACCTTCACCTATTAGGATACATATAACTTTTGGCAGATAGCAGTAACTAATTGTGGAAAAGTTCGAGGTGGGGGGAAGCTGTCCAATTCACAATGTACTCAACTGGGAAGCAAAGTTACAAGAAAAGCAGGTTTGAAAACTGTGCCACTTATGTAGGCATGCACCAAACATAAATTTGTCAGCAAGCTCAGAACAATTCACACAAGATTTAAAAACAAACAAACAAACAAACAAACAGCTCTTTATCCTATGAATAAGAGCCCCTGACCTTTGGTTTATTTGTAGCTGACTCAAAGATATTCTACAAACAGAATTCTGTTATTATTTGTGTGAATGTGTGTTCATGTTGTACATGGCCGGCCATGTATATGAAGGCCAGAGGGTCACTTGGGTATCTTTGCTTTCAATGAGTCATATTTCTTTCTTTCCTTCCTTCCTTTCTTGTTTATCATTATTGAATGTACTGGCTAGTTTAATGTCAACTTGACACAAGCTAAAATCATCAGAGAGGAAGGAGCCTCAATTAAGAAAATGCCTCCATAAGATTGGGTTATAGGCAAGTTTGTAGGGCATGTTCTTAATTAGCAATTGATAGGGGAGGGCCCAGCCCATTATGGGTGGTGCCATCCCTGGGCTAGTGGTTCTGGGCTCTATAAGAAAGCAAGTTGAGCAAGCCATGGTGAGAAAGGCTATAAGCAGCACTTCTCCATGGCTTCAGTATCAGCTCCTACCTTTAAATTTCTGCTCTTCTTGAGTTCCTGTCTTGACTTCCTTTGATGACAAATTGTGAGTAGAACCATAAGCTGAAAAAAACTCTTTCCTTTCCAAGTTGTTTTGGTCATCACAGCAACAGTAACTCTAACTAAGACATTGAGACAGAGTTTTATTATATATTCCAGTCTGGCCTTATACTTACTTCATAGCTCAAACTAGCTTCAAGTTGGGCGATCTTCCTGCCTCAACACCATGTATGCAAGTTTATAGGCATGTGTCATCATGCGTGACTAGTATTCACTGTTTCTTACTAACATTCAGGGACATTGTATGATATGAAGTATTTTGAGATTGTTATGTTATCAGTAGAACATGATTTTTCCATTTTTTTGCTACTAGAAAAAATTATAAGGATTTTTTTTCTAAAATAATTCCTTTGAAGAACAATTTCTTTAGAATGAAAGTAGAGGGATTAGGAATTAGGATGTAGAGAGCAAATATACAATTCAGAATACAGCTTCTGAAATGCATTGAGTTCATTTTTAATAATTCAAAGCCAACTAGATGGAGAACTGTAATTTGTCTGTTTCCCCCTTAGTTTTCTTTATTTTGCACTTGGTATGTTCGAATCAAGCGTACCATTTCTCTTAACCCCTTTCACTTTGAAATCCTCAAGTCTGTTGAAGGTGTTGTTGCTCTCTGGGACACTTAGGCTTTAAGTATGTGCAGTTACCACACAGACATTACACTAGCTACATACTTTCCATTTTTTGACCCCGATATCTGTAACTGAGACCTCCAGAGTAGCCAGGAAAGAGGAAAAGCCTAAAGAGAGACTCATGGGTAGGCTTGAAAGTGGCCTGCATTCCCTTAATTTGCGCTGCATGACTCATAACTGGTTATGTGCTTCGTGTGGCCACACTTCGCTCTTTCTATATGTGAGGAAGCTGGAAAATATATTCCCTCATACCAAGGAAGGAAAAAGCAATGGCTGCCGAACATATTTCCTCAAATCTCCTACACCTGCCAACTACAGCTCGTCACATCCTTCCAGTGTAATGTAGTTGCCATTTTAAAAACAATGTACATATTTCTATTTTATGTGTGCATGTGTTTTGCCTGTGTGTTAACTGTACCATGTACATGCAGTGTCTGAAAGGTCAGAAGAAAGCATCACAGATCCCCTGGACCTGGAGTTCCAGGTAGTTGTGAGCCCCCATGTGGGTGCTGGAATCCAACTTGGGATCTCTGCAAGAGCAGCAGGTGTTCTGAACCATAGAGTAAGCCCCCCAGCCCTCCATATTACTATTTTTAAACTTTGATTTGTCAAATGATTTTCTTGTGTGTTATTCTCCTTTTAGGTTGATTCGATGAAGCCCATGCATATGGATACAAAAATCTGTAAAAAAACAAAACAAAACAAAAAACAAAAAGTAAGTCCCTGGCCATAAGTACTTGTCTCTTGAGGGAGTTATAGACATGTACAATATGTTGGAGTAAGAGACACAACTATATAAGCTCATACATATTGCCAATCCAGTATTAGGGGACACAATTTCTTGATAGTGAGGACTGTGCCTTGTTAGTGGTTTCCATAACACAAGGTATGTGTGGTGCAGAGGGGAATCCTACACATGTTAAAGACTTCATGATATTTGATAACTGAGTGTAAGGGCTAAGGAGACCAATGAGGAAAAGATGAATAGACTTCTAAGCACTTTGAGATACACAGAGGAGAGTTTAGAGGAGCCTGCACATATGGGTGTATGGGTTTTTCATAATAATTATTAAATAAAATGAACTCAAACAATTAGATGACAGCTTCCAGGGCACCCAGAAAATGTAATGTTGTAAAGAATATTGAGACATGGTGAAGAATATTGAGACATCAACCCCATCAATCCATGAAGTGGTAAATCCATGAGGGTGAATGTCTATTCACAAAATTGTGCTTTTTAAAATTATGTGATAAGTGTACTCTCTGTGTGTAATTTTTTTTTAGTACAAATTTTTGTTATTTGCTACTTTGACTTTTTACCCAACATATTTAGTTAAGAGTGTTAAGTTTTGGTCAGTGGGAGAACTTAATAGCTTAGGAAAGTTATGAATTACTACTAGATACAATGAAATACAGTTTTTTCCTCATAAGCTCTCTCTCTCTCTCTCTCTCTCTCTCTCTCTCTCTCTCTCTCTCTCTCTCTCTCTCTCTCTCTCTCTCCCCACACTGGGATTGCAAATGTGCTTTACTGTGTCAGGCCCAAGAAGCTCTACTCTTCTGGTAGGAAATTTTAAGAGTCCTCATCTTTTATTGACCTGTTAAAGTTTTTATTTGGTGGTGAATGAATATCAGAATCTCTTGAGGAAAGTTCTCATATTAGGTTTTGTGAATCAGTCAAAATTGGGCAGTAGAGGCTTTTTACACGCTCTGTCTAAAAATCCTGCCCATATTAGTTTCCTGCTGTTATTATAACAATCTGTGCTGAATTTAGTGTTTAAAAATAACGTAAAGTTTTACATGACATCTGAAGGTCAGAGAATGAAATCAGTTTCACTGTGCTAAGGTGTTTACACGCTGTGTTCTATTCCAACATCTACTTCTGTCTTCACAGCCATGTCCTGGCTGATTCTCACCAGCTGCTATAAAGGGCTCTTATGATTGATTACATTGGGTCCACCAGGCATCCAGAATATTTTCTTCATTTTATAATCCTTATTATAACATGTCTATCAACTCCCATATAAATTAATATATGCATGGGCTCTAGGGATTCACATGTGTCCACGTTTTCAGCCTACTACATTTGCTTAACATGTGGAATTAAGAATAGGAGAAAATTCAGGGATAAGAGGAGTAAATATGTGAATAAATCATTTGGCATAAGCTCTACTACTACTACCACTTTTTAATACTTTCTTCCAACAGATCTCCTACATCTACAACATGTAGCTAAAGTTTTTCTGTGTCCCACCAGGTCCACAGCTGCTCGGACTCAAGTAAACACACAGAGGTATATGTTAATTAAAACTGCTTGGCCATTAGCTCAGACCTATCAACCACTGACTAGCTCTTACATTTAAACTCAGCCCATTTCTGTTAATCTATATGTTGCCACGCCTTCCATAGTTTTACCTGTGTGCCATTACATTCTGCTTCCTGGATGGCAGGCTGGCATTTCCTGACTCAGCCTTCCTCTCCCAGAATTCTCCTTCTCTGCTTGTCCCACCTATACTTCCTGCCTGGCTACTGGCCAATCATCATTTTATTTATCAACTAATCAGAGCAACATATTCACAGCATACAGAGCAGCATCACCCATCAACAACATCTACTTGTTTTGTTCAGTACACACATGTCTTGCACATAGTAAGTGCCCAGTAATACTGCTACGAATGCCTCAAACAGAATGCTTCAGTGGATGCCTACTAACTTTACCTGACATCTTACCTCTTCCCATTTTGTGTGAGTATAATCTCAATCAATAGGCTTCCAGAAGCCAGAAATCCTGCTATTTGGTGTATATTATGCATTTTGAGGAGATCACTAATACCCAAGAAGTTAGAGATATAGAAATTCTTCAACAAATACTTATTTAACAATATGAAATCATCTTTAGATTCAAAAAAACAAAATATGAGGTAATTTTTATAAAAGTGGTTCAGTAAATGTATTGGTAACCTCTGGTAAGTTTGACTTATAAGATGTACACTCAGTGAACAGTATAAAATATAGCATATGTATTAGAACTACTGGTAAGGAGGAGGAGGGGAAGAGTTGGCTTTCTAGATAAGGCTCCAAAAGGCATTGATGAATTATTAACCATACAGAAAACGATTCTCTATGTTTAAGACTCTCAAATCCTATTTTATGAGTTCTGAAAGTGTGTCTGTTTGGCAGTGGGACAAATATATGAATCAAACCTTGTAGACATTAGGTGAGAATGTAAAATTGCTAACTACAAAGAGAAAGACAATCGTCACAAGACTAAAATAATTCAGTTAGCATGATCTGCACATTTCTTTTTTTAGGCAGATAGTATGGGAAGCCAAATTATAATCATAAGGTCACCTAAGGGACGTGGTTTCAGAAGAAGGGCTGTTACATAACTTGGACATCAGATAGGATCAGGTTACAGTATCCTTGGTAGGGCTGGCCTTCGTGAGGGAACAATTATACTGAAGATCCACAGGCTATTCTCTCATTTGTCTGTTCTCCTTCAGAAAGTATGAGTACCCAAACGCTGCGGCTCCCTCTGTTCTTCATTGCTGTCCAGCACCCTTCATTGAGAGACAGGATCTCAGGGTGGTTTTGAACTCATGACAATCTTCCTGCCTCTGTCTCTTGAGTGTTGAGGCTTACAAACATGGACCACAGTGGCAGTTCTAGCTTTTCCCCCATTTTAATTAGCACAATGTTTCAAGTAATAAAAAAAAGTCAACAAGTTGTCTTATTGAAGGATATCCTTTTCATCAGAAAATCCTCCTTATTCTTATCCTCAGATTAGATAAGGGAATACTAAGACGTGCTCAAAATGAGTATTGGGTACCAAACATATTCCTGCCTACATCTGTAATGTAACGGCACCTTACTTCCTCCTGAAAATAAGGTCAATTACTTCTTGCCTGCTGTTTTGGAATATGTAAGACCTAAGCCTGGAAATTAAAATTCAGTGGGGCTCTTGCTGTGTCTCTTGGTAGAAGCAGTCTGCCGCTGGCATTCATTCTCCAAACCCACAGAGCCCCAGTGTTTCAGGGTTAGAAGCATAAACTGTCTAAGCAAGCCATTAGAAATGGTGATAGTGGGGACACTAATTGAGGACTACGTCTATGTGTCTTTAGTGGAGATATGACATCATATAAAGGTGTCTGATTGACAGTGTATTCCATGACTGGAGGATGAAGTCTCACCTGGAGAAGGGTGCCTCATTCTCATCTCCATGCTGGTGTCTCAGCTTTATTGCTAATAGGTCATTATGCTGCTCTACTAGGCTGTCAGCTTTGAAGGTAAAGTTGATAATAAGAACAATGGATTTTGTAGCAGTTTGAAGCTTATTTGCCCCATAAGCTCATAGGGAGTGCCATTATTAGGAGGTGTGACCTTCTTGGAGGAAGTGTGTCACCATGGAGGTGGGCTTTGAGGCATCTGATGCTCAAGCTACACCCAGTGTCTCAGTTCACTCCCTGTTGCCCAAGGATCAAGATGTAGGATTCTCAGCTCCTTCTCCAGCACCATGTCTGCCTGCATGCTGCCATGTCCTGCCATGATGATAATGGACTGAACCTCTGAACTATAAGCCACTCCAATTAAATGGTTTCCTTTATAAGAGTTGCTGTGGTCATGGTGTCTGTCTCTTCACAGCAATAGAAACTTTGACTAAGACCAATCTTATGGTAATGTGCCCACTGCTGTACCTCCTTAGCTAGACTTGGATGCTATTTGAGATTTCATTTGGTGGATAACATGCTCCACAAACATTTGAATAATGATGCTCACCAAGGCTTTAAGGCAAGAAAGGGAAAAACCACATCCATACTATGTATTAATCCTGAATAACAGGAGTCCCTACCTGTTATAGTTAGAATGTGAAATGTTTGCCACAGACTCCTGTGTCTGAGCATTTGGGCTCCAGCTGGTGGTGTTGTTTTAGTGCTGTGGAAGCATTGGAACATGTGACATCACTGAAGGCAAGCCTCCAACATTAGACATACTTCCAATTCCAGTACGACTGCCTTGCTTCCTATCTGCCGCTGTGATGTGAGGAGCCCTATACACACACTCCTGCTACCATGAACTCTGCCACACCTTCTCCACCATGATGGATGGAGATGCTTCTAAGACTGTGAGCTAAAATACATCCTTCTTCCTTTAAGCTGGTCCTGTAGAGTACTGAATCATAGTGATGAGGAAAGCAGCTAGTATCCCATCCCTTTCAGAGTGTAGACTTGAATGGGGCTTAGCATCGCCTCACATTTGATTTTGAAGACTGTGTAGCACTGTTTTCTGTGGGTTGCTGAATGGACTTTCGATTGAAACAGTCGATAAATGAGGCTTGGTGAGGGGAAGCCCACATTATTAGGTCCATACACAGTTTTTTATCCGGTTTTGGGATCTCCATTTGTGTGTGCATTTTACCAACACTTGAACATCTCCTTATAGAGCAAAGCTGACTGATAACCATTCTAGGTGGTTATTTAGTGCATGTTCCATGGAAAATTCACCCTGGCACATCTTGTCTTTGAATACACACACACACACACACACACACACACACACACACACACACACACACACGCACGCGCACACACACACACACATATATATATATATATACACATACATACATATATATGCACATATATACACAATTTTGTGTTATAGTCTATTATGTTCATGTGCGTGCGTGCATGCGTGCGTGCGTGCGTGCGTGCGTGCATGCATGCGTGCTGCTGGTACATGTGTGCCATGGCAGGTTGAGAAGGTCTGAAGGCAACTTTGAGAAGTTGATTCCATACCACTAAGTAGTATACTGAGCAGGTTACAGGCCCATGAGTTTCTGGGCTGATTCTCTCATCTTTGCCTCCTAATTTACAGTGGGGATACTGGAGTTACAGTTGGGCCACAGTAGCACACGCCTTTAATCCCAGCACTTGGAAGGCAGAAGCAGGAGGATCTCTGTGAGTTTGAGGCCAGCCTGTTCTACAGAGCGAGTTCCAGGACAGCCAGGGCTACACAGAGAAACCCTGTCTTGAAAAACCAAACCAAACCGATGTCTGCTGCTTTGTCTGGCTTTTAGGCCAGATTTCCCCAGTTCAGTTAACACAGTCAACATAATATCTCACAGCCATGCCCAGACACTAAATGATCCTTTAAGAATATATCTGGGAATGTGTTCCCTGGGTGGGTGATTCCAGGTCCTGCCAAACTGACAATGAACACTAACCATCACATCTTTGCAACAGGCCAGGAAGAAAAGAGACACTGGACTAAGGGTCAGGACAACCTTCAGAGGCCCGCCACTAGTGCCCCCGCCTCCAGTAAACCAGGTTTTAACTCCTAAAGATGCTCTACCCCACTCTGCCAAGCAGTGTGCCAGATGGAGAAAAGGTGTTCAGATCATGAGCCTGTGAGAGACATTTCGGATTCAGACCATAACATGTATTAAACTTTGTGGACATGGTTTCACATGCCTTTGATCCCAGCACTCAGGAGGCAGAGGAAGGACAATCTCTGTGAGTTTGAGGCCAGCCTGGTCTAGAGAGTTAGTTCAAGGACAGCCAAGGCTACATAGACCCTGTATCAAACACCCCCCTCATCCACCCCCCCAAAAAAATCCCTTGAGTCCATATGGATAGATTATTCCTATTTAACTTTATATTCTTTCCTCTTGGCACATCCCTTTAAGGCCTCATTCTTATCATAGTCCTATGTGCTTTGCAGCTCCTCTGATAACTATTCTATTCCAAATGTTAGAAACTTAGCACTTCCTACACCAGACTCTTTCGCACTTCACCCCTGGTTACCAGTATTGCCGCTAGAAGTAAGGCAAGAGGAGCGGATTTCAGAGAAAGCAGTATTGCCTTTTAAGACAGAAGTCTACGCCTGGGAACGACACAGTGCTAGCCTTTAGCAGGAAGAAAGATGTGGAGCAATCCTGTGGACCTGAGGATCCAGGATTTGGAATTCAAGACTTTTGAGCATACCAGGCCAAGGTCCTCCTCCCTGGCCTCAGAGGCCCAGTTCTTTCTGATGGGTGGACCCTCAGACTTGCCTGAATGGAGAACACTATCTCTTCTGGGGCTCCTTGGAAATGAGACTTCTTTATACATTTACTTTTTTTAGCTGAGATGTAATCACCTTCATCCTCTCACTGTTTTTTTTTTTTGTAAAGCATCTGTTCCTTACCTCTATGTCTCTACTCCATTAGTGCATTCTGCTTCCCCTGCCCATTCGTATATTGAAGTGGGAAATCCCATTGCTTCAGACTGAGACGGTGTTCAGAAATAGTGACTACAGACATAATTAATTGGTTTTGCCTGGTTGAATATACTAGCTAGAGTCCTTATAAAAATGGAATTTTGACACAAATTGAATATGCAATTGGAAATCAAGCTGATGCTTCTGCAATCAAAGAATGTCCAGGGTTGTAACCAAGCCACACTAGTGAGCCATTGGCAGGTCCCTTCCTACAGTTCTCAGGTGGAAACATCCAACCTTCAGAACTGAGATGGTTCATTGTTTGTGGTCCTTTGGTAAAACAGCTCATGGTGATATGAATGAGATGGCTTTCTGTAACCTCAAGCAGTTGAATACTTGGTTCTCAGTTGGTAGCTATTTGGCAAGGGTGAGGAGGCATGGTCTTGCTGGAGGAGGTGTTTCACTGAGGGTGGGCTTGGGGTTTCAAAAACCTCACCCTATCCCCAGTGTGCTCTCACTACTTCCTGTTTGTGGACTGGGATGTGACCTCTCAGCTGCTTCTCCAATTCACTGCCTGCCTTCTGGCTGCCACAGTCCCTGTCATGATGATGATGGACCCCAGTTCCTCTGGACCCAAAGCCCCAAATAAACCCTTCCTTCTATAAGTTGCCTTGGCCATGCTATTTTATCACAGCAATTTAAAAGTAATTAAGACACAGTCTTAGTAAGTTAATGTATCACCCAAGGCTATCTAATATTTACCACTTGCATGGAATTTCTCAAATGCCACAGATTTTGCTCCTTTCAGTAAACTCTCTTTATTTCAAGTCTTAAGTGCACTATTGTAGCATGCCTGGGGATGTTTGTGAAGTTTCTCCCTCCAGTGATGGCCAGTTGATAGCATGTGACACACATTCATAATCTCATTTGCTTCTTCAACCCATACCCATTGTCTTAGGCTAATTACCCCAGAAGATATGTTAATCTTTGAATATAAGAAGTTATAAGGTGATGCTCTTTGTGTTCAATGCATCTGAAGAATAAAGACAATTGAATTAGGTAGAGGTAGGAGTTAAACTATAGTTGGGTTGCAACAATGGCTTCATCACGTCTCATTGAGATCTCCGAAATTGGGATAACCTTGCAAAAAATTATTCTAAATTGAAACACGGGTGATAGTATAGACCGGTCTTGTTCTGGTTTTAGAAGTAGGCTGATTTTGGAGAGAGGGCTGGGAGTTGAATTCCCCAACATTCTAAGCATTTTAGGATGCATGTCCCTTTCTTAAAGGAGATGAAGGAATCTGACCAGTGCATGGGTTGTTTCCATTATACAGTTTTAGTTAGGGTTTTATTGCTCTGACCATGACTACAGCAATGCTTATAAAGAAAAACATTTAACTCGGGCTGGCTTACAGTTCAGAGGTTTAGTCTACTAACATCGTGGTGGGAAGCATGGCAGCATGCAGGCAGACACGGTGCTGGAAAGGTAGCTGAGAGTTCTACATACAGATTGACAGGCAGCAGGAAGAGAGAGACACTGGGCCTTGCTTGAGCATTTGAAACCTCAAAGTCCACCCCCAGTAACACACTTCCTCCAACAAGACCACATCTCCTAATAGTGCCAATTCTTGGTGACCAAACCTTTAAATCTATGAGCCTATATGGGTCATTTATCTTCAAATCACCACATACAGCAATATGGAAATTTTAGAAAAGGATAATAGCATTCTTTGCAATAATAGTGAGACATTTTTGTACCTGTCTCTAAGCTTAGTCATAAAAAATATTTATTTGTTTATTTGTAGAAAAAAAATCAATGGGATAATAACAGCTGATAAACTCCATTTTCTTTCATATTAGGAAACAGAGATCTTTTGCAGAATTGTCAAGTTCATTTCTGAATCTATGGCACCTGAAATGCAAAAGACCTAGTCATGTTTACAACTACTAGGTACAGGATGCTACATGGCAAAGGCCACAAACAAATGCATCTTAAACGTAAGAAATTCACTCTTAAATGTAAAAGCTTTCTGTTTCATTGACCAAAATATAATGAAGTGTGATATGTACAGGGTCAAAACTGGGCTTGCAGCCAGGCAGTGGTGGCGCACGCCTTTAATCCCAGCACTCGGGAGGCAGAGGCAGGCAGATCTCTGTGAGTTCGAGGCCAGCCTGGTCTACAAAGTGAGTTCCAGGAAAGGTGCAAAGCTACACAAAGAAACCCTGTCTCAAAAAAAACCAAAAAAAAAAAAAAAAACAAAAAAAACCCAAAAAAACAAAACAAAACAAAACAAAACCCAAAAAACCAAAAACAAAGAAACAAAAAACCTGGGCTTGTGTAAGCTTGAACAGAAAAGTGAAACACAAAACAAATACACAAAATGACCCCCCACCCCCAAAGCCTAGAGAACAATGGTAGCAGGTTTCAAAAAATTACAGGAACAATGTGTGTGTGTGTGTGTGTGTGTGTGTGTGTGTGTGTGTGTGTGTGTGTGTGTGTGCTTTCTAAAGGCAAGGGACTCACTTTTAACTGTGAAGGTAATATTTCTTATTTATAGGATCAGCTTGCCAGCTGAGCTACTAGTAGAAGGCCTGTATGTAAGGCTTGTTCTTCGTTTCTGTATTTTTAAAGTAGACCCAGCTAGCTAAAGTAACTTAATCCTCACAGCAGAACTGAGCAGAAAGCACAGAAAATTCCTATGTATGTGATCCTTGCATCCTGCCACTGCCAACAGTAACACACCTGAATAGAGCATTTGTTTCCATTAATGAGCCTTCACAGGTGCATCACCTAGAACCCTGGTGCATCACCTAGAACCCACAGTTTATGTTAGTGTCTGCTCTTGGCATCTTTACAATGGTGTAAAGGACAATGAAACATACCACAGCTACCATCATATAGGACATAAATTAATATGTACAGAATAATTTATGTTCCACCTTTTCTTCCTTCCTGCAAATCTCTGCAAAGATTTAGTCCAGTGAATAGCCGAAGTGCTTGGGATCTAGCCACATTCCTAAAGCTTGTTAGCTGGCAACCAGATCTCCAGTACATGAACCCAGAGGGGACATTTCACATTCAAATCACAACAATGACCTTTACCAAATCAGGAATGTGGTCCAGTGTTATACAGGTTATTCTGAACTGGAAGATCTGAGAAGGACCATTTCACTGCTTTGTCATGTCAGGGTGTTAGAAGGCAAAGTCTGAAGAGTTTAAGTTGTTTTTCTCACAATACACAGTCCAGCTTGATGGCTGTTGAATTCATGTCTAGATACTATTTGGTTTATTGATAGGTTCCTTTTTTTTATTGCCTTTTGTTTTTTTGTTAATCTCTTTCCCTTGACCCATTTCAGCATCACTTTAGCTCTTTTGTCAAAGATCAACCAATTCTGTTTAAGTCTGTCTAGTGTGGGCCATCTATTCCATTCTACTAATATTTGCCCATTCTTTCGCCAATTCTACACCGTATTGATTGTTGTAGTTTTACAGTAAGCCTTGAGGTTGGGCAATGTCAGTCCTCTGCCTTCGTTCTCCTTTGATATGGCGTCGACTCTTTAGCTTTCTCTTCTCCTTTAAGGTTATTTTGGCCTTTTACCTTCCGTATAAATTTTAAAATTAACTTGTCAAAATCCATAAAATAACCCATAAATCCTATAAAAATGCAAACCAGAAGACATATGTACTGGCTAGTTTTATGTCTACTTGACACAAACTAGACCCATCAGAGTGGAAGGAACCTCAATTGAGAAAATGCCTCCTAAGATTGGGATATAGGCAAGCCTGTAGGGCATTTTCTTAATTAGTGATCCATGGTGGAGGGCCCAGATCATTGTGGGTTGTGGCATCCCTGGGATGATGGTCCTGGGTTCTATAAGAAAGTAGGCTGAGCAAGCCATGAGAAGCAAGCCAGTAAGCAGCACCCCTCCATGGCCTCTGCATCAGCTCCTGCCTTGAGGTTCCTGCCCTGTTTGGGTTCCTGTCCTGACTTCCTTTAATGATAAACTGTGAGTGGAAGCATAAGCTGAATAAACCCTTTCCTCTCCAAGTTGCTTTGGTCATGGTGTTTCATCACAGTAATAGTAACCCTAACTAAGACAACATAATATATACATAAAGAACCTGTAAGTTTTAAAAAAAAGAAATAAAGAAAAAGAAAAGAAAGAGCCCTGACAAATAGTAGAATGATAGAACAAATAATAGAATAGATAGAAACATTTTGTTGCTATCTTCCTTTAGCAGAACAGTAGTATCTTACTTGGAATTACTATTTCTGTTTTAAAACACCATGACCCAAAGCAAGTTGGGGAGAAAAGGGTTTATTTTGCTTATGCTTCCAAATCACTGTTTTTCATGGAAAGAAGTCAGGGCAGAAATTCAAATATGGCAGGAACCTAGAGGCAGGAGCTAATGCAGAGGCCAAAGACAAATGCTGCTTTTTGCCTTTCTCTCATGTCTGGTTCAACCTGCTTTCTTACAGAATCTACCACTACCAGCCCAGGAAGGACACCACCCATAATGGGCTGGGTCCTCTCCTATCAATCACTAAATTGGAAAGGAGAAATCAAAGTATCTATATTTACAGAGGCTGTGGTAGTATACATAAGTTGCCCTAAAATTTCACCAGGAAACTCTTAGAGCTGATAAATACTTTTAGCAAATAATGTAAAATATCTTGGGGTGACTCTAACCAAGCAAGTGAAAGATTTGTATGACTAAAGCCTTAAGACATTGAAGAAGATACCAGAAGACTGAAAGTTCTCTATGCTTGTGGATAGATAGATTTAATGTAGTAAAAATGGCCACCTAACAAAAGTAATCTATATATTCAATGCAATCCTCATTAAAATTCCAACACAATTCTTCACAGACCTTGAAAAGACAAATTTCAGCTTCATATGGAAGCACAAAAATCCTGAAAATATTTTCTGTGCCTTTGACCTGGGTTTTTTCTCCTGCCTTTATTCCTACTATTTTTAGAATTGGTCTTTTCACAGCATCCTTTTCACACACTTTCTGGATGTTTTGTGCCTGATTATTTTTAGACTTAACAACTTTTTTTGACAGAGGTACCCATTTCTTCTATCTTGTCTTGAAAGCTCAAGATTATTTCTTCCATCTCTTATATTATGTTGGTGAGAATTATTTCTGAGCTTCCTGTTTGAATTCCTAAAGTTTTGATTTCTGGTTACCTTAGTTTGGGTTTTCTTTTAGTGATTCAATTTTTGCTTTCATGTCTTGAATAATTTTCTTAATTTCACTCCACTGTTTGCATTGTCATAGCTTTTTTTTTCTGTGTAGCTCTAGCTTTCCTGAAACTCTTTCTGTAGACAAGACTGGCCTCTAATTCACATAGATCTGCCTGCCTTTGCTTCCTGAGTGGTGGCATTAAAGGCATGTGCCACCATACCTGGCGTTTTCATAGATTTCATTAATGGATTTATTCATATTCTCTTTAAGGTCCTTGAACATATAATACCTATTTTGAAGTAATTGTCTTGTGCTCATCTATATGAATTTCTCAGGACCCACTGTCATAGAGATGCTGGGCTCTAATAGATATATTGTCCTGGATGTTGTTGATTTTGTTTTTACACTGGCATATAGGCATCTGGGTTTGGGATGATTGTAATTCTAGGTGCTGGTATCTGGTCTTGTCTTTGTTGGGTCGGTTTTCTTGCTCCTTGGTGTCTGTTGACCACTCTGGATAGCATAGAGGTGGTGGGTGTGGGTTGTCTGATGGGGATGCTCCTGAATCACTGCCAGGTGTGGCATTGCAGGGGGAGAGGGTCCTGGGTAGAATGTGTTTCTAGGTATTGGGGAGCTGACACTTAGGAATGGGGATGGGCTAGAAAAGGGGATTGAGAGTATCCATAGCAGGGAGGAAAGCTGGGTCTGTCAGGAGGCTCTTTGGAGTTTCCAAGGAATGGAGGAAGAGAGGGAAGACATTCTCCTGCAGGTAGTCTGCTACAGGGCTTGGAAGGAGATTGAATATCACCTACCTAATTCTCTGGCTAGCTTGGTCAGTGAGTTCCCAGGTAGAGAAAGCCTTGGGTGTTGGCAATTGAGACAAAAGGCCTTCAAGACTCTTAAAAGTCTAAGATGCTTAAAAGTCTACATGCTAAGTGAACAGGCCAACAGAGTAGGAGGCTGGCACTCAGCACAGACAGGACAACAAGAAAACCTGTGATCCCCAACCTGGGCTTTGAGCACCAAGAAGATAATCTAAAGACTCCTAACAAAGGCCTGACCGCATTGGGATGTTGGTTCCAAACATAAGCACAGGAATGAATGAGGTGAGACAGTTGGTCATTTTATGACTTCTCTTCAACAATGCCAGAAGAAAACGAAATGTGCACATTGAAAAGTGCAGGGAGGTGGTGGTGGTGGTGGTGGTGGGAATGGTGCTAGCCAGATGTGGGTCTGGCACATGCCATTAACCCTACACTGGGGAGGCAGAGGTAAGTGAGTTCAAAGCCAATCAGGGCTACAGAGAGAGAGATCTTGTCTCAAAAAGAAGGGCTAGACGATGTCTCATTCAATAATGTTACTTGGCAGGGATGCAGAAGGACTCAGCTTCTGTCCCCAGAACTCTTGTTTGTAGCTGGAAGTTTTCCTGTGTCCTGGCCGGCTGGCAGTTGGGACAAATCTCTCCCACTCACATCCCCCAGGTAAGCACACAGAGGCTTTTATTACTTATAAACTGTATGGCCATTAGCTCAGGCTTATTACTGACTACTTCTTACACTTAAATTTACCCATAATTCTTATTTATGTTTAGCCACGTGGCTTGGTACCTTTTCCCAGTTCTGCCTTCACATCTTGCTTCCTCTGTGTCTGACTGGTGACTCCTGACTCAGCCGTTCCTCTTCCCAGAATTCCTGTAGTCTGCTTGCCCCGCCTATACTTCCTGCCCGGCTACTGGCCAATCAGCATTTTTTTTAAACCAGTGTGCAAAAGCATTATCCCACAGCACATGTTAAATATTTTTTTGTTTCACATTGCTTTGTTTGAGCATTTTCCCCCAACATAATATTTCTATTGATTTTTGGGAATTTCACATCATATATCCCGATCACACTCACTCCCCAGTCCACCCAGGTCTGTCCACCTACCCTTGCCACTTCCCTCAACAAAAAAGAAGAAGAAGGGGGAGAGGAGAAGAAGAAAGATGAGGAGGAAGAAGAAGAGGAAGAACCAGGGTGATCATCTGGCTGGGCAGTGTGTTGGGTGCTGAGTCTGTGTAAACTCTAGGCTGCTGCATACCACCCTGTTGGCCCTACTCAGCAACGACATGTTGCCCTGTTCGATGAAGCCCTTTCTAATACCTGTCACCACGGTTCATCTCTAGTTCCTCCTCTCTCCACCACACACTCACCTCCATCCTTCCTACATCTCGTTTGAATAGCCATTTGTCATAGTGACATTGGAAACTATAATGTGTTACACAGTGGGTTTTTTTTTTGTTTGTTTTGTTTTTTCTTAAACAGCTTTACATGCACATAATATTCATTGCACTGAATCTTTGGTCTGGTTCAAGATTTCTGGCTTCTGAAGCACCATTGCTAAGACTCAACTCAGATATCTTGCTGTTGCCTGGAGTCAGAGCGATGTTACAGCTAGGCATGACTGGTTCCAAGGGAGCTCCTGGTTGCCACACACCTCCCTGCCCAGGATGTCTGCTGCACCAGGCTTGCTGGGCTCGACCTTTGTGCTTGTAGCATCAGCTCTGCCCCCACGCTTTCCCAGGGAGCTCCAGGCTGCCGCACATCTCCCTGACTCGCAGACCCATGCCTCATCAGGCACAACAACTTTTGTGCTTGCAGCCTGCTGGCTGAGATGCCTCAGTGACGGGTATAGATTCGTCATTCTCCAACAAGCATGGCTCTGTTCAGCTAGCTTTCTTTCCAATTTCACGAGTCCATTTTTAAAAGCATCTTTCCATAAGGCTTGCCTTTTTAATCTTTTTTATTTTTATTTTTAGGTTGTTCCAGAGCTAATGAGGCTCTACACACTTCTTTCCACTGCCAAGTCATCCTTCGGAGCCTCCATGGGTCTCTCAGAGTCCACGGAGCTCTGAGGCAGGGGCAGGTGGCTACAGCCATCTTTTCTCCTGTTTGGGCATTTTTGTTTTATTGGTCTTTTGTTTGAATATAATGGTTTCCTATTTTGTGTTTTTATTTTATTTTTCTTTACTTTATTTGTGTGTGTGTTTCTTGTGCTTCTTCTTTTTTTTTTTTTTTTTTTTTTTTTGGTTTTTCGAGACAGGGTTTCTCTGTGTAGCTTTGCGCCTTTCCTGGGACTCACTTGGTAGACCAGGCTGGCCTCGAACTCACAGAGATCTGCCTGGCTCTGCCTCCCGAGTGCTGGGATTAAAGGTGTGCACCAACACTGCCCGGTGTGCACTTCTGGTTTTCTTTTTCTTTTTTCCTGTTTTTTTTTTTTCTAAAAAGAGAGAGAGAAAGAAGGTGTGGAATTGGATGGGTGGGGAGGTGGGGGGGGGGGAACTGTGATAAGAATATATTGCATGAAAAATTTATTTCCAATAACAAATTAAAATTAAAGTAAAAAAAAAAAAGGTCAGGCATGGGTGCAGGCACCTGTAACCCCAGCACTGCAGAGGCCAAGGTAGAAAGGTTTCCCCAGCTCCTCAACCACAGAGACAAACTAGTGAGAACTCCAGGTTCAAGGAGAGACCCTGTTTCAACACCTATGGTGGACAATTGAGGAAGACAACGAATGTCAGCCTCTAACCACACACACACACACACACACACACACACACACACACACACACCCCACATATACATGTGCACTGTCACAAAACTATAGCTATCTTTATGCAAAGTTTTAAAAATGGTACATTTAGTTTACGAATATTGACATTTACTACAGAAGTATAAAATATGCATGGAAATAGCGGGAACCAGTTCAGCACGGTGCTTGTCTCTTAGGAAGAAGACAGGAATAGGATCCGGGGAGAGTTAGAGGATATCTGCGGACCTGTGTTTCACAAGCTTTTTTTTTTTTTATCAGTGCTCAGGTGGTTGTGACATCATTCTGTGTTCTTTGCATGCTTGACATATTCTATTAGTATGAGAATAAATTTCACCCATGAACGTGGACCACCCACCCAGGTGGGCACTAGATAAACAGAAGACCCTCTCCACCAAGTAGCTCAGCTTTTATGCTCAGCCAGCACACTGTTACCAATCACAGGTCTCCATTTTTTTTTTTTTTTAAATTACAGTCAAATGTTAGACCATTAAAAGAATACAGGCATATTGTGAGACCAAGAGAGGAGCAGTATACCTTGCAGGTTAAGGTTTCTGTTTGTAATAAAGACGTTCCTGCTTGTTCTGTGCAGGTTAAGGGTTCTGTTTGTAGTTGTAGCTCCTGTTTGTCCTGTGTGAAGTCCTTGCAAGTTAAGGTTTCTATTTGCAATTAAGAATAACTTCCTGTTTCTTAGTTAGATCTGGTGTAAACTGCAAAACATGGTTTTCAACCTACACTGAACTTGTGACCCCATTCACGTTATGTACATCCTTTCTCTTGTTCCTTTTCCTTCATTCTATTTTTCTAACAAGGTTTAACAGCCAACTCTCTCACCCCTGTGAACACTTTATCTCTGCTGTAAAAGGACCTCAAGAGGCTGGCAGGGGCAGCTTTCTCAAATCCCAACTTAGAATGAGACAGCTGGTTGGCCAGTCCCGAGTGTACACCCCAAAATACAGCTTGCTTTAATTGGACAATCACGGATTTGGTCTTTTCTCCTCATAATTCTCAGGTTTAACAATATCTAGCTATTTATGAGTAACTATCGGTATAAACAAGGCAGGTACGCCTTTATTCCAAAGCTACACAGAGAAACCCTGTCTGGAAAGACAAACACAAGTAGCTCTTGTTAGGTGATGAGTTGGCTTCCTTTTTATAAATATGCATCTCCCAGTCATTAAAATTGAAGGAAAATCCCATCTGGTTTCAGAATTGTCTTGTTATATGTGTGTATTTGTATTTATTGACCCAGACCAGACACAGCTTTACAAGTGTGATAATGAACAGTATTTCTTCAGCTTGTGTGTGTCCCTCAGACTGCAAAGCTTAAATAATGCTGAACATTAAGTTCAAAGGGAGGAAGGGCGGGCTCAGGCAAGAGCTGGCTATTGATTTTTTTCATCTCTCAACAGCACTGCTCAAGGAGCACTAATTACAAACACACAGAATTAACGCCTCGAAACCGTTTGAGTGACTCTAGGTGGGTCTTAGCTTCCTTAAGGCTCTAGCTTTCCTGATAGAATGACCCACATTTGGCTACTGCAGGCACTCAGCCCCATCCAGATGCATCAGTATTTGTTTCATTAGTAAGTCAAGTTAACAAATCTGAGTTCAGCAGTGTGTTTTAGTTCCAGCCACTTCGGAAACTGAGGCGAGAGAGGGTTGCTTGAGCCAGCCTGGGAAAGCATAGAGAGAACTCAAGAGAACTTAACTAACAACCAAACCAATGGGAAGAGTTTGTTCTAGAAGCCGCATTGTGTGTGTCCCTTCCTGAGCTCACATTCTGGATGTCACTGCTATGAATGTCTTTCTCGCCTATTCCCACAGCCAGATTGACAACGGCAAAATGCATTTTATAATAAAACCAGAAGATGGCAATAGAGTCACATCAATTTAAAAACCAGCAGCTTTCGTGTGATTTTATGTATGTAGCCTTTGTCCTTCAATATAAGGCTATAAACCGGTTCTCCAACCTTTTGTCCCCCAGTTCCTGTAAAGATCTTTTTGTAGAAGTGGGCTGAAACACACACTGTCCTCAAAAACAACAACAAGAGAACAGGCAATAACAAAATCCCACATAGACTCAACATCCTCTTGCTGTGTGAAGCTGAACACAGCAAAGCCATTCTCAGTTGGGCGAGTCCTTATTTGAAGAAGTTTGTGAGAATACCAAAAAACAAGCAGACAAATGAAAACAACAAAAACAGAACAAAATGACAAGACTGTCCAGGGAAAGTTCAAAAGGAACCTGTGATCATTTTTGCCTCCAGCTTCTGATGTATAATGCCCCAATATGGTTAAGTACTGAGCATTGTTGAAAGGTTTCGGGTCAGTACTCATCTTTCATTTACAGGCTGTGTGCTCACAGGCAATCCCCCGCCCTCCCCCGACACTAAATTTCCTCTTCTATGAAAAAAGAGTAATAATAACAGCGCCGGTTAGTTTGTGGTGATGTCGTAGGGATTAGGAGGAATGATACATATGACTTTCTGATATGTAGTAATAGGAAGCTAAATAAAACAAATGTGGGCTATGTTTCTTGCCATGATGCTTGCACGAAGGAAGTTTGCTTTGTGTTAGGTTCAACTGAATACTAATCACCGGATTGTATTAGAGTTTTTGTTGTTGTTGCTTGTTAAGTATGTAATCGAAGCAAATTGAAAGCGGCCTGAAAATGTCCATGGGCAGGCCACAAGTTGGTACTTTCAGTGTGTGGTAAGTAACTACAGCATTCTATCAGAACTAAGAGAGTGTGGTGTTTTCTCTAACACTCCTTCTGTGCCCCGGATCTTCTACTCTTTACACCGCATTCAATCTCTTTTAATCAAATGACCAAATACCTACTGGTCTATTTCCCCTCGTTGATGGTGTGATTAGAAAGCCATAGAGCAGGTCTATGTGAAGTGGTCTTATTTGTGACCGTGATAGCAGTAAACATAACTAATAAATCAAGGTTTTGTTCATTGCCACAGGGAGGCCAATACTCAGTAGGAAGGCGAATGTTTTCACACTGAAGTTTTTCATTTGAATTTGCGTACGGTGAAAGGCTTCATTGAAATCAATAGAAAGGTTCCAACCCACTGAGAGAACTAGCATTAAGGATCAATGACCTCTGTAAAAGTCTATAAGCCTGTAAGAAAAAGCCCCCCGTATTGACAAGCTCTTTCATACCAGTCAAAGCTAAGCTGAGACTCAGTGAATTATTATTCACTACTGTCCACACAATTACTCCCATTGTCTTTCCAGGCACCACACTACCTGTGGTGCGGCCATTTTTGCTCTCTTTGGAAGGGCAGCAGTGCCGGTAACAGAAGCAAAATAGTTTCCCTTTAAATAGTGAAGTTCTACCAAGGCAATGGTTTTTATCTCTGGCTACACATTAGCAACACCCAGGGGTTTAAAGAATGTCAAAGCCAAGGTCTCACTCCAGGTCTTGTAGATCAGACTTTCTGGAGGCAGATATGTAACTCATTTGTAAATGTTTCCTAGGTGAGCCTAGTCTGCACTCAGGGCTGATCCCACCTGAGCTCAGTGTCAGGAGGTTAGCATTCTAGCCCGGACCCGGATGATGTTTTGATGATGCCCCTGTCTTGGTTTCTCAGTCTCTTTTCTGATGCATTATATTCTCCTCAGCATTCCTGCCGCACCTTTCACCACATCAACCACGGACAACAGAGTCTACTTTATCTGTAAGGATTTCCTTGGCTTCGTGTCTCTGTCCTCATTACTGACAGGTCTAGCTCTCTCTCCTTGTCTCAAAATCTGAAGGGCCTTTTTTTCCCCCTGCTAAGGCTTTCTCTCCCACCTCAAGCCTCCTGCTACTTTCAAGACTGTGGCTTCTCCATTAGTTATCCTCTCACCCGAGATAAACAATTCAGACTCAGCAACTTTTGAGCACCCACTGTGTGCCGGGTGGTAGAAATAAAAAGGAGAATGCGATAGAATCCTGTCGAGGAAGAAAGAGGAACACAGATCTAATTAGACTGGGGTGTGAACTGAGCAACAAGGGAAAGACAGAGCAAAACAAAAGGCAGTTGCCATTTTTCTGAACTTATTTCTTCTCATGCTGAGAGAATGTTACTTTGCATAGTCCGAATGGCCATTAGTTTTCCCCAATTTTAAAATTAATTGCCCTTTTAGTCAATGCCGAGTTTCATGAAAGAGCAATTTACATTTTGTATCTCAGGTTCCCTTTCCATTTTTACCTTTCCTGCAGTTTGACAGCCATTACATACTTCCAACGTTATCTGGTTTACATCTTGAAAATCCTATTCAACGACCATTTCCATCCAGACAATCAGTCTCAATAAATACTGTAAGCCTGATTAGCCACCAAAGCACATTCCAATGGTAATAGCAGTATCATCATTTGAAAATATTTCCAGTGCTAAATGCTTGTTTGCTTGAGTCAGGGTCTCATTCTATTGTCCTGGCTGTTCTTATGCTCACGGTAACCCTCCTGTCTCAGGCTAAGTATAGTTTAAACACACACACACACACACACACACACACACACACACACACACACACACACGATCATAGATCAATTCATTTTGTGAATTTCCCAGTTAGTTGTATTTAGGCATTTTAGTTGTTTACTGATTATCCAAACAATTTAATTTGTCCCAAATCATTCATTTCACGTATTTTCCTAAATGAAACCATTCATCCTTCTCCCTTTGTGGTGGGTGGTATGTGGTGCGTGTGCGTGTGCAAGTGAGTGTGTGTGTGTGTGTTTGTGGTGTGTGATGGTGTGTGTATGTGCGGTGTGTGTATGTGCGGTGTGTGTGTGTGGTGTATGTGGTGTGTGTGATGTGTGTGTGTGTGTGTGTGTGATGTGTGTGTGTGTGTGTGTGTGTGATGGTGTGTGTAGTGTGTATATGTGTGGTGTGTATGTGTGTGTTTAGGGAGGTGCATGCACATGTAAAGGCAAGAGCAGGGCATTGGGTGTCTTCTTCGGGTACTTTCCACCTCCCTGCCTTGAGATAGGATCTCTCAGGGAGCAGAAGCTTGCTGTTTGGTCTTGGCTGACTGTCCAGTAAGTCTTTGCTCTCATAGCATGTTCCCTAGATCTCTGGGGTGCTCCAGAGTGGAGGGACAGTGTTTTGAAATGGATTCACCTTGTCTTCAGACCTGATAATCACATGCATATGACATTTATGGAGCAGACAGCTACTTTTTCATGGAAGTCGGAGTTCTCAGGGAACACTAAGTGCTGAGTCAGAAGATGAAGGAAATTCTAGAAGAGACTGAGAGATTCTGGGTCTGCATTTATTGTACAATGAATTTTCCCTTAAGAGATTCACAGTGGTCTGTTCTGCTACAGACTATGGCTACCCACCATCATGATATTAACTGGAGATGAAATATTTATAAGGTAATCCATATTATCCTTGTGAAACACAGATTTTTTTTTAAGAGAAGAAAGTTGAGTAGAATCCTCTAATGAACTTAATCTAGGCTGTACTGATCTAATTAATCTAGAAAGTTGGTGTAAGAATGAGATTGGTTTTTAGCTACCTAGATTCTCTGAACATAATTATCTGTCTAAAGGAAGAGTGTTTCTCAAGGCAGCAACAGTGTGCACTGTCCCTGGCTTTTTGGAGCCTAGTGCCTATGGTGGGACACTTTTCAAAGCCTTGGTGCAGGGAGGAGGGGTTTGGACCTGCCTCAGCTGAGTGTGCCACGCTCTGCTGACTCCCCATGGGAGACCTTCCCTTGGAGGAGGTGGGAATGGGTGGGGCTGGGGGGGAAGACGGAGGGGGGGAGGGGGGAGGGGGGGGAGGAGGGAGATGAGGGGAATCTGTAGTTGGTATGTAAAATGAATAGAAAAATCTCTTAATAATATTTTAAAAAAAGAATCAGATTGTGGTTATAGTTACATGAAACTTTACATATGATTAAACCTCATGACATATATACACCCACACACATACAAGGAATGCATGTGTAGTTGGGTGACCTCTGTGGATGGTGCTAATGTCAACATTATTTTTTACTTATTTTATTCTTACATGATATGTCAGCATTGGATGAAGGAAGATGAAAACTTCATGACTTTCCTGTACCTTTGCTAGTAACTTCTTTTGAATCTATAAAACTAAAGAGTTTCAAATATTGTCATTAGTTATCCCAAGAAATTCAAGCAGGTGAGAAGAATGGATACACATCTACTGCATATTGGCTTCAGTCCGCTTGTTTGTTTCTCAGAGTAAAGGCCTCTGCTCAGTTATCTGAGCAAAGTATCTCTCTTCTAGAACAATTTATACTCATTAATTTGATAAATGCCTAGAAGAGACATGGGCAAAACATCTACAGCTGGTTCTGGGTGGGGGAAAAATTCCTCGGATTTCTTAATCTAGGACCAGGACTATAGGCAAGAATGTTCCCCAATGCTTGAGTACTTCTGTTCAAACTATTTGTAGGATCTTAGAAGGGAAATGTGACTACTCAACAGACCCTGTTCACATCCACACAGCTGTTAGAAATGGATTCGGGATCCAGATTCAATGCTGATTGCTCATTACGGATATACCATGAGGGTCTGAGACAGATCCCTGCATAAGGCTGGCATTAGAGCTGTGTAACACTTTTCAAAGACAGGAATGATTAGGCCTTGACATTTAACTGGCAGCCAAAGTACTCCCCCACAGTGTGCTAAACTAAAAGGGAGAAATACATTCATTTCATGTTTGCCAACAAACATATATGCTTTATGTTTGTTTCTCCTTTTTTTTTTTTTTTTTTTTTTTTTTGGAGATAGAGTCTTTATACAGAGCTCAGGAAAGCCTCAAAACTGCGCTGATCCTCTGGACTCTGCCTTTCAAATACTAGAATTACAGGCACGTGTCACTGTGCTCAGCACATGTATATTTTGATTTTTGCCTTTTACAGATATTCCTTCCACTTCTGGCAGCATTCTCAAGGGAATACATTTTATTATGTTTTCTAGGTGCTTCTGGATAGTGGATGATGGCAGTGGTTTCCATTTGTCTGGGGTCCTTTTGAGTTTCCAAATCTTTATATCTTCATAACAATATGCATAATGCACAGAATTTATTATTTTTTTAAAATTATTTTTAATTGTTTTATGTGTATGAGTGTTTTACCTGAACGTATGTCTGTGCACCACTTGGGTTCTAGTATGTCAGGCCCTGGGGCTGGAGTTATAGAGGATTATGAGGCTCCATGTGGGTGCCGGGAATTGAACTCAGGTCCTCTGGAGGAGCAGCAAGTACTTGCTCAGGTCCTGAGCCATTGCCCTGGCCCTGGTTCTTGGTTCTTAGAACCAGGGAGGGAAAGACGATCCTGATTATACCATAGCAATTATCCTATGATTGATCTCCTCCCCCAGCTTCACCAAAGGAATGTTTGTGCCTTCACCTGCTGTGAGCCCTTGCAACGTGGTTGTACAAACAGGAAAAGGTACCTCATTTGGATAGATGCAGCCCCTGAAGAACATGTCGAAGGGGCAGAGCAAGATGGTGATGCCTCTGTAGGAAGTTGACAGCTTCTCCTTTTCCAGGACATGGGGCCCCTCTCCACCGGCTTAGGCAGCCTGACTGTGGCTCACAGCCTGTACTCCACTATTTGCTTGTAAATGTAGCATCCTTTGTGTACCCCATCGAGGCAAGGTTCAAAATCACACTTTAAAACAAATTTCATCGAAACCGTAAAATGCTAGCCATGCAGCAGCCCCGTGGAGGGACTCTAACAGAATTTATTCCAAGGCAAGAGTGGCACTGACTCCATCACTCCTAGGTAGAGAATTTTGGCTCATACATTTAATGTCCACACTCAGTAGGCTAAGTCAGGAGGAGGAGGAGGGTCTTAAGTCTGAAAACAGCACGAATCACAGACTGAGATTCTCTCACAACAAAATACAAAAACAACAACAAATAGAAAACCCCACCGCTCTGACCATTGAGGAAGTTTTAATCGGTCTGGAAGACAGAAGGGAGAGGTGTTCAGCAGACATCACCGAGGGCAGCCATCGCCCATCACAAGCCGCAGGTGTCCAAAGGATGTTCTGGTACTCCGTGGATGCCGGTGGAAAATGGCAAGTATGAGGCAACGTTGAGAGTGGCAACGTCACACCAAATTAAATTGTACAATTGGCTGCTGAGTAATGCACCAGCTCTGCTTGGTCAGAAGGGAATGAGCCTTTATGGGACAGTCCCAGGGATGCCCAGATGACCTTGTTGCTGACATCATCCTCCGGAGGAGCCAGGAGGTCTCGTCAGGATGCACAGTATTGGTGAAATATTTGGCTTTCTGTGGTCCTCAGCCCATCTGTTCCCACAATTGGCAAAACCTGAAATGACTCAGGTAACACAAATAAAACGTGAGTTAAATACTGCTTGGTGCAACCTATTTTGAATATTTTATTTGAAGCCCACAACTTTAAAAAGATTTTAGAGGGGAAACACGGCCCACTGACATTTCTGCAGGAGAGTTATAATTATTTTATAGGAAAGAAAATTTGATAGCCTTTTCCTGCTTTTGTACAAGCCACACTTGAGTCGTCTCACTATAAAATTTTCATATAAGAAGACACCCCATAAATAACATTAATGAAAAGCAAGCTGGCTGAACAGGTGCAAATTGACAAGGAGGCTGTGGGCGTGGGGGTCAATGCCTGGGTGACGTGCAAATAATAGATTTGAGGATCTGACTGGTCAAATGCAATGAATAAGAAAATGACTTTGGGGGAGGTGAGAAAACTACTTTGGAAAACTTCTCCAGATATTTGATTTGATGATTAAATTTGCAGATAGATGATATGCTGCAGGAAAAAAGCAGCGAGATAGCTGAATGCCCGTCATTACCTTTCATGAAAGAGACGAGATAACAAAACTTTAGTCTTCAGATGACTATATTTGAGTGATCTGGACTTTATGGGGCAGGGGTAGAGAAACAGCTTTATTCAGGCTTGCAGTCTTCTGTGGCGCGTTTCTGTTGAGTATCTTTCATCCTGTATAAAGCCTTACTTTACATACAACGAATTTTCTAGTCATTTTTATTCAATTAAAAATAGCCCCTCTTATTATCCATTTCAGCCAAAAGAAGGATCTTGTTTTCTTTAGGAATTACAATGTGTCATTTGGGGACCTATGAGATGGCTCACTTGGTAAAGTGCCAGCCACACAACCATGAGGGGTTGAGTTCAGATCTATGGCACCCGGGCATGGTTGTACATGTCTGGAATCTTAGCCAAGGGGGAGATATGGAGACTGGCAGCGCTCCTGTGATCTCTGGCCCATTGGTCTAGTCAATTGTTGAACTCTGTGTGCAAAGAAAGACCCTGTCTCAAAAAGATAAGATGATCAGTAATAGTAGAAGGGACTGAACGTAAACCTCTGGCCTGCCTCCACATGCACAAGCATCTCCCCCTCGCCACCGCCACTACCCTATTTATTGTAAGAACCCCAAACACAATGCTGTTTCCCTCCATCCTAACCTACTCCTGCACACCTCTAGTAAGAACTGGCCTCAGACTCTGTCTTCCTCGTTCTCCTCTGACCTCTGGAGCAGCCTTCTCTGGGGGATATGATAGAGAGAGGATTTCAAAAAAAAAAAACAAGGAATACAAACCTTCATTGTCTGGCATGTGTGTTGGAGTCTCCATTTCCTCTGCCAGTGGAGGATGTCCATTCAATGCCAATAGACAAGCATTTCTGACACGTTTCTGAACCCCATGCTTGGGCTTCCAGATCTATGCTACGGATCCTCCCCAGGTGTTACCTGGAGTGAGGTTCAAAGATGGTATCCTCTGTAGATCCCCTTGACTTCAGGCAACACTCTACCCTCTTGTCCTTATAAGGGGGAGGCACAGTTCCCTTCCATGAAGTTGTACTCCTCTTTGTGTGGCCTTAGCAGTATTTGCAGGAGTAGCCTCTTAAACTCTTTCAGGCTTTTTTTGAAAGCACAAAGAGAGGAGACATCAGTTTCTCAATTTCAGACACCTTTTCAAGTACTGTGTCACTTGGCTGGATGTAAAGGGGCCATTGGGCCTGATGGCCCAATAATTTCTCCATTTCTCAATACACACTTGAAAATTCTGGAAAGCAGAGGATTGCTACCAGCTGCTAACTTCTCTTTGCAATCTTGCAAGCCCTGCATTGGTGTTCTGAAGTCACACCCTGAAACATGGAATCCTTGCCATGCTTTGGACAAAAAGGGAAGTGTACTAGATGCTTCTTTTTAAATCAAAGTGAGTGAATAGTTGACCAAATCCACTCATGAGAGGATTGGTTTTTGGCTCACAGGTACAGCAGGGGCAGCCATGATTGTTTGGCCTCATGCACTTGGGCAGAACATCCTAGAAGCTGGAGTGGGTGTCAGAGAAGCTTCTTCACTTCTGCTTGGCAGAAAGAAATTGAATGAAGAGGATGTAGATATTCATCTGGCTTTCTATTTTTCCCATTTAATTCTGGAGTTGGGCCCCCTTGGAATGGTGCTGTTGCATTTAGGCTGGATCTTCCTCATTAGTTAACTGTAGATGAATCTTAAATGGTCTTATTAATAAAAAACTCAGTGTGTAGAGGAATTTCTAAACAGTCTTATTAAATAAGAAACACAAAGCCAAATACAGAGGTAAAAGCCAAAGAGATCAGAGAACAATGGAAGAGCCATGACTGCCTTATCTTACCTCCTCACCGCTGTCACTTTCTCAGGGAGAGCTTCTTCCCATCTAACTTGTGTTTTTATTGCCTTCCTGTTCTGCCTTCTCATTGGCTCTAAGCCCAGCCACATGACTTCTTTGTCACTGCCTGTCTGTATACACCTCCAGATCTCTATGGCTGGTACTAGGATTAAAGGCTCGTGTCACTACACTTGGCTGTGTTGTTGACCACACAGAGACTCTGCCTGCCATGTGATCAGATTAAGGGCATGTGCTACCACCACCTGGCTTCTGTTTATGGCTATGTGACCTCTGATCTCCAGGCAAACTGTATTTACTAACATACAAATAAAACCACATTTCAGCACAATTAAATATCACCACACTCAGTGCCAGCTATTAGGGTAAATTCTGAAAGATCAGAGAGACAGAATCAGCCACAACTAACCACACCTTACCAACTTCTCAGCCAATTCTGTTTCCTGAAACTGGAAGCCTCTGAGTCCTCACCCAAATGGATCTCAGCTGAACTTCTGCTAAAAGCCTCAAAGCTTAAAAGCCTCTAGTTCCTGGTCCTCATGTCTTATATACCTTTCTGCTTCCTGCCATCATTTCCTGGGATTAAAGGCGTGTGTCACCATGCCTGGCTGTTTCCAATGTGGCCTTGAACTCACAGAGATCCAGATGGATCTCTGCCTCTCAAGTGATAGGATTAAAGGTGTGTGTGCCACCATTTTCTGGACTCTATGTCTAATCTAGTGGCTGGCTCTGTTCTCTGACCCTCAGAAAGTTTATTAGGGTGCACAATATATTGAGGGACACACTATCACCACAGCTAATCATCTCTAAAAATGTCTTCCCAGGCCTCACCAATCCTATAGTTGCTCTGAAGTCTAATCCAGTAGACAATAAAACCAACCATGACAGTAAGTAGGAAGTGTCTGGAAGACTGTCTCTCTGTAACAACAGGCAGTCATAAGGAGAGACCATGAGGCTCAGGCTGTTAAATCGCCCCAAGCCCACTGTGTTTATTGAATCATATTCATCTGGTGACACGATTGGTTTTTAGGTTTCCCCCAAATCCGTGCATTGACCTCTTCTGCCTTGCTCAGTGCAGGAGGCTTAGGGTAGAGTCTTGGTACACAAGGCTCTAATATCCTATTTCCCTGGTTCTGTGGCTTCTGCTTGGATCTTGACACCTGTAGGAGGCTGGAAGATGGGAAATGAAAGAAGACAGATTTGCCTGTTTGCTTTTGAGATGTAGGGTGTGAATGGCTCCCCATGATCGCCACCCTCTGGATGTGTAGCACAAATTCTAATTGGTCTTAATAATAAAAACCTGGAGTCAGATACGGGTAAATGCTGAAAGATCAGAAAAGTAAAGGAACCAGCCACTAGAGACAGTTTTTACCTATAGAATCCTCAGACCTAAGGGGTCTGAGCTCCTGTCTCCTCCCGCCTTATATTTCTCTCTCCAGATAGCCATATCACTTCCTATCTGTTGTCTCTTCAGACCTCCAGACGTCTATGGTCAGCTAATGGCTAGCTCCACCTCCCTAGTGCGGGGATCAAAGCCTCCCACTGCCTGGATCTGTTTCTCTTTTAGATTGGATCAATCTTGTGTAGCAGAGGGTGGCCTTGAACTCCTAATTTTCCTGCTTCCTCCTCCCAAGTGCTGGGATTAAAGGCGTGTGCCACCACTGCCTGACCTCTATGGTCAACTAGTAGCTGGCTCTGCACTCTGATCTCCAGGGCAAGCTTTATTTGTTAGAGCACAAACAAAATATCACCACATTTCCCCCCTTTTTGTCTAAAATAAAAAAGGTTATAACCAATATAAAAAACTATATAAAATAAGTACAATAACTATATTTAATATATGCAGGCAATAAATATATCAACAATGTCTAGGTGATAAACATTTGACAAATTCAGAGAAAATACTCCATTATTTATTCTATTTTGTGAGTCTGAAAGGTTATACCTAATTCACTTTCTATTCTAACTTGCATTACCAAAACTATCTTTTAATGTCTGTCAACCCTATACATTTTACACCTGTCTAGTTAATTTCTTTTTTGAATCTGGTAACAAGGAAAGCTACAACTATAAAGTCTTCAACCCCATCAGTGACCTGAGAAGGAAATAATATTACCTGAGTAAACAGGATGTGCAAGTAAGAAACTTCTAAAAAATGTGAGAAATGACAGAAACAGCTGGCTGCTTGGAAAGTCACTCAGGGTTCCTCTGTAAATTGGTGCATCCATCTTCAGCCTGCAGGCCTAGAATATCATTAGAATAACTCTTTCCTTCATCCATTTTATTGTTTTTTTTCTTGGCTTTCTTTAAGAGATTTATTGATTTCCGCCTGGCTCTGCCTCCCGAGTGCTGGGATTAAAGGCGTGCGAAGCCAGCCTGGGCTACCAAGTGAGTCCCAGGAAAGGCGCAAAGCTACACAGAGAAACCCTGTCCTGAAAAACAACAACAACAACAACAAAAAAAAAAAAAAAAAAAAAAAAGAAAAAAGAAAAAAGAAAAAAGAAAAGAAAAAGAAAAAAAGAGAGATTTATTGATTTCTTCCTTTTTTTGTTTGTCTTTTCCTCTATTTCTTTAAGGATATTTTTCATTTCCTCTTTAAGAGCCTCTATCATCTTTATAAAGTTATTTCTAAGGTCTTTTTCTTCTGCTTCATTTGCATTGGGATGTTCAGGTCTTGCTATTGTAGGACCATTGGGTTCTGGTGGTGCCGTATGTTTTTATGTTGTTGCATGTATTCTTACACTGTGTATTTACCCATCTAAGTTTAGGATAATTATAGGCACAGGTGTTGATTCTTGTAATGTCTTCATTAGATGGGTCTTTTGTTTCCTTATTGTCTGTTTCCTTTATTGTCTTTTGGCCTGAATGGCCAAGGGTTCTGGTAGTTGGATGGTTCTCAGGTCCAGTAGGACTGTCTCAGCTGAGGTCCAGACTTTTCTGTGAAGCAGGATACTCTGAAGGGCTGTCCTGCTTTGTCTTGGCAAAGTTCAACAGTTACTTTCTTTTATGTCCTGCTTGTCCAATTTGGACAGCATACTGCCAGTAGCCAAGGCAAAAGTACTTTCTTACCCAGTGGCTAACTTTTATCACAAAGAAAGTAAACTCTATATGGAGTTTTTTCAATGCCTATCATCTTCTCTAAAGTAGATTGGTGCTGTCAGGAGAAGACATGGCTCATTGTCATAAAAAAAAGAACTTATGTTGTTAAAATGTCATAAATGCCATATTCTGTAGATCTCTGAAGGGTTTGAAGACAATCTGTCTATCTAAAATATATCTCTGTTTGACCTTGAAAACATGCCTAACATGACTCCAAATTTGATTGTATTGACTAACTACTAACTTGCATTTATTTATTTATTTTTTATTTTAAACAAAAAGGGGAAAATGTGGTGATATTTTGTTTGTGTTCTAACAAATGAAGCTTGCCTGGAGATCAGAGTGGGGAGCTAGCCATTAGTTAACCATAGAGGCCAGGCAGTGGTGCTACACACCTTTGATTCCAGTGCTTGAGATCTCATGCCTTTGATCCCAGCACTTGGGAGGCACACATTTTTAATCCCAACATTAGGGAAGTGGAGACAGGAAGTGATATGGCTGGGCAGACAGGAGAATATAAGGTGGAAGGAGAGAGGAGCTCAGCCCCTTTTCAATCTGAGAAGTTGTGGAGATAAGAGGTGACTGTGGCTAGCTCCTTTTCTTCTCTGATCTTTCAGCATTTATGAATGTATCTGACTCTAGGTTTTATGATTGAGGCCAATTAGAGTTTGTGCTACATGGATGCTTCATTCTCGTATAGTTTTCTTACTCTACCCATACCTACTTGTATAACCGCTTCATTACTCTCTCTTAAGTTACTCCCTTGAATTTCCCTCTGTATGCGTCCATGAACTAGGAATTACATACATTAGCATTAATTTGGAGGTCAGATGCACACCTGTGATGACTAACTTTGGGTGTCAATTGGATGGAGTATAATAACCAGTTGTTTAGAGAAACAATATTCCAGATGTTGCTACAAAGATTTTTGTAGATGAGAATAACAATTGTAAGAAGTGGGCTTTATTAGGGCAGATTTACATTGATAAGATGTGTGGGTATCATCTAGTCAGTTGAAGGCCATTAATTTAAAAACTAGTTCCCCTAAGAAAAAGGAATTACAGACAGTTAGTAGGATAGAGTTCCTACCTTTCCGAGCACACTGCTGCCAGCTATATAGTCTGAGTTCTTTCAGAAACCTCCTGCGAGACCCAGGTGAGGCTGGATCCTGACTGACACTATACACCACAGAAAAGAGTTTCAGCATCAATTGTTATAGTCAAAGTCGGAGGTTATTTAAGGAAAATATTCTTTTTTTTTTTTTCCAGACAGGGTTTCTCTGTGTAGCTTTGTGCCTTTCCTGGATCTCGCTCTGTAGACCAGGCTGGCCTTGAACTCACAAAGATCCGCCTGGCTCTGCCTCCCGAGTGCTGGGATTAAAGGCGTGCGCTGCCGCCGCCGCCGCCGCCGCCGCCGCCGCCGCCGCCGCCGCCGCCGCCGCCGCCGCCGCCACCACCACCAGGTGGAAAAAATTCTTTTAACATAAACTAAAGTGTGTGCATGAGAGTTGGAGAGACTGTGGTGGTATTGTGTTCCCCAAAATATTGTGCACTCTAATAAACTTATCTGGGATCAGAGACAGAACAGCCACTAGATACAAAGGCTAGAAAATGGTGGCACTCACACCTTTCATCCTAGCATTCCAGAGGTAGAAATCCCTCTGGATCTCTGTGAATTCAAGGCCACATTGGAAACAGCCAGGCATGCCCTTAATCCCAAGAAGGGATCCTTTAATCCCAGGGAGTGATGGCAAAAACAGAAAGATATATAAGGCCTGAAGACCAGAAACTAGAAGCTTTTAGCTGGTTAAGGTTATGGGGTTTGGAGCAGCAGTTCAGCTGAGATTCATTCTGGATGAGGACTCAGAGGCTTCCAGTCTGAGGGAAACAGGATCAGCTGTGGAACTGGCGAGGTGAGATTAGCTGTGGCTTGTTCTGCTTCTCTGATCTTTCAGTATTCACCCCAATACCTGGTTCAGGTTTGATTTTATTAATAAGAACTTTTAAGATTCATGCTACAGGAGACAAACACTGAGACTTTAGCAATAGTTCATATCCAAGAGTGGGTATAAGTTTCTCAAGAAAAAAGTCCCCATTAATGGATGTGTCTTAATGCTCTTCACACACACACACACACACACACACACACACACACACACACACACACACACGCACACTCACGCACACATGCATGCGAATGCACACAGGGTCGGCATTCTCAAAAGACCCTGACTTCGTTATAAATACATTTGTATTGTGGCTTTGATTCTGGCTGTGTGGCTTTTGAAAGGATCCTGGGATTCTGAACAGGAGATTCTGTCCAGCATGACTTAGCAGGGCAAAAAGGTCACTTTACTCACCTCATAAATATTCCCCAAAAGTTCTTTGAAAGTCCATAACATAGAACCTAGCCGTATGCTAATACATGAGCGTATATGCATGTATGCATGGTTTAGTGGCCTTTGAAGTTTCATTGCTCAAGAGATATAATCTTGTAAAGCTTCAAAGATTAAGTAACACTATTTTGTACACTTATTTTTATCTAAAGAGATGTTCTTTAGTACATGAGATTATGAGTGGATTATGAGGCACTTTGTAGTGTTTACAAGTGATGAAATAAAAACAGTTCAAAGAAGGTCAAAGAAATCTTACTATACATGGGTCGCAGATGGTCAAGATATGTTTGGCTGTAAACATGGCTTGCACTCTTGTCTGTAAGCTTTTTCTTGGAAAAGGGATTTATAGGCCTTTTTAAGCTCTTTGGAAATCCTTGACAGATACTTGCTTTGTTTTGAAACAGGCTTCAAACTCAATAGGTAGTGGTGGATGACCTTGAATTTGTGATGCTCCTGTCATAGCCTTAAAAGTGCTATGGTAACAAACAGGGTCAACAATCTTAGCTTCATGGTGAGTCTTAGACCAGGTCCTACGTGCCAGGGGCTCCTTTGTTTTCTTATATGCCCTTACTTTTCCTGTATTTTTTTTAAAAACACTGATTTATGCCTATTTTTTTACATTTGTATTTGAACATCACAAGTGTACTACGTATTTCCTTCATTTGCTCTGGAGGACTCAGACTACTGAGCTACCTTTACATCCTAGCTGGACTATGGAATGTCACCTCATGTGGCTCTGGCCTATGCAGTAAGAGAGGGGAGGGGCAGCACTACTGATTATTTCACAAAGACATACACAGTAGAAGGAAGGCAATTCCTCCAGGAGAATTAAAGTGTGGTTAAAAGGGAAGAGCATATGTTAGAACCTTAAAGTGAATGTCTTCTGTAGACACAGCCTCTACTTAACAAGAATTTGTATCTTTAACTTAAAGAGCGTATTACTATCTAGTCACAATACCGAAGCTGTTGCCGTGCCACAGAGGTAGAAGGATGTACTGAAAACGACTCTAACAAAGGCTATATACTCATTCTCATTCTGCCTTCAAGAAACTTGCATGAGTCCCTTAACCCAGTCTTCCATTGTCTGCCAACCTCTAATAGCAGGCAAAGCCAGACCTGTGGACACACACCTATAGCCCTAGAACTAGGGAAGCTAAGGCAGGGAGGTCATGAGTTTGAGGCCAATTGGGCTACAAGTGAGATCCTACATTATATATATATATATGTGTGTGTGTGTGTGTGTGTGTGTGTGTGTGTGTGTGTGTGTATACATATATACATATATATAATAGATAAATAAATATATTGAATATGCTAGTAGTTTATAAAAAAAAATCACAACTACTTTTCTGAGCCCCATGGAGACAATCACAGCTGCTGTATGTTCACAACTGATAACCTGTGTTGCATACAGAAGACAGTGCCCTACTAAGGAGAAATGTGAGGGTGAGAGGGAGCCAAATTAGGAAGAAGGGCTCATCAGGAGTGGGAGGGGTGAGAGAGGGTGTGGGGAGTGAATTTTTTTCTTTTTATTAAGAAATGTTTTATTCATTTTAGATACCAACCACAGATCCCCCTCTCATTCCTTCTGCCCCCCCAGCCTCCCCCCGCCCCATCTACCCCCCCCCCCATTTCCTCCTCCAAAGGGGTAAGGCCTCCCATGGGTAGTCAGCAAAGCCTGGTACATTCAGTTGAGGCAGGTCCAAGCCCCTCCCCCTTGCATCAAGCTATGCAAGGTGTCCCACCACAGGTAATGCACTACAAAAAGCCAGCTCATGCACCAAGGATAGATCCTGATCCCACTGCCAGGGATCAGACCAAGCTTAGAAGTCCAATTTGCTATCCATTGCACCACAGAGCCACATGTAGGGAGTGAATTTAATCACAGTGCATTGCATACTAGTATAATATTGCCAAAATGAAGAGCCAGACCCAGTGCGGAGACGATTAGCACCAGATGCTCATGGGGATGGACTGAAATAGTTTAAGACCTGTGTGTGCTCCTCTTAGGAATAGTATAAGTCAGTTTCCAGCTTTCCTGACTTTAGAACTTAATGGACTCTCACTGTCCTTAAGGGACTCACTTGTACCAACCATGAGCAAATCATTCAGAAATTTCCAAAGACTGCACACAGAAAATAAGACTGTATGTGGCATGTCTTACAGCAAAGAGGTTATTACCACCTGCAGGTGGACTCTCTTTGCAATTTCCCATTGCCTATCTTCTCTCTCCTTTCTCTTTCCCCTTTCTTTATCCTTCCTCCTCTGATGTATTTCCATCACATGAACTAATGTTCATGCCTCTGTTACTATTCCGCAAAATAATCAAATAACCAAACACAAATAAATATATCCCTGAGGTGAGCTATACCTAACTTTGGAGTTAGAATCTGCACTGTTTAATCATATTAAAGTGTTTATTTAAAGCATCTATAATGCTCTCTCCCATAACTCTATTACATGTATTCAATATTCCTTTATCCCATTACATAAAAATCTGCCCAGTGTGGCTAAAGGGATAGGAAGATTGGAAGCTGGGATCAGAAGTCCTTCATTTGGTGGCTTTTCTTTCATCTCCTGGAACACATGTAGCACTAGAAGACTCTTCCTGTCAGAGAGGCTCTCCAGTTCTAAATTATCTAATGGTCATACTGTTTTAAAATAACACTATTAAAAGAGAATCCCAGACACATTTGTTTTGTATAATTGGAGCTTGTAAAGAGAGATGAGTGTCAGTAATTAAACAACATTGGATTCTTTCCTTGGAAGAAGAGAGCTTTTGCCCTACTTTTGGAAGCATGTTAATCTCACACCACTCCAACTGTCCACTACTTGAGAGGCTTGAGTCTTTTTTTTTTGTTTGTTTCTGCATGAATCTATCTTTAATATTTCTTTTTTTTCCTTTTTTTTTATTTTACAATACTATTCAGTTCTACATAATAGCCACAGATTCCCTTGTTCTCTCCCTTCCTGCCCCCCTCCCCTTCCCCCCAGCCCACCCCCCATTCCCACCTTCTCCAGATCAAGGTCTCCCCCGAGGACTGGGATCGACCTGATAGACTCAGTCCAGGCAGGTCCAGTCCCCTCCTCCCAGATTGAGCCAAGCGTCCCTGCATTAAGTCCCAGGTTTCAAACAGCTAACTCATGCAACGAGCCCAGGACTTGGTACCACTGCCTAGATGCCTCCCAAACAGATCAAGCCAATCGACTGTCTCACCTATTCAGAGGGCCTGATCCAGTTGGGGGTGCCTCAGCCTTTGGTTCATAGTTCATGTGTTTCCATTCGTTTGGTTATTTGTCCCTGTGCTTTATCCAACCTTGGTTTCAACAATTCTCGCTCATATAGACCCTCCTCTTTCTCACTAATTAGACTCCCAGGGCTCCACCAGGGGCCTAGCCGTGGATGTCTGCATCCAGATTCTTCAGTCCTTGGATGGGGTTTATGGCACAACTATTAGGGTGTTTGGCCTTCCCATCACCAGAGTAGGTCAGTCCCGGCTGTCTCTCGACCATTACCAGCAGTCTTTTGTGGGGGTATCTTTGTGGATTTCTGTGGGCCTCTTTAGACCATGGTAAATGAAGACCACATGAGAAAAGGAAGAAACAAAGAGCTAAAGAGGCTTGAGTCTTTAGAGAGAAAAGAGGGCAGGCAGGCCGGAGGGAGTACAGGGCAGGTGAAGGCATCTGTTTGTTCTGCAAGTTTGGCTTTCATGTTGGTGTGGTGGTGGTGGTGGGGAGTCGCTAGAAACCAGCTAGGGGTAGGCTGTTCTCATTGTTTTCCGGACACCCACACGCACAAGATGATGACTTTTAAATGATTCTTTTCAAAATTACACATACATACCAACACACAGGCACACACACACACACACAGCGGCTGAAGCAACACTCGAAACAAACAGAATAGCAAATTATCACTGGTCATCCAGCTATCAACTATGACTTAGCTGCATATATTCAAAGCAGGCTTGTGCAGCCTACGCACAAAGCCATCAAATACCATCATTGTTGAAAGGGTTATATTATCAAGAAAAGGAAGCTGAATTAAGCAAAATTAATTGTCTTGCCTATAATCTAGTATTTAAATCTTTCTAGTTTGCTAGCTCCAATTCTTTTACCACCACACATTATGCAAGGAGAAAAACAAATTCAATTAACTTCCCTTCATGCTTTGCAAAACAAATGAACGATCATTAATGTATAGCTGCAGATTCCATCTCGTTACAAAGAGGCTGGGAAAGTTTATCAAGGCAAACAGGGCATTCAAGCTTAGTGTAGCTCATGAGAATGAAAGGATGCTGCAGTCAACAAAAGGATGCATGGGGTTTTAATTTCAATTCTGGTTACTCAAGAGTGTGATGAAGGGACAGGCAAGAGCCAAGAGCCTAAGTAAGGAGACCCTGATAAAAGAGTTCACATTGTCATTATTACCCTGTTGGGGACCTTCATATTATTATTATGTTATGATGATACTTCACAGCTTTGATTTTTTCCCACTAGTATAAGAAAAATCAGTATTTTTGTGGTTTAGGCAACTTCCTTTTGCCTGTGATTTTAGCAAAGTTGGTAAATGATGTGCTAAGTCCTCCATCTAAGGCCGGGTGAATTTCAAGGGATATTAAACTTGTTTCTGATCTGGTTATACATTACCTACTGAAATATTATTTGGTAGGAAATGCTGGATGTCCAGAAACCTTATGATCCATTTTATCATCTTTATATTTGATCCAGGAAGTTGATTTTCATGGGTGGTAAATAAAGTTTATATCTAGAAAGATGAAATTATGAAGCCTGTCAGTATGCTTATTACAGTTTATACCACCAAACAGGTTTGCTGTGACTTACAATAAAAGTACTTTCAGTGAGGCAATTAATAATAAAGCTAGAAAGTTCGATAAAAAGATATAGAGGAGTAGAAATATATATAACTGTAGTGGGCTTTCTTTTAGGCCACTAACCAGCTCCCAAATCATGAAAGGGAGACTTAATATCAGTTTTAAATGCTCGGCCATATCTTATGCTTGCCCTTATCTTATGCTTGCCCCACCAGCTCTTATAACTTAAATTAACCTGTTTTTCTTCATCTACGTGTTTGTCTATTGGCTTTTTACCTTTCTTTCATTCTGTATGTCTGGCTTGCAGCTGTTTGGCTAGCTAGCTCCACCCCCCCCACCCCTACCCCCACCCCGTCACAAGTCCTGCCTATCCTTCTCCTGCCTAGCTATTGGCTCTTCAGCTTTTTATTAGACCAATCAGGTATTTTAGGCAGGCAGTGTGAAACAGCAACACATCTTTACATAATTAAACAAATGCAACATAAACAAATGCAACACACCTTTACATAGTTAAAGTAATATTCCATAACATATAACAAGTGTGGGACAGTTTGCAGAAACAAAACAAAAAAAAAAATTGTTATGAGCTTCCTGACTGCCCCGGCAAAAGGAAAACCCAGTGGCTTTACTTGGAAGCAAAGACTTCCATTTTGTTTTACCATTGTTATGGACAATGTACACATTATGTTACAGCCTCTAAAACTAGGCAAAGGAACTCAGAAACCAGGGACACCCTACTATAAGGAAATAATGAAATAAATGAATGAATACCCACAAAGAAATGAAAACTCATTTTCCTTGCAAAGTCCTCCTTAGCAGATATGAAGGTCTGCAAGGAGACTACCATACTCGCCATTGTGAGCTGAGAAGCAATACTGAGTGACCTGGGTAAGTATCTGGAAGTCGCATTAATGACCTGTTTAATTTTTATCAGATAAACATTTTCCTAAAGAAGCTAAAATTCCTTGCAATCTTTTTTCCCCTTCCTTTGACCTTTGCTCTATCGCCATTATTTGTTTTAAAAACTAAGAAAAGCAGAGTATGTGGGGTGCTGGTGGTGGTGGTGAGAGGTCAGAATGCACTGCATGAATGTATGAAGCCCTCAAAGAACAAACTTGATAAAGGTTTAAAAAGAAAAGAAAATGAAAGCAACATGTATGTTACTTTTCATTACAAAGTACAAAATCGATATGCCTCACCTCTGCAGAGAGATCAAGAACGGGCACATAAAAGTAAAGAAAACTTGCAAATGAACAAAAATGTTGTAGTTTCACTTGCCTAGGGAGAGCTACTAACACTACCTTGACATTTGCAGATGCCTACCTGCATTTTGTAGTGCAAAGTTGTATTGTCTTTTATTTGTTAAAACTAATTGATTTTAAGCTGAATTATTGATCCAAATCCAAATAATCTCTGAGGTTCACTGTTTATTAGAATAAATATGGATAGATTTTTTTTCCCCTCTGTGATAGCCTAGACTGGGTAACATAAGAAGACACTATCTCAAAGAAAAATGCTAGGTGTGGTGGTATACTGCTCTACCCTTGAGAAACCTGAAGTAGGAGGATTGTAAATTCAAGGTCAGCTGGGCAGTGGTGGTGGTGTACGCCTTTAATCCTAGCACTTGGGATGCAGAGGCAAGCAGATTTCTGTGAGTTCTAGGCCAGCCTAGTCTACAGAGTGAGTTCCAGGCCAGCTAGCTCTACAGAGAGAAACCCTGTCTCAGAAAGAAGAAAGAGGAAGAGAAGGAGAAGGAGGAGGAGCATGAGGAGGAGGAAGAGAAGGAGAAGGAGGAGGAAGAGCATGAGGAGGAGGAGGAAGAGAAGGAGGAGGAGGAGAGGGGGAGGAGGAAGAAGAAGAAGATCTGGGCAAAAAGAATTACTAAACATTGAAACCCAAAGAGTGACAAGAGTTATATTGATGTTTAGAAAAGTTAACTGGAAATATTGGGGGTATGAGTTGTGACTTGAACATGAGTTAATTATTTCTGAAATCTGAGGACCAAATTATGGCAGACTACATGAAGGGAAAATGGGGAGAAATGCTGACAGGTGGAGTCATCAGGCTTTGAACACACAGAGACCCTGCCAGCTAAGTAATAGGATTAAGGGCGTGTGCTAACATTGCATGATGTCTGTTTTTACTAATAATTATCCTCTCATTCTTAGATAAATTTTATTGGGGGACACAGATAAATTTTCACCACAGAGAGGCACACAATGGATAGGAGTCTTAAGTTCATGGTCTGGGCCACAAGGTAGATTCAAGATTAGAAATGGAACAAAAAGAAAGAGCTTCTGTTCAGATAAGATGATTGCTTTCATTCATTCAGGATGGATGGAAAGTGGTCTGCACAGTGATGTACAGGAGCCATGTTGGGTAAGTTGAGGATGGCTGGGTTTAGCATTTGGGAGAAACATCTGTTTGGCTAAAGGCAGAACTGGGTATTGCTAGAGCTAAGCTGAGTTTATGATATATGAGACTGAGAGCCTGTACATGGGGAAGTGAAGAGGCAGGCAACAAAAATCTGTGGGCCATGAGAGGAGGAAGGCAAAAAAGTGCAGCAGGCAAAAAAAGGAGCAACTGAGGAGCAGAGTCAGAATGCCTTCCCTGGAGGCCAGGGGAATCGACGATAGGCCAGAACGACAGATGTTTCAGGTGGTTGAGAACTGGGAATTGAACTCTGGATTTGGTCATTCATCTTTTTAAAGAAAGCAGGATGGGTTTTTTTTGTTTGTTTGCTCATTTGTTTTTCGAGACAGGGTTTCTCTGTGTAGCAGTCCCGGCTTTCCTGGAACTTGCTCTGTAGACCAGGCTGGCCTCAAACTCATAGAAATCTGCCTGTTTCTGCTTCCTGAGTGCTGGGATTAAAGGTGTGCACCACCATGCCTGGCAATAAAGCAGTTTCATGGTCTGTCTAAATAAATAAATAAATAAATAAATAAATAAATAAATAAATAAATAAATAAATAAATAATCAAAGAATTTTCCTATTTGCTGAGTAATTGGAACATAAAAAATCGGATGTAGTAGCGCAGAATATTCTCCTGAAAGTTGCAATAGTGAGAAATGAAAGAAACTGAAGAGCAGTGAAAATATGCATCTTCAAGGATATTATTCAATTTAAACATAATTGTATTCAACATTACATTTTAATCTTTTTATTTAACATACTCCAATAGGGGAATAGGTAATAAGAAGTTCTAGAAGTTGAAATCTAGAACAATGCATGTTTTGCTGGGTTAGGTTGGACCCCATGGGAGACCAGAAAACAGCAATACAGCTCAGAGTCTCTGTGAAAGGACTTCAGAACGCAGTTGTGGCATGAAAACTGAGATGGAGTTAGCTGGATAAAGAAGTCATGAAATGGAGAAGCTTCTTTGAAGGTAAAGAGCACCATGTACACATTTCCAGAAGGAAGCATCTGCAGGGGTAAGTGGATCCTTATGGAGTTCCATTTGGCTCACACAGTGTAGGGGCAGAGGCGGGGGTGGGGGGGAGGTGATGAGAGAGGGGGCACAGAGGGTATGCACAGGGGTCTCAGAGAAGTTTTTGAACCAGTTTGGAGTGTGTTGGTCTCCTCTCGGAGGTAATAGGACCTTTGAAGTACTCAAAGCTAGAGAGTGACACCATTCTATTTAGTTTAGAAAGGGGCTTTGGTTGAATGAACACTGTAGATATCTTGGGAAGGAGAATGATATGGTGAGCGACGAAAAGAACAAACCATCAGTAGACTGTACCAGGAACTAAGAGCTCAGGGCTGTGCCAACAAAGATGTTGACAATTGGAAAAGTAAAGAGTTGGACTTGCCTATGTTTTTGTTTTGTTTTTGGTTTTTGGTTTTTCAAGACAGGGTTTCTCTGTGTTTTTTGGTGCCTGTCCTGGATCTTGCTCTGTAGACCAGGCTGGCCTGGCTCTGCCTCCCGAGTGCTGGGATTAAAGGTGTGTACCACTGCTGCCAAGCTAGACTTACTTTTAAAAGAATGCTAGAGTGATAGGTTGGTAGTTGATGAGTTGCGAGAGCTAGAAAGGAGGTTAGATTAAAATGATTACATATATCACTCCACGTCAATGTGGAGGAAGTGTGTGCTCTGATTTTGACATTTGATTTTGACATGACTTTGAGATGTCAGTGGGCAGAGCAGGAAAACTGCTTCATATGGCATCTTGAAGCACAAGGGAGAATTGCAAAAGCTAAGGATTTGGGAGGCAGGCATACATGGATTATAGCTTAATTCACTATAAGAGTTGAGGTCACCAAGGGAGAGTGTATACAATAAAAGAGGACAGAGGAGAGACTCTTGAGCAGCCATAAGATTTAAGAGATGAGTAGAGAAAGCAGTTTCACCAAAGAGATTAAGAAACACGAGGGAGATTTAGAGGAAAAGGGAAAAGTGTAATGTTGCAGATGTAGAAGCCAAGAGATTGAGCATTTCAAAGAGAGTGGGCAGATAACACAGTACATGCTGTAGAAGGATAAAATAGGGAGTAAATAAAAGTTGCTAGTTCTTGATCACTTTGGCCAGGGTGTTGCAGGTTCCTATCTGGTAGTTTCTTTTCTAGTATGAATAAGTAGATCTCTTTATAGTCTAACTTTGGTCTTTGCACAGGTTCCACAAAGTAAACTGAACCTACTATTATGGCATCTTCATACCAGTCCAGAGGGCAGTACTACAGAAAGCAAGAAGAGGACACGTGAGCTTGCCACATGCCTAGGAACTGACACTCTGAATTTATTTTGTATCACATAATAATCCCTTTAAAGACGATTTAATAGAAGATGAACTTGGAAAGGTCAAGTGAACTCCACATGGTTGCACAGCTTAGAAGAACCATAAGGGGATTCAGACCTAAGCCAGGCTCCCAAGCACCTGCTGGTTAGGGAACGTTTTGATTTCTCTGACAAACGTCTAATAGAAAGAGACAGAAAAAAAAATCAACAGAAGGAAGTGTAGATTTGCCATTTGGACATTTTTTTGGCTGAATTATAGTTTAACTTTAAAAATATTTTAGATTAGTTTACTTTATGTGTATGTGTGTTTTGGCTGTATGTATGTCTGAGCACCGCATTTGAGCCTGGTGCCTAGAACACTTGAACATTTGAGCCTGGACACTAGAAGAAAGAGTTGATTCCCTGGGACTAGAGATACGGGTCATTGTGAACTGCCATGTGGATTCCAAGAAATGGTCCTCTGGAAGAGAATGAGTGCTCTTAACCACTGAGTCAACTCTCCATCCTCTGCACTGAAGTTTAAACTCAGCTTCACCAGTTACCAGCAGTAGGTGGTGATGAGGTACACTTTATGCACGTGGGTTGAGATTTTGATGGATTTTTTTTTATAGTTAAAAAACCCTCAAATATATTTTTAGTTATAATGTTTTATACACATGTTTATATACACACACATTTAATATGTTGTGTGTGGCATGTTTGTGTAGTTGCATTATGTGCATGCATATGTGGAGGCCGGAAGTCAGCGTCAGATGGTATTTTTCAGGCAGTGTCTACCAGGTTTTTGAGACAGGGTCTGTCACTAGCCTGGGACTCACCAGATAGGCTCGTCTTGTCTGACAGCCTCTCCAGGGCGAGAATTTTGTGCATCCATGCCGTTTCTTTTAGGTGGGTTCTGGGGATCATTTCACTAATAGAACTATCTCCCCTAGACCCACATCTGTATTTTTTTTATTTCACTGCCAAACATTACCAATTACCTACTTCTTTGCTAATTGTAATATACTTACTTCTGTACTATATAAAGATTTTATGAGATGAATTGATTTTCTCTTTAACAGGTTGGAGAGGAAAGGAAATTTATTATTGTCCTTTCAAGGATAAAAAGAAAATATAACTGATATGCTGCTGTATGATTACTGAACATAGTATTTGTGATTCCTTTCTTTTTTTTTCTTATTTTGATTTTCATTTTGACTGTCATATGATCTTATAAAAGCCAATAGAGTTTACATTAGATTCTACATTTATGGTGTCAGTTCCAAATTTTTTACACACCCTTGTGAACACCCTTTAGTCTTCAGATATTTTTGGAGGCATGCAGAGAAGGACGATACATGAATGGTAGTTATCAACTTACATATGTGGCATGATATTAGTGTCAGTAATTGAAAACACCCACTTTTAAATTTATAATATTTTTACATTTTACATACCAACCACAGATCCCCCTCTCATACTTCCTCCCATCCCCCCCAATATCCTCCCCCCTCCCTGCCCATCCCCCCATCTCCTCCTCCAAAAGGGTAAGGTCTTTCATGGGGAATCAGCAAAGCCTGGTACATTCAGTTGAGGCAGGACTAAGCTTCTCCCCCGGGGAATCAAGTGTAAGCAGGCATCTGACCATAGGTAATGGGCCCCAGAAAGCCAGCTCATGCACCAGGGATAGATCCTGATCTGACTGCCAGGGGCCCCTTAAACAGACCAAGCTACACAACTGTTTCTCATACACAGAGGGCCTAGTCCAGTCCTATGCAGGCTCCACAGCTGTTGGTCTAAAGTTCATGAATTGAACCCCTCCTCCCCTTGCTCATAGAATCCCTCTTCCCTCTCTTTGACTGGACTACCAGAGCCCAGCCTGGTGCTTGGCTGTGGATCTCTGCATCTGTTTCCCTCAATTACTGGATGAAGGAACTATGATGACAGTTAGGGTATTCACCAATCTGATTACAGGGGAAGGCCAGTTCAGGCATCCTCTCTGTTACTACAAGTAGTCTAATCTGAGGTCATCCTGTGGGTTCCTACGAATTTCCCTAGCTCCAGGTTTCTCCCTTACCCCATAATGTCTTTCTCTATCAAGATAACTCTTTCATTGCTCTCCTACTTCGTCCCTCCCCCAGCTTGACCATCCAGTTCCCTCATGTTCTCATCCCCCATTCACTCCCCTCTATCGTCCCCCCACCCCACCTCCAGTTTACTCATGGAGATCTCATCTATTTCTTCTTCCCAGGGTGATCCATTTGTTCCTCTTAGAGTTCTCCTTATTTCCTAGCTTCTCTGGAGCTGTAGGTTGTAGTCTGGTTTTCCTTTGCTTTACATCTAGTATCTACTTACGAGTGAGTACATATCATGTTTGTCTTTCTGAGTTTGGATTACCTCACTCAGGATGATATTTTCTAGTTCCATCCATTTGCCTGCAAATTTTATGATGTCATTGTTTTTTACAGCTGAGTAGTACTGGCATAACTGGGTGTCAATATGTAGAAGATTGCAAATAGATCCATATATATTGCCATGCACAAAACTCAAGTCCAAGTGGATCAAAGACTTCAACACAAATCCAGCTAACGGAACCTGATAGAAGAATAAGGAGGAAGTAGCTTAGAACCCATTGACACAGGAAATCACTTCCTAACAATAACACCAGTGGCACAGACACTGAGAGCAATAATTAATAAATGGGACCTCCTGAAGCTGAGAAGCTTCTGTAAGGCGAAGATCATGATAAATAAGGCAAAAAGACAGCCTACAGAATGGGAAAAGATCTTCACCAACCCCACATCTGACAGAGAGCTGATCTCCAAAATACATAAACAACTCAAGAAACTAGCCATCAAAATACCAAACAATTCAATAAAAAAAAAGGGCTACAGAGCTAAAAAGAAAATTATCAACAGAAGAATCTCAAATGGCTGAAAGAAGTTTAAGGAATTGCTCAATATCCTTAGTCATCAGGGAAATGCAAATCAGAATAACTCTAAGATACCATCTTACACCTGTCAGAATGGCTAAGATCAAAAACACTGATGGCAGCTTATGTTGGAGAGCATGTGGAGCAAGGGAAACACTCCTCCACTGTTGGTGGGAGTACAAACTTATACAGCCACTTTGGAAATCAGTATGGAACTTCTCAGAAAATTTGGAATCAATCTACTTCAAGACCTAAGGATATCACTCTTGGCCACATATCCAAGGGATACTCAATCATACCACAAGGATATTTGCTCAACTATGTTCATAGCAGCTTTATTTGTTATAGCCAGAACCTGGAAACAACCTAGATGCCCCTCAACCGAAGAATGGATAAAGAAAATGTGCTACATATACACAATGGAGTATTACTCAGCAATTATTTCCTTAATTATTTAAATGAAGTGGGCCTCTATTTCTGAGCAATGTTAAGACTGGTCCCTGAAAAGTCTAAGCTTTATATTCAGAAAGTCCACCTTCAAATCTTACAGACAAGAGCACAGAGAGAGACTCAGTTAGAATAAATTTAAATGCTTGCTTATGGATCAAACTAACAAGCTGTGACATAGATTTTTGTTTCCTTCTGTAGACCTTTTTGTTTTCTTCTGAAAAATATGGTGTCATAATTACCAAGAAAGCCAAGGTGGAATTTTTGACTTCTTGGTGATCTGCCACATAACACAGAGCTTGCTCATCTTCAGTTCTTTCCTTCAGCACTGTCCTGGACTGGCAGGAGTTGCCTGGTGAATAAGACTCAGGTGAACAAACAATGCTAGGAGGCATTAACAGCCTCTTTGTCTCATGGCTATACTCACCACTGCAGGTCTTCCCCTAGAAGGGTGGACCTAGGAAGATGCCCACTCTTGTCCTTGGAGGAGGCTTGACACCATTAGGCAGGGAAATTTGGGCTCCTGCGTACCTTGAGTGGCCTAGGATAGAGTGGCATGCTGTATTCCTGAGTATACTGCTTGGATCCGGAGGGAGGGGGTTTTTCAGTGAGAAGTAAGGCTGGAGTGGGGTGCTCTAAAGCTGGAGTTCAAGGCATGGGCCACATTTGGCCTGATCTAGGAGGGGCACTGCTTCTGTTTTGCATGGCTGTGGTGTCTCTGGTCAGTCACACTGTTAGGAAATAAAGTCTGTTAGGATACTGTTAGGAGAGGAAAAGTTAGGTAGGATTTTTTCCTACCAAATGCTAATGCTGGTTGAGAATACCTCTCTTTTGTGAAGCTTCTGGAAGGCTCGCCAGCAGGTCTTGTAACCCATCACTGTTCCCCATGCCATGGCTTTTTCTTAGCCTGGGACTCACCCACTTATTGCTTACCAAACTGTAAAATTGAAATCTTTGCCTGAATTACTTATTCACCCTCCCACCCCCAAACTTTCCTGCCTTGGTGATTGTAGTGTTTCGGTCATTAGTCTGGAGTTCAAATTGATATTTACTGTTTAATCTCCATTCTTTGGGGATTATAGACATTGCTGAGGAGATCTGTAGATTCACGATTTTATGAAAATCATGGCGTTGAGGGAAGATATTCTTTCTTCATTCTGCTAAGTTGCAAGTTATATTTGTCATCACTGAAAAAGAATTTTACCATTGCTACGGAAGGCTGCCACAAGATGACAAGTTAGGGAAGGTATATTACAGTCCCTTTACTATGTGATATTTCTTGAAAAATATTACCTAGAAGTTTTAAAAATGTAACTTAATTTTCCAGTTAAATAATAGTTATTTATTTCATTGCTAAAGAGGAATACATTCTTATGGGCTTAGATTTCAAATGTAATTTTGAGACCAAAAAAAAAAAATCGATGTATAATGTATTTTCGTGGGCAAGGTAACTCGAAGACAGTTTAAAAACAAACTTGAAAATATTTGCTTATGCAGCACAGGCTTTTTAAAAGTTATTTTTAAAGGCTGAGGAATTCAGGCACCTGTTGTCTTGCCAGCTGTTGGGAGTGTTAAAAATGGCTACCACTCTTCGGCCTGCGACTTCGTTTTGCACCTGCTGCTACTTGAGTTATGGGCGTTTCACACATGGTAATTTAATAAGGTTAGGTCCCATGACAGTGTGCTGAAGCTGTCTCGTGGGGAGGGTTAAAACAGTTTCAGAAAATCTTGAGAGGAAAGCACTATACATAAAGCTTGAAAGTAACAATTTAGTACCACTCAGACACCATGCTTTTCTGGCTGAAAAAGGTTTTAAAGAAATGGGCGTAATGGGAATGGAGTCGTAGACCGTAAAAGAAAAAGGAGCCCTTTATGATGAGACTACATGTAGTCGCCCTTTTCTCTACACGGTGACCTTTATACTTTTGAAAACATTTTTTAGGTTTTTGTTTTTGTTTTTGTTTTTGGTTTTGGTTTTTTTTTTTTTTTTTTTTTTTTTTGGTTTTTCGAGACAGGGTTTCTCTGTGTAGCTTCGCGCCTTTCCTGGAACTCACTCTGTAGACCAGGCTGGCCTCGAACTCACAGAGATCTGCCTGCCTTTGCCTCCCGAGTGCTGGGATTAAAGGTGTGCGCCACCACCGCCCGGCTGGTTTTTGGTTTTTTGAGAGATGGTTTTTTTTTTGTGTAGTCTTGGCTGTCCTGGAACTCACTATATAGACCAAGTGAGCCTCGAACTCAGAGTTCCACCTGCTTCTGCCTCCCAAGTGCTAGGATTAAGTCCATGCACTACCATATATTTTAAAAAAATGACAATTCCATATGTGGACCTTGTGAATTAAAAAAACTATTTTAATTGTCTCATGTAATAATTAAAAGTAAATGTGTATTGAGAGCCTCACAGTTCAATATGGTAATCATGAGCCACATGTAGCCATTAAATTAAAATCTTGAATAAGTTAAAGTGAAGCATAATTAAAAATTCAATTAACTCATCTCACTAGGCACATTTCACATTCTCAGTGGCACTGGTGTGTGGTCCCCATAAAGGAAAGTACAGATGCAGCCTTCAATTCTCCGAGATATGCACTTTGTGGTGTTTCCAATTCTTGGTTTAAGGTAAACCTAGCTTAAAGGTCACGGGGTCATAGTTCGTTTTCCTTAAACATGTGGTTGCAGCGTCCCAACTTAGCCACAAAAGCACAAGTTAGTGACTAGAATACAAGTGACTTTTGCCATACAGAAGGAGTTTGTTGTCCTGAAGTTGTCAACATCCCCTCCCAAGAGAGTATACCTAAACCAGTACTTCTGGGAGAATTTGTAATCCTCCTTGTGATGGTTATCTTTTCAGGGACGTGGGGACATCTACACAGCACTAACACTCCCTCCTTCCGGGGTCTGCTGGGGAAAGGTATACGTGATACACGGAGGTGATAAAGCTTATTCTGTAAACTTTTCCATTTAGGTTTTGTGCTTCTTTGATGTATAGTAAAGGGCTAAGCTGAGATGTGGGCACATGTGCACAGAAAGCAGAAGAGGTCATAGTGGGAGAGGCATAACAATGAACAGAATCCTGAGATGAGCAATGAGCCCTTCATCTCGGGAGCTTTTTTTTTTTTTTTTTTTTTTAAGCAACAGCTAAAAGGTCACACTGGATTTTATTTTTGAAGTCATCAGAGAGAAAAGTCAGTCTTTTACAGTTCTCTAATAGGCTGATTGCTACTACAAAGGAAGTAGATTAAGTCATAAATAATGATTAATATAAATTTGAAGGACCCAATTTTACCTTAAATTGCCTAGTCTGTTAAAATACCCCAGCTCCTGTCTGAATTTCCTCGTCCTCTTATTTAACTTTTAAAATAATATATAACTTTATTATTCACTCTGTTATTGCTGTAGATTGCGATGACTTTAATTTTTTCCTGTTTGAATTTATTATCTATTCACCTGATTATTTTTATTTGTGTGTATGTGTGGGGACCGGGGCATGGCATGCATTCTGTGACCTGAGGACAAGTGTGGGAATCTGTTCTCTTTCACCGTGTGCATCCCAGGGATACAATGAAGGTCTTCTAGCTTGGGGGCACTTGACTTTACCCACAAAGCTGTCTCATCAGGCCCTGCAGTGGTATTTTTAAAGTAAATTTGTAATTCATCAATATTTTTTATAATTTACCATAAGAATTGAGTTCTTAAAAACTATTTTCATAAAGCAAAAAAGTAAGACACAACACAACTTGAGTATTCCAGACTGACCAAGTTTATTGATGTAGTGTTTTAAGAATGTTGTGGACCCAAGTAGATGATAAAGGGATGCTTGGACTGGATATCAATATTTATTCATCTCCCCTAGAACAGTGGATGCCTGATTTGTGTGTAATGAAAAACTCAAGGCTTATAAAAACTGAGGGAATCCTTCAGTCTAGAATGGTCTAGATTGCTTTGATCTTCTGGGTAGTGGTAAGAAGATATGGACAGTTAGCCATGGGTCTTCTTGAACTGACATTCTGGCCAGTCTTTCCAAACACTGTGTTCTGTAGGGAAAACAGAAGCAAGTTAGATGTTGATAGCATCTCTTTGGAAAGAGCACTCTGATGGAAACCATGAGTCAACACTCTCAAGGCAAGTCACATCTTTGCTTTAAGACCCTGGTTGCTGGCACTTGAATCTCAGCTACTAAAATGTAGTTTGTTAGAGCAGTATTTGTTAAAAGCTATTGTTATTATTCAAAGAACTTAGGACAATGTTTTCAGTAGTGTTACATGCCAACTGAATTAACTAGTCTCTGGTTAGTGGAATTTCTATTGTCTAATCGTAGTATAGTTTAAAAGGCAGGGTTTATAGACAAAGGCAAAAGAGTTTTGCTTGTACACTCACATGAATATGTTGCATCTATTGTATCAAGAGGATGGCATATTCTGGTTAATATAAACAACTTGCAATTAGGAGGCAATACTAATTATAGCTAAAGCATATGCAGTGAAGCTGTTATTTCTTTAAACAAAATATCACCCAAGCCTTAATATTATAGAGAGGGTAGGTGTATACCTTGAAAACTCCATTTAGACAGACATGATGTGCTTGACAAAAGCTGTTGGACAATATATACAGTTAAGAGTTAGAAAAGTCAAACTGGATTAAAAAGAAGTTGAGATTTGACTTTATTTTGCAGATGACTGTCTATTTGTCTCAATGATATTATTAGAGGTTATTCTGCATAATGTATTTATAACAACCAAATAGGAATTATTTATGGGTAAAAGGTACATTCTAGCAAAGACTGATTGACATGGCTGGATGCCTTTATTTTCTTTTCTTCCCTTCTCCTCCTCCTTTCCTGTCCTCTTTTTTGTTTATTTTTTCTTATGCTTTTTCTAAATTTAGAACATGGTAAATTTATATTTTCATCAAAGCTATTAATATAGATTTATTGAAATGTGGCTGGTCTTTGAAGAGATAATGTATATTGGGGATATTGTAAATTTCAAATGATATTACACAGCTTTATTTTCAATATTTACTTTGAGTATGTATTGCTTTCATACCCTCTGTGTGACATTGTTGTCTGGCAGCTGGAAATAAACAGCTGGCTACTATGGAGTGGCATTCTCCTCTCTCCCTCCCCCACTTCTGTGTGTGTCTCTGTCTCCCCCCCTTTGTATATGTGTGTCTATCTGTCCATGTGTAAATGATTTGACATCTCTTTGACATCCAGTTTCTTGATTCTCATGGTTTTTGTGCTAGTAAATGACTTCAAAATCTATTCAACTCTAGTGTTGCAATACACTTAATTCTAGTTTTAGCATTGTCTATCCTTCAGGGATATCATGGAAAAGTTAAGAGAAAACATAAGGAAACACAGGTTAAACTGTAAGACTGCATGGGATTTCCAAAAAACACTGGAATTAATTCTGCATATCTGTTTGGGACCTTATACAAATATTTCAGAATTAGGCCATTTACTTATAATAAATAAAATGCATCAATAAAGAAAAGAAAAATAAGTTAATATTGAAAAGGAATCTATCACTGGGCAGTGATGATGCATGCCCTTAATCCCAGCACTTGGGAGGCAGAAGCAGGAGGATCTCTGTGAGTTTGAGGCCAGCCTGGTCTACAGAGCAAGTTCCATGACAGCCAAGGCTACACAGAGAAACCCTGTCATGAAACAAAACAAAAGAAAACAAAAGAAAAAACAAACAAACAAACCTAAAAAAAAGACAAAACCAAAACCAACCAAACAAACAAAAATTGAAAGAAAGAAATGAAAAAAAAAAATCTATCTTCAATGATGTAAGAGTTGCTGAAGTGGAAGGTGCAGGCTGGCTGTACCTTCATAGTTGATACAGCCGTTGGAGTCTTCCTGGCCTGCCAGCAATGTTTCCACTTCTTCCTCCTTCATCTTCTCACCTGGTGAAACAAAACACTCCTAGTTTTAGAAATAGGATGACAGAATATTTTCAGATTCCCACTATAAGGGATCAGCAGCCATGGGCTCTTGAAACCCTGAGTGAACTCTTGGAGGATGAATGCTTGTCTCTTTTTAGTTCCCTACCCTTGAGCTGATTTTGGATCTATGGATGAAATAATCATTATCCCTCATGCCCCATCTATAGCCTGAGGGAAGCACAGTGTTTTACTTATTCATGTCCAATACTTTGTGTTCTTGCTTCACCCCCAAACAGACTCACTGTCCCAGAGGCCAACGGAAGAAGTCATAGACTTTCAACTACTATTTTTTTATTTTTCTTTTGGAGTCTTTCCCCTGACTATTTTGATTATGATATGGCTTTCCTGCCATGGTCTTCCCTGTGTATAACTTCCCTGTTAAGCCCATGGAAATGCATGCCCTTACCCAGAGTGGCAAGGACATGGCGGAGCTCAGCACCCATCACGGTGCCATTGCCCTCCTTGTCAAAGACACGCAGGCCCTCAACAAAATCTTCATAGCCTCCCTGGTCCTTGTTGTTGGAGATTGCTTGCATCATGGGCAGAAATTGTTCAAACTCAATTTTCTTAGCATTCATCTCTGGAAGAAATTTGCCGTTTACAGAGTTAGTAGTCACCGTAAGATACCACCCCTGAGTCACAAACCAAATACAAATGTTCATAAAAATCGTCACACAACTTAAATGTCAGTTGATAAACTACTAAACTGACAAAAAAAATATAGTAACAGACAATAGTATGAATTCTATGGTCCCAGTGCTAAGCTTTATCCCCAGCTCAATCTAACTATGCAGCAGTGAGCAACTTTGCTAACCGCTCTATTTTTATTCATTGTTAGTTTTTAAAGACATGATCTCACTCATCCCTGTGTGGCCTCCGACTTGCCATGGAGGATGACGTCAAACTCCTGAGCCTTCTCTATCTCAGCTTTGAAAATGCTGAGATTAAAGGTATGCCCTGCCCCCCAATGTGGTTTGACTTTCCTCTCTTTAAATTATTTTACATGTATGTATGTGGGATGTGCGCCACACGTTTGCTGGTGCCTGCAGAAGGTGAGGAGGGTGTTGGACCCCTTGGAACTTGAGGTACTGGTTGTGTCACTTGATGTGGGTGCTGGGGACCTGACCCAGTTCCCCTGCAAGAGCAGCAAATGCCTTTAACTGCTGAGTCCTCTCTTCAGCCCTTTGGCTCAACTCTTCCAACCTCTTTGCGCACTACATTCTCAATTTTAGAATAGAAGTACTCTACAGCGTTAATGTGAGATTTTTAATGAACCCAATGCATGAAAAGCTTGTTAAAGTGTTTGGGACAAATTGATTACTTAATACATTTTGTTAGTACTATGATTTACTATATTCAGTAAGTACCAGGGAAACAATATAAAGTTTTCCATAATAACATAAACACAGTGAAATGTCACTGAACTTTGACTCCATATGGCCCCCTATGCCTGAGTCTTTGAAGAGTCTTCAATTTCTTTAAATTTGAAGTAATTTTAAAAAGAGGCTCACAAGGAAAGAGTGTGTGTCAAATAGTGTGTGACATCCTGACTCCTTTCTAATTCCAGGCTAGAGATGCTAGGATGTTCTTCAAAATCTCTGATGAGATAAAACTTATTCACAAAAAAGTATAAAATAAACTACCCATACGTGTGTGTGTGTGTGTGTGTGTGTACATACACACATATAAACTTTCATCTATACATATCTATATATGTATATAGATGACATTATATAATCCCCAAATAAAAATTTCCCTCTTCTTTTATAGAAGAAAATCTGACACACTGGGCAATATTAGAAAGATCACATTTGGGTGTTGAGTAAATGAGGACTTACCTAATAATTCTGTTAAAGAGGGATGATTCTAAGTGAGACATTGTCATGTGAAAATAGAAAATACTCATTAAGATGTAACCCTGCCTATTTAATTAAGATAGTTGAGTTCCTTTAAAGTGGTCATTGTACATTGCCAAAGTGTATTGACTAAGGTCAGTAGATGTGTCTGAGTGGCTTCAGAACACTGTAACTTTATGTTCATGGCTGTTTATCAAAAAAGAGGTGTTCTCTAGAAGGATGTCATTATGATTATCCCTGGCTTTATACAAAGTGTATTATATTTTCGCTATATTCAACGTCTTTGTTAAAATTTTGTTTTATGAGCCAAGGATCAGGAAGTCTGCTGTGAGATTGTGTCTCCTAGGAAAGACACGGGGAAGATGCACCTATAACCTCAACAGTATGGCTACCTGAACAGAACCCAAAGAAGGGCAAGAATAGACATGACAACATGGATGCGGGGAATCTTAGACCCCACTTCTAAACAAAGAACTACAGGCAAACGAGGAAAGCTGAGAGAGGAAGATTTCACCTTTCCCAGGGATGAGCCCCCTAATTACTCAAAACCAAGTGGTCTGCCCTGATATCATACAGGCAACACTGAACAGACCCAAAGGGTTGTATGTATGTGTTTATATTTATGCACCTATATAAAAATAACAGTCAAAAGAATAGAGTCTGTGAATGTGAGAGGGAGTGAGGGGGAGGATGGGGAGGGTTGGAAGGAAGGGGCCAGGGAGGGGACGGAGGAAAGCTCACTCAGTATACTGGCTCCACGAGGAAAGGAGGGAGGTGATGCAACTGTATTGTAGTTAAAGTTAAACTACTCTTTAAAATGTACTTTTGCCTTTGAAGGTATGGACTCTGGAAAAGGGATTGTGCTCATCTATACCTTACCTCATTAGCCCTGGACTTAGATATGATGCTGAGCACGATGGTCTCATCATTCCATCCCATTTCTCTCCTCTAGTGTGCTGTTTTTTTTTTTTTTAATCACACTTACAGGTCCTCAATGAAAGGTAGATCCTTTTTTTATTTACAAAAGCTGAGGCTTCCCAGGGAGGAGAGGCAAGGCTGCCACCCTCAGGAGCAAACTGAGTCTATTGTGTGGGAGCCTCTTCCCAATTTTCAATGATCTTCGAGAAACCTACCTTCATTGCTCGGGTTCCCCAGAACCTTCTTGACCTCCGCATTGGTGGGGTTTGTGCCCAGAGCCCGGAGGACATCTCCCACTTGACTTAAGGTGATCTTGCTTTCTCCTGTTCTGTCAAACAGGAGAAACGCCTCCTTGAATTCTGCAAAAAGCACAATACGTTCAGGCCCTGGTGGGTACTGGCCTTTTATTTTCTGGAATCTTCTAATTAACCCCAGGTCCTTCAAGGGTTCAGTTCAAACTCTCCTCTGTTTTTATAATTTCTTCCAACCACTGAAGTTATCTCCCCCTATTAAACAATCACCGGCCAACCCTTTTGGTGTTTCTGTGGGGAATTGTTTTAAAGCAGCATCTCTAGTTTTAAGCCACGTTATTACTAATGTGGAATTAATTTTAATTATGGAAATTGGAGCTCCCAGTGGTAGTGATTCATATTTCTTTCATCTATGTAGGAAGCAAGAGCCACTTAAAATATTCTGATGCCTTGAGAAAGCTTAAGAGTCTCCAAATAGTCCTTCAATTAATTGGCAATGTTAGTAAAATTTCAAGAAAGCAAATTTCCAGCTGGGGCTATTTTATGTGAGTTTAACTCAAACTTCTTAAGTTTGTAGAAACATCTTCTTTTGGAGCACAAATTTTATGATATCCCAGTGCCTTTTAATCTAAGATTACACTGGGTGCCATGTACACAATTCGCTATAGTTCATGTTCCCATTCTTATTTAAATCCTATGCAATCTCACCATAATCTGCCCCAACCTGGAAGAAAAATACTTATGCCTTGTGGTTTCATGAGTCACATACTATTTTTTATCTTTCTAAAGGTCACGTGCAACTGGACTCCTCTCGCGACTGGCTTCAGACACCAGGCCCAGTGCTCTGAGGACTTGCCGTCACCCGGCTCAGATGCTGGTGTAGAAATGGGACTTTTATGACTGTAATGGAATCTCTCTGACATTATCCTTTGGTAACTTAAAGGCAGAGGCCAGAGAACTAATTCTTTTAATCCTGGACTTTTAGCCCAAGGTTTAGTTCTTCTCTTCCTGGTTCCAGAACAGACTGGAGACCTCCTTCCTTGACTGGCTATAGTAACCGCATTTTATTATAATTTCACCATGCCCCTTTGTTTATGTATTGTTTGTGGTTTTGGCTGAACCTCAAGAACACAGTGGAGTTGTCTTCACAGACAACAGTGCAGGCAAAGCCTAACAGGGTATTCCTATTTGTCCTTTAAGAACGTATCAGCTGACTTTTTGCCCAGAACCACACCATTTCCAAAATATCTGGTGATGAAATTATTCTCCGACTGCCCTATAATGGTGGTTTTGAACACTTGCATGTGGCTGGTGAGCGTGAAGATACAGACTTTAACATTGATAATTTAAAAATTAATTAATGCTTAAGTAGCCGTATGTAGCTGATGGTCATGCTAAGAAACAGCCGGAGTCCTAAACCTTCGAAATGCTGTAGTTTTCTGAACTTTCCCCCCCTTCCCTTCAATCCAAATAGAATGGTATGAACAACAATCTTCATTCATTAAGCAAGGACACAAATTCAAGTGGTTTTGATTTATGCTGAAGGCACAGAATTCCCACTTAGTTTAAATAGTTTACACCTGTTTTTTTGACACAAAGAGAAAAAAAAAAAAAACCAGGCCAATGTATCAATGTTTATTCAATTCTGTGGCTAAAACCTGTTTTCAATACTGGATAATGGGTCTCACACTCAACAATAAGTACATTTGTCTCAGCAAGAGTTTTTGAATCTTTCATTATTTGGTCCAGTAATAGTTTAGCAGCCATGGTGATATTGTAAGTCAAGAACTATAGAGGACTGGGAGGCCAGGGTTAATGATGTAGCTGCATCATCCGTTAAAAGTATATTTAAACAAATTAGAATCATTATTTCCTTTAAGACAAATCCTTCATAGTATAACTTTAAACAATCTTGAATTGAAAGTATCCAATCATCTAAACTGTCTACATGAGGCCAATAACCATGATATTGATATCAGTGAGTTTGTACTACAGCAAATAACCTTTTGTTTTAAACTGATACCCACTCAACATTCATAACAAACATGATCCTGAAAGAGACTGAGGATATGGAAGGCTTTAGGTAGAGAACAGTTACTAACCACCCATAATTACTTGTATCTTATATATTGCAATATACTATACATTATTATGGCCAATCGCCTAACATATAACATCACAAAACTAACCTGTTTCTGTCTCTCTTTTCTACAAATGAACTTTATTTAGCTTGTCCATATACTGTGATGATTTCACCCCATTAAAATTTTCTCCCTATACTTCCTAACCCAAAAATTGAGCTTGTTTGGGAGATTGGGCCCTTTTGAATCTAAAGACACAAAGGGAAAAAAAATTCAAGTTTTAGGGAAGCTATCCAGGGTCTCTTCAATTTTAAAAAATGTTTGAGACTCATTGATAGTATCTGTTCATGAGAAAACTGTCTAGTCCGTTTGAATTCACCTAAGATCATGATACTCTTCCTAATTCTTTGGTCATTGAGGAAGAAAGACGTATCATCTCTCCACTTGTGTGTCTCATATCCCTTAACGAGGTGCTGGACTAGGATCCTTCTCTGTCTGTGAATTCACTGCTAATCCACATGCCATGTTTCCACAGAAACTAGGCAGGTTTGACCATCAGGACAGCTTTTATTGAACACCCCAGACCTACCAAGTCTCTCTCTAGGGTTTTGATGAGTAAATTAGTTTTCTAAAACCTATATCCTTTGTGACTGTGTCATATATAATCTTTCCTATGTATCAAGTTCATCTTATTCAGAAATCAGTGGCTATATAGGCTTATATTCTATTTCTTATTTCCTTAGATCTTTGATCACTAACTATAAGCAAGGGCTTCAGTTATACAGGTTTATATTTAGAGTGAGGGAAAGCAATTTATATTTAGCGGAACACCACCAGTGTGGATAATTAGGCAGCACTTAGCTCATCCCAAGGGAGTTGGTTTTCTCACTCGCCATCTCTATGAGTCTGCACATATGAACGGCTACAGCTCTTAACTTACCATCCTGCTGCTCCTTAGAGAACTCGATCTGTTAGAAAGAAATTAATCATAAAATATGTTTTAACCAGAAAAGAGCGTCCTGATTTATAAGTGCGTCCAGCTCATCCCCTGAGTGCTCTTCAAAGTGAGCTCCAGAAGTCAGCCCAGTTTTCTGAGCTCAGGCATGGCATGGACACGAACAGTCTGAGCCACAAAGGAGCATGCTGTGGAGTTAAGTGACATTTCGAGACAGGCAGAGTTCTGCCTTCGGTAGAGAAGCTCAAATCACTTACCGGCAATCTGGTCAGCACTGAAGGACTGCATGGCAAGAGAGAGAGAGAAAGAAAGAACTTTCAAATGCATTGACAGAGTGAATGTTCTCTGCTCTGAGACCTTTAGGAAACCATGTAGGGGTCTCAGCACAGGAAGGGTGTATGAGGGCAATTTTGAACCTTGGAGTGTAAAATCTACTGCAAAAGATAATTAGGAAATCTTTTCTCAATATCTTAATGATGTAAAGATACTAAAAATGCTAAATTGAACACTTTCTAGAATGTCCTAGTGATCTATATGTAGCATACATCTGATAAGGTATACATTTAAAACTGCAAATAAAATGGTATAAAAAAACCACCTTAGGTCCTTCTGTTTAATTAACATATTTTTGTACTAGTATATGAAATTGAAGAAATCAGATGCAATTTGCTTAATTTTAGCTATCAGTTATCATTGAATTCTATTTTTAAAGCATACTATTTTACTATAGTTGCACTTTTTTTTTCCCTTCTAAATTTAGATGAATCTTACGTGAAATACCAAAAGCTGCTGACGGACTGCTCTGGGGAAGAAGATGCATTTCCCCCCCAATCTGGTGCAATAGTTGGAAGTAATTTCTTCTCTCTTCGTCATAGATCATCGAAACCAGTATTAGGTTCCCAAATCCTTATACTAAGCAGGTTCTCCCCTCCATTCTATTCCTTGTCTGCCTGTCTTCTCAGTAAGCTCCTGTTGCCCAATGGTATCCTTCTATAAGGACATATCGTTTTCTTGTAGAACCCACCATGATGGAGTTCTGGGCTGCAACACAGCAGTGCGGCTGAAGAGTAAGCTGAAGGCAGCTCCGATCCCTGAGTGGAGTCTTCCTTCTCAGTGGCTTCCTTTTATTTCTGGTCCACCTGACCTCATATCTAGCATCGGATTTCACAGGACAGTTGCCACTCCTCCTGGAGGAGTTCTTTAGCTTTCTTAGGGCAAAGAGAGAGAGGGACACGTACCCTCGGGCTATTTATAGGAACCCAGGATCTACAAGTGAACAGCCCTAGTGAGACTGAAGCCTGTCAGTACTTTTATGGTCTTTGCCTCTGAGATGTTCCCTGCCATGTCTTCCTTTAAGACGTTTCTTCTTTGCTCATGGAAAACTCAGGATTCCTCCAGGGCTCGGGCTTCTGTTGGATAATTATGGACCTTGCAAGTGTCTAGTCAGCAAGTGTGGAACTTCTTAGATGAAACTGAGTTGAGTTTTCAAATAGAAAGAACACTCTCCAAAACTCTATCTCTTATGGTAAAATTCTGAGGACTTGAAAAGGCATTGTGTGCTCTGTATAGTTCTTTGGATTCTTCAGGATACATCCACGTGGCAATCTGGTCAGGGTCTCAAGTATCCATTAAAGGTTTTGCTTTTGCAAGCAATATTCTCAGGAGAATAATTTAAGCAAGAAGTAGCTTGGGGTTCCACTTCCTGCCTCTTTTCGTCTCTGGTATTAGATTTGGGTATGTCCTACCTTCCCTGTTTTCTTTACTATTGAGACTATTTATGTATTTTTATTTTCTGAAATTCTTAGCAAGCAAGAAAACTGACACATCAATTTTGGTTTTTTTGTTTGTTTGTTTGTTGCTAAGTTCTTACTAAAACCAAGCTGCCTTGTTCAATGTTTTGGGGCTCAGTCTGCAGACCAAGAGTAAAATAACCTAAAGTTATTTAGGCTCATGCAATGCAAAATAGTACTTAGAGATTTTAAAGTTGTTTAAGGGACTTGGCCAGCAATGTGCTTTTACAGCAGCTTCTCTGAAAACAGGGAATGCTGGGATGACTTTGGGGAGATGACCACTTCAGAGTGTTCACTGGAGTTCAGACACAAGGGTTTTCATTCTCTACACATTTCAAGTAGCTCAAAGAAATGAACTAGGTGTAAGATGAATTGTGACTTCTACAACTGTCCCTAAGGAAGCTATTCATAAAAATCATGAAGTGTGTCACTGAGAAGATGGATATTTTGAACATACCTTCTTACTATTCCAGAAGAAATAAATAGCTAAATATATACCTCTTCTTCAAAATACATAATTATGTGCTGTATAAAATATCATGATGATACTTTGTTCTGTGTAATTATTAGATGTTAATAATAATATTTATTAGATGCTAATAAAAATAATTATTAGATGCCAATAAAAATATTAAAAAATAGATATCATTTTCAGCCCAAAGTTTACAAGTTGTGAAAAGAAATCTTACAGGATCTTGAGTCTCCAAATGAAGAATGATAATTTTTAGGTTAGTAGTACCTGGGTAAACAGGTTTTTATAAAGAAACTGATATTTTAAAAGGTTATTGGGGAATTATAGTTAACAGAGAAATTAAATATGCTTTGAATCATTAAAAGTAAGATGAAGGAGAGTATTAAAATTGGAAATTTATAATCTTTAATAATTGTGTAACTTAGAATCTCATGATTTTCGGTGTCTAAGTTAAAGTTCTTATAGAACATACTTTTTAATCCTCTTTCTCGATTTTGTAATTGTATTTATGTATTTGTCCCATTAAATTTGATGTAATTATATTTATGTATTTGTGCCATTAAAATTAAAATTTCTAGTTATTATTATTGAGAATAGTATATAACTTTAGTGAAGCTAGTAACTATAAATATTACATTGAAGTTGCCTAATTGCCCATAGTGATAATTTTCACATTTCACTTTTTTTCAGGTAGAAAAATGTGGCCTTGCATACATATGAAACCTGTTCAATTTGCATAAAAGCTTGTGAATAAACTGGAAAGTCAGCACAAAACTTGAATTTATGTTGTGAACAAGCTATTCTTAACCACATAGACATCATATAAAGGTTTGTCGTTACTATTAAAATAGAAGCTTTAGGGTGGTAAGAAACTATTAAATTATTCCATCCTAGTTTTTCTCCATATCTTTATCATGTTCACAAAACAAAGTCTAGACTTTTTTTTAACTTACTGAGAATCAAAATATAAACTTAAACAAATCAATTGACACAAGAAAGAATAAACTATAGCTAAGTCTACAGACTCTTAGATCTAGGTTATGTGCTCAAGAGTAAATGGAAAATGCAACCCTGTCTGTCCTCTGTGAGGATGGTACGCTCTCTCTTGCCTCTCCTCCTTGTTACAATAGGAACACCATCGGCTGTTTGAGCAAATGCTTGATCTGATCACATAGCCATTTGGTTTGGACCTCAGTTTGAGAGTCCATCATCTGGTGTGTTTCAAAGGTTGGGTGAGTTTAAGTGTTTTCTGTCTGGCATGCAACCCACTGTCCTCTCCTCTTTTCATATGAAACATTCTTCCAGCCTTCATAAGAATTCTTCTTCTTCTTCTTCTTCTTCTTCTTCTTCTTCTTCTTCTTCTTCTTCTTCTTCTTCTTCTTCTTCTTCTTCTTCTTCTTCTTCTTCTTCTTCTTCTCCTTCTCCTCCTCCTCCTCCTCCTCCTCCTCCTCCTCCTCCTCCTCCTTCCTCCTCCCCCTCCTCCTCCTCCTCCTTCTTCTCCTCCTCCTTCTTCTTCTTTGAACATGTCTTTCCCAGGGTGCACCTGGTGCCTTGTTCCCATTGCAAGCTAGTCAGCCTTCTTGTTTAATCTGCTGGGAAGGCCACATCAATGCTGAAAGCCCATTGTTTGTTTCTGATGTGGACCTGGATGTGTTTTAGTACAGCATCTCTCTCTAGAACAATGACTTTGCCTTGTACTTAGGGTCTTGTCTATCACAGCTCTACAGGTACCTCCCCTACTAGATACGCAATCAATTTTCATTCAATTAAAGCTATTAGAGTGCTAATACACTAAACTCTCCGGTGCATTCAGGGTAGTATGGCTGTAGGCCCAAGTTCTTCTTTCAAACGTTAAGTTTTTCCTCTAGAGTATATTTCATCAAATTTGATCTATTCTTTTAAAAAAGTTTACATTCCAGAGAAAGTATGTATATTCTCTGCATCTTCAGCACCCACAACTGCTCAGCACATAGTAGGCATGTTTGTTTAAAATTCTTTAATATTTATATTCCTAGCATTTTTCTTTAGATTTTATATGAGTGCTTATGGTCCAGAGTTCTAATCTGTCAATCTTCAATGTCTTTTAAAAGACATCTTTATTCTCTTAGCCTATGTCTTTATCTCACACAGTTAGTAGAAGGCCACATTTCACATTGCGATAGCTCATCCATTCACATTTGGTGTTGAGTTTAGGTAAATAGCAGTCTGTAAGACACCTGCTACTAAGAGTTTTTACTGCCCTGGTGACAGACTCTTTCGCTTTGAGAACTGTCTTTCAGCTAGTCATCATCAAGTTTGGTTCACTGGTGAAAGATAAATTTTCTGGCATCTAGAAGGAATTGCTTTATAGGAAAAAAGCATTACAATGTGGTTAAACAAAATACAGAATTGATATATGTTAAACTTTAGTATCTCAAAAGAAGAAGAACTGTAATTAAAGGCAATGTGGGGGAATGTATGGTGTTGAATACTAAGGGAAACACCCCGGGAAGGAACGTGGACTACGACGACGATCAAAGATCTCCTTATTTCAGGGGATGGACAGATGCCAATGGCTGGAACTAAGAAAAGAAGCTGCTGTAACCAGAGCCGGTTTTCAGTCAAGAGGACATTGTTGGATATTCCCTGCCTTCTTGCCTGGCAGAGAAATCAGAGTTAGACTATATAAACCTTTAAGAAGAAAAAGAAACTAATTTCTCTTACAGAGTTTTTAAAATCTACCATAAAAGGCCATTAGAAATAATATTTGAAACCCTTAGGATGTTGTGCTTCATGATAAGTTACTTAAGGTCAAAGGAAAGGAATTATAATTCTGAGCCTAACAAAATGTATGCTTATTAAAATATCATATAAGCAGGGAAAGTTAGAACAATGAGGACATGGTACCAGTCCAGGCTCTCTGATACAAGAGCTACTAGATGGTTGCATTGGATTCATTGGTCTGAAATGAGACTAACCTAGTAAGGCTATGCTCAGCAGGTTAAGACTGGTCATCTGAATTCTGTCATCTAAGCACAAAACCCATGCGATTAAAAATAGCTTAGTTCAGATCTGTAGGAACCAATAGAGACCTAAGTGAATTTTGATACAAGTTTCAAAATGGGATCCAAGTCTGCTCCTTTCCAGTTTTCTCTCCTGCTTTTTCATAGCTAATAAAATTGAGAAATAAATTTAAATTTTCTTGTGAGCTGCACATTTCCATTGTTCATTTACTTATTTGTATGTAATTTCTTAAAAATTAAAAATGTGTTTTTGTTTCTTCACTTTTTAAGTTTTATAATGTAAGCATTTGAAAAAAAATATTGTACATGCTAAGAAATTATTATTGTTTTTCCCGTTTGTCTGGAATATAAGTTTCTTTTGGGACAGCTGTCATAAATAAATACTGAATACTCTTCTAGAGGCTTTGATGGTACATGGAGAATTAGAATGGGAATCTTATTCTGGCTGTCATGGCAAATCCTGTGTCTTTTCATTTAAATAACATCTCTAAATGATTTTTCCTGAATATATGATTTCTTGGGTTGCTTGCTTGTGGGTCCAACATGTTTCGAATTTTCTATCCTTTAATTAGTCAACTTACTTTAAGTTGGAAAAAGACAGGATATCTGAAAATTGAACTGATAATTATGTTGCAATCTTTGCAATAAAGAAAAAATTTGTCAAAATATAATTTCACATCAGTACACTCAAGTTGACTGGATTTTTTATGAACAGGAGATAATATACTGTTGGGTGCCTGGTAGTTAAGGAACAGCTCACTCACAAGGACAGAAGGAAAAATGTCTGACCTAGGGAAAGCTCCCTGCCTCCAACTTCAAGTCACTAGTATTAATTTCTGACTACAACAATTGGATTTATCACCCACATAATTTAAAATTTAACTAGTGTATTCTGAAGCCACCGATACTTTTATCTTGCAGGTTTTGCGGTCACGATTCTGGTCTGGGGTGAAAAACAAAGTGGGAACATTGATGAAGACATAAACTAAATAATATCCTATTTTCATATAAGAACTGTTTCAGTCCAAAGAGAAGAAAGTACAGTCTCAGCAGACTAAATATAATCCTTTCCACAATTTCCATGAGTCAGACGGTGCTTAATGCTGTGTAATTATGGGATGGCTGCTAAAGACAACTTGCCAGGGGCTTCATTTGCAGCGCTGAAATGTCAAGGGCTAAATTTGGCACTGTTACTTTATGATCTCCTTCTATTGCACAGATTTAACTATCTTTAAATGAAAAGCAGTTTTGCTTGTAGTTGGTGAACTCATCTCTTCTTTGGCAAGGTGCGTTTTACATTGTAAAGACATTGCCGGGTTACATACACTTCAGAATGTCACTGTGGAGAGAGTTACAAAATGTCCTTCAAGGTTTCCACTCTCTTCACCTGTTTTCTTCTTTCACAGTAGAGACACGTCAAAGATGAAAGACATTGTTGACCCCGACTCATACGCTTAAATAGTTGTTGCTCCCCCCTCCCCGCCCCCCCCAGGAAATATTGTTTTCACTCATTTTATTTTTAATTAGAGACTGATTGTGTGTATTTGTCTCATGCTTTTCCCTAATGATATTAAAGTTAATACTTAACCACATCATATCTGTGACATTGCTATTTCTGCTTATCACTTCAAAGAATGCTAATTAAATTAGTGTGTTTATTTACAAGCAAATAGAGGTCTTTTCTCAGGAGATTAGCCTTATGATGATAGATTTAAAGATTAGATTTGGTATATCTGAGGGTTTATTGAGTAAGACAAAACCACAAGTATCTTAAAATTCAACATTTCATTGCACAAGTATTTTTATATCCATTCCTGTTTATAAATTTTTACAGGGAGTTGGGATAAAGGGAGTAAGACTCCTTTGAAGTGCCTAAAATTCCATCTTCTATCTATAAAAAAGAATGTGTAACTCCCCAACAACAGGTGTAAGGGAGGGTAAGGGAAGTTGTGAGAAACAGAACACTCAGAACTGCCAAGGTCAAAGTCTTGCAGAACTCACTCTGCAGTGGGCCTCTCACTCCCTCTCCTGGCCGCAGAGGACGGTGCAGTGTAATACAAAAGACAGCTCTAGGTAGGACCTTCGCCTTTTGTGTTCTAACCAAAAAGACAGCAGCTTAATTTTCAGAAACCAGAGGTAGCTGAATGTTTAACACAGTTGACTATGGATTTCATCAGCTGGTTAAATCTTACCATCACCCCTTAACTAGTTATTTGATGATGGGCCTCATGTGAATTCAGTTTCCTCCTTGGGAAAAAGAGGATAAAAACAGCAGTGGTGCACACCTTTAATTCCAGCATGCAGGAGGCAGAGACAGGAGGATCTCTGTGAGTTCGAGGCTAGCCTGGTCTACAGAGGAAGATCCAGGGCAGGCACCAAAATTACACAGAGAAACCCTGTCTCGAAAACAAAATAAAACAAACAAACAAACAAATAAAAAACAGAAACAAAAACAATCTCTGTAATGTTGAAAAGGCTAAATGTGAAAACAATCCAGGATAAATTCACAGTGGATGTTGGATGCTATCATTACAGTGAGGTTTATAATTTTCAGTCTTTTTATGGAGCCTGGCTTCAAACATTCCCAGAAATTCTTTTAATGGGGTTGGGTTTATTTTAGCCTTGTTTCAATTGAGATGCTCACAAATATAGGTGATCCCAAACAAGTTCTCATGTCTGAGCCAAAATAAATCTACACCTTGGACCCTCGTACATAATATACAATGTTCCTTCACCAAACATTCAGATATATATATATGAATGGTAGACAAGTTACTCGCTACATTGAACATTTAAGTCTTTCAAAGTCTGTGCTTAGTTATTGTTTGGAGATGTGTTATTTGGTAGAGTTTCTGTCAATGCATTCTTTACAACTACTCATTTTGTAATTTTTGCCTGCAATATCCAGTCAGGAGTGACCAGAGTGTGGCATGAATACAATGCAAATTAAAATTTAAGCAACACATTATAAGATACGATGAAGGTCTCCACTCACAGCAAACCCGGCTTATCAGCCAACACATGCACCATGCAAAAAAAAAAATCACTTTCATATTAAAGATATCTTAAAATACAGGCACGTGGTCATCTCATTACTCATTTACTTTCACCATTTCGCTTGGTTGCAACTAATATTCACTCCTTTATGTGCGCTCACAATCATAAGGGTAGGCTTTAATTCCCATCAATGTGATCCTGGGAGGCAGTATTACTCTAGACCTGGGATTTGTCGCTGGAAATATCAGCTCTCTGAAGGCAAAGAGAGCTGAGAACTACCAAGAACAGTAATATTAGTGTTATACTAATGCTAGTGGAACTTTGTGAAAATGCCACTCACAAAAATGTTTATGGACATAGGATATTGGGTAGGCATTTGCTCAGAGACTCTCAAAGATTTGTATCAGGACAACTGAAGAAGCATTCTAAATAAATAACTAGCCAACCAGGAAATCAAATTGGAAAAGCACATTTAAGCAAACTAATCAAAAATATCCAAGATTGTTCAGAGTTTATGGTGAGTCGAGTATGTAGCTATTAAATGTGGTATATTTTACAACAGACCATGGTCTTAGTTGGGAAAAGTATTGAGGAACGAATTTAATTATTGTTTCCTATATATAATTAAACTTTAGCATTACCCACAGTTTAAAGGATAGTTAGCTTTCTAATCTTACAGGATTTATGAAATAAGCCTTACAATCCAATTAAGTTTTGTTCTTTATAGAGTTTTCATAAAGTTAATGAATATGTATAGAGATATGTTCCTTTTCTCTGCTTGAAAAAAGGTTATAACTTATATGAGAAAATATATCTAGAAACATCAAGTAATTAAAAGCATCGCAATAGGAAATGCTATAATATATTTTCTAATTAGCCCTGTTACCTACTGGGATGAAATTAAATTTTGTAAAGCTCCCAAGTTGCATCATAGTCTCTGGCTTTGCTAAAACACTCTCAAATTTGTACTGATTTCATATTGATGAGGGAAAAAAATCACTGAAGGAATTTACATTCCTTTGCAGAAATGAGACAGCTTCATTTTCTTCCTTACTGCCCGCTTCCATTGGGAATGGTCCTTCTGAAGAAAACAAAAGGTTAATTTCCTTCCATTTCTTCAGATTCATTTGGCTTCTGTTTTTTTGATGTGTTCCTTCTCAAAGTCTATTTTGTTTCTCGTTCCACAATGAAAAGCTGATAATGGGGTGTATTGCATCCCTACCACTCAGGACTTCCTTACTTTTTCTTGCTCACACCAGTATTAATTTAATACAAGGATGGAAGGCTAGAGCAGAGAAGTGCCACTTCTCTACTGGCTGGAACAAGTGATTGGCTTGATTTCTGGATTAAAAAAAAAACTGATGTTAACAGAAGTTTATTCATTTACTTTTTGATACGTGATTTCTCTGGATAGAAAATTAAAGCCTGTTTTCATTAGTGGGACACTTCTGTTTTTTTTGTAAGAAGACACATTTTCTTTCCTTCCGGAAGCTTATCTGAGGAACAGGGATGATACTGTCTCATAAATCACAATAAATATAAAAAAGAGTGGCCTGTTTTATAATTCTACAGCCACTGAAGAGAATCAGGAAGTACTGTGTGGTTGTAATCACATTTGCATGCTGCAGTCAGCATGCATCTATAAAGACATGGACTGTGATGGCTGGAGATGAAAGATTTGGTTTCTTTTTAATGGACTAACTATATGCATCTTGTCCTCAAAATAAAAGAAAAACCATTTTTGGAAGATCCAACATGCATTTTTCCTAAATGGATATTCATTAATAATGTTACATCCTATGACCAAGTCTTTTCAAATCTAACTTCAGGTACAGATAAAGATTAAATATTTGTGATAACATGCTTTCCCCCTTCGGAACGTGTCTCATTTCGTGGGAATGTTACAAAAATTATGACTATATTTGATTTCATCACATAAACCCATGTGAGTTCTGATTCAATATTATTTTAGGTTTTTTTTTTTTTTTAAGCTCCATGATTGTATTAAGGGAGTCAGTTGAATGCTTGTGTGTGGAATGCATTGTAACTTTCTTCTACAGTGTTAAGCTTGAAATGTCAGATGTACTACACACAGAATCCTTGGCTTGGATGGAAGGATCACCTCATAAGCACTTTGACTCTGTACTTTTCCATATAAGGCTGGGTTCCTTAGAAGAAGGTTTTCAACCTGCCTCAAGGACCCAGTCTGAGCCCAGTTAATGAGGAGAAGGTACATATCTGATGTGTTGCTCGGAGATAACAGGGACACACTCATTCGTCATTTTCCAAAAACGGATCATCTCTTCTGAAGCTGAAAACTTGGTTCACAGAAAAGCGTTCACACAAAAATCAAGCCCATTCTCCTTAGATCAAGATCAGTATGTAAGAGGCTCAGCACACACTCACAGTTATAGAAATGATCGGAGATATAAATATATATTATATAGGTATACAATACCCACCTGTTAGTTTTGTTTAGAAGGAACTCACACATTCTGAATTAAATGCAGTGCATAAATAAACATGATGACAGTTATAACCACTGAAGCATCTGAGTGCCTGATTTTCTGCTCTGAGATCTCACCGAGTGTTATATGAAATTTTATTAAGCAAAGTTGAAGAGGGAATTAACTTGAAATGAAAAAAAATTCTCTGGTGAAATGAAGCAGCTGTGAAATAGATGTGTCCAAGACAACTGGTTCATCAGCTGTCTTCAATTTTTTTTATGATGTCTTTTAGAGTTAGGGATCCAATTTCCACGGAGATTTTAATTTTAAAAGTGCACTCTTTAAGTATCTGTAAATGCAAAAACCTATAGATGAGCATATTTCCCCCTAAACTGCACTTTTGGCAAACTAGGGGGAAATGGAAAACAGAATCAGCAAAGACTGAACCACGAGAAAAGAGAGAGAGCACAAACCCCCCTTGTAGTACCCAGTCTTAGTAATGTCACTGGAATTGTGTGCCGCAGCCCACGTTATTAAGCAGGATCCCTGGCTCCTAAAACATACCAGTTCACTGAGTAATGCCGTTCCTTTTCAGTGAAAATTTACCTCTTTGCTCAAATTCCTTCAGTTCCTTAGTGTTGAAAGATGTTTCAGTGACCAAAACGATTCACCTGTTTAGTTACCTTAATAGCAGACAGGTCGATTTTTTCTTCTTTAGGTTTGGCTGGGGCGGGGGCCGGGGCCGGGGCTGGGGCAGGGGCAGCAGCAGGCTTCTTCACGTCTTTCTTTGGTGCCATTTGGATGAAAAGGATGGGTTAACAAAAGAAAGATCTCCTCCGGAAGAACCTGTCAGAGTGACACTTGGAAGAGCAGAGGTGGCTCGCTTGACCCACAGCCCAGCGTCTGGAGGTTGGACCCAGAGTGTTGAATGGTATAAGGGCATGCATATATATTTCACTTAGTGCCTAACAGAACCTTGACACACGCTGCTGGATTGGACGATTCACTTGTCCAGGGGGGTGGCATTCCGGCTCAGACTATAAATGGAATCTAAAGGGTCAGGGCTTCCTCAAGTTTTTTGAACGCCTCTTGCTTTTTTTTTTTTCTTTCTTCTTTCTCCACCTCCACATATTAAGGAGAAAGAAGCATGACAGAGCCAGTCATAGTTGATTTGGTGACAGCAGATGGACATACCTTTTTCTTGGTAGAATTACAGTTCTGTTGAAGCTGTAAATCTTTTTTTTTTTTTTTTCCGTCCGAAGAAACTTTACCGGATTCAGTTTCAACTTGGAATTTTGGCACGGACCATCACCAACTTTCACCCAGCTCCTTCCCTCCTGCCCCTCCCTCCTTGGCCATGATGTGCAAGAAAATGTTGGTCAGCAAAGAGGTCACTGGTAGTGTTTAAAAATAAAAAGCAGACGTATAAGGAAAGTCTATCAAGTCTTAAAGTGGTTTCCTTTCTAAGGAGTACAGTCTCTGTCTCCGTCTGTGTGTCTGTGTCTCTGACCCAAAGAAAAATAATTTTAAAATTATCCCTATAGCTTCATTTTTTTCTGTATAATTTAATGAAAGAATGTTAGTAAAATTGTTTTCAGCCAAAGTATGCATTTAGCCACTTTGCTTTCTAAGTGACTTAAAATGGAATTATTTGTTACCTGATAATCTTACTTTCATGTCAGAGGGACAAATAGATTTTTAGGCAAGTAAATAAAGAAAAGGTCTTTAATTATCAATACTGTGCATGTTTTGCTGGCAACTTGATATTTGCTATTCCTTATTTTTGTTCTTGGCTTCCAGTGTGCAAGGCTAGACTCATATTGAGTAATATATGAAAACCAAAACCGGGTGTATTGGTATATATCGGTAATCCCAGTACCCCGGGGAGGCAGAGGCAGGCAGATCTCTGTAAACTCAAGGCTCGTCTGATTTAAAATTCAAGGCTAGTCTGGTTTACATAGTGAGTTCTATGACTGCCTGAGCTACATAGTGAGATCCAATCTCAAAAACAAACAAACAAACAGAAATGTATGAAAAGCAATGGATATAACTCTCTAAGTGACAAATTCTACCAGAGAGGACGTCACAATTATATTATTGCTCAGTGTTATCCTCACTTTTGTTGTTTAACTTGTCTGACATTTAATTAATGAGTACATAAAATTTTGTTATTATTGGTGGTGGTGGTGTGTGCATGTGTGCGTCGGTATATGGGTGTGCATGTGCCCGCGTGTGTACAATGCACATTTGTGGACATAACTTGCATGTGGATTGTCAGAGGATGACTCTGTGGAGTTGGTTATCTTCTTCCACATTAACATGGATTCTGGGAGTGGACCTCAGTTCATCAGGCTTGTGCAATAAACACTAATCACCGAACAATCTCACTGGCCCTGCAAATAGTTATCAGGAAAACAAAATAGTAGAAAGTTGGGATTTTTAGGTGAACTTGGTCATATTCCACATAAGAATCCATTGTGTATACGTACATATATGTGTATGTATATAGGTGTATATATATTATATAGTTGGGGTTAAAGACAGCAATTTGTTTTGGTCTAATAAAAGTCTTCCTTATACATTGTAACAACAGAGATTGAGACTCTCAAAATATCAACAATTCACCTGTTTACAACTGATCTGCCACCAGTTGGTCTCCTCAGCTCATGTATTGGCTTGATTTACCAAATCCGTCTTGCTTAGGAAAGGCTTTAATTAATTAATTAATTTTTATTTTTCAGTGCTAGAAATGCTTGTGTACGCTAGGCAAGCCTTCTACCACTGAACTACTCTGTTAGCTCAGGATGAACACTTTCTAAATCATGCTAAATTAAATGATTTTTAAACTAACAAACAAAAACCGTGTTCATGAATGAGGTACCAGGTATAGTTTCCATATATAGCTACACTGTGCAAATGGGTTAAACAGATTTATTGTTTAAACTTTCATCACTTCTTTATGGTGAAAATATTCTTCCTTTTAGTTCAAAGAGTTCTGAACACACGTAACTATCTGTGGTTGTCATACTATGTACCCCCACACTAGGGCTTCCGATACTCCGTAACGCCAATATAGTCCATTGCTCCACCTTCATCTATCCCCACCTCCCTGCTACCCTCCCCAGGCACTGGTAACCTTCGACACTCAACTTTAATCACATCCTCTCTCTGTGTCTGCCTCTGTCTGTCTGTCTGTCTGTCTGTCTCTCTTTGTGTGTGTCAGGTTGGCTTTGCAATGGCAGTGATCCACTTGCTCAGATTCCCAAGTATTGGGATGATAACCATGTATAACCACATCTAGCTCAGATCAATGTATTTTGTATTCATATGTAAGGTTACTCAGTGCTAGTCTTTCTGGCTTCAGGAGATTTTTTTTTCAAGCCTGACCTCAATTGTATTTTTGAGTACAAATTTTATCGTCAAATAATGTTTAACATTTCTTCAAATTTTCATTTTTTGCTAACATTGTTGTTACCTTATGCCTACCTTTAAAAAATTTCTTTTCTTTTTGGTGATGCAAGTTTAAAGTAATAATTATTCAGACATGATTTGTTGCAAAATTTTTGTTTTAGGCTTTATTTGATGTGTGATTTAAGAGATATTAGCTATACCTTGTTTTTGTTGTTATTGTTGTTATTTCTGTTTTTTCAAGACAGGGTTTCTCTGTGTAGCCCTGGCTGTCCTGGAACTCTCTTTGTAGACCAGGCTGAACTCACAGATATCTGCCTGGCCCTGCTTCCCGAGTGCCATTACCACCTGACCTAGTCATACAATTTTATTTGTATGTGTGAGTGTGTCTGGATTGTGTGTAAAGGCACTATGTGCATACACTGACATGCAATTTTAAACCTAGAATATGCGTAGTCATTGTGAGATTTACTTCTCTACTCATTGGTTATTAGGAGATGGACCTTATACCCAAAACACACCTACCCCCTAGATAGACTCTGACAACAGTTCCCTAACACAGGCACTGTATTTTCTAACAGTTCTCTCCCAGATGTGTGCTTCCTACCATAGACTCTGCATCACCTAAATTAAGACTTTGATACTCTTTTCTTACATACAAGTCAGTCATAAGAATCTAAATACTTTTTAATCTAAGCATTGGCTTATAAATAAGATATAATTAAAATAGTGCTGTTTATATTAGAATAACCATTTTTATAGATAAAATAGCACTGTCCACTGGTTAGTTTTTCTTGGGATTTTCTTCAATGAATATGCTCTTTGAATTATGCTATTAATTCAAAGGCCTACCTTAACACTTTGCTTTGCATGCAGAAAGCCTTTACAATCTTGAAAGGGATGAAGGGCAAGGGAGTTTTACCTTTTCCAAGGGAAAAAAATTGTTTTTTTTAATATTTAGATGAAAAACACAAACAACAAATATATGTAATCTTGATGTTCTGTTAACTCACCCAAATTGTTTGACATTAGTAATGGCAACAAATAGTGACAATTTCTGCACTAAAGTCTCGAATACTCTAAATTGGAAATAGGGAGACCATATTTTCATATTAAGGGAATGTCTTGTGATGCTAGATACCCAAGTCCCTTTATTTTATCTCATAGATTTGTGGATTCATAGAGAATAATGTGCTGGTGTGAGTTTTTCTTCTTGAAATCCCAGATAATGAGTGACTTTTATGAAGTGAAAGGTATCTGACACCCTCTCTTCACTACTTATACTAGGCTTGACCATATAGCTGAGTTATTACTTGAGGACCCCAAGCCCATAACCCAGTTTAATTCAGAGGAAAATATGAATCAGACTGAAATTTAGGGGTAGTCTACAAATAGTTGATAAGAACACCTATAAATTTTCAATGTTACCAAATGTAGGGAAAGGCTGAGAAACTGTCAGCTAGAGAGACATAATAAAATGGAATAAAGTCATCTGATCTTACTTAGGGTTCAGGGATAAAGGAGACATTAGTTAAAAAACGACGTACCAATATTGTCTTGTTGATAGTAACACATGTAATTCATGTGTTCTGCTGATAACTATTTACAGGACCCATGGGATTGTTCACTGGATAGTATTTGCTGTGCAAGCCTGATGACCTGTATCCCATCCCCAGAATCTGAGTTAAGAAAGAAGAGAACAAACCCCACATAGCTGTCCTCTGACATCTGCATACAAACTGTGCCCACAAATGTGCATTGTACACTATTGATGTTGTTTTTGCTCTTTTGGGGGGCCCACCACCCTGCTCCCAAATAAATTGTGCACAGAGGCTTATTCTTAATTATAAATGCCTGGCCTTAGCTTGGCTTGTTTCTTGCCAGCTTTTCTTAACTTAAATTAGTCCATCTACCTTTTGCCTTTGGGCTTTTACCTTTCTCTGTTTTTGTATACCTTTAGTTATTTCTTATTCCGTGTCTGGTTATGTAGCTGGGTGGTTGGCATCCTCCTCTCCTTGTTCTTCTGTTCTTTCTTTCTTCTTCTCCAGATTTCTCCTTCTATTTCTTCTCCTTGCCTGCCAGCCCCACCTATCCTTTCTCCTGCCTCGCCATTGGCCATGCAGTTCTTTATTAGGCCATCAGGTATTTTAGACAAACACAGTAACACAGCTTTACAGAGTTAAACAAATGCAACACAAACAAAAGTAACAAACCTTAAAATAATATTCCCCAAAAGTACACAAACACACAGAGAATAATACATTAGAGCAACACAAGGCACAGCTGGGCCATGATGAAGTCAAGTAGAAGTTTGTGCTCGAAACTCTCAAGGGAACCTACTGATGTAAGGTGTTTTCCCTGGAGGAAACAATGAGATACATGGGAACCCCCTGAATTTTATTCTTACCTTTTGTTGATATATCCTCAAATAAAAATGTTTCATTATATTTTTTTTTAAGAAAGTAAAACAAATATGGAATATTTCAACCTAAAACTTAGCAAAAACAAAGGAAAGAGGAAGGAAGGGAGAGAGAAAGAAGTACATAATTTCTGTCCTACTTGGTAAATTGTCTTTGTATATCTGTATATTATTGTGTAATAAACATTCTAAAAATATTACCATTAAACAAATATGTATGTTTGGTCATTTACGTATCATTAGTCACACACAGAAATCACTTGTGGAAAAATAATTTAGAGGCCTTTAGAAATGACAATGCTGACTGAGTTGGATAAGGTAATCAGAATTAAAGTGGAACTTCTCGATGGACCCACACACGGAGCTATGTGACACTGACTTGTGAGGCCAGTAAGGGCAACAGCTGAGGATTCGTGTTCTCAGTGGCAGCTGATGCCTGTCTAAACCTCCCTCCCCAGTGCTCCTTATGTGTAACTGTACCATTTGCTGTGGTAGTGTTTTTAGATGCTTACCAAAGCTCAGGGGAATGACAGAGGACAGCACAGGCACTGTGGATCACCACATGGTTAAGCCCTGCCACGTGCTAATCCATTTATTTGATTCAGATCGAATACTTACTTGTCTTATGTTTAAGACTCTTGGGCCTAGGAACTGAAACAACCAGCATTCCCTTTCGTTTCCCTGGCTTATACAACAGCCTTGCATACATAGCCACGGACAAGGCAATGGCTGGGGCTTATTATTTATCTCATACATGCTGCTCAGTTGTTTTAAGCCTGGTGTATATTCGAGTATGCACCAAGAATGTAGTATTATTATCAGGTAACAGTGGGTGGATAAATTGGAGTTCATTCCTGTTCTTGTGGGAAACTGACAAGAGCGCTGGGAGAAGATAAAAATGGGGCTCTGAGGGGCTGGAGAGATGGCTCAGAGGTTAAGAGCACTGGCCACTCTTCCAGGAGTCCTGAGTTCAATTCCCAGAAACCACATGGTGGCTCACAACCATCTATAATGAGATCTGATGCCCTCTTCTGGCCTGCATGCATATATGTGGGCAGAATACTGTATACATAATTAATAAAAACTAAAAAAGAAAAAAAATGGGCTCTGATTGCACAGGGTTAGAAAGACTGAATTCTTGTCATTAATAAAGGCAACTATGAGTCCACCGAGGCTGGTTTTGATGGCAATCCGTTCCGGGTAGCAGCCAGGATAGCAGATCACGCTGGGCTGGAGGAGCTTGTGTGACCTCAGGGAGAGCATGTGCAGGGCCTCAAGCAGCAGAGAGCCATTGCCAAGCAGATAGAGAAGGAGGTGGCCAAATTTGTGATACTGGAGGCCCGGGTGGGGCATGATGAAATCACAAGTGTGTGCTCAAAACCCCCAAGTGTATAGGAGATTAAAGTCTATGGAAGATGGCATTTGATGCCGCCACCCACAGCTTCAATGCCATGTTGGACTGATATAACTGTGTCTGAACTAAGGGAGCCCTGATTGGAAAGTGCAGAGATGATGTCAAGCTTATCTGTGACCTGAAGGAACAGCTGCTATCCTTTTCTCATGACCTTACTATCTCTTTTGCTCCATATTTGGCATGAATAAACTGATCAACATTAACCACCACATAGCTAAGGTGTGTTGCTGGGTTAACCCAGCTATGACCCAAAACCATTATGATGAATTCTACCAGTGTAATTTTGACATTGCTAGTCAGTTTGACTCTCTGAGTCCTGATTCAGAGTGCTTAAAGATCATGTGTGAGATCTCCAGTTCACTTCAGAGAGGCAACTTCCTGGTCAAGGCAAATGATCTGTGCATCCTGGGTGAAATGTATGCCATCTGTGGTGTTCCTGATAGCAAGTTCCGTACCATCTGCTCCTCGGTGGACAAGCTGGATAAGGTATCCTAGGAGGACAGGAAGTGTGACATGGTGTAAGAGAACGACTTGTACCCGAAGCAGCTGACATCTTTGGGGACTATGTTTGGCAAAGTGGTTGGGTACTCTGCTCTAGGATCCTAAACTGTCCCCAAACAAGCATGTATTCAAGGGCTTGGAAGATCTAAAGCTGTTATTTGAGTACCTCACCCTGTGTGTGGTACTGATCACCAAATCTCCTTTTAACCTGTGCCTTGCTTGAGGGTTGAACTACATACTATACTGGGTTCCTCTATGAAGCAGTGCTACCACAAAGCCCAACCCAGGCATGGAAAGGACCTTTAAGTGTGGACCGTATGACAGTATACTTGCTGGAGTATGTAACAACGGGCCAGCAGGCATGTTTGGCCCCAAAGAAGGCAAGATGCCATGTGCAGGGCTCAGCTTTGGAACAGAGGTGGTCTTCTCCATTGTTGAGAAAAGATTAGAAGTTTTGGAGGAAATGATAAGGACCGCAGAGACACAAGTGCTTCTGGCATCTACGCAGAAATGGCAGGAAGAGAGATTGAAGCTTTTCTCAGAGCTGTGGGATGCTGGGGAAAGGACCAAGAAGATGCCATAACAGGCTGCTCAGTCTTCTCTCAGAGATCAGGCCTCAATTTCAGTTTCCTGCGACTTGAGCAAGCAGTTTCTGGGAGGCCTGTGAACAAAAGACATGGTCCTTGCAGTAGCTTCCTTTCTGCATGTACTCTGACTGCTCAAAGGTTCAACCAGTTGTTCACTGTCTGGGACCCCTCACCAACTTAGAGCTACATGCATGGGTCAATGTGAATGTGCTAGGCCAGTTAGCCTCCATGGCAGCTCAAGGAGAAAGCCTGGGACTTGCCCAGGCCTGCCCCCAAATTATAACTGTAACCCCCAACCAGTAAATTCAAAGGTTACATACCCTCACCCAATCATATAATGCCAAGGCTTGTACCACCCTGCTTGCAGTTTTTCCCTTTAAAAACCCCTCACCCTGAAAGTTCAGGGCCGTCCTCCTCCACCTGCTGTGTCGAGTGTTGGACACAGACCAAGCCTGGGCTTGCTTGTTATCAATAACCCCCTGTGTGTTTTGCATTGGATACTGGCTCTGTGGTGTTCTTGCTCAGGGGTCTTGAGACACGGGCCCAATACAGGGTGGTCTTCTCTACAAGAAGAACCCAAAGTTACCGAACCAGCAGTGGCACTTTGAGGAAGCAGGTATTCCACTTGTGGCCATTGCCGGCGAGCAGGGGCTCAAGGATGGTGTTGGTGTCATGAAGCTCAGTTCAATGACTAGTAGGGAAGAGGTGCACATGCAAAGAAGAAAGAGACCTGTGGAGGAGATGGGAAGTAGAATAAGTCAGCGCCCCTGAATCTGCTGAGCTGAGCGAACTAACAGAGGAAAAAGGACTGGTGTTATTTTGGGATAAAACAAAACTGCATATGTACTTAAATAGTTTGCATCTCCCTGTCCTAGCCAAAGACTGAGGGATGGTCAGAACAGAGGATTTTTGTTATTATTACCTTATTGTTTGTAACCACTGGCGATGATGATGATGATGATGATGATGATGATGATGATGGCTAGGTGTCACACTTTCTCTGTGGGAGGCAGTGGAGTGTAGGTGGGTTAATCAAGTCTCTGCCTCTTGAGCTCCTGGGATGGACCTAAGATGGCCTCATTGAAGAGTCACACACTAAATGGAACAGATGACTCCCTACAGCCTATCATCAAAAGTCCCGGAATTGGGCTGACAATCAGAGGAAGAATGGAGGGGAAGGATTCTAGGCAAAACAAGAAAGAAATTTACACTACGCCTTACAGAGACTCATGTGCAATGATTGTGGCTAGTATCAGGAAACATAAAGCCAATTAAGAAAATAGCTTTAAAATGTTAGGGTAAGATGGCAAATTGAAGTAGCTGTACCAGTTGTCCTTTCTGAAGGCTGGGAGAGAGGGGGCAGGTGTTAAAACTTCAGCACTCATCTTGGCTAGGTATGTATCCTCAGAGCAAAGCAGGAATCCCATATATCCAGCAGATTGGAAGGCCAAGTACAGTAACAGCAATTTTTAAAAAAATATTTTTGAGATATCAAAGTGAATAATGGATTTTTACCTGTGGTTAGCACGCTCCTGTGAGGAAAGAGGAGTCAGTAAATGGATTCCCACTTTGTAATGAAAACATTGGAGAGGAGAGACACTGACTAGCTCAGTATCAGAAATTCGTTTTATAATTTTTTCTTCTCTCAATCATTCACTCAAGTACCCAGACTTGTATGCATGTAAACTCATGGGAATACTTCCTCAGAGCACAGATTTTATAACTTTCTTCAAGAGTGAGGTTATTAAAAGAGTAAAGTCTAGTCTTCTTGAGATAGGACTGTATAGCAGTCTAAACTTTCTGGGAGAAAAGGTATTGGGCTAATGAAATACTCAGTGTAGTGGTTTGAGTGAGAAATGATTTGGGTATTAGAACACTGGGTCCAGTTTATTTCCTTGTTTGATCTGTCTGCAAATCACAATCCCCATTTGGATGAAATGTACATGGAAATCACGTCGTCTTATTGACTTTTCCCCTTAAATTGAGTAGAATTCATGATTCTGAACATCCCAAGCTCTACAGAGCAAAATTTGTTAAATCACACACTATTCCAACCTCAATTTGTCTCCTCAGGAATCAGACCACATTTGTGATTGATCCAGATAATGATTATGTAGTTCACACAACCCCAGCTCACAGCCACAGCAGGTTCTGAAGGCTTGAATTGTTCCATATTAGAGTATTGGCTTGGGAGAGCTGGCTTGCGATTAGCTGGCTGTGTGATGGCTGGCATTATTTTTAGCTTCAAAAAGGCATAAATATAAAGTCAGACAAATGAAGAGGGTGAGGTCCAATGTCTATATTTTTTAGTTGAAAAATTCTATAGTGTTTGTTTGCTTTTAAAAAGCAGTCACTCGTTGGAAGTTAATGTATGTCATCTCTTCTAATCCTAGAGCAACTCCCAGCAGGCGTCATTCCACTTTACAGACTAAAAGACTCAAGAGGCACAAAGCAGTATATTAGCTACACACAGGAAAAGAGTCAAAATCAGAAACAGAATTTCAGTGCAATCCAATCCCTCAGCTCTTAATTATTGCTTCCTATTAGCTAAAGGAAGGATAATTACATGTGAAGAAATATGGGTATGATGTGTTATTTATTCACTTAGAATAGACTATAATAACATGTTAGCAGGGTGGCAAGGTGGCTCAGGGATAAAAGCATCCCCTGCCAAGCCTGAGGACCTATGAACTTGACCCCACATAAAGGAAAGAGAAAACAAATCAATAAGTTGTTCTCTGACCTTTACGTGAGTGTGCACTCACATATACCATACAAATAAAATTTAAAAAGAGAATAATATGCCAGATTATACAAATGATCACTAGGTTATCCTTCAAAGGAAATAGGGCTCCAGGAAGAAAAAGAACTTCCAAAGCACTATGAGTATGAAGGGTGAAGATCTTGGGTGTGTTGGGAACCAGGATCTGGAGGAGCACACTCATCATCCAGAGAAAAACTTGTACATATGATTCAGCCATTGAAGCACTCACGTGGAACTTACAAAACTCCAAATGATGGCCAGCAAGGCTGGACTTCCTCCGTCCTCTCCCTCCCTCAGAACCTCTCACTTTGTTGGCCTTGCTATATTCATCCTTACCTTCCTACTCAGGCCCACCACTGTTTTACCCTTTGCTGGGATACTTTCCTGTGCACCCTTGGTGGCTACCATCTTAGATCATTTCGATTTTAATCCACATGTGACATCTTTAGAAAGATCTTGTTTTAATTCAAGCATCCCCTTACAATGTGTCATTATTTAGCACAGGAATTGCACATTATGCTATGTGATAGATTTAGCCTTTGCTGATACACACACATACACACACGCACACACACACACACACACACACACACAAAGAGGTTCCTGGGCTACATGCTGCTTTGATAGAAGTATAGTCCCACTGCCTCTCAGAGTCAATGGACATAATGGCTCCCAGAGCTGGTGGTGAATTATCTCTACCATGTTAAAAATCTGAGGTGGGCGGAGTCAGCAGCCAAGGCTCCTGCTTCACTACTAACCACTGCAGTTTAAAACAATAGAGTCACAATAAAACAGATTCAGATAAAATAAACCTCTAAATAGTTTACAATGTATGTAAAAATATATGTAGGCTTAAATAAAAAATATAGACAGTTATATAAAAAATAGTTTTAAAAAATAAAGTCTTTAAAGAGACAATAAAGGTAATATGAAAAATAAGCCATGCAAAGATGGATATTACACAGAGTCTGAATTATATTGTCTTAGGGATTTTTAACTACAGAATACATTTGATTGTAAAAGCTGCTGAGTTAAATCAATATATATATATATATATATATATATTAAAGATATCTTGATTTCAAAATTTATGTCTAAGGATACATTGCTTTGGAAAAGAGGTTCTGCTTTTGTTTCCACAAAGGATGAGAACCTATGGATTGCTTCCAGGCTCATATGGTTTGATCAAGGAAGACACCCTGAGAGGTCTCCAGATGATCCAACATCCAAGTCAGCTTCAGGGCAACTGGCTCAGACAATGCAGTATCACTGACTACTCCAGTCAGGACTTGACCATAATTCTTAAATTTTCTCAGGATCCCCATAAGATTACCAGTGCCCACAAACAGCAGGAAGTAGTATAAGAAGCTATGCCCAAATTCCCAAAATATTGTTTATAAATGTTTATTTCTATTTAAAGGGGGGTTGATTATAAAGACAATCTCTTTCTAAAGAAGAAAAAGGGATAGCATAGATATAATAGGATGAAAGTGTAGATTGTTGAATCTACTTTTAAACAGCAACAACTTGTTTGATATGTTTTACAGTGCTTTGGATTTTAGTTTACTGATACAAATTTAAAGTTAATTTTGTTATACTGTATGTATATTTCTACTCTTGTTTAAAGTATTTTGTTTGTGCTACTCATATAAGATTGTAGTGTATAGTTGAGAAATACAGATTAATAATTAGTCATCTATGATAATCAAACTTATAGTCATGTTAGTTAAGTTTTCTAAGTATACATAGATATATTTCAATTAGGTAGGTGATCTTCAAACACTTCAAAGACCTACAGAATATGGCATTTAAAATGTTTTAAAAACTTAGACTTTCTGGATAGTGAGACACATCTGCTCCTGGCAGCACTGATTTACTTCAAAGAGAAAGATGGACATTGAAGACACTCCATATGGAGTTTATCTTCTTCTTGGCAAAACTAGCCATTTGGGCAAGAAACTGTTCTTCCTTGGACTGTTTGACAAAATGTTGTATCGACTAGACATACAGGACTTGTGGGAAGGTGACCACTGAACTTTGCAAGGCAAGATGGTCCTTCAGGTTCCTGTTTTATAGAAAAAACTGTCAGATATTCTACAGGACACAGAAAAAAAATGACTGAGAGACTAGTCCTATGGGCTGAAGATTGGATACCCCAACATTGCAGAGGAACTTTGGATGACTGTCCAGGTAGCCAGCTGTCTCTGTCATTCTAGATTTTTGGAAGTTGCTTACAATGCATTTCTTGTTTACTTAGGTAATATTATATCCTTCTGAGGTCTTTGATGTAGTTAAAGACTAGATAGCTTTAATTTTCCTTGGTTATGATAAAAGATAAATTAGATATGAAAATTTAGACTTTAACAAATATAGGATAGATAAAATATTTTCTTTAATTTTACAAAATACAAATAGACTAGATATGGTAGCTGTAATTCTTACTTGACATATGTAATTTTACTAGGTTAAAGTTAAAACCTTCCTTTTGTTTAGAAGGAAAAAGGGAAGTGATGGGGAATGTCTTTTTGTATGCTGTGAAAATATGTTACTCTGATTGGTTGATAAATAAAGCTGTTTGGCCAATGGTGAGGCCAATAGGGCTAGGCAGGACATTCTAACTAGAGAGGAGGAAGGAGAAAGGCAGAACAGAGACGCTGCCAGCTGCCACCATGAGAAGCAAGATGTAAAGATACCAGTAAGCTATGAGCCATGTGGCAAAGTATGGATTTATAGAAATGGGTTAATTTAAGATGTAAGATCTAGCTAGCAAGAAGCCTGAGCCAGTAGGCCACACAGTTCATAATTAATATAAGCCTCTCTGTGTTCATTTGGGTCTGAGTGCCTGCAGGACCTCAAGGACGCAGGAGCCGGGCAGGCACAGGAAAACTTTAACTACACTTTCTTATGGTCCTTATAATTTTCCAGTATTTTATCTGTTTGTTTCCGGATACATTTAGGAAATGGGCTCTGTGCTACCTGGGACTCATCTATGAGGTTCTCTGAGTTGCCGACACATAATGGCCTCAAAGCAACTATTTCTTCTTCTATGAAATGGATGAACGAATGTTACTGGTTTCAGCACTTACTAGAATTAAATTGCTTGGGACAGATGTCACTTTTCAAATCTCAGCATTCAGAAGAATTGGAACAGCTAGCCCAGAAGACTGTTGATGAGCATATAAACAACTATTAGAACCCACTCTAAAAATGAGAGGCTTCAGCAATATTTACAGAGGGAAACTGAATTACCTCCCAGAAAGAGAAAAAGGGGGCTTAAAAGTAATTCAGCTACACAGTCTCACTATAAAGTGAACAATCTTTAGCTCAGACTTAACAGAGACTAATGACAAAGAGTGGAAGGATGTCCAGTTAAAAATAAAACGCACTAACTGGGGAGTGAAGATCTTCCAAAAGTGTCATGAAATATTGTCAACTGTTTCTGCTTAAGAATAAGTCGGACCTTAACTGCTGGCTTGATAAAGAACTGGGAAGTTTTTGTCTGTTTGTTTTGCTTGTTTTACACTCCCATGCCTTTCATCACTAAGTTTTTAAGCAATGTTGTTTCTTTAACACTCAATAAATTCAATCCCTGGGTAAATAGGAGAAGGGTGCTACTTGTCTCCTTTAGCTTTCAGTTACCTTGTTACGGGTCATACCACATCCAGGGCCAGGCTGGGGCCAGTGCTCAGGAATGATGTCTTGTGGAGGAGATAGTAAGCCCTGTGGAAATGGAGTCAGCCTGGTTCTTGGCATGGCTGGTTGCTGCTTTTCTTGGAGGCAGGGTGTAGTGTTTCTTAAGGAAGGGCATTTATAGTGATTAAAATTGCTCCAAGCTTGCTTCACTGTGTAATTCTGGTACTGTAGTATGTAACTCTGGCAAGAAGGGAGGAAGAAAGGGACAGAAAATCCCAGATGGTGGCACGGAAGGGCACACAGTAGAGGCTACCTCAAGGGAGGGGGTTGTGGCGGTAGAAGAGGGGACTCTGATGGTCAGACTCTTGGTCAGCAGTCCTTGATTATTTTGACCTCCTAAGGAGAGTGGAGAGCACAGATTCCATAGCTGCACATCGGCCCGCTGCCATTCTACAGTTCTTAGGCAAGTTCCAAGAACCGACTGACAAATGGAGCTTTTGAAAGTGAGATTGTTCTTCTAGAAAGTAGGTTCAAAACTATCTTCCAGAACAAAAAAAGATGAAGACATGCTAAACATCTACTTTAAAAGCCAGCAGTTCCATTTTTAGGTATATGGTCTACAAAATGTGCACATAGATGTGTGTAAGTGTGGCAACACTATTCAGTATAGTGTAAAACTGAAGTCCGTCAAAATGTCCGCCTATGTATGGATATAGTACGGCACATCCATGCAGTGGAATACCATAGGTCAATGAAAATGGACAAATGATAGGCAGGCGAGATAAGGCAGGCCAGTCTCACACAGTTTTAAGTTAAAAATTCATAAAAACCCAACAACATATCCTGAAGGATTCTATTTGCATAAAATTCAAAGCCAATTAAAAGTAACTGATTAATGCCGGGCGTTGGTGGCGCACGCCTTTAATCCCAGCACTCGGGAGGCAGAGCCAGGCGGATCTCTGTGAGTTCGAGGCCAGCCTGGGCTACCAAGTGAGCTCCAGAAAAGGTGCAAAGCTACACAGAGAAACCCTGTCTCGAAAAACCAAAAAAAAAAAAAAAAAAAAGTAACTGATGACCCTCAAAGATAGGAAGGTGGAGCCCACTGGAGAGAAGGGTGGGTCTGCAAGATGGGGTTAGGGTTAGGGTTAGGGTTAGGGTTGGGGTTGGGGTTAGGGTTAGGGTTAGGGTTAGGGTTAGGGTTAGGGTTAGGGTATGAAGGTGCTTATAGGGACTGGTGATAACCCAACAGGCTTTACACCTAAGAATTTTGCACATTTCCCAAATGCATGGTATAGTTTGGTGAAACATTAAGTACGTTTCAGAAGCAATGCTTCCTTCAGAATTAAACAGGGGACACTAGATGGAGTCAGTAGGGATCAGTCGCGGCCCTGGGTTCCAGCTTGTGTTGGGGGCTTCAGGGAGCATGTGTGTGATTGTCTCCATTTTCAGAACAAGCATAAAAGTAGGGACAAGAATAGCCTGCGGCTGATGGCGCATTTGCTTCTTCTTGTCGTCATGAAGGTTTTCTAAATCTGGCCCAGGAAAGTAGCCCGTGTCTCTCTCCATGTCTTCTGGAGCCCCTTCTGTGATACCTTAGGCATTTTCTGAAAACTGGTGGCCTCAGTCCTTGTGTTGGATGAGGGAATGACACAGAGGGTATCACTTTGCCTACAAACCTGTCACCTGGACTTAGAACACATGAAACAGCTATTCCCCTGAATTAGGAACTTTGCCTTGAGTTCTAGCTCTTCAGCTGGCCTTGTACATTTTTTTTTTAATTTTTAAATTAAATAACCTTGGGCTTTTCTGGCAGGAAGCTGAGACTGTGAAGACTAGGAAGGAGGCAAAATGGAATGGCAATGTCATTTTCTCAGCTATCAACAGGACATGTGTAGTTAAGAGCAAGTATACACACTGATTCTTGTCAAGTGAGATTCTTTACAGAGTGAAAACCTGGGCTGCCCTGGGGGTGAGTAAGCTTGGAATGCTTCATGCTGCTGGCTTTCAAATGAATAAATGAAGGGAGGCTCTTCCAAGGTGTGTCTTGTGTGTTAAGATCCTCCTTGGCGCCCTTTGGCTGTTAGGACTCCTGTAGCTTCGATGCCTGCCAGTCCGTGTCTCAGCCTGTAAGGTGCATTTTGCCCTTCCTTGGAAATGTGTAAAGGAAGAATTGGATTGCTGTTTGTTGAAATGGACTGTGTGTCTCACAAGTCCCATTTCAATAATCTTCTAGAAAAGCAACGCTGAATTTGGAATTGGAAAGGGCAATACAACATGTCTAAATAAATAGCAGCTAGTCCCTCAGCACCTGCTGGCTTGCAGCGTTACAATGTGATTTCTGGGCCTTATATTTCCTCTCTTTTCTTAAGCAAACAGAGTCTGAAAGGGCTTAAACAGAGACAGAATTTTAAATCTGAATGCTCAGGAAACCAGGTCTCTGAAATTCTAAAACTGGGCTGCAATCCCTTGAGAAGTGGAAACTTCAACTAAACCTTTTACTATGTTCAATCATTGTTAGCTCTATATGCCTTTGGTTTCCCTGAAAATTTTGTCTTCTGAGATGCATGTCTGTTCTTGTACTTTTCTCCTGTTTCAAGGCTGAGCGCTACCATCCCCCATGTGTGGAAACCATCTCTAGGGCTATGGGTCTAAAAAGCCAAGATGTTCGGGCTGTTGGAGAAAGACTTTTCAGGGAATGGGGGATGAGGAGACATGGGCTCCATGTGATCAAGTCCCATGTTTAGTTTGACTCCATTTTCCCCTCATATTGGAAACACTATTTGTACATGAAGAAGACAGAGACTATGTGGAGCAAATCTTTTTATATGAGTGGGCTGATTTTCATCATGTTTCTTCTCATGAGTTTCTCTACTAATACTATTTTTTGAGAGAAAGAATTGAGGAATCAACAAAAGGATTGCTCTTCTCTTATAATACCAAAAGCTGACTTTGTTATGTAAATAATCTTCAGCCTTCAGAAATGCACATTAATTTTAATAGGGAAGAATTAACCGAGCTATTAACTTTTACCTTTCATAGGGTGCAGCCCGTCAGCCTTGAAGCCCAGATCATTCTTCTACTTTCACCCATCAATAGTTTTATCTTGTCCTTCTCTGGCTTAAAAAAAACCAAAAAGGTGTACTTGGTTAGATTTATTCTAATCATTAACTTTAATGTCTAATACACAGAATGGGCATTTTCAATTCTGTGTCTGCTTTTCTTAGTCAAGATTCATTACAAAAACTTTTACAAAAGTATTCTGGTAGACTCAATTGCTATCACTACATTCACATTTTGTACATTTGTAAAAATGATGTTGGAATTTAAAGGACAGCTATAACCAACCAATACCTACCCAAATTATCTCTCCTTAAAAGCCTCAGAGATCCCAAGCCCTCTTGGGCTCCAACTTTATCAAGGAAGCACAGAGCAGTATTCGGTAGCATAAGAATGCTACTTATTATGACTTTGTAGCTAGGCTTTGCCTAAGAGAATTTCTGTATCACTTCAAGAAAATTAAGTTAGTAATGCGCACCCTCTGGTTTGGGGAAGATATTTTTTATGGGATAAATGCTTTGTAGATCAATTTGTCATTGATTCTAGGCTCAAGTAAATGAATTAGTGATACTCAACCATGACATCATGGAAATATGCATTGCAGAGGTTGGTTTGTGGGAGCCCACAAAGATTCCAACTTGTGGTTTTGTAGATGTAACCAACCGTTTTATGAAATAAGAAGCACAGAACCAATGTAGAGAAGAAAGCCAAGAGGTCAGAGCTCAGAGCTAAAACCTTACCCTTCCTCCTGTGGTGGTCCTACCTCTCTGAAAAAGAGCTACTTCCTGTGTGTTTATCTTTATATAGTCTTTCTGTTCTGCCTTCTCATTGGTTGTAAACCCAAACACATGACTGCCTCGTCACTGCCTGTATGAACAGCCCTCCAGGTCTTCTATGGTATTGAGATTAAAGGTGTGTGTCTCCAATGCTGGCTGTATCCTTGACCACATGGAGATCTACCTAGCTCTTCTACCAAATGCTGGGATTAAAGGCATGCGCCATGAATGCCCAGCTCTGCTATGGCTTGCTATTAGCTCTGACCTCCAAGCAACTTTATTTATTAACATACAATTAAAATCACATTTCAGTACAAATAAAATACCACCATATGGTTTGAGTCAAGGTCAGAGAGTCAGAGTTTGTTGTTCTCCAAGGCTGCGTAATAGGGTGCAAAGGTATTGCTACCAGGTGTCTTATACTTTAAGGCCTAATCACAAGATGCTTTACCTTGGGGTATGGTTATCAGATGTTTTGAAGGGTCTACACTTGCTTGTACCTTGTACTTTGATCTTGAAAGGGGAATGTATTTTTCCTCTCTCCTTGCTAATGTATAAAAAGCCCATTAGAAATAAACTCAAAGCTGCTGGGTATTGATCCAAGGCCCTCCCAAAGCTATCCTGTGTCTCTTTCTCTCTGTCTACATCTATATTTCTTCCTATCATTTCTCAAGTCCTCACTCCCCACTTCAAGGGACCCTTTGATAAGTTGGGGCTAGACCCCAACACTGGGTCCCAACATTGGAGAAAGACTTTGATGTACACAAGGTGAATACACAATAAATAAATACATAAACCATTGATAAAACTAACTCAATGTAATAATCATAAGGAGCAAAAATGAATAAAATATCATAGCTGAGACTCACATTTTCCATTGAAAGAGTAAAGATCAAGTAACAGAAGTGTATTTGTCTTAAAATTTGGATATGTAAACACATTATTGTATTGTTTAATATTAATGTTTCACTCACAAGTGTATCCAACCAGTGGCCCGAGAGCGGCACAGGTACCCGAGGGCCTCTATGAATATGGTCAAACTCAAAAGGCATCAACTTATTTGACATATTATGAGTTTTGTTTGTTTTGTTTTTAGATGACACTGTTGTATCACAACACCAAGAGGCTGGACAAGCCTGGGTGGATAATAGTATTAATAAAAAAGATAAGCCATTAATTCAAGATAGTTTCTTTGTAGGTGAAAGAGAGTGGAAGAGGGAAAGAGGGAGAAGGAAAGAGAGAGTGAGAAGGAAAGAGAAAGGGAGAGGGGAAGAGAGAGAGAAGGGGGGAGGGGAAGAAAGAGAGGGGGGAGGGGAAGAAGAAAGAGATGGAGGGAGAGGGAGGAAAAAAGGAGGGAGAGAGATAGAGACAGATTAAATGATCAAATAAAGTTCAAAGTGTTAACTAGAAGAGTTTTTCTTTGTTGTTTGGATTGGATGTTTTTGTTTTTGTATGTAGATTTTTTCTTTCTTTTCTTTTCTTTCTTTCTTCCTTTTTTTTTTCCTTTGGTTTCTTGAGACAGGTTCTCACTGTGCAGCCCTAGCTGTCCTGGAACTCGATATGTCGACCAGGCTGGCCTTGAACTCACAAAGATCCACCTGGTGCTGCCTCCCAAATACTGGGATTAAAAGTTAGAAGAGTTTCATTATACTTACAATGTTTTATTGCTTGCATTTGACATGTATATGTACATTTGTAGACTTTTTAATGGTTTGGAAATATCAATGGAGTGCTGAAATGTGACAGTTATAGTGTGATGCCTTGCTTGTAGAAGATACAAGTTTTTAAAAGTGCCTAACCTATACCAACTTTATGCAGTTTTTTTATTTTTTATTTACTGGAGTTTGCATGGCTTTCACATACACTTCACCACTTCCAACACTGGCCTTATCCTTTTTTGGATGCAATTATTCTGTGAAAAGCCACACGCAATCTTCTCCTGCTTTCCCCATTGGTTCCGTTAGAAAAATTTGGGCAGACTATGTTGCTTGGCTATAATGTTTCACTTAGGTATAAAAATGTACTCTTTTGGTACATTTGCCTTTTAGGATTGCTAATGGGAGGAAGAGCTGTGGGGACACAGGGAGGCAAGTTTTTCTTCAAGAAAAGGCACAGCTACTGTAATTCTTGCCACCAACAATGTTTGGTGACTTGTAGACTACATTTCTTCAGGAGATTTGTCATTTCCCTCATGGTAGAACCGTGGTATTCTACTCTTCATTGGAGACACACTGGTGTGGATGCTTGGCATCTGGTATCAAGGAATGGTTGGCTGTCTTTAACTTCTAAAACGAACAGCTAATTTTCTATGTTCTTTAGGAAGTATCAATGATCACAGAGTGAATATTTCAGCATCCATTTGTAAGAAACACAAAGGGACAACACCAGAGCTGCTTGGAAGTCCCTTAGGGGGTTGGCTCTGCCCCTGACTGTTCACTGAAATCACCTGGAGAGTTGTAAGAACAAAAATATCAATACCAAGACTCATTCCAGCAGATTCTGATGCTGGGACCTCCTGGGACCTGGTTGCCAGGGAGTTAGAGATGAAGTAACTGTGCTGAATTACAACAGTTGTGTCTCCTTGTGGTCAGAACAGTTCTATGTGGTTAAACACCCTCACAGCTTCAGCTGAGTTTTTCTGCTGTGTCAGAAACCCAGGTTGGGCCGAGTGGTGGTGGCAGCGGCCTTTAATCCCAACACTTGGGAGTCAGAGGCAGGCAGGTCTCTGTGAGTTCCAGGCCAGCCTGGTCTACAGAGTGAGTTCCAGGCCAGCCAAGACTGCTTCACAGAGAAACGCTGTCTTGAAAAAACAAACAAACAAACAAACAAAACCAAAAAAAAAAAAAAAAGAAAGAAAGAAAGAAAAAGAAAAGAAACCCAGGTTTGTATTTTCCCAGGGAACTGCCTCAGTTGCCATGCAAACACACACAGTCTACATGGTCCAAAGACTTCATAATAGTATATTTGTTTTGTGGTTTTGATTCCTGCTGTTATGCCCAGATTTCGGGAGCCCCCCCCCCCCAAAGACCACTATGGAGACTGAATCTCGTATGTAAAAGCAAAGAGCCTTTATTTCAAGCCTCTCCATCTGTCCAACGCAGTGATGAGAGCAGAGAACCCTGAGCGCGGATGGGGTAGGGTTTTTTTTAATCATAGTAGAGGTTGGGGGTAAGGGAATTTCCAGGGTTCAGGACCCTGATTGGCTGACATTTGTCTCAGGGTGTCTTGGTGAAAATGAAATAGGTGCATGCTGGGCTCAGGGACATCTGGTGATCTTATCTAACCTTACCTAAAGGTTGGAACATTGGGAATGTCAGGTACCTTCCCTTAGATGCTGCCCCATCCTCGGGTGGGGTCAGCTTATGCCTTTTTCCTGGAACTGCTGGGTGCTGCCTGCCAGTAAACCTAAACTCAGGCCTACCTTTTCGCTGGTTTTTAGTAAGCCTGTCATGGCAGCAGTGTGGCCAAGCTGTTCTGGGCCCCACACCCTGCCTTGTGGCTTTTGAATGCACATTTGGGATCCTGAAAAGGAGATCCTGTCCAGCGTGACTTAGCAGGGAAAAAAGGTCAATTTGCTCACCTCGTAAATATTCACAAACAAACCTTTGAAAATGCCAAATATTGAAACCAATGGAATGCAAATACCCGTCAGCTAGGCTCCCTGCTATCTGTCTCTGGGTTCGTGTTTGATTTGTTTTGCTAAATAAACTTGTATTTAAACTGTCTCTTGGCTGAATTCTTTCCTTTGAGGCGGCAAGGATGGAGGAGACATTGGTAGCTGGCAACAGTGAGATTTAAGAAAAAAAAAATCACTGGGAGACCCTGATAGAGCAAAGTTCACGAGAGAGAGCCTCAGTGTGTTATTCAAAATATATGGACTTGAAATTCATCTGTATTCCTGATCTCCATTGAATCAGTTCATGTGGGTTGCAGAGAAGTCTGCTGTCCAGAGGCACACCTGGTCTGAACAAAAATGGAATGGAGGGCCCCTACAGCAACACCCCCGGATGTTAAGTATCCATGACTTTGTGTCATGGCAAGTACTTGGCAGGGCTTTGGACATAGCAAATGCTTAATGTGAAGTTCCCGAATAAACAGATGCACAAACCAATTCAAGGAAAGAAAAAGACTGAAGAGGAAAACTCAGAGGAAGAATCATGCTTGTGAGAAATAAAATCACCTAACGATTCTCTAAATTTGGCATCTGGGACCTTGCCAATCCAAGGTCTGGATTCTAGTTACTCTGCTACAAAGGGCCGGATTTCTTTGTAGTGTAGATCCTCTCTAGTCCTAAGCAGGAGTGAAGAGTGTCCTTGCTTTCAGCTCTGGTTGGATTTCACCCATCATTAATTCTCTCCTAGGAAGCCAGATAAGGGTGGATCTTCCCACACAGCTGGTCCACGTTCAGGAGGTTCCTTAAATAGACCACTACTGAATCGTCAAGGACGTTTCAAGATGAGGTGCCCTTCCATTTTTACTTTCTTCGAGATTCCTTAAGTATTGAGGATAGCATCTGATGAATGATGGTTCTGAGACTATTTTTAATTTCCTTAACTGGCTCAGAAAGCATGTTCCATGTCCACTCCCTCTGTTTGTGCCTCTGCCCTTTGCCCTGAACAGGTGTGAGCTTGTTCACTGCAGATGTGATTAGACTCTGAGCCGAGTCGGTGTTAGCTTCCCGACACAAATTCCGGGCAATTGTGCATGGGTGTAGGGGGTTCATCTTGGGATGTTGACATCACTTCAGGTTGAACTAACTTCTTCTGAGGCCTCCCCTGGGAGAAGTGCTGGCTTCCTTATCTGTCTGCTCCATTAATACTGCACCAGACTGATTTCTACTCAACTTGTTAGGTACAGCATTAGAGGAAAGATTCCAGCTAACATGGAAGGAGATCAGACTGAAAATAAAGTGCCCACGTGTGTCAGAAAAGTTAGAACAAAAAAGAAAAAAACCTAAAAAAAAATCTGTTTTTAGATTTTTGTATTGATCGAATATTAAGTGTGGTGGTTTGAATAAGAGTCCCATAGGCTCATGTGTTTGAATGTTTACCCATCAGGGAGTGGCACTATTGGGAGGTGTGGCATTATTGTAGGAGGCATGGCCTTGTTAGAGGAAGTGTGTCACTGGGGATGGGCTTTGGGGGTTCAGAAGCCCAAGGCATGCCCAGTGGTTCTCTCTTTCTTCCTGTTGCCTATAGATCTGAACATAAAATTCTTAAGCTGCTTCTCCAGCACCATGTCTGCCTGCATGTTGCCCTGCTTCCCATCATGGTGACAATAGACTAAACCTCTGAACTGTAAACCAGACTTAATTAAATGCTTTCCATTCTAAAGATTACTTTAGTCATGGTGTCTCTTCACAGCAATAGAACATTCACTAAGACAATCAAGATACAAGGTTTCTATCCTTCTTGGCTTGCAAATAGAGAAGAGAGGAAAGATTTAGAATATATGTGGTGTCTTTTATTTTCTAGTTTAAAAATGACTATTATTTGCTTATTGAGATGGTTAGTGTTAATGTCAGTTTGACAAAATCTATACTTCCCTGGGAGACGGGGCTCTGTGCATGCCTGTAGATGTAACCAACCGTCTTATTAAATAAGAAACACAGAAACAATGTAAAAGAGAAAGCCGAGAGGTCAGAGCTCAGAGCTAAAATCTCACCCTTCCTCCTGCTGTCCCAGCTTCGCAAAAAGAGACCTACTTCCTCTCGGTTCGTATTTTTAAAGTATGTTGTTCTGCCTTCTCATTGGTTGTAAACCCAAACACATGACTGCCTCGTCACTGTCTGAATGTACAGCCCCCTAGGTCTTAAAGGCATATGTCTCCAATGCTGGCTGTATCCCTGAACACACAGAGATCTTATGGGATTAAAGGCGTGTGCCACCACCGCCACACTCTTGCTATGGCTCTAATAGCTCTGACCCTGAACACACAGATATCTATGGGATTAAAGGCGTGTGCCACCACCGCCACACTCTTGCTATGGCTCTAATAGCTCTGACCCCCAGACAACTTTATTTATTAACATACAATCAAATTAATATTTCAGTACAAATCAAAATAATATTTCAATACAATTAGATTACCACCACATTTCCCCTTTTCTATTTTAATAAAAAGAAAAAAAGCAAAAGGTTATGACTAACAAAAGAAAAACTATATACAAAAGTACAATAACTATATACAATATATACAAGTAATAAATACCTAAACAGGTATTTGACAAATCAGAGAAAATAATTCCATTATCTATCCTATTTTGGTAAATCCAAGATGTATCTAATGTACTTTCTATCCTAATTAATTTTCAACTATAACTAACTAATCTTCAACCATAACTAACTAATCTTCAACTCCCTCAGAGACCCAAGAAGGGAATAATAGTAGCTAACAAAAATAAAAACAGGAAGTGCATGCAAGCAACTTCCAAAAAATTTTGTGAGTTGACAGAAACAGCCAGCTGCCTGGGCAGTCACCTGAGGTTTCTCCGCAGTGTTGGGGCATCATCTTCAGCCTATAGGCTTAGTGTATCTGACAGACTCATTTGTGAAGTAGGATGTACACAAGGTCAACAGTTCAACCTCACATTGGGTGAGAGCAGTCCACGTACCAGAAACACCTGAATTCCACTAGTGTCCTGTCATGATTCAGGATTTTAAATTCTGGAAATTGTTGACAGTTTTTTAATTCAGCTGTCCATTCTTCTTGGCTGTGTATATATGGCTTCATCTCAGCATCCCCTTCTTCTCCACATCCCTCTATTAAATGCCAGTCTACTTTTGAGAGGCATGAGCTTTCAGCTGCTGTTCCATTGTACAACAGAATCCATCGGCCCTCTGCCTGTTAAGCTGCCTTCGAAGAAAAGGGCACCGTACCTTTTCCGGATGCGAAGGCCACTTCAGGGATGGGGCCATATTGTCCTGGCCTCAGAAGATGCCTTTTGATAAAGCCATAACCACACTTGTTTTGGCAAGAATCAGTAGTCCCTTGTTTCGTGATCTGTCTGTCCATTTTGTCCTGTTGATTCGAGGATACTTTGTTGTCCAGTGGCTAACTTTTGCCAGAATGAAAGTTGACTCCATATGCAGTTTCTTCAATGCCCATATTTTCTCTAAAGTAGATTGGTACTGCCAGGAGCCGACATGTCTCAAAAAAGAAAAATTTTCTAAGTTATTAAAACATTTTAAATGCCATATTCTGTAGATCTCTGAAGGGTTTGAAGATGACCTGTCTAAAACATCTCTGCTCAATTTTTAAAACATATCTAATATGACTACAAGTTCTATGATAATGTCTAACTACTAGCTTTCATTTCTTTATATCCTGATATTTGATAATAATAACATTCAAGGATCAGAAATTTGCATTACATTGTTAAATGGATGGAATAAATACAATTATAATATACATATAGCATTTTCTAACAATATCAGTTTCAAATTTGTGTACAATATAAAACAATTCAATCCAATGTAAAGTATTTAAAACTAGTAATTGTCTTTCTCTTTTCTTTCTTTTTTTTTCTTTCTTTCCTTCTTTCTTTCTTTCTTTCTTTCTTTCTTTCTTTCTTTCTTTCTTTCTTTCTTTCTTTCTTTCTTTCTTTCTTTCTTTTTTTTTTTTTAAAACAAGAACCTTAAATCTAATCTCCTTTGCTTAGCCTTTTTCCTAACCCTTGACAATAACTTGTAACCAACCCCCCTAAATACTGAAAATTATCCCAGACCCAGAACCCATTAAAAAGACCAAAAAACCACCTGCCCCACACCACCTCTTTGGGAATGTGGGTGTCGTATTCTTAAAATTGCTTCCTGCTGGGTATGGGCGAAGTTTTCTTTATCCTGAAAGAAAAATTTTAGGTTAATTGTCAAATTCTAAGAGAGGTAACTATATCCTTCACTATCCAGTCTGTGTATAATGCCAAAGTTCAGGGTTTATCTCAAGTCCTTATTCAAGTAGTCTTTGAGACTGGATCATCTCAGCTAGTCATCTCAAATTTGCTCTGAGCACCTTGTAGTTCAAAGCTGATCTATGGATGATGTTTGTCAGCTTAATGATATTATTATTGTCCACGTGGAATTGTTGTTGTTGTGGGGCCCCATCTTCTTTCTGGAGACTTCAGTTGATGTTAGGCCTGGCCGTGATTTCCTGCAGAAAACTGATAAGAGACTCGAACACAAAAACATATATATGCAGCTAGCCTTTTTTCTAGAATTAGTTAGTACTCTATGTGACCATTCATATCTTAACAAAGTTTAAAATGTATATATATATATATATATTAATCTTGTAAATTTTGATATAAAATTTATACTTTGAGAAAAGTTTAAAGAATCAGAATAGAATCAAAGAGTTGAGATTAGTAATAGAATAGTCCCTTAATTAATTTTGCTTTTGTCCTGTACCATAGCAGAAGATGGCTCTTATTCTGGCATGATACAGGGAGTTTGCATTTTCCTTTTAACAACATGCTTGATTTTAAAGAAGGAGAGAGCCATTCTCCAACTCCAAAGTCAGCTTTAAATTTTAATTGAACTGGGACTGTTAGAAGACCAATAGTGGTAAATCTTTAGAGAAAAGCAGAAACAAACATTTAGGAAGACATAAAATTTTTTTTAGATAATATATACCCATACACCGTTTCACTCTGTTTCTTGGGATAGATGATTTGTCCCTTTTCTTCAGTTGTCTCATTTGTCCAGTGTTCTTCAGATTCCTTAACCTTCATTCTCCTAAAAGACAAAAACAAAAACCTTTCCCCAAGACTAATTTTGGGGATGTTCCTTTTTTGGCAAGTTATTATCTGATGAAATGAAAAGGCATGTTTTATTGATACAAGTTAGTTTAAATTGGATGTTCATGCTGGTTGATGAACTATCACCTCCTCTAATTAAGAGGTCTCTCTTGTTCAAATCGAACCTTTATCAATTTTGATGGTACCCACAGCTTATCTTCTCCTGTAGAAACAAAAGCAAAACCACGTCCCCAATGTAATACATACCCTGGTTTCCATTCTGAGGTCAGCACATCCTTAAAGTATATAGGCTGATTTAATTCTGTAGTTTTTTCTATTATCCAATGTCTCTCTGCAGCTGTTGTTCCTTTCTCATTGGCATTCAGAAAATTCAAAGTTAGAAGAGCATTATGCAGTCTATTTCTGGGGGTTTTTGTTACCCATTTCTGTTTATTTAGCATATCCTTTAGAGTTCTGTTTGATCTTTCTGTAACTGCTTGACCTGTAGGATTATGTGGTATGCCTGTAATATGCTTTATATTGTAATAAGCAAAAAACTGTTTCATTTTAACAGAGACATATGATGGAGCATTGTCAGTTTTGATTTGTGCAGGTATACCCATGATGGCCATAACTTCTAGCAAATGAGTGATTACAGAATCAGCTTTTTCAGAACTCAAAGCAGTTGCCCATTGAAATCCTGAATAAGTATCGATAGTGTGGTGTACATATTTCAATTTTCCAAATTCTGCAAAGTGAAACACGTCCATCTGCCAGATTTCATTTCTCTGAGTACCCTTTGGGTTACATCCTGCTGGTAATGGCGTCTGATTGTAGAAGGAACAAGTAGGACATTTCTTTATTATTTCTTTGGCTTGTTGCCAGGTTATGGAAAAATCCTTTTTTAAACCTTTACTATTAACGTGATGTTTTTTATGAAATTCTGAGGCCTCCAGCACATTTCCTATCAATAATTTATCAATCTCTTCATTGCCTTGTGCTAGAGGGCCTGGCAGACCAGTATGGGATCGAATGTGAGTTATATATAAAGGATGATTCCTTTTCCTGATTGTATCTTGTAATTGAATAAATAGTGAAGTTAATTCTGAAGCATCAGGGATAAATTCTGCAGTCTCAATATGTAACACCACTCTTTCAGCATACTGAGAGTCAGTTACTATGTTGAGAGGTTCTGAAAAATCCATTAATACCAACAGAATAGCATACAATTCTGATTTTTGCACTGAATTATACGGACTTTGAACCACTTTACTTAAATTTTCTGATTTGTAACCTGCCTTTCCTTCTTTGTTGGCATCTGTATAAAATGTACGAACTCCACATATGGGTTTTTGCCGTACAATTCGAGGCAAGATCCAATCAGCTCTCTTTATAAGATCAATTCTATTGCTTTTGGGATATTTGCTGTTAATTTCTCCCAAAAAATTACTGCAAGCTCTTTGCCAAGGTTCACTTTCTGTCCATAATTTTTCAATGTCCTCCTTAGTTAATGGTACGACAATTTCTGCTGGGTCTATGCCTGCTAATTGACGAAGTCTCATTTTTCCTTTGTAAATCAAGTCAGAGATTTTTTCCACATAAGTTTTTAATTTTTTATTTGGTTTATTTGGTAAAAATATCCATTCCAATATAATATCTTCCCTCTGCATTAATATTCCAGTAGGAGAACGCCTAGAAGGTAAGATAACCAAAATGCAATCCAGCTTTGGATCAATACGATTCACGTGTCCTTCATGCACTTTCTTTTCTACCAATGCTAATTCTTTCTCAGCTTCAGGTGATAATTCTCTTGGACTATTTAAGTCCTTGTCACCTTCTAAGGTTTTGAACAAATTAGTCAGTTCATCATTTTTTACCCCAACAATAGTTCGTAGATGAGAAATATCTCCAAATAATCTTTGAAAGTCATTAAGAGTCTGTAGTCTATCTCTCCGAATTTGCACCTTTTGGGGTCTAATTTTTTGTAGCTCTATTTTATATCCTAAATAATTAATAGAATCTCCTCTTTGTATCTTTTCAGGAGCAATTTGTAATCCCCAGCGAGGCAAAATTTTCTTTACTTCTTCAAACATTATTTCTAAAGTATCTGCATTTGAGTCAGCTAGTAAAATATCGTCCATATAATGATAAATTATAGATTTAGGAAATTTTTTACGTATCACTTCCAATGGCTGTTGTACAAAATATTGGCACAGAGTTGGGCTATTCAACATTCCCTGTGGGAGGACCCTCCATTGAAATCTTTTAACCGGTTGAGAATTATTATAAGTAGGCACTGTAAAAGCAAATCTTTCTCTGTCTTTTTCTTGTAAGGGTATTGAAAAGAAACAGTCTTTTAAATCAATAACTATGAGAGGCCATCCTTTTGGTAACAGAGTAGGCAAAGGCATCCCAGATTGTAGAGAACCCATTGGCTGAATTACTTTGTTAATTGCCCTAAGGTCTGTTACCATTCTCCATTTACCAGATTTCTTTTTAATAACAAATACAGGAGAATTCCAAAGGCTGGTTGATTCTTCAATATGCTGAGCATTTAACTGTTCTTCTACCAGCTCTTCTAAAGCCTGGAGTTTCTCTGTTGTTAAAGGCCATTGCTGGACCCATACAGGCTTGTCTGTTAACCATTTTAAAGGTAGAGCTGTTGGTGTCTTTGGAAGATCATCAGTTATTGTGCCCTGTTCTTGTATAATATGGATGGCTGGTGACCACTCATTAGAACAATATCTTCTAATATTTCTCTCAGTAACATGTGCTAGTTTATGATTTGTTTCTGAGATTGGAGGGATGTTAATCTGAGTATTCCATTGTTGCAACAAGTCTCGACCCCACAGGTTCATAGTTATGTTAGCCACATATGGTTTTAATTTTCCTCTCTGTCCTTCTGGACCTATACATTCGAGCCATCTTGCACTCTGTTTCACCTGAGATAATGTCCCAATTCCTAACAGTTGAACGTTTACCTCCTGAAGAGGCCAAGTTGGATGCCAAAATTCTGGTGCAATTATGGTAACGTCCGCACCTGTGTCTACCAGACCAGACAACAAAACACCATTTATTTTTATCGTTAATTTTGGTCTTTGTTCATTAATAGAAGTTTGCCAAAAAATTTTCTTTATGTTTTCTCCTGAATTTTCTATTCTCTCTGTTTCATCATTCTGACCAGCATGATTTATTCCAATAGGCATTTGGTTATTTAATCGCTCTCCAGAGCAGGCATTTCCTCTATGGCTGCCGGAAAGGTTTGAACTGGATTTGCACTGGGGGCCTGCCTGAGGCCCCTCTGGGAGTTTCCCGAAGACTGAGGCAAAGGATTACCCTGTCTGTCCTTTGTTGATCTACATTCGTTGGTCCAGTGTTTTCCCTTACCACACCTTCTGCATACTCCAGAAGGAAGGGGCATTCTGTTGCCATTGTTCCTTGAAGAAACATTGTTTCTGGAAATGACCTGTCTACAGTCCCTTTTCAAATGTCCTTGCTTTCCACATCCAAAACATCTAACACTCCTCAAACCTTTTGAAATTACTTCTCCTACCCATGTATCATCATGCTCATCAGCTTCAACATTAATTGTTTCTCTAATCCAATCTTCCATAGGTGCAGATCTTGCCCTTAATGGCCTGATTATTCTTTTGCATGCTGCATTCGAATTCTCAAAGGCCAAAGATTCAATTATTGCCTTACCAGCTTCTGAATCCGAGACCGTTCTCTTTACTGCTGAAGCCAGTCTTTGTAAAAAATCTGTAAAAGACTCTTTTGGGCCTTGCTTCACCTTTGTAAATGACTCAGATTTTTTTCCTGGTTCCTCAACTTTGTCCCATGCATTCAAGGCTGCCGTTCGACATAAAATTAGGGTTTGGACATCATATAAACATTGTGCTTGTGCTGAAGCATATTGGCCTTCGCCCATAAGCTGATCCTGGCAAACTTGTACTCCTTTATCCCTCCACTGTTTTTCTATGTTTTTAGCCTCCTCCTTAAACCAAGTCAGAAATTGAAGTCTCTGGCTGGGTTCCAGAACACCTTGTGCGAGGTCCCGCCAGTCCTGTGGTACTATCCTATTATATGTTGACCAAGTGTTTAACATTTGCTTTACATATGGGGAATGCATGCCATAAGATACTATTGCCTCCTTAAACCTTTTTAAATCCAACATTTCAATTGGAGCCCAAGTATTTTGTGTAGCCATTTGATCAGGCATCTGCTGTACTGTTACAGGATAAATTAAGGGTGACTGTGTGAAAACAGGCTTTCTTTCTGCAACCTTATGATCCCGACTTGAAACAACTTCACTGTTAATTTCTTCTGTCTGAATTTTTACAGGTTTAACAAGTTCTTCTAACGCTGTTATCCTGGCACTTAAATGGACTATCTTTTTAAATATTAAAATGTGGATTATTATAGTGATGAGGTGCATAATTCCACCAATACTAATATTATATAGTTGTTCCATTGCCAGACTGCCTAAAATTTCGAACAAAAACCAATTTTCTTCCAATGCACACATAAAACCCATTTGTTTTTTAATGTGGAAAAAAAATTCTCTTTTAGATAGTTTCCTTTAAAATATCTGATATATTATGACTTACCAAATCTGCGTAGAACAGTAGAAATCCGAGGGGATTTTCAAAGCAGCCACCTAGTGTCCCAGGTGTAAATCCAGAGAGAGAGAGAGAGAGAGAGAGAGAGAGAGAGAGAGAGAGAGAGAGAGAGGAAAGAGAGAACGCACAAGAAAGCGTAGCCGGCTAAAGCTTAAATGCAGCCACGTGTTCCCTCTTGTGCCGAGTCAAGGCTTGGGTCTGGCTTCCTTAAGCTCCGACCACGTGCGTTGGCTTTACAGGCAGGGCCCTGTTCGGCAGGGCAGGTCTGAGTTGTTTGTAGCACCGGCTTTAGGCAAGCTGCTCACAGACCTAGGCCCGGGCTAGAAGTTGCTACCCGGACTAGGACGCCAGCAGCTCGGACTAAGAAGCCGATCGCCGCCGGCCGCCGTGTGCCGCCGCTGCCGCCGCCGCCGCCGCCGCGGGCCGCCTGCCGCCCTTGCGGGAAAGCGGACCTGCCGCCAAGCCAAGCAGTTTTTAATGGATTCTTGTCACGTTGGGCGCCAGATGTAGATGTAACCAACCGTCTTATTAAATAAGAAACACAGAAACAATGTAAAAGAGAAAGCCGAGAGGTCAGAGCTCAGAGCTAAAATCTCACCCTTCCTCCTGCTGTCCCAGCTTCGCAAAAAGAGACCTACTTCCTCTCGGTTCGTATTTTTAAAGTATGTTGTTCTGCCTTCTCATTGGTTGTAAACCCAAACACATGACTGCCTCGTCACTGTCTGAATGTACAGCCCCCTAGGTCTTAAAGGCATATGTCTCCAATGCTGGCTGTATCCCTGAACACACAGAGATCTTATGGGATTAAAGGCATGTGCCACCACCGCCACACTCTTGCTATGGCTCTAATAGCTCTGACCCTGAACACACAGATATCTATGGGATTAAAGGCGTGTGCCACCACCGCCACACTCTTGCTATGGCTCTAATAGCTCTGACCCCCAGACAACTTTATTTATTAACATACAATCAAATTAATATTTCAGTACAAATCAAAATAATATTTCAATACAATTAGATTACCACCACACATGCCTGTGGTGATTATATTGATTATGCTAATTGGCGCAGAAAGACCATTACTGTGGGTGGCACCATCCCCTTGGCAAGGGATGGTACATGGTATAGAGCAGAGGGAGGAGTCGAACCCTAGCATGCATGCATGAGTTGCTCTCTTCTGACTCCAGACACAATGTGACGAGCTGTGCCAAGATCTCCCTGCTGTGACTTCTCCACCTACTACCCCAAAAATTATGTGTCAGGCGTTCATGTCTCTGTTGAATTTGAGGCATTTGTCTAAAAAAAAAAATATTTTCTTAACACATTGATGTATCGGTAGTCATAGAAACAATAGCTCAATTCCATCTGGGATGGCAACATAAACTTTGACTGCACATGCACAGGATGCTGCGGTATGACTGGGAGGTGACAAAAATGATGAGGTTGTTCCTGCCCGTTGCAATGTGGTACAAGTGGTAAACTGCAGAGTAGTTGACATCTAATGGAAGCAAGTCGAGTCTTCTTCCATGATCTAAGTGAATTTAGTTGAAAGGATAGAAGAACAAGAGACTAATTATGACTGAGGATAACCACCGATTTGGGTTTCTCGGAGAACATCAAGCAGGTTTTTAACTCAAAGTGAATCATAGGCCTGCAGGTAAATTACAAAGCCATAAAACTCCTGGGTGACATCAGAGGAAACTGAGGTGATCTGGAGTACTGCAGTGACCTTTCAGCTGTATCACCAAAGACATATCCATGAAATGATTATTCGTAAGCGGAGGCTCTTTAAAATTAAGGATATTTTTCTCTGAAAAAAAAAAAAAAGACTGTAAAGAGAATGAGAAGGCAAAGCCTGAAGGGGAAAACATCTGCAAAGGCAGCTGATAGAGGATGTTCACCAAGAGCTCTTCAGTTCCACACTTACAAGTGTAGGCACTGGGAACCTGTGAAAAATCTCTACACCTTCCTTTGAATTTTGCCATGACATTAGAAATACAATTTAAAAAAAAAAAGATATCGTTTGACAGGCCAAGGCAGAAACGTCACAAGTTCAAGACTAGCCTAGGCTAAAATTTAGTGAGCTCCTTTCTCAAAACAACAAAAAAAGTGGCTGGAGAGATGGCTTAGTGGTTAAAAGCACTGATCACTCTTCCAGTGTGTAGATGAACGGTCTTGTTAAATAAGAAACACAGAGCCAATGCAGAGATGAAAGCCTAAGAGATCAAAGCTAAAAACCTTACCCTTCACTGCTGCTGTTGTCCTCTTCAGCAAGAGACCTACTTCCTGTCTGTTTGTCTTTTTTTATTGACTTTCTATTCTGCCTTCTCATTGGTTGTAAACCCAAACACATGACCTCCTCGTCACTGCCTGTCTGTACAGACCTCCAGGTCTTCTATGGTTGGTACTGAGATTAAAGGTGTGTGTCTCCATGCTGGCTGTATTCTTGAACAAACAGAGATCCACCTAGCCCTGCCTCCCAAGAGCTGGGATTAAAGGCATGCACCACCACCACCCAGTTTCTGCTATGGCTTGCTATTAGCTCTGACCCCCAGGCAACTTTATTTATTAACATACAAATAAAATCACATTTCAGTACAATCAAAATATCACCATACCAGTAAATTTGGATTCAATTCCCAGCACCCACATGACAGTTAACAGCCATCTGTAACCCCGGTTCCAGGACATCCAATGCCCTCTTCTGAATTCCTGTACATATGTCTGTGCAGGTGAAACACCCATACACTTAAACTTCAAAGCAACAAGAAAAAAGAGGGTAAGAGATATAGCCTACCTCCCATGTGTACTGCAAAGAGAGGAAGAAACAGAGAAAAAGACAAATAGATGGATATGTTGATAGATACATACACAAACACGTAGAGAGATCGAAATATGTTCAACTGTGTAAATTCTCTTGTATCCTCTAACTCAGACTTGTTTGAAGGATTTATCCACACGGATACATGTCAATGCAATCCAATTTTGAGATTGTGACATTTCATCATATAAATGCAATGTAATCTCTTTCTAGCTCCTTCTGATGACATAATGACCATAATGTTATATAAGTTCTTTTGCATGAGTATAAAATGGGCTTCCTGGTCCTTGCACATGGGTGTCATCAACTTAGCAAGGTATGACTGTATTGGCTTTCAAAGATGGACCCTAATTACCCCTTTTTATCAATGCATAATATCCCAGAACTACAAATTCTCACTTGAAACTTAAAAATTTCAAATCTATTGGAATAGTATATATTAATATTATATTTTAATTTTTGCTTCAATTATGATTGATATTGAGTATTTCTCGTTTATACTAACAGGCCATTCAGATCTACCTTTCGTGAATTCCCTACATAGAGAGTTTGCCCATTTTCTAGTGGGACGTTAACATGCCTTTCTTATTTCCTTGTAAGAGCTAATTAGAAGTATGAATGTATATAAATATATTCTCTGTCACATATTTTATCCATGTGTTTTATACAGACTTCTAAAAAAATTTTTTTTAAGGACAAACTGAGCTATCATTATGTATCCTAGGCTGTCCTTACAGCTGTGGTCCTCCCCATTCAGCCTCCTGAGGGCTAGGATTATAGGTAGGCACTACCATGCCCAGTCCATATTCTTCTAATTTAAATTTATCCTGTCTTTTCTTTCATGATTTATTTTTTTGAGAAATCATTGTTGGAGCTGGAGAGATGGCTCAGCGGATCAGAACACTTGTAGCTCTTGCAGAAACCCATGGTTTGGTTCCCAGCACTCATGTAGAGTGGCTACACATACCTCTAACTCCAGTTCCCACACCCTCTTCTGGCTTCTGCCAGAAGATATGGATCTGCACATGTGGTGTGAGAGGATGCCAGTGTTGCAGCCATCTTAGAGAAGGGTTAGACAGCGGGCAGCAGGCCCTTGGACAAATTGTTCTAAAAAAAAAAAAAACCACCAGAGGATGTGCTGTCCCTTCACCCCTAGACCCAGACAATTAGGAGCTGCACACCAGACATTTGCTGTCATAACCTAAAGGATATGATAGAACATAACTGTCATAATAAACAAAGCAACGGATATGTCCTGTGGGATGCTTTCCGCGGTTATAAATTGTATACCATAGCTGTTAGAGGGAATGAGTTTCCTGCAGATAAAAATTAGATGTCCAACTATCAGAGGAAATGGGTCTGTGGGCATAATAGATACAATAACATAGATTGCTAGAGGAGATGGCAGTTTCCTTGCAGCTGCAATTCTCCAATCAGTTCAAACCAAGCATCTCTAACCTGAAGTAAGCACCAATCCTGAGCTTGTAACTATATAGAGTTGGAATTCCCCTAGAACCTCGACCCTAACTGTGGTGGTATTGTATTCCCCAAAATACTGTGCACAATAATAAACGTATCTGGGGTCACAGAACAGCCACAATATTAAACATAGAGAATAGGCAGTGGTAGCACATGCCTTTAATCCTAGCATCCAGAGGCAGAGATCTACCTGAATTTCTGTGTGTTCAAGAATATAGCCAAGCATGGTGACTCAAGCCTTTAATCCCAGGGAGTGATGGCAGAAAGCAGAAAGGTATATAAGGCGTGAAGACCAGAAACTAGAAGCTTTTGGCTGGTTAAGCTTTTAGGCTTTGAGCAGCACAGTTCAGCTGAGATTCATTCTGGATGAGGACTCAGATGCTTTCAGTCTGAGGAAATAAAATCAGCTGAGGAATTGGCGAGGTGAGATAGCTGTGGCTTGTTCTGCTTCTCTGATCTTCCAGCGTTCACCCCAATACCTGGCTCCAGGTTTGTTATATTAATAAGATTCTTTAAGATTCATGCTACACCTAACCATTATAAAAACCCTGCTTGATTGCTACTCAGGGTCTCTCCTGCTCTGCTGCTGCATCAAATGGACAGAGAGTCCCGAGTTAACTCGCAACAATAAAAAGACTCTTTGCTTTTGCATTAGATTTGGTCTCTTGGTGGTCTTTGGGGGACTCTGGGTACAACAACATATATATACACACATACACACTTGGGTACATACACATATATGTAATATAGAATGAAATAAATCTTTTAAAAAATAATCCTTGTTAAGAAATATTTTCCTAAGCCAAAATTTAAGTGTTTCTCTGTATTTTTATATTTCAGCCTGTACTTTTTATTTTTGAGTATGACATAAAACTTGGATAATTTTTTTATGTAGATAACAAAATGCTTCAATACTAGGTTTTAAATATGCCATTTTCTTATTGATATCTAATAACACAGACATATAAAAAGCTTCTATTGATTTGGAAATCTATTTCTAAAATTTCTGTTGTCCTCACTTGATTTCTTTCTCTATAGTTGTAAAATTATCGGAAATAGTCTCTATATTTATATACTGACGATGCTGTATAGAAAGGTGATTATTCTCAATGAGAGAAATATAGTCAAGTGTGAAGACTGTTGTGGTTGATTTAAATAACTTTAGCATCAAGTGAACAACCCACAGAAGAGCCTCTGGTCTCCTGACCCCTTCATTTCCCTGGCTCTCAGGTCATGATGAAGAAATCAGACCCTGGGGGCTGGATCTCTTTCTAACTTGAGTTTCACAAACGGTACTTAGCAAGCTTGAAGGTCACTGCTGATGAACAACTTGGAATGTGGCTATTAATATTCACAGGACATGCCTATGCTAAGTGACACGACTGTAAAATACTCCAAAAGCCATACTATAGCAATTCCTGATAGCATTAACTATTTCCAATAAAATCCCATTAAAGCAGAAGATTACCACCATAATGACAACTTTGGATAATTCATCTCCCTGGGATTTTATGAAAGAGTGAATCTAAAGTGCATAAACCTTTCTCATCTGAGAAATGATTATTATATTTTCTTTATTTGATTCTCCTTCCTGCTTTTTTTTTCCTGGTTACGTAACAGTTTCACACCCACTGTTGGACAACTAACTTCGAAAATACTTTCCAACCCATTTCACTACCAAGTTCAGCATTTGGGCAGTTTCTGTTGATTTCCCTACCGAGAACACTTAAATGTATATTCTCCTTCCCTTTCCTTTCCCTAGATTTGTTGATGTAATCTGAGATTGTATATCAAGATCACTATTCTCATTCATCATTGTCAGAAAACCATCTCTAAATATTAGCCAAAGTACCAGCATATGTGTACACATGTATCTTTTTATTTTCCATGTATCATTCCTGTTCGGACAAATTGAGTGGATTATGCCTTTGTATGAAAATTTCAAAACAAGGCAGCTGATGATGTTACATTGTCATACAGCCTCTGCCTGCATGATTCTATCCAGCGTGGCCATCTGAAGCCAGGTAGGAAAGGGGTGCATTCTGTACCTATTGCTCCATCTCTTTGTCTCTTCTCCAGCTTCTTCTCTGATGAAACAATTTTAGTGTGAACACCAGGGGACAGGAGGAAACTCATTTCCCCCTCTGCCTATGATAATAGCAACAGATTGCTGGTTTTTTTTTTCTGTCTTAAAGAATTTACTGGAAAATAATCACTTTTTTTTCATGTAACTTTACTTTCTCTCAGCTTAGACATTTCTTCTATTACCTTAGGTAATGATTTTCAGTGGAAATTGGGGGCAAGAGAGGTTAAGAATATGGGTGGGATGAAAAGCTTCTTTTAGAACTCCCCACTTTAGAGGTGTTAGCAACCACGTTAACACACTCACCCATGCGTGAGTACTCCTGGCCTCAGACTATCTGGATACTCTGCAAAGGACCTCAAGTGTTTCTGCTACATAAGCAAAGTGAATGTCAAACTAGCTCCTACATGTCAGAACTGGACTAAAAACAGTCATAGTGTGTTTAATTGTGGAATAAATAATAGTGTGACCAGTTAAAGTAGGGGCAAGAGGCTAAAATATCTTAGGGTTTCCTTCCACTGAGAAAATGCCAGCTCAGAAGTAAGTCCTCAGCCCATCTTTGATATTTCCCTTGTTGACAGTTTTCTGATTAGAATTCTTAGTGTTCTCTTAATTTCATAATGATCCTACATCCAACAGCTGCAGACTGTTTTCTTTAATTAGTTTGTATTTGTTCTGTAAAATGTTGCTAAATAGAGGTGATTTATAATAAGAATTAATATCATCTCCCAATTGTTAAATATCATAAAACACCCAGAAAATATTTTTAACACCTACATTTATTTAGTTCTACATAAAGTTCTGAAGGTTGGTAGAAAGCATTAATATTTAAAATGTAGCAGGAAGGTCTCAGGCCATGCACGTGGTCTTTCAAATTGGAGCTTTTGAGGCTGTGCAGAGCTCGGTTCCAAATACAGTACCATTGCATCTAATTGAACGCTGCTGCAGAATACAATGATGCTGAAACTGGTATTTGTGTAATTAGTTCTAAAAGTGCATCTCCTCCTTTGTGGAGGGGATTGAAAGGGAACAGGGACAAAGCTCCAACTACGCTATTAAAATGATGGCCAGCTGAATTCTGTTCCCTGAGATTATGTGAACAATATTCTATTCTGCTAAGTAGCTCAGAATAAAATAAATGAAGGGAGCAGGGCAAGGCAATGACGGGGGATGCTCACAGCAATAAGACATCTGGAATTGAGAACGCTGTCCTACTAAAAATCTAGATGCTCAATAATAGAGCGTGTTGTTTCTTACGTTCATGCCAATTTGGAGGCTGGTAGCTGCTGGAAGTTGCTACTACCCATTCAAGCATCATTTTAGCAAATGTAATGATGTGCATTGTCGAATAGGTAGCATTTTCTACTTCCCTGGTAAACCTGCGGAGAGTTTTATTAGCATATCTAGCAGGTTCTCTCTCTCTCTCTCTCTCTCTCTCTCTCTCTCTCTCTCTCTCTCTCTCTCTCTCATCACACAGTTCCTGCTCACACAGATTTTAAGGAACTATTAATCATTCGCAGGGCATATGTGGCAATGTAGTTTGCTACAGGCACAGACTTAGATTTGATAACCACTGCAGATCCATCCTAGCTAGAACCCAGAAGAATGTTCCAGGCACATGTTCATACCTCCTTTCTAGAAATCTGACCCCAAATTTGAATCTTGGTCTCTTACCTTGCTTTGATATATCGAAGCGAGTCTTAATTATTCTTTTTACTTTCTTATCCTAAAGTCTACATTTGATGCAGGGATAAAAGGGCCTATTTCTATTTTTTTCCTTTTGCTAAGGACTGCATGAAATTTTGGAGCTTGTCTTTTAAGATTGTTTGTTTTATGTACATGAGTGCTCTAGCTGCATGTACGCATGCATGCCAGAAGAGGGCATCAGATCCCACTATAGATGGTTGTGAACCACCATGTGGTTGCTGGGACCTGAACTCAGGACCTCTGGAAGAGCAGCTGGTGCTCTCAACCACTGAGCCATCTCTCCAGCCCTGGAGCTTGCCTTTTAATTGCTAGGGAAGGAGGTGAGAAAAATATGGGAGGAGGAAGGAGAGAAGAAAAAGGAGAAGGAAATCCTTCATTCCTCAGACAGGACTATCCTGAAGCCTGCCCCTCTTTCCATCTCTGTTTCTTTCCAGATCCCATCTAACATAACAAACGTAGATGACAGATATGCTCAGGTCCCAGTAACTATATTGGCACAGGAGAAGGAAGAAAAGTGATAGAAAAACACTCTCTAAGGGGGAAATCCATGAAAAACTGAACTCTTCCAGGAAGTGTTTGCCCTGGGGTCTTACAGCTAAATTTGATGAACCTGCTGTGGTGGCTCACTTCTAAGTCCCTGGTGATAGCCCCCATCCTCCTCTTCCTCTCCCTCCTCCTTTCCCTCCTCCTCACTTCCCCAAGGTGGTTGGCTAAGTCCTTACAAACAGCTAACTAGACTCACATAGCCTTCAGAGGACTCTGCACATCTGTATGCATGCCACAATGTCTCACATAATTTCCCCCTTGTTTTCGCCTTCAAAATTATGCCTTGGTTTCAGCCCGTCGGAATATCCCTATACTTCATAATGGCGTGTATTTTCCTGTTGTGACAAGTGGTCATGGATATTTTCGTAAGTGACAGAATTCCCTCTGAGACTTGCTTTCATAGATACCATGTCAACCTGGTCACTGGGTTTCAGGAGCGAAGCCTCTCACTTCGCGTTTCACTGGCATAGGCTACTGAAATCCACCCAAAGGACCCGAAAACAGAGAAGCTCAAATTAGTTTAGGTCTTTGTGCGACACTAGGAAGACTTGAAAAGATGAAACAAGTTAGGGAAGACTCTGAAATCCTGCGGCTTCAGCCAAGTTATTCTTAAACTCTTACCATCTTTAAATGTGGCTTTGAACTAAAATTCCACGAGTTTCCAGCCCGCACTCCGGCAACTGTGTCTCCACCTCACCCAGACACACGGGAGCAACAGAAAACTACTGAGAGGCAGGCTTCTTTGAGTTCCCTTTGTCTGTATTGCACCAGGATCTTTTGAAAGCTGGGTAATGTTTGGGCTGAGTTGGTATAGGAACATGCGCAAGGCTCCAAGTTTAATTCCGGGTGCTTCCCCAAACAAAACAAAATCGAACAGAACAGCACCAAAAAGAACAACCAGAGGATGTAACTTTGGAAATTTCCTTTTTTTGTTTTTGTCAAGGTGAAGCAGGAACCCAGCCCTCATGGGTGCTAGGCAACCATCAATTGACTTCAGGAGGAAGCACTGAGAGACTTGAAGTCTAGAGGAGAGCAGATGTGTAGACATACTCCACCTCCTTCTCTCTTTCCCTCCCTCTGACAGGGTCACACTGTGTTGGCCCTGATGAACTCGTGGACTGAACTGACCCTCCTGCTTTAGCTGAGTCGGGAGCTGGGGCTACATCATGGGGCTGTGTGCCCAGCCACTAGAAGTAATCTTTGATTAGGACAAATCTAATCCAAATAAACCAGCTCGTAGAAGATCATTGACCAGTTAACAAGTCTGCAATTAATTCAGGTGTGTGCTAGGGAAGGGGGCAAATCTGATTTAGAAAGTTACATCATGTGTTGTTTACACATTTAAAGGTTCCAGCCTGACTGATGAAAAAAAAATGCCCCCCCCAGTTCTCTGTCGCCCACAGATAACCCTCTCTCTATGTAACCATCATCCCAATGTGTAATCATGTTCAATTGTCATGCTTTTCCGCTTCCACTAAATTGTCATGTCCAAAAGACCAGGAGAGTAACTTTTTTTTTTTTTTTTTTTTTTTTTGAGACAAAGTCTCACCACATAGACCAGGCTGGTCTTTTTTTGTTGTTGTTTGTTTGTTTGTTTGTTTGTTTGTTTTTTGAGACAGGGTTTCTCTGTGTAGCTTTGCACCTTTTTCTGGAACTCACTTGGTAGCCCAGGCTGGCCTCGAACTCACAGAGATCTGCCTGGCTCTGCCTCCCGAGTGCTGGGATTAAAGGCGTGTGCCACCACTGCCTGGCTTCAGGCTGGTCTTAAATTCACAGAGATCTGCCTGCCTCTGCCTTCCAAGTTCTGAGACTAAAGGCCCTGCCTCTAGTATTTCTTATGATGAAAATATTACACTTATATGAGCATGTGGCTAGCCACATAATAAATGTTCACAATTCTGAGTGGAGAGATAATTACTTCTGCGAGCAACAATCTCACCCTCCTCCCCATTTCTTAAATCCCCCGGATCATCACTTTGTTCTACTCTGCAGCTGCCCCCTGGTTCTTAAATTCCACTGACGTGGCTTTCTCTGCTCGGTCACATCTCCAGCCCATCACCTCCATGGCTCTGCTGGATACAACTTCACCAGGGGCCTGTCTCCTGCAGACTTAGGATTATACTCTTACACTTTCTCCTGCCTGTCAGGTTCCAGGACCCCTGGCAAGGACTGGGGAATTACCCCACCTTCCAGCTACTGTTTCCTTTTCAGCCTTTTCCTGTTTCTGCTACACTCCAGGCTCTTGAGGGAAGAATCTTTCACTTTGAGACTCTCCCTGTATAGCCCATGCTGGCTTCAAACTCAGGATCCTCTTGCCTCCACCCCTGTGCGCTGGAGTTAAAGGCATGTGACCCCACACCTGAATAAAGATTCCTGAGGATTCTGTCTCTGTGTGTATTTTTTTTTTTTTTTTTTTGAGACAAGGTCTTACTATGTATCCCTCACTGGCCTAGAATTTACCCTGTTCACCAGGCTGGCCTCAGACTCACAGAGATCCCTCTGTCTCTGCTGGAATTAAAGGCATTCACTACCATGCTTGGCTCTGTGTGTATTCCTTTCTTCTGCAAATGCAAGTTTACTTAAAATTTAAAAAATTATTTTCATGGAGTCATAATTTTGAAGCTACAGAAGACTTCAGGTCCATCCATTATTTTATAGATGGGAAGTTTTCGTTGGAACTCCATATGTATTTGTTAGGGTTTTGGCAGCAGAGTATCTTGGTGGATGGATGGGGCCAAGGAATGCTGCAAGGGTCATACCACACAACAGATCTCACAAAAGAGGTTTGTCGGGACACACACACACACACACACACACACACACACACACACACACACAAAGATATCAAAGATTAATAAGGACTTTGTTAATGTGAATAAAGCAGGTTCACTTGCTTCTCAAACTTCCTATCTAGAGTAGAAACATGTGGTAAGGGAAATGGGAATTCTGGAAGTGGTAAAAGTAAGGGTAAGAAGCACATTGTGTTGACCCATTTCCCAAGACTCTCACCATCCTGTGTCAACTATAGAGGCAAACACATTCATTAGCTTTCCTCTCCTCAAGACTGAACACAGTGACAGACACACTGTAGAGCATCAAGAAGTTAGGTGACTACATGTCCTGGATGTTCTGCTAAAATTGATGCATTTTCACTGTCAAAGTGTCCAGTTTGGAAGGCAGGTTACATGGCCATCTTATCAAGATCTGTCAGTGTTTGTGGAGGGCAGACAGGGGCTTGAGTGTGAGTAAGAATCGCAGTTCATGGGCTGGGGAGATGGCTCAGAGGTTAAGAACACTGGCTGTTCTTCCAGAGGTCCTGAGTTCAATTCCCAGCACCCACATGGTGGCTCACTACCATCTGTAATGAGATCTGGCGCCCTCTTCTGGCCTGCAGGGATACATGTGGACAGAACATTGTATACATAATAAATAAATAAATCTTAAAAAAAAAAAAGGAATAGCAGTTCAATGTTTTCTCAGCCATAGGAACACTGTATATCCTTAGAAAACATTAATTTCTCAGGCAAATGCTCCTTTTCCTCAGGTATAAACTCTCACAAATGGCGAAAATTCTCACATCATTCTGTACTGGATGAGTGTAGGGGTTAATGAGTTAAAAATAAGCCACTCAAATGCTTCAGAGAAAGAAAAACATCTTCTCTGCATCAATTCAATGACTATTTACTGATTTCCTACTGTGCACAATGCCAGCCACGTGATGGAGAGTAATTAGATGAAGCCAGCCTCTCCAGAAAGAGTATGAACTGCATAGGAGAGTTTTCCAATTGCATGTCTTAAAGGGTGGCTAATCACATGTGGAGTTCCATTAAATGAGGGAGAAAGCGACTCCTTAGATGAAAGCAGAGAGTAGGCAGAAGTAGTGCCACGGTCCCATGAGCTTGATGGCATGAGCAGAAGTGATCCTCGTTAATTCTGCGTCATGCAGTAATACCGAGCTTTTCAATAATCCCACTGCATTTGCATCGATCCTTATCCTTGCAGATTATTTCTACCCCCAGGTGTAAAGAGCCTTGGATGGAGGGATCATTGGTAGAATCACTGGGTTAGAACAACTTTATCTACTCATAAGTTGGTCGGCAACGTCTGGGTAGTTGAGTAGATAAGAAAGAGAAGGGTAAAGCTGAGAGCAAACAGCATCACCGTCCCTTGTCCCTTCCCTTTTCTCCTTAGCTACTTGTTTTTACATTGCTTGTATTTTTTTTTATTTTGATAAGTTTATTAACATGCACAGAGACGGTGGTGTCTTCTCTTGGCTCTGGTTCAGCTAGAGGAGGATTCTTAATAAGCTCAGAACAACATCTTTGGCAGCGACTGTGGTTATGGGATGTCTTCTGCCAGGAGGAGGGTATCTACAGGGGAGTAGGAAAGAGAGAGCTGAGCCAGTCATCTGGAGATAAGAAATGTCTGTTTTAGTCATGCAAAATTGCAACATTTGTGGGGCAAAAAAAAAAATCAGTTTACAGTCAGAAAAATAGTAAAACTTAAATAGATAGTAAGTGCTGCATTGGAAGAAAATATGATTTGTGTAGTCCTTATCTTCAGAGTTGAAATTACATATTATTCCTTAACTCTAAGCCTTATGCTGTTTTTATAAACAAAATATATTTTATTTACATAAGCTTTATATTCCCATTTTGTAAAGGTCCTTTTTGTACTACTAAAGCTCATTTAGCTTACTCTCTGGGAGAGTTCCTTTTATTCTTTTCCTCCTTTTTTCTCTCTTCCTTCCTTCCTTCCTTCCTTCCTTCCTTCCTTCCTTCCTTCCTTCCTTCCTTCCTTCCTTCCTTCCTTCCTTTCTTCTCCTTTCTTTCCTTCTTTCTTTCTTTCTTTCTTTCTTTCTTTCTTTCTTTCTTTCTTTCTTTCTTTCTTTCTTTCTTTCTTTCTTTTTTTTTTGTGAGACAGTCTTACTGTGTGGCTTTGGTTTGTTGGCTGGCCTTGAACTTGGTATTTAGACCAGGCTAGGCTCCAATTCAGAGAGATCCTCTAGCCTCTGCCTCGCAAATGCTGGCATCAAAAGCCCCATGAGGATCCATAGCCCTTTGAAGGAGGGAGATTTGAAGCGGGCCCAGTGAGACAAAGAGGTGGTCCTTGTGATAGCAGAGTGTAGCTTTGCAAGCAGCCAGCTGGAAATAGTGCATTTCAGGCTGGGCGAGACACGTGATACTTCTACTTGAGGAAGCTTTGTCGGTGATAAGGCAGTGTGGCCTCTACAGCGAGAAAATGCCAGCTTTGAAATGGGAGCAAAGGGACTTGGGGACTAAAATAAAACTAAACCAAATGGTGGAAACACGCTCAACTCCTTAATTCATCTGATTAGAGCCAACAGGCGCCACCGTGTAGAACATTTGCTCCTGTCCCAGATGCCATTAAGGCAGCAGCAGAGCTATTTCTAGGCTTGGCTCCAGACTGGTGGGGGATGAACTCACAGTGGATTCAGTTTCAGCCTGGAGCCACCAAGTAATGGTGCAGACTGCAGTCACTGCAAAGTCTTCAGGCATCAAGTGTTCCCGGGAGCACATGTCTGATTCGAAGAGCTGTCCTAGCCCTGAGGGAACATTACTGCAACCCCAATTCCAACACAGCCCCAGTTCCCACCTATCTCTTTCTGCCTTACTTTACAATACAGATGCATGCTTTCTTAGACTTAAAAGCTCTTAGAAACTAGTATAGAACATGGATATAAAGGTTATAGTATATAATCATCACCCTTTTAAAAATTACACACATTATCATACTGGGTACATTGAAAGACAAAGCTTTCTGTTGCTACTTTAGGCTTTGGAACAGTAGTTGCCAATAAGAGAAAAAAGATAAAAAAAAGTTTTATTCTAGGTCGATGCACAGAACACCTGATAACCCTCCTCTGACCTATTCCAAATCTACAGTCTGCCCGAGTCCCAGTCCTTAAATGTTCTGCCTCCTAGAAAGGAGCTCTTAAATTTGAGATGTTCCTTACCTCATAAGGGAAGATGACATCCTGATAAACATAATGTAAGTTGAAAGTATTCTAAATAGACAATGCATTTGCTATATCTGACAGAGCTAAGTCATTATGTGACAACACAAGATACTATAGAGTATGGGTTGTGTGCTCTCTTGACTCAACATCTGGCTGCTCCTCACAACATTTTTCCAGCATCATGAGAGAGTGTGGTACAGTGATTGGATCACCAGCTCAGGGAAAGACCCAGACTCCAACCATAAAACATGTTTTCTACGGAATGGGTATCATTTGGGCAACATGGTAAAACTCCCAGATCCTAAGTAAAGATGTCAGATTTCAAGGGTCATTGAACATTTGATAAATGGGCATATGTGGAAGGTCTCCAAGAATCTTTAGTGCTGACTAACATCCTTTCTGTATAGATGGAGAGAACACTTAAATATTAATGGTGCCATAGAGAGAACTGTTACCCTAGAAAAGCCTTCCCAAAATTAGCATGGTCAAACTCTGTGGTTTGTGACTGATGAATGTCAAACCTGTTTTAGAGTCTGGAATGATTTTTCTAGTAACTTCACTGAAACTTTTGTTGAACATTGTACTCAGTACTGAAAGTTATACAGCTTAGATGGACATGAATCTGTAGAATTCTGGGGGCCCTTTACAAAATAATTTCAAATGTAAAACCAGAGGCAAAGAGAACATTTAGTAGCAAATATATCTTGAATGAAAAAGGAAATAATAGTGACTGGAGGCTTAGAGATTGAAATCCTTTCCTTAGGCATTATATGAGAATGGTTGACATAAGCATGCTTCCCTTCGTAACCTGGCTTTCACCATTCAGTGGGACCATAAAAGGGGACATCTCTGAGCCTCATGCTTCATAAATCTTCAATATAAATGTCTCTATTCAAATTCTTTATAGAATTAAGATGCATACAGGACAATTCCAAGACCCAAGTAAATTATAATAATGAGGGTCACCAGATCACCCACTAGAAGCAGTTGCATGGAAGCAGGAGGTTTTCCATCATGACAATTATTTCTTTTGAAATTTTATTCGGGAATGAAATTAGACTATTAGAAAATTTGCAAAAATGTTTATTCAAAGTGTTTATAATTCACCTGACTTGCCATAATGTCAACACCTGACAATGCATGTTATTGAAGCCTAGAGATGAACATTCTTAAACGCTATTAGTTATATTATAGTCTTTCTTTCAAATTTACCAGGTTTGGAGGACATTTTCATCTCTAGTCTATTTGGGTTTTTGGATGTGATTCAGGATCCCAAATGTATTTTGTCATGACGCCCCTTAGTATCTTTCTGTTCATGGCAGGCTCTGCATCTGCCTTTGACTTTAATGAGCTGGACACCTTGGGGGAACATGCAGTGGTCTTTTGTAGAGGAGTGGAGTCACATGGTTATGGGAGGTATCCTTCTAAAGTGCTACTTTGCTCCCGGCTCATAGTCCCACACGGTTATCCATTTCTTTTCTACATCTGTAGAAGCTGTTCCTGGCTGTCTCCTGGGTCACTGCAATGTTTTTTCAGCAGTTTTTTTCCTCTCCTTCTGAGTGTTTCGTTTTGTAAATTTTATAGCAACACAGGTTGCTCCATGCTTGAATATTTCCTGTCCAGCCCCAGTATCACATCCTCAAGAAGCTTGAGAGCAGGTCTTTCTGATTAGTATGTTTTCTTTGCTCTTAAAATCCTGGGTCTTGGATGTGTCATTTGCAGAAAGAGCTCATGTGCGTTGTTTGTGCATTACCAGTCACTAGTGGGTTCTTGTGCACCTCGTCTAAACTGCAGCTGTACAAGCACCCCAAAGGGGAGGAGGCGTGCACACAGCATCAGAGACTAGGTATGCTGGCCTGCAGCAGCACATCCGAGTAAGGCTTACCGGGCAACTCCTGGGTCACAGGTGACCCTGGACACAATCCTTCCTTCGCCTCCCACATACAGCTGTTAACATCTGTCAGTGCTGTCTCACAGCCTGCTCTTCCATCTCGACTACCGTTTTACTTGTTTATTTTTTTCCCAGGGCTCCCCTGGCACATGGCACAACCTCCTAGCAGTCTTTCCCTGGTCACCTCTCCATTCTGTGCCCCAGCCTTCACATAGGTGCATAAGCAATCCTTTCATTTGAAAATAGCACGTCAGCGCTTGCTCTTCTAAAGAAAATGGTTTCTGTGGTTTCTGGTCAGGTTTTCTGCTAAACCATCACAGGTGAATGACTCCTGCCCCTAAGCATGCATGAACATTAGCTGGAGGATGTGCTAGGGTGGTTGTCGAGGTGCTATCCTATGTTTTGCTGGTCTGGGGTGGGGGTCTGACAAAGAGTCCTTCCAGAAAGCCCCAAGGAATGCTGAGGTTAGGGGCCAATGAGATTGTCTACACACCGCTTAAGGAGAAAAATAACTCTTTCCCATTTGGGTCCTAGCACCTCTGGTATAGCTCTGTCCTTTTGTCAGACATGCTCTAACCTGCTCATATCTTTGCACACCTTCTGCAAATACAAGCCCCTCGATCCTATTTGCCTCCCACTTTTTAACAATAAAACTTTATAGATTACTTCCTGGCTCCCTTTGCCAGAGTCTTCCCTCTTCTTCCAGCCTCAGAAGGGAAGTCTGGGTCCCTGCAGTGTCTGGTCTATAATGAAAATTCCTACTTGGTGCAAGGTGTAGAGATTTACTAATTCAGTTCTCTCAGTAGCTCATGAATGGTCCGTGGTCTTAGTCAGCTTTGCTTTTCAGTACCTACGCCTCCTGACCCTCAGGACAGAACAGCACTTTATTTTATTTATTTATTTTTTATTTTTTTTGAGACAGGGTTTCTCTGCGTAGCTTTGCGCCTTTCCTGGAACTCACTTGGTAGCCCAGGCTGGCCTCGAACTCACAGAGATCCGCCCGGCTCTGCCTCCCGAGTGCTGGGATTAAAGGCGTGCGCCACCACCGCCCGGCCAGAACAGCACTTTATATATGATGCTGAAAGAAACAACCTTTCCCAAGAGAAATACCAGCTTTTTGCACTGCAGAAAATGTTGAGGTGTTTCCAAGAACGTGTCAAGACTTGTTACTAGGACATTGCAGATGGAAAAAAAAAGGGATATTTTAATGAAGAGAGTGGCCCGAGAGATATAATGAGCCTTAGTGACGTGTAGACTCTTCACTTATTTAAATAAACCAGGCAATTCAAACCAGTGTCCTCCATGAATCTGGAATGAACTTTCTCCTTTTAGCAGCATGGCAGCAAAGCAAGGCAGAAATCAGGCATCTCTCTTGGGCTTCTGACTGGTACCTCAGCCCTTTCGTCTGTTAGCTGACCAACTAAGGGATGAATGGTTCAGTCAGTTTTGCTGTCAACAGCTACAGTATCCATCCCCAGGCTTAGCTGTACCTGTAGAACCAGCATCCTAAACCAACACTGGTGGTCCTTATGAAACAGAGGTGCCAGTCTCTGAATGTGTACATGGAAATTAATCACACATCGATTTTCACCAAGTTCATTTCCTTCAGTTATTACAGGTAATCAACAGAGTTGGATTTCTAGTACCGTGACGGCATCACCGGTGAAAATCATCTGGACTTGTATACCACACTCCAGTGATAATTCAGATTTATTTCAAGGGCCTGGAGAGATGGCTCAGAGGTTAGAGCACTTGCTGCTCTTGCCAAGAACCCAGGCTTGGTTCCCGGCACCCACGTGGCAGCACACAGCCATCTTTTGCTCCAGTTCCAGGGCTTTCAATGCCCTTTTCTGGCCTCCGTGAGCACTGCACACACATGGTGAATGTACATTTATCCTCACCCACGTACACATATAATAGAAATAAAGCTTTAAAACATTATTTCAAAGTGACAATAGTTATCAAATACACTGTTATATTTTGGTATTAGATATACAACTGAAAAGCACATATACTTTATCACATTTGTCTGAAATTTCAACAAAAGTACTTTACATTTTGAGATGTTAAAGATGTTCTGTGTTTGCCTCAAACAAAAGTCATATACATTTTGTGTGTTTATAATATTGTTCTGAGAAGGGCCCATAAAGTTCAATGGGATCCTACAGGGCTGTGTGACACCAGGAAGGTTAAGACTCTCCACTTAGACTACAAAGTTAGCGCAGAATTTTTTCTGTCATATGTTTGGGAGGAGAATTTTTCAGACGCATTAGAAAACTATCCAAGCGGTGTACTATTTAAAAAGCTCACCAGACAACAAGCCAGCTAATGATGTGTGTCGGAACACTTGCTTCTCCCATTGTGTACAAACTGCAGATGAAACATCCCTTTGTTCTTCGGGCTACATGCTCCCGGGGCTGTAATAGTTAAATTAATTTCTAATATGTCTCATCTCATTATAGATGTGTGCAACAGTCTCTTTCAATTTTAAATGGAGCTTCGGGGAAGATTAAATACTTAGGGATCCCAGTTTGTCTAAAATTTCTAGATCCATACAAATTAAACTTCCCCTGTCTAAATGACCCTAATCATTCTAATTTAACTAGATGGAGCCTATTTCCTTCTGACAGCACTTGTCATGTTGAATCTTAGCCGCGGAGACGAACGGCATGCCAAATGGGTAATCAGTATTCCAGATGTTGCCTTGCTGCTTTTCCAGCAGTGTTATTAATAAAAGTCGGTTGCTTCTTGTCCCCCCCCCCCAGCTTTTTTTTTAAACCCTCTAACATTACTGAGAGTATAAATTTCCCTTGTCCCCATGAGGATATGGTAATGGTAATTTAGAAGTACAGCAAATGGGCTGCTCCAGAGGGAGATCATCTTTGGGGAAGGACCTGTCCCCTGTGAAGGGTCCACCAGGGACTCCTGGCTGATCTGGGGGACATGCAGCCAGGTGAGAATGTGGATAGGGAGAGGTTAAGAGGGTGTGAAGATTGGATCAGAACTTTTGAGTTCGGGGTGTGTGTGTGTGTGTGTGTGTGTGTGTGTTGGGAAGATCTGAGTGTCAGAAGGGCATTTCACTTATTTCTTCCTGTGAATAAAAATTATAATTGGAAGATCTACCACAAGTTACTCAGTTAAAAGGGCCAGCCTTCTGGTTGCCTGGCAGTCCCCCACTGGCCTGATGATCCCGTTCCCTCCAGATCAATTCCCAAACTATGCTGGCACTTGCTGAGAACACCACACATAAAATATCCACAAGGACCTTGGTGAGAGTCAGAGCTCTGTCCCCCAGGAACTGAAAGGAAGATGTGCCGGGAGCTAAGAGACTACGTGGGCCAAATGGGGATAGTGTTTGAAGATAGAATCACAGATCGAAAGATAGAGGGCCTGATTCCACGACACCTGACAGACACAGGCAGGTTCTTTAAGGCTTACTAAGAACTTTATATATGTAATTATAAGAAGATTAGACATTCAGAGCTGGGAAAACATCTACCCTACTATTATCATCACTATTACTATTTATGCACCAGGTGTGGTGATTTCATGAGTGTTTATTGAAAAGACTATGGGATTGGTGCATTATTCGTGCTTATTCTCTCTCTCTCTCTCTCTCTCTCTCTCTCTCTCTCTCTCTCTCTCTCTCTCTCTCTCTCGTAGCAGGAATCTTAAAAGCTTTTATTAATTAAATCGAACCTGAGGCCAGTTATTGAGGTGAAATGCTGGAAGGTCGGAGAGACAGAACAAGCCACAGCTAACCTCACCTGGCCAACTTCTCAGCTGGTCTTGCTTCCTCAGACTGGAAGCCTCTGTGTCCTCATCCCAATTGCTCTCAGCTGAACTGCTGCTCAAAACCTAAAAGCTTAACCAGCCAAATGCTTCTATTTCCTGGTCCTCACGCCTTATATATCTTTCTGCCTTTTACCATCACTCCCTGGGATTAAAGGCATGTGTCACCATGCCTGGCTCTTTTCAATGTGGCCTTGAACTCACAGAGATCCCAGATGGATTTCTCCCTTTGGAATGCTAGGATTAAAGGCATGAGTGCCACCATTTTCTAGCCTCTATATCTAGTGGCTGTCTGTTCTTTGACCCCAGATAAATTTATTAGGGTACACAATATTTTGGGGAACACAATACCACCTCTCTCTGTCTCTGTCTGTCTCTGTCTCTGTCTCTGTCTCTCTGTCTCTGTCTCTGTCTCTCTCTGTCTCTCTCTCTCTCTCTCTCTCTCTCTCTCGTGTGTGTGTGTGTGTGTGTATGTGTAAATTTTCCCTCAATTGAAAAAAATTAGACTTCCCCTTTACTTTGTGATCCCTTCTTTTTTTAGCTTAAGATTGTGGAAAGGCTTTTGAATTTCTAAACATAAGGGATTGGTTAATAATATCATCTACATTAGTGGTTCTCAACCTTCCTAATGCTGCGACCCTTTAATACAGATCCTCATGTTGTGGTGACCTCCCAACCATAAAATTATTTTCATTGCCACTTCATAACTGTAATTCTGCGATTGTTATGAATCATAATGTAAATAACTTGTTTTCTGATGGTCTTAGGTGATCCTTGTGAAAGGGTCATTTGACCCCAAAGGGGTCACGACTCATAGGTTGGAAGCCACTGCTCTAGAGAAAGAAGAAATCTAAATAATTGATGAAGTAATACTGTGGCCCCTAGAAAACTATCTCAGGGGCTGGGTGGATAACTCATTGCATAAAATGTTTGCTGTGTAAGTGTGACGACCTGAGTTCAGATTCCCAAAACGCACATAAAAAGCTGCATGTGATGGCACACTATTGTAACCCCAGTTTCAGGGGCATGGAGGCAGAAGGACCATCCTTGGTCTAGCTAAACGTGAGTGCTGGGTTCAGTGAAATACTCTGTCTCAAAGGATAATGAGGTAGAGGTGTGGATAACAGGGAAAGACTCCCGACATCAACCTCTGGCCTCCACTGGTGCACGCGATGACATGCACACCTACTTTCTCTCTGTCTCTGTCTCTCTGTCTCTTACACACACACACACACACACACACACACACACACACACAGCCTCCATTGACATCCTAACCCACACCTGAGCCCACATCCTTAGCCTTTCCCTTTCGGTGTCGGTCATGACTTGGACTCTGACTAGCAGCTTGACATCGAGTTAAAACCACTTTGATTTTTTAAGTGGAAGACATTAGCACCAAACCCATGTTTGTTATAGTCCATCTTGCAGTGTTTCCAACATGCCTAATTATGTGGATTTTTATGCCATGCCACTTCCTCAAACTCAAAAAAAAAAAAAGTCTATTTTTGGTGCAAGTAATTTCCCTTCCATTATCTCCCTTGATTTTTCAAGTCCACTAACAATAGAGATTATTGAACTGAGTTCTAGTGACATCTGGTGGACAAAACCTGTGCCTGTGACTTGATGATGAGCAGCTCAGAGACAAAGCTCCATCAAGAGACATAGAAAGCGGAGCTAAGCCAAGCATGTGACTCTGAATTAGTACATAATAAGCCTTAGAGCACTTTCCAGGTCCGTTTTTCTAGCTGGACAAGTCACACTTCAGCTTAGAGCTTTAAGTCCAGTTTTCTGTGCCTCCCCGAGCCTAGTGACTGTGCAGACAGATCTGCTCCAGTCACAGCGGGGTCTCCTCTACAAGGGGGCTGGTTCAGCTGGTGAGGACATTCATACACATAGGTCTTTCAGAGTTTTCTGTCCATGCTGGGCCTCTTGGCAGCACAACATAGTGCTGTCTGCATCAGGGCATCTTTGTGGGGGAAATTGCCAAGATGCACAATGTCTTGCACTTAAGATTTTCTTTCCCCTCCATGGGCTTAGAGGTATAGATGGGGGGTTCTAAAATACAGTAATAGTTGATGTAACACCACTAGCTTTATATTGACATTTCATTGTTGTTTAGGCTTTTTTTTTTTTTTAAATAGAGATCCCCGCCATAGTTTTGTTTTTATTTTTGTTTTTTCTCTTTCACAGCCTAAGTTCTCATGAAACATTTGATCCCAACTTGGGGCTGCCTGGGCCATCTTTGTAGAACCTCATTTTAAAAAGAGGGTCTGGAGCGATGTATCAGTGGATAAGAGTGCTTTCTGTGAAAGCCCGAAGGACCTGTGTTCAAATTCCCAGCATCTACATATAACCAAGCATAGCTGTAGACCCCAGCATTGGAGTGGAGACAGGAAGATTTTGGGAGTCTGTTACCCAGCAATTTTAGCCAAACAGGGTAAGTTTCAGGTCTAGTGAGATGCCCTGGCTCAGGCAGAGATAAGGTGGAAAGCAATAGAGGAAATCACACTATGTCTTCCTCTGGCTTCTACATATGTGTACACTTATACACACATGTGCACCCCTTCCCCCACAGATCACATCAAAATGAGCAGTTCCATATTTTAGGTAAGATCCCTCTACTTCCTAGAAATACTTGGGTAATGATGAGTTCTAAAAAAAAAAAATCACAATTTGCTAAATGCATTAAATTCCTTGCAGACAAATGGACAGATATAAAATATCCTTTAAAATATATTATACAATTTTAAATAAAATTAAAGTGAACTCCCTATACAGTTTGCTATATTTGAGATGAGGTATTAGAGTTCATGATTGCTTAGTGGTCATACAATGGAGCTAATAAAGAACCAAGCCAAGGAGAAGAGTTGGGTGTCCATACAATCAAGAGAAGTCTGATCTGGTGGTGGGGAAGAGGGAAGTGCTTTTTCTTTTTAATTTCTTTTCTGACCTACACATTCAAAAGTGAGTTAATGTCTATGAATTTTCCTGCTCCCCTCTTGGCATTAATGTTTACATCCATTTCATCGTGGTTGGTAAGATCTGACATTCTCAGGGTGTTTTGCTACCTAGCGTGTGGTCTAGCCTGGAGACTATCCTGCGTATCAACGCTGAGAGTAGGTAGTTCTTTTTCTAGTTTACTGAGGTGTGTATAGTACTGTGTTAGGTCCCTCTTCTTTTTCATCATTATGCGACCCCTGAGTACTACTTCTACAGCGTCTAATGAATTTGATTCTGATCTTTTAATTTGATCTTGTCCTTATGCTCTTTCCATCATCGGAAGTGGGACGTTGAAACCGATCATTATACTGCATCTGTTTCTCCCTCCATCCCTGCAGTGGTTGCTTCAAATATTTGGTCATGCTGAAGTTGGATGCATATTTATTTGTAATAGCTGCATACTCCTGGGGAATTGATCCTTTTGCCATTATGTCTCTTTGCTGATCCATTTTGACATGGACTATGTTGGGTGATATAGTAAACATGGACACTCCTTAAAATTACCATTTACAGCTTGGTGTGGTGGCGCTGCCTTTAATCTCAGCACCCAGGAGGCAGAAGCACGTGGATCTCTGGGAGTTTGAAACCAGCCTTGGTCTACAGAGGGAGTTCCAGGTCAGCCAGGGCTACACAGAGAAACCCTATCTTAAAAAACTAAAAAGAGAGAAAGAAAAACAATGACCATTTACATACAATATCTCTTTCTCATTTTTTTTTTTGGGGGGGATATCTATGTGTGTCCTTAAATCTAAAATGCATCTCTCATAGACAAATAAAATTAAAGTGAACATCATTGGATCTTGTTTTATTTTGAAAAGTTCCATTTGGCAATGTTATGTCTTTTGGGTACAATATTAAACCCATGCACAACTAGGAACCATGGCTGTGTAGACTTCTTGCCTTTGTCACCTGCTGTCTGTCTCGTACTTCTTTCTCTCAGTGTCTTTTCATGCTTTATTGACTGGGGTGGTGATACGATTTCTTGTTTTCCTGTGTGTGTCTTCTGTAGGTATATATGCTTCTCAGCACTTACGATTATCTAAAGCATCATTTTCCTGTGATAATGGTTTAAACCTATAACTTAATATCAATCTGGATGTTCACTTTGCTCACACTTTTATTATCAGAAACCACACTCCTTTATATTATATATCAATGTTTTATACTTAATTTTTTTTTTTTTTGGTTTTTTGAAACAGGGTTTCTCTGTTTTGTTTCCTGTCCTGGATCTTGCTCTGTAGCCCAGGCTGGCCTCGAACTCACAGAGATCCACCTGGCTCTGCCTCCTGAGTGCTGGGATTAAAGTTGTGCACTACCACCACCCGGCTAATTTTCATGCCAGAATTAGAAGCACTCCTGGGCCACCTTAACTAAACCACTCTGCTCCTGTCTCCATATTTATCTTTTTCTGGGCACAAATGCTTCTGTATTGTGTGTCCTTCTGTTTCAACTTGGAACTTTTTCTTCTACTGTGTGCAGTCGCAGGTTTAGTGGTGATGGGACCATCTTACGATTATCTAGGAAAACACAGATCCGTTTTGAAGGATAGTTTTGTTAGACGTAATATTCTTGATTTGGGAGGTATTTTTGTTTCCCATTGTTTCACCTTGCTTAGCACTTGGGATACATCCCACAGTGGCTGGCAAGGTTGCTGCTGAGAAGGATTTATTTCACAGTCATAGTGAAGGCCCCTTGTGTGTGAAAACCCACTTTTGTCTTGCCAGTTTCAGAAGTTTCACCTACGATTTTGATGACTTGTTAGTATGTTTGAGGACAGATTGCTTTGTGTCCAGCCTGGATGTTAGTTTTCTTTCTCAGCATTGGGGCATTTTAAGCCATTTTTCTTTACCTACATTTTCTGTTCCCCTGTACTGTTCTGAAGCTCCCATAGTGCACATAGTGACTCTCCTGAAGGTAACACATATATCCTTTGAGCGTTCCTCACGCCTTTACTCATTACGATTATTTTCTCTTGGACCGGATGGTTTCAAAAGATTTATATTTCAACTCAATGATTCTCCCACTTTATGGAACTCCTTTGCTGACTTTGTCATCTTAGTTATTGTGTTTTTCATTCCCCAAATTGTTTGGCTCTTCTTTATATTTTCTGCCTATTTGCTAGCAGTCTCATTTTTTTTTTTCTGTGTGTTATATTGTTTTCTTGATCTCAGAAACAGGTAATTCCCATCTCTTATTTCTTTGGAATTGCTCTGCTTCTTAGGATGCTTAGCACTTTGCTTCTTAGCATGGGGCCAGCTTTTCTGTTCTCATGTAACTTATAACTCTGGGTTAGGATTGAAGTGTTTGAAGGAGTGGTAGCTAGAAACTGGAGGAGACACAGAAGAGGGAGGATGGGGTGAAGTTCAGGAAGGGCAAAGCAGAGAGGAGGAATCACTTCTGGCTTGCCCAGCAGTTAAGATATATTTTTAATAAATATTTATTTATTTTACATCCCTACTGTAGTTTTTCCTCCTTCCTCTCCTCTCCCAACTCCCCCAATCCCTCCTCTGTTCCCACCCCCCAATCCACTCCTCCTCCGTTTCTGTTTAGGAAAAGACAGGTCTTCCATGAGTATCAACAAAACATGGCATATTAACTTGCAGTGAGACCAAGCACCTCCATGTTTTAAGGCTGGGCAAGGCAACACAGTATGAGGAGTAGGGTCCCAAAAGCTAAAGAGTCAGAGACAGCCCTGCTCCTACCATTAGGAATCCCACAAGAGGACCAAGCCACACAACTGTAACATATATGCAGAGTGCCTATGTCAGTCCCATGCAGGCTCCCTGGTTGTCGGTTCAGTTTCTGTGAGCTCCTATGAGCCCAGGTTAGTTGATTCTGTGAGTTTTCTTGTGGTATCCTTGACCCCTCTGGCTCCTACAATCCTTTCTCCCCCTCTTCTGCGCAGGATTCCCTGAACTCTGTCTAATGTTTGGCTGTGGATCTGCATCTGTTTCCATCAGTTGCTGGATGAAACCTCCCTGATGACAACCGGACTAGACACCATTATGGTCACAGGAGATGGCCAGTTCAGGCTACATATCTGCTATTGCTAGGCTGGAGAGATGGCTCAGTCATTAAAGGCTAGACTTACAACCAAAAACATATTTCAAAATGTCTGGGAGAGTATGAAATTATCAATACATAAGAATGGTTGAAGAGACAGAAATGCCCATTTCTCTGTGATTATTACACATGGCATACATGTATTGAATTATAATAAAACATGCAGATGTTGCTCATATTGTATAGCAAGAAGAAAGCAAGCATCCACTTTTGTCCCAGTGTTTACAGTCGGTTTTCTACAGGGGAATATGCTCAGTGTTAAACCCAGCTAGATACTGGGGGAAGGGGGGCTCTGAAACCTTGGTTTAGGAAAATATAACTTCTTTGTGGCTTTAATTTCTCAATTAGACATACTTGCCAGGTTCCCTTTTCGGGACTTTGTAATATCTTCTTGCTCCCTCTGGTGTCTGTCTTCTGCATTGTAAGTGGTTTTGTTCCCGTTTCTACTGTGTTGAAACACGATACCACATCATGCTGAGTTGGCCTTGGATTTGTTACATACCCGGGGATGACACTGGCCTCCTGGTCCTCCACCTTCTGGTGCTGGGGATACAGGTGTGCGCCGCCATGCCCAGATGTGTGGTGTGTTCTTGGGTTCTACAATAGCAAACCACTCCACTTGTCCTCTTTCCTAAAGTGGCCGCCAGACATCTAGTGTGTGCCAGCTTCCTGCCTGGACTGTGTCAGGACAAACAGCAGAATGGCGGCTTCCCAGGAAGTCCTCCTGAAGCTGGGGTCCATGTTTCTGTTCTCTCCTGAGAGGAGCATCTTTTGTTTACCTACTGTATTCCACCTTCTTAGACTCTGGAATTCTCAGAAACAGTTTACTGGAAAATCTTACTTTCCGAAAGTGAATACGGGATGGACTTATCATTTTACCGTCTTCGGTGATCACTACAGCACATCCAGTTTTAACTCCGTTGATGAGGGCTTATCAAAATGAAAACAAAGCATGCTGAGCAGCCACTATTATTGGTAGTGACCCTCTGGCTGTGAGTCATCCGAACCTGGATCAGTTCCTACTGCCAAATGCCCAGGAGACATGCTCATGTGGACAGGAATAAGGGACAGTAATGATCGTATTCGTTTGCATCAGGCTTTTAATTTAGGAGAAAAGAAAGCACACCCCCCCCCCCCCCGTTTCTAATTAGGTTTCCAAGTCTCCTATGTCAGCTTTGTTTTTAGGTTCTTACGTAGTCCTGGGTGGATGGCATCTGAAACCCCAGAAACCCACATCACTTTATGAAATTCTGACCCTAGAATTGTGGCAAATGACATGCGGCCAGCAGCACCTGTATACATTTACTACTTATAATACACTGAGCAACACGGGCTTTGGGAAAAGAATGTGATTGATTTGTGTTTAATAATAACATATTTAAGGATGGTGCATTTTGGCTCCTTATAAACTGAATGAGGTGAAGAGGACTCTAATTTCCCGCTGTGAGCTCCTGATTCCAGGTGACTCACGTTAATCCTTTGCTCTGGCTATCTTTTTGTGATACTTAAACTCACCACTACAAAATATGCTGTTCATAAGACCATACTTTCCCCTTCCATCCTACATGACCATGACAGTTAGAAACCAGATTCCTGTCATTGCCGCTGCCCACTTCTGACTCATTTTTCTCTCCTTGGGATTCACGATGGATTTCTAACTCGTTTAGGAGCATCTCACAGAGATCCCTACGCAACTTCAATTTGCATGCACAGTGGACTGAACAAAGCCATGGTTCTGTTTTTTCCAGCCAGTTTTACTTTTTTTCTTTCATTAAGAAATTTTCTACTCACTCCACATACCACCCACAGATCCCCCCTCCTCCCTCCTCCCACCCCCCAGCCCTCTTTCCCAAGCCACCCCGCATCCCCACATCCCCCAAATCAAGGTCTCCTATGGGGAGTCAGCAGAGCCCAGCACACTGAGCCTAGGCAGGTCCAAGCCCCTTCCCACTGCACCAAGGCTGCACAAGGCATCACAGCACAGGCATCGGGTTCTAGAAGCCTGCCCATGGACCAGGGAGGGACAGATCCTGATCCCCCTGCCTGGGTGCTCCACAGTTTGAGCCAAACAACCATCTTCCGTATCCAGAGTGCCTAGTCCAGACCCATGGGGGCTCCACAGCCACCAGTCCACAGTTCATGGGCTTCCACTAGTGTGGGCAGTCATCTCTGCACATCCTCCCATCATGATCTCGACGCCCCTTGCCTGCAGAATCCCTCCCCTCTCTCATCAATTGGATTCCCGGAGCCCAGCCTGGTGCCTGGCCATGAATCTCTGTATCTGCCTCCATCAGTCACTGGACAAAGGTACTATGATGACTGCTAGGTTATTTGCTAGGCTGGTCACTAGAACAGACCAGTCCAGGCACCCTATGGCAGCAGACCAAGGTGGGGTCAACCTTGTGGATTCCTGAGAGCCTCCCCAGCACCCTGCCTCTTCCTATTCCCATGATGTCCTTATCTATCATGTACAACCAGTTTTCTTGACTCTCATATACTTTATCTCTCCTCACTACAGGCTGGTCCCACAGGCCCATTTCATACTGACATCACTTGTTCATCGATGTGTCCACTTCAGAAGTCTTTTGCAAGCAGATGTCATCCCAGTCCTCATGGGATGCTACAACTAGCACATGCTAGCAGTGGTCTTCTCATTTTCAAGTTTAAAAGCAACTTGTGCCATGAGCCAATGACTAGAAGACATGGGATGATCTGTGAACTACTTCTAGAGTATGTGCATCTTAACAGGGTTCAAGGAAAGGAATTTAACCTTATTTGAAATATTTTTACTGAGAATTTCCTATGTACAATGGTCTTTGCTATTAACCACCGCTTCCCGAACTCCTGGCTGATCCACCCCTCCCCTGCCCTGTTTCCTCTATTGTTTTTGTTTTTTTTCAAATAGCCCAATTTGTGCTGCCCATATATGCATGGGTGTGGCACCCAAACTCTTCAAGAAAGCTCTTTCTCTGCAGCAGCCATCTCTCTCTCCCTTCATGCTGGGATGCTGACTTGCTTGATCTTGTTATTAACTTATCTAACTTATTAACAATGATACTACTGGGGGTTTCCCAGTTGACTAAATGAGAGAATCTGAAGGAATAAGTGGCTTTATGTCTTCAGCTTTCCCTCCGACCTGCCCATCACCAGGGCTATCCAAATGGATTAATGGCAACTGCTTCTAGGCTGGCTGCGTGCCTATAAAGGCATCTAACTGCAGCATTTCCATAAAGAAGCCATAGAGCACACGAGAGTCGGGCTTATGTCGGGCTTCACGACACAAGGGAGAGAACAGTTGGCACCAGCGCAAATATCCGAACATTTTGCAATTGCTTGGCTAATCACCCGTGTTCTTCAGATGGAGTTGCCAGAACAGGGGCTGCTTTGTGCATGCAGAACCTACTGTACATACACACAGACGCGTCCAAAGCGTGCAAGCCATAAAGACAGGGCACTGCTCAGAGCACGCTAGAATAGGCGTGCCTGTAGCACACAATCTGACAGTACTAATAGTGCACAAAGGATCTGTGAGAGTGCACGTGAACTGGTAAATGCCAGTTTCTGAGAAAACAGCCAGCTTACAGCGAGCCCCCATCAGCACTTTGAGATGACAAATACTTTCCTTCCTATCCAGGTCCACCAGAGAAATTAGGTCATTTTGATAGTACTTTACAAACTGATTCATAAGGAGTCCGTCTTTCCCCTCCATAACCACTAAATGCCACACAAAGGCTTCTCCAACACTTATTTGCAGAGTGACAGGACATTAGCTGCAGACTTAATGTCACCATGGTTGTAATTTGCATGTTGATGGAAAGTTAACATAATGTAGAGATGTGAAATTAAGTTGGCTGACTATGAGAAGTGGCCCTGCTAAGATCCATTTCTCTATCCTCATTAGCCCTCGTTTTGGCTCACTGTCTGTGCTTTCTCTCATTGCCACCGGAACTGTAAAATATGTCCCCAAGGATGCACTACCCAGGCTCCAGGAAGACTGTTTATCAGCTCACACAGTGGAACTGTGGAGCCAGCGTGGTCTCCACTGCAAGAGAGCCAGTGTCCTGCTTTAACTGACCACAGCGTTGGAGAGGAGAGTGTGGATACGAAACAACGGAACAGCAACTTCTCCGGGGAGAGATTTATAGGGTGAGTTTACATGGTGCTTGTAAGGATAAAGAACACGCGAGGCCTTTGGGGCACCGAGTCCGTAGTGGGGATTATTGTGGGAAAAGAAAAATGACATAAATCCCCATTGTCTAGTGATCAGAGAATAGGGAAGGGACAAAGGATTAATAAGAAGACCGTGAACAAACAAATTATGGGCAAGTGGAAAGGGCCAAACTGCTTAAACTTTGATTGTTTTTAATACAATGACAACTGGGTTTGCGTAGTTTGCTAGGGAGAGGTAAGCAAGAACAGGGTCACTATGGAATCCGGTGACTACTGCAGGGCTGTCCCTCCACGCCTCACTGCCTGCATCTACATACAGACTTGACACCAACATGCATACCTTCATTTCATCTGAAGGAGAGAAAAATGATCAAACCCATCCTTGGTGTGGAGTCATTCAGTCAACAGAGGCGAGAGACAAAGGTCATTCTAGCATTTGTGCTCAGAGATGAAAACACATGCCTTGGACAAACACTGGCAAACTTCCGACTTGCTGGGTCACGAGAAGTGGAAGTCTCCCGGGTGACTGGGCAGATCGCCTTTCCCTAGGATTCTGCCTCATTCAGTGACTTCAGTTCAAGCTCCCTTAGAACGGGGAGCAGGGAGAATTGCTACAAGAAGGCTGTCAGTCACTGACTGCAGGTAGACTCAGATAAGCACAAGGTGGGTGATGCACCGCATGGCTCAAACTCTTGGAGATTCTTCCTAATTGTATCATGATCAGATATGATAACATTTTCCTTCTATAAATCCGATGTTAGCAAGGAGTGGAACAACAGTGAAGTAAAGATAGGAACGAATCCCAGGGAGCAGGTTTATAGAGAAAAAGAAAAGCCACGATTTACCATTATGGAGAAATAACTTGCAAGTTCAAACATAAGCAAACAACAGCAGGCAATAGTAACATTTTATTGAAGGCTAGTCAGTCGATACAGATATGATCCCAGCCCTTCCCAGTAAGTGGCAATGGAACCTTGGGCTGATCCCTGAATGTCCCCAAGACTGATTCCAGTTGACAGGATGTAAAGTGTTCTCCTACAGCCCAGTGGTACAGAGAACTCAGAAACACGCTCTCACATGTTTCAGGGAAGCAGACAAGGAATTGGAATTTAGAAAGATTAAGTAGGGACCACACCTATTTCTAGGAGCCTAAGAAGTATATAAATAAATGTTCCTGCTCACATTGTTTATTTCAGAATTAGGTGGTGGATGGCAAGGGCACCGTAAAAAACCAGATATAAACTGCCCTGAGGACATAGGAGCAGAGTGCTGCAGTTCAATTACTCAGGGAAATGGGAATAAGGAGGAAAGAAGTACCCTCAGGTCCCCCTTTAGCTAACTCTAGCTACAAATGGATGAGACATGAGTGAAGAAAAGGGAACCAGATGACTCTAAGGACCAAAGACTGACAGATGGGAGGAAATGAACGTCTGGTGGGAACTATGGAGCTGGTCATGGTAATGTTGACATTTTACATGATGGACGGTTAAGGGCGGAAATGTACAATGTGATAAATACACTGCTTGCCAGGCTCTGTACATTTTACCGTCCAGTCTCCGTATGGAGATTAGCGATGCCACTGAGTTCCCCGGAAACCTCTGGAAGGTTTTTAAACCAAGAAGACCATCTGAGGAACAAAAGCAACAGCGCTGCTTCCGCACAGTGCTGGAGAGGTGTGGGCGTGAGCTTCGGACTGTACCTGAGTTTAAAAAGCCTAGAAAACTCCATGTCTACAAGGGGCACAGAGTCTGTCAGTGTAGTAAGTTCAAAAGCTACAGCGGAGATGGAAGCGGAACCGTTTGTGTCGATGGATCTGTTCATGGATGGTAACATGCAGAAGGCAGCTCAGACACCCACAAGGGCGAAGGTCGAAACTCTTTCTGGGGCTACATTAGTCAGGATGCCTGGGGAAGTACTGTGACCAACACTCTCGATGGACCAAAATACTGGTTCTTTTCTTTTAATAAGTGAGGACAGTAGCTGATAGTACAGGCAGAATACAGTAGGTCACTTAACTAAACCAAGTGGGCTTCTTTTCTGAAGCTGGACAGCCCGCCAAACAGATGCCCTCTGCTGTCTATGATTCTCACTTACAAATACCGACGCCATCGATGCAGCCTTCACCAGGCAGTCTGCACACAGCATCCAGCAGCACTTGAGAGGGTGAAGTCAAACACGTCCCTGAGGTACAGGGGCCACAGAAGGAGCAATCCAACCCCAGGAACTGAGCATTGAGCTGTTCTTTGGATCCTACTGTAGGTAGCCTTTAAAGGGCCAGAAAATTACACATAGTATTAGCTATTTTGGTGCCAATCAGAAAATAACGGGATTATTCCTCACAGCAACCAGCACAGACTCCATGGGGACTCGATTTCCAATAAAAATAGCATGACCACGAGAGCCACAAAAGAGCCATTAACTATTCTCTGACCCTGTAGCATTAAAGCTGGCAAATGTTCCCAGTCGGTTACAAAGGGCCTGCGTAGGCCTGTGATATGAGGAGGAAGAGGGGGCGAAGAAGTCAAAAAGCATCTGGTCAGAGTTAGAAGCACTAAGGAGTCCTGACTCAATAAAGCAACCCGACTCCATGCTCTCAGACTCGGACGGGGCTGCACTTGGGATATGTAAAGACTGAGCTGTTACCAGCATGGAGGCCATAATATCAGATGCCTCCGAAGAACAAGAGTTCTTGTCAAAAGCTCTGTTCTCTTAGAAGCTATTGGTTACAGCATCTCCCTCCCCACCCGCTTTGTAAGCCTAAGCAGACTCTGTCCTATCTGGTGAGAAGATCAATGTTCAGATCATCTCACAGGGAGGGGCGACTGTGGCATTAAGCACAGCCAGAAAAGCAAGGAAAACCTAACCCAGACTTTCAAAGCTCAGGCTGGAAGACTGTCTCAGCAAATTTACACACAAAATCTACTTCCAGATCTCACAGGAACATTTAAGGCCAAACATTTTTCAACTAAACATTTCCAAAATACATCGGAAAACAAGGAACTGTTGTTGGTGAATTAACTTTCAGATCAGAATGTGCATCACAACCATTTTTAAGTTTTGATAACATTGCTGGAATACAGTGCTCATGTGGCTCACTGACAATGGTATTTCTAGTTCAGACAGGGACCAGAAATTTAAAAAATGACTTTTAGGTCCCACGTCTAGTCTGTAATTCTTACAGTTTTTCTTCCAGAAGCATGGGTTATATTTTTGTCCCCTTTAATAATCAACCACTTGGAGAAAACCAAGTCATAAAACTACTCTCTGTTGGAGGAAAAATATTCAACAGAAGAGATGGAAGGCAATATTCAACGATGGCCATTTACATACAATCTGTCCACCTGTGCTGACGTGTGTGTGTGTGTGTGTGTGTGTGTGTGTGTGTGTGTGTGTGTGTGTGTGTTCACACCTGAGTGCTGGGGACAGAACCTAGGGCCTCCTGTATGCTAGAAAAGTGTTCTACTACTCAGCTATTCCCCAGATCTCTCTCACCTCTTTATTCTGAAATGGGGTATCACTAAGTTGTTCAGGTTGGCCTTGAACTTGTGATCTTCCTGCCTCCATCTTCTTAGCAGACAGGCTAGCATGCTACCAGTCATGGCTTATTGAATTTTTAGAAAACATTTTAAAGAGCACTAACACATTATTACAGTCATAAAATTAAATAAGAGGAAGATTTCCTCTTAAGTCTGTAAATACTATTCCTGTCAATTATCCTTCCCTTTGGAAGAAAATTAAGATGGCTTTCACTTACACTTTGAAATAAAAGTAAATAATAAAAGGAAGGTGCTGAACTGCTGAAGACAAAGGATGGAAATAAAAACCCAACAACATCAAGTACACAGTTTCATTCTGCGCCTTCCAAAGCAGCGGAAGCACTTAGCCTAGGCTGGAATATACAGAGAGGGTCATGCTGCCGGGGACGTGCTTTCCTTTCAGAGTTCAAATGCAGGGAACTTGGCCTTTGTGGGGACTAACAGGTCAGTCAAGAAATATATTGTTCCAGCCATCCCTAAAGGAAGAGAAAAAGGTACAAGTCATTACACCAAATGGCTTCATTTTATAATGTGGTTCTTTCTTTTCTTTTTAGTATTAACATTATGCTAAGGCATGGGATGCTCCCTGTAATTCATAACATGCATTCCACATCAGAGGCCCCTAGAGGGGCTCTTGTTTTTTTTTTTTTTTTTTTTTTTTTCTAGGGGGAAGAGAGGAAAGAGAACGGGGGCCAACAAGTTGAAACCACCTGGCCATGTGTGACCTCCTTCACCAGAGCACTGTGGCCACTGACCTCTCTGAGGCTCTGTGTCCATGACTCAGCATGTGGCTCCTGGCTCCATAAATGGTGGTCACCATTACAGCTATGAATATTAAAGTCTGGTGGTAGTATGCCTACTAATTTACTTTTTTTTTTTAATATGGGTTTCCAAATGGTAAATGACTGATGATGATCTTGAACTGCTGATCTCCTGCCTCAACGGTCTCCATCCCGAGTGCTGAGATTACAGCCGACATTTCAGGTGTGTGCCAACATGGCCGTCCATGCAGTGTGAAGGACGGAACTCAGGCTTCATTTACACTAAGCAAGCGCTCTACTAACAAGTGGGCTCTACCCCCGGCCTTGCTAACTGACCTGACATTTGAGGAAACAGGAAGTATATGTTCAATGGGCTGTAAAAACCTGTTGGCTGCTTCAACTGGAATCCAAACACATTATCACTGAGCAGAGTAGTAGTTGATGGTGTAAGTCACGTGTGAAAGATACCTTCAAAGAGGGAGTAGGGGGTGTCCGGTGTCCTGCATCCATGCTCTCCATAATCCAAGCACCACTCAGCAAACTGAAAAGGAGACCAAGTTCAATGACTGTAGTTATTTCTTCAGAGACCCGAGAAACTTGTGAAAATTCTGTGTTACTTGGATAAATTCCCAAACCACAAGTCAGAGACGAAGAGTTACTTTTGAGAAAGTGTTGTCTGAAGGCAGGTACCTGGCTTGGGAGGAGTTCAGTGAGCAGTGCGAGCCACAGGCTGCCAGCCAATGGTGTCAAAGAACAAAACGCCCCTCCATCTTTCAGCTTCTACTCCCACAATGACCAAGCAGAATCTACCCTTCAGAGGAACGTTAATGTAACTGAATGGTTCCTGAAGGTTCTTCTTAAAGAACATGTTTGTCAACTCTAAGCTCATGGACGTATTATAAATCAACAGACTCGGATAGACCTGAGCCCCTTCAACCTCCCAAGAAGCTGCTTCCCCACGCACAGCCTGACACCACCTACCTTACAGGCCCTGTACAGGTACTTTACATCTTGTGTGAGGTTGTAGAGCGCCAGGAAGGCATAGGCATTCCCTGCAGCACCATGGCACAGCCCATAGCCCTTCTTCAGCAGTCCATACTGCCAGACCACGTCAGCACACTGGTAGGCAGCAGAGAGGTACTGTTCCTCTTTGAACACCTGCAAGGTCAGGGGACATACATGAGTCCCATCATCTGGGGCATAAGGGAGAATCCTCCAGGCAGCCCTTTCTGAAGAAAAGGCAAGGTGGGGAAGAAGAGGAGGAGGTATGGCAAGAAGAGATAAGGAACGCAGCGACAGAATGTGGGTACTGCCAATGATGAATTCTTAACATTGATGTGTATCATAGTTATTTGTCAACTTGACACAAGCCTAGGCACACCCAGGAAGAGGGAATCTCAACTGGGGAACTGTCCCATCAGACTGGGCTGGTGGCCATGTCTGCAGGGTGTTTCCTTGACTGCTGATTGGTGGGGGAGGGCCCAGTTCACTGTGGGTGGTGCCATCCTGGCACGTAGTCCCGGGTTGTGTAAGACAGCGGGCTGAGCATGGTGGGGAAGGGAACTATTAAACAGCATCCCTCCATGGAGTCTGCGTCAGTTCCTGCCTCCAGGTTCCTACCTTGGCTTCCCGTCATGTTAGACTAACCTATCAGCCACAAACCCTCCCCTACTCCAAGCTTCTTTAGTCTGTTTTCTCACAATGACAGAAAAGGAAACTAAGATAACTGGTTTGCTTTTTAAAAATAACTGGGTTTGATCTTTTGTGTTTTCTTTTCTAAGCTTTATAAATGTGTGTGTGTGTGTGTGTGTGTGTGTGTGTGTGTGTGTGTGTGTCTGTGTGTGTGTGTGTGTCTGTGTGTGTGTGACTGATGCAGCACAGTACTGAACTGGCCACTTGTTCTCATTACCAATTCCTGTCCAAAGAACACACAACAGCTGCTGAGTAACTATGACACCCTTCACCATCAGAGTGTCGTTACACACTGGGGAAGAATCCATGAGCTATTGTATTTTTGTGTGCATGTGTGTGTTATATGAGGGCATATGTGTGTGGATACCTACGGAGGCCAAAGTCCAAGTCAGATGTGTTCTCTAGTTGCTCTCCACCGTATTTTTGAGATAGGGTTTCCTACTCACCCTGGAGCTCAAGGATTAGGAATACTAGCTGGCCAGTGATCCCTGGGCATCTCTTTGTCTCCACCTCCTCAGCACCACGACTGCTTTTCTATGCACACAATTCAGTGGCATCATTATCATCATGAGATTGTGCACATATCACTTCTATTTTCATCACTGCACATCGAGCAATAGGCCCTCCTTCCCTGCTCTCTACTTCCTGGCCCTGATATCCTCTAGTTTCTGTCTCCATAAATATGCCTACTCTAGACACCTCCTACTAGCCATTATTTCATATAAGTGTAATTTCCTCTTTTGATTGCATTTCTGGGTGTCTATTTATTTTGTTTAGCATCTTTTCCAAGTTATGAGTATTATAGTATATATTTCACTCCCTTTTATGACTGGATACTGTTCTACCACATACACACACTGTATTTTATCTATACATTCATCTATTGATGGATAACTGACGTTTTGGTATTATTCACGTTCTGGCTTTTGAGTGGAGCCGTTATCAACAGTCATGTGCATCTATCTCTTTGAATTATTTCATTTATTTTTTTTGGGGGGGGGCATAAGCCTAGAAGTGGAATTGCTAGGTTATATGTTAAGTGCTTGATTTTTAAAGGACCAGCAATCTGTCTGCCCAGCAGCTGTACCATTTCACATTCCTGCAGCAATGTATAAGGATTCTGCTTTTGGTCATGCTTCTGGAGTATTTATCTGGGCTCTGCCACTGCCGTTATCACCTCGGTTACTCTGCCAGTGAAGTGCTATGAGATGGTACCCACTAAGGTGGGAAGGACTGGGAGGATGGATGCTCACCCATTCAGCACAATGACCTTATAGTTAGCAGTTGGTTCATACTCCTTTAACCATTAGGAGAATAGTGTTAAGTTACGGAAGCGTTTGCTATGTGTTTTACTTTCAGTGAAGTAAGAAAACATGAGATACCTTGTAGGCCTGGATGAGCATGTAGATGACACCAGGGGCACCATGGCACCAGTGGACAAGCAGGTCTCTGGTGTCATCCAAACACGGAGGGAAATTGCCAGAAGGGAACTTCAGCTGGCAGACAAAGTCGACACTGGGCTTCACCAAACCATGTAACTTTGCTTGGCTCACCTGAAGGCTAGGCTAAAAATGAGAAACAGATTGTCAGTTCTGATGAAGAAAAAGACATTCCTAGAACTCAAAATGACTTTTAAACTAGAAAAAAAAAAATCACAACTAATAGGAAATTCTAAGTCATTAAAAGGCTTTACATCTTCTAATTTTTTCTTTTTTTGTTTTTTTTTTGTTTTTTTGTTTTTTTTTTTGTTTTTGTTTTTCGAGAGAGGGTTTCTCTGTGTAGCTTTGCGCCTTTTCCTGGAACTCACTCGGTAGCCCAGGCTGGCCTCGAACTCCCAGAGATCCGCCTGCCTCTGCCTCCCGAGTGCTGGGATTAAAGGCGTGCGCCACCACCGCCCGGCCATCTTCTAATTTTTTCATCCGCTGGATATTGCTGTTTTCCAATTTTTTGAATAATGGAACAAACTACAACTGAGCTGTTAATTAAGTCTCAAGGCCTTCTGTACGTATTATTTCCAATGTCTGTTGGACACATTCACGAGTATTTTTCCTAAGTCAGTGCTTTCAAACAAGAGTAAAACAGATGTCCGTCAAGTGCAGAGATGCACTGACTGCCAAACTCGGCTCCCACTTTCCGAAAGAGAGGCGGTGGGTGCTATCCGCAGCGGGGAAGGGCACGGGGCTGGGAGACGTGAGACCCGAGGCAGAACTGCGGCGTGGCTCAACACCAGTTGAAAATGACTTGTTCATGGATTATTCTGCTACGAGAAGGCATAGATTTATACGGCACAGTGAGTCAGGGCACACGGCTGTCATTTGGGATATAATTTTGTCATTTCTCTTTCTGATCCTGCTCTTAATTCAATGCCTTGCTCATTCTTTAAAAGATACATTCAACGTACTGCCTTCCAGCTGGGGGTAGGGTGTGTGGGGCAAGGGGTGCAAGGCCATGGGGTACATAGTCCAGAGGTGGTTCTGGGAAGGACGTGTGTAGTGTGTTCTCAGGATTCTGTGTTCTTCAAGACACGTAAAAACAGTACTGTACATAAAACATATTATTCAATAGAAAGAATTAAAAGCTGAGTAAGTCACTCTCCAGGAATTATCCAACGTGGCCCAGAAGTAATATTGTCCAATTTTATGTTGTTATCTAGGCACATTCACGAATGGATTTTCATTACTAAAAATTTCATCTTTTCAAACAGATAACAGCCTGGAAATTGAAAAATCAATACTGTGGTTTTCAGATTTCTTATTAGAGCTAACAAAAAGAGGCAGGGCAGATATCTCCTGACTATCAGATTTAATGACAGGTCAACAAGGCCACCCATTCACTGACATGTACGATTTTAACTCACCTGGAATGTCAGAAGACACAACCTTTCTTTCATGAAAGCTTTTTGAGAATCTACATGTAGTTCTAGAAGTAAGAGAAGCTGAGAGAGCATTCCAGAAAAGGGAATTTAAATCTTGGTTGTCAAAAATGCTAATTATACAACTTGTAATGGAAAACAGAGTGGATGGATGGATGGATGAATGAATGAATAAATAAATAAATGAATAAATAAACAAACACAGGTTGGCCTCCAATCACTGCTCCCAAACTGTGACTCTATTTAAAAGCAATCATGGGTTGAGGGCAGGTATGCCACTGGTTTTACCTTCTTCCAGCCAGATGGTAACGTGTCCACCCATGCATGCATGCTGGATGCAGGAGTGCAGCACCTTCCTTTATGTGACTGCACTTTGTCACAGGGAGACACGTGCCTCTGCTGCCATGAAGAATCCATTTTCTCATTTGCAATCGCCAGATGTTCCCTTAAAATGGCACGCTCTGAGTTATCTTTCTGGCCTCTCGAGTTCTATTTGTCTTCAGTCTCTCTCACTTTGACTGATGCCTCCCAGTACTGTCAGAACCTAAGAACTACTGGGCATAGCACATTCTGCTACTTTTCAGGCAAGTCAGACAAAAATTTACTGGAAAGTCTTCTTGGCTTTACTCCCTTGGTGAGCCTTAGGCAGCGTGTGCTCATTTGTTTTTATAGATTTGTTTTTACTCCTGGAATTTGTTTCATTGGGTTGTTCTTTATAGTAACAGGGAATGATCCATGTAATTCAAGGCATTTTCCGAGAGAGAACAGCACTTCCCATAGAATTAGCGGCTGAGATACTGCTCCAGGGGCACTCTGTGGGTACATGTTCACCTGGAACCCGCGCACCATCCCCAGGATGGAGTCTTTCTGCTTTCAGACCTGAAGATGCACCAGGGCTGCAGCACCTTTGCTGAGGTCAGGTGACATGGTGACCACAGAAGGGAAGCCAGCACACGTGTGGGTATCTATCATCTGATGGTCTCACTGCAAGCATCCCTTACCTGCATTAGGTAGTAATAGATTCCCGCCAGGCCATGAGCAGCTCCCACGTAATATTCCTGGTACCACTCATACATCAGTGGAGACTTTGCTGTGAACTTTCTCTTTCTAGCTAGGTTCTCCCCAGAATTTAAGATTGCTTCACCAATCTACAGAGAGAAAGCCAAGCAAAACAACAAGATGATTAGACGAAAAGTGTTCTTGGTGGAGGCAAGGAACTTTTTGTTAAGAAGTACTGATTACTGGTAGGGAGTAAGACATCATCTTGCACTGGGAAGGACACAGCTCCCTTCTGAGAAGTGTGGATGTATTCTGCCTAGAAGACGGTTCAGGAGGATCCTCAAGTCTTTCTATTAGCACTTTTAAGAACCTACATGTCTTCTAAAAGAAAGCCTCTAGGCACTGAAGGAGATACCTGCATCTGAGAGATGAGATCTGCACTCCATCTCCCCCAGAAGGGCTTCTGAACTACCAAATGGAGCAGGACAGCCTGCTGACTCCTACTGCTCCTGACAGGGCTTCCCGCAGACTGAGTGTGAAGCTGCAGGCTCTCTGTGTCTGATCCACAGAGATCAAAACATGTGGTCTTTCTACCTGGGATGTGCTAACTGGAGAGACAGAGCATGTAAACAGATGCCTAAAAAACACTCCTAAAACCCACAAAACTGTATTACCTGCTGAATATGGCTTTGAGGAATCTTCTCCTCTCCAAAGTTCTTATTGACAAAAAGCAGAGCAAAGATGTAGCCTATGCGGCCATAGAGCATTTCATTTGGTGCATGGGGATCAATCTTATTTAGGTGAATGAGCCTAGGAACAGAAACACGTGTCTATGATCAACCTACAGGGATCAGACGTTAGCATATAAAGTGGTCCGCTGAAATATATATACACCGCGACCCATACACATACATACCTAAAACCACAGTTTAAAGATGAGGCCCGTTCAATGGAAGTGGTAAAACATAACTTAAGCAGTGGGGATCAGAGGAGCTGGAGATGGCTGCCACCACCGCATTTAGCTGGACTGACTGACACTTAGAGAGCCATTGGCTTCAATGACATGTTTGGCGCATCCCACTCATCACCGCAGCCTGATCTGCCGCAAGATAACATGCAAATGGCACCAAGTCCTCGCTTGAGCTCTGATTGTTAGAAACAATCTTGACTACCAAGTTGTGTCTGTATGTGAGTGTGTCTCTAGATTTGTGTACATATAAGCACACATACATGTATGCATAAATATGAATTTAACCCAGCAGTGTTCTGCCACACCCTTCAGAGTCCTTCCCCATCAAGCACACACAGACCGGTCTCATTCTTTAGACGTTGCACACAGTCATTTATTAGGTTCTTACTGATGGACTCGGCGCAGCTTCTCAAAGTTCTTATGGGTTCTGTTTCCAGTTAAGTAGCAGCAAGACTTTGAAAAGGAAATAGCAGCAGATAGGTGGGGCGGAATCTGGAATAACAGACTGGAGGTGTATTTCCCCTTCCAATATTCCCTTGGCCTGAACTCAGTGCCGTCAAACACACAGAATGGGTAGCAGCAGGCTGACAGTGCGCCCACAAGGAGCTTGTGGAACAGGAAAGGAAGGTCCGTAATAAAGGACTAGAGTGGGTAAGGCCTGTTTCTCTCCCTGGCTGTCTGGTGGCCTGGCAACAGGCATCTTATACCTCCAGCAGAAGGAACAGCAGCGGGAACTCACAGGAGCCCCAACTCTGAGGGAGAGAACCTTCCTCGGAGACGAGCGGCCCTGTGGTTCCAGGAGAAGGGTAAACCCTACTTTACCTCTGACTTCTGTGTGCTTAGCCCGGAAGCAGGCTCAGTGAGGAAACATGGACAGCTGGGCAACCGTACCCCAGGCAACCAGGAAGTAGGGGAAGACCGCAGAGGAGCTAAGCTTGGAAGACTCCACAGATTAGGTAGCCTCAACTCTGAGAACGAACCTTTTTTTTTTGAGACAGGTTTCTCTGTGTAGCCCTGGCTGTCCTGGACCTTGTTCTGTAGACCAGGCTGGCCTCACAGAGCTCCACCTGCCCCTGCCTCCCCAGTGCTAGGACTGAAGGTGCGCACCACCACTGGCTGGCTGCTTTAGGATTTTTAATCACACGGAGTTTTGAAAATATAACTCAACTTTCTTGAAATTAGTCTATGAATTTCAATGTGATCCCATTTAAGTTATTAAAACACTTGAAATTTTTGTTAAAACTTAACAAAATAATATTAGTATGAAAAACCCAGGGCTTTTCTGGAAAAATCAAATGATACCTGATTTTTTTTTTTTTTTTTTTTTTGGTTTTTCGAGACAGGGTTTCTCTGTGTAGCTTTGCGCCTTCCCTGGAACTCACTTGGTAGCACAGGCTGGCCTCGAACTCACAGAGATCCGCCTGCCTCTGCCTCCCGAGTGCTGGGATTAAAGGTGTGCGCCACCACCGCCCGGCTGATACCTGATATTTTATGATATACTAAGCATGACATTTCTACTTTGCTATTCCAGGTCTCATCTCTACAAATGAGTCCTGATTTTAAAATTCTCTTATTTGTTGTTGGGGGGAAACTCAACTTCGGATCGTCAGCTTAGTGTGTGTGCCTAACTTGAATTCACACAAGTATTCCAACAAGTCTGGAGCATTACAAGTCACACGGGGTGAATGGTTGTATTTGGAATATTGTAACCAGGAGTCAACAGACAGGGGACTCCACACTTTCTACCAAAATCCACAGCCCGAGCTGGTCAGTAAGCGCAGTAACGAGTGGGAGGCGATGGCCGTCTCGGGAATGAGCTGACAAGGTTGAGGTGTGGGCCTGTGTGTGTGTGCAGCCTTCCTTATCCTTTCACACGTGTCTCGAGGACACCGTGGCTTTCTCGGAGCTACAAGAGCAGGCTGTCAAACTATCATGTGCTCTTCTTCTTACTAAGTATTTGTCCATGTCGTAGAACGAGGCCCTTGCCCAGGCTTTTATTTTCACATAGTCAGGAGTTAGGGTACAGGTGAGGTCGTCTACAGCCACAGCCTCTGGAAGCTACCAATATTTCCCCAGATGGAGACAAGAAACCCAGGCACACGGATCCTTGATAACTGCTCCCACCGGGCCAGACACACACCAGTACATACGTAAGTGGCTATAGCTAGGCAGGCAGAGCATTTGTGAGAAAGGAAATACTCCTCTCCTTCCCTCTTCTACCACTTCTATCCTGTGCTGGGAGGGAAGAGGAACACTGGTCCTATACTGAAAAGGACTTGTTCTTGTGATCAGAATGAAATGATTTTGTGACTAAAACAGCTGACAGACATGGAGCAAAGGCCCAGGAAAGGTATAAAGGATTCTTGTTTTTAAAAATTAAGCAAAAAATTTTAATTAGCTTTATTCATTTTATAAGTGTTTCACTTGAATTATGCATGTGCACCACACATGTGCCTAGTGCTTACACTGGTCAGAGAAGGTATGGGATCCCCTGGAACTAGAGTCTTGGAGATCGTGAACCACCATGTGAATGCTGGGAATTGCTGGGAATTGAACCCAGGTCCTATGTAAGAGCAATGAGAAGAACAATGAGTTCTCGCTTTGCTCTTAACCACTGACTCATCTCTCCACTTCTGGTAGAAAGGATTTTTTTTTTTTTTATGAGCACTTGCTCCTTGGTACAAAAAAGGGGACTCTGAAAGAATGGCATGTTCCAAGTAATTGATGCACCTTAAATTAGCAAACTATATAGATGCTAGTCCTATGTTCTCTTTACTCCTTTTTACAATTATAGGAAATAAACTGGCAGGGTCACCATGGCCAAAAGTTTCTGTAATACAGAAGTTTCTTGTAATGTACTGTAATACTGTTTAAGCTTTGCTCAATGCTAGTGGGGCTGTCTGAGTTGTAGACAGGAGTTCTGTTGTTTTGATTCTCATCCTTCCAGCCCCCTCATGTTATTTGTGTGGAGGCCTGCACCCACTTTTTCCCTAGGGTACTCTTGAGGAGGGAGGAGTGAGAAATATTTAGATAGAAGGACAGAGGTGAGAGAAACAGAAACACAGGACAGCCTCAGGAGGGCCTTGATCCTTATCCATCAGCCCCTTCTGTTTCTTCTAAAGGGCTTTTTATAGGAATGCCAAGGGGTGGAGCAAAAGACCTCCCCCTAGCTTGGCCAAGTGCAAACCCTTCCATTTACCTGGTAACCATGCATGTGGTCAAGCAATCCTCTACTGCAGTCCTGCTGGGTAAACGCAAGCTCAGATCTGCTGTGGATGACTGATTGATAAATAAAACACTGATTGGCCAGTAGTCAGGCGGGACTAACAGAGAGGAGAATTGGGAGAACAGGAAGGTGGAGTGGGAGGAGACACCAGCCTGCTGTCAAGGGAGCAGCATGCAAAGGCAGCAGGTAAAGCCATGGAACATGTGGCGATATATAGATGAACAGAAATGGGCTGAGTATAAGAGTAAGAGCTAGACAATGGTAGGCCTGAGCTAATGGCCGAGCAGTTTAATTAATATGAGCTTCTGAGTGATTATCTTATAAGTAGTTGTGGGGTCCATGGGGCTTCATAGGACTGGAGAAAACTCTAGCTACACAGATCTTACTAGGAAACCTTTGTGGGCCTCCACACTTACTGTTGCAGTGCTGGGGATGAACTCAGTGTCTTGGGCATAATGGTCAAGTGCTCATCCCAGGTTACATCCCCAGTCTCCAATTTTTCTTATACTCAAAAGAAAATACAAACGGCAGCGTTTATGTGTGGTCAAGGTCAAACCTGTTAGTAACAAACTAAAAGAATAACAATCATAGAATTTTTGGGCTACTGAATAAGGTTAATATTACAAAAATACTGGCATTGGTGAGGCTGTATGGGATATGTATGTATGTATGTATATTATGTTTTAGTTTTTGGGGGAGGGTAAGCTATTTCTAGAGGAATCTGTCTAAGGTGTCTTATGTGCCTTGTAATCCAACAATTTTAATTCCAGGAGTTTTTCAGTATTTATCTTTGCAGGCCTGTAACACAAATGACTGGCACATTTACTCTAAATCATTTTCCAAAATGATTCTACAAAGGATGCTCTATAGATTCTTGTCCTATTATGACATACACTCAGTGTCCAGGCAATGCAAGGCTCCTCAGGTACTAAGCAGCTTCACAGAAGCTGAGCAAGCTGGCACATGCTCAGCACAAGCTCAGCACCAGGGCGTAGAGACAGGATCAGTTCACGGTCATTGAGGGTACACAAGACTCTGCCTTTAAAACAAGTTTACAGACTCACACAGAGGCCTTCCTCAGAGCTCACAGAGCTCCTGGGAGGGAACATCTGGGAGGGCAATCTACATGGCCTGAGGCAGAGGAGATCGCCAGCCCCTCATCTCAAAAGAGCTTAAAAGCATTTGCTAAGAAAACTGTATTTTTTTTTCCCCTCCTGACAGAACTTGTATCCGAATAACACTGGAGCCAAGAAAACAAATCTGTCTGCTACATACAAACCCAGCTGCTGTAATGGCCAGAACATGTGCCTCAAGGTCAGATCCGAGTACTTGATCAACTTCTAACACAAATGCAACAACCCTATAGACTTTGGAAATAAAAACGAACTTGATTTACTTTTGCAAAGGGACTGAAGAAACTATTCAAAAAGGAAAACTTCAGTGTCATTTCTGCCCCAGGAAGTATTATGATGAACGATTACTGCCTTCACTCCAATGATGATCCTACTAGAAGTTCAACAACTACTGAATTACAAAAATGCCAGTGTTCTCACCTACACTACCACTAGGTGGCGATATACAATTAACATTTTGAAACCAAATTCATTTGCACTAGGGCTGGTCACAGCAGATAGGAAGACGGTTTAAATGTTTACAGACAGCATCCAGTTCAGGGCCACCAGCTCCTAACGGCAGTGTTTAGGGTAATAAGGGACGTGGTGCAGTTCTTTTCTGGATCTGATTGCGAATTATCAGCACTTATTAGTTGGTTTTGATTACTAAAGGTAGGGCTCGAAGCTGTGTGCTTCACATGCTACCTTCTTAAGATAAAATAATGAGGGCATCTGAAAATTGCAACCGTTATCGTATGTCTTTTTGGAAACTCTCAAGTCCACAAGTGTATCTCAGTGGCTCTGGTTATTTGTTTGGATAAGCTGATATTAAACCAGTTTTTAGACGAGACCAGCAAGTCAGTGAATGCCATTGGAGGAAGAAGACTCTCAGACAAGATGGTCCTGCTGGGCACCTAGTGGCACTTCCCCAGGGTGTCACTGAGCTTTTCTACAACACACATCACGTTCTCGGCTCCTGACCATCCTAAGTCCCGGGCTCAGTGTACTATGATCTGTCATAATGTGTGTGTGTGTGTGTGTGTGTGTGTGTGTGTGTGTGTGTGTGTGTGTGTGTGTCTCCTGACCATCCTAAGTCCCGGGCTCAGCGAACTATGATCTGTCAGGCCGGTGACCTAACTGGGAAACAGGCGATGCTCTCTACTCGTACTATGACACCGAGAGCTCTGTGCAGACTGGACTTCCACAGGGTATTTACCAGACAGCAGAGAACCAGTGAGAGGTGCTGTCACTCACCCAGGCCATCTGCAATACAGCATGACCGCTTGTATTTACTGATTCTCATTCACCCCCTCCAAGCCCTCAGCTCCTTGTGGGAAGTTAGAGACTTCCATCCTCCATTGGTACAGTGCAAGTCCTCTCCATCCTGAAAACGTCTCGCTGGGTCCATCTACTTCTGGGAGCCAAAGATCCTCAGGGGCAAGTTTAAGAACTAAACCCAACGAAACTGATTTCTTGGGAGTCCAGTTTCTTTGTCTAAACATTACTTTTTTATATTAAAGGCATGTTTGCCCTTTCAAACTCAAAATTCTGATTTTGAGAGCCCATTACACCCAGAAAACGCTGGAAAGGTAAACTGGCTGGGGCAGCCAGTGGAACACAGCAAAGACATTGCTGAAGGAAATGGGTGTGTGACACCCCCAGAGGACGTGACACTAGGCAGATGGCTCATTAACAAGCCAAATCAGCAAGCACACCGATTCAATACCTGACGATATAAAATGACACTGGACTGAAGGAATTTTACCACTAAGAGGGAAGAGATGGAGAAAGTGAAGCCAGCAGTACAGTTCCAGATAGGATCATGAAATCAAGAAGCTGGGCAGTCAGAGCTGTGGCCACAATGACTTGCACAGTCATATCGTTATACACATTTGAGTATAGGTACAACCACACACAGACACACAGACACACACACAGACACACACACAACTTCTTCTTTTGAGACAATCTTACACCCTAGACCAGGCTAGCCTGGAACTTACTATGTGGCCCAGAGTGGCCTTGAACTTTCAACCTTCCAAGTGCTAGGGATTATGAATGGGAGCCACAATGCCTGATCTCACATTCTGTATTAACTGTACATAACAAGTTTGCTGGCCATAAATAAAATGTTCTTGAAATGTCATAAAATTTTGAAAACATCACAAAAGATGTTTATAACCAAGCTATCAAATAAATAACAAGCACATCTCAGTTTACTCATCTGAGGCTGTCTGTATATTACTGTAAACAAAACGCTGCAGCCTAGAGCTGGGGATCTTCCCCTACACGTGAGCTCCTGAAGACAGGAGAGGTGTGCGTTTCATTTTGTGTAACCAGTATTGAGCACAAACTCCAATCTGTTTCAACACCTTGTTTCCACCCATTAAAATTCTTCACAAAGCAGATCCCTACTTGGCCACTGTATTTTGGGAAGATGACCTTGAGTGTGACATACTAGAACTGCTATGACGTCATTTGATGGTAATTCAGAGTGATACTGAAGAATTCTATCTCAGGACCTCACATGCCTGACGGCTTTAAACTGGCTGTGCAAAAACTAAGACATAAGAAAGGCAGTTTCCGTGTTTCAGACTTAAGTGAGCGTCCAACCACAGTGCACTGGCTGGTCATACATCAGTAACTGCCAAGGGAGGAACACATGTTACTTCAACTTTTAGGGAAATTATTGCTTTGTACCATCTAGCCCTCTAGTGACAGTTTTTTCAAATTCCTATTTTATTTTTGTGAACCCATCAGTTTAATGAAGGTTACCCTCAGGAATGTGGGCGTGGGTCATCACAAATGCATGGGCATTTTAGTTGCTTTACCACCGAAAAACTGCCCCCTGCTCTCAGTGGCCACTGAGCGCTGAGAAGATGCTCAGGCCAGTAGGGCCTGTGACTCCTCCCCCTCCACTAAGGGAAGCTGACATGCCTGACTGATGTCCTGTAGGTCTCTTGTAGGCAATCACTGCTGCTGAGAGGTCAGGAGAGCAATAGCCCTTCACACCCACTGGGCAGAATCCCGCTCTTTCCTGCTCTCTTGGGAATCTCTGAGATTGGAAGGGCGATATGATGCCCCATTTGGGGCTCAATGCTCAACAGGAACATATTTTCAATGCATAGATCAGTTTTGAGTCTCTAAAGAAACTGCCAGCCATCCAGTGCAAAAAGAAGCTCCTTCCTCTGACTAGCCTGACAATAGCACTGATCTGTGGGCATGACCATAAATATTGAGAAGGCAGTTGGCGGGGCATCGTGTCCTTTTAGCCAAGTTTCCCCAAAAGGGCATATGACCTCCTCAGCCATGGACTTCTGACCAGGCTTCCAGTACCAGACATAACCCGCCTCCTGGTGGGGAGGTCTCAAATCAATCGGGAAACAGTTGGATAACCCTATTGGTCATGTATTGTACCAATTCTGTATGTCCTGTTCTGTAGGACAGTAGTACAACACGCAGGGCTCACAGCTGAGTATGACTACAATGTCATTTCTCTAGCAGCCCGTACAGCATCTTCCAGCACTATGAGGACTAGCTTTTTTTTTTTTTTAAAGAACAGTAGTAGCCAATAATCTTTTTCTAAATAATTTATTTTTATGTTATGTACATTGGTGTTTTACTACATGCATGTCTGTATGAGGGCATTGGATCACCTGAAATAAGAATTACAGACAGTCTTGAGCTGCCACGTGGGTGCTGAGAATTGAACTCAGGACCTCTGGAAGAGCATCCGGTGCTCTTAACTGTTGAGCCATCTCTCCAGCCCCTATGGAGAAAGCTTTTAGCTGGGATCTAGCTTGAGATTTCTCTAAATCTTGTGTAGTTTTATATTAAATGATTCTCTGCTATAGCTTTTTTTTCTATACATAACTAGATAATGTGACTCTTCATTTGAAGTTGGACTATATTATTTGTGGCTTCTGATAGCTATAAGTACAATTAGGTATTAAAAATGTCAATGCAGAAAATGATTTCTTATATCAATTCATATAATGTTATAGTAGAGCAAAAGATTCTTTGGCTTCCCTACTGTGGTTATAATTTCAAGAAAAAAATTGTTATAATGAGAAAGTATCATTGTATGGGACAAAATTTGGAGAGATTTCTTTTATATTTATAATGTATATATATAGATGTTATATATATACATTAAGTAACACAGGTATGAATAATTTCTTTTTTGTAGAACAGCTGTAACTTGAACAGTTCAAAAGGCCTGTTGATAAACTATACACACAGTTGATAAACTATATATAGTTATTGCTAGGCATCCAGGAGATTGGTTCTGTCACCCCGAAAGACACTAAAATATACTGACACGCACATCTTTCACATAAAATGGGGGACTAGTCTACAACCCATGGACATGTTCACTTCTACTCTGAAGCATCTCTGTTATACCTAAGGTACTCTGTAAAGAGTCACACTGTCTAGGGAATAACAACATAAACTTGTTGCCCAACACTTCTAATCCATGGTAGGCTGAGTCTATGGATGTAAACCCAGTGATATGGAAGGACAGAATATATTAATGAAGAGATTCCTCAACAAACAAATTGGCAAGTATGCATTTCTAGCAGCAACTATAAGGAAGAATAGTGGGGCTATACAAACCGCAGCTGACTCTGGGATGATCACACTACTAGAGTGAGACACTGCCTGCTGACATTCACTTGCTCAGTGAGAGCCCAAGAGTCCTGCCCATCTGGACCTGCATGCCAGTCAAACTTCTCGAGAGTTCAAAGAGTGCTCAGTAACTTTTACAAAGACAATAGATGCTGTCTATTTGTAGAAAAGTTTAACAATTCTTTAAAAGTTACTAGCACATAGTTCGCTATGAGTTATATTCAAAATGATAATCTAGCTTTGTATGTTATTACTCCCAAGGAAGGCAGTCATCATCATCATCCTCATCCTTATTGGATTTTAGATGGTCTCAGTATGTAGCCTAGGCTGGCCTTGAATTCAGGATCTTCCTGCCTTAGCTTTCTGAGTGCTGGAATTATAGATGTACACCCAATCCAGCTAGAATAGCAGTCTGGAATTAGTTTTTGGTCCCTGGCTTATAAGAAGAGACCCACTTCCCTTTTTCAAATGCTGATTCTGGGGAGCACGATGAATCAATCATCCCACGATCAAGGCTCTGATCCCAGGGAATTGATTCTTGATCTGGACCATGCCAGTGTCTTCTATCTTGTACTAAGATAGGGATGACAAGGCTGTTCTTTAACTATAACAGGAATAAGAGAACTGACCAAACGCAGGAGGAAGATTCATTTGCTGAGAGAAAAGTAAACTCAGTAGAGTGTTCTTTTATGAGCATGTGCAGCATCCTAATGATGTCTCAGTAGCAATCCTCACAAAGCAACATGATTACCGTGTGATGCAATCCTCTGCCTGCTTCTCACTGTTCATCTTGTGATACAGCACAGCAGCCACAGCCAGGGGACCTGCATCGCCGCACAGGAAGGTGATGGAGCGCCTGCTCAAACAGTTGAGACTTTGCTTTACATAGCCATGGGCCATCTGCAGGTAGGCAGGGTCCCCAAACACATCATAGAGGTGTAAGTAGAGCACAGCAATGCCTGGAACACAAGGAGGGAGAGGAGAGGTGAGGACGGGCAACTCACTGTGTTCATCCGGTGGGACCCGCTCTTCTGGGTGGAATGTGATAAGCTATGTGAAATCATCTGCAAGTTAGGTGCCTTTCTTTCTAGCCCCAGCTGCTTACTATGAATCAGCTCTAAGAGAAAGGCAGAGGGAATCGGTTGTCTTTGTGTTCCTCACTGTTAAAATTCTATTAAGTAATAAAGACTTTTTAAGACTTGTCCAAGAGAGAGACACATACACAGACACAATGACCATCACTAATCGTTTTTGGTCGATAGCTTCTTAATGAACAGAACTTAATGATGAACAAGATATATTATTATTGTGACATAAAGCAATTCAGAGCAAGGGATGAAAAAGCTAACTTCTCTTTAAACAAAAAGTAATTTTTTGTGTGTGTGTGAGAAGCTAGTTTGTATCATCAAATCCTACACTCTGGTTTCCTTGCAGGCAGGCACTGGACGTTTGCGAAAATACACTCAAGTCTTCTAATACTTTTTTCCTGCCAAGGGCTGCCTCCTCTGCTACCATGCTACTTTGGAGACTGACGTAAGAGGTGCCAGTGACTTTGTTGTGGTCCCCACCGGCCTTGCTCCTGTCTTCCCCTAAAGCCTACCGAGTAACTGAGGCAGTGTCTGTGTGTCCTTATTCTGAGTGCTTGTCACAGGAGACAGCTCCCCTCTGAAGCCGGCTCAGTGGGAAGCAGTCAGAGACACAGCCAAGGGAGTCTGCCTGCCTAAAGCATTTCCAGAAACATTTTTTCCCTGTAAAGTACATTTTCCATCTCATTTACCATTTTTAGAAGACACACAGCCTATGTTTAAATCTAAATTAATAGAGCCAATCTCTTCATGGATTTCAGTGCAGTAAAAATGCAGTCTGCAGAATTACTTTTCACTGTACTGAGGACAATTTTAAATTCAGATACTTTCCTCATTTTGCATGGGTAATCTCCAAAGCTTTGTGTTACAGACAATTCAATTTCACATGTATATTAAGGCCAAATTTTCATTTCCTGCCAAAGTTAATAACCTTGTCTGCTCTTTCAAAGTGGCACGGTGTTAGTAATTCCAAAGTTGATGAGCAGATGGAACGATGCTGCTCAAGGTCTGTAGACAAGTGTACAGAACCACGTAGGTGGGGAGGAAAAAAAATCTCCTTTTCACAAGTGATCAACGTCAAGAGCTTCTTCCAGAGTCAGGTCCTTCATGGGCTTCATCGCCACCCACCTCACGCACCTGCTGGCAATCCACTTAAGCCGTGGCCCTTCCACTCTCCCTTATTCCCACTGCCGCCTCAATTAAGTAATGCCAGATAATGACATGACCATATTGCGAGAATACAGTGACTGAATTCAAGTCCGGTGACTGTTTTCCTCTTTGGATCCTGGCTTCTCGATCCTCAGCCCCTTTTGTCTTAAACAGTTAACAAACAAAATCTCTTATGCCTCACAGTTTTTTTTTTAAAAAATATTTTTATTTTATAATTAATTTAATTTTACATATCAGCCACAGATTCCCCTGTCTTCCCTCCTCCCACCCCCCAGCCTTCCCCCACAATCCACGCCCCTCCTCCAAGGCAAGGACTCCCCTGGGGAGTCAGCACAGTCTGGTAGATTCAGTTGAGGCAGGTCCAGTCCCCTCCTCCCTGCACCAAGGCTGAGCAAAGTGTCTCAGCATAGGCCCTAGGTTCCAAAAAGCCAGCTCATGCTTCAAGGATGGGTCCCGGTCCCACTGCCTGGCAGTTCTAAGAAGACCTAATGCACTCACTCCTCATGAAAACCAGGTAATCTTTTGTTTGGTTCTTTTCTGATGAGCACAGAATTATTTCTTAAGCTTCTTGGATTTCATGGCCCCAGGTTGCATTTCCCTCTTCCCCCTGTTCTGGGCCCTTGTGTCCTATTTCGATTAGGCAGTCTGTTCCTAGACTGTGTGGTTTCTTCCTCCGCAAAGCACCCATGGATGGGAAGGGCTTTAAGTGCTGAATGCTGCTGCCCATTCCCTCAGACCTGCTTGTAAACCAGCTGGCTCAGAGATATTTCATTTCTCATCGACATTTTTAAATTTAACAATCGAAAAAGTGGGGAAATGAACTACCTGAGGCCAAATGTCTCGAGCCTGATCCTCAGACAGTATGCACAGGCATATCTTCATCTCTGCAGATACCAAACACGCAAACACAGCAGACAAAGCGGGACAACAAGACAACGCCTGTGGTCCTGATGATAAAGAGTCACAGGTCTGGCCTCAGCTGAGGCGTTAAGGCTCTTTATCAAAGTATACACGCTGTTCTTCACGGGAAGTCAGGCAGCAGTGCTCAGCTTCCCTTGGCCCGCTCCTGCCTTCCAGAGGCAGCTACCATCAATGATCTCATCTACCTCTTTGACTCTCTGCCTCCAAAGTCGGAGAGAAAGCCCAGGTGTTATTTGTTAATTCTTTCCATTGCAGACATTTTTTTTTTTTTTAAATTCCCATTTGTGATACGAAGGTTTACTTCTTATAACAGGAATTTTTTTATAAGTGGTTCTCTCAATGCACACCCATTGCCCCTCAACAACCATACCCTAGATTTCAAGGAAGTTAAACCTGCAGCCTCTGGCTAGGCTCTCCCCGGTGAGCATGTATCCTTCCTTCTACTTCCTTCCGGTCTGGAACACAGACGTGATGGCTAGTCAGCGCAGGAACTGTAGACCATGAACTGGAAACTCAATTAGGATGCTGGAGATGCACAGATGGTGGTCTAGTGCTCTGAGAGCTAAAATCCGACCACACCAGACCCTGCTCTGTCTACTAACACAAGAGAGACACCTTCTGCTTTATTAAGGCTTGTAAGAGCGGTCCTAAAGAACAGTGCTCTTTCCAAAGCTACAGAGGTAGCAAAGTGTGTCGCAGGTGTAGCCAGCGGATGATGGCAGTTTCATTTGAAATGCATCATTTGAGGCCCAACAACATAATGGTATTAAAAACAATCGTGACAGCTGCCCTGTAGGGGATGGAGCAGTGGACGCCCCAGTGTAGTCAGGAGGATGCTTCAAGAGTCAGGGTGAGACTCAGGGCCAGGGGCAGAGGAGAGATGCGGTAAGAATGAACTGGGTGGGGATGAGTGACGGCAGATTTCATGATGGCTCCTGAATGTCCCAGTTCCACAACTCTGTGGACACCACCAGCATGGCAGCACCAGCAGACAGCAGGTTCTCAAGAGATTACCACTGTGTTCATGGAGACGCACATCTTTAAATACATTCAAGTCTTTAAAGGAGACTTAATATCATGAGGAAAAATAGTTCTATGATAACATGTGCTGGCTGGTTTTGTGTGTCAGTTTGACACAGAGTCATCACAGGAAGGAGCCTCAGCTGAGGAAATGCCTACATGAGATCCTGCTGTAAGGCGTTTTCTCAATTAGTGATCAATGGGGGAGGGCCCAGCCCATGATGGGTGGGGCCATCTCTGGGCTGGTGGTCCTGGGTTCTATAAGAAAGCAGGCTGGGCAAGCCATGTGGAGCAAGCCAGTAAGCAGCACCCCTCCATGACCTCTGCATCAGCTCCTGCCTCCAGGTTCCTGCCGTTTAAGTTCCTGCCCTGACTTCCTTCAGTGATGAACAGCAATGCGGAAGTGTAAGCCAAATAAACCTCTTCCTCCCCAACCTGCTTTTTGGTCACGGTGCTTCATCACAGCGACCGGAAAACCTAAGACACAACAGAACAGGACAAGAGCCTGAGTCCAGAGCTGCATCTGTCAGTGTGTAAATCTATCATGGAACACACAACTTCTTTAAGACAACAGCCATTTGTAATTAAGTGAGTTCTTCAATTTACATCTGAGCAGCAGATAAAGTCTCTTTGTATCCTTTTGCTAAGCAAAGACTACAAAAACAGAGATATGCTTCCTTTTTCTATCTTTCAAGTTTCTGTACCATCCCAGAAAATATTTAAGTACGATTTAAGTTTTGATTATACTTAATTGTAAGAATAAGCTCCATCAATTTTTTTTTTTTTACTTTGGAAGTATTTTATTTGAAAATATACGCCTCCTTCTCATGAACCTGAATAAATTTTGACATTTTCATGACCACAAACCTTTTAGAAATCTTTAAAGTTACATTTCATTTGTCTGTGGTGTGTGCGCGATGGCACATATGTGGAGGTCAGAGGATGGCTGGTGGGCATCTGTCCTGTCCTGCTACTGCCAGGGGTCCAGGGGACGGACATCCAGCTGTCAGGCTCGGCGGCAGGCACCTTTATTTACCCTCTGCACCATCGCACTGGCCCGACATTAGCACTACAATTTAGGCTAAGTGTTATTTATTTCTTATCTTGGTTGGTCTACTCCACGAAAACTTAGTGTCACTAAGCTGTGCAAGTTAAGGCTTTCGGTTTGTACTGTTTTTCAGCTTTGCTCATAAACATGGCTAAAACGTGCATCTTAAAGGAGAGTGTAACCTGAGAGAAGGGAAGACAGGAAGAAGTGGATAAAGCAAAAAATCTAATTAGACAACATTTATTTATGAATCCTACGGTCAAAAAACGGGATCAGTAAGCATCTGGGAAACATCTTGATGCCGTGTAACTGAAGTGGGCAATAGTTCCCAATGTGTGTCAGGAGCAGCTGGAGGGAAACGGAGAATTGTCTTTCCTTAAAACAAAGCAAAGCAAGCCAACCTGCCCGTCTGTGGTGTGGGAGGCCAGGAGAAACTGAGGCATGTTAGCGCTCTGGAAGGCAGCTCTCGCTCTGGTCCCAAGCATCTGCTGCCAGCCCCTGCTCTCTACCTATAGACACTTCAGTTCACAAACAGGAAACACATTTCCACACATTTCCAGTTACACTGCCACATCACAAATGGTCAACACCTACACTTGGCCGTGGTGACAGCAACCTACCATTTCCACTGAGGCAAAATGTTCTAACACGACTACCCTACCGAGCAGGGCTAAGTGTTCCTTTGCATAAGGAGCTGCCTCCAGCTCCCCCTATAAATGTGGCTTTGCAATGTGCATAACTAATTTACTTTTTTTTTTTTTTTTTTTTTTTTTTTTTGGTTTTTCGAGACAGGGTTTCTCTGTGTAGCTTTGCGCCTTTCCTGGAACTCACTTGGTAGCCCAGGCTGGCCTCGAACTCACAGAGATCCGCCTGGCTCTGCCTCCCCCGAGTGCTGGGATTAAAGGCGTGTGCCACCACCGCCCGGCTAATTTACTTTAAGAAGGAAAAAAATACACCATGAGGTCAAAAAAGGCTGCTGTAAGAGCATCAGTGCCAGCCTGCTCTGCTGTTCCTTTCCAGGGCCACCACTGGGGGGGGGGGAGGCCAACTGTTGAGGGACATTTCTACACCTACAATTTCCTTACTCGGCTCCCCAGCCTCAGTGGCACTGTAAGGATAGCCAGCCGCTGGGAAATAATTAATACTAAGCCTGTGCGTTTCTGAGGGATCACTAGTTCTATTCTTCTTGACCGGTCAAGACCTCACTGTGTCTCTAATGTATACAGACATGATAAAATCTCCAAACGCGTCTCTGTAATACTAGACATTACTTCTACACATTTCTCATTTCTTCCACAACCTGTCGCCAGTGGTACCTTTGCCAGAGTATGTCAGATCCCAGCAGGTCAGGGGCTCTGAAAGCTAGAGGCACTATGGTAGGAACACATTGTTAAGAGTGCAGACCTGTAGGGAGAGGTCCCCTAGCACTCAGTAGTTTGGAAAGTCAGATAATTACTAAAGGAGAGGGGAGGGAGAATTCCAATCTAACTGAAATGGTTATTGAAACTTCAAAAGTTCACCAATTACTATGTTTTCTTCATTTCAGATTTGGGGAATAAAAGTGAAAACCCCTGATGAACTCCCATTACCTATACCCACCTGCCTTTCTGGATCAAGTTGGTGCTTTCCACTCTAATTTCAGAACTGTTGCCCAATCTGATGTGTCCATGATTGGGAATGTGCACGTTTCATCAACACAGTTAGGTGCCACCAGGGCAGCAGTTTTTCTTTACTGTGCACAGCTCTACCCATCCAAGCTGGGTGTCAGCTGAGCACCCACGGAGGTATCTGCTCAGCCATGAGACCAGTGCTGCCCACTGGGGGCTGCTGGCTGCACAAATCCCCCAGAGTTTTCCACACAGGCACCTGGGAAGAAAGCAGGGACGATTCTGCTCCTTACGTTTGCTATTACCCCAAAGAGCAGCGGAAAAAGGTCAAACATGCCCTTCAAACGTGGGTCTTTTTTCCTTTTAGCCATTTCCACAGCTGCCATACAACTGTGGAATGAGGACTAACAACAAAGGAAACCTTACACGTTCTTCCTTTCACTCAGTGTCCAGCAGCCCTCTGCTTCGGAAAGGTCAAATATAGAAGTACCGCTAGCCTCTTATCGGACTGGCATAACAGGGTATAAGTAAGCTGAAGCAGTAAGAACATGGGCTCTCCGTTCAGGGTGGAAGACTGCCTCTCCCCTTGCCAGCTGCGCAAACGCAGCCCATTTCCTAAGCCTTTAGCACGCTTCTGAAAACTGAAATGATAGCAGCTTCTCTATAGAATTACTGAGTCACGTGGCTCACGCAGATTAGTCCCTGGCATACACTGATTCGTGTCCATTCCCATGAGGCAGTGAACCTCACTGGATGTTAGGTCACTTTATTCTGTCTCTGATCTCTCATCTAAAGGGATAGAGTGCAGAGGGAACCATACTCTCTCCCCCGTTTTGGATCTGTGACGACAGAGAACTGTTCTATACAGAAGGCACCTACCTGGCCTTCCACTGGCCTTCTGGAGTCCTGTCCTCATCTGTTCACCCCCTTCCCGTTAACCAGGCAGGCATGCTAACCCAGGACTATCAGGTGCTCCTTACTCTTGGGAGAAGTTCAGGTCAAGATATGAGAGAAGCCAAGGTCTCAATGATTGGCTCTTTACCAGCCTTACTAGTTACAAAGCGGATATGGTAAAACTGGTCAGCTAGTCCTGAATTCTTGTCTCAACTTGACCTGACACTGGGGCTGTGATGAACTGAATCACATCCTAACAGATAGGAGCTGAGCTGAATGTTCCTTCTTTTCCCCTTGCACCGAGTTTGATTAGTTCTTTTGGGTTATACAGTTAACGGCAAAGAGCAGTAATGCAGCTGCCTCCCTCAAACATTCATCCCGCAACCATTCTTATTGAACAATATGGACTGTCATTATGCCGAGTGGAAGGCCTCTGCAGTGGGAACGACAGGCCCAGCTACAGCCTTTTCGGTGGTGTCTGTAATGGTCATTGCTTAGGTCAGTCTGATTTCCTTCCTACTATTTCGTGTGTGTGTGTGTGTGTGTGTGTGTGTGTGTGTGTGTGTGTGTGTGTGTGTGTGTACACACGTTTATGTATGTGTGTGAGTATGCGTGCATGTGCAAAGCTCAAGGCTGATGTCAGGGGTCTTTCTCAACTACTCTCTACCTTATTTGTTGAGTCAGGACCTCTTAATTGAACTCGTAAGTCTAGCTACCCAGACTACTCTGGGGATCTGTGTCCACACTCAGAATGCTGGAATTACAGGCAGGCACCACACCAGCCCAGAATTTACATAGCTGCTAGGGATCTGAACTCCGCTCTCCATCCTTGTATGCCAAGTACTTTATCCACCTGAACTATCTCCTCAGTTCCCCTTCTACCAATTCTTCTGATTCGCTTACAAACACTGTCACCTGCTCTCTGTGCTTCACCTCCACACCCTTTGGACATCTAACACACCTTTTGGACCCCACACTTGTTTCAAACATGTGCCGTAGTAACATACCCTACAGTACAACGGCACCCACATCATACGCTGTGAGGTGTGGCTCAGAAAGTCAACAGACAATGCTCCTGGCAGTTATCGATCCAGTCCGGGGATGGTAAGAAGGGCTCTAGTGCACCCAGTGTCCATCCACATCCAATGGCGCTGGTTTAGAGGGATGGGTGCTTCTCATGAAGGTGAAGGGGACCTCTGCTCAGGGCTCAATTAGACACTGAAATGCTGGCTCTGATACGGGAGCTTCTAATAAAGAGAGATCGAATTGCAAAGAGAAGACAACTGGCCAGAATGACTTCTTTCAAATAAACCTCGTGTCAGCAGTAACTGAGAGCCACATGCTAATGTGGCAGCTAACAGCTATACACTTGGCAGATCAGAGTGAACGGCGTCTGGAAACACTAATGACCTGCGTTTAGAGCCCAAGTTAATATTACTCTAGGGATCCTGCTGCAGCTCTTCTTATTTAAAACGTTATCTAATGCGCGAGAAGAGGATGTGCATGCCAATCGCAGCCTCATTAGCTTTCCGAGCCGGTTAGCAGGAGCTTAGCCCGGGCCTTCCAGAGTCCAAGCCCCCTGAGCCCTTTGTACACATGGTCTCTCTTCTAAAGTGTAAGCTGATCACCATTTCTCCGAGGAATCATCGGCGAGGAATGGGGAAAGGGACATTTCACGAAGGCTAGCACTTTTCCTCATGCTTTCTAGAGACACCACTGACATCAGCCCTCCCTTGGGTTTACTTAACTGTCTGCCGAACTCTCTGCCGTTATCTGTCAGAGAAGCAGTGTTTCCTAGTAAACGCCTACTTTTAACAGAGACACGTCCTTGCCCATTAACCTTTTATAACAATAACTCTTTACTAGTCTTTTGTGATTTCAACTCTGGATGCCATTCTAAGACCTTCGATAGTCTTTCCTGGAACAAAAGGCAGCTCAGCCCAGTGACATGTAGCACTATGTCCCCCGGAGTGTCCTGTACATCGCTGGACCCATCACGGGGCCAGCAGCTGGCCACGGATTTGGTTGTAGGGTTCCATTCCTGCTGTTTTCTGTATCTAAGTAGCCTACATGCTTCCCGAGCTCCTAAACTGTGAGCTGTCGGTCTGCTGGGAGGGGAGGGAGACGTGAACAGACAGCCCAATGGTGACTGCTGACACATGCCAACCTCAACCCCTGTGCACTGCCCTTCAACGTAAGACGCTGGAAAGGAAGATTCTGTGGAACAACTGAGGCTGTTCATCCGAAATGTCACTTATTAACAGCTGCCGACTGATTTTAGATGGATGAGAACTCACCTGAGAAGATTCTCAACACCCCTTTTCAACTACAAGCCGTTAGGAGAAGAATCTTCTTTGGATCAATTAATGTTTTATTTTGAATCTACACTGAGTGTCATTATAGGGTCAGGAAATAGGAAAACACATTTTCTACAAAAGAAGGCCAGAGATTTCAGTTTTTTGCTGCAATGTTGAGAAAAACTTCTAGAACTTACTTTATGCCCAATCCTTAATAACCTACCTGTAGGCATATTAGTAATCACCTGTCCCTCTGCTGCTTTGGTAATAAGGCTTGGTTCTCTACTTTTCAAATTCTGTTCATATTTTTTAAATAAAATACTGAACTCTGATTGGTCATAAGCAATTCTAAAATGATGTATCAGGTTGTCAGGGCTCAGACTACTCCATCTCAGAGACCTTGGGAAAATCTTCCCTTACAAACATACACGATGAACACAAATGCAGTAGTTGGTAGGAAGCATGCACACAGACTCACTCCAAAGGCAAAGGACACGGCTCGTGAAGCAGGCTTGCAGGACAGAAGCCTATCGTTGTCTGCTGTCTGTGTGACCCCAGAACTGGGTCTCGCTCGGCTTCCAGTTCTCAGCTCTGACACGGAGACCCTCTACAGACTCCACACGGTGGAGACACACATGGGCACAGAGCAGTGGACTAAAGGAGAGCACCTGGGGTGGGATCTGCTCTCCCCGCTGGGCACGGATGTCCGTGCGCTGTCACTCTGTCATGCCAATGTCAGAGCGACTGTTCACAGGAGCGGTGCCTGGATCTCTACTCTTCTTTCCAAGATCACAGAATTCTGCTTCTCTACCACAGTGTAAAAGGATAGATGCCAGGGGTGTGAGGCTTAATGATGGCATCTTAAATTCGACTGAAACTACACAGTTAACACTCTTGGTTCTGTGAAATAGCCTCATGTTCCATTTCAGAGCAAAAGCCGTGATAGGCCTCGCAGAACAGTTTGACAAGCGAGGCCTGCCCACCTTCCTCCTCCCCCACTTTCAGTGTATCTGCATGTAGTGTGCACGTGTTTGCACACATGTAGACTTGTGTGCGTGGAGGCCAGAGGTTGATGTTAGGTGTTCTCCTTGGCCATTGTACACCTTATTTGCTGATACGGTCTCTTGATAACCCTGAAGCTGGCAGATTTGGGTAGTCTAGCTCGCCAGTGTGCCACGGGAAACCATCTCCACCTCCTGAGTGCTACAATTACAGGGGCGCTTGGTTTGGGATTACAAGCGGGCTGCTATGCTCTCTTGCACTCTAGTTGGGATCTGGGGCACTCCAGCCCCATGCTTGGGAAGCAGGCCCTTTACCCTGAGCCATCCTGCCAGCCCCTGATTTGCTGCAAGTTTTGTTTAACCATGGACATAGTAACCCTTACTAACAACAGATTTTGTACACATGCGGTCATTCCAAAGTTTCTGCTTAGCCGAGCCAGAATTAACTATCAGACCACACTAGTAGGTGGAACCAGATGGAAAGCTTCTAATTGTAATGCTCATCTTCTAAAGCAAGCATCACACAGAGGCGCCCTGGCAGAAAGCTGAAGTACCCCGTCCCTGAGTCTCAGGTTTCAATGAAAGACAGAAAATGGAAAAGCTATGGGGGTGCACGTGTTTGGATGTAAGTACAATGTGGTACTAAACACACAGTGCTTCCTCCCAGAACCCGTTCATCTTCAAGGCTCGCTAAGCAAGCGGACAGCACACAGGCAACCAGGCAGCTGGGCAGCCTCATTTGTACCTTTAAATCTTCAGTCAGGAAGGAAATGACACCAGTTGTCACTAGACAGGAGTCCATAAATTGTAAGGTTACACAAGCCTTACAGATTATGATTTCCCATGGTTGAATCAGCATTGTATCTTAATCAACTCAGAGCTTTACATTTTCAGACTGAATACTGGCACAGGACAGCCTTTTATGTATCGGAACGCTGGAGGAGACAGTTTATTTTACGTGGGGATAATGATATTTTAACTGCGTTCGATGAGGGGACATTGGGAACCTTGCCTCGAAAGCCATTAGCAAATTTATCTACAAGCTTTTATGCTTCCTCAGAAACCCACCAGCAACTGAAGACATCCTCACCGCTCAGTGTGCCCATCTGCCCCAGCCGCTTGCCTGCCACGGGAGCTCTTCCCAGAGCCAGCACCGAGAGCGAGCTGCTTGAGGGTAAGGCAGCGAGAGCTGAAGGGGAGGCCGCCACAAACGCAGCCAAAACGCTTGAGCCAGGCACATTCCGGTGAGGAGAAAAAACAGCTCTGCTGAAGGAGTATGACTTTTAGCTTCTCAACTAAGCCTAGCAATTCAAGACGTTTGATGGATGGCTTTTCCTGACCTTGTCAAGTTAGTCATTCAAACCCGAAACCAGTCAGCCGCCATCTCTCTCCCTCCCCCCAGGGAAAGTTCTTTAAAATGACACGAGTCCATGTGAACAGGTGACTCAGGGATTTGAGTCCTTTTTGTAATCTGCCCTGGAACTATGTCTAACCATCTGCTCAGGTCAATCTGTGCCTCTTTCTCTGGTCAGAGACAACAAAATAAACTTCATAGATAATGGAAATTTCACATGTCCAGGAAAGCATCTGAGCCTAGGCCTATAGTCTATAACCTTGCAGAGAAGGACATGTCATGGCACCTGGGGAGGGAATTATTCTGTTTTCTCCAAATTCTGTTATTTTAAAATAAAGATAGTAAAAGTCTTCATTAGTGAGCTGAGTCTGTCAATTACACTATAACTGAAATTACAGTAGGTAAAAAAAATGACACTTTGAGATCTTCCTTCTTGACACAAAATACTTCTTTTATTCTCTGCTCACTATTTCCTGTGTTCAGCTTCTAAAATACCTAACAAACTTAAAACTCAACTGTTTGGACCAATGTTATCTTGCCTTAGGCCAGGCATGGTGGCACACGTCTTTAATCCCAGCTCTTGGAAGGTGGAGGCAGGTGGATCACTGTGAGTTTGCGGACAGCCTCATTTACATAGTGAGTTCCAGGCCAGCCAAGACTGTTACAAAGTGAGACGCTGTCTCAAAAATAAATAAACAAACAGACAAACAAACATATAAATAAACGGTTGGCCCACTGCTCTCTCCAACTATGTTACAGATTTCATCTGTCTTCCCCACCTTGTAAGGAAATGTGACTCTTCACACTAAAGAGGGTTGTGAAGAGCCTGCTGTTAGCCAGCCTCTCCTAGACAGCAGCTCTAGCTAGCAGCCCACACATCAGCGTCCACATTTATTTGTAAAATGCACAGTCCTTGCTTCTGCTTATGAATCACTGAGAAGCTCCGCTGTGGGGTCCAGGAACCTGCATTTTCAGACTCAAAGTCCTATAGCTCAAAATGGAGGCTCCCTATTAGTCAAAGCCTGTGGGAAATGCTACGCACCTGGACGGCTTTCTTCAATATTCTGCCAGCACCCTCCTGTCTGCAGCAGGGAGGCTAGCCGCGGTCTCCCTCGCTTTCTCTCCCACTTCCTCCAGTCTCTCCCAAGAACATGAGCACCACAGTGTGCTTGCCTCCCTAAACAATCTTCACACCGAAGGCTGTCTGTGGGCTGGGGAACACTGCACTCCCAGGACGCACAGGAGGGCCAGCAGGCTGTGCCCACACCTAACTGCTGTGGGAAGTCCTGCTCTGGCTCTCACCAGTGTGCACACACTAGCTCAGTCAGCGCTCGCTCTGTACCTGTCCAGCCGGTGTACCCAGTGCCATCCCGAGGATCTGCTGACTTTAGGCCTCTTTCCATTTGCTGAAGGAGCTCGCGAATCTTATTGGTTAAGCGCTGTGAGAACTCAGGAGTCAGCTGTAGAAATTAAAGAACAACATTTTTAAAAAGAGTAGAAGTCAATCACATTGACAGACTAATAGCTTCATGATGATATTTTCTATTCATGGAAATTAAATATCATGTAAAACTTAAAGCAGCCTTAAAGGTTTAGGTTTTCCAGAAACCATGCTGGGAGCTCATACTGTTTAAGCCAGCACGTTTATTTTAAAAAGTTACCATGAGCCAGGTGAGGGCAGCGCGTGCCTGCAAGCTCAGCATCTGGTAGGCTGATGCAGGAGGCCAGCTACTTTGAGACCAGCCAAGGCTACACAATCAGACCTTGTGTCAAAAGAATAGACCAGGCTGGCCTTGAACTCAGAGATCCCCTTGCCTCTGATGCCCCAGTGCTGGGATTAAAGGTGTGCTCTAAAGGTAGAAATCATTTTCTTAAATATAAAGCTAAAGACACCCACTGGATCTCAGCTGCTGGATTCCAAACTGTGACGATGTTAATCTCCTTAGAAAATACTCTATTTGTTTGTTACTTTTAAGGATGGACAAAGCAGCACTTTAAAAAGCAAAACAAGTCCGTGATGATCAGGAACCTCAAGCACAAAGGACATCAAGCCTGGAATGAGACCCTCAACCAGCACAGTGTGCGGCAGGAGGCCTGGCTGTGTCCTCCTATTACTGGCTGATTGCCCTTGCTCAGCCCTAACTTCCTACTGCAGCCACCTTCCTGGAGTTGGAGAGTTTAACACCTGCCCCATGCATCCTTACAGGCCACCCACTCTGTGCCAAGGGTGTACTCTGATGCTGGAGTGCCGGGGTTAGTGACGCCAAATGAGGGCCTACAGACTGATGGGCAACCTGAGGTTCACAAGTCATATCCCTAAAGGTATATTCTTTTTCATTTTTTTCAGATTGACTTTTATTATATATGATGGGTTTGTGACAGTCTGCCTGTCTGTGAACTATGTGTGTCTGGTGCCTTAGGAGGCCAAAGAAGGTGTTGGATCCCCTGAGACTGGAGTTACAGACAGTTGTGAGCTGCCAAAGGGGTGCTGGGAATAGAACCCAGGTCCTGTGAAGAGCAGCAAGTGCTCTCAATTGTAGGGCCATCTCTTCTGCTTTCTGGAAAAGGCATATTCTTTATGACAGCATCTAGAAAGCATCTTCAAAGTACTGTACACTCTAAGTGACCGAGTGCTTTAAAAAGTCACTTCAATGTGTCAACTATTCAGGAACTTGCTATTGACTTCAGACTGGGATTCCATAAAACCAGTAAAATTTCAGAACAGGGCTGAGGAGCATTACAAGTACAGAAACGAGTTTCATCATGGGCAGACTGTAGTATCAAACCTGAACTGGCCATCAGCAGAGTCTCTCTTTATTAGTCTGGGTGTGTGTACCTGCTCGTGCATGCATGGCAAGCACACGGGGAGAGGGCAGAGGACAACTGCAGGGGTCAGTTCTCCTTCTGCTTGGGTCCTCAGCTTGCCTGGCAGTGCCTTTACCTGCCAAACCACCCCAACGGCCTTACAACCTCATTTTTAAGAGCATCTTGGGTTAGCGAGATGGCTCTGTCAGTAAAGTGCCTGCTTTACAAGCGTGAAAGATTGAGTTTGACCTCTAGAACCAGTATATATAAAAGCAGGGCATGCTGGCATGAGCTTATAGCGGGGTATGCTGGCATGAGCTTATAATCTCAGAGCTGGGGAGGAGGAAACAGGCTGATTCCTGGGAATCACTGGACAGCCAGTCCTGGCCTACTTGGTAAGCTCCATGCCAGAGAGGTCCTATCTCAAAACAAACAAACAAACAAACAAACAAAACAAATAAACAAAAGATAGCACACAGGGAGCAACAAACATTACCCTCTAACCCACACATGTGCATGCCTCCTTGCACACACATGGACATGGAAAGAGCCATTTAAGGTTGTAAGAAGGCAGTGTCAGAAGTACTAGTACTAATAATATTCAAAGATTCACCTTTGTGGAGCATCTCTGAAAAGGTTTGTGGCCAGCGCAGTGAAAAGCACCACTAAGAATCCGCAGCTTGACAGACACTTGCCTGTTATTTAACAATCTCTGCCAAAAGGTTAGGTCTTCAACAAGACTTGAGACACATTTAGTAAGACATAATGGACTTTAGTATCAATATGAAGAGGTCTATAAGTCTCAGAGGTTGAGGAGTAGCTTGACATGACCATACCCATCTTCTGAACAGAGACCATGTGTAATTCATGGTCCTAGTCGGCCTGACATTAGGAGGCTATAGTGAGAACACCTTGGTCTCAGGACAGGAGTCATTTTCTACTGGGCACACAACATTTTAAAAGGTGACCTGCCTGAAAATACTGTGGCCAACATCCCATCACTGAAATTGAAAATGTGAAGAGTCCCTGCAGATGCCAGGAAGCTCCTCCCACATCCTTGTGTTGACAGGAGGCAGTCAATGGTTTGGCTCTATGGTTTGGCCTTTTGGGTTCAACGTTAAAGGACTTTAAAAACATGGATGCAACTTCCTTTGTAGGATCCCCAAACTATGTTCTACCATGTGCCACCTTGTTATTCAGGCTTAGAGTTTGGATTTGTGTCTTTTGTGACATATCCCTTTAATCCCAGTACTTAGGAGATAAAGAAAGATGGACTTTGGTGAGTTTGAGGCCATTCTGGACTTCATAATGAGTTCCAGGCCAGAGCTACATAGTGAGACACTTCAAGAAATGAATGAACCAATCAGTGTTGAGAGTCGGATGTGGTGGCTCACACCTATTAAAGGCTAGCCAGACTGAGCTACAAAGTGAGTTTTAGCTTAGCATTCAAAAATTCAAAGCAAACAGGCTGAGATGCTGTATCAGCGCACCAAAGCATTTGCTATGAAAGCCTGACTCGGCATTTGATTTCAGAACATATAAAAAGCTGAATGTGGCAGTATACACCTTAATCCCAGCACTCCTACAGCAAAATGGGGAGCAGGGACAGGAGTCACCCAGAGGCCTGTGGTCCAGCTAGCCTGGAACACACTGCTCAGCAGTACAAGAGTAGACCATGCCTCAACAAGGCAGAAGGCAAGAACTGACTCCTATGATGTCCAAATGGCTGTAACATGTATGGGCCTGCACAACACAATACAATGAGTGGATACATTTCTTCTGAAGCCAAAAAAAAAAAAGTAAAACAAAACCAGAAAAACCCACACAAATTAAATGTATAAGAAGCACTGATTTATGAGCTGCCTAAAGCCTAAAAGTGAAGTTCCATCATCGGGGCACTTTTTCAAGCTCCCTCTGCCAAGTCAGCACACAGCACCAAGTCTTCTTCCAACCAGACAGGCCTAACTCACACCTCAGCTTCTGATCTGCAGAGGGAGGCAGAACACAGGCCCAGATGGCGACAGGTAGGCCACGGAGGCTCCGGACAAATATACACAGCTGTCCCAGCAGGTAATCCAGTCTTTAAATAAGGGACCCCAGCTCCACACACACACTTCGTTCCCTTCCACATGGCACCTCCATCCTTCACCCCTCTACCGAACGAACGACTAAGGTGTGTTTGCAGAGGTGAGGCGACAGAGCCACATAAACCTGACAGATGTGAACCCCATCCGCTGCCCTAACAGCACCTAAAATGTCTCTCTGCGGCGTTGACAAGTTTCAAAGACATAAGCTGGTAAAATTTTTAAAACATTATGGCCACCGGATACAGCGGCCTTACGCTTTTAATCCTAGTGCTTGGGAGGCTGAGGCGGGAGGATAGTGATTTCAAGGCCAGCCTGGGCTATCGCAGAGTTCAGCCTGGGCTACACAGTGAGTGCACACTCTTCAGCTCTCTCTCTCAGGGATCTGCCAAAAGCAGGCATCCCTTCCAACAATCCAACTCGCCAAGGAGGCATGAGAAAACAGGTCCCTGGTGCCACACCCCAGACTCTCCTCTCCAAGCGCCTCTCCATAGGCAAACGAGTGTAAGGACAAATGATTTTTCTAATCTTTGCCGCCCCCCACTCTCAGCTTTAAAGATGGCCTCGAAAAAAACAGTAAAATCACAAATTATTTCAGGCCCGTCGGTCACATTGCTCTCAGCACCAACGCTAGAAAGACGAACTCCCCACAGGCCCGTGTGCTCTCATTACGCTGTCCAGACTTGCGCACGCTCACTAGGGAATAACGTGGCCCGGGTGAATATATACAGCCAGGTCCCTCACCTCCCTTCGAGGACAATTTTTATAACTGACATTCTGAATACCTGAGGCTAAACTCCCACTATTAACGAGGTTGACAGTGGTTTTTTTTTTTTTTTTTTTATTCCCTACCCATCACGATAAGGCTCGGCACATCCTGCCTTAGACGCTTATGTAAGTCCGCTCCAATCACACATCTTTGGCAAGGGATGGATGAGCGCCCCCCCCCTCGCCCCCATCTTCCAGGCACGAGTGTGGTCGTCCGGAGCTCCCACCTTCCCCCGCCGGGGGTAGGGTGGGGTGGGGAAAGGGGGGAGTAGGAGGCGCTGCAGGCCAGCCTCAACTCACCCTCCCCGTGGAATCAAAGTAGCACTCGGCCAGGGACTTGTTATAGTCGGCGTAAGGGTTCGGGAAGGCCCGCTGAGCCATGACGACGCCGCCCGCGAACCTGCAGAACAGGGGAAAAGAGAGAGCTCGCAAGGGGCGCCGGGGCTCCGGGCTGGGACGCCAACGCGACGGCGGGACAGCGGCTCGGCACGCTCGCGGGACGGCGGCTCGGAGCCCCGCGGGAGCGAGGGGGAGGCCCGTTTTCCACCCACGTCCCACGCCCACGAGTCGGCCGGGTGCAACACGGCGACCACGGGGCTCGCACGCCGCCTCTCCGGAGCGCCGGCCTCGCAAGCGTCCCGGACCGCGCCGACAATAACAGACGCGGCGCGTTCCCCCGCCCCCTTCCTGTAGGCCCGGCCAATCAGCGGGCACGCTGAGGCGGAGGCCCGCCTCCCGGCTTCGGAGTCTTAAAGGCGCCGCGTGCTTGCGGAAGCTCTGGGGAGGCACCTTTCACTCCCCTGGGGCCCCCGCCGCGTTTCCTACCCTCCTTTGTAAACGCGTTGTGAAAGACAGCCAGTTCAGTTCCAGATCCCAGGAGTTGGAAGCTTGCAGGAAGGAAAGGGTCGCTTTCAAACCTCAACGCCCTAGCCTTAACTACACCTGAAAGTGGGGCACTCTGTCTGCAGACACCTGATGCACCTTTTTTAAATTGCATGTCTAAAAGGAGGAAAAAAGGAAACACAGAAAGAAGGGACAATGGAAGGAACAACGATAAAAACAACAAACCACAAGGCCAACACCATCACTACAAAACCAAGATGTTTTAGTTAAATACTTTGGGGACACTTTTTTCTTCAAGACATTGTAAAGGCACCAACCAACGGACAAGTCACAAAAACATCAGGGAATTTATGCAAAAACTCAAATCTCTGCTCTTAGGACACTGAGCCAGCTCTTTAGCCTAAATTAGACTCTAATATTTTTGAAGCCTTATAAAAAATAATGAAGGACAAAGAATGGAGAGCCATCTCCATGCTTAACACTCTCTGTGGTGGAAAAGTTTTTTTGTTTGAAATTAAATCCTACTGGGGGACACATTAGACCCTCTCTGTTCAAAGAATGTGGGAATCCAGTTCTATTATCTGTCCGGGCAGGAGAGATGTCTGGCGGCTAAGAGCTCTTGCTGCTCTTGAGGAGGACTAGAGTTTGATTCCCAGCACCCATATTGGGCTGCCTATTGTGGTTGGTTGTTTTTGCTCTTTTGTTCTTTTAGGACCTGCCACCTAGCTCCCAAATAAGTCACACATATGGAGGCTTATTCTTAATTATAAATACTTGGCCTTGGCTTGGCTTGTTTCTAGGCAGCTTTTCTTAACTTAAATTGTCCCATCTAGCTTTGCCTCTGGGCTTTTATCTTTCTCGATTTCTGTATGCCTTTTCTTTTCTTTTTACTTCGTATCTGTCTGTGTAGCTGGGTGGCTGGCCCCTGGAGTCTTCCTCTCCTTGTTCTCTTGCTCCTTCTTCTCCTCCTCCCAGATTTCTCCTATTTATTCTCTCTGCTGGCCAGCCCCGGCTATCCTTTCTTCTGCCTTACTATGGGCCATTCAGCTCCTTATTAGACCATCAGGTGTTTTAGACAGGCACAGTAACACAGCTTCACAGAGTTAAACAAATGCAACATAAAAGAATGCAACACATCTTTGCATCTTTAAACAAATGTTCCACAGCATAAACAAATGTGGCACACCTTAAAAGCCTACAATCAACAGAACTCCAGGAGATTCAGTGCCCTCTTTTGGCCTAAATTGATACCTATACACAAGTGCACTCCCCCCGTCCCACCCCCTCCCTCCCCACATGGCCAGAGGGGAAGCAAAAAATAAAAAAAAAAACATAAAATGTCGATTCTTTCCCCTCTCTCTTGATTAATGGGCACAAACCTCAGGCCTCTCACTGTTCATGAACTTCCTCTTCTTCAGGTTGTCCCCAGTTCTTCCCTGTGAAGTTGCCACCCCAAACTCTGCCTTAGACTTACTTAAAGGTTTCAGGGGTTTTTTTTTTCTTCTTATAACTTTTGATCTCTCAGAAAATTCATTAGCTCAGTTCCCTCAGAACATTCATGAAGAGTTAGTGAAGGTCCTTAGCGAACATTAAGCTGAAAATATGGAGGTTTAGAGGAGCATGCCTAAGAGAGGAAAGGAAGAGGAGATTGAACATTTTATCAGCTCTTCTTTCTGTAGTTATTGCAAGTTCAGCGTCAAGATATCCCACCACAGTCTTTACATGAGCGATTGAAAGTCCAGCAACATTTAAATACACTAACAGTTTACAGAAGGTGTTACAATTTAAAAACGGTGGGAAGGAGTCACACCATATAACGGGGCCCACATGGAAGGTTTATTGAGGGGAGGGGAGAGAAGGGACAGAGAAGTGGATAGAGACCAGTCCCAGATACCTGGGGACTAGAATGAAGAAAGAGAAAAAGACAGGAGGTGGGCAAGACCTGCCTTTTATAAGGAAATGTAGTGAATGCGCACAGGTGGTGCTCTTAGTGGCTACAGCTGAAGGTATATCCTGTCAGGACCCTAAGGGCAGGCCAGTACAGATGCCTAAATGCTACTAGAAGGAACGTTGCATGATAGTCGAACATTTAGCATGAAACAATGTTTGACAAGGTGACTGTGGACAGAAAGATAGGAGTAGGGCATGGATGGAGGAAGTTTGAAAATCTGAAAGGGGAGTGTTGGTGGCTGAAAGAAGCATGTGCCAGGTGGACAGCAGTACAATGAGATGCTCAGTTCCAGTCAGCACTGCGGACACTGGGAACAGAGGCACTCCTGTAGGGAAGCCAGAGGCGGTTGTGGCGTCCTTTGTCACCCTGCCTTGTTTCACTGAGACAGAGTGTCTCACTGAGCCCAGAGATTGCTGTTTTTCTTTTTGGCTACAGTCAGCTCAATCCCAGAGAGTCTCCTGTGTCCACCAACCCCAAAGCTGGGATCGTGGATTTGTACATTTGGTTTTTATGTGGGTGCTAGGGATCTGAATTCACACCTTCATGTGTGTTCAGTAAGCACTCTTACCCCTGAAGATATCTCTCCAGGCCTAGGCACATGCTCCTCCTCCCCCTCCTCCTCTTCCTCTTATTATTATTATTATAGATTAGGTATACGCATTCTATATATACCAGAAGTCAACTTCTGGATCATAGGAAATTCTCAAAATTAATTTCCCCAATACTGCTAGATTGCTTTCTAGAACCACTGGATTAGTTTATCTTGCTTCTGTTTGGACCTATCAGTTTCTGTCATCCTTACTTGTCTGGCACTGATTGTCTAATAGTCTAAGTTGACCATGTTAGTCTACATCGTCTGTGTCCTGTCTCCCACAAGGACCCCGTCATTTGTTAATTTTCATTACCGATTTAAAGACGGTCTCCAACTGTAGTCATGCTGACATATCTGGAGTTAGAACAGCCCTGTGTGAGCTTGGGGCCTGAAATCCCACCCATCATAGTCCCTATATGTTCACCTGTAGTACTTATGGTGGCTGAACACATTTGTGCCTGACACGGGTTTGATTGACAGAATTTCTCAAGGACTTTCCACTTCTAATAAATTAGGAGTGATTTTTTTTAAGTGTGTCTATTTTATAATATTCCATCTCTTAAATTTGTAAAGCTGTCTTTTACAAACTCTCAGAAAATATCCATTGCACCATTGCCTTTAAAATGGGGGATACTTCCAGAAATTTGGGAAGATTGCTATCAAGTCGAGAAAGCCAGGATCATCTGAGGGTTTGCTACTTCTATCCTCAGACCTCAAATCTCCACAAACCACGGCAGGGACGAGGGTGAAAGCGAGGTCACAGCTGGGAAGGGGCTTCAAGCACATCTCTTAGTTTAGGTTGGCTTCATTCCGTGTCACCATTCAGGATTGTAGATGTCTTCCACTTCAGTGTGTTACCCTTCTCACACTGTCCATGGTGGTCAGAGGTACACCTGTGTTCCTGCCTGAGGGGAGGTCCGGCATGCACAGGCTAGCAGTGGAATCTATCACCCCCCTCATGTCTCCACTGGTAAGCATTAAGCCTCATGGCTGTGACTGGCTGCCCAGGGAGCTATGAAAGGAGGTCATCTTTTGACCCACTCTGTGTCTAGCTTTGATGTACAAAGGAGATGCTTGGTTTGGTGGGTAGTGGTCTCTTATGCACAGTGGAAGTGTTGATAACTGATAGTACCTATCTGCTAGCAGAGGGCAGCACAGTTTTGTTTCTGTGCTCCCCCCCCACCACCACACCCACCACCTCTGTTCTTGTTGACGGCACTGTGGCTGCCTATGGTGCATCTCCTTGAATTTCGTTAGTTATATCATTGATCTATGGGAGGAGATAGACCACGAGACTCTACATTATGTCCTCTTTTAGAAACATCTCTACAACACACACACACATACACACACACACACAAACACACACAGCCAATGGCTTTTATTTATTCCTCAACTTCTACCTGATTTTATCTTATTTTAAGAGTAGTCTATTTTCTTTCCAGATCAAAAAACTATAAATTAGCAATTATCTAAGTCTGACTTTACTATCATTGTACTGTTGGTTTAACATTCAGTTGGGGCTATGAACAACTGAAGCAACTTCCTGATTTTCCCATCGTACTGACCCCACTGATTGGAAGTGCTATTGGCAGCAGAGGAAACAGGCATGTAAACAGATGTTCACCAAGCACACCGTGGGATACTTTTAATTTCCTGGAGATGATGTTTCCAAAGTATAGACAACACTGCCTCCCTGCCTGATCAGGACTGTTATCAGTGTGCTGACAGGTTTCTTTGTACCTATAACTGCTGGGCAAGAGCTCCTGTTATATGAAACACAGGAATGCTGGGCTTCTTTGGGAGATTAAAAAGACTGTGAGTATAGAAAGTTGGTCGAAGATGTTCAAACATTTAGACAGTTTTCTCCATTTCCTATTAACCCTTTAGAAGGGATCTTGATCAACCCCACAGCTCATGTCTTTAGGAGCAAGAAGAGAGAGGCTTTCCCATCTGTTGTTGAGAATGCATTGGTGAAATTATTAAGGCCACTTCACATAGTTAAAAGGGAGATTTATTTAATGGCGTAACTTACAAATGAAGGGATAGTAGATTGCGGGTTCTGGGGAAGAGGCACAGCAGTCCGGCGGTGTTCTCTGGAGAACTCTCCTTGGTCTACCTCTAGCTTCCAGGGTACAGGAAACAGAGTGGCACATCCGGATCTCGGGTCCTCTCTTGGCCCCTACCTCGTAGGGGTGATAGTTACCGAAGCCTCAATGGGGGTTGGAACTTCCAGATCAAGCTTCCAGATCTTGTAGTGGGTAGCTGGGATGGCTACCCACTACAAGAATGTGTGCCTGTGTTGAGTTGTCGAGGCTACATAGAGCTTGTTTTCTACATGCATGGTATATACAGGTAAGCCAGAGATGAAAAAACTATCACGGACCTGGACCTGCACCTGGCATCTGTCTCAAAATCAGAAAACATTACAAGTTAAGAATATATTTTAATTTTTTATTACATTTATTTATGGTGTATGTGTGTGCTTGCATGCGTGTTGTGTGTGGAGGGTAGAGGACAACTTGAGGGACTTTGTTCTTTTTCTTTTTTTCCTTCTCTTTGCGTGGCTTCTAGGGATTGAACTTGGGTTGTCAGGCTTGGCAGCAAGTGTCTTTATTCGCTGAGCCACCTTTTGGGCCCTCAGACACCACTGACGAGGTAAATTGCATTTACTTCCATCCTCACAACACAACACAAACGCATGCCGTGAGGTGATACATCTTCATCCTTGGTTTGTCCCTGTTTGAGATGCAGACCAGCCTGTCCCACTGGCTGAGGAGAAGGCAGCAGTAATAAGAGTGCTTCGTGTCAAGTTACAGACCTGCCTTACAGTAGGCAGTTTTCAGTCACTAAAAGAAAGCATTAAAAACTTCCAGCTTTCCCAATAGCCATGCTATCTAAACTTCATTTTTCTTTTCTATTTGCTATAAGAATCAAGAGGTCAAATGTCAAGGTGAGTAACTGTGGACTTTACCGTGAGAAGCCAAAGAAGCTGCCTCAGTTGGGCTATGTGTATCTGGAAATAGAGCTCATAGACCAGGGAAGAGGCTTAAGAATGTGCTGGTCAGCTTGTTACCACCATGTTGCATCAGTCGCATCAGTTTTGAACCATTTGTGTTGCGGGTCTGACTGCAACAGCCATCGATCAGGCCGAGCTGCAGGAAGGACCTTCCTCCTTCATCAATACAGAACCTGAGCCACAAAGCCTGGCTTCAGGGCTGTGCTCTGGACTGGCTGAGAAAAAGAGACTCAGACTCCAAGGAGTCACACAAAACTTGCTTGAGGACTGATTCTCATACATCATCACTGTTAAAGCTCATTTATAATACAGCTTCTCCAGCTTCCTGCCAGATAGATACTGTGTCGTGGGGGAATCCGGTTGACTCTGTGTTATGAACATCTTCATACAAATCTCTCGTAGGCAAGATTTGCAGACGAGGCTGGACTGTTATGTGATTCACTTGCAGTCTCGAGTTTGGCATATTCTGATTCTAAAAAAAAAGAGAGAAGAATATGAAAGAGTATAGTTTGAATATTAAAAAACCACGGCTATCAATAACAAGCTGGAGTTCTGCAAAGGACTGATTTCCAGTTTACATCTGGCACATCGTAGTCCCTGAAGTATTCTCTGGACTAAAGCTAAGAAAGAGAACTAAAGAGAGGGAGGGAGTGAGAGAGAGTAGGGAGGGTGAGAGGGGGAAGGGAGGGAGGACAAAGGAAAGAAGTGAGAGAGGGTCTTGTGTCCCCACTTTAAGCCAGCCTGGGCTTCTAGGCAGTATTTTGAATATTTTATCTAGACACTTCAGAGAAGGGCCATTCCTAACTTTTGTTTTTCTCAAGACAAGCGTTCTCTGTGTAGCTCTGGCCATCCTGAAACTCAGACTGGCCTGACCTGCCCCTGCCTTCATGTGCTGGGATTATAGGCATGCACCAACCAGGACCACCTGTCTTTTTTCCCCCCCTCAACTCCACTTCTATTTCCCCAGGATTTCTCTCTTCGATGTGACATATCTCTCGACCATATGTTCAAACACGTTTCTAGCCGAGCGGAGAAGCACCAGCCAGGGCAAGTCTTCTGGGAGTCCTGTGCTTTCCCTGGACCTCAGGCGGAAAAATTCCACTCCACACATTTCTTCTGTGGGACTGAAACTCCATAATATGTCTCTCCACTGCCGAGCCAGAGGCTTCTGGGGAGGGCAGCAGGAAGCTTGCTGTCACTCTTTATACAAATGCTCATAAACCTTCAGGACATTCATTGTGGTTGGCAGGCACATAAAAAGGCCGAGAAGGGGAGACTGGCCCGTCGTCCCCTCCTAATAACAACAGCTTGTGTTCATAGGACCTTGTCTGTGCGCCAAGTGCTCTATGGACTCCTGTCCATCGTTAAAGCAGTCCCATGCGTAGCTATTTGAAATTCATTAAATCAGCTGCCCACTGATGCGGTGGGGGTCAGTCTTGCCTGCACATAGGAATTATCCAGAAGCATTAAAATTTCTAGTACTCAGGGCTCGGCAGTGGAACAATTACATCTGAATCTCTCAGGTGGGAGCTCATGAAACTTCTGATAGAAAAGAATTCCCAAACCTTCTTCCAATCCGGCCCTCCTTATTGCCTCTTTCTCCGGATCTCAGTTCTGAACATTGGGACCTCCTCTCGTTACAGTGAGCGCCACCTGCTTTCACATTTATTTCTGTTAATCTTAGATCCTAAACTCCTCGAGAGCTGGAGGCCATCTCACTCACCATGTGACTACAGCACATAGCACTGGTGCCCTCTCCTAAAGACTTGTTGAGAGCATAAATGCAATAATAAAGCAGAGAAGAGGCCGTGCTTATGTTTCTTGAAGCCATTTCTTTCTTTAGGTCCCAAGGTCTTTTTCATCTTCCTCTCTGGTTCTCTCTCTCTCTCTCTCTCTCTCTCTCTCTCTCTCTCATATATATCTGCATATGTGTGTATGTATGTATGTACATGTAGCAAATAAGTGTTTTTTTATTTATTCTTTGCAAATCTCATGCATGGATTCAATGAGTCTTGATCATCTCTATTTTCTATTGCTCCTGGGCCTTCCTAAAAATATTTCCCTCACAACTGTATGGCTATTTTGTTATTTTTTCAATAACTGCCTGAGTTTAATTAGTACAGCTTATTTGTGCTTGGGGTGTGGCCATCCACTGGGCATGGACAATTTGCCAGTGGCCACATTCCCAAAGAAAAACGACCCCCCTTCCCCAAGCAGCAGTCAACTACCAATCGCTCCTCTGATGTGGGTGGGGCCTCAAGACTTCCTCCCCGTCTGTGCTGGAATTTTTACCTGGCTTGGTCTTATATAGATAATTACAGCTGCTTTGAGTTTATATTGTACAATAGCCATGTCATGTCCAGAAGACAGTATTTCATAGCATTCTTGCTACCTCTTCCTTGATGTTGCCTGAGCCTGTAGGGGTGTGATGCTGACATTAGACGTCCTGTCCGTGTTTGAGCACTCAGGGGCACTTATTCTCAGCACTCTGACCAGTTATGAGCCTGCTTTTACTACTAATGCCCACTGCAAAAAGAAGCTTCTCTGACGTAAGTTGATAGCTGCACAAATCTATGGGTAGAAACATAAAGATTTTAAGGGAGTTTGACCACATGGCCGCTTAGCAAAACAAAAGTAGAGTCTTCACAGGGCCTATGACTTCCCTAGCCAGGGTAGCAGGCCTCAGATCTGGTCAGAAAGCAATTGGTTACCCACACAACAGCCATACCACTATTGCGTCAATGGGTACTTCTCACAGGTCAGTGGTATAGCATACTCGGTTCAGCACTGGGTAAGACCATTTTTGTATTTTCTCCCTGCAGTCTGTGTGGCACCTTCCAGCACTATGAAATCTAGCCAGCAGCGAGAGTTTCCTGGTCCGTGCTGTTGATTTCTCTGTTAGACAGCCGAAGTGCGTGATGTCTCCAGCAGAATGGTTTTACGGTCTAGTTGTGGCAGGCAACTAAGAAGAATGGCCAAGCATGTGCTGATTTAAAGGGCTCGAGGGTCACCTTGACCAATAACTCACAGGAGATAACCTACTCCTGGCACTGAGATTTTAATTTCATGAGTCATCTCTTTTCTTCAGCCTACTTTTGTTGTAGCAGGGATGTCCTCCACCCTGTTCTCAGTCCAGTCCACTCTGCACTCCGTTCTCTCCTTGGTGAATTCTCCTATGCATGTGGCTTCCATTCTTTCCTACCTGCTGAAAAGTTTCCAAGCTACACTTCTCTGCATTTCCGACTTATTTTTTCATTTTCTTTTTGGTGAAGAACCACAGTTGAGGGCTTGGATTTGGTGCTCCAGAAATAAGGGTAGGTTTAGATCCCAGCTTAAATGTGGTCTCTTCAAATGATTTAATTTTTATGATGGGAACACATAGCAGAGCCAACTGCTTATGTCATGAATTAGGAATCATAGACAGGAAAAGGAAGAGCCTGGGATACCTTGACCCTTTTCTAGGGCACATTTCTAATGACCTGAAGGCCTCTTACAAGACGCTGCTCTGGGCATCAAGACTTTAACAGATGGACTTTTAGGGAACACTTATCCAAATCAAATCATTCTAATCCATAATCCCCAAAAGTTCATGTCTAGAGTCCTTAGACATGCTGTAAGCCTGCCTTAAGTGTGGGTTGTTATGATGGTCTCTCTGGCCATTGTCTGCTTCTACCACTTTAGAATGGCCCATCTGCTGTGTAATAAGATCCCCGTCTTCAACACTATATTCTCTCTGTGTAGTCCAAACATTTTCTGCAGAGACCATAAAGACTAGAGAGCTGAGGAGGGGTCCAGAGTGAGCTCCAGTTACAAAACCCTACCAGATCTGCAGTTCTTCTTGCTTCTCAGTATTGCTTATTCTCAGCACCCCGACCAGTTGTGAGTCTGCTTTAACTACTGACCACTGCCAAAAGGAGCTTCCTTGACGTAAGTTGATAGCCATGCAAATCTATTGGTATAAACATAAAGATTAATACAAGGGAGTTTGACTACATGGCCATTTAGCAAAACATCAGTAGGTTCCCTATGGGGCCTATGCCACATGGGGAACCTACCATAGGCAAAAGCTGCACCGTTACACACAAAACTTATGTCAGAGATGCTTCTTATTAAAGTCGAATCCTTCCCCTATGTGACTCAAAAAAGTCACAGAGAAACTCTTGATTTGGCCCCAGCTACCATCTCTGGAAATGAAGGATAGCTCAAGAGTGATTTCCAATCTTCTAATCTCACCTTTCCCTAAGAGGCCACTGCTGCAGAGTATTCCTTTACACCGTGTGGAGATGTGTAGCAACAGTTGGTTTAATAAAGAGCGGAATGGCCATTAACTAGGCAGGAAGAGGTTAGGCAGGACTTCCAGGGACAGAGAGGACTCGGAGAGGAAGAAAGGAGGAGTCACCAGACAGACGAGGAAACAAGATGAAAAGATAGCTGATCCACGTAAAAGAATGTAGATTTAGCCGGGCGGTGGTGGCGCACGCCTTTAATCCCAGCACTCGGGAGGCAGAGCCAGGTGGATCTCTGTGAGTTCGAGGCCAGCCTGGACTACCAAGTGAGTCCCACGAAAGGCGCAAAGCTACACAGAGAAACCCTGTCTCGAAAAACCAGAAAAAAAAAAAAAAAGAATGTAGATTTAAAAATATGGGTTAATTTAAGTCATAAGAACTAATTAGGAACAAGCCTTAGCTAAGGCCGATCTTTCATAATTTGTAGTAAATCTCAGTGGCATGATTTGGGGCAGGGAGGGGCTGGCAGTGCAACAAAAGCCTGCTACAGGCCACTGCATAGCTTTCTCAAGTCTACTAAACCATATATCACATTTTTCTTCTTTTAGGACTTTAGCCAGGGGGCTCCCCACTACCTGCTCCTTGCTAGCCCACAGACGTACTCTCCTGTCATGTGCCCTCAGTTGTTGAGATGTTCAATAGTGTTCTAGTTTCCTTTGCTATTGCTGTGATAAAACACTTGTCAGGTCCAAAGGGTACCCCATTCTTCACCCCCTCACCCCAAAAGGGAAGTCCCTCTGGCCTGGTCCAAAATTGAATCTAGGCCCAGTTCAAGCTGGACGATAGAAGGATTTCTGGTGGTGAGTTAAAAGTCAGCATCCCTCAGGAACTTGTGAAAAGCGTTCCCATCCACCAAAAGGAGTCATTTCCCTTGCCTCTGGCAGAAGGGACATATGACTCTATAGTGATATATATCATATCATCATATCAAACCCCATGCTGGCTTTCAGGCTCATTCACCTCCTGTCACATTTGTTTGATACTTGTTATACAGCTCAAAGTCCAGCTAGCATCCTGGCCCATCTCACTTCCTCCTCCACTATGCTTGCTCTTAGGCTGTTGCTGTGGACAGCGTTCTCTCCTCCCAGATACCCCCTTCATTCTCTATATGATGACGAGGTTTCCCCTGGGCCTGCTATTCTCACTATTCTCAGGCTTGCTATCATTGCTTTCCTAGCCATGGCCAAGTTCAGTCCGCTTCCTTTTCTCTCTGCTCTGGACACTTCCAGATGCTTCTGCCCGTTCTCTCTTATCCACATGAAAAAAACCTCCCCCCCACAAATAACGGAGCAAGGCATTTTGGTGGCTTCTTTACTGCACCCTTGCATACAACACTGACCAAAAACAACTTGGAAGGGTTTATATTGCTTTTCATTTGCCGACCACAGCCCATTATTGAGGGAAGACAGAGAAAGAACTTAAGGTAGTAGCCTGACCCAGAAATCACAGAGAAAGGCTGCAGATAGCACATTCTCTGGCAGACTCAGCTAGCCTTCTTACGCAGTCCAAATGCACCTGCATAGGCATGGTATTGCCTGCAGTGGACTGGGTCCTCTCCCATCAATCATCAATCAAGAGATTCTTTCACAGACATGGACATAGTTGAATCTGATTGGGGCACTCCCTCAGTTGAGACTCCCACAGATATGTTAAGAGCTGAAACTAACTAGGTAGGACAAGTAGGAAGAACAGCTTAACTATCTTCTATCTAGATAGTCCAAATGATTGATGGGCCCTACTGACACACAGTAGACTCAATTTGAATCATCTGAATTTCATTACAGCTCAATAGTTTGCAGATAGGAGGGGCTCAGGCAGGTGTTTTGGGCTGAAGTACACAGTAGGGTTCTCTGACTTGGTATTTGCCAGCATTTTTACTAAGACAGAAAAACAGTGATGTGTGTATTAAGAAATAAGGGCAGGTGATGATGAATGGAAATCACAGCCCAGGTCCTCCAAGCTGTCTTTAGACATGAGTTGATTGTTAATTTGTCTTTGAGACTCTCGTAGGGTTGTTTGTTACATCATGACACCTCCTCTTCCTTTAGTTTATAACTAAATCTGATTTTTGTCTCTTACAAATTCTTTCCCCCAATAGTCTGGCTTTACTCGTTCAAGTGTTTGGAGAGTAAATTTACCTTTACACATGTTTGTGCTCCCAGCCATACATATCAATTTGTAGCAAGTGAAATGGAGAACAATTTAGCCTCAGTGAAATGTCAGAAAAATACCCAGAAGGTACCAAGGCAATACTTGAGTTTCAAATTTTGAGAATGGAATTAGGCCACTAAATCAGTTTTCCTGCCTGTGTCGTGGGCCATGGGGACATGTCCCAGTTCTTCAGAAAAAGGGCATCTTCATCTCACTCAGTACAATGCACAGGTCTATGCTGGGGACCTGTGGGAAACCTTTGGCTGTGAACCTAATTGAATGTGCATTGAGATGACCTTTTCCTTTATTAAATATCTGGTTTGCCCCACACCTTTTTCTTTGGCCTGCTTGCATTATTCCTTTTTAAGCTACACGGTTTGGCTCTCTTCCAAGGTTAAAAGAGAAGAAAATGGGAATGACTCATACTTTTCAGATTCTGGGGATGATTTCATTTTTGTGTGTGTGTGTGGAAGGTAAGAACATGCCTCAGTTGCAGCGGGGAGAAGAGCCAGCCATCAGTGCAAATGATTATTGCATCTCCAGTGCCTCAGTCAAAGTGAGAGCATCTCTTCTATTTCAAAAGTGAGTCAGGATAACATGCATGGGGTCCCTATTGCCATTGGACCCGCACTGTAAATGCTGTGCCTCTGAGTGGAGGTTGAATGTGTTCGGGGCCACATTTCTTTTCCAGGGTTTGGCAGATTGCAGTTGGTCTGAGGCTTCCTTATTAGCATGCTGCCTCTCTCTTCTATCTGCTTTCACTATACCTACTGTTAGTGATTGTCTTGTGTATGCAGGAACCATTGCCTTCAGAGATTAGGGCTACGTTGTGAGTTGAAACAAACCAACGTATTTATCATCGACTGTACAAATTCCACCCATCTTTTAGACAACAATGGGAAATCTCTTGGGAAAACAATGTTTTTCTCTGGGAATGGTGGATTTAAAGCTAAGGTTTGTAACTTTGCCTGTCTTCCTCTTCTCATGGCCCTCCTTCTTGTAATTTTTCACTTATTATCAAATCTCAAATCCAGAGAAATTAGTAAAATAGCGAATAATTTTTTTTTTTTTAGGTAATAAGAAACATTGTGGATAAGTTTTACCAAATGGGATTGCTGAAATCTTCCTGTCATGTTTAAGAAGTCTTAGTGGACTATATATAGATTCATACTTTCCCAAATGTCCTTCTAAACTTTATTTAAACACAAATCTTAGAAATCTGAGATGCAAAAGATGGCAAGAACGATCTGCAGCTATTGTGGACTTCGCTTTGTATTTCTGCCTACTGAGCATTTTGGAGGACGACAAACATCTTTCTGGGTGAAGTTTGGGTTAATTCATGGTTGGCACTCAGCCCTTCCCAGATCAAGAAGGAATGCTTCTCATTGTATCCTAACATTTTCTCAATGAGTGATTCAGAGACACAGCCAGACACATCCTAGGAGGGAACCCTTTTCCTTCATTTGGAAGTTGCAGGAGAAGGGATACAAATACGAGGCAGAGGAACATTAAAAGATGCTCACATTTAAGCTCAATACTACACTATAGGGAGACAGTGTTACCAACCAGTTACAAGACTGTAATCACTTGTGCTTTTCATCATGCTCCCTCAAGAATGGATGAGAGAGAGGAAAGCAGAAAGGAGGAAAAGAAGAAAGAAGGGAGGACAAAACGGATAAAGAGAAGAGGAAAGACATTTTACATGGCCCGTGGCTTCATTTTTGTTACTGAGCCATTAAAGATGAGCAATGTCATCTGTGGCTGCTCAGTGATACCACCCAGGAAATCTAAAACCAGAGATTTATTGCAATTAAGAATATTCTGTAAGTTTATGGAAGCATATAGGTGCTTATATAAGTCTATATATATATATATATATATATATATATATATATATATATATATATATATATATATATATATATATAAAATCTTAGATTATAATGGTCTATATGGCTTTCGTTCCTTTCATGCTCAACCACGGTGGCTATAAATATGTAGATCTATCTATGTAACCCCCATAGTATATCAATTCCAGCACTGGTTGGATAAAATAGTTTTGCATCCAGTACATGCATGCACTTTAAGTAAATAACCTGGAAATTATGCCCTAAAGGATTTCACTGTAGCATTGCATCTGTGGAAAGAAGCATATTCATGGAAGATGATGAGGAGAGGATGCGGTGAAATTACTGGTTTAGATATTGGTGACAGGGTGCACTAAAGATAGAAGACTCCTTCAGTGTGAGCCTGGCTACAACTTGAAAAGGCAGGACTTCTTGGAAAATGGAAAGTAGGACTACTCCATTTTTGTACTATTAAACTTGTATCTAAACTTTGAGGCCCCCTAATATATATCTTGAACTTGTTCAGGTATTAATGCTAGTCCTCTGAAGCTCAGTTTACATTTTTTTCTCCTGTATGTATGAAAACAATACACTCCACAGAGTGTAGCTGGATTTCTAAGTGGTCTTAGTAAATAAAAATACACGGAGCCAAATATAGGGGTGAAAGCCTTAGAGATTAGGGAATTAGGAATAGCCACCAGCTAATCTTAATTCACCATGCCATAGCTTCCAAAGTGCCATGACTTCCTGTGTACACTGACTCGCTGTTCTGCCCTCTCATGGGCTCTTAGCCCAGCTACCTCACTTCCTTGTCACTGCCTGTCTGTACAGACCTCCAGGTCTCTATGGTTGGTATTGGGATTAAAGGCCTGTGCCACCACGCTTGGCTCTGCTCCCTAGTATGGCCTTGAACACACAGAGACCCTGCCTGCCAAGTGACCGGATTAAGGGCTCGTGTTACCACTGCCTGACTTTTGTGTTTACTTAAAACAACTTGCTATTTCCTCTGATCTCCAGGCAAAGTTTATTTATTAACATGCAAATAAAATATCACCACATTTCAGCACAAATAAAATATCACCACAACATAGTCAACAGAATCTACAGCCATCTGGGAGATAGACCCCTGGATTTATCTGTGGGGAGTAACTTGATTACATTAATAAAGATGGGTAGGCCCACCCACTGTGGGTGGGAACATTTCCTGACTTAGATCTTGCACTGTATAAACTGAGCTGAGCCAACAGCATCATGCACTGGTTACTCTTTGCTTTCTAATTGTGGACATAATGTTACCTGGGGCTTCAAGCTCCTGCTATCTTGACACCTTACAATGATGAACTAAACTGTGGAGCTGTGATCCAAAATAAATCCTTTCTCCCTTAAGTTGCTTGGTGAGTATTTTACCCTACCAACATGAAACAAAACTAAGTCAGGAGTCTAGCTCTGTCCTTGCCAGCAAGTCTCTGGTATCAGAGAAGTTCCTTCAAGTGCCATGACCCCTGGCTTCCTAATATCTAGAGGCAATTAGTAGGCCTGTAAACAAATTCTTTTGAAGTGAAGGTTTGAATTGTATATTGGCAGGAATTGTTGGAATAATTGACTTGAATGTGTTTAATTGACTGTAAGAGAATGTTTTGTTTTTGTTTTGGTTCTTCAGAAGGCGTTAATTACTGCTTGTGTTGAGTTCCTGCAGGCATGATTTTGGGTTGGCTATTTTGAGTTGTGTGGGTGATAAAAGCATGATTGGATATCTGTGGATTCAACTGGTCCTTTGTAGTGTTCTAGGTGTCCTATGACAATGGGAAGTTACCACCTTACCCCATGATTAAGGCATCTAGTGGATACTTCTTTTTTTCATAAGAAGTTGTAAGATTTGTAAGACGTCTGTTAGCATTTATTTTCAGTGATCACTCTTTTAAGAAGTCTTTAGCTTGGTTTTGAATCTTTTTTTTTTTTAAGTTTTCTCAAGTTTTAGGTGGAAAGTTGAGCCCACATGTTGGGCAGCCAAATGTAGTTGGAAGGTTTCTCTGGTCCCACCCAGTCCCACAGCCACTCAGATCCAAGTAAACACATAGAGGCTTATATTATTTACAGACTGTATGGTCTATATCAAGCCTCTTGCTAGCTAGCTCTTATATCTTAAATTAACCCATTTCCATTAATCTATAACTTGCCATGTGTTCCATGGCTTACTGGTACTTTCACATCTTGCTTCTCCTGGCGGCAGGCTGGTGTCCCTTCTACCTCTCCACTCTTTTTCCTGTCTCTCTCTCTTGGATCTCCTGCCTGCCTCTAAGCTGCCTTGCCATAGACAAATGCAGCTTTACTTATCAACCAGTCAGAGCAGTACATAGTCACAGCATACAGAAAGACATCCCACAGCAGTTGGGACTTTAGGATGTCTTATATCAACTGGACAAACAGGGCTTCCCTTGGGTATATTAACTTGAGAAGCAATAAGGGGTCTCTCTTCCCTAACTTAATGGAGGCTTCAGGGACAATGGCAGCAGTGAATAACTGGATGATCCAAGAACGTGGTGCTGGAGTCGATTTCAACAAGGTTGGTGGCTATGTATTTAGTCTGAAGCTAGCCAGCATACAAGAAACAAGGTCTCATTATCTTGACAAAAGTCTTTTCTGTGCCATGCCATTCTATGACTGTATAAGATTCATCGTTCGGAAACCTCAAAATACATGATAAGCAACTGTTGGAGAACTCTTGGATACAGTTAGGCAGCTCAATGGCCTACAGTTTTCTGCTCTGGACATGTAGAGAAGAAGGGGTTCCTAAAGGTTAGGTTGGTTGCTTTAGTGTGTGAGCCCTGCACTGGAGAAGCCAGAAGTAGGGGAGCTTCTCTCAGTGCCTGCGGGGAAGTGTCTCTTCTTTTTCTAGGACATGCGACTGAAAGTATTTCAGGTCGTTGCTGGCTGTTTGACCATCTGCAGAAAGTTACTTTAAATGCATTATGTGGAAAGATGTATAGAGGATATCTGCCTGACCAGACAAACAAACAAACACCCCCCCCAATGAAAACAACCCCCACCTCAAAGCCCCCTCTCAAATGTGTCATGAAGCACAGAGGGCCATTGGTGTGGAAGAACCCAGAAGAAGATATTTGGTTTCTTGTCTACCTTGTTCCAATGAGTTTGAGTATTGTAACTGAAAGGTTTCTCTGGTCCTGCCCAGCTGTCCCTGCCCCAACCTCCGCAGTCCGCAGCCTCTTATAAAATAATCACTCAGAGACTTAATACTTACAAACTGTATGGTCTATGGCATGCCTCTTGCTAGCTAGCTCTTATATCTTAAATTAACCTGTTTCTATTAATCTATGTTTTGCCATGTGTTCCATGGCTTTACCTGCATCCTATTACATGTTGCTCCTTGGGCGGCTGGCTCAAGTCTCCCCAGACTCTGCCTTTCTGTTTCCTATCTCTCTCCTTTCCCAGCTGCCTCTAAGGTGCCTTGCCATAGACCAAAGCAGCTTATTTATTAACCAATGGGAACAACATATATTCACAGCATAAAGAAAGACATCTCCCAGCAGATTATCTGCAAAGTCCATGAGAAAAAAAAAAAACAACATGTGCTTAGCTTATGTATGAAAATCACATGAAAGTTCAAACATCAGTAACTACAAAAGAAATAGCTTTAAAGTTTCTTGACCTTTCATATCATGATTGGCAATGTGGTGAAACCTACATCCTCTGAGAACAATGATTTCAAAGGTGCAATATAAAACAGAAGGGAAAAAAAAACCCCACCACATTGAAATATTGTTATACAATAGCTTAAAATGTCGCAGCACAATAATAGCATGCATTCTTCTCAGAACAGAATCTAGGTTTGTGGAATTCAATCAAATAATCATTCTAAAACCAAGTAAGTAGCACATATAGTCTACCTCCAACATGTGCACCACTGCAATGAGAAGTTTAAATATAAGTAAGCTCTACGATGAAGGTTGTAGACACAGACAACTCTACTAAGGTTGAGTTCTTGCATTCATATTTGAATGGATATTAAATTTTGGCTAGATGTTATTAAAAATAGACAGCAGACCCCTCCCCACCCATTCAGATTCATGGGTCTCTTAGAGTCCGATTCTCATCCTGCTCTCCGTGAACTCAAGGCTAAGAACTGCTTTGTTGGCTTTCCAAGATGTTGTTCAAACAGGCGTTTCGTTGGGGTGAACTGGTGGATTCACTCAGTAGAAGATGGGGGTAGGTTTGAAGATGGGCTGGGCCGTGTCAGATCAAACTGTAAAGCGATAAACTTGTCATCTGTGCAATCACTGTGCTGCCGGAGCAACTTCCCTCCAAATCAGGTGTTTGGGCAATTCTAAGTGGTAGGAACAATTCCCTTTGGTGTAATCATTAGTGACGCCGCCAAATATATATATATATGGCTGTACCGAGTATGGATATTTAAATACGCTAACCAGGGACATGTGATATTTAAAACAAAGGCATCTAGTGCCCATAGTGGATTGTGGCTTTTTATTTATTTATTTATATATATTTTTTGCACCTGGGTCCTGTGTAAAGAGACGGTGTTCACTTTTCCAGTGTAGAAAGGGATGCTCTTGGCCATCCCAGACACTTTTCAATCAACTCCATCACGGAGATGGGCTGGTCCTTTAGCTACTGTCAGTCCGTGGTAGGTCTCTTTTAACAAAGCTGAAAGTAGTTCTTTTCGGTTTGCTCTTGGTCCTGCTTACGCTGGCAGCAACATTTCCCCAGGGGGTGCACAGATACCCTTTGAAGTTGAACATCTCATTTACGGTGCTGTCATTTAAGGTGAGAGCCATTTGTAGTTTATAGAGGAATGATTTCATTCATATGAGTGAACAGATGGGTTAATAAAGCTGTCTGGAGTTGTCAACTGGTTCACAGGTGTTTTCACAGACATCTATCATGGTGTCACAATGCTGAATACCGAACTACCAATAGTTGGCTAGATTATAAGTGCCTTGGAAACTGGGGTTAAACTTAATCTAACCCAGGCTTGTGCCAATGTGGAGTAGAGAGCAATGGTGTTTTTTCTAGGGTTTTAGAAGCAACAATGGCTCTGGGTCTCCTGTTATCATGTGATGGTTAGAATGCACAGAAAAAATACTCAAGCTGTAACAGGCCAATTTCATTAAAAGGCACTAAAATAGATTTTATGCCCTCGTACTTTGAAAATGTGTTTATTTTCTAACTTTTGTGTTGATAAAACAGTATCGACATCTTGAATAAAATGATCACACAGATGCACACGTACTTTGACACTTGTATGGGCTCCAAGTGAAGGAGTCTTAAATTTGACATGCAAAATATATTTGCACACTCTCTAGCTTTGTTACACCTTACTTCTATGAGGCCTCTCTTAAGGTGCCTAAGAAGGGATGATTTGGAAGTAGTAGGGTCTATGGGCCCAACTCAATTGTTGGAATGCCCATGGCAGGCAGAGCAGATGCTTCATAGCTCAAGTATTGGCTTTTGGCATCTAGTAGAAGAAACTGGGGACTTAAAATTCCATGAACTGACATAGAACTTCCTGTGGGTGGGCAATGGCTTATGTGAAAAGCACTGTGTATGATTCTGTTGAGCAGTCATGGCTGGAAACTACTGGCAGATGAATGTGACCGTACACACACATACTGAAGTCAACAGGGATCAGAACACAACACTTCATTTTTGACCTTGACCTTACTGCTTATGCCCTTTCTTTGATGTTCAAAGTTCTAATACCAAAGACTTTTGGGGCTCAGAAAAACTTCTTATTTTAGGTTATCTTTTCAGTGAGATGCCAGTATCCCTTTAGCATGGCTCATTGTCTTCAATAGTGTGGTATATGTGGAACAATGTCCTCTTTCTGCTATGTGTTCCCATTCACTAAGGGATCATTAAACTCAGGAATCACACAAATCATGTAATAGTGTAAAGTCACCCAAATCTAGCACACAGACATACCAACTACCTCCTTCTTGTCCATCTCTTCCAGTTGGGGGTGGATCTTATTTAGTCTCTGGGAACAGTTCTCTTTCCACATTTCTGCCTTGCATGGTTCATCTATTCAGTAGAATCTTCTTTCATTTTCTCATGCCAATTCAAACTAAGACTTAAAAAACACAGAGTAGGTGAAAAATGCTTAGCAAATGACTTCCTAGTTTGCTTTGCCATTGAGTACATATTCACTATCGGCCTGGTGTGTGTGTGTGTGTGTGTGTGTGTGTGTGTGTGTGTGTGTGTGTGTGTGTATGTAAGTTCAGGAGAGTGTGGAAGTGTACATGTGCATATAATAAGTGGGGTGTTCCTTCCTATTCCATCCCCCAACTCCACCTTTCTTTTTTTTTTGTAAAATAAAGACAAATTGGTGGTGAACTCCTTCTATTTTTATTATTTCCCCACTGTTGAGATCCTATTTTCACCCATGTCTTGTCCCCATGCCAAGAAATTCTCTATTTTCACACAGGTTTCTCATGGAAAAGTTCAAAGCACTGTGAATGTGCTGGAAATGTCTATGGCATCTACTGGGTCCTATGAATGTACAAGACAACATTCAGCTTTCCCATTCTATAATTTGAGACCCCAGATATTAAGATAAGCCCACCTGCATTTGTGTGTGTCCTTCTTCCTCTGCCTCCTCTTCTAGCATCTCAGCGACCTTCCTGCTGTAGGAAGAGCTGCCACACTCTACCAATATCTCATGGTTCTGCTCCTCACAGGCCCTTAAATGAAACCTCCCTTTCACACTGACCAGGAATAAAAGCCAACAAAGATGTTAGTTCAAGGTGCAAGGCACATCTGAATGTCAGTGTTCATGAATTGGCACTGTACAAAGTAAGAGTTCTTTTGTAGGATGCTGTAGATGATTACAACGGCTTTGCTGGTTTCCTGCAAGGAGACAGGAAGCTCTGGGGTATCCTGAACAGAGAAAGGATGTTATCTAAATAAGACTTAACCTTAGTGGCAACTACTCTCTAACTGGCTTTTTCTTTTCTTTTCCTTTCTTTTTTTCTATTGCTCCAATGTGCCAGGTACACTCTTTCCTCGGGGCCTTGCTGTTCTGTGTATTTGCAATGCCTGGTTCCAGGAAGCCATGGCTCAGGCCCTCTCTCCTCAGTAACATCTTCCCTAGCCATCTGAAATCTCCATCCTTCCCCTCTGCTTCACAGATTGCCATCTGATACCACACGTAGCTTGTTTATCTTATTTACTTTCTGTCAAAAACAAAACCATTTTCATTCTGAGGAACTGACCAAAAGGGAATGGAAATCTTGTAAACTAATCATCTCTCCCTTTCTATTCATTAGCTCTCTGAAGTGCAGCAAAATCTGTGTAAGCTCTAATTAAGGAATCCATTCCTCTCTGGCAATTTTTTCTAACTTCATTTTACCATTTGGTAACTTTTATTTTTCATTCTGAATTAAGACCCTATAAAAAGTTATTGTTTTATGTCTATTTTTGTATCAAATCTTTAAAAGAGTAAGGCAAGTTGTAAAGAAGAATCCATCTCTCAATGTTGGCAACATCTGAGAGCATAGAATTGCTTAAAAGTTTAATAAATGTCTTTTGTGAGATAAAATAAAAAAAGCAAATATTCTATTTACCTTTGGAGGATTAAACATTTTCATCAGAAAAGCATCTTTTCAAGAATACAGCTTGAATTTGCTGATTTGGTTTGAGCAATTTTAGGGTTGGGTTTTAGGAAAAGAACTATTGTACTCTAAGGAGAAGTCAGTCTGAGGTCCTCTGGCCCCGCCATGCTTTCTACACTTTTAAGCAAGAAAGACTAGAGTGTTTCTCAAAGCTCAGATTGCCCCAAAGGATCTGCAGAGCTTCCCTCACCCATTAAAGAACAAAACAAAACAACCAGTTCCTTGAGCCTGAGTCCTAGAAATCCTGAGGGCGTGGCTGTTTTATAAAATCTGGCATTGATCAATTTTTAAAAACTCCCAAGTTGATTCCTTTGTGCGGAGAGGTGATCACTGGTTCCAAACCCACCTAAGATCTCCCAGCAGACAATTTGGGATGAGGTAGATAATTTAAGTTTTTTGAAAAATACATTTTAATTAAAATAGAATTATATCACTATCCTCCCTTCCCCTTTCCTCTCTCCAGCTCCTCCTAGGTGCCTTGGCTCCAACTTCTTTCATGTTCCCAAACCCACTCTCTAATTGATAGTCTCTTTCTTATTATTGGTACACACATAGATATGTCTGGGAGGTGGAAGGCTGAGAGGGGGAGAGGCTGCCAGCCACCACGAGGAGAAGCATGATGTAAGATACCGGTAAGCCACGAGCCATGTGGCAAGGTATGGATTTACAGAAATGAGTTAATTTAAGATATAAGAACAGACAACAAGCAGCCTGCCATGGCCATACAGTTTATAAAAATATAAGTCTCTGTGTGTTTACTTGGGGGATGCGAGTGGGAGAGATTTGTCCTGACCGTGGACCAGGCAGAACCAGGCATACTTCAGCTACAGATATGTATGTATATGTATCCCAGAAATCATTAGTTACCTGTATTTCTTTGTCTAGCAGTGAGAACCGGTGAGATTTTCCCCGTTCCACCTTGACATGCCTATTGATATTGTCATTGTTACAGTCTTTATAACTATAGAAAGGTCCAGTGGATCCCTTAACCAGTTGGATGCTATGTCACATAGAGCCACTAGATGGCGCAAGCAATTCTTGGGAGGGAGGAGATTGTGATTGCTTGGGGTTTCCCTCTTCCCTGTGCAGTAAGCTTGAGGCTCGGTTTTGGAAGCTTTGAGGAGACATGTCACTTTAACTCAGAAGGTGCAGCTGTTTTGCTTGACAAGTTGATAGAGAGAGACTCATTAAATAAGCGTTCTAGCGTCTGAAGGGAGAGGTGAATACTGCATAAATATTAGTTCCCATTTTTCTTCTCTATTCTAGCAGGTGCGTTCTCTCTTACTCTTTATTGGTGCCTTCCATGCCCTCTCCTATTTCCATTCCTGCAGTAACTACCATTTATAATCGGTGATATAATGAATTGGAGAGTTTAATTTTATTTTACTACCTCCGTGGTTGGTATAATTTTCAGGAATTTAAATACTTGTCTCCAACTCAACATCCTTGGAAGAGGGGGAGGTGGACATTTTCAGGTAAAAATGGAGGATTATTGTTCAGGAGAGTTGATCTGTGATGTTGTGTGTGTTCTTAGCATCAGAGGTAGCATAAGGCAGATCCAGGAAGGAAGAAAGAATTTTATGCCATATGAGGGAAAACATCCAATTCCTCTCTGCACAGCATACATAGTTCGGTGGAGGGCCAAAGTCCTTAGTGCACACACAGATAGGGGGTTTGTTCAACAACAGGTTGTACCTCTCTCTCTCCTTTTCCCTGGGAGGTCTCAAAGCATCTTGCTTTATTCTACAAAGCTGCCTTTCCCCCTGAACTGTCAAAACAGGAAGATGTGCTGTGATTTATTTATTTTTTTTCTTTTAGAGATTGTATTCCTTCCCTGGCTTTGTTCCAGCCCAGTTGCTTGTAGTTCAAGGAGATGCCACACTCTGGTTGTCAGGCTCTCCCACCATGCTTTCCTCTTCCCTTAGTGACATACACTGATGGGTCACTGCCTGGAACAGTGGATCAAAGCTGGTGGGTGTCCACGCGTGAACATCCCTTGTTTGCCCCTTGTTGCTTCCCATATGGCTGCATCAATTTCCAATCCTCATTAATACAAAACAAAACAACCAGCTAACCAAACAAACCCAGATCCTACACCATGCAACAAGCAAGCAAAATATAAGCAAAAAGCCTTTTTTTGGGTATGAGTGGCTAAGGTTTATTGAACTCTTAATGTATACCAAGTCCGTACTGTATGCCCTGCTTTTCATACTTGTGTGCCATGACATTTCATCCTCACATCAATGTCAGGAGTTTATCCTACAATCATTTTCAATCTATAGATGAGAAAACTGAGTGTAAACAGGGTGAAATAAATTGGTCAAGGTCACACAGCTAATAAGTACTGAGTCGAGGTCTCAGTCTAGGTAATTCAACAAAATAACCCTGATTCCCAGGATTAGTTAGGCATTGAAGTCACCCACAGCTAAAAATAAGGGTCTCCTGATGAAGAGTCATTAGAGAAGGCTATACTTAGTATTAATGCAGCTGTATTTCTTCTAGTATAAGATTGGGCAGAGCTCCAAACCCAGTTCTTCACCATTCTAGAGGAGCCAAGTGCATGCCATACACCTGGGTCTCACTCATGACACAACCAAGGGGAGCAAACAGCCTTTCTCGCTGCGATTAACATTGTACAATGTGTCTGTTCAATGATGAACATGCTTACGAAGCCAGCAATTTAGAAGGATGGCCAATGTCTACGTTTTCTGATTTACTTCTTATATCTAAAGGGAACTGTAGAAGGGATCAGCACACAGGAAACGTTAAGCTATGGCATGTGGGAGCTTTCCCTATTAGCCGTAGCCTAGACTCTCTAGTCAGCAAAAGACTAGAAGAGTCAACCACTCACTCTGCCTAGGAGAGGAAGGTCTTAATATTATTCATGTCATATTGGGCATGAAGAAAACAGACAACAGTCTCTCTAACTGAATGATGTCCAGATGTTTTGCAAATGGGGCATTACAACAAACTGGTTCCCTTACTAGGGCTCTGAAAGTCCTCTAGTCAAAAAAAAGAGCAAAACTCAAAGCTTATAAACAAGCTCACATTTCACTGTAGTCTAACCTAATGGGGTAAAGAGAAATATGGTGCAACTTTGAAGGGCTGTTAGAGAAGCTATTCCTGGAGCCACGCTGGTGTGAGCCAGGGGCAGTTATTTAATGAGGAAGGACTAAAGACCACCCTAAAACATGAGTGGTGTGAGGTTGCTGCATTTTTATCCGGTTTCAACACTTTTTGTCAGATGTATTCACATGAGTGTAATTCTCCAGTTTAAAGGACTCCGGTTGTGTGAGCCATCACATCAACAATGAAAAGAATTCTGGAGGCATCAGTCTGTTGTTTTCTACCTAAGCAGATCATCCACAAACACCTCACATTGAACATCTTCAAAGTGGAATTCCTCATCTTTCCCCCTTCATTCTCCTGGCGACCATATTTCATAGAAAATAAAGCCAGCTGCCCAAGGCCCACAGTCTCTGTTTCACAATGCTTTTCAACGCCATTGTCTTTTGTCCTTCCAAACATCATTAAGTTCAACGCCTGTGACTTCCCATCAATTTTGTCTTTCTACCGCCTCTCTCCCCACATTCCCACGAATCTTCCTCCGGTGTATCAGCCTTTGTAAGATGTATAGCTGATGTTACTTCTCAGCAGCTACAGAGAGCTTTATGGGTAAAGTTGAACTCTGCTTTCCTCTGGAGAGCCCTGGGGTTTCACTCTGTGCCCTTTGTAAATTCACCTTATCTACTGAGTGCATCTCCCCAGATGGATCGCTATGCATACCTTTCTGTCTTCACAGGTACTGCTGTTCTGTACGGTCTAGAGAATGGTTTATGACAGTTATACTTTGAGTTTTGAATGAGTGGGTTTACTAAGCATACAGCAAGCCAATGCAAAAGATAAATAGCAAGGGATGGATGGATGGACGACAAAACATCAAAATGGGTGCTCAAAACCCCTAGCAGAGATTGACTAGGGAGCCCTGTTGAGACAGTCAGGGCTAATAAACATAGTCGAAATCAACTGAGAAAGTTTAGGCATCAGCTGGCATTTCCAGTTGAGCTTTCTGGCTGTGGGTGAGTTTCCCATGGCTGAGCTGCCAGCTCTTGTCCCCCACCACGGGCCCTTTTACCTTGTGGAAGGAACAGTAATGGCATCCCATGGTGGAAATGAGTTACCTTCTAGCAGTTCCCAAGAGCACACTGTGTTTACTCTTGGGTGGTTGGTCAGTCGTTCTCTTCCATCCCTGTAACAGAGTTGGGTGGGGAAAGCCCATTCCTAAGCAAGAGGACTTGGAAGACACTTTGGAGCACACACACTTAGGTCTGGAATGGGGGGAACGGGGACCCTTACTTCCAGGGCCGGCTTCCCATTGAGCTCAAAGCACACATGACAATTTACCGATGTATATCACATGTTACAGCTGTCTTCTGTGCTACCTGGTACTTATCCTTTCAAACACACTGTAGCCACTCCCACAGAAACCTTGATAGTGGGGCCCACACAGTCCATTCACTCAAGACTGACTTCTCTGATTGATCACCATGTTTCATTTTTTTTTCTTTTCCATTCTTTTTATTCAGTTAGGCTTTTCTTCCTATTTATTGAAATACGATTTTTTTCACTCCTTTTAGTGTTCTTTTTCTAGTCTTCATGCACATAATTAAATATGTCTCTGGCACACTTTTGCCCACTTCTCTTATGTACTGATCTTATTTGTATATTTGTCTTCTAATGGCCCACGAAGGAGAAGACACTCCAAAAGCAACTTTCATACGATGCTCACCCAAGGAAACCCAAAGGAAGCACACTGGACTTCTCTGTGGGGTTCCTTTGTTAGTCTCGCTGTAATAGCTCTGTTCCCAGCAGTTGAAGGTTCAGCTGTACCAGAGATTAATATGCTTTATTGGTGCATAATCTTCAAAGGGAGTCTTAAGGTCTCCAACCCAGAGCACTTGCACAGGCATGGGTCACAAGGCCAGGGTGCCCTCCTGTGCATGACTTACCATAAGGTAAAAGTTTCCATTTGTTGGCGATAAGACAGGTAGGCCGAGATCAGCCCCATTCATAAATTTGGTCTGGGTCAGGCTTAATTCATAGATATCAACCAATAGAAGTGTGAACTGTGATTGTTAGTTGCCTTGACCTGCCCCACCTTGGATCTTGGGAAATCAATGTGGCTTTGTTCGGCGGTGACTGCCTTGAAAGGGCCATAAATCAGGAGCTTCCATAGAAACCGTTTATTGTCAAGGTAATGGCAAAGAAAAATGATAGCAGTTATTCCATTTACACACTTTAGCCCTTTTATTCCTCATTGATGTTTCTTCCAATTTTCTTTTAGTTTCTGTATCTGACTAATAGGAACATAAGGCTTTTGAGGAAGTTCTTCAATAATTTATCTGTTGGACCTCACTGTGGTTATGTTGGATTTTGAATTAGCCAACAGCTACTCACTCAAATGGAGAGCTTTACGTTAACAAGGTACCTTGTTAAACCTCATAACACAATTAACGATGAGCACCTGGACAGTACATGGTATCCTGTGACCGGTGTCTATCACTTGCCCACATATAGAGTTGCTAGAACCAATCGACTTCTGAAGTCATGCTACGGTGGTTTCTCACAGGTGTCATTGTGACTCTTTGATAGACTGCGATCCGTGTGTCTCGCAAGTGATTTGTCACTAATGATTGGTAATGTACCGAAGACCGGGAAGGATTTTCTGCTTTGTAAATTAGGCTGGAGTCACGTGATCACGGTGATCACGCTGTTCGCTTTCTGTCTCAAGTGGGAGAGATGCTACTTCAGAACCATTTGTCTTAGACACTTATGATAAGTGCTAGCTACTCTCAGTGTGTGCTCGCCTCTTTATTTTCCATAATAAAAATACAGCACGAGTTAAATAAATTTCTTTTCTTTATAAGATTATCCTTCCTCAAATATTTCATTATAGCAGTATACAACTGACCATAGCCGTCACTATGGATTAGTTGGGTTTATTGCATTTTATAAAACTGAATTATATACTATGAATTATTTTTGTGTATCCTCTTTCACCAAGTGTAAGTATCTTCAGGTTCATTCATACTGCTGTGTAGCAATCAATAGTTCACATCTTCTTCTTGCCGGGGTTGTGTTTTCTCATGTATGGATGAACTACAATTTCTTTTGATCATTCCTTGATGGGACGATCAAGGTCATTTAGATAAGTTTCCAGGTTCTGGTGGTTAAAAGGTGAGTTTCTTCTAACTTTAGGTTTCATGTCTCTTTATGGATATAAAATAGAATGAGTAGCGTGTGTGGTTAAGTTCACACTACAATTCTTATTCAATCCCCAAATGTTTACCAAAGGGACTGTAAGTCTACATGACCAGTAGCAATATATGGCTTCCAAATCCTTCCCAACTCTTGACTGTGTTTGGAATATCAGTCTTGAATTTCAGCCGATTTTATAGGCTGTTAGTAGCAGCTTGTTTTAGTTATAACTGGTACTTTTCTCCATGAATGCTTTTGGGGGAGTGTGCCTTTGTTACACAATGGCAGGCTGCGGATTGGTTCTCTTTCAGCAGTTTAAACATGTTGCTGTGTTCACACTGTTTTTTAGGAGAACCCCCACCCCCACGCCCTGAGCATCCTTGTTTTTGTTCTTTTCTCTCTGGTCCTTCCCTTTTGCTTTGATTTTTTTTTCTTCATCACTAAGTTTGAGCAATTAATGTTTCTTGCTGGGGTTTGCTTGTGTATTGTTGAACTTGCTTTACTGTTTTTTTCTTTTTTAATTAAATTTAGAACATTTTAACCACTATTTTTATGTTTTCCACACTCTTTTCTCTTTGGGGATTCCAAGTACTTGTATCTCAGACCATTTGAATTTTCTAATAATTCACCAAACAATTCACCAATGTTTTGATAATTTCTTTTTTAAAAAGTCATTTTTATCTCTTAAGTTTAATTTTAAACAATTCCTATTGCTTTTTATTTTATTTATTTATTTATTTATTTATTTATTTATTTATTTATTTATTTGATTTTTCGAGACAGGGTTTCTCTGTGTAGCTTTGTGCCTTTCCTGGATCTGGCTCTGTAGACCAGGCTGGCCTTGAACTCACAAAGATCCACCTGCCTCTGCCTCCCGAGTGCTGGGATTAAAGGCGTGTGCCACCACCGCCCGGCTTCCTATTGCTTTTTAAAATGAGTTGAACTCATTGATTTTTTTTCTTGTTGTTGTTCTATAATAGAACCTAGGGTCTACAGTGATAGGCAGGTATTCTACCACTGAGATAAATCCACAACCTAGAGTTCATTGGTAATTATTCTGTGTTACCCAAATTTGCTCTGTATCTTAATGATCAGGTATTATAATTCTCATCTTCAAAAATTCAGGGCCTTTTTAAAAATATAACATCATGCTCCTACTTAATTTCTTGAACTTAAAATGGTTATAACATCTTTAATTTTCTTGTCTGGTAATTCTATTATCTGTGTCAGCTTTGATTGATTGGCTTTTCTGTTTCTCAGCATGCCTGACATATGAGTTACCTTTAAAAACTGTTGTGAATAGCTAGGAAATGGAAATAACCTAAATGTCCTACGACTGATGAATGGATAATGAAAATGTGGTCCACAGACACTATGGAACATTGTTGAATGGAAAAGAAAATGGAAATAAAGGAATTTGTATGGAAATGGATAAAACAAGACACAATGATACGGAAGGTGGTGATATAGACCCAGAAAGACAGACTTAGCATCATCTCTCCTATTGGGGGCTCCTAGCTCCAAACCTTCAGGCATGAGTAACTGTGAGAACCAGGAAAGTAAAATGATACCATTGCCAGGATTTGAGGGGGAATGTTGGGGTACAAGCAATCTGATCAGAGAAATAGGAAAGGGGGCTCCTTAGGGCAGGGAGCGAGATAAATATGGAAGACGTGGAAGAGAGTAAAGGGGAATGGCAGATAATACAAGTGGTGTGATGGGAAATGGGCAGTGGAGATACTTAGGTGGGGCAGGAGGTTGATACAGCAGGAGGTGGGAGGAGGGTCCAGGGGAACTGCAGGATGCAGCTGGCCTGCTGGGGAGACTGATGTACGAGGGGCTCCTTTAGGGAAAAGGCAGCGAGGCTAACACAGGAGAAGGAGGTAGGCAGGTAAAATAACAACACGAATAACTGAAAAAGCCACAAGGAACCAGACAGTTACCTATTTACCTAAAAGAAACAAACCCCACAATGCCTACAAGTCATTGTATAAATATGCATGTATAATTTTAATAAACTCTCCTCATCTGGGCTAAGGGTTCTTCTTCCAAGAGTCAAAGACATCCCAACAAAAGCCCTAATACCAGACACGGGGAAATCCTCTTTTGTGGTTGTTGGCCAGGGCTGGCTGGCTGCCTAAGAGACTTCCAAAATACATAGCCGATTACTGTTGCCGTTAGTTACCCCTAAGGAGTGGAAGGTAAGTCTCTATTGCTGAAGACACCATGCACTTCAGAAACAGGGCCCTGAGTCCACTCAGTTGGAACTGACCTGGATGTCTTCTCCCTGGGAACTAGCTTTTATGGTACCAGAAAGTGACATATGAGATTCTGAAGGAGGGAAGCAAACAGCAGTTCTACCCAGCTATGACACCTATGAACCACATCAACAACCAGCATGGCATGATAACGCTGTTGGTACATGTAGCTGGAATGTTTCTCAGTGTCTCCCCCCGGCCCAACTTACCCCCTACCTTGTGGTCCTGAAGACACTTATAATTACTAAGAGGCTTATGTTAATTACATAATGTATGGCCTATGGCTTCAGCTTCTGGCTAGCTAACTCTTTCATCTTAAATTAACTCATTCCTATTCATCTATATGTTGCCATGTGGCCTCGGTGTTACTGATCTGCTGGCATTTTTTTGTTCCTTGGCTTGGATTTCCTGCCTGGCTGTAAGCTTTTTTTACCACAGACCAAAACAGCTTTATTTATTATTTAATGGGAGCCACACATATTCACAGCATACAGAAAGACATTCCACAGCACTTCTCCAATAGGAAGATTTTAACTTTAGCATAGTAAAATTATATATAACAAAACAGTTATCAAGCAAAAATTACAGTTACAATAACTAGTCTATTTGTATTTGGCAAAATTAAAGAAAATACTCTATCATCTATCCTATTTTTGTGAGTCTAAAGTTTTATATCTAATTTACCTTTCATCATGACTAAGGAAAACTACAATTACAACTATCTTGTCTTCAACTCTGTCAAAGACCCCAGAAGGATATAATATTGCCTAAGTAAACAGGAAGTGGATTGTAAGCATCTTCCAAAATTCTAGAAATGGCAGACATATGACTCTCTGGACAGTCACCTAAAGTTCCTCTGCAATGTTGGGACATCTATCTTCAGCCTACAGGCCTAGAGTCTCTGGTACAGCTTTCAGTGAAGCAGGAAATTTTAAGGAATGTTCCTCCCAGCCTGGCAAAGGTCGTCAGTTGCTTTTTCCCATGTCCTGTAGAATGTGTGGCAGTTTCTTCTGTGAAGCAGGAACCTAAAGGACCATCTTACCTTGCAAAGTTCAGTGATCATTTTCCTATGGGTCCTACCTATCCAGTTTATACAACATATTGCCAAGCAGTCCAGGCAGGAGCAGTTTCTTGCCCTAATGGCTAATTTTTACCATAAAGAAAGCAAACTCCATGTAGAGTTTCTTTGATGCCTATCATCTTCTTTGAAGTAGATGATACTGCCAGGAACAGATATGTCTCAATGTCCAGAAAAGTCTAAGTTCTTAAAACATTTTAAATGCCATATTCTGTAGGTCTTTGAAGTGTTTGAAGATTACCTACCTAATTGAAATATATCTATGTATACCTAGAAAACTTAACCAAGTTTTCTTGATTATAAGTTTGATTAGTATAGATTACTAATTATTAATGTGTATTTAATTATACATTACAATTTTAAATGAGTTTCATGAACATAATACCTTAAACAAGAGTAGAAATATATATACAGCAATACAAAATTAACATTAAATTTGTATCAATAAACTAAAATCCTTTAAAAGTAGATTCAATAATTACCCTTTCATCCTGTCCTATCTATATATCCTTTTCTTCTGTAGAAAGAGATTGCATTTATAATCAACCTGCTTTAAATAAAAATAAACATTCATAAACAATATTTTGGGAATTTTGGCATAGCTTCCCATATCACTTCCTACTGATCAGGGGTGCTGGCAATCTTATAGGGATCCTGAGAAAATTAAGAATTATAGTTAAATCTTGGCTGTAGTAGTCTGTGAGGCTGGATTATCCCAGTCAGTTACTTTAAAGCTGTTTTGGATGATGGATCATCGGGGCCATGGCTGTCATTGGAGACCTTTCAGGGGATCTTGGTTGATCAAACCATATTAGCCTGGAAGCAATCTACAGGTTCTCATCTTCTGTGGAAATAAAAGCAGAACCCAATTTCCAAAGCAACATATCTTTAGACATAAATTTTGATGTCAAGATAACTACAATCAAGTGTCTTTCTGCAGTTAAAAATCCCCAAAACAATATAATAATATGCAGTATCCAGATTTCTTTTGTGTAATTTCCATCCTTATGTGGTTTAACTTTCATATTATTCTTATTGTCTCTTTAAAGACTTTATTTTATTTTTATAATTTGATTTAATTTTACATATCAGGGACAGATTCCCCTCTTCTCCCTCCTCCCACCCCCCCTCCCCTCAACCTACTCCCCATTCCCATCTCTTCCAGGGCAAGGACTCCCCTGGGGATTCAGCTCAATGTGGTAGATTCAGTCCAGGTAGGTCCAGTTCCCTCCTCCCAGGTTGAGCAAAGTGTCCCTGCATAGGCTCCAGGTTCCAAACAGCCAGCTCATGCACTAAGGACAGGTCCCGGTCCCACTGCCTGGGTGCCTTCCAAACAGTTCAAGCTAATCAACTAAGACTTGATTTTTTTAAATCTATTTGTTTATGTAACTACCTGTATTCCTTTTCCTCTATCTTTCTGCATACATTGTAAACCGTTTAGAAGTTTTGTATATCTATGATCACTTTCTGACCATTGATTTAAACTGCAGCATGCCTAGGACCGAAGTGGCACCCCTGGCTGCTGGCTCCACCCACCCAGCTTCCCAACAAGGTGGAGGTATGTTTACCACCAGCTCTCAAGCCATACTCAGACTAACTTTGGCAAGCAGTAAGTCTACGCCTCCACCAAGTAGCATGTAGCCCAGAACCTTTTTTTTTTTTTTTGTCTGTACTAGTAAAAGGTAAATCTGCCACATAGCATGCTGCATGGCTTGGAGACACCTCTGTGTACCATGGCAGGAATTCGCCATGAGGTAGGTCAAGCCCACATGCCTGGAACTACACATGCTGTAGCTCAAGCCTGCACACTGAGGCATCTCTGTATCATGGCTCACATGAGAGATAGAGCTAGGAAGCTGTTCTTGGCTCCATTTTAGAATCCTTTTTTAAAGCTTTCTCAGGTTTTAGGCAGAAATTCTTGCCCTATGTTTGGAACACCAAATGTAGCCAGAATGTTTCTCAGTCCTGCCTGGCCCCAAAGTCCTACAGACACTTATAAAATAATTACTCAGAGGCTTACATTAATTACAAACTGTAAGGTCTATGGCTTCCTCTTCTGGCTAGCTAACTCTTTCATCTTAAATTAACTTATTCCTATTAATCTGCATGTTGCCACATGGCTGTGGTGTTACCTGTCTGCTGGCATCTTGTTGTTCCTTGGGTGGTGGGCTGGTGTCTCTCCTGCCTCTGCCCTTCTTCTCTCTGTATCTCTGCTTGGATTTCCTACCTGGCTGTAAGCTTTCTTGCCATAGGCCAAAACAACTTTATTTATTATCCAATGGAAGCCACACATATTCACAGCATACAGAAAGACATCTCACAGCAGATACAGATATCTTGGCAGTAACCAGCTGCTCTATAATTGAACTTAAGACTCACTCAACAAAAAGGGTACCAAGCCTGGTACTGGAAACCTAGCTAACTAATCAGTGTTAACGAAGTCATGCTTATTGGAAACAAACTACAACCACTAACTTACTAACCCAGCACGATCCCTGACATTTATCTATAAATATTTATCTATAAACATTTGTTTTTATACCCACAGATAAGTGTAGTCTTCACCCCTTCATCAAGGAAACTTCTTTTTGCAAGAGATGGAGACCACTACAGAAGACCACAACCAATCAAATTGCAGAGTTGGGCAGTAGAGCCCAGGCCCGATAGATATATCTACAAAATGTTCTTGCACCCAAGGCTCAGAAAATATTGCGGGAGAAGGGGAGGAAAGATTGCAAGAGCCAGAGGACCAGGGAGTTTGCTGTGAGATTGTGTCTCTTAGTAACATCAGAAGCTATACCTATAAAGTTTCATCAACATGGCTGTCAAAACATGAGCCAAAGAAGGGTGACACCACTGAACATGCCAACCTGGATGGAGAAATACCCACATGAGTATTGTTTGCATGTACGTCTGTGCACTACCTGCATACCTGGTGGGTGGCCGGAATAAAACATAGGTCCTCTGGAAGAGTAGCCAGTGCTCTTAACTACTGAATCATCTCTTTAGCCTGCTTTCTAAACATTTTTGTCCAACTGGAATCAGGTAATATGTGGTCTTTTGCATCTAATTTTGTTAAGTCAGGATGGGTTTTTAATTGTAAGATTTATCCATTTTTCTTTTTTATGACTACTGAGTCATATCCTTCTGTATTAATTAATATCCTATATTTTATTTAACTATGTTCCTGCTATAAACATTTGGCTTACTTCTATCTTGGACCTATTAATGTTTCTATGATACACATATACAAATCTTTGTGAAAGCATAACTTGTGAATTTCATTTTTCCAGTAAATATTGAGGATTAGAATTGTTGGATCATATGAGAAATTTATGCTTATATCTTTAAGAAACTGGCAAATAGATTGACAAGAATCTGCATTATGTTGCAATCTCCCTAGCAATGTATAATGTTTCCAATTTTTCTTCATTTTCATCAATGCTTCTTATTTTCATGTCTTAATCATAGTTGCTCTTTTGTAAAGATTGTTGGTTATTTTTAATTGTGTGTGTGTGTGTGTGTGTGTGTGTGTGTGTGTGTGTGTGTGTGTGTGATTCCTGCTCCCCTCCCCAGAGTTGGAGTTACAGTGGCTGTGAGCTTCATGATGTAGGAACAGGAAACTGACTCTGAGTACTCTGCGAGAGCAGTAAATACTCTTAAAATACTGAGCCCTCTTACCCATCCTTGTGACTATAATCTCACCCATGGGCATTAGATGGCTTTCTGTTATGGCTTTAACATGAAATTCTGTGCTGATTCCTGATGTTAGGCAGTTTTTTTTCTTTCAATTTTTAGTTTTTAGCATATCTTCCTTTGTGAGATAGCTATACGAACATGTTGTTTATTTCAGGAGACTTTAAATACTTTATTCTATTTATTTATTTATTTATTTATTTATTATTTATTTATTTATTTATTTATTTATTTATTTATTTATTTATTTATTTATTTATTTAGTGTGTGTGTGTGTGTGTGTGTGTGTGTGTGTGTGTGTGTGTCACATATGTACCTGTTTGTGTGTATGGAGGTCAGAGGTTGAGGTCAGGCGTTTTTCCTCAATCAACAGGATCTCTCAACTGAACTGACTGGTCAGTAAAGCTCAGATATTCTCTATTCCCTCACCCCCACCTCCTGTCTCAGTGCTACTGCCATAGTTTTTATGAGGGTGTTTGTTGGGTGTCTGAGATCAGATCCTCGCCGGGTGGTGGTGGCGCACACCTTTAATCCCAGCACTCGGGAGGCAGAGCCAGGCGGATTTCTGTGAGTTCAAGGCCAGCCTGGGCTACCAAGTGAGTTCCAGGAAAGGTGCAAAGCTACACAGAGAAACCCTGTCTCGGGGAAAAAAAAAGAAAAAAAGAAAAAGAAAAAAAAAAAGAAAAGAGATCAGATCCTCATATATGTGCAGCAAGCATTTTCCCACTGAGCTATCTACCCAGTCCCTATTTTGCCTATTTTCAATTGTTTATTTGTCTTGCTATCTGCTCTTAACAGTCCTTGATCTGGTCTGGATACAACTCTCTTGTCAATAATATAATTTGCAAATATTTGTTTATAAGTGTGTCTTATTTTTCACCTTCTTAATGTTCTTTGGAATAAATTTTCCATCTTTTAGGTAATATTTTTGATGCTTTCTAGATCTTTATTTCAACATAATCATGCATAAGAAATACACTCATATTAGTTAATAGAATTCCATTATGTAGATCATGTTTTAATGTGATTAAGGATGTTACTATTTAAAAGAACTCTGAGTGGGTTTTATTTGTCAAACCCTGACTGGTAGAGTAGATAAAGAAGTAGTTAAAAATTATATTTCCATTTCAGGGACTTTGAATCCAAATGAGGAGTGAGATTCTATGAACTCATAACCATTTATTCTCACCTTGCCTTTGTTTTTGTCAACCAGAGGGTGCTGTTGGCTCAGCATCCAAGTCACGTTTGTGTCTGGGTGGCTGAAACTGTATTGGTTAAAACAAACAAACAAACAAACAAACAAACAAACAAACGAACAAACACCCCCCCCCAAAAAAAACCCAACAACAACAACCACCACCACCAAAAACTCGCCAGAGATCAGAATGGACAGCAGACGATGCTTCTTGGACCTCATTACCATACTGTATAATTTTAAAAAACATTCCATCAGGTTGTGAGTTCTCAAACAGTAAAAGGAGTATCCCTAGTTAAAACTCCTTAGAACACATGATTTTTAGTCTCTGGGATGTTGTGGAAAATGTGATGCTAGCATGAATCTTAGCAAACACTGGGAAATGAGAAAGGAACTGACGTAGAAAATGGAAGACCCATGTTAAAGACCAGGCGCAGGACTAACATGTGCAGCATTGAGCGATTTTCCCCGAATTTGAGCTTATCGTTTGCTAACTGTAAAATAGGCACAAGCACTTTCTAGATTTAAATTTATATGAAGAAAAGTCTAAAACCATTTTTCATTTTCTACACCAAGTATTTTAGGACAGGGCGAGCTGGATTCCATCGCCTTCAGAAGCCAGGAGAGCGGGGAGTTGCTTTCAAGGTTAGCTGGCTGTCATGTCTACACAGGTGAAAGAGAACGCTCAGCTAGGCACATATAAAGTGTTTGTCATGATTTCTTGCTGTGGGCGTGTTTGAAGGTGGGGCAGAGATAGGCATGAGAGATTGTTGTTTCTGATTAGTGATGTTGACACTGCTGTTTGCCCCAGCCAATGGCCCCATTGTGCAAACCAAATGTGTATTTAGTGGAGGGTACCTCAGGTCAAGGGACTGCTGTACATATGCTTATGAAGCAGATGAAGTCCATATTCATGACTTTTACATATTTCTTGGAGTTTTGACACCATTTTAATGAGACAGCATATGCAAAAATGCTTACAACAGCTGCCTGGAGGTAGACCTTTTATTATCACGGCTCCCCGACACCCCACCACACACACCTTGCCTGTGCCTTCTCCTGCATGGTTATTTAACATTTGTAAGTCTCTAGAACTTTCCTGTGGTGTTCTGTCCAGTTAAGGTGTTCAGCTAGAGTCTGCTTTAGACTTTGATTCTTCTGTAAACTTTTGCTTTTACATAAAATTTACTGACTCCCTATTTTTCCTTCTTGGACTTGCACATGTCTATCAAAATCACAGCGAATTTATTTAGGGACAAAGTAATAAGTTAACCAATATTTATTTACTTTTCATTATGGTGCTGAAGATTCAATTCAAAGTGTCTCATACAGACTAGGCAACTGCCCCACCACTGAGCTAATCCCCATTCTAATATCTGGTAAGTGATTATTATAAGCTATGTATTAGTCTAATGACAAAGGAACAGTAGAGGAACGATACACAATTTTCTGCCTCCATGGAACTTGTGCTGTAAATGCTGTAGTGAAAAATAGGGCATGTGGATGAATAATGGATATGCCCTCTGCAAATATGTTTAGGCTTCTTCATTTTCTAATTGCTGTATCCTGATATGTCTGTGGGAAACTGGCTCCCGTGTTTGACTGGTGTCTTGGTAGGAAGTGTCTCTGATTGAATTCTGATCTCTTTCTCTTTGCCAATTTGCAGTCACATGACAACACTCGACCAATCTCATGCTTAGAAAAACTGAATATCATTGTACTGTGTTCAACTCAAAGATGGTTCTTTGACAAGGGGTATTGACTCCTGTTACCTAGAGCCCCAGGGCCTCCTTTGTCTCCTCACTTGTTCCAAAGCCCTCTTTCCTTGGTTGCTCCTCCTGAGAAAAATCTTCATTGTTTCTCACAAGTTATTTTAAGTATAATTTGGCATTGCTTGGAATCCAGTTAGTCTAACACATTAATTTTCTTGAAGTGAAAAGCATCACATTTCCTTATTTCTCAGATTCAACTCTCAGCCTTTATCCACTGGGCTGATAAGAAATTCAATTAAAAATTTTTAATGGGGATTTCCCCTCTCCCTCTCTGGCTAGAGACCCAGTAGCCAGTGTCTGAGGTGTCCACTGCTGCAGCCTTTGCTCTCTGCCAGGGATAAGGAGATCATTAGAAAGACCGCTTATCAGGGAGTTAAGGTTGAGCTTCTACAGGTGCAATGTGCAAAGCTTACTGTGTGGAAGTCTGTATTATGCCTTGGAGACTTTGTACCATCGAGCTGATTACTCTGATGCAAAGCCTCTCTCAGACAGTTAACTTATCTGAAAGCCTCTCTTATCGTCCATGAACCAAGGGCAAACTCATGTTCATTCTGTCTTTCTCACTCACCTGTCTACTCTAAGTTGCCCTGGATTGCTATATTAAACTCCAGGGAACAATGAACTCATTCTTTCATTTAGTAAGTGTTTGTTCCATCCCAAATTTTCTATGAGCCTTTGAAAGGACAGAGGAAAAGTCCATACAGCTTTTCCCACAGTGGCACATAACTGGGATGGAGAAAGGGAAGACTAAGTAAGCTAGAGGCTACTAAGTAACAGGGCGGCATTGAAATGGACAAGAAAGATGTGAAAATAGACAGCACAGGAATAGAAAAGGAGCTCTGAGTCTATTGAGGATGTCATGCCAGATGTGGACTACAGAAGGGGATGGATGGATCTTAGGGAGAATGTGGGAATTTGCTTAATGTATAGGTGACTAGTAATGATACACCCCAAACAATAGAGGGAGAAGGAAAGAAATAAAGGGAGAAGGAAGAGGAATAAATAATATGGGAAAAAAAGAGGGTCAGAGAAGAGGCAAGAACAAGAGCAAGAAAGAAGGAAAGAGAGGAAGAGGAGAAAGATGAAGAGGAAAAGGAAGAAGGAAAAGAAGAAATAGAAGAAGGCTGGGAAAAGGCTGGGGGAGAGAAGAGAGAATGGCCTGTAATGCATAGCACACTATAGCTGGCATGACTTGGGTGATGAGTCCATTGAGAGGGTTGTGTGTGATGGATGGAGAGAGAAGGTGGACTGCAAAGCCCCGTAGGTAAAGCAGGAGCATTGCCAGCATGCTGTCCTGTGTGAGAAACCAGAACTCTACCTCTGTGAATTCAAGAAAGAGAGCTACCTGTTTCCTCATCTGAACAAAAGAGAAGGTGACAGAGTCTCCATCTTAACGTTATTGAGAGGAATAAATGGACTTACAAATCCAAAGTATAAGCACAGTACTTATGGCACAGCAGAAACCAAGGGGTTTTTCCTTTCCTCCTTTTCCCTGAAATCTATCACAAACCCCACAAAACCAAAGGTTCCTTATAAAAAGTGAATGCATGTGGGATGTAGAGAGAAAAGAGAAGTTGATGTAAAGATAAAGAGTCTGAATCTGGCAGGCAAGATTGTGCCTAAATCCGCACAAAAATTAAACATTACTCAATGGCAAACATAATATTAAAATGAAAACAGATATCAATAGTGAAAATGATTATAATCTTGTTATATAGTCAACCAAGACTGCTATTTATCTCCGATACTTCAACTTGGAAAAGCCTGAAATACTGTTTTCAATTTTTATAGATTTTTATCCCAATTGTTATAGATTTTTATCCCAATTGGAGCAGGCATGAACATCTGAGTTTTTGCATTGCCATTCTTTAGTTATTTTTAGGTTCTTGGTATTCACTGTTGCTCACTGTCTTGTTTCTTCCCTTTAGAAACTACCCTCGACACCTTGGAGTTTTCTCTCTACATATCTCTCTCTGTGCACAAAACTCTATATAAATAAAACCACCTAGACTAATTTGTTGTTTATTTTCCTTTAAGATAGAAAAACATATTTCTTTCTAACTTGTTTTTCTTACCTGAAGATGTATCAGGGACATCCAATTAATTGCAGAACTCTGATAAGATTGAACACACAGGAAAATAATAACAAGGGCTTTAGGTCTCATGGGCCCTAGAGACTGCCTAGTCAGTGATGCCTAAAGACAAGTCTCTGAGCTTAACCGCTCTCCTTCTAGGGCAGATTTTCAACATGGAAGTGTTGAAGTTCTATTAGACATTAGTCTTCAATGGCAAGACAGAAAATTTGGAGAATGTAATTGAGGGCTACCTCTCTGGTCTAGCTTTAATAGAATTTCGCCTGGGAAGCATACTCTGACATCCTTGCCTGGATAAGTCTCTGTTGCACATGCTGTAAGAGAAGCTTTTATTTGTTCCTTCATTCATCCACTAACAAAATGTTAAGAGATTATTCATCACTAGTTGTTTTCCTCCTTGTGTCATTGCATTTCACTGTCTGAGATATTCTTGACAGTTTTAAAAAAAGGTCAGCAATTAAGTAAATGAACCAGGGGTCCTTTGTGGGTAGGGAGGTCACACAGAAGTTGAAATCTGATGTAGTGGAGCTAGGGTGCTTGATGAGATTCAGTTATGAGAAGCCTCCATCAGGGACATGCACATTGACTGGTGTTTTTCTTATGAATTTGTGACATTTAATATATTCCTTTACTTGTTAGGCCCACAAGCTAACTTTTATTGGCACTCTCGGGGATGGTTAAAAATTTGCAGTAATCAAATATACAAATATGTTATAATTTAAAAATAGAAATTGTATCTTTATAGTGGTTATATCATCAGTGTAGGTCACTGAGTTGCATGTAGCAACACAAGAAGATGAGGGCTTTGAGACATCTTTTGTCTGTATTTCTATGGGAGCAGGAAAACCTTTTTTTTTTTTTTTTTTGGTTTTTCAAGACAGGGTTTCTCTGTGTAGCTTTGCACCTTTCCTGAAACTCACTCTGTAGACCAGGCTGGCCTCGAACTCACAGAGATCTACCTGCCTCTGCCTCCCAAGTGCTGGGATTAAAGGTGTGCGCCACCACCGCCCGGCAAGGGAAACCTTTTTATTCCACAGCATAAATGAAAAAGAATCCCGCCGTTATTAGTGATACAATGGCTTTATTTCAGTGCAACCCATTTAATGATATATGCAACTTGCCTTGCACAATTTCTTTGCATCAGGAGCACCACGTAATCTTTTGTAAGATATTATAGATCTGGGACTAGTTTCTTTCCTCTTGTTATAGGCTGATTTAGCATATTTTAATTCTCAACCTTTACTTTGGTTAAGACTCTTTTGACTGTAAGCAACAGAAACCAATAAGTTAAAGAAAGTAATTTATTGAAAATATGCCAAAGTCATTCAAAGAAGGAAAGACCAAGCTAAACTGACCAGTAGGAGCAGCATTATGCTGGGACATTAGCGGGGGACTTGTGAACTAGGTGGCGTGGCATGGAGGGAGGGTATTCTCGGCAGTGGCTGTGGATGAGGTAGATCTTTGTCATTCTCTTTACTACTGACTATAAAGGGAATCTGATACAAGATGTGGTCAGTAGTGGGAGCTGAGAGAAAACTATTTTTATGGGGTAAATTCCTCAGGAAAATTTGGTAGGATTTAATAACTAATTGAGTATGGCCATGAAATAAAAAAAAATTGATAAAGGCAATATTAAACAGCGAAGATACAGTGGCAGGAATAGGAGGCTCACTAGTAGTCACTTTGCATCTACACTCTGAAGCAAAGGGAGAAAACAGGAAGTGTGGTCAGGCTTAAAAATGTCAAGGGCTGGCCCTAGTGATGCACTTCCTCTATCTAGTCTCAACCTCCTGGAGGTTCTAGAGTTTTCCCATACAGCTCCATGAGCTGGAGGCTAACTGTGCAAATACTTGAGCTTATGGGGGGGGTGCATTTCCTCTTCCAATCACAACAAAGGAATTATGATTCAAGGGATTGGAATATGAAGATAGTATTAGGATAGCTAACGGGCTAGAATAACTCTATCTGTAGTTTATGTATCGGTGACTCCTCATTTCTTCAAAGGTAGGAACCCTGTCTTGATCATCTTTTCAGCCTTTTAAGATTTAGCACTTAGTAGGTGCAAAAATGATCCATGTCCCCTTAGGTTGAGTTGAGCCTAGGCGAGAAAGGAGTAGAACGCTACAGTCAATCTCAGCTTTCTTCCGGAATCAGCTCAAGCTTTTGTCTTTGTTATGAAAGCTCTGTCAGAACAAACTGGTTTTTTAATAGCAAGAGAGTCCACCTGCCTCATTTATTTTTCTCCAGTTAGGTTTGCGCTCTTTGGAAAGTGCCATTTGCTTCTTGTAGAACTTACTGCATTATAGGTACTTAAACCTTAACATTAGCATCTTAGGAGAAAACAAGGAGAAAGATGTTTTTGTCTGAGTTTTCCTTTGACTGTAGACAAAAGGAAAAACAAAACTCTGACAGCATTCCAAGATATTCTTGCTCACTGCTTGATCAATACTTCACCAGCAGCAAGGTACGTGCTGTCTTCCCTCATATTTCAAGTAGGAACTGGGTAGACATCCTGATAAGAATAGGTAGCATTGTGGAGAGGGATAAAATATAGATTCTATTTGTTTTCATCTTAACTGCATTTATTCTCTCTCCATTTTATTGCTCGTTCATTGCTCTGTGCCAGCTTGAGATATACATGTAATACTATGCCAGGAACATCCAGTCAAAAACATTTTCAGCTCTTGTCATCAGCAGAGTCTTCTTTTTAGGCATCTATAGTTTAGTGAATCCAAACCACGCATTATCTTCAACTTTAAACATTCCATCAAAAGAGTCATATTGGAATATCTCAGTGAGACTTACCGTAATATAATAATTATTTTCATGGATAGGAAGGGTGTTTCCTTAAGGCAATTTAGTGACCTGCATCAGGGCATGAAAAGGCTTAGCTAAAAGTTGGGCAAAAATGATCAAATTCATGAATAAAACGGGCTGTTACACTATTAAATGTAATCTGATTTTATAATGTGTGGCATTATTGCATTCTTCAGATAGATGAGACACTTTGATATGGGATCATATTTGTGATAAATTCCAACTGCTTGCTTTCCTAAAATTTTATTGATCTTTAATAAAGTTAAAACTTATATTTTCTTCTATGCTCAAATATAAACTAAATTTATTCACTTGTATTCATAAAAGTCAAGTTCTTATGTTTTTAAGAATAATGAAACTACTGAACATTTTAGGACTCTATTGACCATGTCATGGGACCTACAGATCTCACTTTGCTTAATTTAGAAAGGAGGGAAACAAACGACATAAACACTAGTTGATTATTATCAAATAAATGGTGGCATTAGAATTTAAATTAAAATGGCATAACTGAATCTGCCATTGCCTTTTGAAACCAGAATTGACTCTCTTTTCAAAAGTAGTTGTGCTGGCTTTACACACAGAAGACAGGAAGATAGACATCTTTGTTTCTTGAGTAAAGTAAGTTATTTTGTTCTGGCCTGCTGTCAAAGGTGTTCCATTTAGAGGTGGGAAGATTATAGTATTTGTCTTCTGTTGAGTTTTCAGTGTCTAAATGTACCCATAAAAGAGTTATTCCGGGTAAGTAAGTCTATACTAATGAACATTACATGAGTTAATCTAAGGCGGTAGGTATGAGCAGTAAAGTCAGCTGTTAATCCAAGTTCCAAAAACATCCAGCAGAACCACAAATGTTAACAAAAAAAGGTGATCTAGTGACAATTGCTAAAAGCACAGTAATAAGGCGGTGTTATTGACCATTGAGATACCTATTGGGATCATCTCAAAGAGGTCTTGTAGTGGAAGAGAAAGTCTGGGCTCAACTCTAAAATCATCATGAGAAAGTAGTAATTTATAGAAGAGGAGCAGTGTGGGACACTGAGTCTAGAAAATCCATAGGAAAATATCATGAGTATGAGGGTATTCTGGCTCCAGTGACCTGAGTGGAGTCTTCTAAGGCACATCATCACTATTAGATGTTTGTTACCTGGGGGATTTGAGACAATGAAGATGATTATAGTAAGGGAGATTAAGGATGCAGCATTTTGGCTGAACTGACTTAGCCAGGCTCTTTCTAAAGATGGATTTTATAAGGAAGTACATAGAAAGGATTAGCAGGAGGTTCAGATGCCCAATTTATGGTGGGTCAGACAAAGAATGTTGTCACAAACACCATCTCTCTTTGTTGGTAGTCAAACTTGAATTCAGTCTCTGCTGTATTAAATATTTAGTTGACAATCACCTCCTTTAGGACCAACTGGGGATTCTGTTAAAAATTCAGAATCCTAAGTCAACCTTTGTGTCCCATACTTGTAATCCAAGAATCTAGGACAATGAGATAGGAGGATCCCAAGTTCAAGATGAGGCTGGGCTACGCCATGAAATCCTTTCAAAAAAAAAAAAAAAACCCAACAGAAAAAAGTAGATTTCCAAGTCCAGTTACTGCAATTCAAACTCAGTCAAGACAATGGGTGTTTGTTTGTTTTTTGAGACAGGGTTTCTCTGTGTAGTTTTGGTGCCTGTCCTGGATCTTGATCTGTAGACCAGGCTGGCCTCGAACTCACAGAGATCCTCCTGGCTCTGCCTCCCAAGTCCTGGGATTAGAGGCATGTGCCACCACCACCTGGCTAAGAATTTTATATTTTAACAACCATTCCTTATAGTTATTATATACAGTAAGTTTTTGAACTATAGCTGCCTTTGCTAATACCAGGAAACTACCCTTGAGAAAGCCTGGTTTGTATGTTTTAAAACATAACTGATAATGTTGTCCTACAAATGCCCCTCAAGTCAACAGTGTAACAAAACGGCAAGGCCAGAAACGTCTCTGGGATGTAACTTGCATTTTCTGGTTTCTGATTTTGAAGCAATGATGACAAAAGGGATGAATTGTCTGCACGTTGAAAGATCATGGCCTGGGGGCATAAGGCCCTGGGGAGTCAATTTTAGCCTTAGCAGGAAAAGACAGTGGGGGTAAAAAAAAAATCTACGAACTTCGCAAAACAGATAATTCTGTTCATTTCATAAATTTGAACAACACTCTTCTGCCAGCCGTTTGCTCCTGTGGTTTCTATTTAGCATTGTGTAATGGCCTCTCAATTGTCAAGTGATTTCCTAGTTATTTTAGGCTTTCTATTTCTTTGGCACTTATCATTCTGTGCCTACTGAAAAAGTGAACAATAAAAGTAATCAGTTGGGAACATTTTAATGAGTCAATCCAATCCAAAGCCTTGCATTCTCCCATTTGTTCAAATTGGAGGAGGTTATAGCTGCAAGCTCTATTTCACTTGGCCTAACCAAAGAGAAAAGATAAAGAGGAGAGTTTCTGCTAATGTTTTCTTGGTAATGTTTGGGCATTGAATCCAGGGCTTTGTAAACCATAAGCAAGTCTTTTCCTACTGAACCACACCCCAAGCACAGAAAACAGGTGGCCTGTTGAGGTAGACGTCTGTAGTACAGTGGTCCTTGAGCAGGTAAGTTCCTTAAGTTATTTATAATTCACCAACAAAAAGACTTTGGGAGCAATGTTATAACTTGTTTGTAAAAGTTAAAGATCACTGGAACATTAAAATTTAAGCACAAGCTGATACCTGTGCCCTATTTGTGGCATATGGCTTTCTAGAGTGCATAGTTCTTGTGAGATGGACACACTAAGACAATTCAGTTATTATTTACAGGGGAAATGTGTACCTCCATGTTGAGGTAGTAGTTTTGAGTTTGTAGGATAGTAGATGAAGATTTCCTGGTTGCTTAACTCAGAACTCTTTCCAAAAGCAGTATGGTTGTATGGCCACCGAAAATCCCACAAGCATTTAGTATTTTTATTTAGCCACGCTTTGCATCATCTCAACATCTCTACATAGTACCTTCCACACAAAACCTCCTGGGTCCAAGCACAAGCATTTCATCAGCAGTGTCTTGGTCACCAAGAACTCTAAGGCAATTTAGAGAGTGTTGAAAGAATCTTAGTGGACGATAAAAGACAGCCTCAGACTTAAATGTGATACAAAAAGATCTGCATTACTGCCAAAATTCAAGTGACAAAGTTAATTAATTTATTGACTAGAGAGTCATTTAGAGGGCAAGATATTACTTTGAAAGTATTAGATTAAAAGTATTATGAAGAATAAAGAGATATCTGGATAAAATTCTAAGTAAAAAGCTTTATATGTAGTGTTTTTAAGTTCTCAATTGGTTTCTTGTTCTGAAATAATTGTGCTTATGTTCTGAAGTACATGTAGACATTTCTGTCTTCCTTCACTATTTCCTCTTAAAACTAAGGTGATGGCTTGAAGGAATACTTGGAAATGGTAGTTGATAGATATGTTGGCCTTTTAGAACTAACGGTTACTAGATCAAGAAAGCCAAATGCCTTAGCTTCTTCATGTGGTTGTATGCTCATAATTCTGGTGTTTATAATGTTGTATTGTTCTATAGAATTAAATTTTTTAAGGTTGAATTTGAAATTATTTAAAATTTCTGTTTAGACGACAACACTATGAATAACATATAGGTCTGCCAATGAGTTTAATGTTAACAAAACAATCCCTATTTGTGGTGCGTTGTAATTGGCAAACAGTTTTAAAACAGTTTTAGGAGTTGGATCAAATGTTAACTTGCAGTCCAAATAGGAGGAAGAACATGATGATTTGGATAGGATAAAGTTTGTGTGTGTGTGTGTGTGTGTGTGTGTGTGTGTGTGTGTGTGTGTGTGTGTGTGTGTACTAGAGGATACCATTCCTAAGAACTCCATTACTTCTTTTGTGATAGGGTTGCTCCCTGGGACCTGGGGCAAACCGATTAGGCTAGGCTGGATGGTAGGCAAGCCCCAGGGACTCTCTGCTTTCCTAACTCTGGGATTGCAAGTGTGTGCCACTGCTTCTGGCATTTTTGTCTTGGTTCTGGGGAATCAAATTCAGGTTCTCCTACTTCTTCCTGACTGAGCCATGCCCCTGTCCCCATGACTCAGTTTTAAGGAACTCCTTTTCTGGTGATTTGTGAGTCTTTTCGCCTAAGAAAAATCATTGTTATTATTGAGCTAACATATAGAATAGTGTAAGAAGTGGCCAATGAAATTGAGAAAAGCTTGGAAGAACAATGCTAAGAAGTCACTGTTCAGACTCCTTTGGAGAGCTGTTTAAACATGAAAGACAGAGAACTGGTATCTGATGAGGCTTAGCACCATCTTTCTCATGTTATTTTGTATAGATGGGGCTCAGTGGAGGACACCATAAGATATGGAAAAGGTATTTGCTTTTCCATGTGCTGAAAGTTAGATATGAGGTTGAGAAACTGCAATCTCATGAACAAAGGATCTTGAAAACTGCAAGACTAACAACAGTAACAGTAAAGAGAAGCTAACGCTCTGTGGAATTTCTCATAAGTTAGGCAGAGTTGTATGCATGCTGTGCAGATTTCATTCATTTAGTCCTCACCGAGACCATGGTGTATGTAAGTTCTTTTTCTAATTATACAGACCAGGCACACAGAAGGCCATTAGGCAATTTTTCTAAGTTCTCGTATTTAATAAATGGGTGAACCAGGATATATACTAAATAGTAATGCTCCTGAGGCTACGTTCTCTCTCTTTTATTGTGTGTATATATGTTGTTGTGTGTGCATATGTGTGCACATGTCTGTGCATATACATGTGGAAGCCAGATACGGATGTCAGGTATCTTTCTTAATGTCTTACTGTTACTCTTGCTGTGATGAAACAGTATGACCAAATCAACTCAGAAAGGAAAGGATTTACTTGGTTTATGCTCCACATTACTATTCCTCATGGAAGAAAGTTAGGGCAGATTTCAAGCAGGGTAGGAACCTGGAGGCAGGAGCTGACATAGAGGCCATGGAGGAGTGCTGCTTCCTGGCTTACTGACCATGGCTTGCCCAGTCTGCTTTCTTATAGAACCGAAGACCATCTGCTCAGGGGTGGCCCCACCCACAATGGGCTAGATCCTCTCACACCAATCATTAGTTAAGAAAGTGCTGTATAGGCTTGGCTACAGCCCAGTTGGATGAAGACATTTTCTCAGCTGAGGTTCCCTCTTCTCCAATGACTCTAGCTTGTGTCAAGTTGACATAAAACTAGCCAGCACACTCAAACGCCCTCCACTTTACTTTTTAGTGTTTCTTACAGATTCTGGAGCTTACTGATTCAGCTGGACTGGCTAGCCAGTGGTCCTCAGGGATCCTCCTGTTTCTGCCTCTCTAGCACTAAGGTTATAGGCATGTGCCACCATGCCCAATTTTTGTGTGCAGATTCAAATTCAGGACCGCCTCATACTTACATGGCAAGCACTTTCCTGACAGGCACCTCCCCAGATCAAGTTTCTTAAGATATGCATATATCAATTAAAGTTTTGCCCATCTAGATTCATTGTAGTGGACATGAAAGAACAGGTTTATATCAGCTCTTTGTAAAATAAATGCTGATTTTTAAAAAAATTAATTACTTAATTTTCTTGCTTGCAACTTGGGGGCTTCTTGGATGTTCTATATACATCTGCTTCTAGAAGAAAGCTCAGGGATCTTGTGACAGATAGGGCTTGGTAAGGGAGATTGGCCAAATGATTATTAGTGAACACTGGAAGTTATCTCATTTCAGGAAGCAATCATTCATTTTTCTTGTTCTTCAAGGAGAGTGGTTGAAGAACAGGTAACTAACCTCCAGCGCTTGCCCACCCCTGGTTTGATCAGACAGTAAACTGTTCAATTAAGCTTGTGTCCTTTGCTGTCTTTTTCTAGCTGCTCTTTGATCAGTCAAAGTGTAATTTGAGTGGTAGAGCCATGTTGGATGTTCCTGCCACATGTTCTGATGAGTTAGCATGCTGCTGTTGTCACACAGCTTCTTAAAGGAAGCATCATGCTATCCTGTGGGGAAATAAGCAGTGTTTTGATTGCAAATAGACTGCTCATGGAGGGGCTGCCCGTGGTTGCACATGTCGCTTAGGCACGCAGCCAGCCTGGGAGTGATTGATGGGTACTCTGCTCCCTCCAGGTGCACATTCGCTTGTGCTGGGGAAGGAATGAAGGGCACCTTTGGAAGAGGAGGGACTGTGGTAATCATTTCATCTTTCTTCTGCTCAATGCACACTCATTCTTGAAGGATATATGAATGCCCACTCCTGTAGCAACTCTCCTAGACCATTACTCTATATTGCATGTTCAATTTGTTCATTTCTAGTACTGTTTCACAGTGACAATTATTGACTCTGGTATATCGCCTGATTGCATGCTTCTGTTAACTTGAAAGTGTCTAAGAAGGATCAGAAAGTAAGGTTTCAGTGGGTGATGTTACCAGGGAATACACAAATGAGAAGTCATCATACTGGCTTCTGAATTTATGCTCAGAACTCATGGGGATCAGAGAGAGGCTGAGCTTTTCTGTTATTGAAGTTTGCCTGGTTGCCTGGAAATAGTCACCCTTGCCAGTCTGACTTGATTTAATTATGTTGGATTTGTTCGGTCCCACGCTAAGTTCTCTTCTTTGTCTCTTCTGTGATAATCTTCAGAGAAGATCATCTCAGCCACACATTGCCAGGTAGCACGAAGGCCACACTGGCACTCGGGGGAGTGAGCTATCCCTTTGGTCTCCTCTGCCTCTTCTGTTTTTTTTCTTCTGACTTTATTGAACCATTGAACTCCTCTTGCATCCTTTGAGCTTCATAGTGAGCATCTGGCTGTGTTTTTTGTGCGTGGGAATTTGGCTAGGTCTCTGGATCTATATTATACCTCATAACCAAACTCTGGCTGGCTTTCATGGACACACCCTCTAAATACTCTCTTGTTTTTTCTTAAGCATACTCAGGAGTTTGTGGTTGCTTTTGGTGTAGACAGTGAACTCTGAACCTCCAAGAAACATTCCCTGGCTCATATGTGGTGAGCTCTTGGGGTGGCTTTCATGCTGTATTGCTCTGAAGCCATGTTGAATGAGCCTGTAGTACTTGCTGGCTGTACTTTGAGAAACAAAGCATTAGATCCCTTCTCTAAGTGTCTGGGATGTCTCCAAATCTGGGAAGGGAAATGTGTACATAACAGTCATTATCTGCCCACATTAGCATGCAGCAATATACTCAACCTCTTCAACAGAGACTCAGTTCCTACTGCCCCTCCCCACAAAGGTTTTAAGCAGTTTTTAATATTGGACTCCTTTATATTCTTGCTTCAAGTTTTTTCTAAAAAATACCTTACTGAGTCACTGGAGTTCTGGCCACTTGGAATTTACAAACCCATTTTCTTATTTTACTACCTGGACGTCTTGCTTTCTATACTTTTATCTAAGTTACTGGCTTTAAAGTGTCAGATTTTAATACCAAAGCCGTGACATGACATTGTGGCTCTCTGCTGCATTTACTCTGTCCAGGAAGTAAGTATTGCTGCTGTTTCATTTAGTGGGTAGGGTAGGAAACATGACACTCACTGAGACTGAAACACATTTGCTACTATTTCAAAAATAGCATCCAGCTATAAAGCAGTCATTTTTTTTTACTACATACACTTAGTAAACAGAGTTGACTCTTTTCCCCTTTTCATTCATTCATTCATTCATTCATTCATTCATTCATTCATTCATTCATTCTCTCTCTCTCTCTCTCTCCTCTCCCCCCCCCACCAGAGGAGACCTGAGATGTGCTCGTCTATAGCTCTCCATCTTATGATTCAGAGAGATTATGCTGAAGTTCACTCACCCTGGGGCAAACGTGTGTCTACTGAACCTACACTATGATCACCAGTGTAATTCTGTGTCCACCCCGAGGGAAGTTAACCACACACATCTTGAATATATCCCATGAGGGACAAGTTCCCACACAAGGGCTTTATGTACACACAGTCCTTGAAAACGGCACATAACTTCCTATTTTGAAAGAAATTCATTATTTAGTACTAAGAATCTCAATTTTTAAAAAATATCTATCTGTGTAGTCTGTTTTGGTACAAGTTCAATGGTTTAACAACCCAAAATGGGCCAGTAGGTCCCCAAAGACTACTGGGACCCAACTATGGGTATCTTTTGTCACAGTGCTTTTGTAGCAAATAAATTAATTTGCTGAATAGATCTTGTATCCAACAGGCAAGACATGAGAGTAAAAGAGAAAGAACACAGAAACAAATGACTGCCTGGGAACCTTGACTGATTTCTGGATTGCTTTGTAAACTAAAGCTAAAAAGCATGAGGCAAATGAACACAAGGAAACAAGCATTCAAAAGGCGAGGTCTTTGTTTCATCATTTCATGATAGAAATGATGGCTGTTGAAAGACTGTGATAAGTTTAAATAAGATTGGTGAACACACCAGAAAACCAGAAAATTCTGACATTCACCATTCTCACCAATGATACCAGAAGCATTTTGATGGGAATTTCTTCAGCTTTTGACCTTTGAAATGCTGATAAGCTGCCAAGGTGTATTACCTATTATCTAAAGGTGAATTATCAGTTTTGGATTTTTATTTCCTCAAGTCACCAAAAGGTTCAATTGTAGCACATTGCTAAGGGGTTAATTTTCAAACCAATGAGTGGTAGGAAGGGCTAGTGTTAAGAGAAAAAAAAAGCAATTATAACTGGCAAAAATCTTTATGTGTGAATGATTTTCTTTTACATTTCCTATGTATTCTGGAGGAATGGCAATTTCCTGGTTCAGTCCGGCTGGAGTGATAGGTAAAGGCTGGTGAGCCTCTTGTAAAAGGAGCTGTCATGTTCCACCAATGCTGTCTGCCACACACAAATAACACAAATAACACCTACCAAAGCAGCACTCTGAAGTCCTGAGTGTTGACACATCCCGCTCTCTAGGTGTTACAGCATCATTGTTCAATTGCAGTCTTAATCAAGTAGGATACCTTGATTCAAAAGTGCGTGTCTATGTCACCAATTTGTGGTAAGCTGCCCCACTTCCCTAAACAATGTGGCATTTTATATAGGAATTATTAGTCAGCTGTGGTTATTTTAGAATCAGAAGTGGTGTGATTCATCAGCTCTTGTTTGCAGAGGATGTGCTTATGCTGTCTGGCCTTGCATGGAGACTAAAGTAATCCACCAGCCTATCAAACGCCTGCTGTTTCTTCTCCCATGCTGCTCCCCAGAACTACTCATCTCTTCTGGCTGAAATAACAACACATATCTATCTATCTGTCTGTCTGTCTATCTATCTATCTATCTATCTATCTATCTATCTATCTATCTATCTATCCATCTATCTATCTATCATATATCTATCCATCTGTCAATATATATATAAATCCTCCATCCATCCATTTATCTATCATCATGTATGTATATATGTATCTATCATCTACTTATATATCTATTCTATCATCTATCTATCTAACATCTGTCTATCTATCTATCTATCTATCTATCTATCTATCTATCTATCTATCTACCTACCTGTATCTCCTTGCTGTACAGAACAGGCACAATTTTAAAATGTAATTTTAAAATGTAAATGAATAACCTACTTAAGTGGCCTTTTTTTTCTCTCTGAGCAATGGTGTTGTCATTCATTAGCTTTCATACATCAGTCATTTTTCTTTGTGCCAGGACTTAAAACAGGAATAAAGATCATGTAATTATATATCAAAATTAGTTTTGCAATTAGTGAGGTGACTTTTTTTTTTTTTAGGTTTCTTTCTTGTTCTAATAGATCATTCACATTTTAAAAGACATTTGAATTTTGTAAGAACTTATATTTAATAATTAAGCTTTATCTTCATTTCTTTCCATTTTATGCATAAATTCACAATACTATCATTTCAATATATTCTGTTTTGTATGTTGCAAATTACATAGTAGAACCCATACAGAATGAGGGTCCAATCGCTCTTTATGAGAAATCAAAACTCTTGTTTTGAGACAGGGTTACTATGGAGTTCAGGCTAGCCTCAAATTCATGATCCTCTTGATTTAACTTCCCAAGTGCTGGGATGACAGGTGTGTACCACTGTTCTTCTTGATAAATTAGGAAAATATAATTCTATAATGGCAAAACTTACTAATTCATTAAAGTGAGGCATATTTCTGCAATTAATTTTAGTAACTGACTCCCAATTCTTTTATTTTTAATGGAAATTATCTTGTCTATCATAACCACTTTGTGTTAATGTTATTGAGATTGACATTGTTCCCTATTTAACTATTATCCTGTAATTATAAATCAATGGGAACCACTGGGAATTTTAGGGCAACACCGTGGCACTATTTTTCAACAGCATTCAAATACTTCCCCATGTTTACATATAGTTCTGTAATAAAACATTTAAATAAAGTATAAAATATTACTAATATCACCATACTCTTGGTTATCATATCTAGCATCATTTATTTTATCTGATTTTAGCCACATGAGCAGTACATTGCTATATTCTCCATGTGGAATAATTAAGTTGTCAGAACTAAGTTAAAAAATAAATCTGCCCATGAAACAATAATTCTTCCAAGTACAGAGGAAAACATGATTATCTTTAGCACATCTTTTTAGATTTTTTTCCTAGTCATTCACAGATAAAATTACAAAATGTGGGTATGTGTCTGAATGCTTTACTAATGTTATACCATGCACATCACTCTAATTGCTTTTTTAAAAAAAAAACTCATCAGTGTGCCTTAGAGATTCTTCCATTCAAGTTCCATCATAATAGACAGGGGAACCTTGAGAAGACAACTTAGCTGCGTCTCTGCTTCAGTTCCCTCATATGTATGTGTAGTGGGAATAACAATAGTGTCCACCTTGTCATATTATTGAAGCATAATACTAGTTAATGTCTACGAAACCCTCAGAACAGAGCTGCCATACAGTAGTATTATGCCAGTGTTTAAGTCCAATCTGAATTTGTGATATGCTGCAGAACATTTCAGCGTGGTCCTATTATTTATTTATTTTTTTCATAGAAACATCTCTATTGATTACTTTGAAGTAAGACTTGGAATTCCCTGCAGGTGGCTCAAATGAGCAATGAAGTTGTAGATTCTTAAATAATTTATCTGGTCTATTTCATCGACTAGAAACACATCTTTCATTTAACGTGCTAAATTCTCTTCTGAGGTGTAGTGCTGTGGTTCAAGAACTCCGCTTAGGTAACTGGCTCCCCCATTCCTCTTCATGACAGTCCCTTAGCTCATGCTGTTGGGAGGCAGAGAAGGGAAAGGCGCTGGGGAACAGCGGCGTCTGCTGGACCATCCATGATTTCTACAAAGAGATGAACGAGCTGTCAGGGACTCTCTATTGGTCCTCGGTGTGTTGTTCGCTGCTCAGTCTGTTTCTTTGGCGGTGATACTGGATTCTGGTTGGGCTTGTTTGAAGTGATCTGCCTCCAGGAGTCTTTTTATCTGGATTCCAGGCCTCTCCATTCCTCTTATTCTTTCTGAACCTCTGTGGTGTGACACTGAGGACTTGGATAATTCTGGGAGCTCCATTTGTTTCTTGGCCCTGGGCTGCCATGGGCATCAATCTCCACTATTGATGGTCTGTGGCCGTTGTTAACTTCATCCTTTACTTCTCTGAAGAGTGGTCCTTGTTTGCAGGCTGGGTTTAGGAGTGTAAATAAAGGAACTAATCTGACACTTGTGTTTCCATTCTTCATTTCCCTTCACTGCCTAGAAGTGGTAAATTTGGACCATGCTTCATTTATGCCATATCTCCTTCTACCCTCTACTCCAAGACCTTGCCATGGAAGTAGGAAGTAATTAACTAGCCTTTTAGTGATATGCAAGACTGCTAACTAATTTCAATGATCTAGGGTGGGTCAAGAGAAATTAACAACATTTAAGGTACAGAAAGTTCCTTCTCCCTGGGCATGTCTGACTGTTTAGAACTATTGCCTTCTGGCTGAAATACCAATGGGAAACTAGAAGAGAAGCACAAACTGTTTTAGTCCTGTTTTTCAATGATTACAATCCTAAAGTAGCTCAAATAAATGAGTGTGCGGGTGGACAAGGCCAGTAAGACTAGTTTCAAAACAGAAAAGAACATTAATACATTTAAATGTTATTTGCATGGAGTCATTGCTGGCACAATGCACATATATCCATATTGCATATACATTTATAATTTTGTGCACATATTTTTTTTTTTTTTTTTTTTTTTGGTTTTTCGAGACAGGGTTTCTCTGTGTAGCTTTGCGCCTTTCCTGGAACTCACTTGGTAGCTCAGGCTAGCCTCGAACTCACAAAGATCCGCCTGCCTCTGCCTCCCGAGTGCTGGGATTAAAGGCGTGCGCCACCACCGCCCGGCAATATTTTTGTATCTCTTTAAGTTACATATTGAGAAGTATAATTACCATAGGATATGCATATTTGATATTTTACTATATAATGGCAAATTACACTAGACCATTTTTTAAAATTTTATTTTATTTTGTAGTGTGTGTGTGTGTTACACATGTGGAGGTCAAAGGGCAGCTGTGGGCTTCTGGTCTCATCAAGTGGGTCCCAGGATCAAATTAGGGTTTTCAGACTTGGTGACAGGAACTTTGATCCACTGAACCAGCTCAGCAGCTGGGCTAGACCACTTTGATACTCTGTTTCTAAAATGTTGCTTGCTAACATTAGACATTTCATATAATGTATTCATACAGAAGTCTCCAAACAACCCTCCACATCTGTGATCATCATATTCCCATTTTACATATTAACAAACAGAGGTTTGAAGAGTTAGAGCAGCTTGCTGAAGGGTGACCAGTTTGGGAGGTTTTTCAAACCAAGCCTAAGAATTATACTAATTCTTCTTCATACAGGAAACACGTTGTCACCTTGAGCAAATTCTCACAACCTCGACCATTACTGTTTCCCTCACAACTTAATAATCTAAGATAAAAGTGGAAGATCATATTGTAAACAATGTCCTCCGTGAGCTCAGTTTAAATAGCTATTTAGTGGTCAAGGGCAGGTTGTTGGCCGCACGTCCTTTTGGCCCACAGCCCTCCAGTACACAGGGAAAAGGCACACAACTCAGTTGAATTGGGTGTGAGATGAGTTTCAGCACTAGGGACAGTGAGACCTCAGGCATTGCCCTGAAACTGGAATTGTGAGGGGTGTACTCTGTCCCAAGGGACCCATATTGTTTGAAGTCAGCCTCACACACTAACTACTACAGGCATTTTTTTTTTCTTTAAATTGAGACTGACATAAGCCAATTCTTCAGATCAGAGAAAGAGAAAAACTCTTTGAACTGAGCTGTGATATTTAAAAATCTCTCCTTTCGGGTCTGTCGCCTGGCGCCTATCAAGCTCCTCCAGGAGTAAATTGTCGGCTGATGAAATGCACGTACTGTAGCCCGGAGTGTGTCCTATCTGCAGGGCCGGCTCCAGCCTGAGGCACACACATCTCTGGCTGCTTTTTTCTATCTATAAGTTAGAGCCGTGGCCTCTGCAGGTAGAACACCCTGTTCAGTGGCTGCAGCTCGTTATCGGCTTTATCCAGAATAACAAACAGAACAAACACGTTTTGCAAGGGTTCCCCGCCCCCTACCCCCCCTTATGCAGAGAAGTAGGAATGAAGCAATCAGCGAAATGCTGATTGATCAGTGTGCTGACTTAGAGAAGTCCAAGGCCACATTAGTACTGTTAACCCCGTAAAATGAAAAAAACACAAAAATTTTGCTTAGAACTTTATTTAAGCTAATGTTGCTGTGAAGTTCAATTTTGTCCAAAGGGACAAAAAATGAAAAAAAAACACAAAACCTTTTGCTTCGTTTATTATAATCTACTCATCATGTGGATTGCCTTGTAGCTAGTTTTTATAAAGAGAATTCATAGTATTTGGCCAGTGTTGTTTGACCAGAGAGAAGTGGAATTGTGTAAAACGAACTGTATAATGAGAAGAGATTGTCAGTGAACCAGCACAATCATGTCCCACCAACTCCCACAGGCACACCCTGACACCTTTACCAGAAACTGAGTCATCTCTAAAAAATCCAAACATCTTTATTCTCTCATCCCTTCCCCTATTTTTTGAACTCTTGTATTCGCTGTATGGTTTCTTCAGATCTGCCTTAATAGTTCTTTGAGCATATTTTTGTGTGCGGTGGGAAAGTGATGGGTGTGTGTGTGTGTGTGTGTGTGTGTGTGTGTGTGTGTGTTGTATATACAGACATGTGGAAGCCAGGTACTGATGCTGAGTGTCTTTTTCTATTGGCTTCCACTTTGCTTTTTAAGATAGTGTCTCTCATTGATTTTGTAGATCACCTATATGTTGTAGATCACCTATTTGGCAAGACTAGGCACTCAGCATGTGTTAGGGAGACTCCTGTCTCTGATTTTCTAGTGCTGAGATTTCAGGTGAGAACCACTACTTTTTTTAAAAATTTTTTTGAGATAAGACTTCTTTGTGTAGCCTTGACTGTCCTGGAACCAGCTCTGTAGACCAGGCTGTAACTCAGAGATCTGTCTGCCTCAACCTCCCTGGTGCTGAGATTACAGGCATGTGCCACCAGCATCTGGCTGCCATTTTTAAAATTTGCTTTTATTTTTTTTAATGTGGGTGATGGGGATCTAAACTCTGGTCCTCATGTTTGGATGGCAAGGACTTTGCTGACTGAGACATCTCACCTTTGAGCAATCTTCTCATTTTTCTTAGAACTTAAGGTTTATTGTGGTTATTCTTTTCCTCCCATTTCACAGTCCCATTTGTTTCTGTCTAGCCAGGCAATGCTATTACCAATTACTCACTGGTGAGGAATATGCCATCTGCTAGGCTGCACACATGTCTTAGAAAATATCTGCTGACAATCATGTTCATGGATATTCTGATGTCACTATCACTATGTCAGATGAAAATTTGATGCTATTGGGTCTTGCTGTCATACTGTAAGGAGCACAGGATCCTACTTTTCTGAGGAGTTTTCTTTTCTTTTTTTACTGTTTGAGAATTTCAGGTATGCATATAATATGTTTTGATCTGTCTATCCCCATTCCCTTCCCTCCAATTCCTTCTCTATTTTTCCCATCACTAGTCCCTCCCAATGTCTTTTTTTAAAAACTTACTGAGTTTGCTCAGTGCTGCCAGTGTGTGCCTGAGTAGAGTCATCTACTGTACTCATGGGTAGCCTATCAGGGGCCACATCCTTCCAAAGAGTTTTCTTAGACCTTGCAACCATCAATGGAAAAAGATATCATTCAAAAGTGGAAGCTGTAAGGTAGTCGTGCTCTCTTCCTTACACTACTGAATGTATCACTTCCAGCAAGGAGCAGTCATCTATTCCCTCTACCCTCCAGTTATAACTAATGGAAATATAACCCACTTATCAGAAATAGTCACTTTTCCCCCTGCTCTTCATAGTTCCTGATCATTTTCCCTTCCTTGTTTGCCATCTTTCCGTCCCACCAAACGGTGCCTGGAAGGAGCCATCAACTTTTAGTTCAAACCCTTCACACATGATTTTTCTTCTAGTTGGGTTGACTTCTTTTCCACAGTACCCACTTAACTAATATGTACCACCCCATGTCATCTGCCACTAGCCACTCAGATAAAATTTGTTCCCACTACTATTGTCTATCAAAACACCCCAATTTTTCTTGCTGTGTTTATAATCAAATATAATATGGGGTGTGACTGATTATTAAACTCTCTTAATACACTGGCATCCCCACGTAACGCTGTTTTCTATTTCTGTAACAAAATATCAGAGGTAGTTTATAAAATAATCATTTCCCTAATGGGTCAGGAGGTTTGAGAGTATGGCATCGATGTGGATTCTGTTGAGGGAGACATCACAGTGGGCATAAAAGGGAAGGACCATATTGTGAATAAAGAATCAGGGATGTGGAGAGGGGCTAGCACCAGCCTTCTAAACTTAACCTCTCATAGGTTAAGCTAAGATTGCAACATTGTAGACCAAGTTTCTAAACTATGAAACATGGAGAGATACACTCGAATCATATAAAGTTCTCCTTCTGGCCTCCCATGCTCCTGATCTTAAACAGCAAAATTCATTTTTTTTTTTAAAATCTGCACTATCCATAGTCTGATCAAAGTCTTACCTATCTGCACATCATTCAAAGGTACAAGTTTAGTGTCCCATCTGAGGTTCAAGGAAAACTACTTTACCACAAATCTTTGTAAAATACAAAACCAATTTATATAAATCCAAGAGGAAATGATGCAATGGGAACAGGAATGTCTGTTCCAAAAGGGGGACGTGGTCAAAGACAAAAGAGTAAAATTGCCTCAGAAGCAAGACTGAAACCCAGCAGAGCAGACAGTAAATCCCTAAGTCTGCAATTGAGAACCCTGTGATGAAGAGTGGGTCCCCAGAGCCTTGGGAAAACCCACCCCTGTGGCTATGTGGGTTGCACAATGTTCCATGACTGGAGCCTGTAGTAGGTTGCTGATGATTCTCTTAATCTAGGGTCGCCATTGTCATGGCTCTGCTATGCATGATCCCATTGGGGACCCTCTTGCAGGAGCTTTGACTCCATGCTAAGCTTCCACCTGGACTTTCTTTTGAAGTTAAAATGCAAGCTGGCCTGCCCTCACGACTCTTGCCCCTTTAACCTGAAAAATCAGCACTGTATGGATGCCACCATGGTCTGTCACTCTACCAGTGCCTGGGCATATTGGAACTATGGATATGTGGAACATTTTGTTGAAAACCCATGAGGTGTATCTTGAGGTAGCTCTGGACTGTGAAACTGTGGAGGGTGCTTCAAGGCCATTTCCAGAAACAACTGTGCCCTGGATCTAGGATTGGAGTGGAACGTTGAAGATTTTGGAGATGCACTTGAGACCTTTTCCAGTTGTGCTGAAGGGAAGCTAATGACACCCATTTTTTTTTCTGGGAAAATTTCTTTTTAGCAAACAGGTTGCTGAACTGACCATGGTTTTATTCTCCAGAACATGCCATTTTCTCTTTCTCTGATCAGGCTGTGAGTACTTCAGAGGTTTCTTTTTCTGTTTTCTCTTGCTCCTGGAACTCATTACCAGTCTAACAAAACATGGTCAATAATACCAATGCTGATATCCAAGTGCTTTGTTGTCAATTCTGTTGGACAAAATACTCTATGGCTTTTAAGCTTGGCTTTCTACAGAGTCTTTGGGCATGGTTACAATGCAGCTAAGTTGTTCTTCAGTGGACCTAATAAAGCGAGTCTCTTCCTCAGTTTTCAATAGGATCATTCTTTCTATGATCTGAGCTCTGCTACAGGTTTCAATCTTCCAAGTCTTCTACCCAGAATCTTTGTATTGCCTTTTCTAGTACTCTTCCAACTACTGTCTATCCCATTGCTCCATAGCCAATTCCAGATTTTTCAGGTATTGTAACAGTGATGATCTTACTTCTCAGTACCCATTTTCTTTTATCTTTTTTTTTGGTTTTTCGAGACAGGGTTTCTCTGTGTAGTTTTGCGCCTTTCCTGGAACTCACTTTGGAGACCAGGCTGGCCTCGAACTCACAGAGATCCGCCTGGCTCTGCCTCCCGAGTGCTGGGATTAAAGGTGTGCGCCACCACCACCCGGCTCAGTACCCATTTTCTATATAACTTGGTTTTCTGTTACTGTAACAAAATACCCAAGATTGAATACTTTATTACAAAAGTAGTTTATTTGGCGCATAGTTTTAGAGATTGATAGACATGGTACTGGCATTGGCTCTAGTGATATTCCCACAGTGGTTTGTATTACGGAAGGATCCAGAGTGATAGGAGCTGAGGTGGGCCTAGGAAGCACCTTTCCTCAGTGTCACGTGTTAAAGACCTCACAGCTTCCCAACATTACCTAACCAGGGACAAGCTTACAGCATATGAACCTTTAGGGGATATACTCGAACCATGTCTGATCTCAGCACTCTGATTCACTTATACTTGTTAATACCCATGAGGTGGGAGGTATGAGAGCATGCCAATGTGTTTCTCCTTTGTATGATGGAATATCTGGTATACAGTAAAGGCTACTCAACTTTCTGGTTGAAATGGATGTATGGATAAATAGAAGATGAGAATGAATGAGTTAGACAAACAAAATAAAGGTTCAAAACTATTTATCTTCACTGATTATTCCTTAACAAGTCTATGAAGGAGTTCAACATAGATTGTACCAGGTGAGGTTTTATCAAATTAGTTTTTCTTGGGGTGGAGACACAGCTCAATGGTAAAGCACTGATCTAGCATGTGAGAGATGCTGCATTCAATCCTTAGCAACTCAAAAAATTGTTGTTTCTTTGGTGTTTTCTCTCAAGATCACAGAAAATGATAGACATTATCTCAGCAACTTATGTATCTCTGTCATTTTGTGACGTTGATTTGTTCAGATTCTAGAAAAGCTAGCTCTGTGCTGATGAATTGATTTGGCTGAGAGTAGAATGGAGTCATGAGAGAGCCAGGGGTAGAGCTAACCTGTACTTTTTGACTAGCATACTATGCTGGCTTACTTACTAGTAGTCAAAAAAAGCATTGTGGGACTGACTTTATATTAAATTTGTGATACTGGCAGTTCCTTTCTGAAACGTGTGACTGTAACCATTCCTTCTCTACACACCTAGATCTGGTGAGATTACCTTATGCCCCTGACTCTTTCTCCATGAACGTTCATCTTTCTCAGTTTTCCTACAAGAAGGTGATATATACAAAGGTTAAAGAACTCAACCACTGTAAGGGAATGAATTCATAGGAAAGCTCAGGTTTAGGATGTACTGTTGACTTGTGTAAGTACATGGTCATGCTTTTAACCCCCATTTTAAACATTTAATATTAAAAGCGCCTAACTCTACTGATCACCAAGATTTAATAATATCAAAGGGAGATTAATGGAAACCAGGATGCCTTGCTTCCTGTAGGAGAAACATTTATGTATATTCTACTTAATTAAATATCATTTATACATGTACATGTTACTTAAAACATTTTAAGGCCATGAAAATGTTAATATTCAACCCCACCTAATTAGAATTCTTCTATTAGTATAAGAACATACATATTCCTTCAGGTGAATTTTTTTTTTTATCAGGTTTGAGATAAAGTTGCAAGTTGGAAAATATTTCTGCTGGTTAAATCATTCTGAAGCACACTTAATGGGCAGACCAATAGTTGCCATTTAATAGTGACATTCTGTAAGACATCTGTGAGCATTTTCACTAAGGAAATATGCTAATTTTGGATTTTTTAATTGGATAAGTGTTGGGCACATTCCCTCCTCTGGTAATTGTAAGTCAGGTGATCCGACAAGGGCTCTGATCCTATTGGCACCTGCAATATGGCTTGTCTCCTGGACTTTGAAGCCATTTCTTTTCTCCAGATGAGATAAGGAAAAGTGTTTCATCTTAGGTCTGGAAGAAACACGGGAGCCCAGTATCCAGGTAGTGGAGTAGTTATTTTCCCAGACATAGCCCAGAGTTTCCAAGCCTGAAGAAAAAGATTAATCCGCTTTTATAAAGGACTGTCCTGACTTGGGCCTGGACATGGCAGTCTTGTTTCCAGCCATCTTGAGTCTAAGCTTTAACAGTCAAAAATTTGCATGCTTTGACTTTGATGTGGCCCATCTTTTCTTAGCTGCTCACATTCAAGATTTGGAAAAGAAGGAACAGTGGTGAGCTGAGTACTTCATTAGATTCTGATGAGGAGTTCTTGAGAAATTTGATTATTACTGAGCTTACAAATCCTTATAACTTTAATATAACTTTGGTATGAACCTTTATATTTCTCTATGTCTTTTGGTAATTATATTGTGGTGTATTTGTGGGTTGGGACAAGCACTGAAGATTTATTTTTTTCATGTGTATTTGGGGTTTTATTTAAAGATTTGATGCTTTTTAAATGTTTTGACTCATGTGTTTCTAGCACTGAATATTAATCTAAATTCATACTGACATATACTTATCCTGGACTTATGTTTCATATACTTTTAGAAAACATCTGTTTTTTTAATTACTCATATGAGATTTCATTTTACATGTTGTCTTTTAGTCCTGCATATGCCAAAAGTTTAATTTGCCCCGTGTTGATAATCAGATTTTTCAGTCACATTTGTCTGCTTACAAAATCTGGTTCTTTTTATTTTCTGAGATGCTGTGGGATCTGAGGAGCTTCCTAGGGTGTGGGTCAACTCCTTTGGGATGTGGGTTTTTTTTTGATTTTGTGAAGTGTACAGACATGTGCTCATACTTCATCTTCGCAGGGCCGCTGGAGAGGAATATTGATTTGGTCTGTTGTCCTTGGGTCTTGGGGGTCTTGAGCTTCTTAGGTTTGCAGTTCTCTTTTTCTTTCTTTATTGTTCTGTTGACACCAGAGAAGATGTGTCTGTTTCTGAGAATAAACTCTAAAGCCTCTTTGAGTGTGAGCGTTTGCAGGGGCAAGCCTATCTTCCATTCTCATTTTTATTCTCAGAATTTTTAGCACCACTCTTGGCCTGTAAAAAACTTTTAGTCAACACTGAAGGAAGGAGAGATTAAGGATTACCCCTCATGGCTCATAAGAAGTGATACATACTACTATTTCCTATTTGTTGATGCTAAACAGAAGCAGGGAAAAGATTAATTTAGGATCACACAAACAAAATTTGGAAGAAATCAGACCAAAGCTTTGGAAAACTGGAACATCTTGCATTTCTTAGTTTTGCCCTGTAGTTAGAAAACAGCATGGAGATATTTATTAATTTTATTCAGGATAGTAGTGTTAGCATAGGACATAATGTTATAATGTGGTGACTGATATACACATGATGTTCATGAAGAACGTGTCTCAGAAAAAAAAAAAGAGCACGATTTTGCAGGAATTTGAAAGTTTGATAGAATACAGGCAAACAGAGAAAGTCCACTATCGTTTAGCTTCAGATTTCCTCATAGGGCAAAGCATTGCATTAATTTATGTTGGCTAAGGGAGTCCCAGTCTGCTTTATTTGTCTTTCCTCTGTCAATTCCGTTTTGTACCGGGAAAACTTTAGTAAACACAAGTTGGATGGTTTTTGACACAGTGAGTGTCAAGCCCCGGTGAAGACTGAGTTATGTCTTTTATATGTGTTATTTTATAATCATGCGCTTTTCCTTGGACTTTTTTTTTCTTTCTTCTACTTGGTCTACCATGTCCTGAGTACTTTCTCTGGTGAAATTTGTGTGGCAAGAAGAGAAAAATACCATCGGGGATCTTGAGTACTAGGACAGATTGGAGTCCAGCCAGCTGCCCTAGTGGCAGGTGAAAGAATTCACAGAACTGGACCCTCCCCTCCCCTAGTCTCTGCCAGCAACCTGACTTAACAGTCATGCTCGAGAGCCATTTTGACTTGTCACCATCCCGGCCCACACCTAGACTATGAGCCCAAATTCTACTTACAAACTCTAAGGGCTGAAAAATAGCCACTTAAACAAAGGAATGATGCTAAATGAATATATTTGCCACGTGTTTATTGTATTATATAAGCATTTAGTTCAATGTAATCATTATTTAGGAGAGGGCTGCCTCTTTAAAACATGGACTTTCATGGCACTTAGTCTGGCCTCATAGTTAATTAGCTACAAGTGCAATTTGTATACGTAGACAATTTAGAACTTAATTCTGAGACAATCTAGGTGTTTATTTCCATATTTGCAATTCTTGTTTCTCAGGCCACTGCAGCATTTTGATTTGCTGTTAGTAAGACAAGTTGTGCTGTGTTTTTGCAGTAAGTAACTACTTTGTGTTTTGAAAAGGAAACTAAAATAAAAACCTAGCAGACAGCAAAGCTTTTATGTTGTGCTCAGAGAACCACTGAAATGTTTTGATTCACTTGTGAATAAAAATTACAGTCCTGAAAAGTACCTGGGCAAAGGCATGGGGTTTCCATTATGACTCAAGTTTTCTAGCCTTGTCCCCTAAAGAGCAAAAGAACAATGAAGTGTTAAGAAGTGATTTAATTTAAAGTATGTTTGTCTTTTATTTAAAGGTTTGTCTATGGATCAGTCTGTCTACAGTTGTATGGACATTTGAGATTTAGAGTTAAGTTGGATCCACTTCTGAGAGATTCCTCAGTTTCTGTGAGAGTAACAATGTTTCATACCTGGACTTTTGCATTCTTATATTACAAGCCTTTCCCCCCCAAAGTCCTCCATTTATCTTTGATTTAAACATATATAGATTGTAATAAGAGAAATGCTACCAAGTGAATCAATTACAAATGAATTGGTTAGACAATAGTAGAAAACCAGGCATGGCAAGTGACTTTTTGAGTCAGAACATTTAATTTTTGAAGAATGCATTCACCATTGTTAGTATAGGTCTTACTCACATTTGAAAAACTTTTCTTTTTCCAAGCAACATTAATGAGCCATCTAGACTAACACAGTACTACTTAGTCTTTGATCACGCCATCTCTCCTACTCTTTAAAACTTGTCTAATTATTCTTTTTGTTGAACTTCTAGAACTACTGTTCAACCTCAGCATCTCATTACAGTCAATTAAATTTACTTTTCTTTTTTGAGACAGGGTTTACTGCAGCACAGCCGGCCGTAAACTTCCTATGTAGCAGAGACTGGCCTTGAACTCCTGGCCTTCCCATCTCCCAAGTGTTAGGATTTTACAGGCACATTCCCAAATTCCAAGCTAGTTAGTTAACTTTTAAACATAACACTTTGAAATCTTTTCATAGTTTTTAACTTTTAAAAAAATGATTCCTTTGCTTTTGCAGATTCTGGAGTTTCTAAGAACACCCTTTATTTCCTAATCCAGGATCAATTGATGGAAATATATTTTCTTCTTTCTGAGCTGTAAATGATCTTAATGAAGACGAGCACAGGTTATGGATGAATGACATCAAGTAAACAACACCAGAGTAAAACACTTAATTCTCCAACATTCAGCCACACCAGAAATTGCCATTCAAGGAGGACGTTGACTAATTTCTATCAGTTAATAGAATTCAAAGATCAGCATGTTGGTTTCTCTTTCTTTCTCATTTGGTTGCTATTCATCTCTATGTTATTATCATTTTCCTTTCAGAGCATTCATTTTCTAAAAAAAAAAAAATTAGTCTCTATAAACAACAGCATCACCAACAGCACCTCCACCTCCTCCACCACCACCACCGCCACCAATGACAACACCACAATACTCAATGCTTTATAATAATACCATTCACAACCTACAAGACTGGAGGGAGAAATAATTGTACATTGCTTTCCTGGCGATCTACAATAACATTTTAGGATAATGGAACTTAAAGTTTGTGAAAGCATTCATCCAGTTTCCGAGAAGGTGAAACACATCTTCCTAGATTAAATTCCCTTGAAAGTAGGAGGCCTCAGAAGGTGTCAGATTTGATATATAAACTGACCCGTTGAATAGAGTGGAATAGAAATTTGCGTAGATGGCCTGTTTAAAAAGTCCTCAACGTCATTCTAAAGTAAATGGCTCTCTCTTGCTTCACTAAGTCGGTACCTTCAAGCCCATTACACAACATACTTCTAAGCTGTGATCATCACACATGTTTAGTTTAAAAGGGTCCAGTAGTGTCCTGGCACATGACCCGAATTACCACCTCTCCTCATGGTGAAGGTTGCTCTTTAGAGTCTTGCAAAATCATTTGTGTTTACTCTTGACAAGTTGAGAAAACAAGTCCTTCAGAGCAGTTTGTTCTGTTCAGCACATTATAAGATCGGAGGCTTTTGGCAATAATAATCATTGTGCAAAGAAGGCTGCTGATGAATTCATTTTTTTTTTTTTTTTTTTACATTTTCGTAGAAATATTTTACCGGTTAGAATAAGCACACATCCAATGATTTAGCCATTCTCCTCTGTGAAATTTCCACTGTAAGCATGTTTAGGTCAAGTTTTAAGAAAATGCTTTGACCAAGATTAGCTCAACTGACGTAGTTATTATCATCTTTCCTCTTGCTATTTAGTATTAACACTACATATTCAAAACATTATTTTTATTTGAAATAATTATTCACAAAATTATTTTATTTAAAATTTGGCAATTATTTGGAGCTCAAGTCTACATTGACTCTTTTCAAAACTAAATTAAAAGCTTTTACTAAAGGCCTCAGTAATGAATAGCTCAAGAATAATGAAGTGACTATATATTTGCCTATATGTCAGTTTCTTAAATACACAAAATAGCCGGGCAATGGTGGTGCATGCCTTTAATCCCAGCACTCGGGAGGCAGAGCCAGGCAGATCTCTGTGAGTTCAAGGCCAGCCTGGGCTTCCAAGTGACTTTCAGGAAAGGGGCAAAGCTACACAGAGAAACCCTGTCTCAAAAAACCAAAAAAAAAAAAAAATACACAAAATAAAAGAACCAGAAAAAATATTTTAAAGGTTTCTTCTAGCTATATAAAGCTATCTATATAGTTTATATTATTTGCCTTTAAGAATTCAGGTCAGGCACTTAAATGTTGTCAACTTTCTTGAGATCATTTTTAGCTAAAGCCAATTCTATTTCCTGATATATATCGTTTGGTTATACTGGCACATTTTTTTATCAAATACTTCTTGAATTGGTTATTTTTTGGTTATTCTACATCTTATTTCCAGATGAATATGAAAATTCAATGACACTAAATGACTCTAATTCTTTGGTTCTAGAATAAGGAATTACAAGCAATGAGCTATAAAGTAGAAAACTACAGAACATGATTTGCTATTTTAGTTAAGTCTGGCCATGTTTCAGTCTGACCTGCTTGACCTGGATTGCAGAAGAAAGATTGTTAGTGTATTTCTCACACTATTCTCCTCAACTTAATATTTAAATGTAATATCCAGAGTCGCAACTGCTTCATGCTCTCATGATCTGACTTTTACTGAAGTTGTATTATCTTCATTTCATGTGATGGTGTAAAGACTTCTGAGCTCTGAAGTCTGATTTTTGCACTCCCACTCTTGGGCATGCTTTCTGTCTTGCTGGTTCTTGCCCAGCCCACTCTCTCCAACTACATTCTGTGCTGTTATGCCTGCTTTCTCCAAGTACAACCAACACGGAGGGAGAGGATGAGCACTGGCTAAGAGCTGAATTCTGATGCTGGCTTTGCCACTGTTCGGTGCTGTTAGACAAACTACTCACAATGCTAGGGCACACGACTAGCTATAAAACAGGAACAGCAGTTGATAATTCCAGGAATTGCCTCTAAGCTTTACAGATAAGGTATGCAGGTGCCCAACAATGAGATAAATGGCAAATTGCTCAACATTATTCGTGACTGGAACTATTAAATTTATTTAAATATGTATTTATACATACATATGCCCACTTCTTTACATAAATATGTGTGATATGCTAAAACACCGTAATCATAAACTCCAATGTTTTAGCTTCTTCTGTAATATCCTTTAAATTTATCATTGGATAATTTCCTTTTTTCAGCATTAAGGAGGACTGAATTTGATTAGTAACCCTACATGCCTTGATTTTAACTTTTAATAGCCACTGTCAGAGTAGTAATTTTAAATTTTTATTCAATATTTAACTTTCCAATAAACTTTCAGTTTTGTTTCTTAAATTCTCTCTAGAGTCTGTTTTCTAAATATGCTTTATGCAAGTATTGTCAGATATGACTAACTTAGGGCCTCTTGCTGTTCAGTGTTTACCACACACATGCCTTCTTTCCCCACATCAATCCTCCACAGCTTTTATTCACAGACGTTTTCCTTCATCTTTTGCGATGACTGACATCTGACCCCACTTGGACTTCACTTCACTGTGTTTATGTTTTACTGTCTTTGTTTTGCCAAGGTTACTTGAGTTCCAAACCAACTTTCTAAGGAATTGTCTACTCTCTTTTCTTTTCACTTGTCCTCGATATACTTGGCTAACTCACTTGCAACAGCTTATTTTTATACATTCTCTACAAATTGTACATGCACCCAATGTCAGCCTAGGATAAATCTGATACTCTTGTATTAAGTTAGATTGCATCTGATATTTTTATTTCAACTAACAGTAACGACATTTAACACAATTATGAGTACAACAAAATTTAATGTTGTTAAATATAATTACATGTTGCATATGTGGATGAACTTGTTCTCTTTAAGGTGTTTTCAAACACTTGGGGGCTTATAAGTGATTGCTTTTTTATTATCATAGGCTATAAATCACATGTACCTTGGGGTTTTATTGCGTGAAACCAATTTTACAAGGTCTCTTCTCTGGGTTCATTTTTCAAGTTCTTTTATATCACTTCAACATTTATGTTATCAAATGTTAGATTGATAAACACATTCATCATAATTGGTTCCTTGCTTTCTAGCCCTCAACTTGTCAATGGGATCTTAATGGACATGTTTTACTTGAATGAATTTCCAAAGACACTGGGTATTATAAAAAAAAACAACAACAACAAAACAAAACCCTTCCTTAAACCACTTGATATCTGTCCATTGTCATTATCAACATCTGACATGTTAGCAAGGCTCTAAAACAAGTTGAAATCTTCCTGTTTAAACTTGAGGGAACATTCTATCAGCATGCCCTCACTTCTGAGCAAAGAAAGTATGTGCCTTTTATGTGGGTATAGTTGTCATCTTTTTCTTTCAAAGCATAGCCTTCCTTGTCCACATCCTTACTGTGACTGTGGGCCTGCTGTGTTCTTTGGCTAATGAAGCCACAGACTTGACTTGGCCACTCTTCCTTGTGTATTTCATTTTCATGCATTCCCACTTAAACACAAGAGTGGGGATTTCTTCAGGGAGTTTTTACATCTCATTTACTTTGAATTTTTTGCCTTCCAGTCATGCCTTGCTTCTAACTAATTTTTTTTTCTAAAGATACTTTTGTAAAACTAGAACTTTTTTTTTTTCCTGATTCCTAGTCATCGTTATTTCATCCTGGCTTTATTGATGTAAAATTTTGTTTGCTACTTCTCAAATAATTGGCACAGACCAGCCAGGAACTCAGTACATATAAATTCATCATCATTATTCATTCATTCATTCATTCATTCATTCATTCATTCATTCATTCATTCATTCATCCAAGTCCCCGAAGTCTCTATTGCACAATTGCTATCTAGATGTCTTTTTTTTTTTAAACAGAAGCTCTCTTTCTTAGAATTGTTTCTGATTCATTACCTGGCAAGTCATGCTTCAAGGACTGGCATGTGATAGTTTCTGTACACTTGAAGAAGAATTGCTAATACCATTATTTATTCTAAACCTTTGGTCTTAATTTTCCACAATTAGTTGCTCACTTTTCCGATTGGTGGGAGGTCTCTTCTTTTGACAAATGAAGAAAAGACATGGTCAGCATCTATACAGTGGCAGTCAGTCTTGCTTTATGTGTGAAATGATCATCACCATGAATGGGTTCATGGGAACAAAGATGATGTGACCAGAAGTGTTCAGCCTCAGCAGGAACCTTGATGTTAAGTGAAACCAAATGCTATTTACTGCATGAGAGGACAGACAGATAGAAAAGGTAACACTAAGGGTAGTGGTTGTGTGCTTTGAAAGGAGAACTTCATTTGCAATTGGTAAGTAAATGGACATATTTCCTTTGGAAAGAAACTTAACAATATTGATCAAAACGGCAATATTGATATGCAATGCATTAGCAATAAGAAAAAAATGAAAGCAGAACCATTGCACCCTTTTCAGGTTAAGACTTATAAAGGATTTTATAACAATAATAAACATGTTTTTGATATGATTTTGCTTCACAAAACACTATGTAACTTCACTGAGGTCTTTGTAGCTTTGAAATTTACATAGACATAGATGTTATAAGAAAATATACAAAATTATTGATTGAGGTAATATTTGGGGTAAAACAGTTATTTTTCAAATTTCTTTAAATATAAAAATGAAAATAAATTAATCACAGTAATCAATATAATGCTATTACAATAACAGATACCCCAGTTGCAAATTTCTAAAATGAAATACTTTGGAAGACTGAATGCTTCTATTTTATAAAGAGATGATAAGTAATTGTATTATTCAATGATCATATACACACATATGTATATTGTACACATATACTCTTATTTATTTGTGTGTGTGTGTGTGTGTGTGTGTGTGTGTGTGTGTGTGTTCCTGTGTGCTACAGTACATGAATAGAGGTCAGAAGACAATCTCACATGTTGGCCATCGCCTTCCACCTCGTTTGAGACAGGCTCTTGCTGCTTTTCACCTTGTGTGCCAAGCTAGCTGATCCATGAGCTTCCTGGGATTCTCATGGCTCCATCTCCCATCTCACTGTTGGATCATTAGGGTTGTAGATGCAAGTTGTCCTGTCTGGCTTTAGATGGGTTCTGGGGTTCCAAACTTAGGTACTCATGTGTGCACAGCAAACATTTTACCCATTGAACTGTCTGTCTTCCCCATCAGGAGGGAGAGGGAGGGAGGGAGGGAGGGAGGGAGGGAGGGAGAGAAAGAGAGAGAGAGAGAGAGAGAGAGAGAGAGAGAGAGAGAGAGAGAGAGAGAGAGAGAGAGAGAGAGAACATTTCAAGACTTTTTCTTTCAATTTATGGGAAGGAATAAAACACTTTTAAAGCATTAAATTAAAAGGTGCTAGAATGTTTCTAACTCTTTCAAATGCGAGAATTGCCTTGATTTAATTTTTCAATATGGGATTATATAGAAGAAAATAACAAAGCTGTAAACAGTGGCAGCTATGGTAAGTTCATAAATAAAAGAGGGCAAGTCCATGCAAAATAGTTTAGCTTTTGCAGACAAATAACTTATATAAGCTTAGAGGACCTGCCCACCATGACCCTGCTCATTAGTAGTAAATTTTCTAAAACAATTCCATCCATTTACCCATGTCTGTGATGCACTCTGGTCAGCCCCCTCAGCTGAATGTAGGCAGCTTATGTGAAGAAATGATCATAAGAATGCAGTAAAGAAGAGGAGGAAATCAAAACCTGAAGAATGTCTTTTGTGACCGTGTACTATTTCTTTTAAAATTTCATTGCCTGACTTTCGTGATTCCCTACCCATCACCTGCTAAGCCCCACCCCTCTGACCTGCCCAAATGCAGGTTCCCTCCCTCATGCCATGGGGTTTGGCAGTTTGGTTGTAAATTCTATCCGTTGTGGGGCTTTCCAATCTAGAGAGGTTGGTTATGGAGTCACAACATACGAATTTAGTTTAGAATATTTAACCAATTTTTTTTCAAATGGTTTGAGCCTAAAGAATGTTTATACATCCATGCATCAAGACAGAGGATTTAGTTTAAACTCTGTTTTGAGATTTATTTATTTATTTATTTTAGACTTGTATTCCCCATTCCAGCATTGATACCATGTCAGTGAAATTGCCGTATCTTTGTGTCATCATTTTCATCATGGAAATCCTAATGAATAAGTCTCCCGTGCTCTGCCTTCAAGTCTATCTGAGCATGATGCTGCAGGGCTTTCTGCTCTTTACAGACCTTGGCTTAAGTGAGATGCCTTGCCAGCCAATGTGACCCTTTGACTACCTATTTTTACCTTTGGCTAAGGGATGGACTGAGTAATTTTATATAGGTCAAAACATGAATGCACATTTTGGATTATTCCAGGTGACATTTTAATTACTAAATAATTAAGATGAGTGTTTATATTAAGTCATTTTCCATTGTTCCATTCACGTTTTACAAGCTTGAGAGATTTAGAGTTATATAATATAGTAGGTGCCTTTGCCCCAACTGTGTTCTGATTAATGTCATTGATAGCTTTAAAATCTGGTGAAGTAAGAAGAATATAATACACTACTTCACCAGTGCCCCTCTTCCCAAATAATCCAGATGGCATTCTTGTATATCTGTGGGAAAAGTTCATTTTGATGTTTTCTTTACTGTATGTGGTTTCCATCACCTTTTTCCAATCAGAAAATGTCTAGGGTTGGGTTTTCTTGAAATCCAAATATCTTCTGGGGTCAAATCCTACGTCACTTGCAACACAGAAAAGTGTTTGATCTTTCGCATTATTAGAAAGTTACTGCCCTTGGAGTGAGGGGGACATCTAAGGCTGGTCATCTTATTCAGCTGCATAAGCAACTCCTTTGATGGGCTGGCTGGCTTGCTACAGCATTAGCATTATTTTCACAGGGGAAGGTTGCATTTGTGGTGTTGCAATTTGTATGACATGTCCTTTAGAACATCTCTGGACATCAGCTTGTGGGGAGGGGCTAAGGGGAGGAGGAGCTGTGGGTAGGACATTTAATGGCAGAATGAATGGGAAGTCAAAGATCGCTGTGCAGTCAGCCTTTCAGCCACAACTGCGTGGTCCCCACCACAGCTTTCTTTCACATTGGCTAAAAACAAGTGGGATAACAAAAATCTCATGAAAATATTTGTGATTTAATTTTAGCCACAAAATCTCTTCAAAATGACGAGGATTTTGACAGCTTGCAAGGTGGTGAAGACACTGAAGGGTGGCTTTGGTTTTGCCAATGTGACGGCGAAGCGACAATGGGACTTCTCCAGACCTGGCATCAGGCTCCTCTCTGTGAAGGTAATCCCCCTGTTTGCTGTTTCTGATAACACCGCACAGGGCACAGTTTAGCAGTGAAGCCAGCGGGGAGCTGACAGAGCAAGTACCGCTTCGAATACAGTTCCAAAGTGTTATTTATTAACAACTGCTTTGCCATAGCATCTATTGATTTAGCATGATTTTTCTCTTCTCTGAGTAAAATTACAGTGATCTTTACCAAATAGAGAATGACCCCAGTTCCTACAAGCATATAAAATGTAAGTGTGCCATAAAAATCTTAAAAGTTACCATAGTTTGGTTTGTGACTTGATTTTATCGTGACTCGAATGAATGGGGCAGCTCCTATGTACATAAGCTGAGCCCCCACACATAACGTGTTAAGCCTTTGTTATATAATGGACCACTGGAAAAGTTTCTCAAGAGAGAAGCTTTTGAAGATTTTAAATATTTAGAAGGGAACTATCTATGGATTTTTTAACTTTGGAAGTCACAGTACAGGGAGAAACGCAACATTTCCATGTTCTTTCTTGACTTTCTTATCAGAGGACAAATTTATGATCTTCATTTTTGCAGAATCAGATTTTGAGGCAAACAGCAGCTGACACTCTGTCTGTGCAGGTGTATCTACAGCTGAGGGGTCAAGTCCAGAGTGGAACAGTGCATAGTTTCTCTCCTATCCACCGCCTCTGGTTATGAAATCCCTATAGGAACCTCCACCCTTTCCTGTCACACTGTGAAGCTATTTCTTACTGGAGAAGTCTGAATTACTTTGTGGGAACTTGGCCAATGAAGAGCTTCTTTATTGAATACAAAGTTTGACAAGTCACAGTAGCTTCAACATACTGCTTTTTTAGTATAAGGAGCTGTAAAGAAAAAAAAAGCAGAAGAAAAATCCTTTTTCAATGTTGTGTAAAAACAGGTCAGAGTATCATAGGGCATTCTGCTTACACTTCATATGCATAATAGGCTGATTTAAAAATTGTCCTGGTGCTCCTTACATGCTATTGCTTTATGTTGCTTTGGTCGGGATTCCAGGGGCTTTGGATTCTGGTACCTGCTGGGACAAGCAATTTCCATAGGTTCTTATAGTTTCTGGGGATAGGAATTGTGCAGGAAAAGAAACAAAATGAAAGAGAGGGGGAGACATGGAAAGATAAGAAGAGAGGTGGGAGAGAAGAAAGAGTGAGTGAGTGAGAGAGAGAGAGAGAGAGAGAGAGAGAGAGAGAGAGAGAGAGAAACTTATATTCATATCAATGGTGTGTTTACAGCTTGAGCCTGCTACCCTGAGAAGATCCTAACAAAGCCTAAGAAATTACCATTTGGGATTCATTTTGATTATAAGATGGAAGCCAGAAAGGAGAATGGATGTTCTAAACCTCCAGCCAAGGCACAGTGACTAGATACAGGCTGAGAGTGATGATTTGATTTTAGTTAAGTGTTTTCAATGCCTTGGAGACAGTCACATGCCACCTTGAAGAGAAGAGATTCTAATGGCAACAGTATCACCTACAGTTAAAGTGCTTTGCGGTATTTTAATATCGGGTCTCTTGGGACCCATTTTCTTCTCACAGAAGTGGGTAGGTAAGGATGAGCATGTCGCCATTAGACACCCAAAATAGAGCGATGAAGTGACCAGTTAAAATGGTAGGTGCAACGGTGATTAGAAAAGTCAGCCCCCCTCGGACTCAGCGAGCACTCTACACAGCCATAACCACACAACAACATGAGCTAATTATGTGCACAGTCCCCTGGGAAAGCAGTTCTAGCTCATGGTGGTAGATCTGTTTCAAGGGTCTTCCATAGTTCACAGCTAAGAATGACAAATTTGCGGGGGGAACAAGCCATCATTTCAAGGTGTACAAGCCATTACTCACAGGTAGTCATTACTGGCCAGAATTTTGGAGGAATGCCAGGCATGAAAAATGGAAGTTCTTAAGTTTCGCACTAGGGAATTAAAATCCCAACAGGTTCAAGGGGGAACCTGTGTTATTATTCATTTATTTTGAAATAGTCCTCTATTTTTTAACCTTCTTTAAAAAAACCCAGTTCTCTAAGAAATGCATAACCAAATTTCTTCTTTTGAGATAGGCACAATATTTTAAAGATAGTTAAAAATCATGAGAAGGTATTTACATAATTGTCAGTGGAGGGCATAGGAGCAATTTTGAAAGTCTGGTGACATGGCAGCTGGTTACAGATAGTAAATGGATTGTGAAAGACACACGGACCAGACAGCAGTACCCTGTGAGCCAGGTTGCCTTTCCATTGTCAGTGGAGGTCATTTTTCCCCCTGTGGTGATAAAGGGAGGGAGTATAGCAGTCACACACTTGTATTTCTCTGTGACCCTTCCTTACATATTTGCATGCGGTTAATATTTGCAGAGTGAGTTTTGCCACTGGACACAACTGCATTTCACTCATAGGGAAGAAGAAAGAACTTCAAGGTGTTCCTTGTTTTAAAAGAAGTTGGTATCAAGGGTATAAATGATCAACAACCATAACATATGAAAGTTTTAGAGACCATAATCTTTTTTCTATTAGTGTTGAAAATGCCCAGTGCGCATTATTATACTCAGCCAGTTGTAACAGTATTGTAGAAGATACTGAGGCTGGGAAATAAAATAAAATATGGATTCTAGCCTCGGTTATACATTTCCTATTACTTTGACCTTGGTAATTCACTTATTCTCCAGACTTAAATTTTATCATAGGTAGTGTAGAAAGGGAATGCATGAGCACCATACAATAGTGAGGCTTATAGGACACTTTAAAATGAAAGATGGATACTTAAAAATTATGTTCCATTCATTTTAGTAGAAGGACTTAGTACAGGGTTAGATGATGTCCTCATCAACTACAAATTATTTCAATGACATGATACCTGATAAGAACTTGTACGCATTTATGAAGATTATTTTGCTTTTTCTCAAATATTAAACTTATCCCTAAGAAGATGTTCCTTATAACGAGTATGACTCAAGGACCAAAAATGGTCATTTTTATTATAAATAATGCAATATTAAAAGGCAAAATGTATACCAAAATGTCCAATTTTGTCCAACAATTTATCCTGTTATTAATTATTGGACAGATTACCACATTATATAGAAGAATATATGTAATATAGAATAATATGTAGAATATATAATGTAGAAGAATATAGGAAGAGGAATAGGCAAAACCAGATGGTAATGAATGTATAGTCTCTGATTTCAATAAACTTAAAGGTTTAAGAATTCTGAATTCACATGTCTTAAAGACACCAAGACTGAATCATTTTCCTTGTACTTATAAATCAATTTGGGAACCAAAGGTATTCAACTGAAGAGGCCAAGTTTCCTGTGAATAGGAAAAATGTACAATAAATACCACTTATAACATGAATCTACCCACATTTAATCTACCCCAGGACCTGTGTTCTTTTAAGCCAGGCACCTAATATCTGAGTATTCTTTCTAGAAATCTGGATGTGACAGAATCCTTTGAAGGGTATCATTTTGTAACACTATATTCTGATTCCAACACAGAAGCCCCTCTTTAGCTCAATCAGGAGGAGCCATTGTCATCTGAGTAGAAATTGATAACTACAAATTGTCCTACAACTAGAATCATTTAGCTAGTGTATAATTATCTTAAGGATCATCCATGAAAAATAAAATTTATTAATATGTTGGAGTCTTTTGTACAATATTTGGGGAAAGGATCAAGAGAGGGGTAACTTATCATACATATTCAAGGTTTGCTATTTTATGAGGATCTTATTACATATATGTTAGGGATGGATTTCATCCACAGTAATGCAAATTTTGCAATAGAAATTATGTTCAAGCCCCAAGTAGGTATTGTCTAATTAGTTCAGAGGAGAGGTAACTTTATGTGTTTCTGATGCACACTTCTTCTGTAACTGGGAGGCATCCTCTCTTTTACATTCCTGTGTATGTTATCCACATTTCGTCTCCTTGCAGCCACGTTCTTTTGCTTATCTTTGACCATGTTTTGTCCATTTGAGTATCTTTGCATACAACCACTGGGAAAGTCACAAGACAGGGTAGTGAGTGAGACTCCAGGGGCAGAACTTCCGGGAGCAGGGGCTCTTTATTAGGATCACAGGGTGCTTCTCCTACTGCTGAGCCTCAGGTACCTCCTGGCCCTGTCATCGTTCTGGTCTGGATCAGGAGCTATGAATTCTGGTTTAAGAAGAGTCTAATGGTCTAGCCTGGTCTTGATCTATATGTTTCCTTAGCTTCTCTTCAAGGCCTCCTTTGCCCATGCTTGAGAAGGTTTCTTAATGGTTTATAGGTGAAGTGAGGTGGCTTAACTGCTGTGGAAATGGAAATCATCTCTACGCCATCACATCTCTATTAGACCATCTCTGTATTTCTGAACTTGAGATTGTGAGCTGCAGTGGTGCTGTTGGTATCCCCTTCGCTGGATCTCTCTTTCAAGTCTCAGGAGGATGTCACCAGTATTTTCCAATGTCTATACAATGATGGGGCCTCAGAGAAGGCTCCATGGGCCAGGGTCAAACTTGCTATGACTTTGTTGCCTAGAAATCTCTGCCCCACACTTGCTTTTCTTCACGTGCACAAACAAATTCAAAACATGATCATATTTTTGAGGCCATTCTCCCTTTTTTATTCTTTTCAACTTATTAAACACCATCTGGGAAGCTCTTAAATTCCTTAAGGAAGCTACTTGGTGTCATCAATTGTCATTAATTAGTCAACAGGGATGGTACATGGTTACAGAATTTTACTGGCTATATTTCACCTAAGTTATAGAACTAAATATCCGACCATATTAATTTATAAACATAAGGTAAACATTTGCCAAAACTATTTTAGATCCTCCCAAATTCAAAACCATTTGCCCTATAGCATATACTCAGTCAGAGATTGTTAAAAACGTAACTTAGGAAGATTTGTAATGGAATCTTTATAAATACTATACTTTATGAGAAATACAATTAAAACAAAAATTATTTATGAATCTGGCTTTTTTGTTCATCAATGCCTGGAACATGGGGCTGTACAAAATTAACCTTGTGATTTTTATCTTCTACACTAGCTTATGTTTAACCAAAACCAAAGGACTTTGACGCTGGAAGTATTAATTGATTGCTACAGTTACAATGTTCAGATATCTTGAAATGTTAAGCATTCATAAAGACAAAGAAGTACATCAAATATTTTAAAGACAGCAAATTGTGGTGTAATTATGAATTTAAATATTTATATTTTGAAAGCATAGCTCCAAGAATGAAAAGATAAGATTTCACTTGCCCAAAAGAAAACCTCCTGATCTTAAGTTTTTACTGTATTATTTACATAATAATTGTCTGAAAAAAAACCTGGCTTTAGGCTTCCTATTTTCCAAAGCTTAGTTCAGATATATGTTTTAGGAAGCTGAGTACTGAAGTGAACTAATAGCTATGAAACATCAGGTAAGCCAGAAATCAAATATATTATATAGCTTGAGGCTGTGGTGAAAATGGAAATAAACACACAGGGCCTCCATTTTCTCTGATATGCAAATGGCCTACTTAGATAAATGACTGAACAGCAATATAGTCAGATCCCCAGAGTAAATCATTTTCATTTCTCCTACTGGCTTAAGGCGATTATTAGCTCTATAATGCTTTATATCCAAATCTTTTGTGGACCGTATTACTCAGTTAGCTTAAAGCTTTACAGACAAAACATTTGATTTGCAAATACTAATACATAGAGGTAGCAGCTTCATCTCTCCTCCCATTTCACAGATGTGCAAGTACCAAAATTAACAAGATGGTTCTTGTTCACAGACTGAGATGTCCTTCAGAAAATGTGGTTGGAACTTCAAGCAGACCCCAATCATCAGACAAATGTTTCCTCTTTGTTATTTCTCTTTCTAGACTAAAGTCTAACTGCACAGCTTCCCCCCCTTCTCTTTCCTCCCCCCTGGACAGATATTTTCAACCTAACATTTTATCACATGCTTGTGTTTCTGGGACTGCAGCCCTTGACGCCATCACCAGAACCTGTTGAATCAGTTTCCTTGCTGGGATTTTGTTGTTTATGCCAGAGCCTCCACCTATCTCAATTTTATCCCAATAGCACATAAATTTGCATTTTCCTTTCTTTTATTTTATTGGACGTTCAGAATAGGTTTAGATCAAAAAGTCAATAAGGGTTCCCGCTCTACCGGGGTGTCAGAAATTATACAAATAGGGTGTTTCAGGACAGTTATCTTTAGAGTGGATAGTTCCCTTCCCCTTCAATAAAATCATTGTTGTGTGGCTGCTACAATATGTGCTGCTTTTCAGTTTCTAAATAGTTCCTTTTTTAAAAATTCATCCAGTGTGCTCCCAAATGCAAAAGGCCAAGGCCATTTTCAAATACAAGAAAAGATTCATTCTACTTGTTTCCTGTGTCTTGAAATAAAGGATTCAAAACATCAACAAACCCACAAAGTACCTGATTCAAAGTAAAGGACCGATATCACCCAAGCCAGTGGAACAGTACTGGGATGCACAACCTTGAAGGAGCATCCCTGGGTGATTATACACAACATTATAATGAATACCAAAAAACCCCACAAACAAACAAACAAACAAACAAACAAACAAACAAAAAACCAAACCAAAAAAAAAAAAAACCCAAAACACCCAGCAGTAATAAACATGAGGCTGAATGGAAATTTTATGGGCTAATTATAAGTTCTGTCTCAATTTTTAATATACTTCCTAGGACTAACCTCTCTAAATTATGTTAGCATAATCCCAGGGACACTTTTGAGGAGTTTTTTGAAGAGAAATTTAACTGTGTGATTTCAATTGTTAGTTGTCACATTGTTCTTATTCTGGAAAATTGTTGCCTCTCTTAAAAGCCTTGACTCTGAGAACCTTAAAGTAAAGAATTCCAGCCAATCAGTTACTTCATGCAAAAATGAAAATGAACCTGTAAATGTAGTTTCAAAATGAATTTTAATTTTGAAAACAAATTAAAAGCCCTAAAGAGAAGAGTGGTTTGGGAGTAATGTGATAATATTTGCATAATCATACTTCAGAAAATTTCTTTAATGGAATTAAAATATTTTGTGGCATGGTAGAACAACACTGAAATTTGTGCAGACAAACCAAAAATAATGTGGAAAATGGAGTTACTAGCTATAGACAGATCTCTTGCACAAAATTATATTTTCATAAAAATTCCTTCTAAATGGTGAAAGAATTCCAAGGTTCACAATATTATAAGACACAGTATTAGACTTAGTATAGGATGTTCAACCTAAAGGTAATGTAAGAATGGGCATTATATGGATATTTATATAATGCAGTTTCATGGAGATGAGTATTATATAAGGCAGGGGATTAAAATGGAGTAAAGTATTAGATATCACTTAAATTGCAGTGAAATGAAGTAAAGTATTAGATGTGTAGAAAAACAGCTATCACTTCATGGAAAGTCATACAAAAATTTGTAGTTAAAACTAGCATTTAGCATTACTAGGCCATGGAGAGTTTTGCATTGTTTCTTAAGCCTTTAAATTCCTATCAAACAACAACAGAATGCAGGTTTACTTCTGAGCGCATCCCCCTGTGCGCAGGCATGTGGCAGCTAGAGATCAACAAGCAGTGTCATCCTCTCCTGCTTTCCACGTCACTGTTGGAGTCAAGTCTCTCAGTGAACCTGGAACATCCTGCTTCTACTAGACTGCCTGGCCAGAGAGCCTCTGGGACTTACACATATGCACACGCCTGTGCTGGAGCACCAGAGGCGTGCTACCATACCTGGCGCTTTATAGGCTTCTGAGGAGTTGAACTCCAGCCTCAACGCTTGCACAATAAGCACTTTACCTGCTGAGCAATCTCCCCAGATACCTGAATATGCATTGTGAGAATGTATTCACAACCTCATTGGCTCTCAGACCCATGGTATCTACAGTGTTTAGATTAAAGAGGTCAAATTAGCTTAAACGAATCTTCCTTGAGATCCATATTGGTCCAAATCCTTGATCCGTGATCTCTCTCTCTCTCTCTCTCTCTCTCTCTCTCTCTCTCTCTCTCTCGGTTCTTTGTATATTTTGCAAATATAACTACTGGGGTGGAAGAAAACAAATATGATCTTGAAAACAGAGAGAATATTATTAATTAAGATATAATGTGAACATTGCTTCAAGTTCAATCATGAAAATTAACTATCTGCACATGTACATATAAACTTTAAGGAGGTGCACGCTATACTTGGGTCTAGTGATTCAAATAACACATGTTATTCAAATAACATGTTATCTCCACTCTTTTCTTTTGTTCTTCCACTTTTTATCTTATGAGATAAGTTCTCACTATGTAGTTCAGGCTGGTTTTGAACTCACCATCCTTCTGCATCTGCCTTTCAGAATCTACGATTTCATGTGCGAATCACGACATCCAGCTTCATGCTGGTTCTATCCATCTGTGTGTCCACCCTTAAATATATAGATCAACTTTGGAGCAGTATTAGCCTGGATCGTTGATTTGGTTGAAATGCCTCCTGTGAGTTAGGATCTCTAGGAAAGCCACTGGGATAATACTGAGGAGGCCGCTGTTGACTTGGAATTGCTTCAGCGAATTGAAGTTTCTAGAAACAGCGTTTTGTCAGAGACACACTGGGGGACAAGTGTGACAAAACCATTGTCCACCCAGCAGGAAGCTGTCATCTGTCAGTTTCCCTCATTGAGTATGCTCCTTGGTCCCCTGCCTGGCTCACTCTCCAGATATAAAAATCTTCAGGAAGGTCATGGGTTTCTGACCACAGGAAGCAGTCCCCTGGCCTGGTTTCTCACAGCAGGCCAGGTCCTTACTGGAAGAAGGCCTGAGCCAGGGGTGGGAGGGTGGGGGTGGGGATCCTACCTTCCTTAGTATCTTTGAGCCTAGCTGTCTTCAGAGCTTGAAAACTCAGGGTCTGGAGTCGGTATGAACAGTTCTTAAACCGCACTGAATCTTCCGACACTATAAGATGTAATCAACAACTGCCCACTTCACTCCGACTGTTTACAGATTCAGACAGTCAATTCTTAGTTGGCCCCAGTCTTCTTTTGGCTTACTCACAGGAATTCTGAACTAAAGTTTCTTACAAATAGATTAGACTTTGTGATATAATTACTTTTAATCTCTTCTTAAAAAACAATAAAGCAGAAAGGGTAATAAGTAAGGCTGACTGGGCTAAAAAAAAAAAAAAATCACTGCTCCTCAATTACCAGTGTGATGATTTTCATTTCCCTAAGGCTCTGTCAACTCAAGAGTAAAATGGAGATTTTCATGTTATCAACCGCATTGTTTTTTCGTGAGGATTAGATAAGCAAATCCATGAGTAACTATAGAGGCACTGCTTTGCACATTCTTGCTAACCATCACCAGCTGTCTCAGGAGGGTCAGGGTGGAGCTCTGAGTGACACAAAATGCTCTCTGTCATACACTATTGCGCCAACAGGGCGTCATGATTCTACTTCAAATTAGCTACCTTTGCCTGAACAGGAGGCACTTCGCTCTCAAATCTAAATTTTCAATTTGTTTGCAGCTGCATACAGACATCAGTTAACATAGACAACTACATTCAGCAGATTTACGCTATACTAGCTTCTCATTAAAGCAGCGTGAGGTCTACAGTGATAGGTCAATTACCTTTAAAAGACACACTGAGGAAATGGTAAGCCTTCACGTTCACAAGCCTTAAGAGGAGCCTCACGACACAGAATCACACTAGAGAAAATTCCAAGCATAGGTTTATTTCAGTCGTTATTTTAAAAACTAATTATGCAAATATTTATCAGTGACAACAATGTATCAAACACTCTGCATTGGCCTTGACAACAATAATGATAAAGCCCCTGCAACTTCAATTTTAAATGGAATGAGAAAAAGGAACTAATTATTTGCTACTTAGAAACTTGGTGAAGTAACAATATTTCAATATGAGACCTTTTTAGTGAATTAAAACAAAGATCCTTAGCATCATTTTATATAAAAAGTAGATAAAAGAGTTTGGGTTATGTATACTGAATCCAGTTTTATTACTTTTGGCTAATGATGGAGCATTAGATTTCTAGGTAGATTAGCTAGTTACTAATATTACCAGTGGAATCAAGTCATGGCAAAATATGAAAATAAGATTGAGAAATCTAGAATTTTCCTACAGCTTTACCTATACTACACCTAGATGGTATGTAAAGCTGGTGTTACATGCAGTCAAGAGTTATCATCAGCCTCAATTCAGTCTTTCCTTTCCTTCTGTTGTTTAGTATCAGTCTATGTAGAATGTATGTTCTCATTCAAGTAAAGGTAAAGATTGACAAAAATAACCAGAATTCAGTAGGCATCAAAATGACTTCAAAACATCATGTGTTAGCATTCTAATATCATAACATAGTACTCCAAATTCTATATATTTCCAAAGTTTGCAACTTTATGTGAACTACAGTTAGGAAAGTAGCATTACAGTGTGGGTTAGGTTGAGGTTTTCTGTTTTAAAAGTCACTAGGAAGTGGAATGCACACCTTAAACAACTATAACACAAAGACACACACACACAAAACACACATATGTACATGCACACACAACACATATGTGTACATGCATGTGTACTGCTGTCCTCCAATAAATATTTGAGAAAGCCTTAACTGTCCTGGTAGGATAGGTAGAGGCAGGGAGGTATTGAAGGTAGGTTGAACAATGGAGACACAATAGAATATGGAAAGGCTTTTCTCTTGGACAGTAGCATAACTTCATGCAATATAGAGTTAAGTGTAGAAGCAATGGACCTGCCTAGACTCGGTGTGCTGAGTTCTGCTGACTCCCCATGGGAGACCTCGATTTGGGGGATGTGGGGTGGCTTGGGAAAGAGTGCTGGGGGGTGGGAGGAGGGAGGAGGGAGGAGGGAGGATCTGTGGATGATATATGGAGTGAGTAGAAATTTCTTAATAAAGAAAAATGAAAAAAAGTGTAGAAGGAAATGGGTGAATATTAGTTAGCTCTGGTTGTCATTATTACTAGTTTTTAGATATTAGGTGCCTAGTGCATCTTTTAATTGGTGTACTATTTAAGTGACTTTATTATTGAACCTATAGGACCAGATGTGGTTTGAAAGTGGCTCCTCCTGAGATGCTATGAAGAGATGATGAAGGCAGAGATTGCAGCTCTAAGATGTTTAATATCTTTGAGTTTGAAATATTAGCAACAATAACTACATCTGGAGGACATATGTAGCATTAGGCATTTCCCTTTGAAAGAACAATTTAGACAAGTGAATTAAGACTATGAAATGGCTGGGCGGTGGTGGCGCATGCCTTTAATTCCAGCACTCTGGAGGCAGAGGCAGGTGGATCTCTGTGAGTTCGAGGCCAACCTGGTCTACAGAGTGAGATCCAGGACAGGCACCAAAACTACATAGAGAAACCCTGTCACAAACAAACAAACAAACAAACAAACAAACAAAAAACTATGAAATGCTGAAAGCAAGGAGTAAGTATCATATGAAAAATAAATTTATAATGTTTTCAGCAATCAAATAGATGATCTGGAGGCTCATGGGTGAATACAACAGATACTGCACTTTGGTCAAAGGAAGTTTACTTTCTCAGCAAGAACAAGACAGCAAACAAGGCATTGTATGGGCTTTTGGAAAGCAAGGAAAATCATGGTGAAACTGTTGGCCAAGGACACAAGGTGCTGAGAGGCAGATTGTAATTTTAAAAGCAAAGATCAAGGGGGGCCTACAAAAAGGTGATGCTAGAGCAAGGTCTTGAAGAACTTTTCAAATTTAAGACTTGAAATGCAAAATTTGCTAAGCATTTCTTTATTGAAAGTTCTATTTGATTTCGTCTCAAGCATGGGGAGGAAAACATGAATTCTTTTTTTTTTTAAATCCCCTTAAGAAAAGGATGCTATTTTATGTATCTGTATTTCCAAGCATTTCAGCAACACTTCCATGTTGTGTTTCTCAAGGTTTTCTGTTTTGCAATTCAGGAAAGTACCTAGATCTTTCACTCTAGAGAGAGTCTAGGGACACTCACTATGAATCTCCAGAGCACAAGTACTAGCTTGTGGCAGAGGCTCAGTGATGTTTTTGACTTGACTGTCTTAACAGTTTTATTGGCATATTCATTTTTATTAAGCACAAAGGGACCATATCATTTAAAAGGTCCTTGATTTTTCTTAGCCTTTCATGACATTCTACAAGCACACAAACTTCCCTTAATTAAGATTTTCTCCCCACATTTTCAAGGGATTAACATGCTCTGGTAGTAGGCATTTAAATTATAATTTAATAAATGGAAATTGAATACCTAGGCTATGCACCTCTGTTTGACAGGATGGATGCCCCAAAAGTATCTTATGGCTGTAAAAGGTGAATTCTCATGATGTCTCTGGAAGGAAACAGCATTTGGGGGACTGTTATCTAGGAGAGAGGACTCTAAATAGTAGCTCTTTGCTCAGAGTTCACCATCAATTCATAGATAAGTCAATTGGCACTCATCATTTTAGTCATTGGAGGCTAGTATAGTTAAGAGGAATATAAAGTGTACTACAGGCAATAAACAGAAGCCTTGTAACAATATAATGTGTAGTGGGAAAGAGAATTGGAAGATCTATAAAAACTGCCAAAAAAGAACAAAAAATATAATTAAGGGAGCAAAAGACATATTGAACACATTCTCAGGGACCATTTCAGAGAGCAGTAAATGTCTCTCCAAATGTGTCTTAGAAAAGGAAGGCAGAGCAGGGAACTAGTTCCATGAAGAGAAGAGAAAAACAATATCAACTAGAACTGTAGGTAAAGATAATAAGAGTAGGATTTGCTTCTGTGAATTTTTACCTTTCTCTAAAATATTTAAGTGTCATCTAATCTGCAGATCAGATTGTCAGAAAGCCTTAGTTGAGAGTAGGTCAGAGGAAGGAAGAAGACATAAACCAAGGTGACATTGCAGGCAGACAAGCTCAAAATAAGGCCAATAAATTGGGATATAGGTAATAGCTGAATTTGCAGTTCACAGCCAAGCCTTCCCAAGTAAAGTTATTTTAACTTACATATTATTTAAGAACATACTTCCTTTCTTTTGTTTTGTGATGGCATGTCAGTTACACACGAGTTCCTCAACAATAGAAAATAACATTTCTAGTAGAAAAAAAATTTTTTTGACAGTGAATTTTCATTACTTGGACCAAAGGGTTTCATCTAGTGAAACATGTCAGAGTTACCTGGGGAGTTTTGCCAATAAACACACCCCTGCTGAGACCCATCTCTGTGGAGTATCCTATAACAATCTTTGGAAATACACTGAACGCTATCACCCTTACTTCCTAAAATAATTAGCCACTGTCTCGAATTGTAATTGCACAAAAGTAATTGCTAAATCAAAACAAATTATGGAATAATGGCAATGTGTTATTAGATGTGACAGGGAGAGCTGATTTTCGAAGTACAGAGCAAAATTCGGATGTGTACTGAGCTAATCCCTGACAGAGAAATCTCATCATTACTGGTATCAGATGATGTCAATCATTGGGGTTTCCTTGCAGTGGGCAATTCCCAAACTTTCCTTAATGTAGTGTCTGGAAAGACAAAGTATAACCAACCAAATGGGCCATCCAATTTGTGACCCTTACTGTTCTCTCTCACACACATTTCCACACACAAACATCTTTCCAATGAGCAGTTTAGAACATTTTCCATCTTTCTCAGGAAAACAAGCTTGAAATCCACATGTATTGTAGCCAGAAATTTCTTCAGTCCGACCTTGCCCCGCAGTCTGGATGAATCTCTCCCACCTGCAGGTTCCACAGTTGCTTATAAAATAATCACTCAGAGGCTTAAGATTATTTACAAACTGTATGGCCTATGACAGGCCTCTGGCTAGCTAGCTCTTATATTTCAAATTAACCCATTTTTTTTAAAACCAACTTTTATTTATTTATTTATTTATTTATTTATTTATTTATTTATTTATTTAGGTTTTTTGAGACAGGGTTTCTCTGTGTAGCTTTGTGCCTGACCTGGATCTCACGCTGTAGCCCTGGCTGGCCTTGAACTCACAGAGATCCTCCTGCCTCTGCCTCCCGAGTGCTGGGATTAAAGGCAGGCACCACCACCACCCAGCAAATTAACCTATTTTTATTAAACTATGTTTTGCCATATGTTCTGTGGCTTTACCAGTCTGCTGGGATGTTGCTCCTTGGGCTGCTGGCTCACATCTGTCCCCTACACTGCTTTCTTCTTCTTGTCTCTGTCTTGGATTTCCTGCATGGCTATCACCTGACTTGCCATAGGCCAGATCAGCTTCTTTATTAACCAATCACAGCAACACATAGTCACAGCATCAGAAAGACATCCCACAGCATTTTATTTTAACTTAAAACAAAATAAATAAACTACCTATTTAAAAGAATGTGATTTTAATAGGAAACACTTAAATAGTTCTGTATATAATTATAATGTATATACACATTTATACATAATTGAAATTTAGAAGAATAGTGTTGGATGAAAGGCAATCAAAACCCTATTTTACATGCAAGAACAATCATTCTAATGACAAGAGACTTGAGTACTTTGGCTCTAAAAAAGTCTCATATTTCTCCAGAGACTATTATTGAAAAATATCAGGCTTCTGTATTTTAACACTTGTGAAGCTGAGTGTGTGCTACCAAGCTAGAGGAATATAGGAACAAAGGTCTTATCATCATCAATTATTCAAAATCTCATGGTGTGTGTTTGTGTGTGTGAGAGAGACAGACAGACAGACAGACAGACAGAGAGACAGAGAGAAACAGAGAGATGCATAGAGACAGGGAGAGAGAGAGAGAGAGAGAGAGAGAGAGAGAGAGAGAGAGAGAGAGAGAGAGAGAGAGAGAGAAGCAAGATATGGAGGGATTAGACACTATGACTCCATCCCTAAACTGGAAATGGGACAGAAAGTAGAGAATTGGTGGACTTCTCCCTCCAGTGACCTCACTTAACCTCACAGAAACGATAGCCTTTCTTCACCAAATTCAGTGCTTCATGTATAATTGTATCTATTTCTCTGACATAATTACTTGGGGCAAATTTCAGATACATTACTTTCTGACTTAATGTCTCAGTATGTATCTACTAAAAGATACAGAACCTTAAAAACATAACCCTAATACTATCATTAATCCTAACAGAGATTCTATCTAATGTAACCAAGTACCAATTTGTCCTTCTGATTTCCTCAGTTGCTATGGAGTTTTTTTATGACACGTATTACAATGGGCTACAGTATCTCCTAGAGCTGTGGTTTAACACATTTTTTTTTTCTCTTCTCTGCCCTGTGAGGAAATTGAGATTTAAATTGTTTCAACAACAGGATTATAGTATTTATGAGGAGTGGGTGATGTTTGCTTGCTTCTTAGATAAGTTTCTCTAATTGTGCCTTCTTTTAGCCAAGAATTTTATAGAAGCTAGTTCAAAGATTAAGACAGCAAAGTAATTGAATTCAGGATGCCCATAGCCAAAAGCAAGAACCAGACATGGATATAATTAACTCTAATAAAAGGCAAAACACAATATGCTTTTAGAGTGTTCCCCAGTGCTTGCTGTTGTATCAGTATTAAGAGAATGATACAGCTCTAGCTTCTCCACGACCATGACACAGTGTGGAGAGGGCAGCCCTGGGGACAACCCCATCAAACACCAGAACTCTGCCGAGCATAATTTAATAGGTAATCTCGAGGATTCCTTCTAGCTCTAAACCTCTGAGTGAAACCGAGCTGTGTGGTGTAATTCATGATGCCTTTGTAAGCTCACGGACTTCCCTTGAAGGTATACTTGAGCAAAGCTAGGGAATATTAAGGAGAAAAAGTCACCAACGGTAGCATTTCAGCTAACTTAAAGTATTTCTGGCTTGTCAACAACTCTACAAGTAGACTTAGAATAGGCAATGCGTCGCCACGCTTCAGTTCCTCTTCCAAGCAAAACAAAACCAAATACCCACCAGCCACAAAAGCCATCCATTTTGAAGAAAAGTTGCAGGTGACACAGAACAATTCAGTGCCTGGGTAGGAGAGTCTCAGTAAATCTGTTGTGCATTTGTTTATGCCTGGATACTTGATCTTCAGAATTTTTTTTTTCTCTGTGTGTCTGGTGTTTTGTATTTTGCTCCTGAGATTCATGCAACTGTTTCTTTAGGCACAGACAGCACACATTGTCCTGGAAGATGGAACTAAGATGAAAGGTTACTCCTTTGGCCATCCATCCTCTGTTGCTGGTGAAGTGGTTTTTAATACTGGCTTAGGAGGGTGAGTATACTTCTGTCTGAATGCTTTATTTTTCCTTTATGTAGAAGAATATCTGAGTGATGTAACTCATGGCAACAGGTGGAAATCACCACATCATTTGATTATATATTGTATTTACGTGGGGCTTTGTGTATGGCCTGCTGTAGCCAGCCTGGAAGACAGGTATAGACACATACTTGCTGTTCCTGCAAAAGAAATATAACATGGATGCTTCAGTGGCCCCTTAAACAAAACAGAAGAAAGCTAATCTTAGCATGTTGTGAATACATCAGTTAAGAGAGACTACCAAATGGGGAGGTATTGATCTGATGTTGGTGAAACCTGAAATATGGAAAAGACAAAGCATCACAATACAGGGCCATTATCTCAGTGAAGTAAAACCCTAATTTTGCACATTTAACAAGAAACACTTGAGTATTTTGTGTAATTTTGCCTTTGGATAGAAAAGATGAATTAAGACAGGCAAGGAGCGACAAGGCACACATCTAATATTCCTTTCAAGACTTATTCCTTTTTATTATTTAAGGGTGTGTGTGTGTGTGTGTGTGTGTGTGTGTGTGTGTGTGTGTGTGTGTGTGTAAAGGTGCCCATGGTAGCCAAAGAATGGAGAACAGATCTATCTGGAGTTGGAGCTACAGGCAGTTTTGAGTCACTTAACATAGTTTCTGGGAAACTGAACTTAGGTTTTCCACCAGAGCAGTAAGTGCTCCTAACCCCTGAGCCATCTCTCTATCCTCCCACCTAGTATTTTTAATAGTTATTCATTTTGACCCAATTTGGTGTTTAAGATTTACTAGCAAATGGGTGACAATGAGAAGGAGAATTGTTATATAATTCATGTGGTTGATCTTACTTAGACAACAAACATTTGTTCTGCTGGGGACCAGGCACCAGGAGGCTGGATTTCTGGTCTCAGAATGCAATAGCCGAGAATGGGATATTGAAACCTTCCTTAATCTTTTGGAGTTTCAGTTTTCCTGTTTAAAAAGTAAGGGGGCTAGATTGCATAGAAATTGGCCTCTGTGGACTTAAACCCCATCTATCTCAGGAAAAACATGACTTGATTATTTTGAAAGGTTTCCTTTAGAGAGTCAGTCAGCTCACCTTCTGTGAGCGATTTTGATGAACACTTTGGGGACATTCCCATTAGCCTTGTAAGGAGGAAGGAGCATTGGGTTAGCTGATCCTGACTGTATTGATAGATCAAGCCTGTCATTATGTTATTAATGTGCAGCTTCCCTAAATCCTCACCTCCACGTGTAAAATGAAGACTATTAGGTGGTTTTTAAATCAGCCCCGGTGGTGAGAACATTAAATTACAGCATATAAAACCTGTTTGCAAAGTTTTGCTTCGCCAGGCAATTATTTAAGCTTTTCGACAACACTAATTACTAGCTGTGTTAATATACCTGCCAACAAACAACTGTTTAATATAGATCAGAATGATGGAGGGCACTAGAGTTTTCTTCTTGGTGATAGATTAGGGGTAATAAATCCTGTCACATCACAAAAGTCAAACAGGACCTGATGGATTAATTTGCTTCCAACACTGTAGCTCTCTAGCACATGCTACATTTATGAACTCACTGGAGAGTACCATAAGCCTATGTTTAAGGGAAAGGCCAAGTCCTTTAAAGAAAGAAAGAAGCCAAAGAAGATAAAGTTAATTCAATGCCTTTCTTGGTGTTGGAAAGACATCCATGTATTGGGTTAGTCCACAGACCTGACGTTTTATTGAAATATGTAGATTTCATCCATTGTCTGGCTCACTCAGTAACATGATTATAATTAAGTGTTTTTTCGTCTTCAAGAAATACATTTATATTGTGTAGAAGCCTTGCTTAAAGAATTATCAGTTGCTGACAGGTGAGAGGCATCTGAGAAATAAGCTGATGGAAGCTTGAGTACTTGCATTTCCCTGGGGAACTGGAAGACAAAGTGTTCTGTTGACAGAGTTAGTTCTAGGAGGACATAGTTCGGATGGAGTTGAGGTATTTATGTTGACTGCTATCTGAGCTGTACTGGATTGGTTTCAAGGCTGTCGATTCTGTCCTGCTCAGCACCTAAATTCACACTTTCAGTAGTAATCCACAAGAAAGATTTGGTTTAACTCTGTCTGCAGGAAGACAAAATGTAAGAGGGCAGGAAAGAAGAAATCAGCTATAGTGTCTTCAAGTGCATGGAAAAAGTGTTGCGAATGCCTAGTATTTATTGGAAAATATCTCCCTCTCCACATAATGTTTTAAACACACACACACACACACACACACACACACACACACACACACACACACATCTCCAACTTTAAAATTCTGCATTCCTTCCAAATTCCATTTTCAGTACTGTAAAAAAGTTATTTAGAATCTTAAATTTTAAGCCAGTTATGTTGTAGGTAAGGGATATTTTTCCAAGTTCATAATAGCTATCAAATTTGTAAGCTTCATACTAATACTAAATGATCTTAAAATCAATATTCTTGAGTTATTCTTTCATGTGCATTAACTCCTTTGTTTAATTCTTTATAGAATTCTAATATGCATATGCACTCATGTGGCTATTTGTAACAGGAGTTGCTAAATTGTCTTATTAATAAAAAACCCAGAGCCAGACATTGGGGTGAAAGCTGAGAGATCAGAGAAATAGAACAAGCCACAGCCAACCTCACCTTACCAACTCCTCAGCCTCCAGAGAGGGCCACTTCCTGTATACCCATGCCTGTATACCTTTCTGTGCCATGCCATCTTACTTCCTCTCTCTGCCCAGCTACATCACTTCCTCTTTCCACCCAGCTCTATTACTTCTTGTCTGTCTGTATAGACCTCCAGACCTTTATGGTTAACTAGTACCGGGATTAAAGGCATGTGCCACCATGTCTGGCTCTGTTCTCAGTGTGGCCTTAAACTCACAGAGATCCAGATGAATCTCTGCCTCCCAAATGCTAGGATTAAAGGCATGTGCTACCACTGCTTGACCTCTGTATTTAATATAGTGGCTGCTTTTATCCTCTGATCCTAAGCAAGCTTTATTTGTTAGAACATAAATAAAATATTACCAAAGCTATTACTGTCACAATGGGCTATTCTTCAGTATCTTAATGTATATTGAAAAACCATCTTTAGCTTTTTGATGGTTAATATGTTTGTGAAACTTTCAGTCTTTGACAGTATCACTTTTTTTTCTCACTATCTAGTAGATATGGAAGCCTTTAAAAATATCTGCAAATGTTAAATTGGCAACAAAGTATAGAAAAATTAAAATATTGGCCAGGCAGTGGTTGCATACACTTTTAATCCCAGCACTTGGGAGGCAGAGACAGGCAGATCTTAGTGAGTTCAAGGGCAGCCTGGTCTACAAAGTGAGTTCCAGGACTGTGGAGCCCCACCAAGGGGCTACTGAGATCTGAGCTTGCTTTATCCAGCAGAGCTGACTTAGAGGCTTGCTTGACCATGTGCATGGTAACCAGGTGATTGGAAGGGTCCGCACTTGGCTGTGCTGGGGGGAGGTCTTTGGCTCCACCCCTTGGCCTTCCTATAGAAAGCCCTTTAGAAGGGACAGAGAGGGCTGGTGGATAAGGATCCAGGCTCTCCTGAGCTATCCTGTGTTCTATCTGTTTCTCTCTCTTCTCTCCTTCTGTCTAAATCTCTTACCCCTCTCTTCTCAAGGGTACCCTGAAGTAAAATGTGGGAGCCGATCTCCCAGTTGGGCACCCACACAGGACAGCCAGGGCTGTTACACAGAGAAACCCTGTCAAAAACAAAACGAAACAAAACAACCAAAAACCAAAAACAAAACAAAACAAAAAACCCAAAAAAACCTCCAAAATTTAAAATATTATTAGAGAAATTCAACAAATTTTAAATGAAAAAATAAAAACATGAAAATTGTCTTTGCATCAGAGTCAGCTTTTCTGTTCATATTAGTTATATCATGGATAAAATTTGGTATTCTCGGGAAATTTCTTTAGAATTGCTGAAGCCTAGAGACAGATTATAGGAGCTTTTCCTCATAGTCTTTTCATTCAATGGTTCAGTGACTCAGGATATGTACATTCATAGTAGTTTTGCACTTACATGCGTGTTTTACTAATAGACACTCTGCTGTGTCTACCCAGGTACCCGGAAGCACTTACTGATCCTGCCTACAAGGGGCAGATCCTCACCATGGCCAACCCTATTATTGGGAATGGCGGTGCCCCCGACACCACCGCACGAGATGAATTGGGACTTAACAAATACATGGAGTCTGATGGAATCAAGGTAGCACCCACAATGACGTGTTAAGAGTCTCTGTTTGAAAATGTGCAATTGATTGATTTCTAGGGATCCAAGAAAGGCAAAGCTTTTCTCACAAAACCATGTATTAAACCCGCATTTTCAACCTTATTCCTAAGTGCATGGGGATAATCTTCAGCTCGACAAGTTCAAGTTTTATTCATTTATTTGTTAACTATTTATTATGATAGTTTAGATTTTAGTGCCTTGGAGGAAACTTATCTTAATACATAAAATATTGCTACATGTCTAAATAATGAGACAATGAATGAGGAAGAATCATCTTTTGAGATAAGTTTGATAATCAACTGTGTATTATTTATTGCCTTTTAATTTAAGTATTAACGAAAGGTAATTTATAATATGATTAGATAATTAGCATATTCAGATACCCTAGTCAAGGATATTTGGGTAGCGTCTTAGACAATGGATCTTATAAACAGTTTAAAATTTACATTCCTGTTCCACTTCCTTTCCACTGTTCTGTTTTGGAGTGACTTGGGTCTCACATTTCTCACAATTTCTTCCTATTTTCTCACTCTTTTTTGCATGCATGTTAAGAAGGTTATTTTATCTATTATATACATTAAATAATGAATTGCAAACTATATTATTGATAAACTAAACAGTTGAAAAGCACAGTGTGTCTGGAAGAGACAGTCCCTTCATTTGGAGATCTGCCTGAAAGGTAAACCCACTGTCCCAAAGGACCATTAAGGAAACAATGATATACTTAAATAAAAGTGTTGACAACCATTTCTTATCTTCTTTCTTATATCATGTCTTTAAAATTTTAAGACTCTTATCGATGGCTAAAATACATTTAAAAAAATACAAACTTAACCTTCCAATTGAGTCACAGGAAGTATATGTTTGGTGAACCACCCTTTGAAGCATCTGTCTGTCTTCCCAGGTGGCAGGTCTGCTGGTGCTGAATTACAGTAATGACTATAACCACTGGCTGGCTACCAAGAGTCTGGGGCAATGGCTGCAAGAGGAGAAGGTGAGAAGTGGGATTGGTTGCCTTTCTAGCATGACTGGTTACTGGGTCTATGGGAAACTGGGGAGGTCTTTAGATATTTTAAACTCAGAGGATGAGGACACTTGTGGAGCTCTGGATATCTCTACAGTAGATAAGGGTTTTTAACCACTACCACCACCACCACCACCACCACCACCACCACCACCACCACCACCACCACCACCACCACCACCACCACCACCCTGTATACTTTGCAGTCTTTCCAGAACTCAGTCTCTGAATACATAGAACTACATATTTTCAGTTTATCCACTAGGTGGTTCCCGCACATGAGTGGTAGTGTTTCTCATTTAGAACACAACAAGGAACATCTTAGAAATTCTTTTGAGCAATATTAGTCATTCCCACCATTTCATCTACAGTTTCGTTTCCTGGTCTGGGTTCTAGAACAAAGTCTACTCGGAGCTGTATGTGTAGGGTGTATAATCATTCCATCCAATATTTTTGCCATCCTTAATTCTTATCAGTACAAATAGATTCTCATTAAGTCTTTTGGGTTTTAAACATTATGATAAATTAATTCACTTAAAGTAATATGGAAAAAAGGTTAAACCTTGCAATCTTACCATAGTTTAAATGTTAATACTTCATCAGAGAATTCACCCCGATTGTTTGGAATTCTTAATCTTAACAGACCAGCTACATTTCGTTTCATCTTCACTGTTACTGCAGCTGGCTTTGGTCAAGTGCTGCTAATCTTGTACTTGGTAGACTACTATGCCCAGGAAATTCTGCTTCTCCATTGAGTATCCACCTATTGGGAATCAACATTACCCCTTTGTGACAAAATAAAAATCCAAAACAAAAATCTTGGTAATAGATTCTGAGGTCTCAGTTCCTAAAAATTAAGAGGCAAGAAGGCATTCTGCCATGTCCTGGGTCACCACTGATTTATTCTCAGCCACTAAATCTTTATTTATCTTTATTTGGACGATATCTAGTTTCTGTAATGGTTATTTAACACTCAATCTTCTCCTCTGTGTCCCTCTGTCTGTCTGTCTCCCTGTCTTTCTGTCTGCCTGTCTCTTTGTCTCATTTTTCCCCACCTCCCTTCTTTTTTTCCTCCTCTCTGTCCCCTAGTCTCCCTTTCTCTCTCCTTTCTCTGTCTCTCCTTCACACATACATGCACATGTACTCTTTGTGTTATCTAGCACATCTGATTTCCTTTATGTTAGAATTAATAATTTTAGTTTCAACCTTCTTAGAGTGTGCTTTCAATATATGAAGACCATGTCTATCATTATCCAACCTAGTTAAAAAAAAAGAAAAGAAAAGAAAACCAAAGGATGTATTGCCACATTGATGAACAGGATGGACAAATATTAGGAAAACATGACTGTACAACACAAGCCTTAAGAAAAAAATGTGTTGAGTACCTACTGTGTGCCAGGAATATTTGGGTCAAAACATATTCGTATATTATTTCTTTTAAAGTTAACTGATTTGGCTCTTTAAAATACAGATTTTTTTAAAAAAAATATGTTGTACCTAAAATACAAAATTATACACATATTTCAAACAATATATACACACACATATCTCATTTCAAAATGAATATTTGTATGGAATGTGACCTATTTAATATCTGGGGTTAAGCAGCAAAGCTGTTGCAGGGCATTGATGTGCAGAAGTTCTTGTTTTTTATTCTGAGGACAGTCTTGGGCAGTAGGAGGTTGGGTTTTAAGTAGAGCAGCAATTTCCCTGGAACTGACAGCACTGTCACCCTGGGTCAGGGAAAGGAAGGACTGGGGGAATTATTTACCGCTCAAGAAGATAGATGAGGCTAAGTGTGCAACTCGAAAACAATATGCTGGCTCTAATCTCTCCCCTCTCACTGCCACTGTGATTTTTTTCTTACAGGTTCCTGCAATTTATGGAGTGGATACAAGAATGCTGACTAAAATAATCCGGGATAAGGTACGATCATCATCTTTAGCTGAATCTCTGTCGCTTCTCATTCTCCCCCGGTGCATGAAGGACTCACTAATACGCAAAGGAGAAAAACCTGGCCAGCTCCCTCTGCTCAGTCCTATGTCCCTTTCCTTTACTCTTTGGATGTGGTCTCCAGGACTGAATATTTGACTACCATGTTTGCAGTTGGGTGGACCTGAGATCAACTTCCCTGGCAGGAATTTATTGAGTGCCTACTATGTGTTGATTATGACAATGGGGCAAGACATTATAATTCTGTTCCCAAGACAGGCTGCAGTGGAACAAAAAGTGTGTAGAGTGTGTAACAATTTGGCCTAACCAGAATCCTCCATGCCAAAGAATGCAAAACAGAAACTAAGCAAACTATTGTTTGCTCAGGTCTCCAAGAAGGGTTATTTGTGAAATTAGTGACTTTTATATCACGAGTGTGGGTTACCTCAGTGAGAGAGTTCTTCCTAAGACGGGATTAATAACCAGAGAGACTCCTCAAGGCAAGGTTTTCTTTGCTGTCCTGTCTGAAGGCTACAACATCTGCTCCCCCCACACCATTTGAGAATACCATCACCAATTGCTTCCTTCTTCCTGCTGCTGCTTCTTTGCTATGTGCGTCTTCCTAACCCAGATCAGAAATAAACGTTCCCTCACCAGGGCTCACCAAATTCCCCCAATGCAACTGAGTTTTCTCACAAACGTTAACCCATTAAAAAGGAAACAGTATGATTTGGTAGTACACACTGACGCAGGTCCTTCCAGAAAATTGGTTGTGGATTCCTTGTTAGATTATAATCAGTCCTCTGCATCTGTAAGTTTTGCACAAACTGGTAAAAAGTGCTTTTAAAATTTCTTATAAACATGTTATCAGTTTGTCTAAAAGTACAGTGTAAGGGCTCGTCACATAATGTGTGCATTGTATTAACTACTGTAAGTGACCTACAGTAGTTTAATGTGATTTAAAGTCATAGATACATGTAGGCCCAATGACAATGCTATTTTATATGATGGATCTGAGCACTGCAGATTTTAGTATTCAAGAAGGTTCCTAGAACCAGTACCCCAAGGATATCAAAGGCAAGCGTATTGACACAGGCTGTCTGTAAACAGAAAGGAGGAATGGTATTGAATGTGAGAGCATGGCAGCACCTGTGACCTGAAAGATGGCAGGGAGAGTTCATGTAGCCATCCTACTCTGCTTCTCATTATCCCTTCAGTGATTTTCGCAGGAAGAGACTTCAGTGAGGTTATGTATTCCAAGTGGATTTTTTTGTGTTTTCTTTGCTTAATAGTGTGTGGGAGTTGTAAACAATGATGTAGCATCTAGGACCAGAAGGAATTCAGAATGCAATTCAGGCTGCAGAACTGGCAGTCTGGATAGAATATAGCCAGGCACGCTGGGTTGAATATAGCCAGGTCTCATGACTTGTGAGAACTCTTTCTAAGATGACCCTGCATCTTCTGTGTCGTGTGCTGGGCTCAGATGAACTCTATTTTTATTGTAGGGACTTCAAATTTTAAAATCTGACTGAATAGCATAGAGCACATGTGCAAGTCTGCCAGAGTCCAGATCTAACCTGCCCCCACCTTTTGAAGGGTTCTTGGGTAGAGGAGAGAGGAATGAGGAAATATTAGGTAGAAAGATAGAAAGAGACGATAAGAAAGACAGAGATACATGATAGCTTCGGGAGGGCCTTGGGTCAATACCCAGTCACCCAGAGGTTTATTCAAAAGGCTTTTTATAATATACCAAGGGGAGAGGCAAAAGACCTCCCCTTTGCAAGATCAAAGCACACCATACAGCCAAGTGTAGACCCTTCCAAACTCCTGGTAAACACGCTCTTGGCCAAATCCTATTTTGCAGCCCTGCTGGGTAAAGCAAGCCCAGATTCTCTGACCTTGAGTAAAGTCTCACTAGGGAGCCTCTGTGGGCCCCCACAGGCACATAGCATCTGCTTGTGGCTGATACTTATTCTAAAAACACATATTATCACTTTCACGTTCGTCACTCATTGTTTGAAAACTCAAATTGAATTTCATACAGCATCAGGAGAAAAACAAGTTTCAGAATTTGGGATGCATAAATATAGAAATGTGTAACTTGGATTTAAAAGTAGGTAAAAATCACCACACACTTCAGTGTGAAAGCAAAATGGGGTTTCGGTTAATTTTCCAAGGCTTTGATTCAGCACTGTAGTTGGTTGTTTTATTACTTGTTACTCTTTGTTTTTTCTCCTTCTATTTAGTCTCTTTGCCTGCCAACCCTGCCTTTCCTGTCTCTGCCCAGCTACCAGCTGTTCAGCTCTTTATTAGACCAATCAGGTGTTTTAGACAGGCACAGTGACACAGCTTCACAGAGTTAAACAAATACAACATAAAAAACATCTTTGCATCATCAAACAAATATTTCACAGCATAGACAAATGTAACACATCTTAAAATAATATTGTACAACACAGTACCCTGGTTTTAACAATAGCACTAATATCCATGATGCTTCCATGGTATGCTGGAATTATGTATTCAAATAATGACTCTCCAAGGAATCAGCTTAAAAGGGAAATAAGCCTTTCATTTCCTTGAATGCAATACTATTGTAGGGAAAATCCTGATAAATAGATATTGCACGACATTTTCCTAATTTTTCAAAGCAGACTTCCCGACAAACAAAAAAATCTCACTAGGCAGCTGATAAAAAGAAGACAACATTGCCATGTCCAATCTTGCAAGGGTGATTGGGAAAAGTTTGCAGAGTTAAACACTCCTTATAGCTCAGGTAGTTTGGGACACTTGCATATTGAAATGTCTAACATAGTGAAATACTTTTATTATGACTTCTAGAAATTTCTGACATATAAAATTTATTTTTTCTCATTTTGAAGCTCAAATTTGTTATCAAGTTATATAATAGGTTCTTTTATTTTTTGGTAGTTTTAGATTTCATATTTTCTTTCTAACAGATTGTTTTGTCTACTTCTCCTGTGTAATAGTTTTAGGCCCAATGAACAAAGATCTCTGGGTCTCTGATGAATCTCTGCTACTTTGGAACTTGTTGACCTGAATTCTGATGCCATTTAACATTACTCACAAAAGACAATGGCCTTAGCTCCAAAATAACTCCTCATAGGACTGGGGAGATAGTTCACTTGGTAAAATGCTTTCCTTGAAACTTTGAGGAACTGAGTTTGAGTCCCACTCATGTAAAAAATTCTGTATGTGGTGATGCATGAGGCAGATCCCTATGGCTAAACCATCAGCTAGCTCCAGGCCCATGAAAGACCTGCTTCCAAGGTAGACAGCACCTGAGGAGTCACACCTGAGGTTGACACGTAGCCTCCATTTGCACATCCATGCGAGCACCTGAACACATATGGACCTGTTCACCCTCCTCCACTCACATGAAAAAAAAAGAAACACTAATTATACTTCCTTGAGCATTTCCTGAAATGCAGCCGCCAACTCCTTTCATTTGCGTTTGAGAAAATGAAGAACCTGATGATGGTTATAAGTTGTTATAAAGATGTCTAAATGACAAGACAGATGTACATAGTCTCCGTGGGTTTATCCTTTCAACATAACATTGTATATATATTTGTAATTGAATAGGGTCCCACTGTATGTTTTAATTCAATAGGGTACCATGCTTGGGAAGATCGAATTTGATGGTCAGTCTGTGGATTTTGTGGATCCCAATAAGCAGAATTTGATTGCAGAGGTTTCAACTAAGGTGAGAAAATTTTCTTGTTACTTTATAGTTTTGCTTTATTCACTGTAAGCCTAGTGGTTTTATAACATTACAATCTTTATCTTTACAGAGTTCATCTTCCATAAGGTAAAGGGGGAAAGTAGTCCCGCAGCAGCTGATACATATGCTTTCAAATCTTTGCTTGTGAAGTCAGTAGCTCTTTCTTACAGACATCCTTGGCCATCTCATGCCACCATTTAGAGACTTTCCCCTATAATTTTAGCTCCCCTCTCGTCTTTTACTTTTTCCTTAGTTTAAGGCTTTTGACCACATCAAATAAAAAAAAAGCATAAAACTGTTAAAAATAGACATAACACTGAGCAGGAGTCAGAGCTAAAAACCTCTAAAGAGAAATGAGAGAATATTATACGTATTAAACAAAATAATAGTCAGGCATGGCGGCACACTCCTTTAACTCCAGCACTCGGGAGGCAGAGGCAGGCAGATCTCCATGAGTTTGAGGCCAGCCTGGTCTACAGAGGGAGTTTCAGGACAGCCAGGGCTGTTATGCAGCGAAACCCTGTCTTGAAAAACCAAAAAAAAAAAAAAAAACAACAACAACAACAACAACAAAAAAAAGAATAAGAATAAGAATAAGAAGAACTAGACAAGAAAATGTCTCTACACACACACAAAAAAAAGTGCTATATTTGGCTAAAGGATTAATGCTCAAAATGATGTCTAAGTAAATCCAAAGTGAAGAATGCTGAGCTTTTGTTTATAAGAAGGTAGAGAATTTTAGAGCCATGCCTCTTGGCCTCTTTTAATGAAGGTGTGAATGAATCTTTTGTGCTACTCTATCTGACCTCAAAGACCATACAAGGTCTGGTGGGAGAAGCAAGCAAGTCAGCAGGCATGTACAGAAAGAAGCCTGTGATAAAGGCTGTCCTTGGAATGCTCACAGGACACATTCATGGTGCAGCACTGAAATGAAACAGGTGTATCATAGAAGGCTTGGTGGAGGTGGTGAGATTGACAGCGGCCGCAAAGAGCTAGCCGTTATAGATAGATAAACAGAAATCAAGCTGTTTCAGGCAGAGAGAATGGCATGTGTTGAAAGGCAGAGACTTGTGGCAGCTAGGCTTGTTTGATGAGTTATACATATTTGATATGTGAAAACAAAAGATTCAATATGTGGCTAATACATGTGGCCAATGACGGATGGATGCCTACTAGATCTAGAAGGTTTCGGCATCGATGTATTGTTGACTGAAGAGCAGTACTGGGAACTATGGGAAATTGATTCAGCATTGTTTTGGGAGCAACGTGTAGGTGGATAAAATGTCAAGTAACTTGAAAATAAAATCATGGCATTCCCCCCCCTCCCAAACATCAGGAACACTGGCTTAGAGAAATTCACCTTAAAAAAAATTCTGTGGTCAACTGAAAACACTGTATGATACATTCATTTTCAGAATCCCAAGGAAACTTCACACATTTAGGTGTCTGTGATGCTTTGTATAGCTTCTGGCATTTGATATGGAAGGAATTTACAATTGGCCCTCTATATCTGCAGGCTCCATGTCTGAGTATCTAACCAAATACGAGTCAAAAGTACTGAAACATTGTTACATATAATATAAATGTGCACCTCCTTTTCCCCTTACCATTTCCCTAACAATGTAGTGCAGTGCAATGATGATTTACATGAAATTTACCTTTTATTGGTTACTGTAAGTCAAAGATCAGTTAAAGTGTGCAAGTTCTATGAAAATATTACATGGTTTTAGAAAAGAGGTTTCAGAATCTGTGGGTTTTGGTCCTCAGAGTGTCTGATACAATTTCCAGTGAGGATGGCTAGATGTATAAAATGGGCTTAGGTAGAGAACAGTAGAAATTAGCATATTTACCTCTGTCTGTCTATCTATCTATCTATCTATCTATCTATCTATCTATCTATCTATCTATCTATCATCTCTCTCTTTCTATTATCTATCTATCATCTATCTATCTATCTATCTATCTATCATCTATCTATCTATCACCTATGATTATCATCTATAATCTCTTCTAAAATTAATTCTTTTTATTTTTGTTATTATTATTGTTATTGGTGTGTGTGTGTGTGTGTGTGTGTGTGTGTGTGTACAACTTTGTAGAATTAAGTTTGTTTTCTCCTTCCACTTTATGTGGGGGTCCAAATATTGAACTCAGGTCTTAAGGTTTTTACAGCAAGTGTCTTATTTACCAAGTCATCTCACCAGATCTGTATTTTTATCCATATTAAAGAAAGGGAAAAATCATAGTGGCAACAGCTGGTTCTGTTAATGCCTTTGCATTTGAATAATGTCATGACAGCTGTGATAAAATGTCTATTTGGATCAGGAAGTTATATAAATTTTGTGAGTTTTGTTTGATTATATGCCTTGGAAATATTGACCATTTAATTCATTGTTATCTTACTGCAATTTGACAAAGATACAACTAGCTAGTAACATTGTTTTACACTCTAGCAGGAGACCAAGGTTAAGAATGTATCAGTACTTTTACAAATTATCTGATGAGAGACTTTACTTGTGTCATTAATGATGGGTTCAGCAATAACTCCCTAGACTCAGTGTTTCCTCCCCAGAATAGCCACAGAAGGAGAAAACAAATGGCCAACGTCTTTTTTTATATCATTTCCTCAAGCACACTTTAAGAATTACAAATGTATGCTATATATAGGCTTTGTGGAGAGTAGACATTTCAGTGAAAGCAAACGTTCTTTCAAATATTCAGGTTGAGTCATTCATCAAATACCTTTGACAAGCCATGGAGCCATTCTAAATTCAGAGCCTTCTGGCTCACTCTTGGAGCCAGGACCAGTGTGGCCACCAGATGCTCTAGGCTTCTTGCTTTCTCTTTTGTTCTTTTTTCTTTTATGACTGGAGAACTGCTTCTTGGGCAAATGCCTGTGAAAATCGATCTGCCTCCAAGCAGTACTTAAGATGTAGATAATGATTATGGTATGCTCTGGGATCTTTCTTATGAAGTCTACCATCTAAATGCAAACGACTACCTGGTAATCTAAAGGGACCAGGTGGTCTGTACTAGCTGAGGAATTCTTATGACTCTCATATTGATTTTACCCATTCAGCCTCTCTCCATAAGCCTAATACACAGTGACTTAGTGGTATCCGATCTGATCTCTACTGCAATTTGACGATCAAGTGGCGTTTAAGGCATGATGTACCCATTACCTCGTCTGCCTTCTGCTGAATCAGGCAGTAATATTTGAGACTTTTATTGCTAATGAGGCAAAACATGGCCACAATGGTTAACTATGGAAGCAGCCAACTTCTTAAAGATCTTTCTTATCACTGTAATGAATAGTTTATATACAACACCAAAGTACTTTTTTTTTCTCGTAAAAAAGAGACAGTCTGTGGTATTTGCTGTGCTTTACTTACAAATTGATTTTTAACTGCCAGTCACTGCCTAGCAGTTAGCAATCAATCTGTTACCCATCTAAGTACAAAACACCCTCAGTGAATTTACGGTCTGGACCTGGTGCTTATGCTGGGAATCTTCCCTCAATGGCTGCTCTTTTAAATGGCAGGATGTCAAGGTATTTGGCAAAGGAAACCCCACCAAAGTGGTAGCTGTGGACTGCGGGATAAAAAACAATGTCATCCGCCTGCTGGTTAAGGTAAGTGATTCCCCCCTCTAGAAGCTGAGGTTTGTAGTGCTCATGTATTGTTTGTACCCTTTGTTTAAGAGAAGGCTTGCTTCAGAATGTCAGGAACCCCCTTTTTTCTTGCTGCCTTTGATCCACAAAACGACACATATATCCCTGTTCAAATTAAGGATACAGACAACCATGTCCTTAAAAAAATCCTCAAGAACCAAAACCCATGGAAAAAATTGACTTTTCTTACCATTTGTTTCTTATTATTTTAACTTACTCATTTTATCCTTTTAGTTAGCAAATGAAGAAAGAGGTTTTCTTATGGCATCTTGGTACATGCTTAGTTTGGGCTGCCCCCTCCTTCTCCTGATCTCCTCCTCACTTATTCCCTTACAATGCTAGTGTGCTTCTAATTTTGTGGTATGCTGTAGTTCTTTCCATATTCTACTCTTAAAAGCCACCTTTTCCCTCCTCATTGGCCTGTTTCTAGTTTTCTGACCTTTACCCACACTCATTCCAATACAAACACACACACACACACACACACACACACACACACACACACACACACACACACACACACACAAATGAGGGATTAAGATCCACACTTGAGAGAGAGCACATGCTATTCTTCTGAGCCTTGGTTACTTCACTGAAAGCATATTGACTTTCCTTATCAGTTATTCTGAGACAGTCCACATTCCTTTGAGATTTGGACATGGAAGAAAGCCAGGGTTGGTCTGACAGTGCTTCTGTTGGACTACATTTATTATGCACCATATGTTTGCAAGGATTATGTCCTGAAATTGTAAGACTTCCATAGAGCATTATGTAAACTTATTGAAAATCAATTAAACTTGAATCTTAAAGTCCTTGAGGACAATTTAACCCTAATATACCAGTGTTTTATTAAGTATTATTTTTGTAAAGTTTCTTCTTATAACCTTTACACCTTCAATTTCTCTCTGTCTCTCTGTCTCTCTGTCTGTCTGTCTGTCTCACGCACACACATATCCATCCCACACCTCCACAAATATATATGCATATACTTGTACATACTTGCATAACATCAAATTAGTGTAGCTACAAGGGAATTCTTGAACTCATCATCATTTTCTCATTGTGAGAAACTATCAGCAATATTGAAATATGATTTCAAATTATCGGTTTTATTAGCAAAATACTTCATGAAACTTTTGGTAGTAGATACATGAAGGATCTATTCATATTCTCCTATTTTTGCCATTTTGATTCACATTGCCTGTTTTTAGCTGCAAGAATAATAGATATTTTTGACTAAGGGACTTTGCTAGTTAGTTAGAGCCTGTTTGTCACCAAGAAATATATAGAACTTTCCCTAGAACTCTCCACAACCATTGACCAGAGTCAGTGTGAAGTTCCTCTGCTTCAACTTCAGGCCTGGGTCATGTGTAAGTACTCAATGTCGGCTCCAGGTTCCCCAAGGATCTCACACTCTGGTTGCCCACTGTGGTAACTGTTGTCTACTGTACTGGGGTGTCTTGTGGTGTCATTTCTCCATGCCGTTTATGTCTGTTGGAAAAACCTTCTAAATAAACCTCCAAATTCTCATCTCAGGGAAAGCTAGGGGAACTTTCAAAGGTATAAAATAATTAGATTTTTTTTTTGCTGGAATTTTCTTTATACTCTATCTACCCTCCATTTCTCTTGGTCTGTGATCTTTCCTTTTTAAGTAAGATTTTTGCTCTTGGAAAGTTCTATCCATGTATACAATGTGTGCAGATTGGATTCACCCTCTGCTACCTCCTCTTCAACTGCCTCTTGTTTCCCCATCTCCATTCTGCTTCATGTCCTCTTTTCATTTGATTATGTTTTTGTTGTCAATAACTTCTTCAGTCCAGTCAGTACTGATTATGCCCACATGAGTGTCTTCCTGTCCTTTGGGGCATGTCTACCTTCAGCTGGACCAAAGGAGAGGGACTCTTCCTCCCTCAATAGCTGCCTATTAAATTGCCCATAGCTCCTTTGATGGAGGCGGGTCCTCAGGTGCCCTCCCTCATGCGTACTGGAATTTTGACATTCCTGGAATTAGCTTGATCTTCTGCTGGTGTTATGTAGGTTATCATAGCTACTGTGAGTTGATGTATGCCACAGCTATGCCAAGCTCTCCTGACATCCATTGTCTCTTACAGTCTGTCCCTCTTCCACAAATGATAGAGGGAGCTTGGCATACATGACCCTCCTAGAGCTGAACACTGAGTGCTGTTTACACTTGGCATTTTGAGGAGTGCTGAGTCTCTGCACTACCCACTGCCCACTCCTGAAAGAAGCTTCTCTGACCAGAATTTGAGAGCAGCACAGATCTATGGGATAAACATACATGCTTGAAATTATGACTATTCAGCAAAAACAACAACAGTAAATTACTCCCTAGGGCCCATGATCCTCAAGTCCTGAGACTTTGACCAGGTTTATACCAGTCACCAAAAATCCCTCCTGTAGAACGGGCCTCATCTCCAATCAGAAAGCAGTCGGTGAGCTCCATAATCTTAATGCCACTGTTTCAATAGTGGCTACATCTTGCCAGCCAGTCAACATTGTAGCATGCAAGGTCCAGCAGTGCTAGGTAATGCCACTGAGGACTTTGTTCTCCAGCAGTTTGCCTGGCAACTGTTGGCACTCCATCAACTAGCCAGAAGGACAGGAGTTATCCTTTTCAAGGTCCCCACTTCTCTCTCGCCCTGTTTACTTTTATGAAAAATCACTTTGATATCCCCCCCCCACACACTCAGAATATAAATAGATTAGAAAATCCTAGGAAGGAAAGTTAAAATGTGTCAGACAAAAAAAAAAAAAAAAAAAAAAAAAAAAGAGGAAAAAGTGCCAGGGTGAGATGCGGTCACACCTTTGCTGAGGCGGGGTTCGTTTGCTGTTCTGTGCCGCAGCTACCGAGGCAATACAAACCTTGCTGTCCTATCCTGGGGAGCTTAGGCCCTGAAGACACTCTTGTACAAGGGAGTGTGCCTCTTGCTTTTTTCATAAATAACAGTTCAATGCTTCTGATCGACCATTTGGCACCCCTATGCCACATAAATCACAATGAGCTACCAGAATAACGTTTTATTCAGTGTTATTTGATTGCACACTCTTTTAAAAATTTCTTTCCGGGGCTAGTTCTTCAAAAGAAGACTGAGCAAAAACACACGTGAGCAAAGCAAGCAAGCATGCAGTTCACCTTTCTCGTCTTTCTTTTCCAGCGAGGAGCTGAAGTGCATTTGGTTCCTTGGAATCACGATTTCACGAAGATGGAGTATGATGGACTTCTGATCGCCGGGGGACCCGGGAACCCAGCCCTCGCACAGCCGCTAATTCAGAATGTGAAGAAGGTGCTGTGGGCCTGGGGGTTGAGTGTTAACTGCCTGGGAGGTGAAGGGCATCTGCTCTGTAGCTCAAAGAGGTTGTGTTTCATTTATTCATGTGTCTTCAGAACTTACGTTAGGACTTGGGAGGCAATTTTAGCGTAAGTATTTTAGGGAGAAGCCCGTGAGGACTTTGAGAAGTGTTGCTTTGCTCTGGAACAGAGGAACCTTGTCATGGCTTCCTTCACTAAAAGTGGCTGGATGGAGTCCAGTCTTCACCTATAACATCCCTCATAATTGAAAAATGACAACCCAGGCTCTTTACCTCGTCGATGCAGAACCCATAAGACCTTCAAGTTTTTAAAACGTCAAATTATATTCCGCTTAATCTGAATGGCAAGGACGTCTTAATGAATTCTAATGCTACAGACCCATCAATTGTGCCCCTCTTTACATTCTAACTGGCAAGTCTTTTCCTAGTTCCTTCACTTTGCTAATGAGGGATGGGTGATGCTTTGGTTTTCGTTCTTTCAGAGACAGTGTTTTTCATTATCTGTTTTACTTGTTTGATAATTTTTCCCTGATGCAGATTTTGGACAGTGACCGCAAGGAGCCATTGTTCGGGATCAGTACAGGAAACATCATAACAGGGTTGGCTGCTGGTGCCAAGTCCTACAAGATGTCCATGGCAAACAGGTAAGGCAATTATGAGATTGTCTGCAGTCAGACTACTTCTGAAATACCACCGGTAACCAAACACAAAAGGCTTAGAGAATTTACATACCGTTTCTGCAGAGCAAACAACAGCCCTCCTATTACATAGTTCACAGTTGTCTGACCACCTGATACCCCTTTTATTACATTTTTCAGAGGCAGCCTTCTCTAACGATAACTTTGCCATAGTTTAAGGTTATTTTGCTTCTCTTGGCATGAATTGAAGTTATAATGCTCAATCAGATGGTATTCCAAAGGAAACTGCTCTGATTTCAAGCTTCATTTCAGAACACTGATAGCATCACTGTAAAGAGCTAGAATGACTTAAGATCGGAGGACACATCAGAGACTCAGTTTCACTTCTTTGCCCCCAACGTCGCTGATTTACTCAATGCCAGGTGCCCTCCCTCCCTCTACACAAGGAGCAACTCAGAATGATTCTGGTCCAGGAGCCGTCTATTTGTTAACTCTGAGAGTTCTCCTCTGGTTTTAAAATTACTGTAGCTCCTTGAAAATAAGCTGCTTATTTGTGTTTCTGTTAAACCAGTGTGCAATTCTTTTTGTTATGAGTGTCTTTCTAAAACTGATTATAGACGTTTAAATAGACCTGCTACTTAAGACCCAACAAAGCTTCCTGAATTGATTTTTTTTATGTTGAAGCTGAAATTATTGGGATTAACAATCTGTGACTCTTTTCACAAAGTGATTTTCACTAAAGCCGTTGAAAGGTCTGAATTTGACTTTATGAGTAACATTTACATTCTCTTCACTTTTCCTTTTCTCTCTTCTTGCTCTCCATCTCTCTCCAGAGGACAGAATCAACCTGTTTTGAATATCACAAACAGACAGGCTTTCATTACTGCACAGAATCATGGCTATGCTCTGGACAACACCCTCCCTGCTGGCTGGAAGCCACTGTTTGTGAATGTCAATGATCAAACAAACGAGGTAAGCGCTCTCAACAAAGCTGTTCAATTGGTAGTGAGAAATTAAGGGCTTTTCACAGTCTGTTATGTATACTCTTTTCCATGTTTATGGTGTGTGTGTGTGTGTGTGTGTGTGTGTGTGTGTGTGTGTGTGTGTGTTGCATGCAACTGTGCAGTTGTGTGCACATGGGGATGCTGGAGCAGGACACCCCGCATCTTCTTGTATTGTTGTTCACATCATACTGGACCACTCATTAACCTGGACCATTTTGCCTTGGCTGGCTGGCCAGTAAGTTCTCAGGAACCATCTAGCTCCACTCCTTAATGCTGAGGTTATAAGCACATGCATTGACAGGTCCAGCTTCTTTCATGGGTGATAGGCATTCAAACTCAGGTCCCTCTTGCTTTAATCCATGGGATGATCGCCCCAGCCAGGCTGTCATTTCAAAAAAGTAATTGCTTTCTCACTTTCTTATTAGTTGACTTGTTAGGACCTAGCAATTCTGCCCTCCTTCAGAATGCACCTTATAATTCATCATTATTAGGGATCATTTGATGCACATCCGTTTGTGCCCAGCCCTGGGTGTGTCCTTGAGTCTCACTCAGCACCGGAGTGGCCTTTAAGACCTTTGGGGAAGTCATTTAAGAGTTGGACATGAAAATTTTATTTTATTTTGAAGAGTGCCCAGAAGGGCCCCAAAGGTTCTGGGCCAAATCTGTTTGTTTTTATGATCTTATGGGACCTTCATCCAGCTTCCTCTTTGTCGGGCTGTTTTTTTTTTTTTTTTTTTCCTATTCTTACTTAAATAGTCCAATGAATCCTTAATGTCTCCCATCATGTTACTTAATAGTACTGGGAATTTTCCAGAACTTTATTAAGCACTTAACTTGGTTTCCTATTGGAACTTTATTATCTACTGAATAATACATGGCCATACTTGACATTTGTTGTCAGAGAAGGAATTTCTCCCTGTTTCTTCTCCCTTTAGGGGATTATGCATGAGAGCAAACCCTTCTTCGCTGTGCAGTTCCATCCGGAGGTCAGCCCGGGGCCAACAGACACTGAGGTATGCCAGCCAGACGATGTCTGTTCTATACTTGAAAAAAAAAAAAAAAGTCAGAGACGTTTGTGGGCGAACACTCAAGAAACCAAAATAATTGGTGCACAATATTCTCAAGGAGTGTGTTTCGGTGTCAGGCATTTTGTATTAAATTCCCCCATGAAGATCATGAAGAAAATTTTAATCTTTTCTTAAATTTAAAGTGGGCAAACCCATAAGAAACTTGAAGCAACGCTACCATGCTATTTTTACTTAGACGCATTATCATTCTAATATATTTAGTCCTGAAATTTACAATTGTTGTGCCATGCAAATGAATTCCCTCTTGCTCTTTCCGTCTCATAACTGAAATGAAATTTTAATCCCCCATCTGTGAGTTAAAAAAAAAAATCCCTATGGCAACTGGTTGTGTAGCCACAGAAGGAAAAATAAACAGCAGAAGGGGCAGGAGAGGGGGCAGTGGGGGAGGGCAGAGCCCGCCTGCTTGGTCACGTGACTCATATGGTTTTTAAAGAAGGACCCAGAGGAATGCTTAGAGCACTGTGTTTCTAACCTCGATATTTTTTTTTCTTCTTTTTTAAAATGTGAGCTCTGGGTTCAGTATTCAAGCACATCTTTCCAACCAAAGCTCGCAATGACTCCCAGAAAAGCCTGCATGTCTGGAGTGACCCCTCTCCTCCTGCACCCAGGAGCCTCCAGGGGCAGGGCTGTTCATCCCTGTCAGCAGACCCTCCCAGAAAAGGTGCCCAGGCAAAAGGAGTAGGAGAAGAAGAGTTTCTTTTAGAAATTCCTGCTCTTTCATCTGGGAGTGGCTTCTTAGATACATGCATGGCAGTTTTTTGTTTTACTCTTACTTGGAAGTATCAGTTCAGAATAGTCAAAACCAATATGGTTTTAAATACTCATGATGAACCTGAAAAAAACAAAACAAAACAAACCAATCCACGAGTTACTGTCTTCATGTAATTCATGCTAAGCATTTTCTTTTGATTTAAATTTAACCGGTTAGACTCTGCTAGCACTTCAGATTAGGAAAGATATGATGAGTATATATAATCAAAGCACTATGACTTGCTGTTTTATTTTTCAGTCCTGCCAAATAATTGCAAAATGAGTACTTTTTTGACATTTGCCATTGTCTAGTGAAGCAAGAAAAGAAAGCTCACTGGTAAAGTTTAACAATAATCTTTAGGGGTCATTTTTTAGCACCAACAGAAATGAGAGAACACTGTTTCTGACTCTAAAGTGCATGTGCAGTAGCTTCAAGTTTTGTTCAACTAGAATTTGATTCCTACGGATGATATACAATGAAGGAATTAAAAACTTGATATTCTCAAAAGGCAGCATGGGACGTGTTTATTGTCTATGGAAACTGTCTCATCTTATAGGACTTGAGGTGAACAGAGCCCAGAAGGTTAGAGGCCAGACTTGTATTTTTCTTTTTCTTTTTATTGTGTTATGGAACCATCATCCAGTTGACTCTTTTCTAGTTATCCCTGAAGTATTTATTTGGCTTAATTAGATATGAGTAGACGTTTAGTTATTGGACAAAACCCAAAACTCATACTGAAACCACTAAGTATCAATACTCCCAATATTCATGGAGGAAGTTACAGCAAAAACAAACAAACAAACAAACAGTTCTTTTTCTGAAGCTCCTACTCAATGTGTTCGGAGGCCTTGTGAGTGTAGAAGTGTCTAACTTGTTGGTTCTGTTCTTTTTTTCTAGTACCTGTTTGATTCCTTTTTCTCCCTGATAAAGAAGGGGAAAGGCACCACCATTACCTCAGTTCTGCCAAAGCCAGCGTTGGTTGCATCTCGAGTTGAGGTCAGTAGATGCGGACTCTGTTTTGGTTTGTGTATCACAATATTTTCTCTAATATGTGATGACTTTTTAAAAAAGAAAATGATAAAAAATTTCACGAATATCTATGAAAAATGAATGCCAAACGTATGTTTTTATTATCCGCTCTTGGATAATTCATTGGAATTTACATTAAAACATTTAAAGTATTTGCATTATAATGACACACCTCCCCTAACTTCCTCCAGATCCACCCTCCTTCCCTACCCACCCAGCTTTGTGTCCTCATTTGTTTTTTCTCTTAAATCTGCCAAGAACAATTTGTGGTGCCCATATGTTCTTGAGTGTGAGGCCCTCCTTTTAGGATGGCCCCCTTAAGGTAAGCAGAGTTTCCTTCTCCTTGAAGTTAATTCCCAATAGCTCTTCTACTAAAGGTGGGACTCTGTGTCCACTTCCTCCCTCTGTTCTGGAATTCTGTCTCTCCTGAGCTTGCCCAGGTCTTGTGTATATTGTCACCAATACCACGAGTTCATACGTGCAACTGCCCTGATGTGTCTATGAAATGGTGGTGACTGTAGTCACCCCCTCCTTCTGGCTTTTACTGTCTTTCTGCCCCTCTTCCATAATGACCCATGAACCTTGCTTGGGAGGAATGTGTTACATAGATATCATTTAGGGCTGAGTATTCCCCGTCTCCCACTCTCTGCACAGAACCTCTGTCTAGACAAATCACAGGACCTAGGGGAGAACCTACTATTATTATTCTGCTAAATGGACATAGTATTGAACTCTTTTCCAATGACTTATTTTTATAGCCACAGATTAGTGCACTTCTTAGCCCTAATCAGAGGAGCCTCTTTGCAACAGATGGCAATTAACACACAGAGATGCTCACACCTGGTCGAGTTGCAGAGAATAAGAAATTTTCGTTTAAAATACTGTCTTATAAAATTTCCTTCTAATAGACTACTTAATAAAAATAGTGTTACCTTTGATTTATAATTTGGTATTTTTCCATTACCCATCCCAAACCATAGTCTTTTGTAATCCTGAGATATACTGTAGATTACTGAATCACTGCAGTTGATAGAATTCATTTTTTAAAAATTAGATGAATCATCATTCAGTATAGTAAACAAAATTTTATTATTTACCTCTAAAGGCAAGTGGGTAAAGATTAATGTGTATAAGATTCAAATCATTATATATTTAAATTTTTATGTTGATATGATAAAGCTTCTCTCTATTTCTTTTTAATTATATAAGAATGCATTTGTTTTTTTTTTCAAAAAATGTGCAGAGATATATGGAAATATGTTTACATCCAAATATTTTCTATAGAGAAAATGCATTTGGTATTTGCATATTCTTAAGTCAAATATCAGCTTTTTTCTTTCTTTCTTTTTTTTTTGCCTAAATTAAAAAAAATGCTCATGAACTTTGGAAAGGGCTTTGAATCTAGATATGTTTCAGTTGTTAATCTTTTTTCTTTGAGATAGGCGTATAAACTCACACAACAGAGCTTGACTATTCTCTTGCAAATGCCTTATGTTCATCACTTAGAAATGACAGTAATGTTTCTTTCTTATTGTCTATAGGTTTCCAAAGTCCTCATCCTAGGATCCGGAGGTCTGTCCATTGGTCAGGCAGGTGAATTTGATTACTCGGGATCTCAAGCTGTAAAAGCCATGAAGGTGAGAGAGCATGAGCTTCCCCAGGATTAATATACTCTCCTTAATGAGTCTAATTAGTATTTTGTAATTTAGATTTATGATGCCTCTTTCAAAGTCACTATAATTATTATCCTTAGCTATTATTAGAAATCTGTAGTAAAAGTTTGGTCAAAACCAAAAATTTTATATGTTTCAAATGTGCACATTAGCCAAGCGAAACACTGGGAATTATTTATGTTATTGTCTTTTCACACTGAAAACATAAATTTATTTTCCGTTTCTACAGGGAGTTGCAATGTATACTTGTGTTTGATGTGAAGGAGGGAGTTTGGGCTTTAGGCTACTTCACATCCTGTGTTAGATGCTTCAAGCATCTTTGTAGTGGAAGTGGAATGTCCTAGCTGAGTGGGCAAGGGTAACAATACATTTGTTCAAGCATAAGACGTTAGCGCCAGTCACTCAGGAATCCTATCCCTTTATTGCTGACTTGCAAAACTGGATGATACAGCTGTATTTTCAAGTGGGAAAGATGATTTAATACTCATGTTGGGAAAGGTAAACGTATCTTCGATTCCTCCAGGCCCCCATTGTCATTATAGCAAAATCAACCTTTAGAGAAATTATCGTGTGTGTGTGTGTGTGTGTGTGTGTGTGTGTGTGTGTGTGTGTGTGTGGTTAAGATGTTTCACTGCCAAGATAACTTGCTCTCTCTTTAATTCTATTTCCCACAAGCTCTACATCTTGGTGATGTATCAGGGCATGCAGAGGTAGTGGCTCTGTGACCCTGCCTCAGGCATTGCAATGTAAAAACCATCCAATGGAGACCTGGCTAGCACAGAGTAGCACCGAGATGTCAGAGTGAGAGCGGGACAGCAAACATCAGGAAACAGCTGGCTAAAGTTTTCTTATGGCCCAAGATTTTCCCTGATAAGTGTTTGTTGAAAAGAGCTTTACTACAGCCCTGATGCCTAATTCTTCTTCCCAACTTCCCTCCCCTTTCCTCCCCTCCTCTCCCCTCCTCTCCTCTCTCCTCCTCTCCCCTCCCTCCCTTTCCTTCTTACCTGGTCTCTTCTCATTTATTCATGGATGATCTCATATGTGCACACATTTTTTTTACCTATCTAAAATCAATAAAAATATTGATTCATTTCATTATATTATGATTCAGATTCTTATTGATTGATTAGAGGTTTTCAACACTTTAGCTTGATTAGGACAATGTTACTATGTTCAGGATTTAGAATTCTTTTCAGCAGTATACATTTTCTTTGGAAATTTTGTAAAGATTTAGTTCTTCATAGTTTTAATTTAATATGTTTTATATTCATTTGTAACTGAAAAATAGGAATTAGGTAATAACATATGATTAATTATGAGTTATTAGATAAACTCAAGCTAAAACACATTAAAAACAATGATGTAATATATATAATATATATTATATATTATGGAAAGAATTAGGACAAAATTCATGTAAAATTAAAATTGGTGAGGAGTTTTAAATGGATTTTAAAAATGATTAGCATGTATGCATGATATTTTTCTGCAAAATTCATAAAATTTGTTATATTTGCTATATATAACATGTTCTAGGTATTCTAAAGTTTGTTAGTACCTCAGGAGTGAACTTTTCTTCATACCTTTGTTAATGACATGTTTACAGTTTAGATTCAATTATTTCAATTACAACTTATATCCAAAATACATTCACTTAACTGTATGTATCTTTCTGACACTTTGTTAATAATAAGACTCTTGTTCTGAATAATTTCTTAAAATCTTGACTGACAACTCATACTGAGGACAGAGAAAAGTGCATCTGGGTGGTCTTATGTAGATAGAGTCCAATGTCGTGTGTCAGCTGTGTGACCTTTAATAACCCTTGTAACCTCATTAAATCTCAGTTTTTTCAACTGAAAAATGGACATCTCTCTTATTGGATTAGCACACCAAAATACATTAATAATTATTATACTACGTGCCATTTAAAATAGCACAGGCCGTATTTATCTTTATTTGAGAGCTTCCTTAAAGGAAAAATTTGGCTTTCGAGGGTGAGTTTTAGACTTTCATCTGAATATTTTGCTGATTTTTTTTTAGAAGAAATTGAAATCTACACAATAATTTGTTAAATAATATGAACTATCTAGCCATATTTAATACATTATTTTGCTATGGTTCACTCATCCTGATTCAGAAAAAACGTTATTCTTAGTAAGTGAAGATCATTTTAAAAGAAATCTCTCCAGATGTAAGCAATGAGATAAGATTACAAATACACTTGCACATGAGCACACACATACATGCCTGCCTGCACATAGACACAGGTTTGTATTTTAATTTATTTCCACGTGGTAATTTTTATTATATATATTACACATATGTGTGTGTGCTTACTCATTTTAAGTTTTTAGGGGAGCATTTCCTTCTTTTAAGATCAATTGAGCCCTAAAGTTTAGCAGATGATCTCTAGACTGTCTGTCTAGAAACAATTTCCAGTTTGACTTGCCACTGCCTGGCAAAGGATTCATGGTGATGATCTCAATGAAGTGTTTGTTTTTCTCATTAGCATTATTTTAAAGCATTTTCCTCTTTCATTGGGCCTGATGCTTGATTTTCTTTTGATTTTCGCATCTAAAAGCTTTGCTGCCCAACGAGTCTTCATTTGAGTGTTATTGCCATTGTCTTCTGTAGACCATAACTTCAGACGCTTGATTTGTCCGCTTCCTTCCAGGAAGAAAACGTCAAAACCGTCCTGATGAACCCAAACATTGCATCAGTGCAGACCAACGAGGTGGGATTGAAGCAGGCCGATGCGGTCTACTTTCTCCCCATCACCCCCCAGTTCGTCACAGAAGTTATCAAAGCTGAGCGACCTGATGGGTTAATTCTGGGAATGGGTGGCCAGACAGCTCTGAACTGCGGTGAGTTCTTTTCCATCCAGGTATAGATTATTTTGCCTAGGCCCCAATGTGAAATGCGTGTTGCTTGTAGTCATCTAACAGTTGTGTTCTGTGTGTTCATAAAGTTTTTATCTTAATGTAGAAGGAAACAGCAAATGAAAGCCTTAAATACCATGTAGTAAATTGTACTAGTTTATGTCACAAAATAGTAGAGACACAAATAAATCTTCACTTAAAGGTTCTGGAGTGGCCAAATGGATTTAAAAGATTTCCTTCTCCATCTTAGGACATTGTTAACATTGAAACTCATAACTGTTATGAATAAAAAATGAGAATTAATGATCATGCTCATGAGTCAACTCTGTGGCATTTGCTTTTCACATGGCGGTATAGACTTGACTTTACTGCTCTATTATTGACTGTTATGACTCTTTGGATGCATTCTTAAGAGTTATTTAATAATTTTTTTAGATATAATTATTTTATATATATGGGTAATTTTGCCTGCATGTGTGTATATATACCACACAAGTACCTGGTACCCTAGGACTTCAGAAGGCAGCATTAGATACCCTTAGAACTATAGTTGCTGGTCATTGTTATCTATCTTGTGGGTCTTGAGTCTTCTGCAAGAGAAGCCAGTGCTCTTAACTTCTGAGCCATTTCTCTAGCTTTCAGATATTTTTTTTGTTTGTAAACAATATCTTCAGTGTCTGTTAAGAAGACATAAGGTTTGAGATTATAAAAACCATATGTTTGATTCTTCTGTAGGAGTGGAGTTATTCAAGAGGGGTGTGCTCAAGGAATATGGTGTGAAGGTCCTGGGAACATCAGTTGAGTCCATTATGGCCACAGAAGACAGGCAGCTTTTCTCAGACAAGCTGAATGAGATCAATGAGAAGATTGCTCCCAGTTTTGCTGTGGAATCAGTAAGAAACTTTGTCCTTGGGATATGGGGGCATTACTCATCTCGGGCTGAGGAAGAATGGTTTATCATGCCTGATAACTGTATCTAAAATCTTTATACTTGTATATGTTTTCTTCAAAAATATTTTAGCATCACAGACATTCATTATGTATTAATGGCAGCAGTCAGTGATAAAATTTTAGAAATAGGTATTGATGTTTCACTCTGTGCAGTGGAAAATACAAACCCAGAGGGGAATACCTAAAGCACCCATGATCTCTGGAACCAAAAATCCGATGATACTGACTTCTGATAGCAAACTTATTTTTGCCTTTTGCCTTCTCTTCATCTTGAATCTTCCTGGGATAAGTCACACATGTTGAGTGTGAGTCTTAATACCCTGAAAATTGGATTCTTGGAATGAAATAAACATCTAAGAGTGAAATGAATTTAGTCAGCAAGACTCATCCTGGATGCATATATTTTTGGTACAGATCTGGGTTGACTTTTTCTATACTCATTTTCTATCATACATTATTCTTATTTTTAGGATATTACCAATCACCATGAAAAATTCAACTGGCTTTTTTTTTTCTGCCCTGACTTTATTTTTGATTTCAAACATATATTTGGTGAGGTGGAAGCTTTAAACACAATCTCTCTATTGTAGAAATAGGCAAAGCCTTCGGGGCGAGGTGAGTAATTCTGAGATGACTAAAACTGGGTGTATCTGCCTCAGAAAAGATGCTACCAAGTACATTCCAGACTACAAAGCTGTCAGTCAAGAACAATCCCACATGAGCTCCCCTGAATGCTTTGGGAAGCTCTTGCCGTACATCCATACTTTCATTGCCAGATATAATTATGTCCTTGCATCCCCATGATAAGAAACAGGCATATGGGAAAGGTGTAATTACATCCCCATTGGTGGTGTAGTAATATTCCACGACAGAAAAATATAGACACCATATGTTATATTCGGTAAGTTAAAAAAATTCCAAGCTGCAGAGACTGTTCTGAGAATAAATTTGATAAATAAATTATCTCCTTTTATATAGTATTCCTAATGGCAGGTTGTTTTATCACCATGTTAGACTCTTGAATAGAAAATCACATTTTTTTCTTTAAATGGTAGACTTTCAAACTGAAGCTAAAACTGTTATTCTGTGTACCTTTCATTCTAAACTAAGTGATGCTTATTTCTGCTTCGACCATAGCGTAGTGTTTAGAAAACAACTTAAAATTTACCCGATAAACATGAAAAAAATCACACCTGCTAGAATAACTTTTGTTCAGCAACATTATTTTTCAGAAGTGCATTAGATAATAGAACATGTTCCCTTCTCTGAAATTCAACTAATTAACCTAGGTGTCTGGGCTCTCGTGGTGTGGTTCTGTGTGTCCCTCGTGTGTGTGTGTGTGTGTGTGTGTGTGTGTGTGTGTGTGTGTGTGTGTGTGTGAGAGAGAGAGAGAGAGAGAGAGAGAGAGAGAGAGAGAGAGAGAGAGAGAGAGAGAGAGAGAGGAGGGGGTTTGGTTTTCAGCTTCAACATCCTTGCTTTGTTCACAGATGGAGGATGCCTTGAAGGCAGCAGACACCATCGGCTACCCTGTGATGATCCGGTCTGCATATGCACTGGGTGGGCTAGGCTCTGGCATTTGTCCCAATAAAGAGACCTTAGTGGACCTTGGCACAAAGGTAAGTGTTTTTCTGAGCAATACTCTTACCAACCAAAGAAGCCGGTTTGATGAACCTATTCACTTAGAGGAAGTTCTGACCATTCCCCTATCCCCGTCAAGCATCCTCAAATGGCCCTGCCATTGAGGGGTAAACAAGCACAAATCCTTGCACTAGAACACAGCATAACCCGTAGGACTTGAGGTAAACAAGTGGTCACTCTACCTATCCGTCCATTTTCATTGTGCTACTGAATTCACTTTAAATCCACCTCTATCTTCCTCTATTTCAGTCTACTCTAAAACACCCAGATTGCTAAAATATGTTTTACTGGCTAAGAGAAGGGCAGAATAAAATGCCTCATTTTTCACACTACTTTTGAGAAAATTTGATAAGGACACAGTCTCTCCTCAAAGTGCAGATGTCAAAATACAAAGGGGATCAGCCTCTCAGTTTAAAAAAGTGAGTGAAGACACACAAGTCAGAGTGGAATACTTAGAGTTTGCAAAAGCACATTCATGCATCACTAGATGCATTTTGAGAGATTTAATAAAACTACCTTGACTAAAAAAAAAAAAAAAAAAAAAGATATTCTCCATGAAACAGAGATTAGCACACAGAACTTGCTCCAGAAAGGTTTGTCTGTATTCTGCTTCCTAGAGAGCCGTATCAGGTTACACAGGGTACTCAGAAATGACGTTGAATGAGGAGATGCGTTGTACTTGGGAAATCGGTGCAGTGTGGGGCTGAATTTGACATAATTATTGTGTAGCCATTTGGAGGGGGTCTTCATCTCACACAATTTCTAGCCTTTCACTTCTTACTTTTGAACTAAAACAAAGTAAGATTTTTGAGTTTTTGACATTGAAATTTGAAAGCAGATAAATACAATTAAATAGTCTCAAATACTCGTAGTGACAAGCTTGCAAGCTAACAACTTAGATTGTTCTCGAAAGTTGCCCAAATTATACATGCAAAAGACAACACATTTAATATGAAAGGTTCTTTTTCCCATTCTGGACTTCAGAGTTATTCATTTAAGGCAAAAATATGTTTATGTAGTTATAAAATATATTTACATGTTATGAGTATTCTTAATATTAGCAATATATTTAGTGACAGTGAGCATACATTTCTCCTGTATTAAATATATTTTCTCCATAAAATGAAGCATTCTGAATTACCAATTTTTATATAGAGCATTAACAGTCTGAAGACAGTTTTTGGAATGAAATATTTTCAATTATTTCTATTCTGGTAAAATAATCAATGGTTGTTGAATAATTTTCCTTGTTGAAAAACTTTTATTTTTCCCCCTTGAGATTAATTAGTCATATCATTACATCTTAATCTGTCCTTTTATTCACTTGAGGTTCTAATTAGAGCCACTAGATGCTGTGCTGCATCATTTAGGTACTTAAGTTAACTTTGGAGTAAAATTGGAGACTTGAAAAACTTAAAATCAAGGCTAGGAGCTGGGTTGAAATGATGCCAATTTTCCTTGTATTTAAATATCTATCATAGTTTACTAGAATACACGACTTATTCCCCCTGCCTCAGGATTTTCTTCTTTTTGAAAACAACCCAAATGACAAATTAAATCATTACTCATTTGTTAACAGTAGCTGCAGAGTGTCCTAACAGCTTTGAGAACCTCGTCATGGGCAGATGCAGTGACAACAGAGTTGCGTTTTTAGTTGCATGTGTTGAAGTCTATGGTGACAGCTGAGGCTGCAGAAACCCCTGTGCTGAGCTACCTTACAGAAAATTTAATTGAGTTGTCACTTCATCATACAGCCTACTAATAATCTAAAATAAAATGAAAGTTCTTTCCATTTTACTGACAGCCAAAATTAAATATTATGAGACAAAGGGATTTTTATTTTTATTTTTGTCTTCAATTGTCAGTCTCCACATGTCTTAAGGTCAGAGATGGCCTCTTTCATATTTTGAGTTCAGCATTCTACCACACTGTGGGTATGCAGTAAATATGAAATGGTAATTACACTAATTCATATCTGTCTAATCAGCCATGTAAGATATACGACTCAGAGTATTTAAGCACTTAGGCAGTGATTAGCCATAATAATAGCTGCATATGATTCTTCTAATTCCCAAGTTGCATATGCCATCTTGGCTAACTGTTTACAGCCATCATCATCTCGCTTCTCTTCCTCATCAACACCAACTAACTTTTATTGTGTGTGCCACTGTACAAAGTACCCTCAGTCATTTTAGAGAAAACCAGAGTCTTTAGACTTATTTTTCCACATTTATTTGTACTTATCACATTTTCTGGCTTCACAGAAGCCTAGTTACTGAAATAATTTCATTTCCCTCTGCCTGATTGCTCAATTATTTTCTCCTTTTCCCAAATTAGTTTGATTTAATGTCATATCAGCACTTTGAATGGCAAGCCTCAATAACCCAAATCAAGCATATTCACTGCAGGATACTATTCCTGGTCTCACTGATTTTCTGACACCCTACGCCTTCTGGAAGGTGGGGGAGAGTGGAGATGGGTTTAAGACTTTAGTGCTGACCAGGATTTGGGTCAGAGCACTTTCTTTGATGTCCTTGTTTAAACCAGTGCCTTTCCTTAACTCTTGGGTATCTGTGTCATCAATTTCCAGGCGTTCGCTATGACCAACCAGATTCTGGTGGAGAGGTCAGTGACAGGTTGGAAAGAAATAGAATATGAAGTTGTCCGAGATGCGGATGATAACTGTGTTACTGTCTGTAACATGGAAAATGTTGATGCCATGGGTGTTCACACAGGTAGGCAAAGAATCTATAAGAATTATGCCTTTGGCTCAAGACTCTGATCACCATAGCAACCTCCATAAAGTACCACTCTTAGCTGATGGACTAATGATAACACTTAACATTTTACAGAGTATTTTATAGCATTGCACATAGTCTCATTTTTAGTTTGGTATTTACACAATCCCTCTTCAGTAAGGCAGATATTATTATCCTGAGTTTAACTGGGGAAAGTCAGATAAGCAATGAATTTGAGTGAAAGCTATGACAGTGTTTGAAAGTAAAGACAGCCCGCAAAGCCTTAAAACACACTGATGTGCTAGTCTCCCAGTGCTTGAGAAAATAGTCTCCACAATGATGAAAACAGGTTTTAAACTATAGAAGACAAAGATGATGACTTACATTCCAGAAATGCTAAGTTGAAGATGTGGTAGGAACTTTGGAGAAAGGAGTTGGGGCTCTAAAATGGGATACATGAGAATACAGAAATTAGAAAGTTGACACAAAGTCATTGGAAATCATTTAGTGTAGAAGAAATGATTGAAACTAGACACACACACACACACACACACACACACACCCTTTTAAGGTTATAGGCATAGAAAGAGGTGAGAAGAGGGTCAAATTTTGATAAGATGGAAAACAATTCAATTTATAGGGCAGGATAAAAAGAGAATTAGTGTTGAAGCAAGGGGGATAAATAGAAAGCTAGAAGGAAATTTAGCTGGAATAATATCATGTAAAGCAATGTAAGAACTTATTTTACAAAAGAGCTTTCTTTGTGGAAGTATTAATTCCTATGCTAGGTCAAGAATCAAGATTTAATTTGGGTTTTTAGAAGTTCAAGAAGAAAAATTAGATACCTCAAGTTATGGAACCCATATGGAATGGGATTATATGATAAGGAGGGATATGAAACTTGACAAGCTTTCAAGATGTTTAGTGATGAGGAGAATGAAAAGTTTGTGTGTCTGACAAAGTTGGGAATGGGTTTCTTGAGGAGAGGATTACTGAGTATATCTGCATGCAGAAGGTGGGAGAACAGGACGCTGGGGCTGAAGATTCAAAGGCCTCATGTTTGAGAATGAGAATGGGAAGAGAAAAAAGAGAGATGTAAGGAGAGAATATTCTATGGAAGGAAAAACTTGAGAGACAATTTGAGACGAAAGAGTAGCTGAAGGGACTGATAAAAATCTAGTAAGCTGATAATTAAGCTTTACCATTTAGATGAATGTGGCTTTAGTTAGGCGGGTTTCCATAAATAAGGTGTCAATCACATAGGCAAAACAAGAATTATGGAGAATACCTGATGTCTCACTCATATGAATGTGAATATTAATTTTAAACCTTTCTTCAAATCTTCAGCTTACTCTGTGCCCTCTATCATTTTAGTGGATTAAGTCATTCAAGTTGGTCATTAAAATGTGCCACTAAATAATGAGTACTGCTTGTGTTAACAGGTGACTCAGTTGTCGTGGCCCCTGCCCAGACACTCTCCAATGCAGAGTTCCAGATGCTGAGACGCACATCAGTCAATGTTGTTCGCCACTTGGGCATTGTGGGCGAGTGTAACATTCAGTTTGCTCTTCATCCTACTTCCATGGAGTACTGCATCATTGAAGTGAATGCCAGGCTGTCCCGGAGCTCTGCCCTGGCTTCCAAGGCCACTGGGTAAGACCAGAATGATTGATCACAGGCTTGCAATTTCTTTGCAGGTAGAAATGGGAAATTGACTGCTAGTGGAAGACTATTCTGTAAAACATACCCCCTCCCACTTCCTGTGTGCTAGCTCCAGAACATTTAGAGAATCCCAAAGACATGGTTATTAATGAGCTCACTGCTGGATTGAGACAAATGATATTGCTAGCTGACTTTGTTTGCTGGCTAATCATAAACCAATCAAAATCTGGCTGGTCAAAGCAGGTTGTGAAAAATATGCTTCTTAATTGCACTTTGCAGATGTTGTTACAAAGCGAACATTGATCTTTGATTTTAGTTTTCGACTGCTTATACAAGTGGTTGATAAAATATACTTTATTTAACTCAAGACTTCAGCGTAGATTATTTTGATTTTGGAAATCTACACAACAAAATATGCAAAATTATCTATCAACTTATAATTAACAATTTAAAAAAATTCATACAAGAATAAACAATGTAGGATCTTTCCATGGATGAATGTTACAACCAAATAAGTAAGTTCGATGTCCATTTAATGGAGGCTAGCAAGTATAATTTGGAAGGAAAGTAAATAAAGCCTCTTGTTTCTAATGCTATTTTTTAGCCTCTGGCATTTAAGTTTTATGACATTTAAATGAAGAGAATATTTGCTTCCTTAGTATTTTATGTAGCTATACAGTGGTGCAAGGTTGTAGTGCTCTGTGCATGAGTCAGAAGACCCGACTTCTTGCTTGATTCATCAACTGACATGAGTTTGGGCATAGCACTTACCTCCTTCAGTTTTCTTCCCGTTAGATATGAACTTGTACTAAATAACTCATATCTAGTTCTATGAGTTACTTTTATCAAATAAAATCATCTAAACTGACATGCCAGAGAACAGCCATGTTTCTAGAGGGTAAGTTTTTTTACAAGAGCCCAAAGTTAAATTTTTGGAGATAGAACCAGGGCTCAAACTTGTGAGTCCCTATTTCCTATGCACCCTAGCTCCAGTTGTCTACTTAGATACAGGTAGCTATGTGTGTTTTCTCAGAGGACATTTTGCAGATTCTAATCTGAGTGGATGTTGAACGCAGGTAGAGGAGGTGAAATCTTATTTATCAAGAAACCTATTGATTTTGTGTTGAAGGGATGAAAGCTGAAGGCTGTAGCTATACAAACTGGGATTAAGAGTGAATTCACTACTGCTGTATGCTTTATCATCCATCAGATTGTTTTCTAAGTGGCTAGTAAATATTTATACAGGGCCAAAATCACATGTGTCTTATACCTTGAAGTAGACTAATGCCGGAATTTTAAAGGATTTGTTCATGTTTGGAGTTGTTTCAGTACTTATTGCTCAAATTTAAAAAAAAAAAGAAAAAGAAAACAGAGATAAAATATCTATGTCTCCTGCATCACAGCTACCCACTGGCATTCATTGCGGCAAAGATTGCTCTAGGAATCCCACTTCCAGAAATCAAGAATGTGGTATCTGGGAAGACATCGGCCTGCTTCGAGCCCAGCCTGGATTACATGGTGACCAAGATTCCTCGCTGGGACCTTGACCGTTTTCATGGAACATCCAGCCGAATTGGTAGCTCAATGAAAAGTGTAGGCGAGGTGAGTCCAAGACTTAGTATTCCACTCACATTATATTCGGTTTCAGTAATCTTGTCAGCTCCTTAATACCACTGAAAGTCATAGGGTTAACTGGGTTCCTGGCCAGAGAATATGCAGGAGTTTCATCTCCTCTTTAGTGTTTTAATATCTCTCTTTTTGAGATTTAGTATGTTCTTTATTACATGGTATTTTTGCGGATTCAGAGTTCCACACAAGGGTAAATATATATATATATATATATATATATATATATATATATATATATATATTTATATATATTATGCAGCTGAGATGAAATTTGTTTTTTAACCAAATCTAGAAACAAAACAGTATAAAAGATAGTATAAGGGCTGGGCAGATAGTTAGGGGGTAAAACAGTTTTTGCACAAGGAGGAAGACCTGATTTGGGTCCTCAGCACCCACAAAATGTCAGATGTGATGGTGTGTACACCTAATTCCATTGCTGGGTGGGATAGTGTTGGGAAGAAGGAGGGAGGGTGGAGACAGGCAGATTGGCTGTCCCCTGGCCAGAGGCTCCCTGCCCACCCAATTCAGCTAAATGGCCAGCTCCAGGTTCAGTGAGAGATCCTGTATCAAACACTAATATGGAGAAGCAATTGTGAGTCGTCTCAATATCAAGCTCTGGCATCCACAGCACATGGATCAGCAAGTACATGCCACACACCTACAAGCTAATGCATAAATATATGGTACATACAAACACCACACAAAAAAAGGTGCCGTGTTCCAAAACCACAACTGGTTTGAAGTCAGTGACTTGACTTTAGTCCATTCATGGGAACTGTGGCTTTCATTTTCTTATACTGCACCTTTTCCCATCTGTATGGGAGACAGGCAGACTCCGTTTGCTCTCACAAGCCTTCAAGGGCGACAATTCCAAACTGAGCAAGCACAGTGGAATATTGATCTCCTTCCCCTGAACTGAAAGGTCCTGATACTTTGTTTACCCATGCTCTCAGGAATCTCCCCTTACTTCTAATTACATTTGCTACAGTGGAACAAAGGTTGTTTGCTGGGAATTAGTGATATTTGAATATGTATTTTTTCACATAGTTGTCACAACAATTTCCCAATCTATCATTAATGTGATAATCATGAAAGGAAGTGTTTTAACCACTGATATTTTAAACTGGAACCGAAAATCACATAGCAATCTCCTGTTCCAGGGAGAGATTCAAAGACAGTGCTCATCCACTAACATAACTTGGTAGGTTGAAAGGCCAGATTAAATTATTATTTTTTTTGTGCCAATTGGTTCAGACTAAATTATCCCATTTTTTTTGATACAATTAGCTATAAAGACTGTAAAAAGACATAGAAAATTTGTCATGGTGGAATTTATTTTCCACCTACATTTAAAAATCGTAACCTATCTGTGTTATGATTCTTAGTGGTCTACTAATACTTACCTATAGAAAAGCCAAGCTATCATGGATCCTGACTGATACTCTTAAAATAAGCTGTTTTTGCATTAATGTGTTTCTTTTCTCCATATTTGCTCTCTATTCTGAAGGACTTGTGGTCTTTTAAGGGGAGGGTCCCTATGCCCCAGCCATTTGTTCCCCATTTTAATACTATTATGTTTCAGAACAGGCACAGGCAATATTTTCCTTACTCTCAGGAAATACAGCTACATTCACTGACTGCTAAAAAAAACCTAGTAAAATGTTAAAGATTCATTACATTAAAAAGCATGGAGAAAAGGGAAGAGGAAATAAGAAACAGAACCTCAAAATCTACCAGTACTCTCAGAATCTTTTTGCGGTTGTCAAGTTTTTGGAAAATATTGCACTCCTAATTTAGTCAGAAGTTAAAAATATGCGAGCTTGTTCTTTCAATATAAGCTCTTTCATGTGTATTCCAGGTCATGGCCATTGGTCGTACCTTTGAGGAAAGTTTCCAGAAGGCTTTGAGGATGTGCCACCCATCTGTGGATGGGTTCACTCCCCGTCTCCCAATGAATAAGGAATGGCCAGCAAACCTGGATCTCAGGAAAGAGCTGTCTGAACCCTCCAGCACCCGCATCTACGCCATTGCTAAGGTAATATGGGGTGAGGTTCCTGGAATGGCCTCGAAATTTGGTCAGCTTGGCAAACAGTTGCAAAGTGTCTTCTGACCTCTCTATCACACATCTGTGCTTGTACACTTTTACTCTCACATACATATAAACACACCTCTCTCTGATCTCACACACACTCTCTGAATTTCATCAGACATTCTTCTAATTAAGTAATAAAATGTGTGTATATTTTTTAAATTTAGTTTGAAACTTAGACCTAAGGGCACATTGCACTTTTAAAAGAAAACCACACAGGCAAAAATGGCCCATCCTTTTAGTATACACAGCACCCGTTCTTTAAGATTTTATAGTACTGATTTGTCCTTTCTTGTAACCTTTATCAATGTTCCTTGAAAATGCATGCAACTGTATTTAAAGAGGAGATCCATATATTGGTATCATATAGCACATCCGACCAAGACCCTGCCTGACATAATCCCTTTTGTTTTTTTCTGTGTTTAAACATCAGGCTATCTAGACTACAACAGTAGGCTTTTCCAAGTAATTATCTTATTCGTGTTACTTTTAGAACAAAAAGCCCTGCGTTTCTCACTTCCATCCCCTAGTTCCTTTTCATGCAAATGAGGTGCCACTTTAATCTCCATTCATATTTACTGTGCTTAGAGTTTTGAAGTTTCAGTTCATCTGATTTTATGAAAGGTGACTTGGGCAGCTGGAATCTGTCTGGTCAGAAATCCCTCAATGGCTTTTTGACATTTAAGGAAGCACAGGCATTAATCCTCCAACAGTGTCAAACCACACTGGGTCCACAAAGCTCCCTTGGCCATTATCTGTGTGTGTACACGTGGGATGAGCTAGTGATAACATGAATTTTATCTTTAAAGAAGAAATTTGACTTACAGAATGCCTTTGTAGTAACAGAAAAAAAATGCAGTTTATTATTTGAAATCACTGCAACTCAGGAGCATTTAGGGACAGTCCTGCAGAGAGCTGATGAACTAGGGGTATTTCTCTCATAGTATCTGATATACCTCTCCTCATTCTTATAGTTTCTACTTGTAAAATAGTTAAGTCTTGTTGAACTTCTGGGAGAGACTATTAGTCTTAAATTTCAAAACTGATGTTTTTCGGGAGTGTTGGGGTTCAACAACAAAGTGAGATTTTTCTAGAAGGCCATTTGACTGTATTTATTGTTCCTTTTTTAGTCTTTTATTTAAAAAGCAATCCATGACATTCATATGTGTGGGTGTGGATGTGTAAATTTGTATCTATATATCTATATATAGATATTCATTTTTCCCCTTGGAAAGAGCAGTAAATGGATTTTTTTTCTTGAGTCTAGCAATCATGTTTCTGTTACTTCAAGCAGATGAAAAAGGAAAGCATTTCCTAGTTCCCATCCAGGCTGTAAAACTCAGGGAAATCTCTCATTCTTTCCTAACAGACTTACAAAGGATGGGAACGTAGGGCAAATGTGTGGAGGTTCATTCTGCACAGAGCACACTGTGTACAAGCCCAAAGTGCAGGCTTGGGGATATAAATTATCGTCTGCCGGAGTGCTGGGACAAGGAACTGATTTCTGTTTGTTAGAGGCCATCATTACTGTTCATAGCCACAGCAACCAGGAACTTGGTGATTTTGACAAAGATTGTAAGGACAGTGCAGGGCTGAAAGGGAAAAAGAATGAAGGGCGGGTGTAAATCCCCACCTGCGTTCGTGATTCTCCGAAAAGGGCAACGCATTCTGAGGTCTGGCTTCTCCAGCAGTCTTATTTCAGGATGACTGGATCATTACCTCTTTTGATTTGGGGAGAATTCAGGGCATTAGTTTTGATTTGGGGGAACATTTGAGCACCCTCACCTGTGTTTGGGGTCATCATACACTTCATTGCAGTGGGGAGAGACCGCATAGTTGCAGTGTGAAAAGATGAAGTCAGGCTTGCTTCTTGATGGAAGCAGGGTCTGACTGTAGACTCTCCTTCCTTGGAGGGAAAAGGGTATCAGATTCTAGGCCCTTGTTCGTTTCGCATCATCAGGTGTAATCTTTATTTGATCTGTAAAAGGTATGAGTGACTTACTTTCTATGCACCTTATATTATCAATGGCTGGGAGCTTTTAATCTCTTAGGAAACATGACCAATGTAGATCTTAACGATATGGCTGTGATTTTTGTGAATTACTAAGAGTAATAGGAATAAAGTTAAAAAATGAACACGACTTTGAGTGTTTTCATTAAATGTTATTATGTTCTAATCAAGTGTATTGAGAATCATGCTATAGCTTAAAGCTTACAGTCATGGACTTTCTGACTTAGAAAACTAAGATTTGCTCATTTGAATGTAACAGCAGAGTTACTAGTTACATGCATTTCTCTTCTGAGTTTAAAAATAGAAAGTGTCACTCTAAAATAGTCTTGAAGTAGATATTAGATGTTATTACTTTTCACTGGGTATATGTACATTTGTATAAATATAAATAATAACAATGGGCACATTTTGAGTATGAAAGATTTGGTCTTGAGAGTTATCTGTTTTTGCTAGTGCATTCAGCTCAATGAGTAGTTAGCATTTTACTTTTGAGAAATTGTTAAAGTGAGCTTAAGAAAATGGTGGGAGCTGCCAGTAGAGTTAGGATTATGATGTCATTTGATCCTTCTTAATTACAACTAGTTTAGGAAATAATAATCTCGTCAACTAAGTAGGAGGCAACAGAACTTTTCAAGACTGTTCTGAGCACACACTATTTTTGTGACTCCAAGTATTGCCCCTGTATACCACTTGTGGGTGCAGATAACAGCACCCCAAGTTTATGTCAAGGAACACCAATGATTCAGTCTCATATCTCAGTTGATAGCTTGGCCCCAGGCTCTGTAAGTAACATGGAAAGGAACAGCTCTTACGTTTCTAACTGAATAAGACTTTTAGAAAATGATTGCCAAGGAAAATGTTTGCTCTTCTTCTGGCAGGCCTTGGAAAACAACATGCCCCTCGATGAAATTGTGAAGCTCACATCCATTGACAAGTGGTTTTTGTACAAGATGAGAGACATTTTAAACATGGACAAGACCCTGAAAGGACTCAACAGGTAAGAGGAGTGTTTCGAACCAGTCTACATATTTCTGGTGCACTTGTTGAGTGGTCCTCTTATACAGTTAGTCAAAAGTCTGCTTCAGACAACATTAGGAAATGGTAGCTATTGCCAACAGGCGATGGGTGGCTTCTCATATATGTTTTGAAAGGCATTTATTAATATTTTGAGTCATTTCTACTTTCATTGTTGACATCAGTGTAATTTTTTAACTAAATCTTTTGAGCTCAGAATAATTAGTATACATTTTTTATAAAAGTGTATTAATTTACATATTGTTAATCAGAAATTCAACAAGCAATATTTCAGTTTTATGTACATTTTCTTTTCAGTTTTGAAGCCTAGTTCTGCTTTTAATATTAACCTACAAATTGCTATGTATTGATAGAGAATTTCTTCCTCTTGCATTCTACTGATATTTTTAACATGAGGGCTTTCATTTCAGCATATAAATAAGCCACACTCATGTGTCTGTCAACAGTCTCTTTACCTCTGACTAGTTTTCAATTTTTATTTCCTCATGGCCAGTTATTTACAAATTTTATTTCATGTTAAGAATATTCTGACAATGTCAGATATTTAAAATTTATTCTTTTATTTATTTTTTATTTGAAGACTGCGCATGGGTTAGACAAATTTTACACATACATCTTTGAAAAGAGGAACATCTAGTAACAAATTAAGATGTAAGGTCATTTTTGGCTTCTTTCTCTAATACACCAAAACATACTAATATTAGAAAGAAATTATCTCCAAGCCTAGCGATATATTTAGAGACAGAAAGATTTGGTAGTATAAATTCTTTTCAAATGACTTGGGGGAAATGCACACAATTTAACTGTATAAAATTTTGAGGACAATAGGAGACCCAGAAGGTGGCTTGCTCATTTGTTTAGCAAGGACAATGGATAGCAAGGTTGTTACATTGCCTAATTGAAGGGTTCACATAACAGCAGGCAGTGAAACACCCGATTTTCTTTTGGAATAAATAACATTAGTCTTTGAAAAATCTGTGTAATAATTATCCATGTTAAAATTCTCGATTTTGTACACCGGTTTTTGCCAAAGGTGAGAAGGGCCACTGTTGCTGGTAGCCGTCCTTTTAAGAGCTTGTGTAAAATGAACGGTAGTCAGCAAATTTGACAGAACGGAGCCTATACATTTGTCTAAGGGTTTTGCTGACGTAGGGTTTCTTTGCTTGGTTTACGACACCAGTAGAACCTCCATGTTGAGCTATACAGCCTGTCTCACTGTTCTGTTTTAGACGACAGATTTCAAAAGCCTGCGCAAGCACTCCAGTGAAGCCACACGGGGGCGCTAGAAACTCACAGTATGCCAAACAGACTTCGAGGGGAGAATCCAGATACTGTGACTGAAGTGTGAACTTGATAGGCAGTCTGATTTGGGGGCAAATTTAATGTTTTAACTGAATAGCTTTTGTTCCAGCCAGAACTCAGGTTAAGATTCCAACGAAGGAGAAATAGGTGAATATTGATAGAAAACAGGTGTTTGGAGGAGAAGAATTAGCTCACTGCCCTAGGCGACTTAAAGCTATCATCTTTGACTTCAGATTCTGTTGCAGATTCTTGCTGTCAAGCTGACATTTTTAGTTTCCATTTCCTGACATAAGCACATTAGTAATTAAATATTCTTTCCTTTGTGCGTAATGATCTGCATAAAGCTATCATAGAGCTTTTTAAATAATTTTAAAGGTTCTAAAACATTATCATTGTGTAAATATGTTTTGATACTTATTATAGCTTGAGACTCAAAATGCAGTAGACCCAAATTTTGTGTTAATTATCGGAGACTGTTCACTTTCTTTTTGAGTTCCACTGGCTTAACACATAGCAATGTGATGATTGTTAGAAATGTTTCATAAATAAGAAGACTGGATGGCCACTGAGGCTATCTGTCTCAATTCTTCTATGGAATATAAGGGTCTGAAGTCAAAAGGATATTAAAGTTGACTGATTCTAAGTATTTGAGACTTACATTGTCTGGCCCTGTTTTGATTGTTCTTAGCATTGTCCTGGGCTATGAGGTCTTTTATTTCCTTTGAAGCTATTAAATGTCCAGAAAGGTTTAGTTCTCAAATTATGCATAATTCCCAAAACAACCAAAACACCTTATCACCAATTGACATCAAGGAGTAGACTGACACATTGCCAGTTTGGATAAGGGCTAGAAAGACCAGTTGTTCTTTTACATTTTCATTTGTTCGTGGTTTACTTTGTTTTAAAATCTTAACTGTTCCCATGTTGGAAATCTGACTTTGGATGTGGGCCCAGGAGGTATTTATTTATTTGATGTATGTTGAGAGGACTCCAAAATTTTCCTGCCTCTGCATATCTCTGGTGCCCATGTGCACAGAGCCTTTTGCAATTTTCACATAGATTTCTGGGGAAATAGACGGCAAGGGTCTCTCACTTGGGAGAAGAGAAGAGACATGAACAGGGGATAAATATAGAATACTTGACATGGGTTGTTTAACCTTATTCTTATGTATCAAAAACATCCAGGCTGTGGGGCCATATAGATTACCTTACTATACTATCTACCTACTGAGGAATTATGGGTTCACTACTTACTCTGGATTCATATTCTCCCTGCTAATGTATGCATAATAATTTTGGTTGTGAAGCTCAAATAATAAAAGAATCAGGGTTTCCTGGCACATGTCAAGTGCCCAAGGAGGGTTTTTCTTTTTCCTCTTGAAATAACAACTGTAAATGACTTTAGAGTATATACATTTAAAGGTTCATTTTTAAGAGATACACTTGGAATTTGCTGATGTAGTCTACCATGTGTCATTCTTTACTTTTGTTTCTGATACATTGCCCTTTGTTTTAACAATAGACATATTTTTAAGGAAGCCATGTTGGTGATACAAACACAATCATTACCAAGGGCCAATCCATTATGATGAGAAGCCCAAGTTCGTTTCTATAGTTAGTCATGCTGTAAAGTTCTAAAATCCAATAAACAAATTTACTAGGAGAGGACAACAAACATCACTCAAACTTGTGGGCAGTCTTTGCCTTACGTTCTTTACATGGTCTTCTAAAATGGAATTTGGAATGTCACTCAACTCTCCAAAGCAGTGTACTCATGAATTTAGAATATGTGTGGATGCCCGCCGAGAGGGACGAGGGCCAAGTGACTGAAGCAAGGTGGGAGTTATAGAAATAAGTAATATGAGGATGATAGCAAGGGATCCTCCTTCCATGAAGGGTAGGGCGAAACATGGGATGTGAAATCTAAGCCTTCATCAGTGTCGTCATTTGAGGTGAAATGTGTTGTGGTAATGGATTCAGTGTCTCTTCCCCAAATCTTAATTTTATTTTTTTCCTTTTCCTTCTGTCTCTCTGTCTCTGTCTCTCTCTCTCATCTATTCTTCTATCATATATTATATCCCAACTGCAGTTTCCCCTCCCTCCTATACTCCCAATTCCTTCTATCCCCTTTCCCACATTCCCTCTCTCCCAGATCCTCCCCTTCTTTCCTTTCAGAAAAGGGTAGTCCTTCCGGGGAGATCATGGCATGTCAAGTTATAATAAAACTAGGCACATCTCCTCATATTGAGGTTGGATGAGGCAACCCAGTAGGAGGAAAAGGGTCCCCCAAAGCAGGCAGAAGAGTCAGAGATAGTCCCTGCTCCCTCTGTTAGGAGTCCCACAGGAATGTCAAGCTACACAACCATAACATATATGCGGAGGACATAAGTCAGAACCATACAGGCTCCGTGATTGCTGTTTCAGTCTCTGTGAGCCCTTACAAGCCCTTGTTAGTTGACTCTGTGGAGCTGTTCTTGTGGTGTCTTGACCCTTTGGGCTCAGTGTCTTAACCCTAAGTGTTTACCTTATCAGTACTCAGTTCCGATCATTGTAATCAATCCATGAGCATAGAAATGATGACATATATGCTACTTTGAAAACAATATCCATGTTTACTAATCAAGATGACAGCCATTATTTAGACCCCTTCAGCCCAAATTTCCCCTTTTCCACTTCTCTTCACTGACTTTCATTTTGCCTTTAATTGTTCATTGCTGCTGAAGAAGATGTTAGGGAAGTTTATCAAATTAACAAATGGTACACTGACATTAATCAGCACAAGGTAACACCATTGATATGAATTATTTGTTTAGACTTTGAGTGGTTTCTCTTTACTGAATGTGCTATGAATTATGTCACGTAGGATGCACCCCCCACCGACCTCCCATCCCCCCCACATGAATATGCATTTGAATTGTAATTTGGAGGTCTAGTACTCCTCAAATATACTTATATTAACTGCACATTGATAGATCATTGATAGAATGATAGATTACTTGCAAGGAATTTGAGAAGTTAAGACTTTTCGAATTTCTAGTGAAATTAAACATGCACACACAGACAAAGACGCACATATGTTTATGGGTATGAACAGGTGTGTTAGGTACCATCTGGAATAACTAAGACTACACACGCAATAAAAACCTCCAGCAGAGTTACATTTGCCAGTAGAGGCATGGTAGTTATCACTATAAACCAGCACCTATGATAATTATTTTAATTGTATTAGCAATGACTAGATAAACATAGTCTCAAAGCTTACTTAGCTGGAATGACATTGCTATAACTAAAGAAGAAAGAGAAATATAAGAAGCCTCATTTGTGAGCAGGAACTATTTTAGGACTTTATTGCCCCAAACATTTTATTTATAGCATCAAATTGAATTGGACAATTTTCGGTTAAAAGGCAATCATACCATTTATATAAATATATACAGGTCAGAAAAAAAACCAAGCCCTCCCCTATCCTCTGTCTGCTGCTCTAAAATTGTGTGTTTTCAAACATTATTCTTTTGGACTCATTAGCTATTTCTAATATAAGCTCTTCAAGGATGTTATTTCACCTGCCTAAGTTAAAGAACGTTACATTAATAAAAGCTGGCTACAACAGAGCTGCATTAAGCCTTACAGTTTTTCAAGTGAGTGTTTTAAAGGAGAGATAGCCTGTCCATGTTACGTCACCAGATGGAAGGTGTCACATAATTTATGGCGATTGCAGTTTTCCTGGGATGGTCCGTTTTTTCCCTCTGGCTTTAATGTCATGGTTAGAGATAACCGTTTAAAGGAATTTGTTTTCCACCACTTTTAGATGTTCAAAAATAGTGTATAGACCCAGTGAGATATATTTTAGACCACGCAAACTTTAGAAGCTAAGATTTGGATTTATTTTTCTATAAAAGATTGATGTAACATTTCCTGGGAAATACGGACATTACTTTTATTCACTATTCTATGGGCTTCTATGATTTTCATGCTAAGCCAATTCTGATAATATTAATATTCTCTTTCCCTTTCATCTCACCGCCCCTTACTGCTACAGTCAAGTTACTAAAGAAGGGGAAAGCACAATTTTCAAGGGTCCGGTTTTCATCTGAACTTTACTATGTTTGCGTGATAAATTATATCCATTGGTAGGTGCTGAAAAATCACAGGCATGCCTATTGCTTAGGGAGACAATCTCGGGCCAGCCTAGTGAGTTCTGCTTGGGCATTCAAGTGCTAAATTGAGCTCAGTAAAGTTGGCCCTTTCCCTGCAGCCACAAACTTCTGGCTGATGTAATAATGCAGGTGTCACCTTACCCGGAACAGTCCCTTTGAATGCCCTCTCCTACACATGCTAGTTTCTATTGACTTTTTATTTAACTTGCTCACAAGGCATGGCAGAATCAGACAGGAACACTTTGTGCTTACGTTTGATTGAACTTTTCAAGGGAAAGTGTCACCCAAGCGTTGTTATTACTTAGACATAAGAATGAGAATGTCTCTACTCTAGATCCTGGTGTTAATTTGTAATTTCTGGGTTAAAATATTAAATATAGAAGTAGTTCATGGAAACATATATAAATATAACATACTTGCCTGTATAATTTGTATATTTTAGAATGACATCCACTTATAATACTATTTATTCTTTTGGATGTAGAACAGGATGTGTGCAATAGGATACTTTAGTGCAAATCCCTGATTTGGTTCCCAGGAAAAATGTCCCTTCACAGTAGTACCAACTTACTGTATTTCTTAGTTTAATCCTAATTATAGCAAATGCTCCTTTCTTATTGTACTAGGCTGACATGCAAGTTGCTGAATATGTAACAATTTGTGTTAAACATGACAGGAAATCCACTTTTCCAGTCATGACGTATTACTATTCTGTGTCTTTCCTCTTCATATTCCTAGATACCTATATGATGAACTTTTTAAATTTTTTTTCCTTTGTTCTTTTGATTTTCTGAGACAGTATTGCAGGAAGCCTTGGCTTACTTTGAACTCACTAGGTGGCTGAGGGTGGCCTTGATCTGACACTCCTGCCTCTGCCTCCAAGGTACTGGGATTACAGGTGTGTGCCATCTTGCCTGGTTATGATAAAGTTCTTTGAGAATAATAAATTTGAAGAAAGAATATTTTTCTTTAAAACAGGAATATTACTATGGGAAATTTTATGTCTCAAAACTAATACAAAAATGCATTATATTTTTACCTTGCTTTTATATTTTATGTGGTGAGAAAGGCTATTTTAAGTGATCTCATTAAAATAATATGACTCTCTTAATTTTAACTGAGTCTATTTAATTACACATGATACAAAAATTTACACAAAATATTTAATGTCCTGAGAAAAACCTCATTTATTAGTTAAATAGTAATTTCATAGTTTTGATAATAATTGTGAAATTTTCAAGTGTAGAGGCATTTTTATGATTCTGGCAAGGACAAGATGTTTTACTCAAAAGCTTTTCATAGTGATAGATAATCCATGAAATTCATATTATGTTATATATGTATTTCTGTATATTAATCTTACATATCTGAAAAATATAAAACTTTAAGTTGATTTAAAAGCGCATATACTAGTGGTGTAAAAGTACAAATATTAATAATTACTAGATTATCTATATTGTCAGTGTGTCTAATGGCAGCATGATAGATTGGGCATTTACTTAATACCCTTTTCCTTTATTAGTAATTATGTTTATCTATTAGTATTTATTCATAAATATTTACTTGGTACCTACTCTTTGTGAAGCCTTGCACTAAGTCCAGTATCTTTTGATGAAGAATAATTTTGTCATTAGCCTGTCTTCAGAGGGCTTACAGTCTGTATAGATAACTACACATAGATAGACTTCATTGATGGGCATATTAAAAATTAAAACATTAGTTCAGGGAAATTTAATGAAGGTTAAAACTTAGAGGCCCAATACTCTTGTATGTGCATCTCATATTCCAACATGAGTGGTCTGAGAATGATTCATCTCTATTTTATTCTATATACGAGGACCTCTGAATGCTCTACTTGATCCTCCAAGGTTTCTCAAGTGGTTCATGCTGAAGTCAACTCTGAGTCCAAAGGAAGTATGCTTTCCTTTAAAATACCCTACTGCCAGGACAACAGCATGAAGAGAGGATTTACTACAAAGTAAATCAATAGGGAGACCCTTTCAAAAGTCTGATACAGCAGAGAGAGAGGGGGGTGGGGAGAGAAGAACGGAAGACAATTCAGTCTACCAAGGTTGATTACAGGGGGGTAGGAGGGAAGCCATAGGTACATAGTGAGCAGCCTGTAGTGGGGGAGTGCAGGGATTCTGCTCAGCAAGTGGAACATCAAGGTTGCTGCTATTTTCTATGTTAAGTGTAATGAAAGTGAGAGTCTTAACTATTCAGCGAAGACAGTGTAAGAGGAGAAGTTAAACTGAATGTCGTCTAACTATTTGACCATAGGTTGTAATAGTTAAAACTACACAGTATCATTGTTCTATATTTATTATATGCATAGCAGCATCCTCCAAAGTTAAATCACCAATTCCACTAGGGATAATAGTAAACATGCAGATAGTAAACATTTTAAGTTAAAAGTTTACTCTCTCTCTCTCTCTCTCTCTCTCTCTCTCTCTCTCTCTCTCTCTCTCTCTCTCTCTCTCTGTGTGTGTGTGTGTAGAGGCACATGCTATGGCATGTGTAGTTAGAGGACATCTTTTGGGAGTCAGTTCCCTCTTTTCATTGTGGATTCTGGGACTGAGCTCAGGTCTTCAGGTTTCTGTGGCAAGCCCCTTTACCTTCTGAGCCATCCCAATTGCTTAATATACTTTTGCACTAGTCTTTCAGAGTAAGAACTTCTCTTAATTTGTTAGACCATAAAATAGAATTCACCATTCTGAGGAAGAGCATAAGTCCTGGAATGTATATAAATGATTTGCAGTTATCTACTTTTTTTTTATTTTCTTGGAGATCAGCTTAAAGCGAGCATTTAGTAAAATTTATATGATAGCATAACAATTAAATAAAGAAAAATTACTGGTCTTCATGAAAATCAGAATTTCTCAGTTATAGTAAAGAAAGGAGAAAGAAATAAAACACACGATTCATGGTTGCTTAAAAGGACCAACTAAGTTACTAATTGCAAGATTGATGGTCTAAGAAATAAATGAGTGTGGCAGAAGACAGTATAAATCAACATCGTCAGGTTCTTATTTTTTTTCCTAATTATCTAGGAGGGCCCTAAATTAGCTGTTTACTAATAAAAGAAGCTTTATCTAATTATTTTATATTGTTAAACAGAGATTATATACACCTAACCGCCAAGCACTAGAATGCTTACAGGTGCAGAATAAAGGTTTTATTACTTATTGAAAACAGGTGTTTTTATACTTTTCCAGAAAAAATCTGTACCTTCAAACACGTGCATTTTTGAAGTTTTGACAAGAAATTTTCATAAATATTTTCAGTTGTAATGAAGGATCTAGTTTACTTGGTAAGGAAGGTTAAGGCAATACCCAGCGATTATAATGAAGACAACTGTATTTTCTCTTTAGACTTTAAAGCACATTTGTATTATGTATGATACAGTTGGGAAATAGCATGGTCTGATTCATTACAGACGGTGAAACTGAGTCACAGTGGGGTGTGTGTCATCCTTTGTGTCATGTCAGTCAGGGGAAGTCAGGGACTCAATCTCAGTACCTCTGCCTGCATTTCTAGTTGCTAATCCTTTTCAAAAGCTTTTTCGAGACATGCCTTTTAAACAGACAGTTGGAGATCAGGTCTCCTTAGCTGTCATGTTGTGAGCTGCATGTTTTCCTGCCTGCATAGTTGACCTCACTTAGAGCAGAAGTATTGTAATGAACATGACCTTTCTAGAGCTCTTCTGGGGGAACATACAGGGAGCCTGACAGGAAAGAAGCCCCAAAGGCCACATTTAGAAGAACAAAAATTTTAAAGGCACAGTGATCTCAGGATAATCTTTAAAACATTTGTTCTATTAACAGTAAGTTCTAACATATTTACTTATACATATATATTTAAAATAGTGCATGAGTCTTCTCTTGGATGTTGTTGTGTGAGTAAAATAATAAAGGGAAAATGAAAATTAAACAGGGAAAATAGGCACAATTTCAGAGTGTTGACCTCTAGGGTGTTCTTAGCTGGTAAATAATGCCTGAGACTCAACTGCAGTACATGAAGTCACAGAGGTTGAGTATGGGAATGGCCATGCCTCATGCTGGTACTCAAAATGCCTGGGAGCATTCCCTTCAGAATTTCAATGTCCATTTTCAAGGACAGTCTCAAGGACTGGATACAAGAATGCTACCTAGGATAGGAAGGGACAAAGGTGGCTGAGATGTGGCCTAGATCTGGTGACTTTCCAGTTTGTGCTAATGAGGTCCTTGTGCTTTCCTTCCTCCTCCTCATCTTCCTCATTTTGGTCCTCTGACTTCCCTTCCCTTTCTCCTTGGATTTACCTCCGTGAACCACTTAGGACCTGGTTAGTGAATGTGCATTGTTTGATCTCTGGGGCTTTTTCTTCCCTTTCTTTTTTCCTTAGCAGGGTTGAGAGTGACGGTGGGATTGGGCTAGTTTCCAGAAGTCAATGAGAATCATGTACGCATTGAAGTTATATATTTGTTTCTCAGTAGGACATATGTGGTATTTGAAAAGGCCCTCTGTTGAAATAATACCTAGTTTTTCACAAAGACAACAGATCTTCGAATAGACTTATCATTGAAACTATAGATTATAACATCAAAAAATGCCAGATCTTAGAATGCTCCCTTTTTATCTGAGATATATAAATTTGAAACTTATGTTCCTGTAAAACTTAATATTTTTATTTACCTATTTTTTCTTTTGGGGGGAATAGTATGGATTTAAAATTATAAATAAATTTGTTAATTGGAAGCAAAGTAGGACATCATTCATATGCCTTCTGCTTCCATTGACTCAGGTGAAACCCATCAGAAGTCTGCTTCATTGAACAGAGCAGAACCATTTAGCTACACTCAGATGTATGATGTACTTCTTTGTTGCTTTTTACTTGATGTCTGTAACACAAATCTTAAAAGGTCTTATTAAATAAAAAACCCAAAGCCGGATATTGGGGTGAAAAGCTGAGAGATCAGAGAAGCAGAAAGAAACCAGGCACTTTCTTATCTGCTTGGAGATCCTCCACCAAAAATGACCTACTTCCTGTATACCCACACTTAGATGCCTTTCTGTTCTGCCATCTCATTTCCTTTCTGCCCAACTACATCACTTCCTGTCTGTCTGGACAGATCTCCAGACCTTTATGGTTAGTGCTGGGATTTAAGGCATGTGCCACCATGCCTGGCTCTGTTCCCAGTGTGGACTTGAACTCACAGAGATCCAGATATATCCCTGCCTCCTGAGTGATAGGATTAAAGGTGTGTGCTACCGTTGCCTGATTACCCTGTTTACTATAGTGGCTGGCTTTTTCCTCTGATCCTCAGAGAAACTTTATTGGGGGATACAGATAAAATATCACCACAGATTTTCATCTTTATTGAATTATAGGCAGAGACAAAAAGAGTTCAATTAATAATCACTGACAAATAAGATGTGACTTATTAAGGATCAGAATTACAATAATCTATACTGGGACATTTTTCCATAATTAGTAATTTATATGTAATTATTTTTTGAGACAGGATCTCTCTATTTTGTAGCCATGGCTGTTCTGGAAGTCATTGTGTAGACCAAGTTGGCCTCAAACTCACAGAGGTCCACCTGCTTCTATCTCCCTAGAACTAAAGGCATGCACCACCACACCTGGCCATAATTAGTGTTTTGGTATTAATATTCATAGGAAACTATACTATTAATTTTGATAGAATATTAGTGGCCTTAATAGATCATAACTAATATCACAGTATTATAAATAACCAGGTATTATAAAGTTTATTTAAAAATGAACATAGGGCTGGGAATGTAAACTAGTGAGCATATACTTATCTAGCATGCCCAAGACATTAGATTCAATCCCCAGCATCACAAATATAAACAAAAAACTGTAAAAAGGAAGACAGGCAATTATATAGAGTAGAGAAATTAGATACAGACTATTTAAAGCATCTATAGTATCAATTTCTCATCAAGTGTTGGAGTTGTTAGTGCAGTTTGTGTTTTTCAAGCTGAAGTGCAATTTCACGTTGAGAACCAGTACTTCTGATACGATGGCATCATTGATGACAGCTAGATGTAGATCCCAATAGATCATTTTCAAGATTCTGTACTTTCTCACGGACACTGCTATGGCTCCCATCTGCCCTGTGTATGACATACAAGGATGAAGGTGTTATCTTCCTTGATTGACCCCATTGCTACACAGGAACACACCATGATGAGATCAGAAAAGAAAAGAGGTTAATAACATTCGCTTAGCTGTATCCTCTTTTAATTTTTTGCTTTTCTGAATACCACTTATGATTTTGCAAAATATCTTCTGCAGTTCTCTTAATGATAAAGGCATGGGTTCTTTCCCCAAAGGTAAAAAGATGAGAAGAGACATAATCTTTCCACCAGTGGAACTAGTATGATTGTAGCATGGTATTAATACGCTGAGATGCCAAAAATTATTAGCAATGTTGTGCAAACTCAATGGAGAAGGCGAGGATTTGGAGGGCGAGAACATGATACTCAGTTCTCTTTTCTTATTAAACCTGGGGTCACTTACTGAGCACTGGGACTAGAGTGCTTTTCTGCCTTTTGTTTTTTGTAAGATAAAGGACAACAATAAAATTGTAGGTCCATTCCATAATTGTAGGCTTAGTAGAGTGTTATTTCCACATTAGAGCTTGTGCAATATGGAGGGAAATTTGTTTAGTATGACTTGTGAGTTGGTAGATCAGATAAAAGCAGTCAAGTGGCAGAGAGAACCCCGTGAGTGCACAGCTCCCCTGGTAATTGCAAGGCTGCAGGCGCTCCTCCAGTCTGTTAATAGATTTCCCTAGCTCCTCTGAGCCAGGTGAAAATTTCCTCATTAAGGAGAACTTATTCCATTTCCTTTCATCATTTATTATTGAAGACCAAGTGTGAGTGGAGGAAGTTTCCGAGATGACAGGATAGAATTTTAAACAACAACAACAAAATCCACACTGGGAATCTGAGAGGGAAAGAAAAGCTTGTATTGTTTATAACCTAGAGAACACACAAGAGGCTCCCTGCCGGAGAAGCTGAGCCACGCTGTCTAACCAGCAAAAGATTATAGCAGAGTGTGTAAAACTCCCATTGTCTTGGCATAAGATGCTTTATCTCCCTTCTAAAATTTTACTCTTTCATTCTGTGCTGCTGAGTAGAGAGGAGGAAGAGATTTTGAGTGGGCCATGTCCCTTCCACGAGATGTGTTTTTGTTTTATTCTGTAGATTGTTCTATGAGATGATGAGACTCCAATCTTTGAAGGGTTTAACCTTGAACTCTGAAAAGAAAAGCTGATTGGGCAAACCAAAATTGTGTCGGTAGCATACTTTAGAAGATGTAGCTCTCTAATGTAGATTTAATGTCTGTATGTTTAGAGGAGTGAAAATAAACCAGATACCAGCACACACATACATATCAAATTACAGAAGGATCGTTTACTGCACACATTTTAAAACCCTGCGCTTCAGTGCAGTGTGTTCCCTTCAGCTGATCACTCTCCTAGCTTGGTATAATGCTCCCTTGATTTATAATAAATATAACATAAATGGAGCATCCCCCACTGAGGTTTCAAAACACAGTTTTGAATACAAATTCAGCATTTATATTTCTTTTTAGCAATTATTGTGCTTTGTGTATGTTCTGAATGAAGATTTTCATTTTCCTTGGGAAAAAATAAAATTGTTACATTACCTTTCCCTAAAATACAATTCTAACTAGTTTGGACACACACACACACACACACACACACACACACACACACACACACACACAAAATCCAAAATGAAAAAACTAACTTTTTTTTTGTGATGGTGGTGGAATCTCTGTTCAGCAGACAGAATGTAGGTGTGGGCAGAAAGGAAGGAGGGACAGTGTGCCTCTGAGGCTGGTCCACCAGGCCGGTGTTCATCTAAGATGGTGGTTCTCTACCTTCCAATATTCCTCATGTTGTGGTGACTCTCAACCACAGAATTATTTTCATTGTTGCTTGGTAACTACAATTTTGCTACTGGTATGAAACATAATGGAAATATCTGTCTTTTCCAATGATCTTAGGTGACCCCCAGGGAAAGAGTCATTTGCCCCCCCCCATCCAGGGGTTGTGACCCACAGGTTGAGAAACCTCAGTTTAGAATTATTCATCCTGAATTTGAACTTTAACCTTATCTGATTCACTGGCTCTAATCTAATGAATCAGACATTAAGCCATCTCTTCTCTTATGTTATTGTAACGGGATACAGAATTTTTTTTTTTTTTTAATCACAACAGGTTGGGAACAATCAGTTTTATTCTGAGTGCAGTGACATGCCAGGCAGCCTTGTTTTTCACAGAAGAGAGAGCAGTGGGAGACAGGGCTATCCTGCTCTCTTTCTTGGGGTTGGAGACAGGGCTATCCTGCTCTCTTTCTTGGGGTTGGGCAACTTGCAAACAGGCAACTTGCAACTTAGGAAGGGATCCAACCTAACTCTGTCTGTCTTTGTAACCACTACCATGGGTCAGAATTAGCCTCTATTTCTCATTGAAGAGGACTGTGTTGTTGGAGAGCCTTTTTCTCTGCGTCCTATCAAGTCCCGCCAGGAGCCCACTTATAAAATAAACACACAGACGCTTACATTATTTAAACTGCTTGGCCATTAGCTCAGGCCTATGATTGTCTAGCTCTTACTCTTATATTTAGCCCATTTCTATTAATCTTTACTTTGCCACGTGGCTCGTGGCTTACCAGTACTTTACATCTTCCTTGTCCTGGCGGCGGCTCCAGGCGGTTTTCTCTTTCCTTCCTCCTTCCTCAATTCTCCTCTCCCCTTGTCCCGCCTATACTTCCTGTCTGGTCAGGACAGAGCGATATCCACAGAAGGACTGAAAATTGTATTATGATGTTTCATATCTAAAAGCAGAAATTAACACCAGAGAGGCCATGAGTGAAATCCTATAAAAATCCTTCCTGAACATCATATGAGCACACTCAGTATTTGCATCCATTTAAGGTATGAACACAGATGTAGTAACATGCCAGTCTGTCTGGATGAGCTCTAATTTTTCAAGACATGCCAAAATATCTTGTCTGTTGTCGATCCAGTTACAGAACAGTCACTGTTAAAATAGCTCGTTTTCTTACTATGAAATTATTCTAGAATCAGCTTAAAACATGCACTGTGCAGTTCTAGTTTGATATATTCGTTTCAAAATTCTCACCTGATAGAATATGTGGGGCTTCCTTTTGGAATAGCTCCTGTATAGTACAGGAGCACTGATGGCTGTTTGTCCATCTCTAACACACTGTGACCTCTTTGAATGTAGAAATGTTGGATTTTTATCTCCTGTCATTCATTCCTGAAACAAGCGCAGGTTCACCAAGCATGGAAGCACCAATGACAGAACAACAAGGAACTTGCTTTGCTGTCCCTGTTCAGGTTCCCACGCACTCTCCAGCTAAGATGCCCAGTATTTCCATATTTCAAATACAGTTATAACTGATTTCTGCTTGTAGACGTTCTCTAGTCAGTTTAGAGGGTGGTCTGCAAGATGTAAGGATGCAAACTTATGCAATACAAAGTATCTAGACGTGGCTCTCTTTTGGACTTAACCCACTCACCTGTGGTAGAGGATGAAATATATACTGACAAGTACCAACTTTCTGTAGAACACTGTATGGGCACTGGAAACAATACACAGAAGGGAGGTATGGGTAATAGCCTCAATAGCTCACATGCGTCCTGGGGACATAGAGCATATGTTTCATGTTAAAATGCACAGTACAGATAGGACATACACAAACTGTTCACAATTTTGTTCAGTAATAACATTTTTATATGTTGCACAAGGTTTTGAATGATGTATTTCAATTTTGGTTATATATTACTACCTTACCACTTGAAATGATTTGCTTTTAAAAAATATTTAAACTTTTTATTCTTTGATAATTTCAAATATTATGTAGTACATGTTGATAATTTTTTTTACCCCATCCATGACCCTCTCTTATCCCCTCCCACTCTTGTTGACCCATTTCTTCCCCCGTTTTTCCCTTTCAGGTATATTTTAAAAATTACTTACTTTGATTCTATGTGTATGAGTGTTTTGCGTGCATGTATGTATTTGCATTCCAAGTGTGCCTGCCTGGTACCTGAGGAAGTCAGTTTCATCATGAGTGTGCCTGGCTGGTGCCTGAGGGAGTCAGAAGACAGCATTGGATCCCCTGTGTCTGGAGTTACACCCTGTTGTGAGCCTCCATGTGTCCTGGAACTGAACCCAGGGCCTCTGAAAGGCCACAGTGTTCTTAATGCTCTTAGCCTTTGAGCTATCGCTCTAACTACATGTTGAGTTTTTTTTTCCTTTAGGGGTTTATTTATGGTTGCTTGCATGAATTTGAACTGGGGCCATTTACTGGAACCCAGGAAGTTTACCAGTGGCTATCATACTAAAGAAGATAACTTCTTCCTCCTCCTCGACTATATCCTAATAGAGTTTTGCAATAATGCTTTATTTAGCATGAGTTAGAGCTTCTGTTATCACAGCTCTATGTTTCAGTTTTCATTGTATTGACTGGCAAAGTGTTGTAATTTAATTTTATTGTATCAGATATTGCTGGGAGCAGCCCTCAGGTATTGGGCAATAGATGATTTCCAGTAGCGTTTTTATTTTTTATGCACCTTAGCTCTTCACCAATTATTTTTCTATTGGTTTTGAAATTTAGGTAAGAGGTGGCTTTAATCACTCTTGTGACTTTTCTGTTACACAGAAAATTACACTTATAACTTCATTTGTTTGATAAACATTTGCTAAGTACTATCTATGGGCCAGATAATGTGCTAGGTTTGGGAAATAATCTGATGAGTGAGCTGTTTATGGAGAGAATGTGCAGTCTTGTGTAATGTTGGAATACCCGGGTCAGGTAGACATCAGTTTCACACACATGGAGACTTAGAGTAGAAGTTAGATATTGGAAAGAAGCCACAGATGTAGGAATCACGCAGCTGGGCTATTGGGTCCCACGACAGTGGTTAAATGTACAGAAGGAGAGAATGCAGTCTGACCGGAGTAGGTGTCAGAGAGCAGGGCCTTAATAAAAAGTTACAGCAGCTGAAGTGGATAGAAAAACAGGGTGAGAGGGGATGGAGAGATGCCAAGAGCTAAGAGCCCTGGCCGCTCTTCCACAGGTCCTGAGTTCAATTCCCAGCAACCACAAGGTGGCTCCCAACCATCAATAATAGGTTCTGATGCCCTCTTCTGGCATGCAGGCATACATGCAGAGCACTCATTCTTAACAAAACAAAAAACAAAACAAAACAAAACAAAACAAAACAAAACAAAACAAAACAAAACAAAACAGGGTGAGATGCTGCTTAGTAGAAGGTAAACTTGGTCTCACTGTGAAGAATTGTGTGTCAGAAGGGTGAAGTGATGAAGTTGGGCACCGGGAAAGTATGTGTGACTTTATAAAAGGAAGTCTCTAATTATTCCTGAACAGGAAAATTCATTAGAACAGTAAATATAAGATTTTAAAGAGATCAGGAGGGAGAGGGGTGTGTGTGAAGGCTGGAGTTTACAGAGATGTCATCATTGCTAAATGTCTGCGGCCTCACAAGGGCTGGAAGAATTATGGATTATACATTTATGTATTTTTGAAAGATAAAGAGACATGAATGTACTTGGAGATAGTATGTAAGAGGACTTTTAGTGCATTTGAAATGAAACAGTATGCTGGTTTGTATTGTGCTTGTGTGCTGTGTGTTTGGTCTAATCTTGAACCTTTCTTTTCCATTAAATCCCAGTGAATCTGTTACAGAAGAAACCTTGAGAAAGGCCAAGGAGATTGGGTTCTCAGACAAGCAGATTTCCAAATGTTTAGGACTGACTGAAGCCCAGACAAGGGAACTGAGGTTAAAGAAAAACATCCACCCTTGGGTTAAACAGGTAATGTGAAAATCCCTCTCTATCAAGGATTTCTATTTTGAAATATAGGTATCATTTCAAAATCATTAACAAACAGTGCTTAGAAAATGACTCCAATTATCTGATGCCCATGACATTGTTAGGTTTACTCAGCATGGGGTTGACTTGTCCATCAAGTGAAAAGGATGAAAAGGCAGTGGGATGTAAAGAAAATACGATTTCTATGCTTTAAATAAAATGACCAAAATTATCTCTGCTTTTGTCCTATATCCAAACATATATGTAGTGACAGAAATTCTTGGTGTAATAATATATGGATCAGCACATGGGCTGAGCCTCTGGAAAAAAAATCATTATCTCTTTGGGCACTAACTTTTTAAAGGGCAATACTTTATTTTAAGTGCCCCATCATTATAGTTCATTCAGTATTCATCGTGATGGGGCTAGGCATAATGATCTCATCTAGTATTCATGACAATCACACATGAACATTCATAGGTATGCCATTTGGTTGGCTTTTTTTTCTTCTTTTAATGGAAGGAGTGTCTTGGCTTAAAGTACCACCAGCTGCTTTTTGTCCTTTAGAATCATTGACTTTTCTCTGTGGGCTTAAGGCGCACATGTAAGCCCTTAGGTCACAAGCTGGATTCTAAGTATTTTCTGCTCAGCGATTATTACCTTTCTTCTTTCTTACCAGCGTTGCACCAGCTTGCCCTGTCAGCCCCAAATTCTTGCTCACTAAGCGGAGCTAGTGGCCCCTGAGAGTAGAATTGATTTTACCTTTTCCAATTCTGTCCAATGAGATCCAGTTTCCCATTGCCTGCTTGTGCTTGATGGTATTTGTGTCACCCATTAGTGCTATTACTAACTTGAATCCTATATGTTAATTTGCAAAGTAAAGACATCTTCCCATATAGTTTATTTTGGTCTGACTTAGGTTTCATACATAGCTGCTTTAGGTCAGGTGAGTTGAGTAAGCAGTCCTGGTGACTTATAAACATTTTATGTGGGTGGTACTACTGCAGAGATCCAAGATGCACCGAGAGAGGTCCAAATATGTACTGCTCAAGTGACTACTAGATTATATTGGTTTTTTTCTTTTGTCTCTTTTGTTTTCAGAATCAGTAAGTGATTTGATTGTACATAGCTTTTCCTCTCTTTATGTTTGACAGTCGTAGACACTGAAGAAATATGAAAGGAGCACAAAAAAATCCGAGTCTTTAAAAATAGTGATGGGAAGAGTAAAATCCTTGTGAAGTAATGAATTTTCTCTTGCAGATTGATACATTGGCTGCAGAGTACCCATCAGTTACAAACTACCTCTATGTTACCTACAACGGCCAGGTAGGAACTACATAAATGTCACATGTAGAGAGCTCTGGGCTTAGGGGGTAGCCCACATTAGGGAATGCATATTTTTACCTCTGATTATCTGCTGACCTTGGTAGCAGACGTGGCACCATGTGGGACAGCTGCCATGAGGAGTTTCTGTACCCATTCTGTTTGGAATTGCCTTAACAGTGAAACCAAGCAAGCAAGAGAAGACGTCACCATGCTACATTCTCAAGACTAAGTTGCAATTATTGAGCAGATCAACTTAGAAATAAGTAGAGCTTCTGTGAGATTTTGTAACACTTAAGAGTTAGGGATTTATTTTATTTTATCTTTTAAAATTTTTCTTTATTAAGAAATTTTCTACTCACTCCACATAGTATCCATAGATCCCCCTTCTCCCTCCCCCTCCTCCCCAGCCCTCTTTCCTAAGCCACCCCACTTCTTAAGACTAGTAGAGGTGCATGTGAGAAAGACATACTTAAAGATGGGGCAAGTACTTTAGTTAGATGGTATAATAACAATATAATTTCAATATTTCCTATTTTTCCTCTCAGGAGCATGATATCAAATTCGATGAACATGGATTGATGGTGCTGGGCTGTGGTCCATATCACATTGGTAATGTGATAAGATGTTTACATATGGCTTTACAGTTTTTCTAGTACCCTTTATAAATATTGATTCCACTCTTCTGAGAGTTCACCAAACAAATGTTATTATAAAAATGTTTTGCAATTTAGGAAACTGAGGTCCAGAGAAATAATATTCAAACTTATGAAGTGATTTAATGGTGAAAAGCACAAGTCTCAACTATAAATTCTGTCTCCTTTTGTATCATTATATCTTAATTTTCTGTCTTATTAAGAAAGAAGGGCATAAAGGAATTAAACTCCCTCCCAAGGCTGATCCTAAGGCATGAATCTAATCCTAAGGGTGCCACTTTCCAAAGGCCCCACCTCCAAACACTGTTGTGTAAGGGATTGTGTTTCCAATATGTCGATGTAAACATCACCTATTTGTAACACAATACTTGGCTTATGGCTCTACAACCTGAAAACCTTCATGGGCGTCTAAGCTCTTCTCTTTGGAACTTTTCAACCTTTACATTTTATGTGATTCATGTACCGCCACCACTTTACGCAGTGGTTCAGAGAAGAATAGCCGAGCTGAGGATCACGTGTATACTTACTTGCCACTGAGAAGGAGCATGATGCTACTTGTGGATATTTTGATAAGACTTTTTAGAAGAGACTGTCCTAATGCAAAGAGTTAGTACATGTACTTTGGTTCCTATGGCATCCCAGCAGAGTGATATTTTGAGTCCTTTAGGTTTTTATTATGCCTCAGATTAGTTCATAGAAGGTCACTCACTCTTAGAAAGGACAGGACTCTTCAATCAATGAAGGAATGTCAAAGCTGCAAGTCACCTCAGGGACTGCCGGGTTAGCCCCCTAAGAGTGATTTAGTGGAAGGACTAAGGGAAGACTTCGAGTGTTCTAATTCCAGGCTGAGCTGTGTAGCACACCAAGGCCAGTGTTTTCACTCTGAATTTCCTTCAGTAAATGAAGGTTATTTTTTTACAGTTAATAATATTTCCCATTGACCTTTAGGCCCTGGTTTCTTCAAACATAGAGATACCTATTACTAAGCTTAAGTGTTAACAAAGCCAGCATTTCATTATTGTCTAATTAGTCCCCAATTCTCTTATTAGTAATAGAGCTTGTAAACAGGTCTAAAGTTTTATTTTAAAATTTTAATTGAAAGCCATTGACTCCCTTAGCCTGGACTGACTGGAGAAATATTTCTTTTCCTCTCACTCCTTTCCCCGATACCCTTGTCTCCGCAGGCAGCAGTGTGGAATTTGATTGGTGTGCTGTCTCCAGCATCCGCACACTGAGGCAGCTTGGCAAGAAGACGGTGGTGGTGAACTGCAACCCCGAGACCGTGAGCACTGACTTCGATGAGTGCGACAAGCTGTACTTTGAAGAGCTGTCTTTGGAGAGAATCCTAGACATCTACCACCAGGAGGTAAAAAAGGGAGAAAAGTAAAAACAGAGAGAGAGGCAGAGAGAGAGAGAGAGAGAGAGAGAGAGAGAGAGAGAGAGAGAGAGAGAGAGAGAGAGAGAAGAGAAGAGAGAGAGAGATGGAGAGAGGCAGAGAGACAGAGACAGAGGAGAGAGAGATTCAGTGCATAGCTTATGTATAATTATATTCATGTGTTAGCCGGGCGGCGGTGGCGCACGCCTTTAATCCCAGCACTCGGGAGGCAGAGCCAGGCGGATCTCTGTGAGTTCGAGGCCAGCCTGGGCTACCAAGTGAGCTCCAGGAAAGGCGCAAAGCTACGCAGAGAAACCCTGTCTTGAAAAACCAAAAAAAAAAAAAATTATATTCATGTGTGTAATTATATTTAATTGCATTATAGCTTTTCTTTTAGGAAATATCACCAATTTCTTCCATTGCCTAATTTTATAGTGAGACTCTGAGGAAACAATTGCCCTGGCTTTTTATTTTTGAGGTCTTTGGCAGAGAATGATCATTTTCATGCAATATTCTCCATTTAGTTTGCATGCATTCCAACTATAGTGAAAACGTTACTTGGTAACACATACCAGTCACATATTAACTAGCATAAAGGGCTCTCCATAAATATTTTTGGGAATGATATGAGGTCATATCTACATATAATAAATGTGGTTTAATGATGAACAGTTTTCAGAGGAGACAGATCAATTGGTTGCCAATGACCAGTTCGTTCCTTAACCAATCATATGAATCATCATTACCCTTCAGTTTGAGATCAGCGAGTCTATTCTAAATGATTCTGGTTCCTGTAAGGCTTTCTCTTACAGTCATTGACCCATCCTGGTGCCAATATTATTGAATGTTATTCTCCATGGACTAGTGATTTAAAGTTACTGTAAGTCTGTAGAGCAGGTTATCTTATAGTTATATAAATAGTTATTGGAAAATTCCATAGTGATATCCAATAGCTGGGTCTTGGATATCATTCTCATTAATTCCTCACCACAAAGAAACAGCCTTTTATGTGGGAAAAAAGACACTGAATCAGAGCCACAGTATTGAATTCTAGTTTTGACTGAGAACCTCACTGTCTTGTGTGAGTTTCTTAAAAATCACTGTGAACCATCTTTTTGTTAATGAATATTATGAGGATGAAGGCACTACGTATGCACTCACTATGAAAGTGAGGTGGAATTATGGATGATACAGCACTGTAGAGTATAATGTATAGAGCTGAAGCAACGTGATAACTTTATGTTTATAAAGAAAAATAGATAAATTTAGGACCTATGTATAGTCATAGGTGTCTTCTTAGGTCTGACTTACTTGTCTGACATTCATATATGGTCACATTCATCCATGACGTACAAGAGGTTTTAGCCCTTTCAACTGATAAAGGTTTTCTAGATGACTCCTTTATATTCTCAGATAGATAGGTGAGCATCAAAAGAAGTACATTATGCAAATGCTTCTTTATAATTATACAAAGAAAGATATGTCTTAGGGTTCTCTTGCTGTGATAAAACATCCTAACCAAGGCCAACATGTAGGTGGACGGGGGAAGGATTTATTTCCACCTTACTCTTCCAAATAACAGTTATCATTGAGGGAAGTCAAAGCAGAAACTCAAGGTAGGAACCTGGACTGATGCAGAGGCCTTGGAAGAGTGCTGCTTACTGGCTTGCTCTCCAAGGCTTGCTCAGTTTGCTTTCTTATACCACCCAGGACCACTCACCCAGGGGTGGCACCACTGTGGGGTGGGCACACCACATCAATCGTCAATCAAGAAAATACATCACAGGTTTGACGGTGGGCCAATCTGTTGGGGGGAATTTCTTCAGGTGAGGTTTCGTCTTTCAAAATGACTTTAGCCTGTGTCAAGTTGATATAAAAAACTAGCCAGCACAGACATTCTACCTCCAAGGCATTAATATTAAAACTGGGATCCATGATCTATCATGAAAAATCAAACACTTCTTTAAAAAGTATTAAAAAGCTTCATAGGCAATATCATCATATAAATTTTACACCATTTCCTTGTGCAATGGTTTAAGGAATATTTAGAAACTTCTATACCACTTTTGAATGTACTTACACATGACTTTTAGTGAAATTCTGAATGTATCTGAAGAATTGTAGAATGAATACATTGGCTCTTCACTGAAATTTACTGGCACCTAAAATAAATAGCACCATATCAGATTATAATATTATGTTGGGGAACAGATGGACAACATCCCACTGATATGTTCTCTAAGTCATCCTATAGGGTGTGTCACGTAACATATACAAAGATGTACATATGAGTGATTATCCTCATGATATTGTTGCCTTTCCTTACTGCAGGCTCCACAATGTTGCTTTACCACATCTGATAATGGATGTATCTCCACTGCAGATTGCCCTTACCCTGCCTTGAGATGCTGAATGTCTTAGCATATTCCACAGCATATTTTTCTTTAAAGAAAATTGAAAACATGTCTAACAATTTTCAGAAATACGGCACTTAAGCCATTTCTAAAGGAAATGACGCTCTCAGGAATGCATGGTTACTGGGGTAGTAACAAATATGACAGGTCTCTTAGTTTTGTTTTCAACCATGGCTGAACTTCTAAAATAAAACATTAAGAAGTGACCTGCCCAGTGAATAAAGCAGGCTGCCACTGAGGAGGTTTTTACCCCAGGATTTGAGGGAAGTTCTGACATCCACTCTCCACTAGTCTTTAATATCTTTTTTTCCTAGAAACAATTCTCTTAATATAGCCCTTTGACTGAGGACATCACTCATGGGTATATCACCCATTTTTCAGGAAAGGAACACTCATTCTACAGACTGACCAAGAGTACCAGTCATTTATTTCTTCTGATTTTGTGTCAAGGTTCTGCTGGAGGAGAGATCTGAATTTTGATAGTGTACTTGTTTGCTTGCTAACAACAGTGTGAATGCCAAGGGTCAAGGAAAGAAGATGCCAATGTTCACCACTGACACAGCTTCACTAGGTGGCATCTTTCCTAGTGTACAACTTTGCTTAGACCACTCCCTATAAGGGAAAAACCGTTCTTAAATTATCTTGAAGTAAATGACTTGAAATTGTCACATTGTTAGAATTAAGAACATGCATTATGCTTCTCTTTACTAGATCTATTTACATGAAGCAGATTATTATTTGAAATCCTTACAATAAATAAGAGTCATAGAAATCTGGGCTTAAATTCATACATCTCTTTATTTTGCACTAGATTTCTATTTGAAAAGTATAAATGGAAAACACTGAGTTTAGTTATGTCTCAATCCCATTTAAGAGTCTTTCTTCAATTCTTTTTATATTTGTTCATTTAACAACGTGTGTGTGTGTGTGTGTGTGTGTGTGTGTGTGTGTGTGTGTGTGTGTGTGATATTAGGATGCAGCTGTGCTCTCAGATTCTTAGAGAAATGAAGTAGAAAACACAAGTTGAATCCATGAGGTTAAGACCAGCCTGGGAAACATATAAAGACTCAATCTCAACACACAAACACACAGAAACAGACACACGCATGAACACTCATGTGCACATGCACACACACTTAGATTTGCATGCACTCCAGATTCCATCTGAAAATACAAGACAATACCTTTGATCACTGATAGTTTGAGTCTTCCTTGGCTATTTTTTCTCATTTCCACAATGCATACTTTGCTTGACTGTACTTTGTAAAAATGTACTCTGCCTAATGGTTAAATTGTATTAGTTTTAACACTATAGGTCTAGACAATGGTACTTTTCTAATATAAAAAGTTAAATGGATGACTTACAAACATTAATTAGTAATGAACAGTACACATTAGAATACGAAAGACTTTAAACAACTCATTTTTAGCATTGATTTAGTTGTAGTTAAATATGATGCCAAGTTATCATAAAATGCATACTGCATACACTGTATAAAGTGTAACATGTTATCTAAAATAAAAAGTATCAAAATATAAGGCATAATATTTCTCATTGGTATATACAGTGTAATTTTGTAAATTGGAGATAACCATGAAATTGTAGAAATCAAGACCATTTTTAATTAGGCAAAAGCTATTTCTATTAATAAGATAAGTTACATTTTCTCATATTGTATTATGCCTGAATTATAGCATTTAATCAGTACTGACCAAAATGATTAATGGTTAGAAGAAATTAAAAAGTTCTCAAATAAATTTGAAGCATTTTCTTCCAATTCGTTAGGGTTTTAAAATAAATTTCTGGTGTGATTGTAGTTTGGATAATGTTTAGAAATGTCCTCATGTTACCTTAACTTAGGGAAATCAAGTTTTAAAGTAGAAAATGAAGCTGAAAATAAAGTTGAGGGACTAGAGATGTACCTAAGTGTAATGTGTTTGCCCCATGTGCTTCATGGTTCAAGTCCAATCTTCAGTGCAGAGGAACTTGGAGGGCCTGTTGGATTGTTTTGGCACTAAATAGTTTATAACTATGTGAAATACTGTTTTAACTTTAGATCATTATATTCCAGGATATTATTTGTGGGTATTTAGGTAAAAGTGACCATGAAGAAGATGATGGCTGACCTGTGTAGAGTGCCATGATTCTATGTCTATATCTACAATTCCTGCACTTAGAGTCAGGAATGATCTAAGACAGTGGGTGTCAACTTTCCTAATGCTGTGACTTTTTAATACACTTCCTCATCTCGTAGAGACCCCCAACCATATAGTTTTATTGCTACTTCAGAACTTTAATTTTGTTACTATTATGGATTGTTATATGAATATCTGATAGGCAGGGTATCTGATAAGCAACTCCCGTGAAAGCATTATTCAACTCCGAAAGGGGTTGCGGCCCACAGGTTGAGAAACCACTCATCTAAGATTAGTGTCGCCTGTGAAATGGTTCTATATCAGCTTTGCTCAACAAATATGCTCTCACATTGAATTCCTCTTGCTGCATGGGCCAGCCCTGCACAGACCCCACATTTTTGCTCTGTAGTCCTCTTGTGGACATGAGTCAACTTCCCTGTGACGAATGATGAGAATTTGGTTTGGTAATGAAAGATTTTGTTTTGTCTACCATCTTCCAAAAGAATGTTTTACAAGTAGTTCTCTTAACTTCTAATGTCAACCATGTCTGAAAACAACTAGTATAGTCAGTCTAGCATTTCGATATTTGGTATATTACACGAGTGTAGCTCCTTCACAGTCTACAGCATTGAATCCATATGTCAGCTCTGAGTTAGCCAAATAAGACACACTTGAATGCCTGGCAATGGTGGTGCATACTTTTAATCCCAGCATTGGGGTGCAGAAGCAGGAGGATCTCTGATCTCTGAATTTGAGGCCAGCCTGGTCTACAAAGTGAGTTTCAGGACAGCCAGGTTTCAGGACAGCCAGGACTACACAGAGAAACTATGTCTCAAAAAACAAGAGAGAGAGAGAGAGAGAGAGAGAGAGAGAGAGAGAGAGAGAGAGAGAGAGAGAGAGAGAGAGAGAGAGACTTGGTTTTCAGTGAGTCTCAGTTTCTTTAGCTACACAAGAGTGTTGGTAACAACTATCCCATGAGAATACTGTGAAGATAAAATGACATTTCAGAATACACAGTTAAGGGATAAGCATAGTAGCTCCCATCTTATTCTTGCTTTGAAAGTTGTTAATTTCTTAGAAAAAGAGAAATGAGTTTAATAAAAAAATTAAAATATTGATATATTTATTCAAACAATTTTGTTCAACTTTAAGCTCTACTTTAGTCAAAATGGATCCCGTTTTTAATTTCTTTGAAGTCTTTCACATGGAAACTTTTGTGTATGCTTAATGGGAAATTTGTTTTTAAGCCTCAATATCTTAACAGCATTCCCAATAAACCCACAATACTGAGAAGCAAGGATTATGATAGTAAAGAGAATAATTTTTTTAAAAGGCTTTGCAAAGATGGTTGTTGAATGAATTTTTTAAAGGTGGTAAAGAAAGATGTGAACACTTATAAATACACAGAATGGTTGGTTATTATTTTCAATACCATTTACAATGCCTTTAAGAATTCGCTGGGCGGTGGTGGCTCACGCCTTTAATCCCAGCACTCAGGAGGCAGAGCCAGGCAGATCTCTGTGAGTTTGAGGCCAGCCTGGGCTACCAAGTGAGTTCCAAGAAAGGTGCAAAGCTACACAGAGAAACTCTGTCTCGAAAAACCAAAAAAAAAAAAAAAAAAAAAAATTTACTTGCAGTGTGTTTGTTTAGGCAATACTGAAATTATTGTCACTAGAGATATATTATCTTCATTCCTTATAGGAATAATTCAAAAGCAATTTCAAATCATGATAAAATAATTTGGCATGAATTAATCACTTCAACAATTCCATCAATATTCATTGGTAGGTCATTAGGGCAAATATTAATTATGTTAAGCCTAATACTTATTGGCTGTCATATTTTTTATATTAATACCTTATTTATTTATAAACTTACAAGGTGTACAGGATTTTGAGGGTTTATCATCTTATTTAATCCACATACCACCTATGTGAATCATAGTGATGTTACGGTACAACGTCACAGGCAAAATGACTAAACCTCAGGATAAGAGATCAGTACACTGGATGCAATGATATAGAAATGAACTGTTACCTGCAAGTCTAGTTCTCTGTTACCTATCACACCTCGGCTCTTTCTCACCAGTCCAACAACAGTGTTAGGAAGCCTTAAGAATTAGTGAGATATATATCTATACATATGCATGTGCTTATAAAGCAGGTAGGCAGAAAATTGGAACTAAAATGCTTTGTTGAGTACAGGGAAGAGATGTCAAGGTATCAGCCAAAGAAAGGAGATGGTCTTTAGGATGTCAGAGGAGAGGTGAGAAGTAGATGGACTTGAACATAGAGTTGGTTAGAGGCTAAATAACTGAGGGCATAAAAAGAGACCAACAGCCTGAGAGATTTTGGTGGTGTCAAGAATTTGTTAGTAGTAACATACATAGTTGTAGATAATGAATAGAGTAATCTCACTGGGTTGAGTGGACCAATGATGGGTAAGAGTGGGAAGTATTAAATGGTAGGAGTGTGTCCTTTATTCTCTAGGTATAGGGAGCTTTGCAAGAACTCTGAGTAAAGGAGTAAATTGAAAAATAGGTATTTATTTAGGGAATGGCAAGAGTGTCCCAGGAAATCATGGATTATAGTGGATTATTAGTTGTCCATGGATAATAGTGACAAGCGCATGATGCAGCTCATCTATTTGATTAAAAGAATGTCCATGTAAATGTCTCACGTGATATTCGTGTATAGTTCTGTGGAGCTTTTGCATAAATTTTAGGCTGCAAATTTCTGCAAAGTCAAAAGAAGTTATACTTATCCATTGTGTTAGAATCTATAATATTCTTCTCCCCTGGTAAACTGGATGAGACTCTCACCATTGTGATAAATATTTTAGTGAGGAAATGCTGTCAATATTATTAGCACAGCTGTCCATTCCTGCTCAGGTTAACCAGTGGCCGGTACTGTGGATTGTCTCTTCCAGGCATGTAATGGCTGCATCATATCCGTCGGAGGCCAGATTCCAAACAACTTGGCGGTCCCCCTGTACAAGAATGGTGTCAAGATCATGGGCACCAGCCCTCTGCAGATCGATAGGGCTGAGGACCGCTCCATCTTCTCAGCTGTCTTGGATGAGCTAAAGGTGGCCCAGGCTCCATGGAAAGCTGTTAACACATTGGTAAGGAGGGGAACAATGTCTCATTTTAATGTTCTCTTTCGAAGAGTCCTAACCTGAGTGTTAACTACCTAGCGAAGTTAACTAGAGGGCGGGTGGAATGCGCGCCAGGCTTAGTGAACTTACTGTAAAGTAGCTGTGTTTCCATGATTGCACTTAAATGCTGATTATAAATAGACAGCAGCATTCTCATTAAGATTCAGACAATGAAAAGGAGTTCAAACTATTTTTGAACTAGATTTGATATTTAGAATGAGAAACTAGGAATTTTATGTATCTCGGTGTCCAATTTACATTTTAATGGAGTCTTTTGAGAGGAGGAATAAAAAGAGTTAGGTTACCCCTTGATCTAATGATACAAGTCTGCATTTTTATTGCATATTTTAAACTATTCATACCCTCTGTGTTGTTTTTTTTCCCTATGAATTAGAACGAAGCACTGGAATTTGCAAACTCTGTGGGTTATCCCTGCTTACTGAGACCTTCCTATGTTTTGAGGTAATATATTGTTTTCCCGAACAGTGATTCAAAAACTGGGAGATAGAGAAATGCATGCTGCATGCTAAGAATATTAGGCTTTGGTGTGCAGTAATTTGTTAATCCAGCCACAATCTCTAAAGCAACACAGAAAGTGTGAGGACAAATGTTTCAGTTTTTCAGCTTAACGTTTCTTCAGGGATTGAAAACAAAGAGACACTACCATCTTCATCTAGAAGCAGCACAGCTAAAAGCATTTCCTTCCCAAACTAAAAAGGGTTAGTTTTACTTAGAAAATATTAAAACACATACTGGGACATCTCTTGGCATCATCTATTTTTGGTAGTCAGAATGGATAGCATTTTTTACTGTCATCATCACCTTTGGATAGTGCCTTTGTTTTGAATTTTTTGAGTTTTTTGAGATCAGGTTTTTCTAATAGATGAATTATGATGGCGAGGAACATGGGCAGTGAGGATCCTTTATATTAAACGTTGAAGCTAAGTTCTATCATCAAAGGGAAAGTTGTGAATTATCACTTAGTCTCTTCAGATGTTACCACATGTAAGGAATCACTTCTCTGAACAGGGGATAATAAGAGAAACACAATTTGCTGTGCACAATTTGGAAGTGTGAATGGAATTTCAGATGGGATCCTTTCAAATAATGAAAAGTTTCAAAAGAAGAGGAAAAGTGCCCTTTTATTGAAATGACATTTTGTGTAAACCAGTTTAATAATACTACTTTGAAGAATTAATGTAATTTAATTTAAACAACAGGCATGTGTTTAAAGAGGGTTGGAAGAAAGTCTTTGAATATTGCACGTCATATCTGTCTTTGTCTTCCACTTTCCTGTGCTGAAGTCCTCAGCCTCAATTGCTTTACCCAACCCCGCACAAGCCATAGCGCAATGGCTTCGTGTGGAACTTTATAGTAATTAGAAAAGAGAAAGAAAACATTACCTTTTCAAGGAGGAGGGAAGTCATTTTTCTCCCCTACTCCAATGCTTGTTCTTTCCTCCTTTTCCATCTCATTTTGAAAGTGTCAAAATTTCAGAGTAAATCTATTTATGATAGCATTGTCTCTTAGCTATGTAGAAGGAAGGACACACGTGAATACATTTCAGTCAGAGATTGCATATTGTTTTTGCAAATGTTACTGAAGAATTGGTTCTATTGTTACAGAGGCTAAAAAATGACCTGCCTTGCAGAGTGCCAATAGGTTAAGATTAGCTGTGGATCAAAACCACAGAAGAAACAGGGTGAGAGAAATTGTGTTCTTGACTGAATCCTGTTAATCATCAAGGTCTACCTGGAACTAGGAAATTATTGACTCTGTGAATCAGGCAGTATAATTCTGATGCTTTACACCTGCTAGGAGCAGCAGGGTTTGGAGGGGGCACTCCAAAAGTTCTTTGACTTTTTACTTTGATTTATTGAGCATGTGATTACATGGAATAAAAACTCAGTTTAGAAAAAAGATATCTTTCTTTCTTCTACCATATTGGAATTAGACATTTCTTGGACTTGTTCAATAAACTGTAATATACCTTACTTTTGAACTGGTAAAGAAAACTCACCTGCCTTTCTCTCCACTCTTCCCAGTGGGTCTGCCATGAATGTGGTGTTCTCTGAGGATGAGATGAAAAGATTCCTTGAGGAAGCCACTCGAGTCTCTCAGGTACTGTCCCATTTCCTCTCACTGACTCTGACCAATTGGTGCATAGTTTTCTACACAGATTTTGTGTTCACACGAAGTTGGTAAGGTCACTTTCCATTCTTCTCCTCTCTGTGTACTTGTTTCTTACACATACGAATGAAAAACTAAAAAGGAAAAAAAAAGGCTTTAGGTGATGACTCAATTCTTAGAATGAGTGGATAAAAGGAAGACCTGTGAGTCTTTGATCACGCAGATTAATTTGTTTGGAGACTCTGAGAGTGTGAATGGCTGAGCACCCATGCTGGATGCTTAATAGGTATCTTGTCTTTTTTGTGAGTTTCAAGCTGGTCAAGTTATTCCTGGAACTCCCAGTCTCCAGGACTATACAGATATGTTTACCATTATCTGGTGAAAGATTCCTTGGATTTTAATTCTCACACCTGGGGATTGGCCTTAATCAACCATTCAACTTTATTAGTAAGTCCTCTCGCTCACCTATTGATTTCTTCTTCCATTCTAGCACACTGCATCTGTGAGTTAATGAAAATGTTTATAATTTTGTAGTGACTGAGACACCTTTCTTAACTGCCCCAAGCTTTTACTCCCTCCTTTGGTGTGCTGCATTTAAGATTTACCCAGCAGGGTTTATTGATTTGCAGACCTTGCACCATGGAGGATGAAAGTAATGTTTTCCTTTAAAAAGCTTTCAAAGTCTAGTTGGGTTAAAAAAAAAAAAGAACAATTCAGAGGTGAGTTTGATGTTAGGCAAGTGGAATTTGAAGGGAGCTGAAGAATGAAGTCAGAGGCATTTCAAAGTGGGAAAAGAGCATAGATTGTTCTGAACCCAAGAACCTGGGCCCTTTTCCTCTGTGATAGCTGTTCATCAAGCATGCCTGGCCATGGAGAATGTAGAGAAAGATAATGAGTGAGAAAAGGTAAATTCTAAAGAAAGGAAATCAATGGTGTTAGAACTTACATTTGTATGGAAGTCAGTATCTTAAGGATATCTCGGCAATGGGTCAGTTAACTAACTTTTATACTTTAATATCTGTCCAAGATCCCACTATATTCCTTTTCAGAGAGGCCAGCAACTACAACCTATATTTGAGGAATGGGCTAAGGTTCTTTTTTTTTTCTCTGCCAGGAATATTTCAGCCTCAGAGGACTGCCACTCAGTAGAAGACTTAATTTTATTTTTCTGTCAACATGTCAAATGAACCCAAACAGGGCCACAGTTTTGTAATAGAGATGTCCTTATGGAATCTATTCTAGTTCAAGGCTCTCCATCATGTTACAACAGAACCCATGATATTCAACTCTACATATTTAGAGTAAAATTAATGCTATACATTATTTCTTTATTTGTTTACTCATTCATATGTAGTAGCTAAAAGATATTGTTTTGTTCTCACTATCAAAGAATATTCTCATGTAGAGATAATCTAATAATTCATCTGTATTTATCTCCACATATTTACACATATATGTATACATATACACATATAAACACATACACCATATCTTTGCTTGTAACATCAAAGTATGAAATAATTATAATTTGATACAAGCATTGCAATAGAGAAGAGGTGGGATGCTGAGGGAGACTGTAAAAATTTTGCTGTTCAATTCTTGAGGAGGGATTTTTAAAGCTAATGTCTGATGACTGATTCGGAGTTAATCGGGTTAAAGTCTGTTGTGTGAGTAGAAAGAGACAGCATATGTAAAAGGTTGAAGGTGAGAAAGACCATAGGTTTTATAAAATATGGATAAAGCATTCATTACATATCTAGGACATAAAATATGGCACCGACTGTACTGCTGTAGTACGGAAAGGATGAATTACAGAGCAAAACTGAATTCATGGAAAAGGGTTAGCGAGCTGCTCTGGCAGTTCAGGGTGGAGATGGCAGTGCTTTGGAATGACATGGAGAATAATATTGAAGGTATTCATTGAAGAGAATTGGTGAATGGACAGAGGGTAGTGTTGAAAGGGTATGGGAATACAGAGTTTCTGACCCCGACAACAGGGATAGAGAACCGTAACATGGCTGAGATAACAAATGCTAGAGAAGGAGACAGCTTAGTAGAAGAAATGTATTTCATGGTAGAGCATTTGAATGGGACAGCCTGAGAGGAACCCAGATGGTGATCATGTGAGGGCAGAGAGAAGTGCATATTTAGAACTGAGGATGAGGAGATGGGTTAGTGAGGCCTGAGAGATGGCTTAGTGATAAAGAATATGTATGTATGTATGTGTATATATATATATATATATATATATATATATATATATATATATATATATATAATGCTCTTCAGGAAGACTTGAGTTTGGTTTCCCGCATCCATGTTGGGGAGCTTCATAGGGATCCATCACCTTTGGCCTCCACAGGCATGACTATTTTATGCACATACCCCCACACAGACCCACATACATACACATATTAATATAAGGTAAAATTTAAAGGAAAGAGGATGGGTAGACATGGCAGACATAGAGATATAAGTATTGACTTTGAAATTAATAGCTTATCCTTTAAAGTGAGGCTTTGGAAATGGAGACAATCACTGATAGAGTAAGTACAGGAGATGGGGGCAGCTAAGACGGACACTAGATGGGTACCAGCATTCTAGGGCTTAGTGGAAAATAAGGGATGATGAGAAGCCCCGGGGAAAGAAGTGTGAAAGGTACCTTAAAATTTAAATTCTATTTACAGTGTTCAAGGAGCTACATCAAATTTAACACATGCATACGATGATGAATTTTAGCATAGTGGCCAGAAGGGCCGAAAGAAATCTTCAAGAAGGTAGCATCTGGCCTAGGCTTTGAAGGTGTGCTGACATATGAGAGATGACATTGAGGAGGAAAGATGAAGGGCACATAGGGAAGATAGGCATGGAGACAGGTAAATGCAACAAGTGGTCCAGAATGCAGAATCCCAGAGCATAGGGGAGGAGACACATAGATTGGCAAGGTAATCGGGCATCCTCTTCATTGAGTGGGGAGGAAGCAGTGACAATCTGGATATGCAGGGGCACCTCAGCATTGTCCTGGGGCAACGGGGTACAGGAAGCAACTCAAGATTGAAAAGCAGTCCAAAATACTGCCCAAAGAAGCACATGCTAAGGTTAATAAAGAAGTAGATTTGATTTGATATCCAGTTGCCATAGTCACACTCTAAAAGCAGGATGAGACTTTTCAACTTCAGACAAAGGATTTCATCTTCACGCTAAAAACAAACCAACAAACAAAACTGAACGTTGTTACTCTCTTTTAAGTTTATTCGCATTTCTTAAACATTTAATTCACATTTTGACTAGGAAGTTGTAGCATTGCAGAAACAAATAAGGACAGAAAGAATCTAACCCAATAATAACCTACAGGTACAGAATAAGTAGATGTGTACTGATGATTCTCATAGAAGGGAAAGTTGCTACATTTGTCTCATCCTCTTTTCTCAAACTGGCTCAGAAACCAATATGTGGGATTTCAGGATTCGTTTTCAGTTTGTTGTGCCCTCAGAGTTGCAGAAAAACATTTGCTCCTACTGTAAGCAGAACATGACCTCGTTCTTACAAAACAGACTGGCTAATGAGCTTCTGTTGTATGTTTGGCCTTAAGTTTTCTGCAAGTACTGCCTTGTTATTTACTCAAGCTACACAGATACCTGATACGATGCATGGAATTTGTACTCAAGGTTTTGATTCTGTTTTTTTATTTATTTGTTGCTGTTGTTGTTGACAGGAGCACCCAGTGGTGTTGACTAAGTTTGTTGAGGGGGCCCGGGAAGTGGAGATGGATGCCGTTGGCAAAGAAGGACGGGTAGGTACTCCCTCTCCCTTTCCCTGTCTTCGTCTTTTCATCTTGAAACATTCACAGGTTAGAATTCTAAAAGTCATATGTCTGAACATAGTGGGGAAGCTGTTCAATCAAAACCACCACCACCACCACCACCACCACCACCACCACCACCACCACCACCACCACCACCACCACCACCACCACACTACCTCATCCCCACCACCCACCTCCCTAATAACAACAACAACAACAAAAACCAGCCCTAAAAGCCAACTCTTGAAGTCCCTGAAGACTGAGTGGAAGTGTCATAGGTCTCTCCTTCCTCGAATTTCAAACTGTTAGCATTTCTCTTTGATGATATTCAGTATCAATTATCATCCCACACTTATCATTCTTTTTGAATAGATCTTTCATTCTCATTTTCTTTTGTCTGTGACATTCCTTTTATGTTTCAATGAGTGTTATATAAAAACACCCAAATACTTTTCTTTCTAAAATTTATAATTGAATCTCTGATTTTCTTCTCTTATTTCCCACTCTTCTCCCCCCCCCTTTCTTTGGATTAATAAGGGCAACCAAACAGAATTTTGTAGGCTGAACAATAACATAAAATTAGATTACCATATCACATCTGGAATAGCTGCAACACTGAATGCCTCTGTCTTCAAGAAAGGGAACTGGAAGAGGGTTTCACTTCAATTTGCTGGTTGTCTTAATAAAGCATTTGTGATTTATCTTGAATTGTAGTACTTTATGTTTTAGAGAGGGCATGTCATTTTATTTGCCTCAAGGATAAAGTAAAAAAATTGGCCTTCATCTTTTGTTTTGCAAATAATTCAAAACACTGCCAAATACATCAAATCGTTTTTTTCCCTAACAGATTAGCAGTCCAGAGTAGAGGTTTTTTAAATTTTCTTTTAAACTCATAATAGTTTCTAATAACCATAGAATCTCATAATCCTGATTTGAAGCATTCAGAGATAACATTTCCAGTCTCCTGTCTGCAAGGACAGAAATTTTGGCTGAAACATCTTCAGAGGGTGTTCATCTGGTTCTTTTAACTCATTGTTGACAAGGAGCACAGATTCCTTTAATATTACATATGGTTTTTTCCTTCATTTTTATTCAGATCTTAGGACCTGGAAGATGCTAGGCAAATGCTCTGCCACCAAGCCACACCCTCAGAACTGTTAGCTTCTGCATTGGAGTCTTTTTGTTTGAGGAAGAACATCTCACAAATCATCCATCTTGAGATAATCTTTATTTTCCTAGAACTCTCAGGCCTAATCTCCTGTTTTAGTAGATTTCGCTTTCTTTCCACCTTTAATATTTGAAGCTAGAGATAGAAAGCAGGAGATACATGATTGTACACCTATGGAAGTGGAGAATGGGGACTGTCCTGGAAACAGGAGCACTTGTTCCTTTACTGTGCTCCCAATGGAGCCCATGCTAGCTCATTGGCTTGGTTTGCTCTGGGGTCTGGGATGTGTACTAGGTTTTTCCCTGCAACACATTGCACATTGTGCCATAATCTGTCTTTTGGAAATATTTCAGGTCACTCACACAACTTTAACATTTATTCCCTGAAATGGACATATCACTCAGATTTATCGTAATGTTCCTCACTTCAGTCAGATGATTGCTCCTGTTTCCTAGATAATCCCGCCTCTTTCAAACATGTGCATCTGTGCATTCACATACCCATACTAACACAATACCCTTTCACACATAGACTTATACACACAAAGATGCACACACTTTTGAGCTCATTCATATGTATTCTTTGTTTTACAAGGCTTCTGTGAAGATAAGCATAATTGTTAGTTCCCTTTCATTAGAAACCAATGCCACACAGCCTTGCCTAGGTCCCAGAGTTGAAAAGTGACATCAGAAGAATGGAAACTCCATGTCACTCGTATTTCAGCCTTTTATAAATGTGATGAGTAAATAAATCTATGTGCTTTACCACAGTCTTATTATATAGCCATGGAAGTATTCTCCTCACACTAAGCCTCATAAGTTCCTGAGCAATATATCCTGTTAACATATAGACTAAAGTGATTGAGGTTATAGACCTCAGAATCTGACAGTCAAGGGTTTGAGTTTCTATCAATCTCACTGTGACACAAACTTGGTCATTCCTCCTTACATTCCCTTTGCTTCCTTATTATAGAGAAGGACAAGAATTTTTTCTTGTCTCTCAAACTTCACTTTAAAGATCTCTGCATCAAATCTTCAATCTTTCTCTCTAATCCACCAAAATTCGTGGGTGTGTGATATGTGATGTATGATGGCATTCACCTCACATTCACCTCTCTTGTCTTCTTTTCCAGTGTCTAAAAGATAAATCTGCTTCCACTGTAGTTGACTATCCCCATCTCACTAGTTAGTGTGAGCTTACTTAGTCTTCTTCTGTTGACACCCTTGGTAATCAGTGGAGAGGAAAAAAATAACAGTCCCTTTGTCCCTTTCTGTTCCCTCTAGAGGCTACTTATCACCTTACATTGATGCCCAGACAGTAGGGCAGTTCTTTCTCCTGCTCTTAATGGGAGTTTAGCAGAGTAATCCACTACTGGTTCCAGAATGGTTAAGCGTCAAAGGGGGTAGGTGATGGAGTGGTGCCTGGAAATAGGTGTCTCACAACTTTAAAAAAAAAATCTTCTTTTGACAGGTCATCTCCCATGCCATCTCCGAACATGTTGAAGATGCAGGTGTCCACTCAGGGGATGCCACACTGATGCTGCCTACACAAACCATCAGCCAAGGAGCCATTGAAAAGGTCAGCATTTATAAATGGAAGCAGAAAGGAAATGGCAAAAGATGAAAACTACCACCATATCGATAGAAAATTCCTTAGATTTTCAAAAACACTAGGTAGTGATGTAAGGCATACTCCAGCTTAAATTTAACAAGGAACATCCTTGCCCTTAATCAGCTGAGTGTCTTGGAGATGTTCTCTTTCACTGTGGTTAGAGCCTTATTGGTTATGTGCTTGGTTCAACTTTTTAATGTACATCTAGACCATGCAGGTGAAATACCTGCTAAAATACCGGCCTCCACTCTAAGTTTCTGATGTCATGATTCTGGAAACCTCCCTGAACCTTTAGTTTGAGCAAATCTTCTAGAGTTACTAGTACCACTAGTCTGGGGACCAGGTGGGGAGAGTGGATGCCATTGGTGATTCTCATAGCCGAGAGCCACTTATTAAGAACCCCACGAAGTGACGCTTTTGAGCAGCGTAGAAGTAGGTGTGCCGCAGCCACTTGGCAACCTCTGGAACCTGAGCTTTCACTCTTCACTCTGAGTCCCACTCCAAGCCAGAACTTGGTGCTATTTCTCTTGACCACTCTTTGAGAGCAGTTCCTGTAAAGAATACACACTATGACTGCCTCAGCACCCCACGTGCGTGACAGGGTATCCATGTAGAGCCTGCTGTCTTAGTCACTCTTGACAACTTAAGTGAGGTCAAGTTGACTTGGCCTGTAAAGGAAGCTTTTCCTGCTATTCTGCCATAAGAATTTGTGCTGGCCTGTACATTTGCTTTGGGTGTATTCTGAAGATTTTTTGCTCTAGATTATGGAGGCAATAGAATGCTTATACTAGCAACAGCATAGAAGTTCAAAAAGTTCCTAGATTTAACATATGACTCATTTTCTCATGTCAGGGTAAATAAACACAAATCGCAGATTTTCTGAAGTCTTTCAGAATGGACATGCCAAAGACCAGTGGTTCTCAATTTGTGGGTTGTGACCCCCTTGGAGGTCAAATGACCATTTCACAGGGATCACCTAAGGCCATAAGAATACACAGATATTTACAATATGATTCCTAACAGTAGCAAAATTACAGTTATGAAGTAGCAATGAAAATATTTTTATGATTGGGGGTCACCACAATGTGAGGAACTATATTAAAGGGTCACAGCATTAGGAGGGTTGAGAACCATGGCCATAGACTGTGCTTCCTTTCATACCCAATTAAGTTGTTGACCCACTCTTGTACCTGTGATGCGTGGGTAGTTCTTGCTTCCTGTCATCATTGCCCCTCTTGACATGGGAACCTGTTTCTTGCTAAGTATGGGGGTTCCAACCTGTGACATACAGATATACAAAGCTTCCCTGCAGGCAAGCTTTATTTCTTTCTGCCCATACTATCTACTCTTGTAGAGTTTAGGGTAACAGAAAAGCAACATAAAATAAATATCCCTGGCTGCTTTGAAGGGCCATGTGTTTGAGGAGCCTGCCCTTCTCTGCTAGTAGGTCATTAGATTAATGTATGGTTTGAACTACAGTTTCTGGTGCTGGAGGAAGAAGACAGGAAAGAATTCATTTAGCCTTCAGTGTAAGAACAGAGTACATAATTGTAAGAGATAGTGCTTTATGGATGACAGATTCTCTTGTAAAATTATCTGTTTCTTGATGCTTAATATTACCCATTATTGCTATTGACTAGCATTGTTAATAGAGATACAGATTTCTACAAAGAGAAATTAAGGCCCTCTAGATAGAATTCTGCATCTCTTTAAACCACCACGATGCTCTTTATCACAGTGACTTTGTCTTTTTTGCTCTAGGTGAAGGATGCAACCCGAAAGATTGCGAAGGCTTTTGCCATCTCTGGACCTTTCAATGTCCAGTTCCTTGTCAAAGGAAATGATGTCTTGGTAAGAAATACTAAATGACCTTAGAGGACTTTGCCATCTTGTATGGTTATGTTGGGTCATGTTGGCTTGTGCCTCACCCTGGTAATCTCTGTGACCTGACAGCTACTTCTAAGAGGGATGTTGCAGTGTGTAATGTCTCTCCTGTTTGAAGGCAAGGGCTCTCGGTGGCACTGATATGTCACTCACAACATTATGAAGTACTTGATGAACTGAAAGATCACCCTATTCCATTCACAGTGAAGTACAGATGAATGTGTGCATATCTTACAGTGAACAGCATGTGCATTTATAAGTTCCTTCCTTGAAGGTTGACTTGTTTCTTACCTAGAGAACAAGTTGTTTTGCAACCATCTTGAAAAGACAAAATATAATTTAGATCAATTAGATTGTTTTTACTTATTTTATTTTATTCAAACTATTAGTAACCCAAATCTGTTCACTATTAATGATGGAGTCAAGTGGTGATTACAATGATGTATGAGGCATATTTTCCACCTGCAGATACTCTCACTTAATGAGGACTGAGAGGAAAATGAACTCAGCTACCTAGAAGTGTATTCATAGCTTTAGTAGTTACTAGATGGTATGCAGATGTCTTTGGAGTTGAACAGGAAGATCATATTTGCCAGGATGCACACACACATGTATAAACATATACACATATGTATACACATATACATACACATATGTATGAGTATATTTACACACACACACACACACATATATATATTTATATTGAACACATATTTGAATATCATGTCTTGTCTGGAGAAAATAATGAAAGGCTTCAAGAAAAATTTTATATTGTGAATTAGAATTTACAGAATATCTGGGATTTTGGTAGGTTGAAGGTAGAGAGGGTGTTACACATAGTTATAAGATCATCTACAACAGGGAATAACTAGTACATTTGGGGAGATATGAATTCATTATCTTTATGTTTAGAGAAAGTATTTCTTTTCTGAATGAGGACTGGAACTGAATCTTGGAAAGTAGAATTTGGGCCAGTAAATTGGTATCAGATAAGAGAGATATGCATTGAAGCAGGAAGGCAGAAGGTTTCCACCAGCCAGGTTTTAATATGAAGCCACCAGGATTCCAGTGGGGACTTCTCAGTTAGGGGTGCGACATTATCCAAAATCTGCATTAACTGAAATGTATCAGAAATATGCAGGGATTGAACTGGGGAAATGGGATGGAAAAGAGGTCAAGTTCAAAGATAATGTCCTCAAAGAAGCCAGTTAGTCAAAAATCTAAGCAGTGGAGATAAAGGGATGGGATTAGGAAATGAACAAATAACAGAAGAAAACCAAGGGACAAAATGAACATGAGGATTGTTGTTACTGGCACTCATCATCTCTCCCCTTTCGGACTTATCTTTCTAGGTGATTGAGTGCAACCTGAGAGCATCTCGATCCTTCCCCTTTGTTTCTAAGACTCTTGGGGTGGACTTCATCGATGTGGCTACAAAGGTGATGATTGGAGAGAACATTGATGAGCGGCGTCTTCCCACACTGGAGCAGCCCATCATCCCTGCTGACTATGTTGCCATTAAGGTAACATTTTACAATATGTGTCATTTTATGAGCAGAGATGAAATGAAAGGAAACCATTGCCACAAAATTTCTGGGACTTAACAGACCTGCTGGACTGATGATCATCTTCCTTTTAGAACGTGCTGAGTTCATGCAGCAAGCAACCTCATGTGAACTATTTGCATTTGCAGAAACATTGACAGCCATCAAGGATAACCTGACCTCAACATCAGCTAGCCCAGTGAATTATAACCCATGTTTCTGCAGCTGACACATGGTGCTGGTTTAGTTAGAAAATTAAAATTCTGGGCAATCTTGTTTAGGACAAAGCTGAGCTGGGAAAAGTCTCTAGGAATTCACGAGTCTCATAAAAGTGGTTACCCTGAGGGGCTGGTTAAATTCTTGCCACCCTAGCTGCTTTTGCTTAGTGTGTATTTTCTTCCATGGCACAGATTTTCCATTCGAAAAATTAAAATAATAGTTTGTAGTGGAGCCACAAGGCTGATGGAATTGAAATTATATTTTAATAGTACATTAATCATAAAGCCACTATAGTCCTCTAGTGGAAACTGAGTATACTCAATAATATGACCATGAACCACTTTAATGGACAGACATGAACATTCATGAAGAATACAAATACATTTGAATTTCTTAGATGAAGCACAGACAGTGACGTTAATTTATATTGTGCAATACAGTTATGTAACACTGACATTGTTTGGATGTCTTTAAAACAGTGGTTCTCAACCTATGGGTTGCAATCCCTTTGTGGGTCGAATTACTCTTTCATAGTGATTGCATATCAGATATCCCACATATCAGATATTCATGTTACAATTCATTACAGTAGCAAATTATGGTTATGAAGTAGCAATGAAAATAATTTTATGGTTGGGGTCACCACAACATGAGGAACTGCATTAAAGGGTCCCAGCATTAGGGAGAACCACTGCTTTAAAAGGATTCTGTTCTTATAGGTACTGGTGGCTCCAACCATAAATCTGCTTCTGTGAGATTCCGACTCCTGACTTTTGTTGTAGGTGTTTAAGTAGTACCTAGGATTCAAAAATGTAAAGCCAATAACTTAGGATTCCTTAGATTGTTTAGTGTGTTGGGACAGAATCTTATTTTTTTCATTTTTAATTTTTTTAATGGTTGCAGATATAGAACACACATTATATCAGAAGGCAATAGTCAACAAAAATGTTTCCACTGTAGACACTATTTATTATTATTATTATTATTATTATTATTATTATTATTATTAATTCTTCTCTCATACAATAGATCCCAGCCACAGATCCCTTGCCCCCACTTCTCCCAGTTCCCCCCATACCCTTTCCCAGACCCACTGCTCCTCTGTTTCCCTTCACTAAACAGCAGGCCTCCCAGTGACAACAATAGATCATGGCATAACCAGATGCAATAAAACAAGACACAAACCCTCATATCAAGGCTGGACAAGGCAACCCAGCAGTAGATATTTTAAATTCTTTTATAAATAAACATAAGAAATGCATTTATTTTTACAAATTTACATATATATATATATATATAAATGTGTTATAATTCTGACTAAATGTAAATCTCAAAATTCACTGAATTTTACATCTTCCCTTCATAATTGTCACTATATATGATATGAATATTAATTTTTTTCAAGGTACCTATTTGTTGTCAATTTGAGAAGACCTAGTATGGCTGATGGGAAAGAGCAGACAGCAGAACAGGAAAGCTGGAGGACAGGAGCACATGATAACATCATTAACACAACCCAATAAAATGACCATGAGCTCTTTTTCCCATAACTTAGAAGTGCCAGTATCAGTGGAAGGGCCGTCTAGACCAGATGAATAGGCATATGTAAGAAAGAAGAACTGGGTCCTTATGAGTCACGCTGATAAAATAATTGAAAAAGGAAGCACTGCAGTGTTCCTGCTGGTATGAAAAAAGACAGGAAAAATGTTTCCAAGCAGAATGTTTTCCAAAGCTTTTAAGAGGTGTCAACAACACTCTAATGTCTCAGAAGTCAGCTTACAGACAGCCATGTCTGGCAAGGTGGCTTGCTGCAAGTTCAAATGAACAGAACAAGAAGAGGAATGTTCCAAAAGCCTATCAAGGGGAAAATGTGTTTGAACTCTGTGTTTGGAAGACTAATGCCCATTAGATGTTGTTTGAAATAACTCCAATAAGAATATGTGCAGGCCAGATTAGAAGTACTGGTCTAGACTGGTCACATGGGATCTATTTACAGAAATCATTTGTGATTACTTAACCCAACTTTTGGACCAGGAGTACAACATATTCTTGGAACAGAATTTGAAAGCCATTTTTCAAGTCAGAGTTTTGGGCCAGAGAGAATTTATTGTTTTCTGTTCACCACGGCCTAATGAACCCTGTGGGAGGTGATTCATCAAGTGTGCTTACCTCTCTTCTCTTTTTATCCTTTATCTCACGTTTTCCCTCCCTATTACATCGGACAGGCTCCAATGTTTTCCTGGCCCAGACTGAGGGATGCTGATCCTATTCTGAGGTGTGAGATGGCTTCCACTGGTGAGGTAAGTAGTTAACGATACATGAATACTTTGGTTAAATTTACTTGGAAGTCTATGGTTCTATGATCTGAATATGGTCTTGTACATAAAGTAGTAAGTGGGTAGAGAAACTCAAACTTCACAAGCTTTTCCTTTCCAAGGGGATCTCAAAGTTTTAGGAAGTTTGAATTAAAGAAAAATCTTCTACCTCTTTTTGTAGCACATTACCCACCGTGAACAACAGTCATATATTTCTGAAGACATCTGAGTATGTCCTGTGTCAATCTTTTTAAGGCTCTCACATACTCCAGTAAAAACAATTCATTCCCTGCTTTGCTATGATTGAAGCAGATCTGCCCATCTTTACCAGAAATATGTAGAATGACAGCATTAAAAAGGTCATAGATAAGAACAGTGGAAACCACAAATATGTAAGAAATCCCAAGCCCACTTCTGAGGCAGCTTGCACCTCTTGAGGCTGATCTGAAAACGATAATGGGACTGGCCACTGGATGTCCCTCTTCTCTTGTGTTGGAATTGTGTCAAGTGAAGGTTTCTTTAAGAATGCGAAATGTGTTTTCTCATAGAGAGCTGTCAGATTCTAGAAAGTTCTCTACATGTCAGTGTCAGGACATTTTATGAATCACCTAGCCCTTGACAGACATACTCGCTACAACCTTCAGATCCTCATCAGTGCACACTGGAGTGGCAACATCAGACTGTAAGGCATCATTGTCTCTCTTGGTATTAAGGAAAAAATCTACAGAGGAGAATATTTAATTGCAGCGACTACGTGGAGTTTTATATGGTTGCTTGGTTACAAGCGTGAGCTCTGATGAGAAGCCAGCAGAGACTGGGATGCAGGCGGTGAGGAACAAACGACTCTGGTGTTGGAGTTGCACTTGTAGAAAGTGGCTCTTGACCCTTCTGCTGCTTCTTTTGATTTAGTTGGAAAGCAAGCCTCGCTGTGAACGATGGGAGCTATATTATTCCTAGTTAAAGGATGCTGTCTTCAGGCTCATCCCCATTCCAGGATTCTGTTTTCAGCTGGCCAAGAGTCGTGTGGATCAGGGAGCGGCCTCTTTCTCTTAAACTGCTTCTCTAGCGTGGCAAGTTGTTTTCAGAGTCTAGTCCTCTTTGTTTCACACAGCGATGATAATATGAACAACTTAGAAGTTGCTCCTAATGGTTGTCTCCTTTTCTAAACTATAAAAAGGAAGAGTTCTTCTAGTATTAAAGTCATATTTCCAAGTGTCATTAAGTATGATGTTTTAAATTCTGTTTCACAACTGAAATCAGAATAATAAATCCAGTTTAGAAATCTCAACTACGCTTCAAAGCGACTTTTACAGTGTTTAAGTGGCTTGTTGTAGGGCTGTGTAAGCACCTCGCTTCTTATCTAATTCAGGGGAATTTTATTTTACATCAGTCAAGTGAGGATGTCATCCTCATATGTACAGAACTATTTGGTTATTTTTTGTTTTGTTTTGTTTTTAATGGCCAGGCAGAAAATTGTTGGGACCTCTTTTGGGTACCTGCATTTCTGATCAGACTGCAGGGTTCCTTTCAGTGGAAGTGAGACTCATTAACTTCTGTTGACATTGCTCAAGTTGATTGGCCAGTATTTAACTGATTAGAATGTTCAACTGTGGAGTGAAAAGCAGGCCTGTACTTGTGGTCAGCTGAAGGTTACACTCACAAGAACTTTCCTTGGCCAGCTAGAGAGAGAGTCATTTGCTTAAAGAATGAATTCAGGCGTCAGCATTATTTACTATAATGGTGACTCTGAACGTGTGCCAGATGATGATGTGCAGAACTGACTTCTATCGTGTTAAAATACACCACTTGTCCTCCAGTAATGGTGGCTGTTTGACTTGTAATTACAGTGTGCAGCAGTTACCCTAGAGGAAATCTCCATAGACCCTACCAATTTGTGTTAGCTTGGCATCTTTCCTCCCCCCCCCCCTTCTTTTATACATGGCTTGGGTTTCCAGGGTGAGTGGCAGAATGTTTTGGTTCAGTTTCTAAAATTGATAAAAGGGAATAAACTCTTTTGAGGTTTTTCACGTACTTATTGGCACCTCTTAGGCAGCCTTGTCTTAAAGGGGGCTGAGAGGATTTAGAACGAGCGGGTCAGCAGTTTGTCATTTTTTTTAATCGCTCCCCACCCTGGATTTCATGCACTACTGCATGGTACACATGATGTATACCGTGATTTAAACATTAACTCATACTAATTTTTGGAAATTCACCACATGACACACCAGAAGCTGTGATTTGTATCCAAATAACGTGCAGCACAATCCAGTATGTCGTACCACTGAGTGTTGTTGAGTAGAGAAGAAATTGCTTATTCATTCATTATGCTTAATTAAAAACATAAGACACATCTGTCCTGGCCAGCCATTTAATCCTTGGATTCAGATGGCTTGGTCTTTGGGAAATACTGATAAAATCTAGGGAAAGAGTTTATTAGTATATTGCTCTCCATTTTTTCCCTTTCTCCCCCCTTTTTTTTGTGTAAGTGTATTTGACTATTCTTCCCTTCCTTGATTTTATATTTTTCATTTAATCCTAAACAGGTGGCGTGCTTTGGTGAGGGTATTCACACAGCCTTCCTAAAGGCAATGCTGTCCACAGGGTTTAAGATACCACAGAAAGGCATTCTGATTGGAATCCAGGTGAGTGGCATGGGGCTATGCACATTCTCGGGTAGCACACTGTTAGTGGCCAGGATGTCCACTGTGGTGTAGAAGAGAGGGGGATTGGTTGCATGCCTTGGAAAATGGTAATTTATGAGAATGGCCACGGTACATTCTGATTGCTCCCTTAGTCTTCTGCTGCTGCAGCAGCAAACACATAAGTAAAAAAGAAAGAAAAAGAAAAGTCTCTATTGAGAGACTATTTGTTTTTAAAGGGACTATTTTAGAAAAGCAATGCTCTCTATTCCTTGATTAGACCTTTTCTATACATTTTTCTCATTTTTAAAATTTATTTAGAATTTTCTACAATGTGCTTCAATGGAGCATATCATCTACCCCCTCTCCTTCCAGATCCATCCCTCCTTTTCTACCCACCTAACTTGATGTCCTGTATCTTTTTAAATCCACTGTTTGTGCTGTCCACATACTCATAGATGTGTGGCCTTCACTTGATGGTGGTCAACCCAACCCAACTGCATTCTTCCAGCAAATTAGCACTCTTTTCCAGCTAAGAGTTACCATTAATTTTTTTAGCTAGGGTTGGGGCTTCATGCCTATTTCCTTTCTTCATGTTGGGATTTTGTCTGGCTTGAGCTTGTACAAGCCTTGTGCATCCTTTTTATGTATATAGACCAAAGTAAGATGAGATGACTATAAATCAATATTACCACAAGAAAAAGAACATGATTGGTTTATTGTTGCAAGTAAATAAATCTTAGGGTAAAGTTTTGGACATAAAATGTCTTTAACTCCTTGAAATAATTGTTGTAACAGTGCATACATGTTTTGTTTCTAATTTCCTGAAAAATAATTGTATATGCTTCTCAAATGGTCATTCATTTTGACTTGAGATTAGCGATTCTTATATCCTTTAAAAACAATGAGTGGTCATATATAGCCCCCCCCACTGTGACTTTAATAAGCTCAAACCCTGCATGTCTTCACAAAAATCAATAAAAACATAATTAGAAGAGAATCAGGTATTCTCAAGCCAGTGGGTGATTATTATAAATGCTGCCTCATTAGGGTGTCTCAATATTAGCAAATTAGGCTCCAGAGACTGGACAGGTAGTCACTTTGAAGAAGTTTCTGGAAAGAGTAACTTGAGGTTTTGCTTTATGAAGGTGGCAGAAGGGCGATGGTAAGGATTTAGAGCAAAGGCTAACAAGATGGCTTGCTACACGAGGCTTAATGGCAGTTTAGAGACAAATCACATCATATGAGTGACTCATCACGTTACAAATGGGTACTAAGTATTATTAAGTCCCAACCAGGAGAATATTGGCCCATCTTCCAGTGACGGCTTAAAGTTTAATGTGAGACCTGGGGACATTCAGAGGAGACCATGCCCTTAGCCCTCATCTTCACAACTAATCAAAACACTGCTAACATTTTCAAATAGCAGTTTAAGAAGGCAGTGATGTATAAAATTGTGGCTTGTTTGGTTCCAGTGCTGCAGGGAAATGTGCCACAAAATTAATTTGTTCCTATGAAATATTTGTGGGATTTGGGCATCAGTGAACAGAATTTTGCTTTGTAGGGAAAAAGGAGACCTTATGGATTGGGGAACAATATTTTCAAAGCAACGAGCTTTTATCAGTTAAAATTCTACCTTTGAATGCATTATTTTTAAAACAATCTTTCGGCAGTTACATGAGTTGTTGCAAAAATATATTGTGTATATATGAGTGGCAATCATTAGTGATTTAAAAATATTTTTAATACAATGTTAAATGTAGTTTAAAATTATTAATAAAGTTATAGTTACTGACATATCTACAACTCAGGAAAATTGATCAGTAGAATTGTAAGCCTCTAGAAACAGAAGGAATATAATTTAGGACTTATTTTATATAAGGCAAAGAACACCTGCCATTCCCAACATTTAATGTTTATATACTCTCTCCATTCCATTCATTCTAATTTTAAAAAGTGCTTAGTCTGATAACTTATGCTGAAGTTATGACGGGGTAGACTAGGTAGAGGGTCAATAGCTTTAAGTCTTGGAGGCTCTATCTCATCTAGAAAAGGATCCATTCTAACCTCAGTTTTCACCCAGATTAACAGCAGCATGGATGACGTCATCTTTTTACCCAGCATTCTCAGTAGTCTGGATGCAGTCATCTTATTACCCAGCATTCACAGCAGCGTGGATGATGTCATCTTTTACCCAGAATTCACAGCAGCATAAAGTCATCCTTTTACCCAGCATTCACAGAAGCGTGGATGAAGTCATCTTTTTACCCAGCATTCACAGTAGTCTGGATGCAGTCATCTTTTTACCCAGCATTCACAGCAGCGTAGATGACGTCAACTGTGTTTCTGTATTGCAGTACATACTTTGAGAAAGTACATGCTATCACTGGGTCAGAAGGATTCATCATAACTCCTTTAAACATATAATCAGAATTGAAAGGGACTTAACAGAGGACTAATATAGAAATGAAGGCCAGCGCTAGAAACTATGTCTGAAAGCATCTATCTGGTTGGGGGAGTTATTTAATCAAGTTATGAGAGAGGAGTTCACATTTGTATCTTAGCTTCTTACGGTGGTCATCCACATCGTATGATGCTGCCATAGGCTATCTAGAACCCTGAGAGTCGTATCATTACCGTGAAATTCCTCTATAATTCCTTCCTGGAGCAATGGAGAGGAGGCTCAGTATCCACCCTATTTGTAGTGACAGTCTTCGTCCCCCTTCTCCACATTCCCTGAGTTAAGTACATGCTCTGAGTAGAAAGATTTAATGAAGACACTTAGACTCATTCATCTGGCACAACAGGTTCCAAGAGAAAAACTGAGGGAACAGAGAGACACGGAGTAGAGGACAAGGTGACTCTGAGCTGGAAAACTTCTTCACTTAGTGTCACAGGCTGAAAATAAGCATTTATTACCAGCAGGTTTTTTTTTTTTTAATATGTAGAAAGTTTGTGTGTGTTCACATGCACATGCTTGCCTGTATGTGGCTTTCTGGCTAAACCTGTGTTTCTCATCCCCATTGTAATCCTTTCCTTATGTGCACTTCTTATGTCAGATCCCAGAGCCAAATCACTCAGGAAGTTTGAAATATTTGTACCATCAATCTTGTGTACCCAGGACTTAGGAGAGAGGAAGAGCCAGGATCCAGATTTTAACAAAGCACCTTTGTTAGCTTAATTGCCATGTGTACTGCGTCTTTACCAAGAAGCCTTCCACAGTGTAGGGCGTTTGTAATGTAAGAAGCATAATATGGGTTTATGAGGCAACAGAATCACCCTTGATTTCCCTGCCGTCGTTCCAGCCACCTTTCATCCTGTCAGGATGTATTTTTAGTTGCTATGAGAAGGCAATCTGCCTTGTTTTGAGGTTTTCTAGAACACCCTTTAACAATGAGTGATTTACTCTAGAGGAGATGGAGAGCACTCTCTGTGTTTTCCCCTCTGATTGGGCTATTCAGTGATCCTGGTGAAGTGGCAGGCACCAGCCTGACATCTGGCCTTCAGCATTGCTCAGAAACACAAAGCAAGCGTTTATTTGAAGAGACGACGCCAAGTGACATGAATAACCTTTTATCTTCAAAGGGGCATCATTAGGAACAACCACACAGTTGTCAATCCAGGCGACCCTGGAGCATCCTCAGACATCACTTAGTGTTAACTTGGCTTTCTCTTCTGCAGCCGGAAGTTGGCTTAGTGTGAAAAAGATCACTGAAGGAAATAGATATTTATTCCACTTTTAAAAGAACTTCCCCCCCCTTATAAACATTTCCCAGAGCATAAACTAACTTGTACTTTTCACCTCTACTACTAAGGAATGGATTCTTATACAGGTCTTTTCAATCGGCTTTTAAATCTGAGGTTACTCAGATGCGAGCTGACAGCGGTAATTTCTTTTTGTAGAGAGGCTGTTTTATGTGTCACAAGTGTTCAATACATGTTTGATAGAAGTTTATAATGTGTCTATGGAAGCCAACACCCCACACCAGAAGGCAGCGTGGTTCCCTAGCTGGGAATTGCCAATACTGTCATGTTGGATATTTATCTTTTCCACTTGGGGGAGAGCAGTGAAACAGCTCCGTAATAAGGTTCTGCCTGGTATCTCCAGGTCTTAGAGGACTCGCTGACTTATTTTATTTTAAAATGGCAAAGAAAAAAATTGCATTATGGTACTCCTCCCTCAACATTTTTCATTGTGACTTTGGTCAAGGTTAATACATCTTGACCTCAAATTGCAAAATGAGTGAAGGATAGCTCTTCCAGCCTCATTCATTTCCATTTCTAAACTGAGTGTCCATCAGAAGGACCTGAGGGTTTTAAAACTATATATGACTGGGATACCCACCTGATGCAATCCATCTGGGTGCAGCCTAAAGTTTCCTACGTTTAGTAAGTTCAGATGATGCTGATGCTATTGCTTTGGGACATCTGGGAACACCTTACTTGTGGTAGTTCATTATCACCATGTCCTCAGTGACTTCTTGCTAAAGTGATGTTTAAGAGATTGAGAGTCATTAGTTAAGTGCGTGACTAATGCACCAATTATCCAGGCATTAACTGAGACCTCTCCTGTCATTTAGTACAAACCTAAGTCTGTTCTGTGTTTATCAGAAAGTCCAAATGTAATGTTTCATCTGAGGGGGATTTAACAAAATGCAGAGATTCATTTTGCATGTTTCATGCATGTTTCTTATCAAGGAACCTTCAGCTATGAGGCAAATATAATGGGTTATCTCATCTGGCCCCTTGCTTCCTAAGCAGCATCACACTTAAGAATATTAGTGTCCTATTCTGCCTGGTGTATATGTTAAGACATTGCTGCAAACTGCTTTAAATTCTCCTAATGTCAGTGAGTAATAATTATTCTGTTTTCTGTATTATAGTTTATAATATTATTTAGAGTCATAAACTGATGATATCTAAAATCATTTATTCCTGTTTAGTCCTGAGTGGAAATAGAAGGCTACTACCCTGGGGAGCTTACAATTCATGTTATAGCAGGCTGTCTTGAATAGGCCCTGTGCCTGCCTTGGCTCAGATTTATCCCATTGCATTTATCTTTTCTATTTGCCAGTGTTTTCCTCTCATAAAACTGAAGTTCTAGGATTGAGAGGGCCAGAATTTAAAAAGAGTTTATATTTGAACACAGTCTTTGGAGTCATTGCTTAGGATTTAGATCTGTTCTCAGAGAACCTTTGCATGTAAATATTAGGAAACTTTATGGGGGCCAAGCATTATAAAAATTGTACAAGGATCTGGATATGTTTTTGATCACAATTCTTAGTTTGGGGACAAGAAACAAGATCATATTCATGTTTTTTTTTCAAACATCACCAGTGTGATTTCCAAATCAATCACAGGACATTTATAGAAACAACCACATTATATCATCAGTTGAACAAAACCTTTTAGAGGAAAGTCCAGCAAAATGATCTCATTTAAAGGAGAACAGATATGCTTTTAAGCATATATGACTTTAAATGGCTTAGGGACTTAGACATTCATGATAATAAGGTCAAAGGGAGAATTTAATCTTTGGTCAGATCACTCATCTTTGTTGTGTGTCTTCCTGAACATTGTCTTGAAAACACAAAGCTCTTAAACACAGGGAATCTTTAGAAGTGCTGAACCCCTGATGACAATGGGCAGGAATCCAGGGAAATCAGGTCCAGCTGGGGTCCTAGGAAGTGTACAACAACAGACTGATAGAAACTGTCTGAAAAAGGAGTGAGGACATTTAAAAAAAAAACTGTATGGAAATGGGTGTAAATACTGAGAAAGATGGTTTGAATTATAATAAATGGTAGAATAACCCAGGATTCAATACTGGGTTACAGGGACAGGAATCTAGTGTCTGGGAAGCTGGAAAAAAAACCAGCACCTGTCTTAATGATACTAATCAATATTTCTTGAGAACTGTTATTAGCCCAGAAACTGCTGATCTGGAGTAGTAACCTCTGTAGTGATTGCAAATAAATTAACCTACTGGACAATCACAATGACCCAATACCACAAGTATCATTACCACTGCACTGAAGGGGTGAAGAGACTACCTCAGAGAAAAACTAAATCACCTGGGAAAACACAAACTAGTGAGCTGTGAAGCCTCAAGAGGCAGGAGCATTATCATCTCTCGTTTAGAAGTGAAGAAGTGAGGCCAAGGGTATTAAGTTTTCTGAGCATATACTTCTCGTGAATGATAAAGCTAGGATTTGCAAAGGAACTTAATACTCTAGGGATTCTTAGCAAATGACCTTCTAGGACCGTGAGTGAGTTATTAAAGGTAGTGAAAAATTAGAACTGGCCAACAAGAGCAGATTGTTTGGAATAGCAAAACAGCCAGGTGCCAACAAGGTTGACTTGATGTTCTGATCTCAGCCTTAGTGTCTCCCTAATCAGGCAAAGAAACCATGCACACAAAGAAACAGTGTGGATCTAAACAATGGGCTCAATGTGAATGAAAGGTCTTAGAGATGGGTAGAAGGCAGAAAACAAAATAACATAAATGGAATTTCATCTATATTGGAGAATAAACAACATATTAAGTAAAAAAGAACATACAGGATTTTCTTTTGCAAAGGTGGGTGGGACATCATATTGAATGCATCTAAACAGAGACAATGTGTATCTAGAAAGTGAATTCTGTTACATTCTTTTTCAGCAATCATTCCGTCCAAGATTCCTTGGTGTGGCTGAGCAGTTACATAATGAGGGATTCAAGGTATACTCTCTCAGTTCTTCTTCTTTTTTTAAGTAGCTTTCTTTCAGCATGCAAATTTGTCCATGAAACAAATACTGCACAAACAGGACACCTGCCTTTTTAATTTGGAAGGCCTAACTAACTTGATCATTTCAAAACTTCCCCAGAGGATTATTGGTAGTATATGGTCGTTGGGGGAGGAGAGTGTCCCTTACTTCAGTATTGTAGCTGCTGGTAAGCTGTCCTGTCTATAGTAAACACCTTCCATTCACCCTGCAGCAAAGAAGCTCTAAATTCAGTGGGTCACACGCAGAAGAAGACATGACAATTTGTTGAGAAGAAGGGCTCTAGCGGGAGAGCGGAGGAGCAGAGAGAGGAACGGGGGTGAAAACAATGAAAATTGGTTATATAAACACTTGAACCTGTCAAACCATGGAAGTTAAAAAAAATAAGCTTTACACAGAATAAAATAATTAGGAAGACTAGGTTTAACAAAGTAACTACAAAATCAATAGTAGGTAGCTTAAAATCTTGGAAACTATAGTTGAAGCATAATTAGGATGCTCTGCAGTGTATTTCTGACTCTTTTCCTCTTCTTGATTCTGTATGAGGTCATAGTTTCCAGCTGTTACAGTTACAGGCAAAGTGTCTTTGTAGCAAATTGCTCTGCACACAGCCTAGTTCAGAAAAAAAATAAAGTTACTCCCACAGCTCAGATTGGGCCTGTGGCCATGGACTTTGTTGACCTCATAAAAATAATTTCTAAGCTATGACTAATTCTTTTACAAAAGCCGTTACAGCAGAGGCTCTGAAGTGTTTCCTCACTGAAAAGATTTAAAGACATTTGAGGTACCTCTGCCCTAGATTCTGAGTTTGAATGGCTACCCTTGGCACCATGCTTCTTCCATGTTCCTTCCTCTTCCTTCTGTTGTAAGTGATTCCTATGCCTCTTCATTAACAAAGGCTTCTCCTTTATATTTTAACCGAGTTTTCTATTCTAAACGCAGCTGTTTGCCACAGAAGCCACATCAGATTGGCTCAACGCCAACAATGTCCCTGCCACCCCTGTGGCATGGCCATCTCAGGAAGGACAGAATCCCAGCCTCTCTTCCATCAGAAAGTAAGAACTGAATAGTCTCTTTTCTGAATTGGGGGAAAAAAAACAAAAACTAAAAGAAAAGCAGAAGATAAATGGTGGGAGCTAGTACAGTATGAAGCTTATACCTCATTTGTTTTCAAATCTTTTCTAAAGGTTGGTTAACAAATTTACAAATGAACACACTTATGGGTGATAGTTTCATTCTTATAAAAAGTGAATTACCACATGTGTGCACCTGTCCACATGTTCAAAAACACCTCTCAGATATTTCTGTTAAAAGTGCTTGACAGATAAAATAAAACTATGGAGAATTTAATGCAGTGCTTCCTATATGATGTCATATATGTATACACACAAAGTTTGTGTATTCCTATATACTTGATTAATCATCTACATTTCACTGAGGATGTGCATCATTGGGTCCGTCAAATTTATTGAGCACTTGCTGCATAGAGAAAACATTTTGATAATGTTTTTAACTAAATGGTTCTTTCTTAGGCCATCACTACCTGATTTTTGTAAGACCTACTCTGTGAGGCTTCAGGAACTGCAGGGTGTCTGTTGGTACAAAGCTACGTGGGATGAATGCACAGTGGATCCTTCTCAGTTACTCTTGAATGTTCTAGTTTACACAATAGTTACAACCTGCCAAATCCTCTGCAGTATGCTATTTATTAAAAGTTGTTCAGAAATCATTATGAAATGAAGGGAAGAATGTCATCCCATACAGACCTTAGAAACTTTCCACTGATGCTATGAGCACCCTGCTTAAGAGTTTTATAAAATGATAACCGGATCAAATTCATGCTTTTGGCATTTGAAGGTTTCTTAGGGAATGTTGAGTCAGTCCAACAGCAGAATGTGACACAGGTTAATTCACAACCAGGTAATCTCCTGCTCTCTTCTGCCAGGCAGTGGGAAGCAAGCAGAGATAGATGCAGAGTGTGGAAAGAAGCCTGGAGGGGCTTCAACGCTGGAGGGATCACCTCTCTATAAAAACAAAGTGACTATCTATCAAATTGTCCATTCTTGCTATGTTGGGTGGTATCGTCAAGAGAAAACAATACTTTGCATCCTGTTAGACTTTTTACCAGAGTTCTTCCAAAACCACAATAAAAAATTATAATTCCCCAGTGAGTGCAACTTGAACATCAACTTAGAAGTAGAAAAGAGCAGGCCGCAGGTGGCTCAGTAATAGCGTTGGTTTAAAAGGCAGAGAGAGGAATTCGTGTTAGTCATTTTGAAACTAATTATAAAATAGACGTTGTCAACTGTAAGTTTTCATTTATTTCTTTTTAGATTGATTAGAGATGGAAGCATTGACCTTGTGATTAACCTCCCCAACAACAACACCAAATTTGTCCATGATAATTACGTGATTCGGAGGACAGCAGTAGACAGTGGGATTGCTCTCCTCACTAATTTCCAGGTATGTTTTTCCCTTTAAATATGAGCCATGTGAAGGTTTTATTTCTGGGTCTCCCTTCATGTGTGTTAATCACTCTCTGTATCCCTCCCCCCTCCCCTCCCCTCTCTCTTTCTCTCTCACTCGCTTTCTGTGGAGCATTCAGAACAGAGGAATTTTTAATAGGATCTAAAACAATAGTGTTAATACGATAGATGGTGGCCTACTTGAAGAGGTGGAGATTAAACAATTGGTAAAATCAAAAGCCAGGAACAGGACCGTTTCTTTTGTGACCCGTTCAATCATCCTGTGAGTACAAAGACACAGTATAGAAGGGAGCGAAGATTGGGAGTTCTGTCTCCTCGTCTCCAAGTGAAAGCCACTGCATGAAAGCAATAGTTTATTGATCAAAGGTGCAGATGTAACACACATGCTGGACCACATCACACACACAAAAAAAGACTGTATGAAGCACATTCAATTTCATTAGGCTATGAGCCACCAGTCATCACAGAAGGAGTTATATATCTGACATTCACTCATGATCTGTGTGTCCTTTTTTTCCCTCCTAAGTTAGTTTGAATCCTTATTGGGGGTGGGGTAAGTTTATTCATGGTGAGTCTGAGACAGGGGGAAAGTCCCTGAGGAAAAAATAATCACATCTTTCATTCCATCACCCTTTGAAAATAGGGAGCAGATCCTTGGGTTTTCACTTCTGATCTGTTCTCCATTCTCTTTCATCTCTTGTAGGCCGCTCACATTCTTGACCTTCTCTTGCAGGTGACCAAACTTTTTGCGGAAGCTGTGCAGAAGTCTCGCACTGTGGACTCCAAGAGTCTGTTCCACTACAGACAGCACGGTGCTGGAAAGGCAGCCTAGAGCAGTGAATTCATCCTTGTGTCGGCACGGGCCACCCCGCTCCAAAAGGACCGTCCCCAGCCTATCCCCAGAAATGGATGCTGCTGCCAAACTTTATTTTGGGTTCCCCTGTCTTGATAGTCTGTATCTTTGACCATTACATTGTTGTCAGTCACTGTTTCAAAGCCACCAAGTCCTCCCTAGTCACTTGTTCTTCACAAGGAATTCAACCATTCATGCCTTGTTTTTTTTTTTTTTTGTGGACTTACTTTTAACATTTCATGGTGCTGATTAATAGTGATCAAAGCAGAAAAAGATGTTGCCCTATCTCCTTAACTCTATACCCTAAACATACTCTTGTTTCTAAAGCAATGTCTGCCACACCCAGAGTCCACCAACAGGGCAGATTACCATGAAAATTTGTTAATGTGAAATTTGGATTTAATTTATGAATGGCATCATGTTTGTGTAGTGTTTCTTTTTTGACAATGATTCTCACTTATTTAGCCAATCTAGGAATATCGTTTCTTCTCCCCATGATACACAATGTGAGATTGGATTTCTTCGATGGATACTTGCTTGGAGTTTTGGAGGATGTCGGCAGTTGGCAGAGAACACAAAGGGAGTTATATTTCTGATAGTCTTGCTGGATTTTAATATAAGCAAAGTGGAATGTCCACAGAGTTATGACATTCACCCTCCGGTTAAATTTTGGAACACTTTAGAAGTCTCTATTCCTTTTGTATGATGGATTCTGGGGATCAGCTGAGTCTCACCCTGCATTCTGTATTCCACACATATTAAACATGGGACCCCCATTCCTTTACATACAAGATTTCTTTTCTTTCAGGGTAGCCTTTGTTGCTTTTAAGTGTTTTGGTTATTACAGTGCTTTAATTGTGAACTTTTAAATAAAATACTATTAAGTGAAATTCAGTTGAATTATTTTTATTTAAAAAATAAAATATAATACAATAAAACAAAGTGGATCACATTGAAGTTGAACAAGACAAACCAAGGGAAGGAAAAGAGCACATGAATCAGAGTCACACTCATTTAGACATTTAGGAGTCCAATGAAAATACTAAGCTGAAAGCCATAATATATGCAGAGGACCTGGTACAGACCCATGTAGGCCCTGTACTTGCTGCTTCAGTCTCTATGAGTTCGTATAAGCCTTACTCAGTTGATTTAGAGGGTCTTGTTCTGGTGTCCTCTATCCCCTCTAGCTCTTACACCCTTTCCCCCACCTCTTCCATGGGGCTCCCTGAGCTCTGAGGGGAGGGATTTGATGGAGACATCCTATTTAGAGCTGTGTATTCCAATGCCTCCCTCTATCCCCCCTCTCTGTATGTGTGTGTGTGTGTGTGTGTGTGTGTGTGTGTGTGTGTGTGTGTGTGTAAAGTCTGGCTGTAATTCTCTATATTGGTTCCCATTTGCTGTAGGAAGGAACTTCTCTAATGATGGCTGAGCAAACAACTGATCTATGAGTATAGCAGAATATAATTAGGAGTTGTTTTATCTATCTATCTATCTATCTATCTATCTATCTATCTATCTATCTATCTATCTATCTATCTATCTATTTATGTTAGACCAATAGTATTTGTCTTAACCCTAGGTCTCCGGGCTATTTAGTTTTTGGTTCTTGGTCACACAAGCAGTGTTGAATATGGGTCCCATCTCATGGAGTGGGCCCCAATTCAAATCAGACATTGGTTGGTTACTCCAACAAGCTCTGTGCCACCATTGCACTAGTGTATTTTCCAGGCAGGACAGCATTTGCAGATCAAAGGGTTTGTGGTTGGGTTGGTCTCTCTCTCTCTCTCTCTCTCTCTCTCTCTCTCTCTCTCTCTCTCCCTCCCTCTTTCTCTCTCTCTCCTTCTTTGTAGCCTGCATAGTTATTTCCCTTATGAAGGACACTAGAACACAGGGATGTAGGGTCTATGCAGGTACCAGCTCAACCTCTCCATGTTCAATAAGTTGTGTGGGTCCTGGCTTCAGCAGTGGAGGCTTTCCTTCAGTTTGTGGAGAGTAAAGCACTGTCTTGGCAAAAGCTTGGGTTGTTTGGGGATTTCCATGAAACCCATGTGGCCAACAACTCATTTGAATGTACCCTCCTCCTAGTACTGGAAGCTTCATTTTGTGACAAGAACTGGCCAGCTGGGACTCTGTCTCTCCCATTATTTGGAGACTTCATTAGGATTTCCTTCACATATTTTAGGAAGTTTCCATTGCACTAGGTATCTACACCACCTTTCAAATGCCCCTTAGTTCTAGCTGTCTCTCCCCACATTCCCCCGCCCTCCCCGACTCACCCTCCCAATCTATACCCCATCACCAGTCCACCCGTAAAATTTGTTCTATTTCCCCATTCCAGGAAGATCCTAGTGCCTTCCTCTACACCTAATCTTTCTGAGTCTTCATATTGTGGCTTGGTTATAATTTACTTAGAAACTTATAGCTACATATAAGGGAATACATGCTATATTTATGTTTATGGGTCTGTATAATCTTAGGATGATTTTTTTTATAGCTCTGTCTATTTGCCTGCAGATTTTATGATGACATTTTTGTAGTTGAAGTTTTTTCTGTGTCCCACCTGGTCCACAGCCACTTAGACCCAAGTAAATACACAGAGGCTTATATTAATTAAAGCTGCTCAGCCATTAGCTCAGGTTTACTACTGACTAGCTTTTACACTTAAACTCGGCCCATCCTGAGAACAGGGCTAGTCGTGTGCTGGAGCAGCCATATCCTGAGCATCTCCCTTAGTCCAGTAAAAGAGAAGGCCTTTGTCAAACTGTGCCAGCTGGGCTTGTCTGGTTCTGCTTACCAAACTTCTAAAGTTGGGCTTTTCCAATAAATGGTAATTCTAGAAAACTTCAGTTCTAGTTTGTGCTAGATCTACTCACCACAAAATACAGTGAATTATTAACAGAACTGAGGTCTGGCTTTAATGCTACAGGTTTGTTTGTGGCTTCCTTAAACAGGACACAACCAGATATTCTAAGCTTTGACACATTTGCTGATTTTACACATCTAGTGTCTGTTTAATGCATAGAGCTCAACTTTGAAGGTGTAAAATTTAACAGAAGCTCAGATCATTAGGAAATATGTGATAATCTCCCCATCACCTCCCTGACTTCAGATGACTAAGGTGATTTCCTGTTCATGATCTGCTGAACAGAAAGCACTTCAGATTTTTATCAAAGAAGCAGACAAGGAGAATTCTTGGTAAAGGAAGCTGAGTCAGGAGATACCAGCCTGCTGTCCAGGGAGCAGTATGTAATAGCACACAGGTAAAGCCATGGAACATGTGGCAATGTATAGATGAATAGAAATGGGCTGAGTTTAAGTGTAGGAGCTAGTCAGTAGTAAGCCTCAGCTAATGGGTGAGCAGTTTTAATTAATATAAGCCTCTGTGTGTTTACTTGGGTCTGAGTGGCTGTGGACTGAGTGGGACACAGAAAAACTTCAGCCACACATTTTTTTAACAGCTACATAATGCTCCATTGTGTAAATGCACCACATTTTCTTTATCCATTCTTTTGTTGAGGACTGAAGTTTAGGTTGTTTCAAATTTCTGGCTATTGTGAATATAGTTGACATAAACATGGTTGAGCAAATGTCCTTATCATAGAATGTAACATCCTTTGGGTATATGCCCATGAGTAATATAGCTGGATTTTGAGGTAGCTCCATTTCTGTCTTTCTGAAAAACTGACACATTGATTTCCATAATGGCTGTACAAGTTTGTACTCCCAACAACAATGGAGGGGTATTTCCCTTATTCCACATCTTTACTAGCATTAGCTGTCACTTGTGTTATTGATCTTAGCCATTGTGACAGGTGTAAGATGAAATCTCAAAGTAATTTTGATTTTCATTTGCCTGATGGTTAAAGATGTTGAACATCTCTTTAAGTGTTTCTCAGCCATCTTGGCTTCTTCTACTGAAAATTCTTTATTTGGATATGTACCCATTTATAAAATTAGATTATCTGTGTTTTTTTTTGAAATCTTGTTTCTTGAGTGCTTTATATATTTTGAATATTAGTCTTCTATTGGATGTGGATGTGGATAATCAGTTTAAACAGACCTAGTGAAATAGAAGTAGTCTATTTATAAGACTATAAAATATATTATATTTATATAGAAGTATATATAAATAGAAAAAAAGCCCAGGGCCAATGATTTCAGCTCAGAATTCTACCAGACTTTCAGAGAAAAGTTAATGCCAGCACTCCTCAAATTGCTCCACAACATAGAAACAGAAGGAACATTGTACAACTCATTTTATGAGGCCACAGTTACCCTGATACTTATACCACATAAAGACTCAACACAGGAAGAGAATTACAGACCAATTTTGCTTATGAATATAGATGTAAAAAATACTCAGTAAAATATTTGCAAATGGAATCCAAGAACATAGGAAAAAGAACATCCACCATGATCAAGGAGGATCCATACCAGAGAGACAGGGATGGTTCAGCAAACAACCATAAGTTATGTTTACATTTACAGTCACATCATTCACTATATACACAACCTGAAAGGAAAAATGACATGATCATCTCACTAGATGCAGAAAAAGCCTTTGACAAAATCTAACATTGCTTCATGGTAAAAGTCCTGGAGAGATTAGGGACACAAGGAACATGCCTAAACATAAGAAAGACAGTTTACAAAAATCAGTTGAACTTTTGCATTTATTTATTAATATTGACACAGAAAAATCTGCATTTCTATGATAAAAGGTGTCTGGGGCCAGGATACTATTGCTTATTTATTCTTACATGACTTCGTATAGGTTACAAACATATTAATGCAAAATAATCTGTAGTTATAACCACACCCTTTTCTACTGTCCATTTCTTGCTCTAAGTATCAATATAAAATTTATAGTTTGCTTATGTGGTTCTATGTGCTTTTGGTTTGAAACCTTTAAAATGTAAGGCTGTAGTCTGATACTAAATATTGTCATAAACATGTAACGATGCCCTAAAGTGTTTGGTAGAACACAGTGTCTCATGCTTAGCAAGTGCTCTACCACTGAGTTACATCCAAAGCCCTATGCTAAGCTTTAAAATTGTCTACAACACAGAGAATAGTAACTGATTACAGAGTATTGCTCCATCCTAAAGGCTGCCTTGTGGGAGGGCATGAGAAGGTGCAGCATCAATGGCACAGACATTATAGGAACTAGTTGAAGGCAAACAATAAACTCATTTATTCAGTAATGGGGAAGGACTTATGTACCCTCCTCCCAGCACTCAGTTTATGTTACAATCTGGTGGCATTGCATGGTCATACCTCATTGGCTGGGCATGATGAGGAACTCTGACAGAGACCAGAAACTTTGACAGCACCTGATAATAGGCCCTCAGGCAGACTCCACACAATTAGAAACTATGACAGCAACCAGGAACTCTGAGAGTGCCTGTTACTAGGCCTTCAGGCAGACTCCAGGTAGGCTCATAAGGAAGTATGTTATGTGCATGTTTCGGCAACTGGTCTGAGCCTACGGCCTGTCTTACTACAAGAGAGGTCGACCTACGCTTAGCTGATGAAAACAGTACTGATGGGCACAATGATGTTCAAACTCAGTCTCACAACCTAAAATATAGCTTTGTGAAGGCTCTGGGATGATGATACCATGACCAATTTATATCTTTTCTTTCATTCTAGAGTCAATTGATTACTGCTTTTCATCTACAAGAGAGTGTTTCAGATTCATTTTCTCTTGTCCCTGAAACTGTGAATGAGGCCTTCATACTTTATTTCTGTGATCTTGTAACTATGCAACAACCAATCATTCATTTGTCTAAAAATATTTAGTGAGTTTCCAAAGTATTTTATGTAGGATGCTTACTATCCTATAGCCACATAATCTAGTACTTCTTATTAATCAACTACTTTTTACTAATTCAAACCCACCACTGTAATATGAACTTTATAGAGTTCCTACTATTTCTAAAGTAGTTCTAAATAATTCACAATAATTAACTCATTAATCCTCACAATGTCTTTGTGAGTAATATCTGTAAACACTAGATATACATAAGGTAAGTGGCATGCTTGTCACCTAAGTAATCATAGTATGATAAGAAATATATATATATATATTTATATGATATATATATATATATATATATATATATATATATATATATATATCATAGCAAAATAAATATTTGCCTGTAGTGATCAGGAATGGACATTTGGGGATGTGACTTCAGGTATTGTCTTGAACAATAAGGGTTCTCCATTTCACATCAAGTTGAAGTCATTTGTAAAATACAATAAAATGAGAAAAGTAATAACAACCAAATTGTGAATAAGTTCTGTTTTTGGGGTAGACCCTACACACCTTCTCCATGGTGATGAAAATGAAATTACACTAATTTTTGTTTTTGTTGTATTTCTGTATTCCAATGTCTTAATTTTTTTATAAGACTTCAGTGCAAACATAGACTGTATTTACAATATTTAGCTGAAAGAGAGAAATGCAAGGAATTGGAGACTCTTGTGTTCAGATTTAGTAAGGCGTTGTCCTCTTCTACAGAGGGATTCCTTCATATAAACAAGTTAACACATTTCTAAGTCTCTCAGTTTGCTATATACCACAAGTGCAGTCAACACTGTGACAACATTCCCAGTGCCCAGCAGTAAACTGAAGTGCTATTTCCATATTAAGAATGCAATAGCTTTCAAAGAGGATGGGCTCTCCTACGCGGGAGGGAGGGAGTACAGCCAGCTTGTGAGCAGAAGAGGGATAAAGAGTGGTCCATTTATAGATCTGGAATTTTAAAGCTTTGGAAAGGGAAGAAAAATATTTTAAAAGCACTTCTGTGAAACTTTCCTGTTAGGCAGCATTCCTGATGGAAACGTTTAAAAGCAGCTCCAACACTCATTTGTCTCAACAGCTGCAGGTACTTGAACCTCAGCTTCTACAGTGTCCACGGCCTCTCGAACAATGAAAGTGGAAATTATCAGAGAAACAAACCATGTCTGAATGCAGTTAAGTGCTCTGTAATTACACACCAGCGTTACCATTTGGCTGCTGGTTCGGCCCCCTGCGGGCACACGTGCCGTACATGCGCTCACACACCCAATCAAATCCACAAAGACCTTTCATTACACATTGTTTGAGACACCCTTAGCTCGAAAAAGACTAGCTCAACTTTATTCCTCGCTTCTTCCTATTACTGTTTCTTTTCCCTTTGTTCTTATATTACAACATTTCTGTTTTTCCAAGTGACTATCGCTGTGCCGTTCAATCAGAAGTGTGGCGATCAGTGAGTGTGAAGTTAGTAGAACAGGAGTGTGAATGTCGGTGTCCTTCTAAGTGGCTCCCTGGGTTCCATGAAAAATTGGTAATAATTGTCTCTCCATCTTCTCTTGTGCATAATGGAGAGTGCAAAGGCTTCAGAAAGAACTTAAGTACCTACAGCTGTTGAGATCAAGACAGCCATATGAAAAAAAATCTCAGTGAGTCAAAATTAGTACCATTTACGCTTGCTTTTTATTACTTAAAGACCATATTTATGTCTTTACAACTTTGGTTTTGTAAAGGATTTATATCCACACAGAAAATGATCAATCCCTCCCCCCAAATAAAACAAACAAATCAGGATTTTTCAGCAATAGTAAAGGTCCACTTTTCTAGAAACTTCCAGCTTACCATTTTTTTTTAAGATTTTCCCTAGAAGAAACCCACAAACTAGCAGGAGGAGCTTTTGCTTGTTGAAGGATATACACATCCATCCTGCCAAGCAGTCATAGATGCTGATTTCTCCTAAACACACTTTCCCATACAAAGCTTACTGCCACTTGGCAGCTGTAATGAATGCCAGGATATCCTCAACTTGCAGGAAGGGGAGAAAATTCATGTTTAAGTTGTGTTATTGAAGGAGAGGAATAACTTGAAATTTTTATTTGGTTTTCTTATTAAAGAACACATTTTAATATCAAGTGCACAATATTTTTTCCCCTTTTTGACATTCAAAGACATACATAAATCTATTATCATTTTCCTAAAGATTTGTGTGTGTGTGTGTGTGTGTGTGTGTGTGTGTGTGTGTGTGTGTGTGTGTGTACCACATGAGTGCAGTTTCCCACAGGGGCCAGAAAGAGGGTGTTGGAGCTTATGGAGTGGAAGTTACAGGTGGTTATGAGCCAGTCCATGTAGGTGCTGGGTGTTGACCATGGGTCCTATGGAAAAGCAAAGGGTTCTTAACCACTGAGTCCTCTCTCTAGTCTCCACACACCTAGAAACCCCATTCTTTCTATATAAAACCCCCCAATCCAAAGGATGCCAGGATTTTAATGCTTTAACAGAAAAATCATAGTTAAGTATTTTCCACAAGTCTTTGCAAATTTCTTCATAGAATATTGCAAAAGAAATGTATATGAAACAATTTGAACTGTAGATTTACTTAATCTTTCTTCCAGAGAATTTGCATATGGGTCCTTTTGAAAATGTTCTCTAATTATGGAGATATAGTGGCATATTGTCACACTATTCTCCTGCTTGGTACACTTTCTTTGCTATTCCCAAATGAAAATACCTAAGGAACTTCAGGGAAAAGGGTATTTCTCTAGGCAAAGCATGAGCGAGTAGGCATTAATAGAGAGTTTTTAAAAACCATGAGGTTTAAGCGTTTCATATAAAGTAAGCTCAAATTTTATTTACTGGCTCAGAATGATATACACAGCCCTAGCTTGACTCTCTCGGGCACTGGGGAAGCCTTCCAGAGCAAGCAATCATCTCATGCTCAATCTTTTATTACCTGCCTCAGGCCCTGTGCAAAATACTGTTAGTTTCAGAGGTCCCTCACTAATCTGAATGCCTGGATCTGTTGAAATCTGGATCTGTAGGGTCCTTGGGGACTTCATGAAAACAGACGCTCTCCTCTCAAATGGTCCCTGGTTTACCATATTGTGCTTTGCTGTATTAAGCCGTGGAAAGTTGATATAAATGCGGTGTTCCTAGACATACATGAGATGTGAAGTTCTTTGATTACTATAATTTTGGTACTAGTGTTAATGGTACAGGTTTAGTTTTAATCAGTGGTAATTTTCTTTGATCCAGTAAAATGAGTCTTACAAGTGATTTTTAACAACCCCTTTTCTTCAAACTATAGCTGAGAAAACAGTCATGAAACTCTGGTAAAAGTCTATGGGAGGTAGGGGCATATTTATTTTATTGACTGCAGCATTTTTTGATATTAACACTATTTGTGTTGAGATGTGGCTGATTATCACAATTAAATTTATCTCCTCTTTTTTTTTTAAGTTACTACATCTTGTCATCTCTTTTGGGATAGGAACATGAGTCACGGTGTTTTCTTCTGGGCCTGGAATCTCGACCTTGTTCTTCATGTATCCAAGAAGTTAGAATTGTTGGTGGGCTCATGTAAAGGAGACATCAGCATGGTTCCTCCAACTCTTCAATCTACTTATTGTTTAAAAGTCCATGGATCACCATGGTGTCTTAGATTGTAGTTATTGCTTTTGTAAATTAATGGATGCTATTATTTGTCTCAATGCTAACAGCATGAATCAATGTGCTGACAGACCTCTGAAATGCATCCACACTTTCACCATCATTGGTCCACAACCACTGTCTAATCCCTTTAATTTTAATTTTAATTTTTTAGGGGCCAGAGAAGGAGAAAAGGACTCCAGGGTCCAGCCACCCAGCTACACAGCAAGCCATGGAGTAAGAGTAAGATTTACAGAAGTAAGAGAATGGGAAAAGCTCAGAGGCAAAAGGTAGATGGGATAATTTAAAGTTAATAAAAGCTGGCAAGAAACAAGCCAAGATAAGGCTAAGCATTTGTAGTTAAGAATAAAGAGAGCAAAACCAAACAACAACACACCTCTATTCTATACAGATGTGAAGTCAAGGCTTAGGGAAGTAAAGTAGTTGCCTGAAGCCATATAGAACCTAAGGGAAGAATGTAGAGAGGTGATGAATCTTGTGGGGAGATAAGCGGCACAGAAAGAGTGAATGAGAGCAATAGGTAGATCTGAGCAGTGGAGAAGGAGTTTGTGGGCAAAGACATGAAGGAACAGATGGCTGAATACTCAGCTCTGTGTCTTAGGCAGTTCATAGACTTTGGGAACTTGTGAAGACGCTGAAGATAGGAGTGGTACACAAAAACTGTGGTATCTTAAGGTCTTTCATGGGACACAGTAGGTGGAGAGTGTGTCTAGACCCGTATCCAAATACACAGGCCCATGTTTGAACATACTTGAGCCATAATCTGAGGTTTCAAGTATGGCAGACATCAGACAGCCACAGTGACTTCAGTGGATTGTTGCTGGAGGGCTTCTCTCCAGGTTTCACCAAGCCCCGCAGTCCCACAATCCACGTATAAAATTAATCACTCAGACGCTTATATTACTTATAAACTGTATGGCCGTGGCAGGCTTCTTGCTAACTGTTCTTATATCTTAAATTAACCCATTTCTATAAATCTATACCTTGCCACGCGGGTGGTGGCTTACCGGCGTCTTTACATGCTGCTTGTCCTGGCGGTGGCTGCAGTGTCTCTCCCCACTTCTTCCTGTTTCCCCAATTCTCCTCTCTCCTTGTCCCGCCTATGCTTCTAGTCTGGTCACTGGACATCAGTGTTTTATTTATATAGAGTGATATCCACAGCAGTGGATTCCATGGCAGGAGTATTTGGCTGTGGGTGTGAAGGACTTACTATTTTATGGCCTGGGAACTCGGGGTTGTGTGAGGACAGAACCAGAACATAAGGTCTGATTTCCTTGTGGCAGTGGCACATTGGGCACTATTATTTCCACCACCATAGAACAAACCACCCCAGACCTGAGTGGCTTAGAAAACCATGTTAATATGCCGTATAACTGCAGAGCTCAGAATTTTGGACCAGACTTGCCTGCATGGTCCTTCTATGTGGCATTGGCAGAGGTCATTTTTGCATTACTAAAATGGTCAGTCAACTGATCTTGAAGATTCAAAGGTGAGCCTGACAATGTAGCTCAGGCGGTAGAATGCTGGCTTAGCACACAGAAAGCTCTGGATTGGATACCCACACAGTGTAAATGGGGCCTGAGAGTACCTTCTGTAATTCCAGCACCAAGGAGGCAGATGTAGAAGGTGAGAAGTTCAAAGGTCATCCTTAGTTACATGGGGAGTTCAAAGCTAGCTGAACTGTAAAGTGGCCCTCTCCCAAATGAAACAAAAGAAACAACCAGAAAATAATCCAAGACAGCTTCATTCATATGCACAGTGCCTTGGAAGGGATGGCTGGAAGTAAGAGCCCCACCAGGGTTTTGGCCAGTGTGCCTTCAGTTAAAGTCTCCAATAAGAGAGGCTTTGGGACAAGTCATGGCAATTGGCTTTTTCCAGAGTGAGCACTTCAAGGCACCCCAGTATAAACAGCAGTTTCTTAGGATTTGTCTCAGGACATTTGTATTCCACAGATTAAGTACATCAACTACTAAGGGCAATTCAGATTTAAGGAGGAAGGAATTAAGTTCCTCTTTTTAACGAGAGGTTCAGCCAAGAATTTACGGACATCTTTAATTAATCACACAGCCCGACTCCAGTTAGATAGCCCATAGACAATTTATATTGCTTCCTTGCAAAAATTCTTGTTCAGTTACCATCCAGCTATAAACATCATTCTTAGTGCAAATCTCACCATCAGTGGGCAAGCAGCACCTTCTTCTCTTTTGAGGACACACCCAACTTCTCTACAGCACAAAGTAATATTTTGCTGTCAAAGGCTAGGTGATACTTTCAAGTTGATTGGGGTCAAGAACTATAATGATAGTAATTTTGACTGGCTCAAAAGCAAAACAGAATTATTTCAGGAAACAGGTATCTGGATGAGCCCTCAAAGAGAGATAGGCAGGAATTTCTGACTATGCCGCTAGATCAGTGAAAACAACTACAACCACGGGTCTAACAAACTTTTTATACATCCTCTTCCTAAGAGACATCTACACATAGTGTGCACACATCTAAGATTTTTGTATCAACCACATTGCTCTGCAACAGTAAGAACATAGCATGTTTTAAAGAAATGAGAGTCTGTGTTATAAGTACATATTCGTTTGCTTTTTACTTAAGAATGCTAATAGTTAAAATCCAGGATCCTAGAGGTTAAAGTCTGTTGTCAACTGTGACTTGCTGCTACATAATGTTCCTCGAGGTATATAAAGTCCTTGAGGTTTCCCAGTAGTCAGCCAATTAGGAATAACAGTTCATTTATAGAAGTATATTTCAGGTAAATAACATAATTGATGAAGACTCTTACAGAATTATACCTAAATGTATGCTGATTTCTAGGGCCAGCTTAGCCCTTTGTCAATACAGTGAACATTAGGTCCATAACCCCTTTGTTAATACACGCTAAAGGGATTAAACAACAATTGAATCACTATATGATCTGATAAGATCAGAATGAACTTTGAAATATTAGACTTGCCTGTGTTATCAAGACACAGAGATACCTAAAAATCAATGTAGAAGTAGATATCCAATTGCCCCAAGATGAGAGGGAAGTACTTATGACCAATAGCAGGGCGAGAAGTTCTTTGAAGGCTGAGAATGCCAATTATATAAAATCCATCCAGAAATTGAGACCTTAAATTATTTTCCAAAAACACAGGCACTAAACTGAGGTCAGTAGAGCATTTTGTCTGCTAACACAGAGCAATGCTGCATTAATAATATTTAACTAAAGATGGAATGATTTTTAAGAAATTTGCTGTTGGAAAAATAGCTTCAACAGATTTAACTCACTAGCGATGATCAAGGCAAAGCCTATTAACAATAATTGGCGAGTTCTTAGAAACTAAGAACCCATAATTAAATTTTATTGTCTTGTGAGTGATTTGGATTAATTATATCCATAATAGGCACATAGTCACCCCCTCCTGCTTTAGAGTTGGTGGTGGCTGCTTCATAGACTCTAGGCATTTACTGCAACCCTTGAGCATTCTGTGTGCTGCCAAGGCAAATCTGCTACAAAGCCCATTTCCTCTTAGGATTTACTGAAAAGTGACAGGTGTTGATTTGCTGGGTATCTTTCTCAACAGATCCGAATGAGCTAAACAAAATGACTTCTCTACCCATTTAGGCAGAAAAATAAATGGGGACACCAGCTAATGAGTGAATGTAGAGCTTGCTGGACTCAAAGCCTTCCAAGCTGTTGGCAGCTGGAATCAAAAGAGGAATCATGCAGACAGTTGCTCATGTTTATTGCTGAACATGAAATTAGAAGGATGCTTTATCTTCTCCACAGGTGCAAGAGCATATAGTTATTAATTGCAGCAAAACATGCTTATTGACAACCCCAAGCCTGCAAAATCCCACACTCAGCAAATGGCTTTCAAAGTTCATCCAAAAAACACTTTAGAATCAATACAAAAGCATCGCACAGTTGATGAATCTGTGCCCAGCAGAATTGTGCATCCTGGAAGCACGGCATAGACTGTCTCTTGATATTTATGTAGTCGAGTACCATTGATGCTTTCTTTGTTCTTGTGGGGAGAGGGCACCCATTATGTAAAACATTCTTCACCTTTCCACTGTGGATGGCTATAACTCCAGACTATGGGAAGGATTACACCAATTTTGTTTCTGTCTATAGGTTTTTAAAAGCAGTTTCACCTTTTCATTGAGTCTTAAGCCATGTAAGGTTATGTGTTCATCCCATGAATTTAGCAAAGGTCTATTAGGCAGATAATTTAGGCAAATCTATTATTGGACGAATTTTAGTCTTAATACCAGAATTCATATAAATACACACGACACTTAGGGCTTAAAATCTTACTGGATTGATGTTATGGACTAATTATGACATATCATCAGAGAGTATTTCATTAAGTTCTGAATTATAACCAAAGAAAATTAAGAGCCACCTTGGTTTGAAGGGGATAAACACTTGAAGGAATTGCAAAGATGGACTTCTGAGCTATGCTGCCCTACTTCTGTTCTACTTCATCTAACGAGCCTACATAGTTTATTTAGTTGTTTTTTCTAACTTATTTCAGATAGAATTTGAGATGGCATTCAGAAATGAGTATAAAATAACAAGATAAAAATAAAACAATCGGGCAAATAAATGTTATAAGTAACTCAAGGGGTGATTGCAATACTCCAAATGTCCACCATAAATTTTTGTCTTTTGAAACTATATCTTTAAATTGATCCTAAGTTTCTTGGTGGCCAGGAGCAAAAATACAATTTAGTGCAAGATACATATGATTCCAGATGAATCACATGAGTTCTAGACATTCTTGTGTATAAATACAAAAAATGAGCATCTCCAATAAATATTTTAGATATGATAGGACATGACATTTAATTGTTGAAGGTATTTATATAGTATTTTATATTATATAGATTTACAGTTGTTTGTCTTGCAACTCTGAAAATTTGGCTTTATTCATTTATACATTCAAGTGAGTATTTAAAATGTTTATTAAGAAATTGCCATGTGCCTTGGAGATAAACTGATGAGCAAGACAGATAATAGTCAGAAATGACAGACTATTTAAAAATCAGGTGATAAATCCATAAACTCATTTCAAAGGATGGTAAGTGTTACTGAGATGACACAACCAGATAATGTGATGTGAAGTCACTGGGTAGATGGATAAGATGTGACCTAAGACACATTTTAATGAGTGGAAGGAAGTACTCCTGACAAGATGAGGAAGAAGAATTTCCAGGCAGGGAGAGCAGCAGTTTTGCTAGGTCTCAGGGAAGAGAACAGTGGGTATGTGGGAAAAATAACAGTGACGCTGCTGTGGCTGGAGTATAGGGAGGAAATGAAGAGGAACTGAGATGTTAGAAGTGGGTAGAGCTGTACTGGAGAGCTGTTATCAGAGAGCTGGATCAGCTATTAAAAGCGTGTATGCTTATTGAAAAGGATTCCAGTTTGATTCCCAGCACCCATGTTAAGCAGCTAACAAGTACCGGTGACTACAGCTCTATAGAGAGATGATGCCTCTGGTGTTTGTGGCACTTGTACACAGTGTACACCTCCCATACATATTAAAAAACTGGATCAGGCAGAGTAACCTACAGTAAGACATTTGGATATTAAGGGAAATGAGGAACAGGTTAAATGATTTAGAGTAAGGCTGAATGAATTATTCTTACTTGTTTTTACTTCTTTTTAATTTTTTAGTCTTCTCTTGTACAATATATCCTGACTAGTTTCCCCTCCCTCCACTCCCCTCTAGTCCCACCCACATCACCCTCTCTTCTCCAGATTCCCCCCTCCTCTGTTTCCCTTCAGAAAAGGGCAGGCCTCTCAGGGATATCAATTGAACAGGGCATCACAAGTTACAATAAGACTAGGTACCAGCCCTCAGGTCAAGGCTGGATGAGGAAATCCCGTAGGAGGAATTTTCCTGTTCATGGGGTCCCAAGAGCAGTCTAAAGACTCAGAGACACTCCCCACCCCCAGAGTTAAAAGTCCCACAAGAACACCAAATGACACAACCATAACATATAGGCAGAGGACCTAGGTCAGACCCATACAGGGTCTGTGATGGTTGCTTCAGTCTCTGTGAGCCCCTATGAGCCCTGCTCAGTTGATGCTGTGGGCTATATTCTCCTAGTGTCCTTGACCCTCCCTGGCTCCTGTAATCCTTCCTCCTGCTCTTCTGTGGTGTTTCCTGAGCTCTGCCTAACATTAGGCTGTGAGTCTCTGAATCTGCTCCCATCAGTTGTTGGATGAAGCCTCCATGACGTTGATTGGGCTAGGCTCTGATCTGTGAGTATGGAAGAATATCATTAGAAATCATTTCCTTGACATTTTTTCTCTTTTTGGTAAGTCATGTTTGGTTCTATCCTAGGTCTCCTCTGGGCTATCCAGCCAAACAATGATAAAATATTGGATATTATATAACTTCAAAATATCTTCTCTCAAAAAACATCCCATAAATGATAAAAAATAAGTTAAAGTCAAGGTTTCTAATCTTTATCTAAATCCAGGTAGAGGGTCTGGAGAGATGGCTCAGTGGTTAAGAACACTACTGTTCTTCTGAAGGCTCAGATTTGAAACTTGGCACCAATATGGTAGCTTTTAACCATTTATAACTCCAGTTCCTGGGTTATTTGACTTTCTTTTCTGGGTTCTGTGGACACCAGGTAATCATAATGTAAGACATACACATGGGCAAAAATTCATACACATAGGTAGAAAAAATACGTAGAATATCTATTAAGTCATGTGATCAGAAAGTACTTTTAGAGTCAAATCTATTACAACAATTTTATAAAAGGGCACCAAAGCTTCCAAGATGACATTCAAATAGTGGAATTTGACAAAAAAATTTATATTACATGATCTTCATTATTTTATTGTGGAAAAAGTAAAATCAGCTGTTTCTAATTGTTCATGGAGGCCTGAAAATATTAGCAAGGCAACTGGTGTATCTCCAAAGTAAACTAGTTATGGATCTATACCCTTGGTAACTAAATGAATTGACCTATGATATACAGCTGTTAAATCTAAGCCAATTAAGCTTTGGAGGGCTGCCAACATTGTTATTAAGGCTTTACACTGGGTGTTATGAAGCCATACTTTCCGACAATAATTAGGTGACAGGGTCAGTTATCCACTGAGGGCACTCTTAGTTGATGACAATAAAACACAGGATCAGTATACCAGCCATCCCCTCAGATAATAAGACACAGAATTTGAATACCATCGAATAATAAAACATAACATCAATATACCCAGACATCCTGTCGGCTCTGTGGTCTCAAATGTGGGGAGAGGAGGAGACTGACTTTTCTTACCAGTCAAGGCATCTAGTAGAAATCGCTTGGTTTCCTTGGGTCTTCTTGATAAAAAGCAGCTTCGAAATTAAAAATTTGATCACTGAACTAGTCTAACTAAGGTTTTCAACCAGTACAGGACTTAAACAGCTTGAACTTTCCACCACTGGAGTGAAAACTATTAACTACATATGCCCAAAGAGGTAATCTAGGATGCCCTAGTTTTGGCTCTTGCATTTGTTTGGCAAAGATCCAGCCATCTTTCTAAGAAATTATGGTACTAAAATGCACTCTACCCCTGGTTTGGGTTCGATTCAGGCCCTGGTCTCTTATCTGGCAAGATGCAGCAAAATATTGAGCTACAGTGTTTTCTAGGTTGGTGTTACTTGGAGCTGGGGTGGATGTTTCTTGGAGTTTTAGAGATGGGAACGCAGACTTAGAAACAGAATTCTGTAACTTTCCCCACTGACATCTTGCCTACCTTTATCATATGCATTTCTGAATGGTCAAACATGTTCCAATAATCTATTTGTGTATTCATGACATCTGTATTTCCATTTGGTTGATAGTAGGTGTCAGTCAAGGCTCTGGTGGGCAATAGATGGTTCCCTGGAAAAGTCATTTGAAAAGAATGGAAGGCGGTGTCAGCACTGAGCAGGACTGTTGTGGCCGAGTCTTGAGACCTCCGAGCAAGACCACCACAGAGCCGATATCAAATGCAAAACACACGGTGGTTTATTGATATCAAATAAACCTGGGCTTGGTCTGTGTCCAACATCAGACACAACAGGTAGAGAAGGATGGCCCTGAGCTCTCATAGTGAGAGGTTTTTAAAGGGAAAAACCGCAAGCAGGGTTGTACAAGCCTTGGCGTCATATGATTGGGTGAGGGTGTGTAATCTTCGAATTTACTGGTTGGGGCTTACAGTCATCATTTTGGGGCAGGCCTGGACAAGTCCCAGGCTTTGTCCTTGAGCTGCCATGGGGGCTAACTGGCCTAGCACGTTCCCATTGACCCATGTACGTAGCTCTAAGTTGGTGATGGGTCCCAGACAGTAAACAACTGGCTGAACCTTGAGCAGTCAGAGTACATGCAGAAAGGGAGCTACTGCAAGGACTATGTCATAGCCCTCCCAGAAACTGCTTGCTTAAGTCTCAGGAAACTGAAATTGAGACCTGATCTCTGAGAGAAGACTGAGCAGCCTGTTATGGCATCTGATCCTTTCAGGACAAAATTAAGGGAATCAACATGGAACACGGAAGCACACAGACAGTACCAACAGTGGGAAGACTTTGACAAGCCACAGACCTAAAGAGAGGAGAGAGGAACCACTGTTGACCAAAGCAGTGGCATCTGCAGCCACTGGAGAGCTGAACCAAAGACTTGTGGTCATAGAACAGCTCAACCACTGCTCAGACTGTCAGCACAGGAGGGCTTGAGTAAAGAGCATCGTGCCTGCCACCTTCCTCACGATTCTCTCCAGTCTCTCTCTCTTTTTTTTTTTTTGGTTTTCCGAGACAGGGTTTCTCTGTGTAGCTTTGCGCCTCTACTGGAACTCACTTGGTAGCCCAGGCTGGCCTCGAACTCACAGAGATCTACCTGGCTCTGCCTTCCAAGTGCTGGGATTAAAGGCGTGCGCCACCACCGCCCGGCTTCTCTCCAGTCTCTTGATGATGCCCACATTGTTAATGCAATCCAATTACAAGCTTGTCTGATGACACATTTCTGAGCCTATCTCTTTAGAGTAAAAAAATAAGGTAGAAAAAAAAAGCAGATAAGGAATTTGCGGGGGGGGGGGGGCAATGAACAGTTTGAGCTGTTACATATTAAATCAAACAGGATTTAATTAAATGTTGCTTCTTTCTTCTTCAACTTTCACAATCTGCAAGTTAATTCTCTTCTCTTTTGAGACAGGATCTCACTATGGAGCTCAAGATCGCCTGGAACCCTCAGACTTTTTGCCTACGTCTCTCAGCTCATGGGATAATGAGTGCATCAACATGCTCAGCATTTTCCAGTTAATTTTTAATGCTAGTTCGTTGTTTTGTTCTAAAAGTTTGGTTTTAAAAAGCTCTGTTTTCAAAGTATAACTACATATAGAGAAGCACACAGACTTTCAATATATAGCTTGATGAATCTTCACAAATATGAACATGCTATAAAAAATTCTCTCCCAGATCAAGAAGCAAACTGACAAGTTCCCCAGAAGGCCTCTCTGTTCCCCACCTTCTCACAGAACGCCCCCATCCTACCTCTGGTAAAGATTTGAGCTGCAATAGATTTAATTTTATTTAATAAGTATTCTGCTTCATGTAATCACTTGAATAACTGTCCTTTTCTCTAAACATGTTCGTAAATCTCATCATATTGTTATGTAACCATGAATATTATTTATTAGTATTTTTGAATAATAGTTTACCATATAAATATACCATATGCTATCCTTTATTTATCCAGTCTTCTAATAGAGAGTAAGTTGTAGGTATTTTTGGCTTTTGTATTAAACCTGTACTTTACTGATGACTAGTGATTGAACCCAGGGTTTTTTGCATGCTTGACAATCACTCTACAACCCAGCTGCATCCTCAGCTTCTTTTAAATGAGATTATTGTAAATATTCTTATACTTGGCCCATGGTGAATATATGTGCTTATTTACAGAGAACATTGATCTGGAAGAGTTGCTGAGTCAGAGCGTGTGCATATGTGGTCAGGCTTACTCTATATTCCCAGATTTTCAAAGTTGTTTTCAACATTGCCTATTACTGTTAGCAGTGGGTGAATTTCTTCTGCTTACACCCTCAGACCCATAGTTCCTTTTTCTCTGTTTTTACTGTTGTGGAGAATGTGTGATGGCATTGAAATATAACTTACTTTGGCTTTTCTGTGGTGACTAATGATCTGAATACCTTTTGATGTATTTATTGGCCATTTGGACATCAACTATGAACAGCATGCTCCACTCTCTATCTATGTCAGGTGGTCCTCTGACATATTAGTGATAGGAATGTATCATGTATTCTGGGTTTGAGCCTTATGCTGAATGTAGCTGACTGTGTCCATGGGGTGGGTGGTAGGTGTGTGTATTTCTTTTCATTCTGTGGCATTCTTTTGCAGAATTTTAATGGTGCATTTTGATAGATAAATCCTAAATTTGAACAATGAAACTGAACAGACTTTTGCATTTTGGTTAACATAGTTTGTGTACATTGCAGGAGTTTTTGCCTGCCTACCCAACTGTCATGCTGTGCTCACCTATGCTTTCAAGAGCATTACAGTGTTCTCTTTCACAGTTACAGTCTCAATCCATCTAGAATTTATTTTTGTATGTAGTGCGAAGCAAACAGTAAGATTTATTGCCTTCTTGACTCTGTTCATAGAAAAGAACATCCTTTCTCCTCTGTAGTGCTTGTTTTAATTTATTAGTGTTGCTTTAAATTTATAAGTTAGTTTGTGGAGCTTTAGCATTTAAGAATGGCCTTGCTTCCATTTACTCCCGTCTCCTTAGGGACTTTCTGTAAACATTAATGTTTCCTACAGAAAATATCTAGTTTTTCTAGTTTTGGTTTTCACAACCATCTGTTTCTTCCATTATATATGCTATAGGATTTTATTTGTGTTCCTCAAGGTTATTATTTTGGCATATTAAATTTTTAGACATATTTTACCTAAATTCTTTTACTACTTGTTATTTGCAGTTGTTTCATTGGGAATTTGTAACATCCTGTGCAAATAATTACTCTTATTTTTTGAATCTTTTTTTATTTCTCATTTTGCACTGGTCTTTCTTTGAGCTAGTTCTGGAAGAATTACAATTAACAATAACGATAACTGATGTATTTGTTATGTTTTATATGTTCTGTACATACTTTTGGGCTTTTTCTAGTAATCAACACTATGTTAAGAACCTGCCCATTAGTTTAATTTAAGACAGAATTTCTAAATAAAATCATAAGTAAGATTATTTGGCCTTTTTTCTATTTTGGTCTGGCTAACATTTTTATAATATTAGTGCTTTAAAATTAAAAATGAGATCAATCTCTTGTGAAGATACATAGGGCTATAGATTTTCTATTAAGGGCATGTATAAAATATTTTAGTATATATATTATATATGTTAAAATGCACATAAGAAAATGATCACAGGTCTACTTTTATCGTATATTGGCGTAGATACATTGTGGAAGTCAACAGAAGCTTTCTAGTGACAACTTACTCAGGGTCAGAGAATCTGAGCTTGCTTTATCCAGCAGTGCTGCGTAATGGGATTATTTGACCACGGGCATGGTTACCAGGTATTTGGAAGAGTCTACACTTGGCTGTACAGTGTGCTTTGATTTTTCAAGGGGGAGGTTTTTTACCCTCCCCTTGGTATTGTTATAAGAAGCCCCTTTGAATAAATGAAGTGGCTGTTAGGCATTGATCCAGGCCCTCCCAAAGCTGTCCTGCATCTCTGTCTTTCTTCTTGTCATCTAGGTCTCTATTTCTATCTAATATTTCCTCATTCCTCTCTCCTCCACCTAAGAACCTTTTGAAAGGTGAGAGCTGGACTCCTACAATTCCTGATCTTCTACTTTGGTTTATATCTGTTTACATTTACAAATAAAGTTATAAAATGAGCATATATTTCCTTTTTCTAATAACCCCCTTATCACCCCCATAAAATGTTTGCCATGAGTTATGTTTTGTGTTAATTTTTCTGTTGATGACTTCATTTGAATCAAGTCATATTCTTTCCTTAATACATTAAGTTCCAACAATATGCTTCATAGTTTACATATGAAATTTGAGGACATTAGTGTTACATGATTCCATATTTTTCATCTCTAAACTCTGTTTTCCCCTGTTCATTATTTTTCCTGTCTCTTCATTCCATTATTGTGTGTTAGCAGTATTGCTTCATTGTGGTTGCAGCTCTAGTAGATTTCACTCTTTGTTATTCTTTCTTGGTTCTTTCTGAGCCACACAGAATTATATTTCAACTCCCTCTGCTGTCCCACTCTAGTTTTTTCTCATTCTTTGTAGTTCTTTGAATGCTTTGATTAATTCACTCGATTACTTTGAATTCATGGCAATGATCTTGGCTAAGATTTTCATCTGCTTGCTGGCAATATTTTGTTCTATGATTATGGTCTTATTCTATTATTTGTTTTTCCTATTTCTTTCTTCTCAAGGCATTAAAAATAAAATGATTCTGTGTTGTATTCTTTCCTAACACAACACATTCTTGATTGAGGTGATGAATTACATTCGTATCAACAATTTTCACAATTCCTACATGAGGCAGTACCTGGTGGAGATTTATTTGTCTATGAATTATTTAGTTTTTATTTGCCCTCCTGGATATATTCAAACCACCAGCTTTTCAGTAGCCAAAGAGGACTATAATTCAATCTTTTTCTAGACTCACCTATAGACTGTTTTGTATAACAATGTTGTGTCTTATTCTGCAGAGTCAAATTTGTACTAAAAGAAGTTCAGTCCTCAATTCACTTATCATCTTTCTAACATTATAAACCATGCCCATCATTTGAAATCACAGTGAAAACAGGGGGTTCATATAAATGGCGTAACTGAAAATAATTCAGTGCAGAGTATCCTTAAAGGGGATAGTCATACATAAAGGAAAGCAATACGGGATGGTGATTACCATAAAACTAACAACAAACAGGGATCTAGAATCTCCTAAGAAGGTAGAAAAGAGAGAGGAGGTGGAGTAAGTGAGCCAGCCAGACATAAGAGCCAATATCCCAAAAGGATCTTTGTCTACTGGTAAAGGACTATCAGTCTATGGCTTATTAGGAAAGATCTCAGAAATAAGTATCTCAATCATAAGTGGAGAATTCTGGGAGGTGGAAGGCTGAGGCAAGGAGACACTGCCAGCCACCACAAGGAGAAGCATAATGTAAGATACCAGTAAGCCATGAGCCATGTGGCAAGTATAGATTTATAGAAATGGGTTAGTTTAAGATATAAGAACAGATAACAAGAAGCCTGCCATGGCCATACAGTTTATAAGTAATATAAGTCTCTGTGTGTTTACTTGGGGGACACGAGTGGGAGAGATTAGTCCCAACTGCCAGCAGGCTGGGACACAGGGAAACTTCAGCTACAGATTACCATTAGCCAAAGTCAATTTGAAGCTGTAGGAAAAGAAAGGTATTTGGGTCATGTGGTCCATAATGGGTAGTTGATCGTAGGGCCAAACAGTTTAAATTAGATTCAGGGAGGAACAAAGAGAAACTGTTACGATGAGAAGCAATTTTTGGTTTTGGATCTCAGGGTTTGTCATCATCTTCTTTAGATTAGTAAGACGTGTGAAAGAAAACATGGCAAACTTTGGTATAAGTACGCACAGGATTCTTTTCTTGGTATATTATTATATTCTTTCATTATTATTGACTTTGGTACTTTTCCCAATATACTATTTTGTGGGTGTCTGAGAATGCTAATAAAAGACTTATTTCCTATTGTATGAGATTATTATCAGGAAACTAAGGAGGAAGAAATGATCTACCTTATAACTGTGGCTCAGTATGAAAATGATTTGAAAGAATCATTCAGGACATGAAGATGACTTATTGGAGGCTGTTGCAGTATTCTAGATGACAGATGATAGACTGCCTTAGATTTGAGTAACTATAGAACTGGTGAGAAATGTATGAACTGAAAAGCGTGAAACAATGAAGGAGGTCTTGGTTTTGTGGGTTGGACAAGAGGGGTGAACATGTGCAAACTTACGTAGATGGTGATTCCATTGATTGAAGAGGCTGATCCACAACAAGGGACCTATCGTGACTGCCTTGTTTTCTTTGCTCTCATACATTTCCTCATATTTATAAAAATGAAGAAAATACTTGGGAAGTACTATTGTCACCTTAAAACAAATGCAGCATGACAAGGAGGTTAGTCAGTGTTTTTAAGATTACCAACAGTACATGCCTTAAAACTTGGTATATTTACTTCCAAAGTATAAAAAATTATAGACTCTTGCTTCACCCAAAGAATATCCTTTGTTG